>NC_136071.1:477429644-478799287 GCF_964261635.1 Lissotriton helveticus | reverse complement strand
ATACAAGGAGGAATATAGTTAATTTTACGCAATGGGAACATTGCCCTGCTCCTGTTGAAGGCAGCTCAATTTCTATTTTAAAGAGATTCACTTATTTTACTGATTTTAGTCAGTCAAACCCTAATGCATTTTATTTTAAGATAACCGAAAAATCCTCTTCCAAAGTTAGACTTACCCACACACAGTTGTTATAGTCCAAGTCCTTTCTTGACCAATAGGGGGCTATGAGCTGTGGAAAGTTGCTATTGATCTTAAATCTGTTTGGGGTTCTAAAAGTTGGCAAGTGCAAGGCACAGAAGCTTTGCATCGTGCATGTGTCACCCCGAACCATATGTTGTTTTTGAATTCGACTATTTCACAAACCACCTGCTTTGGATTGGCTACAACTAAAAAATTAAATGCTCCTTCTTTTCCAGAGTTGGAAGAGTACCCTGGATGGGATCATAATACCAGTTTTCTATCAGGGATTTACAGACCCTGTTGCTGAATTATACTTTTAACATATCCAGTTTGGATCCTAAGGGTTGGTTGTTGTGGCACAGAAGTGCAAATTCTTTCCAATTCTTTCCAACATCGTTTTTCTGGGTTTAGCCCCTGGCTACACACAGGTTAGGGTGGATCCCCGTTTTGAGAGTGATCATTCTGTAACTACCTATTCCGTAGGCAAGCTGTGTCAGAATTGGCTCAAACACTCCACTTTAGCATCAGTTAAGCTGCATTTGTCTAAATTGACTGACAATGTTGATCTGAATGACTTTGTCAAGGGCTCTGGTTCCGGCAGATCCAAGAGGTGGATATGTGCTATTTACAACGAAATTTGGAAACTGTCCAGGATTGCGGCTGCTTCCCTCCTGAGAGCTATAGATCAAGCTAGTTTAGAAAAGGTGCTCGCAGTTAACAGCATTAACACGCTTTCTTCCCGCATTTACACATTAGATAATATTGTTTCCTCTGTTGATATTGTGCAGGAAGATGTCTCTGTTTTGTACCATGGACAAAATCAATTGCGTTCCATTATGCAGTTTGCATGGACTTTACAAACGTTAAAAGCCGGGAAGGTGCCTTGGGACTACATGAACACGTCCTGATTATTTGCCCCTTTTAATTTGACTGACAAACAGCAATTTATGTCTATGAAAGATGCAACTTTTTCTATGATACACATTGAAAAGTTAGAACCATTGCCGTTTTCTGTGGCCGAGACAAATTCTGCTGTGTGGCTCATCCATGGGTTAATAACGTTACCTTTTCCTTTATTCAAACTCGAAGCTTGCAAGTATTATGCAATTGGCAGGTATGAACCTCTGGGCACCGCTTATCTCCATGAAGCTTGGTCACTACCATTTACCTATGGGAGGGAAAAGAGGTTTATTTGAATGGTGAAGACTGCACAACAACACCTGATCACTCGTTAGTGTGTAGAAATATCCAATTGCATTTCTTGGGTACTGAAAATGCACCTAATTTGGCCTGTGTCTTAAAAGGTACACATTGCTACACTGGGGCAGCACTGAGCATCGCAATTGGTCCGTGACTCCAACCATGTGATAGCAAAACAAAATGTTGTTTTTTTTATACTCATATTGGGTCCCTCACAGACCCCTACAATGCACCCATGGGGCAGGGCACCTCTTCCATGACCCCTTCTATAGTATTTAATTTCAAAATGCCTCCCCGGGACACCTTCCCGGTTTAGAAAAGGGCGGCCACAACTTTCTACTAAGGTTGCAGGCAGTCAATCACAGCACTGCTCCTGGCATGTGGATTCACGTAGCTCTCTGTAGGCATTGCAAAGGATCTGCACCCCTATATATACAAATTTGGATTTTTTTAAATAACTCTAAATCTACTGAATAGATTTACACCAATTAAGAAAAAGCATGCTTTCTGGACCAAAAACTTCCTTTCTACCAAATTGGTGTAAATCTGTAAGGCAGTTCAGGTTGTAGCCGTATTCAAAATTCCTACGGTTAACGTGGGAAATACAGTTTTTGACACACCCTCCCCCCCTTTTTCTTGGCCTCCTCTTGATGGATCATCTGAAACATTTCCATGCAGAACAAGAAGGAGTAGGTACATTTTTTTAAAACATTTCGTGAAGATTAATCTACTGGCGCCGAAGATATAGGCAAGTCAAAAAACACTTTTCCTATGGAAACAAGGTCCTAACGCAGTAGGTAACATACATACATACATACATATATATATATACCAAACACACAGTTCAAATCCTCAAGAACCGCTCCTCAATTAAGGACACTCCAGTCATTCTTCGTAGTCCCATTGCCATATTTTAATCATAGCGTTTCACATATGCCAAGTCAACAAACGCGTTTCGGCGTTGCCGCCTTCGTCATATATATATATATATGTCTTCAGTTGCTTTCAGTTGCTTTCAGTTTGAGATTTTTGCTAAAGCATGCATTTTGCAGTCTAGTGCTATTCCGAGGTTATGCCATACTTTGCAAAATAATCAAAAAAGCAAAGATTATTTGTTTCTCAACTTCAATGAATGACCCACCCAAACTCCTGCAATACAGTAGTAGAGGCACAGAAGTAATATACACTGGTAAAACTCCTATGACCCACCGTCAAATAGCATCCACTTCATCAAATCACTTTTTCTCCCTATCCTGTAACTCTGCTCAAACTTGTTTCATCAGTGCTTAATTTAGGCTGGTGGCTGTTGGTGGGGGGCAGCAGCAGCCGGTGCAGGTAAGCGCTGTGGGTCAGTTGGGCAGGACAGGGGGTGTCAACAGATGACGGAATGGAATGTATTTATTTATTTATTTTTCCCTATTCTGTCATCTGTCGACATCCCCCCGCCTTGCCCCACCGTGCTTACCTGCACCGGCTGCTGCTTGGGCAACGGTACTCATTTTTGGGGACCAGCACTTATTTTTCTGCATCATCTATCTACAGAGTGCGAGAGAAGTAAATTATACAGATGGGAAAGTCAGCAAGGAAAAAGACTGCAAAAAAAGTACGAGAAAGAGAAAGCAGGAACCTGCAGGAGTGAGATAAGGAGAGAGAGAGTGTCTGGTAGTTGAGCTGGTGTTAAACTCGGTGAGCAGAATTCAAAGGTTGGTAGTTTTAACTCCACTAGTGGAGGCCTTCTGAGCAGAGGTTCAGGCACCAACACTCTCTTAAAAAATTAAGCACTTTTTTGCCAGACCAGGGTCTCCAAACTTACTTCCAACATAACTACTATTGTAACTATACCAGTGTTAATAAATATTTTGATGTGTAAAGCAAACAAATCCAATAGAGTTAACCCACAAATTACACCCTGTAAAGGGTGGGAGGGTAAGGCTTTATTTATTGCTTAGTAGTTGAAATGGGATGTGCTAGAGACATAACAAAATTGGATGTTGTAGGGAACACTGTGCATGGACAGTGGGAGAAGTCACAGAAGACACATTTTCTGATCCCAGGTAAAACTAGGTACTGTTCCAGAGGCCCTGTTACAGATAAGCATATGGGTAGGAATTCTGTAAATAGGTTGCCATTTATAGGCCCAAAGTATGCCTTTCTGTCGATCTCAAGGTTCAAGTGGGTAAATAATGGGTCTGAGAAGAAGGGTGAAGTAGCTTTCCAAACCACAAATACGGACCAACCAGAGGTCAGGGTGGCAAAACGTACCAATGGATAAATCGGTATCTTATGATCAAACTGGGTTGAACATGTTACTAGTCAGATGTGACAGATGGTCTGTTCAGGTAGACAAAGCTTTATCAATCAGTATTTTGTTTCCATAAACTCAAAGAGAATGGCAGCTTGTGGATCCCCCATCAGGAGGAGAGGAACTTGTGGAATTTCTGGGGGTAATCTAGGTTCAGTTTGTCACATTTACCTGAACAAAGGCTACCTAAAGTGGAATCTCCATCTCATGCTCTGTGTAATGTTTCAGTTCCAATGACAACGTTCAAAAAAGCATGTATACAAAATGTTGTCTCAAATTACACATAAAGGGCAGTCTATAGCCCCCATTATGGATCTTACACAATGGTGTCAGTAGACCATCTACCACAACTTCAGATAAAAAGGTTTATGTCCCAGACCACCTAGGTGCGTAACCTCCCTTAATAAGTAATAGGACTTTCACTAATGCGTGCTGCGGAACCTTTCCTCCCTGCCCGCCCACACCAATCTTACTCTTACTGCTATTTATCTATCTTCTCTCCTATTCTCTCTTTCTTCAACGTCTCCCTGTCCACTCATCACTGGTTGCCTTCTTTGGGCCTCTTGCCCGTGATCTCAAGTTGACGTTCTTAAAGGGTCTTGTGAAATCCCACAACAAACCGCTATTGCACTCTATAATGTACCACGTGGCCTGCCCCACAGGGGTTGTAGGCGACATGCTGTGTTCAAAATTGTCTTCTTGTTGCTTCTCCATGTTCCTAGAGACACTCCTGCAAAACGCGGCCGGCCCTAAATAGGGTTGCGGGCTTGACGCTGTGTATACCTGGACCTGTGTTCTGTTCTCACTTTGAAAATAAAACAGATTTAAAAAAAAAAAAAAGGTTTATGTCCAAGTAGTATGCAATTAGCGAACCACACACTTCCTCCTAGCCTGGTAGGAGCCAATGGCTTTGCTTCACATTACATAGGGGCAATAAAATTTGGCGTATACCTATAGACACAGCCTAGTACTCTCGTTGAGAAATTAAAGAAACAAATCTGAAGGCCTCAAGTAAATCTAAAGATGCTGATTCCACAGTTTTGAGTTGCTACAGAGCAAGCTGAAAATGCAAAAACAGAGGGGCACATCTTTCCTAGCAGCTCAGAGACTTTTGTCCCCACAAAATTACTTCCCTATACAGACAAATTCCATCCACTGTGGAGTCCACCGTGTAGTTGACAATGAGAAAGCAGGGGAGATTATTTAATGGAGCGTTATGAAATAAAGTGCACATCACAAGCATATGTTTCACTACAGCCTCTTTCTCCATAGATAACTGCTGCCATTTATTAGGCCTACCCACATGGAGCCCCCACATCCAAACACTTATGGTTTCACATTCAAAGTCTAGTAACTAGACCACTACACTGTGGGACTTGCCCTGTTGCTTGCTACATCTTTTTATGAATTAAGACTTGGTTCCAGAATCTTTTGATGCTCCCGCAATCTCACCAGTAAAACTGAATATCTCAGAGGTTCATACACTTGCTTCTTTTCTCCCCGAGAGCCAATCTCATGAGCACAACATAATAGAATATATCTTCGTCTGACTATACTATCATTCACTTCAACTTAGACAATGCACTCTGCTCTAAAACGTTCTCCAGGGGACTTTTGCATAAGAACATGTCCTCAAGGGAACTCAAACCTATATGCCCATTGGGGCACTCTGTGCAACAGAAAGGAACATGCCACATTGCCAATCGGTACCCATGAGCGAATTTGAGATGCCAGAGATGGCTACCACCATGCCTGACATGGCCTGTAAAGAGTTATGAATAGTAAGATGAGTTACTGGTAGTCAGTATTACATTTTAAATGGTAAAATTTAATCTATTCATAATATAGATTAACAAACAGAAACTTAATACAGAGCAGAATGTTACCTTTTATCACCATTCATTCTAGTTGAGTTAAGACATTGATAATTTTAAATTGATCATCATTTGCTTTCTTAATTAAAAGTTGCAAGATATCTAAATATATAATATGTTAGCTACTAATTCCTTTACCATTTTGTTTTACCAATAAACTAGATAATAATATCCATGAATGCATTCTCCTTAATCAACAACTGGTCCTAATCATATTAGATTTCAGCCATCTTCTTGTGTTCTCATAGACAATATGTCGATGAATACTGAAAGAAAATATGTTTATCTAACAGAGGTAATTTTACTTTTTTGTAGTACTGATCATATGTGGTGAGTAGGCCCGGATGAAATAAAAATTACATCGGCATAATGTCGCAAATTTTGTATTACACTTTTGCAGGAAATTGGATTACTGGTTGGGGGGGTGAAACCCTACTCAAGTAGCAACCACAATTCCTGTCACGGTGAAGTCACAAGCAAAGCCCACATTAACATGTTCTTAACTCTCTTGTAGCTTGCCTCAAAAGCAGTCAGGCTTATCTTAGAGGCAATTGCTGCAAAAGACGCGGCTGGAGCAAAGTCACCAAAGACCAGCTAACCACCCCCCTTGCCCAGGACCCACCCGCCGACTCCACCGACCCGAATATCGCCGCCCGCAACTTCAGACAATGGATCAGCAACTGCACCAACATCCAAGCCCCACTCAAGACACCCCCCAACAGCCACATCAGCAAGAAAGCCACCTGGTTCACCGAAGACCTCTAGGCCTCCAAACGAACATGCCGAAAACTGGAGAAGAACTGGCTCCGCGAACGAACACTGGACAGCTACGCAGCCCACAAGAATGCAGACACCATCAACTCATCAGAACCGCCAAGAGGGCCTCATTTAAAGACCGCCTAGATAACAACGCACACAACAGCAAAGAGCTCTTCAACATCGTGAAAGAACTCTCCACCCCCAGCTCCAACACCAACGACATCCCTCCTTCGCAAGACCTGTGCGACTCGCTGGCCACCTTCTTCCACCACAGGATCGCCGACATCCATGACAGCTTCGACGCCACAACCGCCCGACAACCACCGCCCCCATGACCACCACCCACACCAACCGTCTGCTCTCCTGGACCAGCATCAACGACGAGGACACCAGCGGAATCAAGAACACCATCCACTCCGGATCACCGCTAGACCCGTGCCCTCACCACATCTTCAACAAAGCCTACACAGCCATCGCACCCAGTGCTTAATTTGTAAAATATGACGTCCAGGTGCTCAAATGTTTGTCGGAGGCCAACACCCATTTCCCCCGGCTCCACCCACTCACTCTATTGGCTCCACCCACATCCCCAACTGGCACTGCTGAAAGCCTGATGTAATACGTGATCTGAATTTCAGCATAGGAGCCTTTCTCAAGTAAAGTTTTGATAGGAAGTCCCCCGCCCCGCATCTCTCCATAGCCCTTTCTCATGTATTTCATTTGTTTTATAGCGCTTCTCATACCAGATTATTGTGGCGGAACCCTTTACATCAAACACACACAAAGACAATGAACAATATATGTGTAAGTCAGTGTATAGAAAATGTTACATAAGACCAAGGGCACTACCTGGTGTAGGCAATTTTTAAGAGTGCTTGGGCTGGAGAAGCACAAACTTGGGATTCAAAACGTAACACAGTGGTTAGGGTTACATTTACTAATAAGAATTTACTTCTGGCCAAACAAACCCTTTTTAGCAACATTAAGATAACGAAAGACTGAAAAAACATAACTTTGTAACCTGTACCATGTAGTTTGCATGCAGCTCTTTGATGGCAGTTCATAGCTCACTGAGCTAGATTATTATTGTAACATATGAACTGTACAGAAACAAAAGGATCTTTTGTGACAAAAGTAGTAACCCTCAGAGCTATGCACATAAAATACATTGATGTGATCTGCATGGTGCACATTCTTGCAGCACAGCTGAGTTCTCCATCAGTGAACACCTTCGGCATGAGGGTCTTGTTTTAAGCCGGGTGTTGTCACCTCTATTGGGCCTTGTTTGGGAGGGGTGGGGGGAGGGGGAATAGGGAGCTCTTGCAGAAGCCTCGCTGTGAGACCATATTTCCAAGGAGAAAAAACGAATTGGAAGTCGCTCATAGTCAGAGCTGCTGACAGAACGATGTGCAAGTCCTGGCGTCAGCTCAACTTCCTGTGATTCTGGGCAAATCATGTAATCTCCCTTAAAATAAGATTGTTTCACCTAAAAAAAAGTAAAGTGGATCTTGTGTAATGTTACTGGTGCTTATGCACACTGCCCAAGTGCCACTGGGCAGAGTTCATGTTCTATAAAACTATAAAACCAATAACAAAAAATAGCCTGCCAGATTCTAATGAGACTAACTCTCTGGTGTGATTATTGAAACAGATGATCCTGGAATGTGGGCCGTTTTTTTGTGAGTGCCAGGGCCTAACTATGTTCCAATTCGACCCTGCTTATGAATCTCACTGAGACTGGAATCTCGGCGGTCCCTTGCCACATTCTGCAGGGGTGCCCCATTACTTTGCCTCAGGCCAGTAGTCAAACCGTGGCCTCACTGTGACAGTGACTTCCCCGTTGAGTTTGCACTGAAGAGCTGGCTGCACATGCATTCACCTGGGAATGCAAACCTGGATGCTTTGGGTTTCCTCTCTCCACCTCAGCCCATTTTTGGTGAATTCAAAGGCAGTTCTATGTGCCCAAAACAAAGACTGATATCCATCTGGACCTAACAAGGCATGACACTCACTACTGCTCCGGGACACTTGTCTCACTGCGAGACACCATTATTATTCAACAGTCCCAGCTACAGTTGAAACTAACCACAGTTTGACATTCACCCCAAGGCGAGGTCAGGAGGCCTGAAATATTTCTGCATTGGGCGAGTTTCAGCCTGCCACCTTTTCACTCAAAAGCACAACGTTTACTCAAAAGCACAGAGTTAACAAAACAGCACGTCCGTGCTTCAAACGCAAAGTTATATTATTACTCATGGGTTCATATTTTTAATATAATCTGCAAAACGTTTGCTGTTTTGTTCCTGACAAAACTTGTGTTTTTTTTTATAGCACCGGAGAATGCGTGTTAAAATTCTGCAGCACTCCACAGTCTGGCTGCGTTCACTGAAGGAGCAATGTCTGCCGTACTTTAAACTCGAGTGCCTAGCACAGTAGGGCCAAAACCGGAGATGGGAGTGAGGGTAGTAAGCGATCCTTCAGCGCACAAGGCGTAAATCTGAGGGCAAAGAAAGAAAATACAAGTCACTGCTTCCGAGTTGTGAAGAGGAGTCTAACAATCACGTAACTCTCTCAGCTCTAATTTAGTATCCTGTAACAGTAACGCTCAAGAAAATCAACTGTTGGTTACCAGCTGCTGCGCGACACGCATCTTCAAATAAAAGGGCTGAACTGCCTGTGCGTCATGTGTGTGTCCTGATCATAAGACGAGCGGCGGCGACAATTTAAAAAGGTTACGCACGCTGCCTCACGTCACGACCCCCACATGACCAAATCCATCTTATCAGTGACCTGCCTCGGCAGCGCTGACAGCAGGGAATGGATTTATCACTGGCAGAGCTCTTTACGGAGACAAAGTGAGAATGTGAACACATTTTATTGTGTGTCACATGTTATGAAGTCACATGCAGGTCAAGAACCGGGGCTGATAATTAAGTGCCGGTGCTGAGCACCGGAAAGCTCCGGCACAAATTAAGCACTGATCGCACCCCATCTCCGGAAAATAATCAACATCTCATTCTAGACAGCAACCTTCCCAGAAAGCTGGAAGCACGCGGAGATCAATGCCTTACTCAAGAAACCTAAGGCTGACTACAAGGACCTCAAGTACTTCCGAATGTCACCGAGAAAATCGTCAACAAACAACTGATCCGCTACCTCGAGGAGAACAGCATCTTAGGCCCGTCCCAGTCCGGGTTCCGCAGCAACCCCAGCACCGAAACCGCCCTTATTGCCACCACCGATGACATCAGGTCCCTGTTTGACAATGGAGAAACAGAGGCCCTCATCCTCCTGGACCTGTCAGCCGCATTCAAGACGATCTGCCACCGCACACTATGAACACGCCTACACAGCCCTGGAATCCAAGAGAAGGCCCTGGACTGGACCACATCCTTCATCTCCGGCAGAACTCAGAGCGTCTGCCTCCCCCCCTTCTGCTCCAGTGCCAACGAGATCATCTGCGGCGTACCCTAGAGCTCTTCCCTCAGCCTGACACTGTTCAACATCTAAATGGCACCCCTCACCCACGTCGCCCGACAGCACAACCTCAACAACATCTCCTACGCCGACAACACCCAGCTGATCCTCTCCCTCACCAAAGACCCTCACACCACCAAAACCAACCTCCACGAAGGCATGAAGGCCGTAGCCAAATGGATGAGGAATAGCCGACTGAAGCTGAACTCGGACAAGACGGAGGTTCTCATCCTCGGCTCCACCCCTCTTGGTGGCCAACAACACTAGGAACAGCCCCGACACCCACCAACCATTCACGCAACCTAGGGGTCATCCTCGACTCCACCCTCTCCATGACTAAACAGGTCAACACAGTCTCCTCAACCTGCATCAACACCCTCCGAATGATCGGCAGGATCTTCAAGTGGATCCCCACCGAAACTAGAAGAACAGTCACCCAGGCCCTCATCACCAGCAGGCTGGACTACGGAAACGACCTCTATGCAGGATTGTTGGCCAAGCTCCTGGGATGACTGCAACACATCCAGAATGCCTCGGCACGTCTGATCCTCGACATCCCCCGCCGAAGCCACATCACACCCCACCTGAGAGACCTGCACTGGCACCCGTCAACAAGAGGATAACCTTCAAGCTCCTCATCCATGCACACAAAGTTCTCCACAACACCGGCCCAGCATACCTCAACATACATCTCAGCTTCTACACCCGCACCCGCCAGCTCCGCTCCACCAGCCTCGCCCTCGCCACAGTACCCCGCATCCGAAGAACGACTGCCGGAGGCAGATCCTTTTCCCACCTCGCCGCCATAACCTGGAACACCCTCCCCACCAACCTACGGCAGGCCGAAGACCTACTGCCCTTCAAAAGACTCCTCAAGACCTGGCACCCCACCCCCCACCAGCACCTTGAGACCCTCACGGGTATCTAGTTCACTTTAAACGTGTCTTGATTGATTGATTGATTGATTTATGCAGCAAACAAACAGTAATAAGGTGAAAATACAACAAACGAAACGTCCCACAGTTATTAAGGAAAACAGTACATTTTGTTAAATTATTTGACACTAAAACAACACAAATCCAATTAGTAGAATTGGAGAGATGCAATTTTCAAGAGTAAGGTAAAAATAGTAGCTAGAAGAACCAAGTACCAACTTTGGCTATCTTATCGCACCAGACAGAGACAAAGTCACAAGTCCAGGCTGATCGCAGTGGAGCACAGGCCAGATACAAGGACCAAGTTAGGCCAGCTGAACAAATTACCGTAAATCCAGGTTTTGGAGTCTTGGCAGGTCCTGTGTCAAGTATGTGCCACATATAGGTGACTCAGGGCTGTGGTGCGAGGTAATGCATAGAGGATGCATTGCACTGAGGCAGTTTTGGGGCGTTCAGGGGGTGGGAAGAATCATGCAGCGGCTGTTCTGAGGAGCTGCAGTGTATACAGATGATGGGCACACCACATGCTTTGGTTAAAGGCAACTTTGTTAAGGATATTTCTTTCACCCCGGCCTCTTTCCTTCAGCTCCTCTCCTTGTCAATGCTCTCCTCCTTCTGAATTATAACATTCCACACAATGAACCACAGAGATTACATTCTACTTGCATGGAATACCTAGAATGGAGGATTCTAATAATATAAGCAGAGCACCAGGTCACCACACATCTACCTTCCCAGAGCATTGCTCAAAACAAACTATGTAATGCATATTGCAAGACAAAAATCATATAACAAACATAACAAAGCTGAGAACTATATAACTTAAAAGACCTAAGGCTGGCTGCAAATGTGCATGTCATAAAAGTTAAAAGCATACAAGTTGCACATAGTTGTTCACATTAGTGGGCTTGAGCCCATGCCTGACACTTCTTCTCACGCTTGTCCAACTTTGATCCACAATGACCTTGTTAAAGATTCCTTTGGTTTTTTTCTTCTTTGTCAACCCGCCCGTCAGCTTGGCCACCCTATTGAGGTTTCACACCCTATGGTCTTCTTTTCTGATGGTATTTCTGAAAACTTTATTCACTCTCATAGGTTGAAGAAAGTTGGAACCCTGCAAAGACAAACCCTTGCGGGCTGATTGTATCCTAACTAAATCACCCACCTCCACCACCGTTCTTTTGACTGCTTTACGTACATCAAACCTTTTCTTATTCTTAATCATCTTCTACATCTCCTCTTCATCCTTCTCTTTCTTATCCCTTGCACACTACAAACTCATGCTTTTACCAAAAACCCAGAAACAACACAGTAAAGTACCTATGTTTCTCTTCTGATTAAGTTCAAAAGGGGTTTTCATAGTCATGGTATGGGGTGTTAACCTATAGTTTTTGACCCTATTGAAAACTTTTATTTTTCAACATTTCTGATTGGCCAATGAAATGTGAATAGTTTCCTTCAATACCCGGTTGAACAATGCCATTGGCTTTTGGATGATAAAGAGCTGCTTTCCTGTGTATAAAGCCCCGGTCATACAAATTAGTCTCCACCTCTTTTGAGACAAACTGGACCACATTGTCAGATAACATGATAGAAGGAAAATCTTGTTTCTAAAAGATATGCTCCAAGAAAACAACAACATCCTTGGTTTCAATAGAATTTGTTAACCCTATCTCTGGCCACCTTGAGTACATGTACAACAACACAATAATTTATTTACACACACTTGATACTTTGATTGGACCTAGGATGTCTATAGCCACCTCATGGGTTGCACCCTGGGCTTCAACACTTTATTGCTCCTGCTGTACTCCACGCACTCTCTCGCAGCTCTTTTGATGTGGATGTCCATTCCTGGCAACCAACTTGCCTGCCTAAAAATCTCTTTGGTGTTGGAGATCCCGGGGTGTTCATCATGAGCAAATTCCACTAATCGTTCTCTCAAACATCTGGCAGGAATAAGTCTTGTGCCCCTTAAAAGCAAACCTTTTTGAAAGGCAAGTTCATTTATAATTGTACTAAAAACTTTAAATGGCTCATCAACCTTTGCATCTTGATTCCAACCATCCTTTACACCTTTGATCACTGCCTGTAAGGTTTCATTATCACACACTTCTTTCATCCATTCGTACTCTTTGATTACCCCACCCTTGACGAGACACACTACATAATCGTCCTCCTTGCATGGCTCCTCATTCTCATCATCCTGCCTGGCTGCTAAGTCTTTATCTACTAGCCATGAGCAACAATTTGCTAGATTGCACAAGGAACATACTCCATTAAAATATTTAACTCCTGTAGAGCAACTATTCTCTTTCTTATTCTGGAGGAGATGTTATCTAGACAGACCCTTGTTTTCCATAATCTGTCTAAGGGGGTTGTTGTCTGTCTTAACTTGATACTCACCAATTCACACAAACTTCCTTACCACCCAAAAGATGGCCAATGCCTCTTTCTCTACAACTGAATAGTTGATACCCGCACCTTTCAGACATCTTGAAATAAATATAATGGTTCTTTCTTCATCACACTGTAACTGTAACCGGACCGCACCTAGGCCTGTTAAACTTCCATCAGCCATGACTACGATTTTTAACCAGGTTCAAAACTGGCCAAGGAGATTGCGTTGGACAAGAGATTCTTTAGCACTAAAAATTCCTAACCATATTCTTCATTCCACAAAAAACGTGTTCCCTTCTTCAACAACAATCTCAAGTTGCATGTTTTGTTGGCAAACTTCGGAACACATTTGCCATTATACCCTAACATCCCCATTACATTTATTAACTCCTTCTTGCTTTCGGGTATAGACATCTTGACAATGGTGTCTACCAACTCTTTCCTAGGTTCAATACCAGATGCTGTAATCTTATGCCCTATGTCATGGGTACTCACAAACTTTCTCTCGGGGGCCAAATTTACAGTGTGGTTTGTGGCCGAGGGCCGCACCAGTGGGGGCGGGGTCAGTTGGGGAGGGGGGCGGGTTAGAGCAAAAAAAAAACTGTGACCCTGAGGTTGAACACTGGCCCCTGCAGTGGAAGCCTTCGTCCACTGAGCCACCAGACTCGGCATGCACACATCTTTCTCTCTCTCTCTGTCTCCCTCCCTCTCTCAATCTCTCCCTCCCTCTCTCTGTCTCCCTCCCTCTCTCTCTGTCTCCCTCCCTCCCTCTCTCTATCTCTCTCTCTCTCTCTCTCTGTCTCTCTCTGTCTCACTCACTCTGTCTCCCTCCCTCTGTTTCTCTCCTCCCTCTGTCTGTCTCCCTCTGTCTGTCTCCTTCCCTCTGTCTGTCGCCCTCTGTCTCCGTCCCTCTGTCTCCCTCCCTCTCTCTCTCCCTCTGTCTGTCTCCCTCTCTGTCTCCCTCTGTCTGTCTCCCTCTGTCACCCTCCCTCTGTTTCCCTCCTCCCTCTGTCTGTCTCCCTCTGTCTGTCTCCCTCCCTCTGTCTGTCGCCCTCTGTCTTCCTCTGTCTCCGTCCCTCTGTATACCTCCTTATCGCTCTTTCCTTCTGTCTCCCTTTGTCTTGCTCCCTCTTTCACCCTCTCTCTGCTGCCCTCCTCCCTCTGTCTGTCTCCCTCCCTCTCTTTCGCCCTCTGTCTGTCGCCCTCTGTCTCCCTGTCTCCGTCCCTCCGTCTACCTGCCTCTCTCTCTCCCTCCGTCTCCCTCTGTCTGTCTCCCACTCTGTCTCCCTCCCTCTGTCTCCCTCTCGGTCTCCCTCTCTGTCCCTCTCTCTCTGTCTCACTCTCTCTCTCTGTCTCCCTCTGTCTGTCTCTGTCTCCCTCCCTCTGTCTCCCTCCCTGTCTCCCTCCCTCTGTCTCTCTCCCTCCCTCTGTCTCCCTCCCTCTGTATTCCTCTCTCCATCTTCCTCTGTCTGTCTCCCTCTGTCTGTCACCTCACCCCAGCTTCTCGGGCACACACACAGCTGCACCCGAGTACTTCACAGGTCTTTAAAAGACCATTTACTTTTTAATGAGACTTTGTTGTGAATCGTCCGCCCCCCATAGAGCAGAGTGTCTCGGAGTCCGTGCTGCTGTGGTGGTGTTTGCAGACACTCATTAATATTTTACATAGGTACAATGTCTGCAAGGTCCGCGGGCCACCAAGGCTGTAAATCTATATTTTTGTGCCTTCAATGTCAGACCATTCTCTCTCAGTTTCTCGAGTACCTTCTTAACTCTTCTACATCCTCTCTGTAAACCAAAATGTTGTCTTGGTAGAGTCTCACTCCATTCATACCCCTGAGCATACCCTCCATCATCTTTTAAAACAATGCATCCGCAGAAATAAGCTCAAGCAGCATTCTGAGAAACTTAAATGTGCTGAAAGGGATGGAAAAACTGTCAAGTCCTGTGATTCAGGGTGCAATTTAACATGATGGTAGCCAGAGGTGAGATCTATGGAAGAGAAATGCTTTGCCCCACGCAACAAGGACAACATTTCTGCAATATTCTGTAAACAGTAGAGCCCTACCACAAAATACTCATTCAGTTCCCTCAAGTCAATGCATAGCCTGGCTTCTCCATTGGCCTTGAATGCCATAAGCACTGGGTCTAGCAACTCTGTGGCCTCTACCCTCCTCAAATATGCCACCAACCTTTAACTTCTCCAACTCTTCCTTATTTTTCCCCTTCCCCTTGATGGGAACCCCTTTAACCCCTTTAACCTTGCTAACTACTGGAATTGCATTTTTTAGGTTTCATTCTGTGAACATATGCTTTAAAGCATCCAAATTGTTCACTTAAGTCTTCCTGGAATTCAGACTCATAACGGGGTCTCTGTATAACCAAGCGGCATACATGCTCATCAGTTTCTTTCCCTTCAACATGCTTTAATCACACTGCAGGTGTCTCATTAAGATCTAAATAAACTTTGAGATCCCTCTGATGCTTATTTATTTATTGAGTTGTATATAGCTATACCCGGAGGTATCAGAGCGCTTCCTTTACATGAGGAGGAAACTTTGTTTCAGAACATTGTTACAAAGTTACATCAGTTACTGGAGCTTAGTTACAGGAATTAGAAGAGCACAAAAGCATAGCATAAACATGAGGAAAAAAATAGGCAAGGAGAGAGAAGATTAGGGGAGAGAGGGAAGGAATAGGGGAGGTAAACAGAGAATAATGGAGGGAAGAAGAGGGGGAGGGTGTAGGAGGCACAACGGGGAGATGAGGAAAAACAGTGCCGGACGTCCGGCTGGGTAGGTGGCGGCCCAGGGGTGTACCAGAGCCAAACTCCTCTATAGCTGCATGGGACAGCTCCACAGGTCATCGACCAAAGGTTGCTTGGGCACCACAGTACATACAGAAAGGTTACAGTTTCTGCAAAAGGGGGGCATAGTCAAAGGTTCCATCAAGCACGCCGGTCACGTTGTACGGTGCTGTGCTCCCAGCGGTAATGGGATAAAAAAAACAGGCCTCCGCTGTCTGAGAAGTCTCGCTTGTCGCTGTGGACTCTCTCAGAGGGGTCTCTGAGACTCCAGGTCATAAATGTTGGATCCCTGCCCAACAAGGGGAGAAGTAGTGCTTTGGAAAGGGGCCCACTCATAGTGGCCATTATTAGAAAATTGGTGTGTCAGATGTCTATGTCTATGTCAGATGCTTTTAGCTTATCAAAGAGTCCCCTCTTTCATAGACATAGATTTTCCCTTTTGCATTCTTATCCGTAAGTTTGATACAACCCTCAAAATATCCCATCAACTTGATTGGCTCTTCCGCATAACCTTTTGGGCGAATGTCTAGTGTGTGTAACTCCATCTGATCTTTTAAATTCCTAAGATACACTCTACTCGGGATAAGAGTAACCTTGGCTCATGAGTCAAATAGCATGCACACGGGTACTCAATCTATACACACTTTTTAGGTCTCGCCCTGCGATTGCAGGCCAAAGGCCTGCTGTCGCAAAGCGAGACTATTGTAATCATTCTGGCTTTCAAGGTCTCAAGGGGAACAGACAGCAGACAAGCGATGTGAACGCGCAGCTCTTGACTTGGATTATGTCGCGCGCGTCAACTGTGAACAGCATGTCAGTTTCAGTTTTACACACAGCTTCTACAGTGTGCTACTTTGTTGCAGTTTTAAAGTTTCGTTTTTGTTCTTACTGGTTCAGGGGCAGTGCAGCACACACTATTTTACAACACACACCATTCTACAGCACACACCATTCTACAGCACACAACGCTCTGCGGCATACAGCACTCTACAATGTACAGCACTCTACTGCACACAGTATTCTACATCACATAGCACTGCACTCTACAGCGCCCCGCGCTCTACAGCGCCCCGCAGCGCTCTGCACTCTACAGCGCCCCACAGCGCCCCGCACTCTACAGCGCCCCGCACTCTACAGCGCCCCCCACTCTACAGCGCCCCGCACTCTACAGCGCCCCGCACTCTACAGCGCCCCGCACTCAACAGCGCCCCGCACTCTACAGCACACAGTATTCTACATCACATAGCACTGCACTCTACAGCGCCCCGCGCTCTACAGCACCCCGCAGCACCCCGCACACTACAGCACCCCGCAGCGCCCCGCACTCTACAGCGCCCCGCACTCTGCAGCGCCCCGCACTCTGCAGCGCCCCGCAGCGCCCTGCACTCTACAGTGCCCCGCAGTGCCCTGCACTCTACAGCGCCCCGCACTCTACAGCGCCCCGCACTCTACAGCGCCCTACAGCGCCCCGCACTCTACAGCGCCCCGCAGCACCATGCACTCTACAGCGCCCCGCGCTCGACAGCGCCTGCAGCGCCCCGCACTCTACAGCGCCCCGCACTCTACAGCGCCCCGCACTCTACAACGCCCCGCACTCTACAGCGCCCCGCACTCTACAGCACTCTACAGCGCCCCGCAGCGCCCTGCACTCTACAGCGCTCTACAGCGCCCCGCAGCGCCCTGCACTCTACAGCGCCCGCAGCGCCCCGCACTCTACAGCACCCCGCACTCTACAGCGCCTCGCACTCTACAGCGCCCCGCACTCTACAGCGCCCCGCAGCGCACCGCACTCTACATCACACCGCAGCGCACCGCACTCTACAGCGCACTCTACAGCGCACCACACTCTACAGCGCACCGCAGCGCACCGCACTCTACAGCGCCCCGCACTCTACAGCGCCCCGCACTCTACAGCGCCCCGCAGCGCCCTGCACTCTACAGCGCCCTGCACTCTACAGCGCCCCGCGCTCTACTGCGCCCCGCGCTCTACTGCGCCCCGCGCTCTACAGCGCCCCGCAGCGCCCCGCAGTCTACAGCGCACCGCACTCTACAGCGCACCGCACTCTACAGCGCACCTCAGCGCCCCGCACTCTACAGCACCACGCACTCTACAGCACCCCGCACTCTACAGCGCCCCGCAGCGCCCTGCACTCTACAGCGCCCCGCACTCTACAGCGCCCCTCACTCTACAGCGCCCCACACTCTACAGCGCACCACGCTCTACAGCGCACCACGCTCTACAGTGCCCGCAGCGCCATGCACTCTACAGCGTCCCGCGCTCTACAGTGCCCCGCAGTGCCCTGCACTCTACAGCGCCCCGCGCTCTACAGCGCCCCGCGCTCTACATTGCACCATGCTCTACAGCGCACCACGCTCTACAGCGCCTACAGCGCCCTGCACTCTACAGCGCCCCGCGCTCTACAGCGCACTCTACAGCGCCCCGCACTCTACAGCGCACTCTACAGCGCCCCGCACTCTACAGCGCCCCACACTCTACAGCGCACCGCACTCTACAGCGCCCCGCACTCTACAGCGCCCTGCACTCTACAGCGCCCTGCGCTCTACTGCGCCCCGCGCTCTACAGCGCCCCGCAGCGCCCTGCACTCTACAGCGCACCGCACTCTACAGCGCACCGCACTCTACAGAGCACCACAGCACCCCGCACTCTACAGGGCCCTGCACTCTACAGCACCCCGCACTCTACAGCGCCCTGCACTCTACAGCGCCCTGCACTCTACAGCGCCCCGCACTCTACATCGCCCCGCACTCTACAGCGCCCCGCAGCGCCCTGCACTCTACAGCGCCCTGCACTCTACAGCGCCCCGCACTCTACAGCGCCCCGCAGCGCCCCGCACTCTACAGCGCCACACACTCTACAGCGCCACGCAGCGCCCTGCACTCTACGGCGCCCCGCACTCTACAGCGCCCCGCACTCTACAGTGGCCCACACTCTACAGCGCCACGCACTCTACAGCGTCCCACACTCTACAGCGCCCCGCACTCTACAGCGCACCACGCTCTACAGCGCCCGCAGCGCCATGCACTCTACAGCGCACCACGCTCTACAGCGCCCGCAGCGCCATGCACTCTACAGCGCACCACGCTCTACAGCGCCCGCAGCGCCATGCACTCTACAGCGCACCACGCTCTACAGCGCCCCGCACTCTACAGCGCCCCTCAGCACCCTGCACTCTACACCGCAACACACTCTACAGCGCAACGCACTCTACAGCGCAACGCACTCTACAGCACCCCGCAGCGCCGTGCACTCTACAGCGACCCGCACTCTGCAGCGCCACACACTCTGCAGCGCCACGCACTCTGCAGCGCACCGCTCTCTGCAGCGCACCGCACTCTGCAGCGCACCGCACTCTGCAGCGCTCCAGCGCACCGCACTATACAGCGCACAGCACTCTATAGCGCACCGCACTACAGAGCCCTGCACTTTACAGCGCACCGCAGCGCCCCGCACTCTACAGCGCACCGCGCTCTACAGCGCCCCGCAGCGCCCTGCACTCTACAGCGCCCCACGGCGCCCTGCACTCTACAGCGCCCTGCACTCTACAGCGCCCCGCGCTCTACAGCGCCACGCACTCTACAGCGCCCCGCACTCTACAGCGCACTCTACAGCGCCCCGCACTCTACAGCGCATTTTACAGCGCCCCGCACTCTACAGCGCACTCTACAGCGCCCCGCACTCTACAGCGCACTCTACAGCGCACTCTACAGCGCACTCTACAGCGCACAATGCTCTACAGCGCACCGCGCTCTACAGCGCACCACGCTCTACAGCGCCCGCAGCGCCATGCACTCTACAGCGTCCTGCACTCGACAGCGCCCCGCACTCGACAGCGCCCCGCACTCGACAGCGCCCCTCAGCGCCCTGCACTCTACAGCGCAATGCACTCTACAGCGCCCCGCAGCACCCTGCACTCTACAGCGCAACGCACTCTACAGCGCAACACACTCGACAGCGCCCCTCAGCGCCCTGCACTCTACAGCGCAATGCACTCTACAGCGCCCCGCAGCACCCCGCACTCTACAGCACCCCACAGCGCCCTGCACTCCGCAGCGACCCGCACTCTGCAGCGCCACGCACTCTACAGCGCACCGCACTCTACAGCGCACCGCACTCTACAGCGCACCGCACTCGACAGCGCCCCTCAGCGCCCTGTACTCTACAGCGCAACGCACTCTACCGCGCCCCGCAGCGCCCTGCACTCTACAGAGCAACGCACTCTACAGCGCAACGCACTCTACAGCACCCCACACTCTACAGCACCCCGCAGCGCCACGCACTCTGCAGCGCCACGCACTCTGCAGTGCACCGCACCGCACTCTGCAGCGCTCCAGCGCACCGCACTCTACAGCGCACCGTACTCTACAGCGCACCGCACTACAGCGCCCTGCACTCTACAGTGCACCGCAGCACCCCGCACTCTACAGCGCACCACGCTCTACAGCGCCCCGCAGCGCCCTGCACTCTACAGCGCCCCATGGCGCCCTGCACTCTACAGCGCCCTGCACTCTACAGCGCCCCACGGCGCCCTGCACTCTACAGCGCCCTGCACTCTGCAGCGCCCCGCACTCTGCAGCGCACCGCACTCTGCAGCGCACCGCACTCTGCACCGCACTCTGCAGCGCACTCTACAGCGCACTGCACTCTACAGCGCACCGCACTCTACAGCGCACTACAGCACCCCGCACTCTACAGCGCCCCACACTCTACAGTGCCCCACACTCTACAGCGCCCCACACTCTACAGCGCCCCGCACTCTACAGCGCCCCGCACTCTACAGAGCCCCGCACTCTACAGCGCCCCGCACTCTACAGCGCCCCGCACTAAACATAGCGCCATAATAGTTTTGTTCTTTTACACATGCTGCTTATAAATAACGTGTTTTCTTGCAACATGGCCACATGCCACGTTTAGTTATTTAATGCTTTCGGATACAGTGCAACACTTATAGGAAGCACAATCAACCTCCATGTAACATATGTGAAAATTCAAATTGCCACCAAAAACGATATTTCCACCTATAAACAGCAATATTTCCACCTAAAGACCAAAGCTGCAACGTCCAGGAGCTAAATTAGCTGACACCCGTTCTATCTAGCATCATAAACTACATCTATCCCCAAATCAGCTACAACAGAAAGTACAAATGGCCTCCAAAACACCAGCCTCCCCATCTAGCAGTGTTAGCTTACAAAGTCAGTAAAAATGTTCGTAGCACAACAGATTCTTGTGTCAGTTATGTTCGTATTGTGAAGTGCTCAGACACCCTTTAGGGAAAGTTTATGCTATATGTTACAGAAACATAAATAAATACATTAAACATAGCGCCATAATAGTTTCGTTCTTTTACACAGGCTGCTTATAAATAACGTGTTTTCCTGCAACATGGCCACATGCCACGTTTAGTTATTTCATGTTTTCGGATACAGTGCACACTTATAGGAAGCACAATCAACCTCCATGTACCATATGTGAAAATTCAAATTGCCACCAAAAACGATATTTCCACCTATAGACCAAACGTGCAACGTCTAAGAACTTAATTAGTTAACATCAGTTCTATCTAGCATCATAAGCTACATCTGACTCCAAATCAACTACACTAGAAAGTACACATGGCCTACAAAACACCAGCCTTTCCATGTAGCAGTGTTAAGTTACAGAGTCCGTAATTTTTTTTAGTGATGCAGCAGATTCTTGTTGCAGTTCTGTTCGCATTTTGAAGTGTTTCCTGCAACATGGCTGCATGCCATAAACACATACATGAAAAACTAAATACATGAAACTTAGCTACATAATACTTTCATTGTTTTATACAGGCTGTCTCAAACATACACACACACATGCGCACACACACACGCAGGCAGGCGCACACACACACACACACCAGTGGCGTAACGAAATTTGAGGGGGCCCCCCTGCAAAGCACATGGAGGGCCCCCCGGCGGCACGGCCCACCATATACCACTTTGCCCTACCACCCAGAAATCTTGCATATTTTGCTATGAAACCTCCAACATTTAAATGAACTGCCTCTATATTATCTTTCTGTAAGTTCTAGTCAGAAAGTGAGAAACACTCTCAACATACAGGACAAGGCGCAGGCAGGGCAGGGGAGATGGAAATATGTTAGCAGTGGGACTATATAATTATGATTGCACACACAGGCAGTGAAGTGCACAGTACAATGAAATACAACAATCACAGTGGCACACAGAACAAAGCGTAACATGGTACACTGCACACCAAAGTGTTCTCGTGGGCACAAAACCAAGCAAATGTGAGAGGGAACTTCACCCATGGCATATCAATAGCCTGGTCTATTTTAAAGGAATCTGTTCTTTCTCGTAATGCTTGAATGTAATGTACACTGATTGACAAGCGTTGGTGCACAAAGAGACAACGCGTAGGGTACGCGTGTTAGGAGAATGGGACAGAGCCGTTTGAAGGTGAATGCTCAATGCAGAATACAAGTCTATTCAGGTCAGAGAGAGGGCACTGCATAAAGAAACAAGTGGCACTGCACTATGCAGCACATTGCATTGTGCATTGCAGTACAGAGGAATGGACTGCACAGAGCGCGGGACCGCAACACAAAACACTAGACTAGGCCATGTGCAAGGTGTGATGTAGTAGTACGACATATGGGTCTGGGAGGGCAAAATGTTACACCTGTGAATAATGTACCTTCTATGCAACCTAGCGTGTGTGGCTGGCTAGTCTGAGAGTGAAACTGCACGTCGAAGAATGTGGGACTGGACAGACAAGCACATTGGACTAGTCTGGGCTATGCAGAATGTGGTCTTTGGCCCCTCGGAAGAAAGAATAAGCTACGTAGGATGTGGCTGTGCATTAAGTGTCTTTCTGTGCATCTCTGCCCTTTGGATAACACAGGCGCCGAGTGTGGGACTGGGTAGCACATTGGGCAGGAGAATAGCGAACTATGTATCACAGAAGAGGGACCTAGTTACATAGAATGGTAGAATGGTAGACTGCTTACTGCGAAATGTGGGACTATGCAGCTTGGAATTTGGGACCGGGTTGTTTCGAATGAGTGATTGTGCAAAACAAAACGTGAAACTAGGCAGCACAGGATGTGACCACAGTGTTAACCCATGCAGAATGTAAACCCAGTGCAGAGATCGTGACTTCCTGGTAGTGGATGAAGACTTGCAGAGCAAAGACCTTCGGACTGGGCTGCATAGAATGTGGGGCCACCACTACCAAGGTGGAAAGCCTCCTGACCTGTGCAGTGGATTACAGCCGTGTGTGCAGCAACGTATGTGGTCCTAGAAAAGACCGAATGCGTGAAGAGTATTACTCCGCCGCAGAGCGTACACCCAGTGCCGGATCCATTGATTTTATAGAACTACAGGTTCATTTATCATTTTATGCCGATGGTATAATTGTAACATCTCGGAAATATCAACTTACATCACGGAGCTGTTTTATGTCTGGTGACATTCACACACACACACAACGATTTAGATATTTTGCTGAGTTATTTGAGGTAGGCAGTGGTAACTTGTCTTTAGGCCAGGGCTTTAAATGGGCTGGGTCTCACTGGTACTGAGCACCGGCAGTTTTTTAAAGGAGGCCTGGAAATGGGTCTCTATGGGGTTCTGTTTTGTGCCCTAGCACAGGCGGTCCGTTTTTTTTTCAGACTGGAGTGACAGCAGGCACATCATGTGCTCTGCTCATGCTGCTCACTTTGCATTAGTGGAGAAGTTATGGCATGACATCATGCCAGGTGAGCGTCATAGGAATCACTCAAAGAAGTTCATTTTCTCTCTGGATTTCCCTTCTCTTTTTGAAACTCAGAAGCAGCAACACTGTCGTGGGTCACCTGGGCTTTAAGTGGAAGCGTTTTCAATATTAAATACAAGCCATAGTTGCTGCTTATTAATGTTATGCAACTAACAACCATTGACAAAGCCAATAGTCCAGACTTGTAGGTATAATGTTACTTATTGTGTCATATCTGGATGCACTGACAGAAACAGCAAAATACAAGTCGGGCGGTACACTGTGCTAAACACAGATTTTTAGTTTACATGTTTTTAAGCCATGCCCTTAATTAGATTGTCCACGCCCCTTTGAGCGACCCCCCCCCAGCTTTTTCATCCCGCTTAAAACCCTGCTGTGGGGCCAACATAGCACTGCAGTGAGGTTGGTTTATTAGCTTGGCTTTGCAGGTTATTGTATGTGCATTTCCACTCACACAGCTGACTCCTCCGGTGAGCACCAGGCAGTGATTCTCACCTGTCCTCCACAAGAGCTTGGAGTTGGTCACCGGCTCCGGGTTTCTTTCACTTGCAACTAACAGAATGCCTGGGGAGGGTAACTAGACATAATATCGACTCTACAATATCGAATGGACAAAATATCGAGTTAAAAATATCGACAATAATAAAATATCGATAACAAAAATATAGTTGGGAAAAATATCGATTAAAATAATGATAAAAAAATATCGAGTACAAAAATATCGACTCAAAAAAATCGACAAGACAAAATATCGATAAATAGTCAAAGTAAAAAATATCGATGATATGTAGAAAAAAGGTTAAAAAAATTACAATTTATTAATAGTAATATAAATTGTAGTTAATGTTTAGGAGCGGGATGTTGGGTTAATAGGGGATAAGGGTGGGGAGTAATTTAAAAAAAATAACTAATTAATATATGTTTGTAAATATTTTTAATTATTAATTAATTGGTAAATAATTATTATTAATTAGTTAATTAATTAATATACTTTTGTACATATTTTTTATTAGTAATTAATTGGTAATTAATTAATATAATTAGTTAATTACATTAAATAGAGTAATTTATATATATATAATATTTTGTTATTGTTAATTAATTAATTGGGAAAAATAATATTAATTATTACATTAAATTAATTACAGCTAATGTGCTAATATAGTAACTTCTTTGTTATTGTTATAAATTGTAGTTAATGTTTAGGAGCGGGATGTTGGGTTAATAGGGGATAAGGGTGGGGAGTAATTTAACATAAATAATTAATTAATATATGTTTGTAAATATTTTAATAATTAATTAATTGGTAAATAATTATTATTAATTAGTAAATTAATTAATATAATTTTGAACATATTTTTTATTAGTAATTAATTGGTAATTAATTAATATTAATTAGTTAATTACATTAATTAGAGTAATTTTTTTATATATAATATTTTGTTATTGTTAATTAATTAATTGGGAAAAAATAATATTAATTATTACATTAAATTAATTACAGCTAATGTGCTAATATATTAACTTCTTTGTTATTGTTATAAATTGTAGTTAATGTTTAGGAGCGGGATGTTGGGTTAATAGGGGATAAGGTTGGGGAGTAATTTAAAATAAATAATTAATTAATATATGTTTGTAAATATTTTTAATTATTAATTAATTGGTAAATAATTAATATTAATTAGTTAATTAATTATTATAATTTTGTACATATTTTTTATTAGTAATTAATTGGTAATTAATTAATATTAATTAGTTAATTACATTAAATAGAGTAATTTTTATATATATAATATTTTGTTATTGTTAATTAATTAATTGGGAAAAAATATTATTAATTATTACATTAGATTAATTACAGCTAATGTGCTAATATATTAACTTCTTTGTTATTGTTAATTAATAATTAATTGGTAATTAAATAATATTATTTAATTTTGGGTAAAGGAGTATTTTTAGGGTTCAGGGTCAGTTTGGGGTTTTTGGGTAAAGGGGTATTTTTAGGGTTCAGGGTCAGTTTTGGGTTTTTGGGTAAAGGGGTATTTTTAGTGTTCAGGGTCAGTTTTCAGTCTTTAGGTAAAAGGGGTATTTTTAGGGTTCAGGGTCACTTTTGGGTTTTTGGGTAAAGGGGTATTTTTTAGGGTTCAGGGTCAGTTTAAAGCTCTTGGGTAAAGGGGTATTTTTAGGGTTCAGGGTCAGTTTTCAGTTCTTGGGTAAAGGGGTATATTTTTGGGTTCAGGATCAGTTTTCAGTTTTTGGGTAAAGGGGTATTTTTAGGGTTCAGGGTCAGTTTTCAGTTTTTGGGTAAAGGGGTATTTTTTGGGTTCAGGGTCAGTTTTGGGTTTTTGGGTAAAGGGGTATTTTTTAGGGTTCAGGGTCAGTTTTAAGTTCTTGGGTAAAGGGGTATTTTTAGGGTTCAGGGTCAGTTTTCAGTTCTTGGGTAAAGGGGTATATTTTTGGGTTCAGGGTCAGTTTTCAGTTTTTGGGTAAAGGGGTATTTTTAGGGTTCAGGGTCAGTTTTCAGTTCTCGGGTAAATGGGTATTTTTTGGGTTCAGGGTCAGTTTTCAGTTTTTGGGTAAAGGGGTATTTTTCGGGTTCAGGGTCAGTTTTGTGTTTTTGGGTAAAGGGGTATTTTTAGGGTTCAGGGTCAGTTTGGGGTTTTTGGATAAAGGGGTATTTTTAGGGTTCAGGGTCAGTTTTGGGTTTTTGGGGTACAGGGATATTTTTAGGGTTCAGGGTCAGTATTGGGTTTTTGGGATACAGGCGTACAGGGTAAATATAAAATAAATGTATATTAAATCAATGAAATGAAATTTAAAAAATAAAAATTACATTAAATTATTAAGTTTTTAATTTATTTTAAATGTATATGTATTAGTTATAATTTTTTAAATATGTTTTAATGTTTTTATTTAATATTTGTAAAATTTTATGTATTTTACAATAATTTTTACATTATTAATAATACTTTTAAAAATACGATATTTTTTAATTCGAAATTTTTGTACTACGATAATATTTTTTCTATATTTTTGTATTTACCTTTATGAAGATATGACTCCGATATTTTTGATTTAGATATTTTTGTGTTGATATTTTTGTATGTAGATATTTGGTCTGTCGATATTATGTCATACATTCAACATAATATTAGTATTAGGAATATAAAGTGTGCAAAAAAATAATATAAATATAAAAAATAATTGAATAAATTTTAGTGACAAAAAGTTGCAATTTTTTCTGCAAATAAATAAATGTAGTACTACTCTACAAAAAATATAATAAAAATAAATGTAAATAAAATTAATAAAAAATATATAATTATTTGACAAAATGTTATACCATAACATTATACTAAAGTAGCAATACTAATTTATACATGGTCAGTGTCCAGCACCTTTCCTGATATTAGTTTGACTGGAGTAGGAATAGTAATTATTAATTGGTCAGTGTCCAGCACCTTCCTTGATATTAGCTTGACTGGAGTAGGAATAGTAATTAATAATTGTTCTGTGTCCAGCACCTTCCCTGATATTAGCTACACTGGAGTTGGAATAGTAATGTAATTTTTTTCTGAGTCCAGCACCTTCCCTGATATTAGCTAGACTGGAGTTGGAATAGTAATTAATCATTGGTCATTATCCAGCACCTTCCCTGATATTAGCTTGACTGGAGTAGGAATAGTAAATAATTATTGGTCAGTGTCCAGCACCTTCCATGATATTAGCTTGACTGGAGTAGCAATAGTAAATATTAATTGGTCAGTGTCCAGCACATTTGCATATAATTGTACATTACCGTGTTATTATATTACAAAATAATGCAAAATGGATGTTTTCACAAAACTTTATTAACATTTTTTAATTTTTTTATGTGTACTACAATACAATCACAATCAAAAAGAACATAAATTTTTTTTGAAATGTAGTATTTCCAGAATAACACATTATCATTTATGTACATGTTGTAAATTATCACACAAAATTATTTAACAACATTTTTTCTGTAAATAAACATATTTATCATCATTAACTTTGAGTAACAAGTATTTATATTGAAATAAATAAAAAACCAGTTTTTTTCAGCTTCTTCCATTTATATTTAATAATGTTAATATTATATATTAATATTATTAAATATTTATTTTTTAAATTTACATTTTTATAAAGTAACATGACAATTATTATATTTGCTCAAGATATGGAAATACAAATTAAGACATTTTTTGGTACATATTTCAGACAATGTTGTTTTTAAATGAAACATATAAATATATTATGTTGTAAACTTTATAACTGTATAGGGGAAGAATATGTTTAATAATAATATCTGGTATTGGCAAAAGATTATTTATGCAATTATATACTTTTATAATACTTAGAAATTATTATAAAACATTTTGTAATAATTAATAAAAATAATAACAAATATATTTATTATTATTATTATTAATTACTAAACATAATCATTTATCTCTTCTTTTCTGAAAAACATACATTCAGAGAAATAAAAATACATTATTTCAGGGCATTGTTTATATATTAAATGGTTATAATTTTTTATTAATAACAATAAATAAGTTATATTATTTATTATTATTAATTATTACCATAAACAAGTATTATGTTTAGTTATAAACAAACACAAAGTTATTCCAATAAATGTACACAATAAGAAATTATGTACATATATTATTTCAAGTGTTACATAATTTTTTAATATTATTAATATATAATAATTACTATATATTAATTAATATTAAATATATTTATATTTTTTAAACAGTTTAAATTATAATGAGTCTAGTGTATTAATTTGTTAAAATAACAATGTGTATGTATTATATTTTTTTACTATAACATTGTATTTTCTATGATACCTTTTCAAAAATGGTTTAAGGGACTACTTTTTTACCGCATAAGGTTATTGCGCTTAATTCAGGACTGGAGAAGCTCGCGGTTGGGAGTTGCTTCGCGTGGAGAGAGGTAAGGTTAATTTTACATACAATTTATAACTGAGTGGTAATGTTTGAGGGTATATTCGAACTGTGTAGTGTTTTTGTGTGTATGTATGAATTGTTTATGTAGCGTTTAGGTGAAATGTCGTCGTTATAGATGCGTCGTGTATGTTTTAGTTCTAGTGTTATTTTAAGTGTTAGGACATGTCTTCTTACATGGTTAATGTTAATTGTGAGTGTATTTACAAATGTTATGGGCTATTTGTGGGTGGGTTTCGTTATGTATGTTTTTTTACAGGTTCCGGTTCCTCGCATGAAAACTACATGGAAGGAAGCGTGTTTTTTGTTCCGGAGAAACTAATGTATGACTTATTATGGTTATATTTTGACATGTATCTCCTATTTTTCGTGTTTGCCAGGAGCGGATTTTAAATTTTTTTAATATTTTTCGGGTTTTTGGAGGGTTTCGTATTGGATTGATGCATTGATATGCGTGACCGTTTTTTAAAAGTTGTGTGTATATCACTTTAAATACTAAAGTGTCCACACTACTGTTTTCGGGATTTCCTGGAGCGTTTATTTCATTTTTACATAATTTTCGGGTTTTTGAGGGTTTCCCATATTGGAATTGTCCTACATTGCAATGGATTGTATGGATTGTATTTTGCTTCATTACGTCTTTTTCATCTACAAAAATTTTAAGTATTTAAAGTACTTTTTTTATTGGGTGGGAAATGTCGATCTTTATGTAATGTGTATGTGTGATGTAATTATAAATATTGCATATTTGTTCAGAAATAATGTCCCAAATTTTGATAAGTTTCTTAAACAAATATGTATTATTTATAATTGTTTAGAAATGTTTATGATTTTTATATTTACCATTATTGTAAGAAGACATTAGTATATTTTGTAGACATTTTTATAGTAGGCTTTTAGCTATTATTGACAGGTATTCTAATCCTCTAGTTGTAGGATATAGTGTGACTTGACTTTGCAGTAGTCGGAACATTTGTTTAGTTTGTTTTGTTAGTTTTGGACCAATTTGGGTCACAGATTGTTCCATTCTTAGTTCTTGATAGCTTTGTTCTTTTTTCAAAGCTTCTAGTAGGTTATGGAATGTGGGTTTGGCTCTGCTTGTGGTAGCTTGGAAAGCATTATGCCACCCTTCTACACTGTTGTTTGTTTTAGCCTCTTGGTTTAAAGTACTAAGATAGACATTGCACCAAGGGATTTGGAATTTGGGTTGGCGTCGATGTCCAGATCTGTGCAACCTTCCCACCCAAGTATCTTCGAAATAGTCCAGTAATGGGGTTAGTTTATCTTCATTCCTCTTGTAATATGTGCTGTCAATTAATAAATTATAGTGTTCCGCTACATCGGTAACAGGAACGTAGGCCAGTGCTATCAATTTTTTAATTTGATAGGCAAAGGTGCTATCTGTTGAGTATAGAATACTTAAAGTTGATTTCTGGAGATGTCTCCATATGCTCTGATTGAAATGATAGTAGCAACCCTGGATTGCTGTGTGGGGAAATGTTTTCAAAATGCTATTAATCATAGCTAATTCGAAATCAATAATTATTTTTTGTGGAAAATAATTATTGATTTCATTTTTGAGAACATTTAATATTTCTGTATAAGTGTTTTGCTGTTTGTTAGGTAGCAAACAGTAAATGAAAGGGATGTTATAGTTATGGTATAAACCGTGGATGGAATATAGTTGATAAAAAGGTTTTGGGCATGGTTTAAATGTTCCATCCATCATCCATTGGGGACACTGTTGGATTTTTCTTAAATTACTTGCAGTTGCAAACATTATGATTCTGTTTGTACTGCTTTCATTGTCAAAAAGGATAAATTCGTCTTTATTGTGTGGGATGCACATTTCTGGTGAAATAATAATGTCCTCAAAAGTAGTAGGGTTGGGTTGGGTTGTGGTAGTGAGTCTTTTAGTGTATGCAATTGTGCGTTTAAGGGAGTCAATAGAGGGTAGTTGACCTGAAGCATGGGCTGGGACTTTTAAGAGTTCTTCTTTAAGGATTTGTGTTGTTGGTTTATCACTTTGTGTGCTAGCAGTTTTTATACTTTCTAAAGCATCTCTTATTTCAATTTCTGTGACATTGGGGGGATGATTGTGTTCCCTGGTAAATAACACATTAGTTTCCTCAGTAGTAGCCCTTCCATAACATTTGTTTGAGTAATATTTGGTACATTTCCAGAAAACTTTTCTACCACTTTGTCTTTCCTGATTATAAACATAACCCATATAACATAACAGTAATTTATTTTATTTTTCTGTGACATAACAAATTCTGCACCTTCTGTCATTTTGTTTTACTTGTTCTAGGAAAGAGTAGAAAGAAACAAAATCAAAAAACATATATTTCACTTTGTGGTGCAAACATAATTAATGATGTATTTATACTTACAGTTACTAAAAGTAGTAATCACAAATGCAGAACTGTATTTTGAAGGATTTTCTTGTATGTATTTCTTTATTTACGGTTGGTATGAAAATATAGAAATGCTAAGTTAATGTTTACACATAACAAACGTTTTTCCTAGGAAAAAGCAGTTTTCTATTTTGCTTAGTAGTACATTTGATGTAAACATTACATATACTTACTTGTTTAAATAGTTGAGTTGTAGTATTTGGTGGAGTACATCAAGGTAGTAAAGTTCAGATCTGTAGAGAAGATAGAATAAATAAATGTAAAATATTATAAATAATATTTGGAACCGTTGGGAAATTGGAAATATTTAAAAGTATACAAACTTCTAAATAAGTAGTTTTGTTTGCTGTAGGTAGAATAGATGTATGATGTATTCAGAATATCTGTAGAGGAAATATAAAATAAATAACATGGTGTTAAGAACATAGTTTTCGTTTTTTTCGGACGTTTTAGACAAATTACAAATATACTTACATTTTTTACAAGGGTAGTCTTGTCTTTTGGTATAGTTGATGTTGGATGTTTTTATTGGATCTGTAGGGAAGATGTAATATGCAAGATATGTTGTTTAGAAAATAGCATTTTTAATATTGGGTGTTTACTAACAAAAACATATATACTTACATGTTTAATTAGTGTAGTTTTATACATTTGTAGTGTTGAAATAGGAAAATCTCAGAATATCTGTGAATAAAATGTTTAAAATAAAGAATGAATCTTGTGAAATAGTGTTTAAAAACAGCAGTTGGTGTATAACAGAGCATTAATATATACTTACTATCTGATTTTCCAGGTGAAGAAATAGGAGCATGTATTAGGAATTTATTTGGAGTAGTTTCTATCAGAAATGTAGGAGGAGATAAAAATTAAATAAGTGCAAGAGTTAGGAGATATAAGTAAAATAGTAGACTACTAATTTAGATTTCTAAATAATGCACTGTAACTTACTTGAATAATTAGCTAGTGAGCTGGATCTTTAAAGATGTGTGTTCAGGAACAAAATCTTCAGAGTGTTGGCATCTTCTTTCTATAGAGTTAGCAGCAACAAATGGTAGAATGCATGTTTCCCTTTTATAGTATGTGTATTTTGTGTGCTTTGATTTGATTGGTTGTAGGATGAAATGAAGCATTGTATAGGGTAGTTTGAATTTTTTTTTGTTAATTGGTGTGTTTGTTGATGTGAGAATGGTGGTATGTGGTGATGTCCGCATTAAAGCAGGTTAGTTGTTAAATGAAATAGATGTGTAAGTGAAAAAAAATAATGCAAATGTTAGTTAAATGTAAAGAATATTTTTCAAATGATAGAACACATTTATTAGATTGTATAGTAAATGTAGATGAATAGGAATGTTATAAAAGTAACAGGCATTATATGTAAAATGTTTTTTGTATAGAGCAATGACTTTTATTGACGATTAATATGGTATTTTAGACATGAAAGGGTACAAAAAAGAACTCGATATTTTATTTGAAACGATATTTTTGTACTCTATATTTTAGTAGTCGATATTTTTGTAGTGTTAGGGGTAATTTCATGAAAAACGATATATTTGTAGTCGATATTTATTAAGGCGATATTTATGTACTCGATATTCTAAAGAGTCGATATTTTTGACTCGATATTTTTGTAGTTGGTGTAATAAGTATACAAAGTCGATATTTTTGTCATCGATAATTTTTCAACGATATTTTAGCAAGTCGATAATGTGACCGTCGATAATATTTCAGTGATCCCCTGGGGAGGCCTCTCCTGCAGCTTAAGTCACGATGTGATGGAACGCACCGGATTTCGGCTCGGAAGCGGGTTCTGTGCTGCAGCTGGAGGCCTTGGGGAGCAGGGGGTGTCTGGGGAGGGATAGGGATTCTGTAGTTTGGGGGGCTCTGCTGAAGCTGAAGAGTCGACATTTACAGGGCTTTGCTGTAGCAGGGGCATCTCAAGAGAGTTCTGCAAAAGGTTTACTTGGGGAGGGCGAGTCTGCTGTCGAGGGATGCACTGTGGTCTTTAGTTGAGTTTATGGACAATAGGGGCTCTGCGGCAGCTGAAGGCAATTTGGCCGCTGAACCAGCTTGAATAAAATTGTGACTTGTGCTGCAGTTGGAGGTCATATGAGAACATTAGGTGCTGCACTCAGGTGGAGAAAGCTTGTGTGTTGTGCTGCAGTCGAAGGTAGCCTACTAGCCTGACATCGTAATCTCTGCTACTGTTGGACTTCAGTTCAGATATGAGCTCTTCTAAAGCCAAACGCAACTTCCGGGAACTTTGAACGCGCAGACTGGCACCCTGGGCATGCAGTGTTATCAATCCTCCTCACGCTCGCCCCCCCCCCACCCGAACCACTCCTGGCTCCTGCCTATCCTGGTCAAACTCAAACCGTGACGACGCAGAGGAGACAGACTCACTCAGGGTCGGCCGGGCCTGCTGCTGGGCTTGGCCTGGCCTGAGGCAGCAGCTCAGATTTAGGGCGGCGCAAGGATGTTCCGAAGGCAGGCAGGGGGGCTGAGCCTCAGGGGGGCAGGTCAAGGCTAGCCAGGTAGGGGCCGGGCAATTTAATTAAATTATGGCAAATAGTAAATACCTGGGCCTCGCCAGTGACGGACTTCTTCGGTCGGACAGTCCTGACCTGAGCGTGGCGACGTGGCTTTTGTAACATGTAATCACAACAGCTTTGTCTTCACTCACTTGGCTATGCGCGCCCCTGGCCTAATGCATGATCATACCACACACACACCTCACTCTAACGCGCATTTTTTATTGCCCTGGTGTGAGCTAATTGCGGCGATTGCGCATGTGTTGTTCCTCTCCCAAAAAATGTAATGGGGCCATTGGTCACCAGCCAGCCCTGCTCCCGCCCCCCACGCGCATATACGTCCCGGAAGGCAGAAAGTGAAAGTAAGGACTCGATCCTCAAAACAAAACTTAAGAATGGGAAGCAGCCCCCGCCCTCCCACTCCTCACAGGCCGGATACTGAGCTTGTTTTTTTTACTGCTGATTTCGCCTACATTACTACAAAAAAACAGTATTAAGAACAAATACATGTCTCCCATAACCTGCAAAACACTTATACAGGGTTTCTATTCATACAAGTGCGAAAATGCCCCGATTTTCAAATGTGGGCTTTTTTTAGGTATCTGAATCGCCAATGGGGGGTGTGGGAGTCACTTTTTTTTTGTTCCTTGTCGAGTTCTTTCTGTGCCAGACAGACCCTGAATGTGTCACGTTTGGGCAGCGCCGCAGTCTCCGAAGTGGCCTGCTGGTTTCAACTACCCCAGTGAATTCTGGTAAAAAAAAAAAACAATGAATCCATAAAATTCACATAGGTAACTTCTCGAAAAGTATGCCGTGTCAATTTTACAAAAAAAGTTCTTTGAGAACATTAGCTCACTTTATGCTGCGGATGCTGTTTGTGTTCTCATTTAGAATGTACGCATCAATATAAGCCTAGATTTTCTCGAGGGGGACAGAGTAATAAACACAGAACAATTCCTTTCAGAAGAACAAGGTACAGAGCCGTCCTGATTAAGGGTCTGGCTCAGGGTGCACAATTGTATTTTGAGGTAAGGGCATTACAGCGGTGCATTTATTTTAGCGAAATGAAAAAAAACAAAAAACATTTGCAATGCAATAGGTCTCGCATTTACGTGAGTTTAAGTGATTGGCATTGTAAACGGTAATGCCTTTGATTTAAGTTTTAAAAACAAAATCATAAAAAAAGGCATTGTCATTTACAATGCCAATAGCTCAAACTTATGTCAATGCGAGACCTATTGCATTGCAAATGCTTGTTTGAAAGGACCATCATTCCCTACATAAATAACATGTATAGCAATTTCTTCTTCTTCTTCATCATCACTCTCTGCACCATACATAACTTCCTCCAAAAATGTTTTAATATTGACACTCCTACAACATGGTGACACATGACTCTTCCATTCAAAAGTTTTACACTTGGCTTCCAATCCAATAACATTTTTGTTACTTGCCACATGTCCATGCTCAAAGCATCTATTACATGTTCCTTGAAACTTCTTATCATCCTTACTATGATAAAATGCTTTACCTTTCTTCTATTGAACGTTACCTTTCTTCCCTTTCTTACAGGTTTGCAGAACAAGTACCTATTTTTCTTTGCTACATCTCCATTTTTAAGTTCTTTAACACATGCCTATGTTGGCAAGTTTTTGCATTTGTTAAAACCTCGGCTAAAGATGGATTGTCCTTCTGCCAGCAAACCTCTTTAGCTTTTTATTATGTATTTATTTATTCGCCCATAAGCATGATCATAGACAGTACAAGAAAAAAAATCCCAAAACATATAAAATGCTGTCAATGGGATCCATGCACAATAGTAATATGTTGTTGGTATTTCATCAATCAATGCTAACATCCATGAGAAAAAAATTAAATTAGACATAGCAAGCAGGTTTAAAAATTATTATATAAAAATATAAAGTGGATCAAAATGTAATTTAAATAAAAAAGAGCATATCATTGTTTCTACAACTTTTTAGACTAGAAACCCATTTTGACTACCCACAGTATTTATACCCAAACAGCTACAGTGGGTCTTTTTTAACCACCAGGCATAGAGGAGGTACCTAGACAAGGTGAAGACAAGCCACCTTGCTGAATCAGAGCTAAATACACTTAGAGCATCTGCAGGACGAGTAAATGACAACAGCCAACAAGCAGGAATAATCCATACTTTCTTCAAGTTGGCATAAGCAGAGCAAAAAAAACCCATAATGCTCTATAGTTTCTATGAAGGAATTACAAGACGTGCACATAGAAGTGACAGTGACATTCGCCCACCTACTTTTGATGGCATTCAGAGGTAGGGTGCCGAATCTAAACTGTATATAAAGTGCTCGTGCTTGTGGTGGTTCAATATCATCCATGTAAAGTTCAAAATTAAAACAACTTTTAACATTTAAAAAACACAATGTTAAAGTGCCAAGTGCCCTAGACTCATTGCCAAAGGAGTCAACAAAGTTGCAATAGATTGATTTGAATTATGGTAGCATATTCTGTGTAATAGAATGTGGATCATTCTATATATTTCCTACCCCCAATATAAAGAGCCATTCTTTGATTTTCCCAAACCATGGAAGGCAGACTTATTTTCTTTGGAGGATTAATAGTTCCTCCACTGCCTATGGCTTGATAGGGACTTGGGTGTTACTAGTCCAAGGTCTAAACCAGAACTTGTGCCCCTTGAGAACTGGAAAGTGAGTAATGGAACTTTAGACCAAGGTCAAGGCATAAGGGTAACATAAGTGTATTCTTATGAAGAAGTAAAAAAGCTCTTAAAAACTTATTTTCAGTGACTTCCAGCTGGCTAATATTATCCAACTCCCATAATTCGCAACCGTAGAGAGCCACACCCAACCCTCTTGCTCTGTGTATTTGTAAGGTAGGCGAGATTGGACGAAAGGTTGAGCGTTTGACTCTCTTTATGATGGCACAATCAGCATTCTGAAGGGTCAGCACGCTTTTCTGTATTTGAGGGGACCGTGCCAGATTTTCGCTGATTCTTACACCCAGATAATTAAATGCCTTGACCTGTCCTAACAATTGAGTGTCAAGCCTCACCTTCCCTTTAGTGGATTTATAGGGGTTAAAGACCATGAACTTTGCTTTTAGACTATTGATTTCAAGGCCACAAGCTTTACAGGCTATTGCAAACTTGGTTAACACATTTTGGATGCCCATTGGGTTTTTCTATATAAGCAGTGTATCGTCTGCAAATAACAGGGCTGGCATTTGCCTACCTCCTATTTTGGGCGATCACCTCCACAGCCATACAGCTCTGCTATAAGCCTGGTCATAAACATAGTGAACATTGTTGGGGCCAGCACACATCCCTGTCGGACTCTTATCATGATGGGTATACTGGTGGTTAAGCTACCATCAGGGTTCCATCTGACCTTGGCATAGTTGTTCTGATGTAAACAGATTATATGTTAGAGCAAGCCTGGGTGAAGTCCTTAAGGGCGACCGATAGCTTAGTACGGTCAATGGAATCGAATGCCATTTTGAGGTCAACAAAAACTATATATAGATGACCTCTCTGTAGTTTGACCTCCTTCCATATCAGCATGAGAAATCGAAAAACCTGGTCGAGGGTGCTAGTAGAGGCTCTAAACCCCGCTTGCAAATGTGACAATATATTATTGTCCTCTATTCCAGCTTTGAAGTTGTAAAAGAAACATTTTGCTAAAAGATTTCTGTGACACATCTATGAGGCTTATTGGCGTATAATTTTCTGGGTTACCTTTTCCCCCATTTGTATGTATTGGGATGATTTTGGCACTTTTCCAAGTTGCCGGTATATCACCCCTGTGAGCGATGGCATTAAATACTGTGTGGATCAAGGGGCCACATATCTTGGGTTCAGATTTATAAAGATCTCCTGGTAATCAGTCTAGCCCAGGGGCTCTCCTGTTTTGTAATTTACTAATTACATTCAAAGTTTCCTTTAAGGAAAAACGAACTGCCTCCTGGTCATCCGGCTTTATAATATAGACCTCTGCTAACTCAACTGCCTCCCGGGTTGGGTTGCAGTCACTTTCAGTGTATAATTACTGGTGGGTTACCCCTTTGGAGAAAAGATGCCAAAATAATAGACTGTCCCTCTGCCTGGAAGCCTCAACTGCCGTACTCTAGTGGTCTATTTCCCAGACAGGTTTATCTTTGGCTTGCATTCTTTTGGAGAGCCTTCTTTTGTTAATTATGTCAGACTGAGGTCCTGCTTCTACTGCTACTATAAGGTTTCTCCTGGTTTGCTTACAGGCTTCATTATATCATGAGCCATTATTGCGCCTAACCAGTGGTGGCCTTCCCTGGTTACTAACTTAGGGCTGAATATTATTTGATAATTCTTGATAACTATTAAGGATGATATTCACATTTATATTATCTTTGCTCCCGTTCTCTAATACTTGACCAACCTTACTATAAATGTGTGAGAGGACCTTTCTATTAGGCACAACATTTGCCCACTTGACTCTCCTGATATTGTTAGTTGTAACCAATGACGTATTCACTCGGGTGGCTGGGACTGAAGGGTAGGAAGCTCAGAAAGACTTAAAAGCAATGCGTTGTAATCACTGTCATTACGTTTAAGAAAACACATATCGCTAATTGGGGACCAAATATCAAAATCTACCAGGAAGTAATCAATCCTCCTTTTAACATTTCCCCCTTTATTTGCGTTATTGGCATTGGCATCTGACTGTGTCCGCCCATTACATGCTCACACCCCATATGCAAGGGTGAATGATAAAACTTGTTGTCCAATACATGTGCATCTTTTAAGGGTTGGTAATTGGAGCTTATTGACACTTCTTGCGTGTTTTCATCCTGAACAATCTCCTGAACATAACGTACAGGCTCAAAAGTTGTATTAAAGTTGCCTGCTATGATGAGGTGGAAGTCTTTTTTGGGGGTGTCCATGAAAATTGAAAATGATGACATAGTGTCCGAGGGCTTATGGGGACTTTTAAACCGTTTATATATGTTAATTAGTATAATACATGTGCCACCTCTAAGCGGTTCCAAGTCTAAACCAAGGAGCTCCTGTGAATCTATATCAAGGTGCTTTATTTTACATGCAAGTGTGGTCTTAACCCAGATCTGTATCCCCCCTGCAGATCTACTAGAGGAATACCGTCTAGCTTCTATGCTGAATGTATGGAAACCCACCCTGTGGATCTGTTCTGTGGTCCAGGTTTCTTGAAATGGACAGCTATGGCAATTATCACTTCTTAATTTTAATAAGGTAACCCATTTTAATCCTGTGGTAGAGGTAGGTCTTGCAGTAGTGAAAACAAATTCAAGCGTTTCTTAATACCAGGACATGTAAAGGTTAAAAGTACATGCCCAACTTTTTAAATGCACTGCACTCTGCCCTATGTGCTGTTTAGGGCCTACTCTGGGGAGGTGGGGGGTAACCTTTGTACTGAAAAAAAGGTTAAAGCCTGGGTTTAGGGGTAGGATAAAGCCTGGCAAAATTTTACTTAGTCAAAATGGGAGTTCACATCTGCACAGACCAGCTGCAATGGCAGCCCTGAGAAATATTTAAATATGAACTTAAGTGGATGTCACAATAAGTGATGCAGGAACACTAGTAACAGTTAATTTACAGGCCTGGGGTACATGTAGTACCACTTTTATGGGGACTTACAAGTATAATAATTGTGCCAATTGGGTAAAAGCTAATATTACTATGTGTCAGGGAGTGAGCACACGCACTTTAGCACTGGTTTGCATTGGTAAAGTGTCCAGAGTCCTAAAGCCAACAAAAACCTGGATCTGCAAAAATAGAGGAGCAAAGCACAATGTTTGGGGGAAGACCACCTAAGGCTGACACATCTAAAAACTTGCCACTACATGTAATTAAGCACAATTTATGCTAACAATGTACAGCAAACAAGCTATTTGTAGAAATCATTTACCAAAAATACATGCTTACAGAAAATGAATATTTTTTGCTCTTTTTTTAGTACGAAATGTGCACTTATGTAAAAATAATTACAGGATACATTTTATGTTTATATATACTGTAAAACGATGGATTTACATTTTTTGTAATAAGTTGTAATTTCATGGTATTTACCTGACATTACAGTAATTTTGAAAAAGCAAATGATGAGAATTTTGCACACTCCTACTACGTAGCCAGTCTATCCAGGTGCTCAAAGTTGGACTACTTCTTCAATAATAACATCAAAGATAGGTCTTAAAAAGGTATTTTGATAGTGTTTCCTTAGTGACAGGGCATTTGCTCATGAGCCAATCATGAGTTTTCCTTGGCCGTCTTTTAATCTGGTCAATCTATTTTTGAAAATTACATTTAAGAAACTACATTTGCTTAGTTACTTTTGATTAATACCAGCACATCATGTGGTATTAACCAGAACCACGTTAGCTGCTTCAAGATCCTTTCTCAAATGCACTGAAATAGAAATTCAAAGACAGAGCTTCCACCCAAATCAACCTCTCAACTTTAAAGTTATGTATTTAAATAGAACAGCAGACTTGTACTCCACAACATTAGAGAAAGCCCTTTTGTATTACGACACTTTAAGCAGCCACGGCCCGTGGAGGGAGTAAACAATTTAATTAATAAAACGAATTTCGAGCGTGCACTGCATCGCATTTTGTGATGCAGGGCGCGCTACAAAATTTGTTTTATTTATTAAATAAGACCTTGAATCTTTGTGATCTATTTTGAAGGAAAGAGGTGAACCAAGTACGAACAGAGCCAGATAATCCCATTCTGTATTTCAGAAGATCTAGCAAGTTGTCATGTTTGATGGTGTCAAAGGCCGAAGATAAGTCAAGCAGGATTAGTAAATAGGCTTCATTTTGGTCAAGAATTTTTTGTGTGTCATCTATTATGTGGGTCATGGCTGATACCGTGCTGTGACCAGCCCGGAAGCCTGATTGGTATTGGTTGAGCAGGTTGAATTGATCTATGTGGTTGCCAAGCTGTGTGTAGACACATTTTTACAAGAGTTTTGCCAGAGTGGGGATGTTAGATTTTGGGCGATAGTTGTTTAAGTCGGACAGATCCGCCGATGGCTTCTTTAAGATAGGGGATACCTGCCCTGTTTTAAGGATTTCTGAGATGGTTCCTTGAAGGAGGGAGGTGTTTATAATCTTGGTCCACAGAGGCAGTAACAGTGGAATGAAGTCTTTTAAGTAGTATGCGGGCAGAGGGTCTTTGAAGTGGCTGGAGGGATTCAAGGCCGTTAGCGTTTTTAGTATAGATTCTTCACTATAGTTGTTGAACGAGTTTGTATATTGAAACATAATAATTCTGTATTTGAAATATTAAAAATTGAGGATCTTTCAGGTCCAAAGGTATTTCTGGGAGGTAGACTAATGTCATATAGTTATCAACTGTAGAACAATTGAGTCTAAAATCAGTGTGAATAAACAAAACTCAATTCTTCATTTCCACTAAGTTACATATGGGGTAAAAAAAAGCTGTAGTCAATGTCTTACATCCGGGCGTAGATTCGAAAACTTTGTAAATATCCATATATTTTATTGTTATGACATCATTTTTTGTTCGTATATATCCTAGCCTCACATTCAAGCATGACATTGTTAGGTTGTTCCAGGGCTTCTATAAGGTCAGGGATGGCCGCCACCATGTTGCCCAGGATAGCTATATATGCCAAAGGGGGAAAACTAATATACTGCCATCGTATTTTCCTAAATGTCCACATTTGGCCAAGAACAGCTACTTTTTTCAGTTAATACATGTTTATTAAAGTATTAAGGAATACATAGAAATGGTCATACAGCAATATACACATATCTAAAGGCTATTTAGACTAAAGAAAGAAATAGAGAAAAGAAGGAAAAAAGAAAGAAAGGAAATAACAGCAGCTAGAGAAGAAATGTTAACTAGCTGATGGTGTGGACTGCAAATTAATTGAAACCATATTGAGCCATTCTTAATTTTGCTTTTGATATATACATCACAGATAGTTTCAAGTCTATGGTTTTTGCTTATATGTCTCTACCAACACTGACGAGATAGTTTAGAAACATCTTTACAACAAGATGTTGATTGTCTAAAGGCAATGGCAATAAGAATATCCAATAACATTGAAAGGTGAATTATATCAGGAAGATGATAATGAAGCTAGGAGCAAATTATCAAAGGAAGCAGGAATATTATATTGGAAGATCATGGAGCACATAGACCATACCAATTTCCAGAATAAATTAATATTTATAATAAAATAATATAAGCAGCATTGCACCTTCTCCATTTTTTAGAAAACTAGCATAAATTATAAACAAAATGATCAAACTGAGAAATATGAACTGGAGTAAAAAGTAATCTGTTATAATAGAACAATTGAGAGATACTTGACAACTTAGAGGGCTTGAATAACTTATGTTATATTGTTTTTCAAGTTTATATATCAAATTCATATTATATCTTGTGTTCCCATAGTAATTCATTTGCAGATTTAGTATGGATTACAGTTGGATGGTGAAGTGATCTATAGAACAAAACCTCCATTGTTATACTTCCATTCCAATTACGATTATAAAAACGTGTTGGTGGTAGATTAATGAGTGAAAGTAAAATTGAGAACCCAGATAAATAAGTAGAAAATGAAACAAGTGATAACATAAAATAAAATATTTAAATAGAGATTGGGAAGATGAAAGATATATTGTATTTTCTAAAAGGGTACAACAGAGGAACCAATGTGTTTATGCAGGTCATACACTTTGCTTCTGTGCTTCCAGCAAAATAACTAGTCATTCAAAACAGGGGCTGGATAGGGTGTACCAGTGGTCACTTTAAGGATTAACACCCAGGAAATTAAATTAACATCAGATGGCAATCTCCCAGCAAAGAGGGCACAATTATTGTAGAGTGAACGTATTTCCCACATGAGGGCAAAGCTGCTGTACTGGTCTCTTTCCTGCAGGACCCTGGCGTTGGTGAGGTAGTGACAAAGGACATAGTCGTCTTAGGTCTTATGCCTTTCTTCACCATTAGATTCTTGTCTCTGGGACGTAAGGTTCCGTGTTATACCTCTCCTCTCTGTAGAGTCACCACAGGTGTTTTTTGCCTTTCTTTGCTGAACTATTTTTGTTGTCTTTTCAGACTTTGGCACTGGTTTGCAAGGAAAAAGTGCTAGTGCTCTCTCCCATAAACATTGTACTATTGGTCTATACCTGATTGGCACATTTTATTTACTTTTAGTTCCCTAGTATATGGTGCTACATGTACCCAGAGCCTACAAAATGAAATGCTTTTAGTGTGCCTGCAACACTCACTGAGCCAGCCTCTAAAGTAGCCTTTTAAAACATCTCAGGCCTTCCACTGCAGCTTGTAGAGCAATGTTAATCTGTCATTTTGATCTGGCAAAATAAACCTTTTGACTCAAGTATGTTTCGTCACGGGTTAGTGGCACCTGGTAGGTGTGCTCATGAAGCCCTCACCCACCAACCTAGTTGGTGGCATGCTTCATCATCGGGCCCACCCAGTGACACCTAGCGTGTCCCGGGTGTGCTTTGACGCCTGATTACAGCGGAGCAGGTATGTCGCTGTGTGTGCGGTGAAGACTGTAATGATAGTGAGTTTAAAACGGCTTGGCGGGGATCCCAGTGCCCGGGGGCAAATTACACTTTAATAGCTGGGTCACCGTCAGCGGTTAAAAATAAGGCTGTTGGATGTTGGAGGCGAGTTACGACCTCCCACATCCTAAAAATGTATCAACATGTTTCAGCCAGTGCCTTATGAATAAGCTGGCTTTCTTCAGGACAGATAAAAAGGTGTGTGTGGTTAAAAACTAGTGGGTGTATATTTCAGACTATGTGTATACACGCCCTAAAGTGTTTTTCTATGTGTGAGTGGGGGATTCCCATCTCAAAGAAAACACCTGTACAAGTAACATATAGGACACGGACAAAAACATACAGGGAAAAGATAGAGTCACTTGACTGTATAATGTTATATACAGTTGGTTGCCGACTTTATAGCGGTGTGGGTGCTGGCTATAAGCGGCTATGGTGTAATGGTATTGGTGGTACCATTAGAGTGGGGTTCGCACTGAATTTCGGAGGTGGGGTGGCTAAAACACGGAATGTACATGGTTAGTGCATGGTGGTACAAAAAAGAAAATAAGAATTCAGTCTTACGCTAGTTTTTCAATAGTGCTACTTCAAGGTTTGAGAAGTGGCAAGGGTTGACCCTGTAGGATAAAAACGATGGTTTTGCCACTTAGTTAAGGAGAGAGAGAGAGAGACCTGTAGGAGAGAAACGCTTACCAGTGATCTTGGTCGGTCATAGTACTCACAGAATTCTTGGTCAGAGCCTGCTGTGGACCTGTAGTGCCTCCTTCGCAGAACCGGTTAGGAATGGCCCTGGTGGTGGAGGTTTTTATACTGTTGGTTAATTGCCTAATTGAGATCACCCACACACACCAACACACTGAACCTTGAGCCCAACAAAATATGGACACAGCAAAATCATACTAACTGTAACTCACGCAATGTAATATACCTTCTGACGTGCACGTGTGGCCTCCGCTATGTGGGGATGACCACACGGAAGATCAAAACCAGAATCACTGAGCATCGAAGCACCATAAGATGCAAGAAAAGCATGAGCAAACTGACAAACCATTTCATTACTCTCTGCCACACACCCAATGACTTCAATTGGACAGTAATTGAGCAAATCCCTGAGAGCATTGTTGAGAACGACAAAAAACTCCTGGGCAAAGAACAAAGATGGATATATCGTCTTTCAACAGCCACCAATGGGCTCAACGATGCCATTCCCTGGAACTCCTTGTCATACACGTAATATACACGTGACCCTTAGACTGTGTCCCCGCGTCTGGCTATAATGGAGTATGAACCCAATGTCCTTAAACCAGTACTAACAATATACCCCCACTCATGTCCTTGACTTCATGCAATTTATGCCTTTAACTTCATAAAACTCAAGTCAGATAACACCCCCAACGTTATGCCATCTACATATGATGGGCTTCCAATTGCCTCCCCATCATATGTGCAAGAAACAGCATTCCTCGCTCTATCTCGCTCGCACATGCGCAAGTGTATAGCGCACACGTGCTACCCCAGACGCGCATGCGCAGAAACAGCTCTCTCCCGTGCATGCGCAGTAAGGCGCATTGCAACGCACATGCGCGTAGCCATACCGCTGCAATCCCTAGCGCTCGCGAGCGCGATGACTCGACAGAACGAGTCTCTCTACCCTTTTTCCACCATGCAGGTGATCTCAATTAGGCAATTAACCAACAGTATAAAAACCTCCACCACCAGGGCCATTCCTAACCGGTTCTGCGAAGGAGGCACTACAGGTCCACAGCAGGCTCTGACCAAGAATTCTGTGAGTACTATGACCGACCAAGATCACTGGTAAGCGTTTCTCTCCTACAGGTCTCTCTCTCTCTCTCTCCTTAACTAAGTGGCAAAACCATTGTTTTTATGTTATGTTATGTTATGTTACTTTAATTCTTTTATAGCGCACGGCAACTCCAGAGGAGCATCCCGGCGCTTTAGCAAAGAAAGGAACAGCAAAAAGCAACCACACAACAAAAGGAAGAGGGAAAGGAACTGTTACCTAAAAAGCCATGTCTTCAGGTCCTTTCTGAAAGCAAGGAGACAAGGGGCCGATCTCAAGGACAATGGTAATTCGTTCCATGCCTTGGATGTCAGATAGCGGAAGGATCGACCTCCCTGACGAGCACGGCGAATTACAGGGACAGTCAACAAGGACAGACCCGATGACCTAAGAGTCCTGCTTGGCACATACCTGGAAAAACGTTTCCCAAGATATTTGGGGCCAATACCATGAAGGGCCTTAAAGGCCACCGTCAGGCATTTAAAAAGGACTCTCTTGGAGATAGGTAGCCAATGAAGGGTGTTCAGTAAGGCAGTGGCACCAGCTCTCCTCGGGAGTCCAAAGATGGCACGGGCTGCCGAATTTTGGACCACTTGCAAACGGGTCATAAGATATTTCGGTAGACCCACAAAGAGAGCGTTTGCGTAGTCCAATCGCGACCCGATTAGTGCCTGAACGACTGTCTTCCTGTGGTTGAGTGATAGTAGAGGAAGAAATTTCCTCAACATCCGTAAGATGCCGAAGCATTTCCCAACAGTGGACGAGATGTGAGGTCCAAAGGATAAGTCACAGTCTACTATCACCCCCAGATTTTTGGCCTTAACAGCGACTTTGTCAGGAGGAGACATATCCAGTGGCCACCAGGATTTCCAGTCAAGTTCCGGTGCGCAACCGAAAAAAAGCAACTCTGACTTGTCAGAGTTGCATTTCAAGCCATGACCTCTGAACCACTCAAACACCACACCAAGGCAATCCCTGATCTTTGTGCCGTCGAATGACCCAGCCCTGTCACAAGTGAACAGGAGTTGGGTGTCATCGGCATAAGACACGATCTGGGCGCCGAAGGATTCCGCGACTTCCGCCAGAGGGGCCATAAAGATGTTAAACAGCATAGGGCTGAGAATATCCTACAGGGTCAACCCTTGCCACTTCTCAAACCTTGAAGTAGCACTATTGAAAAACTAGCGTAAGACTGAATTCTTATGTTCTTTTTTGTACCACCATGCACTAACCATGTACATTCCGTGTTTTAGCCACCCCACCTCCGAAATTCAGTGCGAACCCCACTCTAATGGTACCACCAATACCATTACACCATAGCCGCTTATAGCCAGCACCCACACCGCTATAAAGTCGGCAACCAACTGTATATAACATTATACAGTCAAGTGACTCTATCTTTTCCCTGTATGTTTTTGTCCGTGTCCTATATGTTACTTGTACAGGTGTTTTCTTTGAGATGGGAATCCCCCACTCACACATAGAAAAACACTTTAGGGAGTGTATACACATAGTCTGAAATATACACCCACTAGTTTTTAACCACACACACCTTTTTATCTGTCCTGAAGAAAGCCAGCTTATTCATAAGGCACTGGCTGAAACATGTTGACACATTTTTAGGATGTGGGAGGTCGTAACTCGCCTCCAACATCCAACAGCCTTATTTTTAACCGCTGACGGTGACCCAGCTATTAAAGTGTAATTTGCCCCCGGGCACTGGGATCCCCGCCAAGCCGTTTTAAACTCACTATCATTACAGTCTTCACCGCACACACAGCGACATACCTGCTCCGCTGTAATCAGGCGTCGAAGCACACCCGGGACACGCTAGGTGTCACTGGGTGGGCCCGATGATGAAGCATGCCACCAACTAGGTTGGTGGGTGAGGGCTTCATGAGCACACCTACCAGGTGCCACTAACCCGTGACGAAACATACTTGAGTCCTTGAAAAATTAAATCAATTTTTTGTTTTTTCCTTGTTTAACTTAGCTAGTCTCTTTTTGATTTACTATATATAAACCGGGGGATATGGACTAGCTATCTGGTCCTCTCTCTCCCTCTTGATACACGCAAAATAAACCTTTTGCCAGGCATAAACAATTGTTTTTAATACATATAAATCACCACTCAGCCAGGCACTAAAGGCTCATTGAGCAGTTTACAATGTATTTAAAAAGTGGGACATGTTTACTTAAGTTTTACATATCCTTGCAGTGAAAAACTCCTAAATTGTTCACTGCTGTAAGGCTATATTTTCCATAGATTAAAACATGGTTACCTTATTACACTTAATAAGTAGTAACTTTAGCTTGTCAACAGCTACATAGATGCATATTTCATTTAAATGAATTTTAATTTAACATCCTCCTAAACAGTAACGTCCAATTTTGATTTGCTATTCTAACATTTTAGAAAAGTTTTAGTAAACTTTTAGAAAGTTTGCCTCTTTTTTTGTCTATACCAAGTGTGCCTTTCAGCCAGTGCCCTGGGTCACTGGACTGTGAATGACTCAAACTGTGGCGTTTTGTGTATTCCTTTAAAGACATGGGGAGAAAGGTCCTTGTCTGTGGGGCAGGATGTTGATCCCCTGAACAGGATGTTCTGGGTAGTTGTACTCAGCCGTTACTGATCTTCAAAAGGTTTTCTCATTGCCTTCCCACTCTCTTCCTGATTTCTAAGGTCTGCCTGCACTTCTACTGACAAATGCAGCTTCTACCTAGGGTGTCTGCCCCTTATTACCCCAGATAATTTGGAGCCAAACCCAGGAAAGGGGGAAGATTAGACAAAGCAGGCATTGCTAACCCAAAGGGGTCGGCACTGGGAATAAGAATAGCACTTTCAGACGTTCTCACCAGAACACTCCTGGGTCTATGGCAGGTTCAGAAGAAGGATTTCCCTCCTGCCTGAATATACACTGCACCTGCTTGCCTTGAACCCATGTGCCCACAGATGTGGCTCCAAGGGTCAGTTGACTGAGCACATGTTTGAGCTACAGGGACACAAGAAGTGCCAGATGCTTTACCTGAAACTGCCCCGTTGACCAGCACCGAGACCTACTTGTGCCCTGCTGCTAGCCGCTGCTGGAGTGAGTACTGATCCCCAAAAGATGAAGATGACCCCAGGTCCTGGACCCTTGGGTGGTATCAGAGTGGACTCCTCCTGAACTCCAGGTGAAAATCCAGAAGTTTTAGGCTCCTCCCGAATTTCATTGTGACTCCATTGTAAGTTCCAGTTACGTTGGAGCACGAGTATTACCTGGATATGGCCACAAAGTACTCCAATGTTCATCACTTTTGAGGTGTACTTTTGGAAGTGTATGATTGGAAGTTTGTTGGACGCAGTAAGACCTACAGTGGGAGTTCTTGGTTAATGTGCATGCGATTTGAAGACATGCTCCAAACATTGTGCAACTTGCTTCAGTGCATATGCGTACGAAAGCCAAGGTTAGCTGACGCTCAACACTGTTGCAAAGTGACACAAACTGGCACAAAGCAATGCATTGGTATGTACTTTCCTTAAAAGGTGTCTTTTTTTCCGTGCAAAGCGCTATTTCCTCTGCATCGCACTGCTTTGTGTCAAGAGGGCGGTTACTGGGGTGCTACAGTGTAAAAAACAGTCATTTTTTTATACAAAGATCAATCTACTAAAATAGCTACACCACGCTTTTTCATCAAAAACACCTCCTTGAAGCATGCAGTAGCAAGGAGAAATATGTTCATTTCCTCAACAACAAAAAACCTAGTGCATTGCATGTGCGCTGAAGTTCATATTGCACGTCCAATGCATGGGGTCCTTTCGAGTTAGTCTATGTGGAGGAATTAGTATAGGAAGGGTGCAGTGTCAGTACCAATCCTATGCAACACAGCGCCCACGTTTACAAGGCTCTGCATCGCTCAAGGCATCCTTTCAGAGAACCAGCGCTGGGGAAGACATCAGATATATTTGGGTCTGTACTGTGTTCCCCGCTTGCGCAACAAAGCACAGTCATTCTGGTTGTTTCACAGCGTTAAAAAGGAACACATTCTGCCCCAAAATGGTGTGAATAGTTAAAGATTAATAAACGAAAGGTCGATGCTATTTATCACAATGTTTGGAAGACATCCAGAACACTCTTACCATAATCCCTTATTAAATAGTTAATTCAGACTTGCCCTCTTGTGGATAAGAAGGTCTCCCGCCAGCGACGAATCACCATGTATCATCTCACATCTCTTCGCTAAGCAAAAGCTTTCCTGTGTAGGAAAACACTTCACTGCACAGGCACGGTCCCGCAACCGCGAAAATGCAGACGAGCGGTTTTATCTTGTATCAATACTTAGAAAATAGCATATTGGTAGACATAAATACTGTCCCGTAGACATTTTGAATAATAGAGGAGTCGCATAAGTAATTGGAAGTGCTCACATTCTGCCGGTGGACATTTCTTTGCTCGCGAGCTCAAATTGGTTGTCAAATGTGGGCTCCGTGGGCTGCGCAAGGTGCCCTATTCTGTCAGGAGGTACATATTTAATGCTTGATGGAGCAAGCGAGGGCACGTGCAGGAGAGACGGAGCACGGCAGAGATAAATAGTGGAACCAACTCCGCGCTTCAGTACGAAGTGGGGGTTCCGCAGTAGCGCCACACTGCCATTTGAACACTACTTTTTTTTTGCTAATTGGGATTTGGGATACAAATCATTCCATTGCCGGTGCAGTAGCACATCTTTATTTCTTCAGCGACGACCGAATTTCTTGACGCCCCCCCTCCCCTGCCCCTGCTCGATATCGGCCCGCCCGGGCGCGGGCTGCAGCCTAGGTGCGCGAGACACACACCTGACAGCAGCAGCGCAAGGAAGGCAGCGGAGGAGCAGAAGGAAGCCAGAGGCGGCGCGAGCGCGACAGATGTCTCCGGTCATTTACATTGCCAGCACGTGGGCCCGGGTCTCGGTTTCCCCTCACTTCTCAACGGTCCTCCCGGCGGGGGAACAGGAGGCACTTTGCAGCCGACAATGAAACCTTGGCAGCTAATTGCAGCCGTGGGAGATGCCCTTCAGGTAAGTCAGGATAAGGAAGCTTTAAACATTGTAATGGAGGGCGGGGAGTGAGGAGGGGAGGGGGCGCGAATGATGCAAAGTACATGCAGTGACAGGGATGCTGGGATAGGGGACGGGAGGCAGGGAGGAATTGATATGTTTGGCGCCTGTTATTGTGTGCCTGCCTCCAGAGCTGCCCAGCGTTAACGCAGACAGCGCCGTGTTTGTGAGGGGCTTCCGGCTGTGTGATTGGAATAGGGATTGAGCGACTGATGGAGTAATCACCAAAAGAAATGTTGTCTGCCTCCTGCCGGCACCCTGCTTGAGAAAGGCGCATGGTATGTACACATGAGGGGGCTCGCTGGGGGGAGAGGTCTTTGGATGTGATGCGAGACTGTGCACTTTGGGGGCGACATTCTTGTGACATTCCGATGTGCCTTGGGACTTGCTTTGCTCTGAATGTCCTGAATAAACTGCGTGTCCGCTTTAACAAGGCGCTGTAACTTCCGCGTAACATGTCTATTATTCATTTATGTAAAATACTTCTACAATCTCATGCGCACAGATGCAGCGCTCGGCTCCTAGAAATGCTGATTTATATTGTTTAGGAGGTAATGTGATTACTGCTGAAACCCTACAGTTGGGGTGACAGCCTTGTGTTTTTGAAGTACAAACACCCCCCCTGACCAGAGTATGTACTTTCAACTCTTCGGATGCGCATCCATACTGTGCAAACAGACATTTGATGTTTGAGGATGAATTAAATTAGAGGGCATTGCACTGACGACGCCTGTTATCTGTAATACGGTAACCATAGCAATAATGTAGATACCCATGCATCTGCCTATATTCCTTCACTTGGTAAAACATGTATATACTTTGACATGATGTGGTACATTTGTTTTTGTCTGACAGCAAAACGCTGATACCGGATATGGAAACTGAAGCTTGCACTTTGTGTGGGAAAGCTCTAAAAAAAGGATGTTCAACCAAAGTTTTGTTAGAACATAATTTCTATATGGTTTGAGCACATCTACTGATTTGGGTAAACACCAAAGCTAGAGTGATGCATTTCAATATGAGCTCTTACACATAATATTGTTGTGATTAGACTTTGCCCGAATGTACATATTTTATTGGCCAGTTTTATTTTATTGCCATACATATTGATGATGGGTGTATTTTTTCATTTTGCAGATTACTTGTGGTTTGCAGTGTAATATTGCCGTGTCCAATAGTTGTTTGCTTGGGTACATTAAATGACTAACTTTCCCGAGTTGAATATCCCAGAGTATATCCCCAAAAAGTTTTACTTTAGTTAACAAACTGCTTTCCATTGATGTGCTGAAAAAAACAGATTTCTTAGAATCCGTGAGCATTTCTTAGGCAGGACCCGTACAGCGCAGTGGTAATGTGTTCACAGTGTCTCCTTTGCTATCTAGGCATTTCAAACACGTGAGTAGGCAGTGTGTATGTTAAGGAATTGAAACTGCTCTCCATCGCTGTTTGGCAGAATTTATACAACGTTATTCAAGCCTAAATAGTTCGGTTGAAACCTGTGTATTTTTTGTGTGGCTCTCTTGCTCCTCCCAAAAATATATGCACAATATTTGCACTTCCAGAGGTGCACTTGGAGCACCAATGTGCGACATCTCGCTCATGGCGCCATTCGAGCCCCTCCGGCTAGCAGTGCCTCAGAACCAACTTCCCCTAATGTACACTTATGACACTTGTGCTCTAAGAGTGATTGTCCATGCTTGTCGCATCTCTAGTTCTAGAAGTTACCACGAAATGGCCCCAAGACGACAGAACTATGATAGGCAAACCACTTAAGTCATCTACTATGGCAGTGACAGTGCTAGTCACTTAATTAATACACTTTGTCTCACAGATAATAAAATCAGGCCAGTGACTTCGGGAGAGGGTTGGCCTATACCTGCATCACTTCCAGGTCACATGTTCAAATCGCAGCAGATCATCCTTTCAAAGTAGACGGTTCAAATAAAAGCGTTCTAAGTAGTATTTAGTGTTTGAATTTTCTTTAAATTAAGTTCTCAGAACCCTGATATCACTGAAAACAACTAATTGGTTTATTTTGTAGAAATATACCTGGATGTTTGAATACAGTATATCGGATTGTTGAATGTTTAAGGGCTTCTGTCTACAGCAAACATAATTTACTCAAGATAATATACAATATCGGTGATTACTACATGCAGTTCTGCAACCTACTCCTTTTGCCGTGTCAACAGTGCAAAGCAGAACATTATTTCAGAAAATGAAGTGAGCTCTTTCCCAAAATGACGGGCCGGTAGTCTACGTGGTTTCCCTCTTTCTCTACTTTGTGTGATCAATAGCACATTTTTTCCATTAAAACAGCTACTTCTTAATACCTCGTGGAAACAGGTTGTATTTTTGTAAAAATAATTATACAGGTTAAAATATTCTGGCTAGCTGGTGAGGGTGATTGTGCAGGTGATCATGGAAAGTGCCTTTTCTATTTTATGAACTTTAAAGTATTATTAGGTTTTGTTGTTCCATAAGGATGCACTAGATCGTGATGAAGAATCGTGGAAACTCCTCCAATGTCATTGGAGTGTTTTTCCACTTTTCCAAAAACAACTGCAAGAGTCCCCCTCCTCATTGGAAATCCCAGTTGATTGTTTAACGAATGTTTAACTGATCCAAATGCTCTGCCATCATACATGGGTTTGATCATTTTCTGGAAGGTTCTGAGCAGCATTCCTGTTCATTTCAGGTAATGCTGGAGCTGGTTACCAGTGTCCAATGGAGGTTTTTGGAGTTATCTAGCATTTCTAGCTATTAGCTACATTTATATACAGTTATACATACAAATGTATATACAGAAACATAACAGATGCAGGTGAAATTGTTATCGTGGATTTCACCAGGGTTACAAATTGCCCTAACGTCTCTACTTTGGAGACCCAGAAATGGATTGTCTTTTAAGTGTAAGAATGGTTTTTAATTCAGTGAACCAGGGCTTTCATTGAGATATGTACCAAATAAATGTGCCATATGGACTGAATCATTGGTGGTATGAGGTGTGAGGCAGGAGGAATACTAATGCTCAAGCAGTCATTTCACACTTCTCGGAGCTGCACCGAGTCAACCAAACACACTTCACATAACGGTTTGTCCAATAACTCACTGATTCAAACCTTTGCCACTAGAGGTACAAGGATTTTAACTGTGGCAACGTGTCCTATGAAACTGCTGCCCTGTCTGAAGTGCTGTTCCAAACATCACTTTTAATCTGGTTCTATCACTTTCGAAAGGAAGCGCTCTAACTAGATGTAAAACCTAACCTGCCACGATTGATCAGGAACCGGCTTTGTTCCGCACTTTAAAAACAAGCCTCCTCAGACTATACAAGTCTGATTATTAAATACAGGAGCCTTCACTGTTAATTCCACTGTTCGATTCAGCTTTAGGCATGTCCATGAGTATTTCTTGCAAAAAGGCATGCAATATTATGCCTTGTTTAAATTGGACAAGGAAAAGACTTGAAAATGGAGTCCGGATGCAGTTTGAGGTTGGCTTCCTTTGACAATACAGGAAGAGCAATTCTTTTAACGTTAACCTTTCTCGTCCTAGCATCTAATATTAGCTTGTATAAGAGAATGCGAAGAATACAACTGGGGCACTCAGTATAGGTGTATATTGCAGAGTTGTTTTGCTTATAGGAACTGTTAATCAGATTAAACTTTGTTATTATCCACTTGCCTATTTTTATTAAGTGGGCAATAAACGATCACATTTAAAACTGCACACAAATGCGTAGCCTTTTCACCTTACGGCAGGCAGCAGTCCCATATTTGTCATTGAGAAGTGCCTACATCTGATATAGGGCCGTTGTATGAGAGCAGAGACGCATGCACACATTTGTAACACATTTGCACTCTTCATTAAAATTCCCAAACGTCCAATTTAAATGAATCCCATGAAAAAAAGAGCATGTTATCATCAGTTCTCCCAAACCTAAGATGCAATAACACAGCTTCAAAATCCTTGTCATACTGTAACTGCCACCGCCACAGCAGGATGCAACCATTTGTTTCTTGTGCAAATGTGCCCCATTTGGTGATCTTACATACAAATATATGGTGGAGATTTTTATACAGGTTAAAATATAAAAACTATTTAAAACTCATTCCTTTACAGTTTACAATTAATTTCTTTACATTCAAGACTCTTTTATTTTCAATTTTGAACTAATTCCTTTTCAATTTTAAACTAATTTCGTTTCAACTATTTCTAAGGTAATTTCTAGGATCAATCAAGGGTCGACATGGTGAACTTTCTTAGCATAAGCTGTAAGTACTTAATAGAAATACAAACCTCACAATTTTTTTTTTATTTTTAGTTGATGACATCGGGGTGCAAATACGTTTATTTGCTAAATCAACATTTGTACAGGTGTTCTAATGTGCTACCAGTCAACATTTTAAGTTTCAGATCAAATTCCTTTATTGTATTGCATATCAACACCATTAGAACACGTACATTCAAAATATAGTGATAATTTTAGTCCAGAAACTAAAACGAACCAGGTTTACTTCAGGACTAGTGTTCAGATCGTTTAAATAACAATGACCTCTTCTATCACTGCATCAGCATTCAGGTAATACTGTTGTTACACCGATGTAAAAAGTAGAGACTCAAGGACTTTTTTCTAGCACTTTTTTATTAGGAAAAATCACCAGGCACACAGAATCTCAGTAGTCAGAGTGATTATCTGTATGGTGCCTTCTCGGTTTTATTTCACAGTTCAACTTTAGTAGCCTATCAGTTATCAGAAGATGCAAGCGGAAGGTGCAATGCAAGAGTTGGAATGCTCCAGCAAACCAGTGAGGTATATGACAGCTGTATTCCATGGACATTTGGATTTAAGTTAAGCATCATTCAGATAAACCTACTGTAGTCAGTCAATTTTTCACACGTTTAATTTATCTTTCAGTGAAGTATTAAAAGAAGATGTTTTGGGATTCAGCATATTCAATTTCAATTCACTTTTCACATTCATAAGGGAAGGATGTCCTAACTGAAAACCGAAGAGGGGAATATTTGTTTATGTTAGTCCAGATGGAAACTTCAGAGAGGAACAATAGGAGGAAAAACAGAACGGTTGACTGGAGATAGATTTTGGTTTTATTCACATAGGACGATAGCATTCATAGAACATTTTAGATTTTAGGCAGAACTAACAAACTCATTCTCATAATGACATTCAAAGCGTACTATCTCTTTAGGGCTTTAGCAAGAGGCTTGTCATAAAACTGGAGCATACTCTTTGTGTAGACAAATTGCTACAGGAGATTTTTTTTGTTTTGATTCTTTTATGAAAAAGATAAACATAACGTGATTCTAAAAGTGCAGGTTTACAGTTTTTTGACAGTTTTAATGTACTATTCTAAATGGTGCATTGCAGCACATCAGTTAGCATTGATAGATACACTGATAGAGAGGTTGGGCTGAAGCATACAATGGCATTTTGTTTAATACACAGCAAAAAACACATAATCGAGGATGGTCCAATTTGCATGGCTCAAAATTCACAAATCCTTTTATGTGAATAGTTGGGTCTAACTAATAACTGAAGTATGAATTATGCCTGCATTTCAAACAGTAAGGCGCACTTAATTGGAGATAGAATAAGCTTTATGAGTCAGCCCCACTGTGTTCACTTACGATGTGGTTGAAGAAATTTTAAATGCAAATCTGCATTTTTTGGTTCCACAGATAATTTTCAATTCAAATACACTTTACCAAACTACGCTTCCTTAAAGAATACTGGTTCAGAAGAAAAATAGAGGTCATTAATATATATTCAACATAGCTTTGATGGTTTCTTTCACATTATTGATATTAGATCAAACACAGGCTTTATTTCAGTGTATGAAACAATTTTTTAAACCAGCTTTCTCATAATCTTTTTTTGGTCTGGCTTGACAGCGTGGCTGTTGCCTGCCAATTATGTGAGCATCACCACAGAAAGGCTTTGGCTCTACCCACATGTGGGGCAAGCAAGATATTTTAAATAGAGGAAATATTTTGAGTCTGCTAGCTGAGGTTTGACCATTACGTTTTATTAAACCAACAAATGTATTATCTGTGAAGTTTTTGTCGAACACACATAACGATCAGTCTGTAACATCGTGGAATATGGAAAAAATAGCGAATCAAAAATCCTTACTGCCAAAAAGCAATTCGAATCATGGGGTAAATCAATTACGAAACCTATTCCGCAGCGCTACCCAGCACCGCTGGCACATTTAGAATACAGGCATTGCGCTTACACTCCTGCATACTCGATTTTGCAGAACGCCATCAATGGGCACAGATATGGGAACACCAACAGAAAGAAGACAGAATCACAGGAACTGGTCTCCACTAGCATAAAAAAACTCAAATATCCAATGAACAATATTGAAACAACACGTGCCCTGCAAGCTGCTAAATTAAATATACATTCCTGGAATATTGGAATATTGCAGGTGCAATAACTAAACTCACGGATAGTACCCTAACAGAAACTTTGGCTGCATATGATATCAAAGCACTGCAAGAGACCTGGCTGTTAGGCCCACTTCAAATGCCAGGTTTTACATTACGTGCTACGCAAATAAATGATGGATGAATCATACATTCAGCCGCAGTCAAGAGATGTGGGTTGAATGCATCGTTCCTTTGCTCACTATGCCACCCCAGTTTTAGACCCAGCCAGATGCAAAGCAGTCTTGACCCTGTGCCTCATGGGAACAGTCCAGACCGAACTGCCAAGCCAGGTCCTCCCTGGAACGGAAACAAGCATCCTGGGAGGGGTTTCACGTTATGTCACCCTTCATCAGCAAGGCTAGCTTGAATCCAGTGGCACAGTGAGCAAGGGACCCATGTCTGGGCATACCCATCCCACATAGGGCGAAAAGTGCTACACAAACAAATGATGGGCGGAATGCTGAATGAATCATACATTCACCCCCAGTCAAGAGATCTGGATTAAATCCATCGTTCTTTTGCTCACTATGCCACCCCAGTTTGGACCCAGTTCGGGCTGGACTGTTCCCATTGGGCACAGAGTCAAGATTGATTTGCATATGGCTGGGTTCAAACTGGAATGGCATGGGGAGCAAAGAAACGATGGATTAAGGCCCAGATATCTGTACTGGGGTGATGACATTGTTCTTCATTCTGTCCATCAATTTTTCTTTTTGCATTTGTCACCCGAGTGGGACGGGTATGCCCAGACATGGGTCCTGTGCTCTTCATGCCACTGGAAGTCAAGCTATCCTGTTCTGTTTGCATTTGTCACCCCGAGTGGGACGGGTATGCCCAGACATGGGTCGTGTACTCTCCATGCCACTGGAAGTCAAGCTATCCTGGCTGATAAGGGTTGAACACCCGAACCCGGTCCTAGGATGCTTGTGTCCAGTCCAGGGAGGACCTGGCCTGGCAGTTCAGGCTGGACTGTTCCCAAGAGGCACAGGGTCAAGGCTGATTTGCATATGGCTGGGTTCAAACTGGAATGACATGGGGAGCAAAAAAATTATGGATTTCGGTCCAGATTTCTGTACTGGGGTGAATGTATGATATTGTTCTGCATTCTGTCCATCGATTGTTCGTTTGAGGTTTTACATTACATCAGGTGGATGCAGTAAAAATGAGTTGCTTTGGAAGGTCGAAAGGCGGATTATCAGTCTATATATAAAGCAACCTTGAGATAGAATCAGAACAGATGTTAGTGACTTCCACAAATATTTAGATAATCAAGCTTAATTTTGGCAGTGCCCATTGGATAACTGCAATAATCTTTTTCAACATCTATGCTCATCCAAATGCCCAAGATAAATCAGTAACATTCACAAAGTTAATACATGATAACGACCAGTTAGCAGCAGAAAATGAAGTCTGGCCAGCAAATTTTCTGACGATCCATCCTTGGAGGAAAGCTAATAAAGTAGGCAAAGAACACGTCACTACCCTAGAATATTTTGGTTTGAGAGTAATCAATGGGAGCACACAGGATGATAATCCTCCAAATGTAACATATTATGGACCGACGTCTGGGTCTATAATTGACTTTATGTTCAAAATTAAGTGCACTGTAGAAAGTGACCATTCAGCCCAGCAAATTACTATAAATATAAATCCAAATAGATATCAGCTTGATCTAATAATCGACTAGGGAAGCAAAGTAACTATCCCAAAATAACTGAATTGGTCATCTCATTGACTTCCAAAACTCGCAGAAAAGGCTAAAACAATCTTGGAGGCCAGTACAGTGTTCTCTCCTATGGTATTAAACGCCTTGACCAAATTTGTGACAGAATTTCCAAACCAAAAACAAAATTCAACATCGCGGACTAAAACTTACATTCACCCATCATCTCAGAAAACCAAAGAATTAAAAAAAAAATTGAGAAGAGAAATGATGAAGGCAAGGATATTAGATACTCAAGCAGTCACATGGGACAAATTAAAGCAATTGAAGAAGGAATTTAAGAAACATATCTGGCAAGAAAAAGGAAAAAGGACAGAAGAGTTCTGGGGAAAGCTGCTCCATAATTGCAAGCAATCAAATACTAAAGCTTTTTGGAAAACAATAAATGGGTTAAGTAAGGTAAACAATGTAACAGTATCATCGAATGTTACGGAACAAGATTGGATAGTTTATCTGATAAAAAACTTTTTCAACAAAGAGCAGCTACAAATAAATAATTCCAACAAAGCCATTGAGACTCAGATAACAACCAGGATTGTAACATTGCCTTGCTCTGAGTATGTAACCAGTTCAGATAATACATTTTGTACACTCTCAAGAGTTGAAAGCGTGATCAAAGCTGCCAGAAGTGACAGTGCCCCAGGTCCAAATGGCATTCCACAGACAATATATAAATTGGACTCAAGATATTGGGCTAATCGGCTAACGGCATTGTTTAAAGAGGTGGAAAACACAGGTATGGTTCCAGATAGTTGGAGGGCATAAACAATAAATCTACATTTTACGGGGGGTGATAAAACAAAGCCAGCAAATTACAGATTATTAGCTCTTATTGATTAAGAAGCAACATATACTGCATCACTACTATTGGAAGATTCTTTAGAGTGGTCAAATGCCAAGAATTTGATTCCACCTCAACAAACAGGATTTCCAAAGGGGTATGGTACAGCAATTACCATGACAACAGTTGCAATAATTGCGTAAAAAAGTAAATACCTTAAAAAAACTACAACTCTGCTTTATTGATCGGAAAGCATCTTTCGGTCGGGTGGATCGACCACTCCAATAGGCTAAACTAAGACGATGGGGCATTCAAGAAAAATCTTAAAAGCAATTGATATGCTAAATGGGTTCAAATTAAGGTGGGAGATGGTACGAGAATATCAAGGAAAGTACCAACCACAAAGGGCCTTAAGCTAAGGTGTGTGCTTGCCACATATTTGTTTAACCTCTTTATGGCTGATTTATCTACCCACCTGGACCAAGTAAATTTGCACGCTCAAAGGTTAGGTCCATTAACGATATCCCATCTATCATATGCCGATGATATTGTGCTGCTGAGTCACACAGAAGTTGGATTACAAAGATTAATCAATGAAACTGCGGCATACATAACACTTAACAAATTGGAAATTAATATTGCTAAGACTAAAACCCTGTCTTTAAGAAATAAACCCAATGCTTCATTAAAATTCAAGCTGGGTAATGCAACTATGGAAGAGGTCAGTTCTTACAAATACTTGGGCTTCAAATTTGATTAAATATTTTTTTTCATATACACTAGCAGTATATGGTTAGAAAAAACAATACTCTAACACACACATTCTGTGTACTTGCAAGAAACTTGACAGCCTCTCCTATCAACAATTGCTTTTTGTTATCAAAGCAAAATTGCTTCCATCGCTAATTTACGCAAGTATGGTGATGCATGGATAGGATTCCAAAATGTCGGATAGACAACAACTTAAAACATACAAATGGGTCTTTGGTCTCCCTTGTAATGCTTCTTCTGCTCAAATCCGTTTGGAATTTGGGTTGACCCAGCAAAATATAGCAAGAAGATACCAATTTATTAAATCCATGCACAAAATACAAAATAATCAGTCCAGCCCATTAATCAGCGCGTTATGGGAATCTTTGATCAACGATAGGAACTCAAGTTACAACAAATATTTGCTATCATCTTTACAAATATCTAATACGGGTGATCTATGGGACTTGAATTTGATGCATTCCATTTTTGCCGGATGTACGTTGTTACAACGCATGCTTTTACCACGCATGCTGTAACAACGCAAGTTTTAAAACGCATTCCATTACAACGCATTACACTGGGGGGTGCTGGATAGTGAATAGTTTAATTTACTATTCCAACACCAGTCCCCGTGGACACTAGGGAAGGTGTTGGATAGTAAATTAAAACTATTCCCTATCCTAGAGCGCCCCCCAGTGTAATGCGTTGTAATGGTTTTTGTTTTAAAGTCTGCGTTGTAATAGCACTGCGTGCTAAAAGTTGCGTTATAAAGGTTGTTCACCATTTTTGCCACGCGATATATAAAGCAGCAAAAATGAATTCTCTAGTTCAGGATAAAAACATATTCTCTTGGCAATCAAATGCCTGGATGACAATTCACACCTATGTCACATTGCAACCTACAACATACTTACATCTAACCTACCCGGCCTATCTCAAGAAATTATTTTGGGCTATATGCTTAGGAGAACTGCCGTCATTAGCAGATAAACCGTTATGGAGATATAAAGGCCCAAAAATGTGCAGGTTATGTGGTGCCCTTAAAGAGTACTTCTTGCATTTGGTCTGCATATGTATACTTTTAAAGCCCCTATTAAATGAGAGATTGATTCGTACATGCAGAACAGCTATCTTGAGAAGCCTGGACCCCACAGACCCTCAGCTAAATTGCAAACTTTTGAGGTTTTTACAACTACATGATAAAGAAGTTAAACAGAATTCCAAGCAGCTTACATCAGTATAAGGACCTTGGCCTACATTGTGAGCAAAAGACACCGATATGATATTGACATAACTGTGGAACGTTGACATTTTGAAATGTGGACATTTTTATAACCAAAACTAGAAGTTAATTTTATGCTGATGCACATGCCACTTTATAATAATCGAGAAGAGTATTAATGGTTATGAATTGAAGGAATTTTATAATAATACGCTGCAAAGAAGACCAATATATTCTCCTGTATTCCGGCAATATTAATCAATGTTGTAAGAAAACTGATCATTTCAAGAAATTATTTTAATTTTAAATATGCACATTTATTTTGAATTATTGTAAAATATTGTGATGGTTTTTATTAACTTATAGCAATAAACTTAAACGTAAAAACTAGAGTACAAATTTTGATTGGGTGGACGTTGTGTGCTTCCGCACTAAAGTGGTTATACTCCACACAGCTTTCATCATTTTATCTATTTATTCAGCTGCCTAAGATTGGAATGCTATTAAAGTGCCATAGATAGCTGTATAATTTATGTTTTTCTCTGGCAGCAACACAGATGGATAAGGGCAGTCATTAACTTTCATTGATTTTTAGGCCTGGCTTGACAGTGCAACTGTCACCTGCCCTTTTTAACCTATACCAATCTTATTCTACAGTTCTTTGCTTTCACACAAATGCATATCTATTCCCATGCCATTTACTTGGAATGTATCACATTGCCATATAACATTCCTTTAAAGGTAGAACTATTGGCAATGCCTAAGCTCATTATCAGTCTGTTACGCATTGTAATGGTCTCTGGAACTCAGCAAGGTTTGGAGGAACTATCTAGGCACCCACAACTATTAACGTTTTTGTCTGCAGTCGTAATCTAATGTCAATTTAAGCATAATTTTTAATTTGGCATCCTCAGGTAGACATGTTTTGGTAACATACAGATATCCACAGGATCAGTTAAGATAATTCAAAACAAATTAAACCTTGCCATTCCACGAGTGGACGCCTTTTCCTGGACATTTTAATTCATAGCAATACACGATTACTTGCACAGAGAAAGCCAGATGTAAAATATTGGACTCCATCTGAACTGTCACTCCTAAAATCTAAATACATCATGTGTGTGGGACGTGGGCCTCTCTGCAGGGTCACTACCAAATGTTTTTGCCTTCACCCCTCCTATGTATGTGAAATACGTTTTGTTGGCTTTAGGAGTCTAGCACCGGTTATCACTGGTAAAGTGGACGAAGTGCTTGTGCTCACTCCCTAAAATGTGGTAGAATTTGTGTACGTCTAATTTGTCTATTTAACTTTCTTATAGGTCCCCAGTAAATTAATATACCATATACACGGGACCTATAAATTAAATGTTACTAATGGACCTACAGCACTTATTGTGCCACCCACTTAAGTAGTCCCTCAAAACAAACATGTCCCAGGTCTGCAATTGAAGCCTGCTGGAAGCTTTAAAGTGCCAATTCGACTAGGCAAAATAACCCTCTTCCCAAGTCTGAAACTCCCTTTTATTACATACAAGCCACCCCTAAGGTAGGCCCTAGGTAGTCCATAGGGCAGGGTGTATTGTACTTTAAAGGTTAGACATATTTTTAAGATTTACATGCCCTGGTAGTAATAAACTCCTAAATTCATATTTAATTACTGTGAAGCCTACCTATTCCATAGGATAACATATGATTGCCTTGTTATATTTAATAAGTGCTAACTTTTGATTGGTAGCCAGTAGGACTTTCATGTTTGGTGTCTAAGGAATTGTAATTTGAATACTTCTTTAAAAGTAAAGTCAGATTTTAAGTTACAATTATGAAAGTACCAATCTTATAAAGTTGGCATTTTCTTTTCTTAAACAATTGGTGGCTGTAGCCTGTTTCTGAGACACATGACTGGGTGCAATTGGCAGTTAGACCTTCTGTATTCCTCCCAGGCCGCCACACAATAGGGGGATAAAGTGTACCTAGACGGGCCATCTCTATCAAAATGGGGGGGGGGGCGATCTGGGCACACCACTCTCAAATCAATGGGCTGTGCCCTGCTTTCACATAAAGGACTTCACACCACCTAATTGTTTAGGCAGCCAGGGTGGACCCAGGGCAGGAGAGTCAGGAAATTCCAAGGACTTCAAAAGAAGATCTCTAGAAACGTCTACATCAAAGAAGACACCAAGTAAAAAATACGACCCTCAGATCAACTCTTCAGAACACTTTCTGGACCTGCCAGAGAGCCCTGCTGCTCTGGTCTGCTGTGTACTTCAGAAGACTGAGGGTTCATGGCAAGCTTCACAAAACAGAGCAGAGACTCGTCCTGTTGTTTGAGCCCTGTTCCGCGTCTTGAACCCAGGACTAACAGAGTGACTCAATAGGTTAGTTAGCTGGCCTCCTGATAAGAGCCTTGGGGACTGAAAAGGCTCAATCATTTTGAACCTGCACCAGGACCCAGCGTGAGTGAGTCCTGACCCTTCAAGTGGTGTCTCTCAGTCCCGAACCCTTGGTAGTGGTGCTACAGGTGACTAGATAGGAAAAAACAAAAACTTGAGACTTGTAAAAAGTTTTGTCTACTCTGAGAACCGAGAGGAGATCGGGACCAACCTGCTTGTCGATCCGCCCAAGGTGCATCACCGGTTGGCCTGACTTATGGCAGGTCCTGCTAGGTTCTGTGCAGCAGCAAATTGTGTTGACCACCAGTTGGCCTCACTTCACGACAACTCCTGCTATATTCTCATCATCAGCAAATCCTGTTCAGCAATCTATTGCAGATGGAGTATCCAGCCTCTTGGAGCATTCGTTGACCTCAACCTTCAGCCTAGTTCCGCTGGACATTTTTGACTACAAAACAGAGCCTGTCTAACCTTTTAGATCTTCACCAAGACTTGGTCCAGCAGCTCTCTCTTCCGATACCGCCTATAGCCTTTCCCTGCTGAACTTCTACCTTCTCAGATAACTTTCTGCTGAAATTTCTTCTAAGTCCGAAGGTAAGCAACGACCAGACCCAATCCGCATCTTGTATCCAACCCACACTCCATCACGGTCAGTAATGTTTTTCGCCTTTTAGTCAGCCTTGCACGACAAGATGTCCACAGTTGGCGCGTTGATCTTTTAGGTACTCATTTTTTCTAAAAACTTTAAAAATTCATAACTCTGATTCTACTTATTGGATGTTTGTCATTTTGGTGACAAGTTTTAAATTGTTCTCTATTTTTCAAATTGATGTGGGATTTTCCTTTTGTAGTGTTTTCACTTTATTGCTGTTTGTGTGCTGCATAAATACTTTACACATTGCCTCTAAGTTAAGCCTGATAGTTTTTTCCGGCTTAACTGACAAAGGGTCAAGCACTGGTTAATTTAATGACTTTTGTTTTTCAGCCTGACAGAGGTTGTGGCTGTTGCTTAAGAAGGATGAATGCCCCACTCAACCAACAACCCAATTTCTCACAATGTTACTAAGTAATAAAAAAAAATTGGGGGAGCCAAAACAGATTTGGTTTTTTAGGTAACAACCATAGGTTACACTTCTTTTTAAAAGCACTGAGAGGCTAAGTGATTTGTCCAGAATCACAGGAGGTAGAGCCAAAGCCGCTATTTAAACCTGGTTTCCAGATCCAAAGTTGGCAGCTCTATGGTCTAGGTCACTTTTATTGAGCAAACAAATGAACTTTTTTGAGTATCAATGAATTTGGGTTAAACCACACTCTATTCTACATTTCACCCTGAGGAGAAATTGTTAGTTGAAATTGTCTCTTGCAAAAATGTCACAGCTTGGGCTGTGTTAAGGGTTCAAATATTATTTCTTATGTTATGACTTGTGATACTGATGGTGTATTGAAGGGGCAAAAAATACTTACTGTCTTGACTCTGCAGAGCATAGATTATTATTTAATAAGGGGAGAGGAGTTGGCCTAACGGTTAGGGTGTCCGACCTCGAATCTGGGGAACTGGGTTTGAGTCTCGGCAATGAAGCTGAACATCTTGTGATTCTGGGCAAATCATTTAATCTTCCTGTGCCTAACAAAAATGAATGTGTCCTTATGTAATGCAACTGGTGCTATGTAAAGCGCTCTGATACCCGATTCGGCTCAAATTTGCGCTATTTAAAACTCTGTAAAAAAAAAAAAACGTGCACATACAGTGCTTAGTTCAACAAGCGAGTATTGCATTCCAGAATGTGAAGCATAAGTGTGTTTACTCAGAATATTTGAAAAGTCTTCGCCATATGTTGACATAGAAAGATGTTTGTGATTCGTAAATGTGGCACACACCTGTTTTCCTGTTTGCACATATTATGCATGGGAAAGGTTGGAAAAATTGTGAAATTTCTCAGATGTCATTGTTTGGTGCGTTCTTTTCACTGAAATACAATATTTTCCCATACCCATTCTGGGAATTTGGGGAATATGATGCACTTTATCCCACTTGCTGCAGCACTTGGACTGACTAAGCTGCACAATTAGCTATGAAGACACTTGTGGGGAACAACATTGCAATTACTCGGAAACATTTTAAAGACCATGTGTGTACACATCATTTGCAATTAATTGCACTCCTCACATATCTGACGTTCCCAATTGTATTCATCTTGAACCCATTTACATCTGCACATGTTGGGCATCCTTTCATAAGCTACACACTAATGGATATCTTCTTACGTAAATCTTGGAAACATTTGGTTTTATGATTGGTGGCTAATCCATAATTACTTAACATATGACTCTAAAAGGACGTGCCACTCTTAGACATCTAAGAAGGTTTTGCCAGTCTGGTCCACTAACTAATGTTTTACCATTAGAAAGCTACCACATTTTTGACCACCCGCTTCACAAATTGATAACTTTCCTGTAATAATATGACCATCCTCTGAGTGGTATTCCCCCAGGTTTTTGCCGCCTTTTGCTGAACATGTTTTTGCTGGCCATGGGTCTCTACTCAATTTACTCCTGCTAAACAGTGGTTAAGAGTTTGTGCTCTCCCTGCTATACGTTAGATCTGGCTTATCCCTAAATGGCAGATTTAATTTTCTTATACGTCCATAGTAAATGGTACCATGCATACCCAGAGCAAGTAAATTAAATACTACTGTTTGGCTGCAGCACACTTTGTGCCACCAATTAAAGAATCCCCGTAAACATGTCTTAGGCCTAGCATTGCAGCCTGGGTGTGCAGTTTTAAAGTGCCATTTTGTCCAGGCAAAACAAACCGTTTGCCAGGTATAAAACTTCCATTTTAATACATTTAAGTCACTCCTAATATAACCCAAAACAGCCCACAAGGTAGGATCCGTGGTATTTGAAAGGTTGGGCATGTATGGCTAAGATTTTCAAGTCCTGGCAGAGAGGCACAATAGAACTACTCTGAATTGCTGCACAAATTGTGTAAGCAAAACAATCCTATTGGTCCTGAAGAAAGCCCTATAGACCCGGATGGGCATAGGGGGGCTGAAACATGTCGACCTCAGTTTTTAATTTATATACCGTGCAGTAGATTCAGTAACAATATCCTTGACAGCACACCAAACATTTCATTTTTCTTGAACCATCCTCTTTTTTCTAATAAATAAGTGTATCTCTACGAGGACGATTCTAAGATTTTTAATGCACTTCACTCTGAGCACTGAATTTTCTCTGGACACTACTGTGAATCCAGTGGTTCACCTCCAGGTGGAGGTTAGCATCCCAGAAAACAAAACCCTATGATGATGCGTTAACGTTACTTTTTTTGTCTGAGAGATATTTTTGTTACTTGCAGTTTCTATGTTATAATCCTAAAATACAGCAGTGAGCTACAATGTCATCAAAGAGCTGCATGCAAACTGCAAGGTATAAATTAGTGCGTTATGATTTTTTCCCCAGTCTTTCATTATCCTAATGTTGAAAAAGGGTTCATTTACATGGAGAATCAAGATATACCGCTGTACCAACTACGTGCATGTATGAGGGTTTTTATGAAAGATATAGAATATTAAGAACCTTGGTTGTGTAGTTACAAGTGGTCCATTCTCCCCCCAATTGATTTCTTGATTCAAGCCTGGAAGCTGAATGGACTCTGACTACTCTCTCCCTCCCCCTATTTTGATTATAACAATAAATACCATCACACCTACAGTACTCATTTTCATTAAGTCAAACTGACCTACAGGCACCTACCAACAGAGATGAGGAAATTCAGAGACATGAATGCCTACAGACCAACAGGCATACAGAACCCTGTGTAGCAGGAGCTGCAGGGTGATATACAGGGCTGGCAGCAGGCTCTAGGGCAGTGCGACTGTACCAGGCGCTGACTTTGGGTGGGACGTCATGTTTGCAAGTGTACTGTGGTTTTGAAAAGCACCTGCAGCAGTGTCATTCACCTCCAGAAAATTTCAGACAACACTAAAAATGTCAGGATAACACCAGTGACTGATGTTCTTCCTAGAGAGAGATCAGAGGTTTGTAAAATGGACGTTTTTATTCATGGTAAGGTAAACCAGAGGGTTCATAGGCCTGCTGCAAAGAACATGTACCTTTCAGATCAAAAAGTGCATATAATGTAAATAGGTCAGTGGGTTACTTTTTTTGTCTGAGAGATCCTTTTGTTACTTGCAGTTTCTATGTTATAATCCTAAAATACAGCAGTGAGCTACAATGTCATCAAAGAGCTGCATGCAACTGCAAGGTATAAATTAGTGTGTTATGATTTTTTCCCCAGTCTTTCATTATCCTAATGTTGAAAAAGGGTTCAATTAGATGGAAATCAATTCTGAATATTAAAGAGAACCTCCAATCATAGTGTTAAGTTTTAAATGGAGATTGTTCTTCTCCAGACCAAGCACTATTAAACTATACTGTCTACCAGTATGGATGACATATGACTCCTACACCTTGTAGTCCTATGTATTATGTAACACTTCATATACAATGACTTGCACACCGATGATTCATTGTCTCTGTGTAGTGTGTGTGATATAAAGTGCTCAGACACCCAACAATGGTATGAGTGGTGGCGGGCAATAAAACTAATTAAACGCATCTGATAGACAGTGATTATGGAGACTTGAGGGGCACTGTTAAAGGGTGGTAGTGAGGGAATCTGTTGCAGAGGTGGTCATTGGGGGGGGGGGCGCCATCAAAGATGCACCATCAGCGCTAAAGCCGGCCCTTGTGATATACATTGGTTTAGTACAGGATGATATTCAACAGGTATCACAAGGCGATGTGCATCAGGAAGTACTGTAGTAGGGTAGTGTATAGAAATTAAGCACATACATACATTAATCTATACTCCGCCTGCACTGGATGTGTTCCAGTGCAGCAGTAGGTGATCCTCCCATGGAGAAATGGGAAGAGCCACTTCATTTAAGCACATGAGCCTCTTCAAAGCACTGAAGGGTATTTCATGTGAGCACCTGGTGACCTGCATTAGATGGGCACTAGATGTTGCCCAACCTGGGTGCCCATGATTGTAGGTGCATACGGCGATGCAAAGCAGTGAGCACACAATGTACATTGGAACAAAATGTGTATTGAACTGCATAGGATAATGTTAAATGAAGAATAAATTAACCTGCTATCAGGATTCTTATTTTTTTTAATTCAACTTAAATAAATATATTTTCAGTTCTGAATGCAAGTCAACAACACCAGAACGCAAAGGGAAAAAACAGGACTTCAGAATCTACTCAAACATTTTTCATGATGGGGGAGAGCATAATGAGCTTTTCTTTGTAATGACATTGGCTGATTCACTTTGAGGAGCACCATTCACTAAGATACAATAATCATAATAATCATAGCAAGCATCCAGTCTGCTAAAACCACTTCATTACAGACACGTTCCTCAAAGACATTCCATACCATACTGACGTCAAATTAATAAAATAAAAACATCCACATATAGCATAGCTTTTTTGTTTATAAAAACCTGTCATAAATTCAGGATACCTTTTTTGTGTTTCCTTTCGAATACAATTTGACTTTGTGATATAATACAATACAAATTCAACCTGTTGCATCTATTCATTTCATAAGACTGCAGCTTGCACAGCACCCAACTTGTTAGCTCCCAAAGTGAGATTCATTTCATACATGTCATGTCACCCGACCTTGCCTACCCTCACCTGAGGTCACTGAATAGGTAACTGTGTGTGTTAGTGATGTTATCAATACATACAGAGTTAAAAAGTCAAAGAGGCCAATAAAAATCCCACTCAAATTTACAACCCAAGAATATTTTAATGAACAAAATGACACCAAATCAATAAACAGCCAATAAGGAGAAACCAGAGATTGGTTTTATTTAAGTTTAAATAAAAATATTGCAAAGCCCCCACCATGGGCAACTGGTCCCACTAGACTGGGACAAGGGTAAGGTTTAAGGCTAACCGTGATTTGGCGTGGGACGAACACACAGGTCAGATTGGTCCCAGTCCTAAAGTTGCCTTCACATTTCTAACATTTTCAAGAAGATATGGTCTTCTGAGTGGCAAGGCTGCAAGCTGGATCTGGAGACAGTTTGACAAAGGGCGATGTCTTGGTGAAGGTACTGACAAAGGCAGGAAAAGCTCAAAGCGGGGAAATTCGAGTTTGCACCCAGGAAGACGTTGACTGGATAATGCCTGTTTTGTGGACCTGGTGAAGATATCTACCTTCGGACTTAAACTCTTAATTGGGAGATGAATTTTCTCAGCGGGGCAAGGCTGTAGCTAAGGAAAGATTGCTGTTGTTGACAGCTGGTTGATATCAGGCCTGCTGAGAAGAACGTAGTGGGAGTTGTGGCACATGGGTGATGCACCCTTGGCAGATCAACTGGCAATTTGGTCCCAGTCCCATGATGGTTCTCCTGGCAGAAAGGTTGCAAACATTTCTAAATTGCAGGTTTTTAGTTTTAGGCAGGAGGAGTAAACTCTGACATCCGTCAATGGTTCCAGGACCTCAGAAACAGCACTTGAGAGGTAGGGCTCACTCTAACAGAAACACACAGCAGTGTCCAGGGCAGGTCCAGTTATAACGGGTCAGCTGGACCTCTTCCAGAAAAGTGGACTTCTTGCAGATTTTGGATCCCTGTAGCTTAATAGGTCAGCTAACTGGCTCTTGGGGGGCATTGTTTTAGCCTGGGTGCATGTGGGAGAAGGCCCAGCCAGATCCCAACAGCATGTGCAGTCCTTCTGTCTTTTACACGTCCAGTAGGGTTATGAAGAAGGTGCAGATGGGTGCCACATTTGTGCCTGACACTAGACTGTGGTTGAGGGTAACTCCTTACCCAGTTTTGCAGATGTTCCTGTGTGCCCTACGGCACACAATCCTACAGTGTCACTGCTTCCTAAAACTAAAATGGCAGAACCTGTGTTCCTTTGTGCAGAGATTCTGTGCCCACCAGAGATGTCTGGCCAAGGGACTGCGAAAACTCTCCCATATCCTCACTAAAAAACCTCTGTGGGGGCAGCTCCTCTCCCACTGGACTGATGCCTGGTTGGCTGTAAAGACAATCGAGGGTGCAGGCCCAGGTGTGATATACATCTGCCAGTGACAGGGCAGACCCTTTTAAGATAATTAAGGTACTGCCACTACCTAAATGGTCATCTAGTCAGAGGAACAGGGCCCCTTCCGACACCCAAGCACTTTGTCTCATCGCTGGGAGTCACTTCCCACATTAAGGAGCTAATATAGACTCTATTATAAATGGCCTTCTTGAGACTTTAGGCAGGCAAAACAAGACTTTTAAAAAATATTTTTCGTGAAATATTTGTTATAAATAGGACTTCTGCCAATGAATTTGATTTGTAATAATTATTTTAAGAAGTATGAGTAATAGTCTTTCATCTGGTTTTTAGACATACATAATTTAATTTTAACTCCAAATGCTTTTTCAATTCAACAGCTAACCCTACTACGGGAAAATATCCTTAAGTGTCAAAAAGGCAGGGTGAGTAGCATTTGAAAGAAAGCCTAAACATTCTAACTTCAGGCCAAATTATTAATATTTAAAAGGAGGATATAAGCCCATCCAAAGGGTTTATTTTGACAGGTCAAATTTGTTGTTTAAACCTGCACTGCCACGTAGAAGGCCTGCAGTCAGATTTTAGATTGTCACTTTAGTTGCAGCACAAGCGTTAAATCGGATTCTTAATACTTCTTTGGAGTCCAGACGTGTTCCGGACAGGTGGAGGAATGCCAACATACTCTCCCTTCTGAAAAAAACCAAGGGCAGACTGAGAGGAAGCCGCTAATTATAGGCAATATCTCTGCTCCCTTTTTTCTCGAAGGTTTTGGAAAAATATGTTAATGGTGTCATCACCACATATGCTGAAACCAATCAAGTATTCCACCAGAGTCAGTCCGGCTTCAGGTCAAATTTTAGTACGGACACCGCGCTTCTAGAAATTTCGGAGGCCATCAAGGAGTCCTTAGACCAAGGCAGGAAGGCTGTGCTGATTCTCTTGGATTTATCATCAGCCTTCGATACCGTGCCCCATGATCAGCTCCTTTTGAGACTTCAAGAATGTGGTTGTGGGGGCACGGTACTCCAATGGTTCGCCTCGTTTCTGGATAACCTTTCGCAGCTCCCATTTCTTCCTTAAAGGTGGGGGTTCCGCAGGGCTCAATCCTTCGTCCCACATTTTTCAACCTTTATATGACCCCTTTGGCGCATCTGGTCGAAATTGTATTGTATGCAGACGATACACGATTGCTATTCACTTGCGATAAGAAGTCAGACTTCAGAGGAGAAGCAATAAACCCCTGCCTGGCAGAGGCGTTTTCATGGTTCCATTCACACCAACTTAAGTGTAATCCTGATAAATTGGAAATTATCCTCTTTGGTCTTCCTTTAGACAATGTGTAGCGAAATTGGCGGCCACAGGACGTCTCCCCCCATCGCCTCGGTTAAGTCTGTCAAAAATCTGGGAGTCAGGATGGAGGATAACTTGTCCATAAACTCACAGGTACAAGCTGTAGATGGCTCTTGTTTTGGAGTGCTTAAAATGCTTAAGAAGTTCTTGTCCCTTCTGTTGGTAGCACACACGAAAACTGTGGTCCAGGCACTGGTTTTATCCATGCTGGACTACGTCAATACTCTGAATACTTGTTGACACGCCTACTGGTGGGTCAGAATACTCCGACCAGGGCAATACTTATGCTTGGGCCCAGAACACGAATGTCTACCCATCTGAAAGCCATGCACTGGCTGCCGATCCATAAAAGGATAATATTTAAGGCCTTGGTCTTGACCTTTAAATCTCTCCATGTGATGGCTGCCCCGTACCTTAGGAAGAGAGTGTAATTCTATTACCCGTGTCGTGGTTTGTGGTCTGCTGCACTTCCGTTACCTTGAATCCCCAAATCTTTCCATGCTCGAATTGGTGGTCCCTTTTTCCAGGTTCAAGCAGCGCACCTTTGGAATAAGCTTCCTCTGGAACTCAGACAGATCCAGGATCTTCTCCCTTTTAGGAAGCTATTGAAAACCTGGCTATTCCAGCTATAGTGTAAATCAGCTATCCCAGAGCTCACTGTTAACCCACACCTATAAGGTTTAGTGCCGGGACACTCTATTGAGTTGCCATGCGCTTTATATATCCCTAATAACATAACATACCAAGATGTGCTGCTGTGCTCTAGTGACGTTGTCCGGGGTAAAATATGTACCATGTAGATAAAGACTTGTAGATAAATTAAATATGCCAATTAGAATTATAGTCAATTTGGCATGTATTTAAGGTCAGAGCACAAGCACTGGGCACTGAACAGCTATATCCCATTGAATAGAATTAAAAAATCAGCAACAAAATCTAACAAAAAAATGGGTGACCACGCAAAAAGGCGCATTTTCCTACAGCACCCAATAGACGAGTGGGCACACATTTGATATTACGGAAGATGCCTGCTGGCAACTTCTGTGACACCAGTCTATGCCCCCTGAAGGACAATCGACCCTGACAATGAACAGTTATGGAAAGATTATGATCCTTTCTGTGAGTAACTACGAGTCTATAAAAAAAATTATCGTAACATTTCAGTTAGATTGTAGGGTGCATACATCAATGGTGTAGTAAGTGTGCGTGGAATAATTGGTTTAGTTTTAAGGTAGGGGGCAGCTAAGGAAAAGCAGAGGATTAAACATTCTGAATGTTCTGAAATGAGAGGGAAATGAGCAGCGTAGTTGAAACCACGAGTATTTATTCGCAATCAGTGTGTGGGTGCTTTAGTGATACGAAATTTTAATACCAGTGAGCGCAATCAAATATCTAAAGAAGTTATTAAGTGTATGTACTCTCCAGTTCAATGCTGCAGCTTAGACCTTTAGCTCAAGGTAAGGACCACTACAATGAGTGACATTAACAGATTATTAGCAATGCTAGGATGCTTCAAAACCGAGGCGACAAGAAAAGTAAAAAACATGTCAAATTTCCCATTATGAAAATATGTATTCAAATGTACAGCTTAAGGGTTACACAAGCCATGGCGTCCATGAATTGCTCTTCCGGCCGTGAGTAGCTGCACAGTCTTAAAGAAAATTCGAGTTTGTTTCAACGACCTCCTCCAGGGCAGAGAAAGGGTATAACTACCTTTATCAGAAGAGATGCAGGTTTCTGCTCTTGGCCGCTGGTCCTTAATCAAAAGGATGTACTATGATACAGAAGACAAAAAATGACACTTTTTTTCTTCTTTCTGACAAATTGGCGCTGCGAAAGTCAGGGCTCAACTTGGATACTTTTAAATAGATAGATGTGTACAGCTGGAATAACAGTGTACAGGGGATCGGCTGCGCGTGATAGGCAGGTAACTTAAGCGGAGACAGAAAGCTTTACGCTCATGAAATAACTGTGCTGTCCATGCCGATTTCTCTTTCTATGCTCCGTACCATAGTCTCATGTACTCCTCTTGCGTGCTCTATACTGAGCAAAGGAAGTTACTTTTAAAATACAGACTTTAATGTTCTTTTCTACTCTGTAGTCTTTGCAATTGCGAGTCAGAGGTATAATTGCTCTTTTATTATTTTGTTGTAAGTTTCATTTTTACCGTCATTAATATTCATTTTTTTTGGAGACGTTAAATGCCAATCAGTGCTCTTTTTAGCTACCGCATATTTTAACTTAACATAAGTAACCAGTATTAAGATTTCGAGCAATTCAAAATCACAGAAATATAATTTTATAGTGGAGACTAATATGCCTGGCGATATCTTATGCAAGAAAGAACATCGCGAGTCGTTTATTTTGACAGGGGCCGCATGAACTGCTTATTACCTCCTGGTCGGTCTTCCGCTTGCAGTCCTTATATATGAGTTTATCTCCATTCATGCAGAACCTAATTACCAACGCTGACTTTTCCTTACCTATCTAAGATGGACTCATACAAAAGGGTATAAATACATCACTTCTCGTGAAGAACTTTCTGTTTCAATTTTCTGCAGCCAACTACCATCTTGCCTACAGGTATGTTTCTTTTTCTTTTGTTAATTTGGGTCTGCTACAGCGGTTCAGTGTTGTTTTGGGTGGTCACCCTTTTGTGTGGGACATGCAAGACCACAGGGCTGTCTGTGGCCTGCTGGGAAGCCTGTGATGGCCTGGGGGATATTTTCTTTAAGCTTATGGATGTTTCTTTTTATTTTTTATTGTACGCTTAATTCCCCTGTTTTTTTCACTGCATTTCGGACTTCCATGGGGTGAGCAACATTTCTTTGGTGTCCCAGTGCTGTGTGAGGGATGAGTGTGTAACAGGGTGAAAGGCCAGGACCTGTTTTGTTTTGGCGTCTTTAAATTAACACTAGACCAAACAATTTATTTTCATTTGATCTGGTACTTTATTTATACCTTTTATTCCACTTTAAAAAAAAATCTTTGTTATATACTCAAAACAGAAAGAGACGATAAAGTCCTTATACAGAAAAGTGCTTATGTACATGTGGTTCACAAAACATTAAACTGCTTCTTGCAATGCATGCAGCCTACATGAAGAAAATGGCCTGACTGGGGTGCTCTCCGCTGTGCCTCACCAATCACAATGCTACCATTGCAGCGTTGTGATTGGCTTAGGGGAGGGGAGGGAGGCTGCCTGCTTCTTGTTCCTGCAGAGGCAGGAAAGCAGGAGCCGGGAAAGGTAAGTAAAGTTTTATTTAATTGTTTTTCTCATATTTAATCTCGCCTTCCCGCACGACCCCCCCTCCCCTCGCGACCACTCACCCTTTCATCCATGCCCCCCCCATAACATCCCGGTGGCTACAGATAATGATGCCAGAGGCCCTTTTCTGGTGGTGGATTGTAACCTCCCCTGCAGGTGCCCTGTTGTCGCTTGCGGGGTTCGTGGCACTGTCCCTGCATCGCTCAGGCAGGTGAGGATACAGCATCCTGAATTATAAGCCAGTGGCCTTGATTGTGCGTGGTGGTAGGGCGGGGTAGGTTGGGCCTTGGCCAGCCTGTAAAGCCAGTTGCCTGCCCCGGTGGCTGCCGCGCTGCAAGGGTGTCCTGGTATGTACGAGCCTTGATGCATGTTCTGCTGCGAGGCTCGAGAGTCGTTTCAGGCACAAGCCTCGCAGCGGAAACACCTGGGGCCCACTCGCAGATTAAACCATGGCCACCACACATGTGAGCGGCAGTCCTTGCTGGCCTCCCTGCAGTTTGCACCACACACAGCGCTGGTGGTGCTGGCTCTAGTGAGGGCATGTTCAAAATAGTTGGCTGCATATGTTTCCGTGCGCTGTGGAGGCATATTACTGCCAGTATGCAGCTGGGATCAGCCATGTGAGGCCCAGGAACGAAGTCACAGTTAACCTGTGTCCCTTCCATTGGTGTGATTGCTACATGGCACAGGGGTTGTGTTGGGCCCAGGGCCTGTGGTACTTGTTGGCCTGAATGGGAGATATGAACTGTTTGTTTGGATGTGGTGCCGCATTGTTGCCTCACATAAGTTGCCCTTCGTAACCTCCTCATTCTGAGCACTCTCGCCAGATGGTTGTTCTTGCTGACACTGGTGCTTACACAGCGATTGTGCACTGCTGCGACGGAGCGTGGTGCAGCGGTAGTGTCCGGGGGTCAATCAGGCCCAATCCACACTGTATTAATGATTTAACAAACAGCACTGGATCAGGTGAATTCAGCCTCTTTCTGACTGTCACAACCCTTCCTTACTGCATCCCCCTATTAGCCCCACAACCTCATCCAGTGACCCGTAGTCTACACATCCATTCATTCACCCATCAGCATATTTGCCTATTCAGCCATCAATCCTCCTAAAACACATTTAATCACTCCTCCACCCATTCATCCACATCACCAATTCTCCATCCATACATACATACATGCATACCTGCATGCATGCATCCACCAATCCACCCATCCACAACTGGGAAATTACTGATTTTTGAACAATGAATGTATACCACATTAAGGTATTCCATGTCAGTGATATAGTTTTTGGTTAGGTTTCACATGTTTTACTTAATCTTGCATTCCTTAAGAGTGCCCACTAGTTCCAGGATGCCGTATTTCTGTATTTTGTTGTGTATCATATTTCTTGTACAGTGCATACTTTGAACTGCATTTGGGCATTTTTAAAGTGCCACCATTGAGAGCTTCAGAGCAAAGGCTGAAGGCTGTGTCGATTTCTCACAGTACCTGTCAGTGGGTTAAAAATGTGTTCAGAAAACTTGGCCATCCAATCCCTGGCCTCTCTGCTGAACAATCAAAGCAAAGGCCACTTATTTAAGTTGCGATTGTGATTCTGTGCAACTGTGTGTAAAGGAGGTACACAGTTGCCAAAATATTGAGAAGGCAATTGTAAAGGAAAATACAGTGCTTACAGGTGAGTCAGTGCGTTGTGTTTTTGGGGGTTGTAAAGTGAAGTTCTCTAATTATACTGAACAAGCGGCTACCTACGTCATTATCATATGAAATCTTTCGCAAGTGCTTTATAAACCTTCCTGCTTCCTCAAATTTGCTTGAAAATTTACTTGAAAATGTTCCATTTATCCCCTCTTTTTTCAAAACCCCGAACCCCACATAGGTTGTTTAGGCTCGCTCGCTCACCTCAGTACCCCAATAACTTTCCTCCCACGCCACTTTCAAGTGTCACCAGCCGCCACTGCTGTGTCTGACTCTTATTGCGGACATTTCGCAGCTGTGCTGATAGTTGCTGCCTTGCTGATAGCTTGGTGCTGCAGGGATCTTTACATTTCCAGTCACGGTGAGGGGTTCTGGAGTTACTACGATGATGGCTGGGCCTTCTAAGGGGATTGCTGTGTCCTCTTATCTCCAGGATCTTCTTGCGGATGCTGTGGTGGCTGCTTTTTGGGTCTGGGGTGGCGGGGAGGCACCCCTTGCTTAAGTTCCTTCGACTCCTTTTGTGGAGGCTGTGTGGCCATTTTCATTTGTTCACAGGGCACTGCTTTGTACTGGTTTTTACTTTTGGTATTTTTATACATTCAGTTTGTCGGTTTGCATTATATGCTGCCCCTCTGCTGGGCATTGTTTTGTTGGGATGCTTGCTCTTGGAGCACTCCCCGTCCTTGTGTTCCTGCTTCTCTGCTGGGGTGGGGAGTTGGGATATGGACCCTCACATTGCTTCTCTTCTGGGGGCCATATTGGTTCTCATTGCCTCTTCCTTCTTGTCCTTCCTGCTCCTTAGTAGGTCAGTGTTGGGCGATGCTTCTCTTGACGTGGAAGTTTTGTCATATTTCCTCATTTGCTGCCCTGTACGCTGGGCGATTGTTGGCCGGCTCTGCCAAAAGGTGGCTTGCTCTTGGGGCACACCTGTTGCTGGGGTTCCAGCTCCTCAGCTGGACTCGGGCAGGGCTTCCAGTCCACACATTGCTCTGGCTTCTCTTGTGTGCGCAGTTTAATTGCCACTTTTTTCTTGTCCTTTCTGCTGGGCAGTATGGCACATGGTGGGCCCCTCTGTTGCTGGGCGACATGAAAGGTCCCGATCGGGCAGGTTGTTTGGATGCATGTTGGCCTTTCTCTTCTGCTCTTTTTTTGAACATGGAGGGGCACTATGCTTCTAAGTGTTGCCATGGGTTGTAGGTCTTGTCGGTTGGTGGGAGTGACCTCGCTCCTGCGATGCCCTTTCAATGAGGTTTTAGCTTCTTGGGTGCCGCCAAGAGTGTTTATCGCAGCAGTGGGATTCTGCTTTTAAAGCCTGGGTCTTCGTGCTCAGCTGCTCCTGATTCCCGTCTATGGATTTTGTTTTCTGGGGAGGATTTGTTGGGCTCATATATGTGGGTTCCACAGACCCGCCTTTCCTGTTTTGACTCACAGGTGGCCTCCGGTATCTTTTTTTGGGTGGGCCAGTCTTAGGTGCCTGCATCTCTCCTCACTCATTTAACTTCTGTGGCTTGTGTTGGGGGTGGGTGGAACTTGCTGTTGCTGATTTCCTCACTTTCTGTCTTCCTGGTATCCACTAGAATGTTGTTTTCTGTAGACATTCCCTCTTTGGTGTGGGTTGTTTCTTTGCTGGCAGGTCTTGCTTCAGTGGCTCAATTAGCGTGCCATCTTTCCTACTGGGTGGATTTGCTTGAGTTTGTCCTTGCTTTTCCAGGTCCAATTGGCTTTGGGGGTGTTCTGCCCTGTTCTGGCCATCTTGGAAGTCCTTCAGTTTCTCCCTCATGTGTCATTCTTGCTGGTGTGTGTTCAGCTGCTTCAGCCTCTCTTCCAGGTGGTACAATCCTGTCCTCTAATATTTTTGTGGTTGCCTCTCTCCAGGGCCCAGTCTGGTGGTCTCACTGGCTGTTTCTCTGTTTCCCTGTCCAGGGCCTCCTCTGCCTGTTCCGGTCCCTGATCTTCAGGCATTCACACCCAGGACGGGCTCCATGCTTTGCCTCCATTGGTAGGCATTTTCCATTTGCAGGTATCCACCTCTTCACTTCTCTGGATGGGTGAATGGTTGGCTCCTGTTATTTTTTCAAGCCGAGTTGGTGATTATCTGGGTGACCATGTTGTTGCTGGGATCTGGCTTCATAGTAACTATGGGTAGTTCCTGGTCTGGCCGGCTGGTGGCTTCAGCATGGGCTTAAGGTGGTTTTTGTATCAGATGAGCTTTGTGTTCCTCGCTGCTCCTCTCCTCTTCTCTTCTTTACCCATTGGCATCTGCAAAAAAGTGTCTCCGCAGTCTAGGGGTGCTGTCCTCTGCATTGACGTTTTTTACCCTTGGAGGAGGGGATGATTGTCTCCCCTAGCTCACCATCTCCTATGGCTTAAGTACCCGTTGTCTCGATTGAGCGAGTTTCTGGTGCCGGTGCTCCTCTGATGCAGTGGATTTCCGGGGGTGGTTGTACCCTGTTCTTTTTTCCAGTTATTCTTCCCAGCCTGGTTCTCTCGCCCGATGCCTGTGGGATGGATGAGGGCCCCTCTGGTGATTCCACTGCTCTGAAGTGGTGTAATCGGATGATGATTCTTCTGTCTTCCCTTTGGGATGGAATGGCAGCTGTTATAATTGCCTTTTTGATTTTCTGTCCCCTGTAGTTGCACACGGCGGTGTTCTCTGGCTGACAACCAGCTTGTCTACTCCTATATGCAACACTGGGGCAATATGTGCCCCTCTCTGTTTCTCCTTTTCCCAGAGGGCTGTTTTCCATCTCCTGCCTTTCTGCAGTCTATCTTCCAGGGAGGGTGTTTGAGTATGGTGATGCTCTGAGTCGGTCCGTTCTCTATGATGTTGGATTTGGATCTGAAGTTTTTGGGTCCTTTCTTCTTCAGATCTGTCTTTCTTGACTGAATTTGTTCGCGTTGCAGGTGCATGAACTCCTTCCCTATTTACTGCAGTCTGGTCCCATCCGCGGGGGCTTGGGCGATGATTGTCGGGCTTTTCAATGGCCCAAAGGTCTCCTCTATCATTTTCTACTTGTTCCTTTTGTCCCTTAGGTGGATCAGGTGGTGGTACGGGTCTTGGCGTAGCTTTGGTGCTTGCACTAGTTTGGTCGAGGCGCCATTATATCCCCTTGTCTTCTCCAACTGTTTCACCTATGCAACGATGTCTCTTTGAGACATGCTGTATTCAGTATATGAACATTAAGCTCCAACCATGTTCCACCCATCTTTACAATTGGCTCCTATTCCAGTCCTTTGTAAATGATGGCTTTTTATTTGTCAATAGGCTTGGTAGTCCCTCCTTAGTATCTCAGTAGTCTCATGTTGTTCCTTCCCATAAGGACAGCCCCTCTTACAGGTGTCCTTACTCAGTAGCTTTCTTTAGAAGTTGGGAGAACTATTTACTTAATTAATGTGCACAGCACTCACAGGATGCCAGCTGCAGCAATAGCAGTTGCCACTTGTTTTGGTTGACTTTTTGCTGTGACTGTTGGTGCCCTTCCCCCTCCTGTGTTCTGTTTACTTAGTGGCTGGCTTGTTTTCTTTGAATTGCTCCGGCAGCCTTTGTTTCAGTTTCCATTTGGATTAGAATTGCCATTGTTTATTAATTTAATTTGAATGGCATGTTTCTGGTAGAGCCGACCACAAGACTTGAACCTGGTTACCCAGGCACACGGTCAGCAGTTCTGTAACCTAAGCCACATTGTTAGCTTGAAAACCACACATGCTTGTTTCCCATTGTGCTTTTTTCTTGTTTGCTTTTGAAAGCAGCCTGCCTCAATTTGGTTACATCGAATGTTCCGGTGTGGTGTGCTCTGCCAGCATTTGATGTATTTTTAACCACAGATTGGAGGTTGTTAAACACAGGTAAGCCTACTTGTTTGCCTTTTCCACAAACAGATTTTCCATCTTGAACTTTATGCATAGACTTATACTTTTTAACCCATCGGTTTCAGCAGCCTGCCTCAATCTGGTTACATTAAATGTTTCAGCATGGTCTGCTCTGCCCCCCCACTCCTCTCTGCCTCACTGCTTTTCGGTCCCACCCACTGAAGGTGGCAGCAGGAATTCCAGTTACTCTCCTACTTGCCTACCTTCATGCACAGCCTTTCTTGAAAATACATAAACAGAGAGGGAACTCCTGAGGCCATTAGTTTAAGCCTAGTGTTTACTCAGCAGCTGGGGAGCTAGCTTCCAACTGGTGGGGTTCAGCAAGGTGAGTTTGGGAAGTTAAGAAGAAATTCCATGGAAGGCAGAGAGGGAGGGGACAGTTCTTCTGCCCTGTCTCTTCTTTGGTGCTTTATTAGTTTCCATTTGAATTAAAAACCTTCAAAAACTGAACTTTTTTGGAGGATGGGTGTGTGGGAGGGCAGACTAAAGTTGAGATGAAACAATGACCCATGTGGTGGGGAATGGCTGCACACAGGCTGAAACACACAGCCCTGAGGATAGCTGGAATGTAAACTCTTATGTTGGACAGGATGCATTGAGTGTATCCAGCTCCCCTTGTTCCTGCAATGCCAGGTCAATCCTGACCAAGGGTGGCGAGGAAGGTGGAGGGTGAGCGGGCTCTGCAGGCCTTACCATGTAGAGCCCCGTTATACTGACACAGCAAGTCTTCAAGTGCCTTCTAGGGGAAAGAGGCTGTCGCAATCCTTGTGCGAGCGAGTGTCAGGCAGACATAACACAGTGCTGTTGTACTAGTTATTTGCTGCTCAGAGGATGATGAGGCCTGGGCATCTGGCATCAGAGCTCACAAAATCGAGCAGGGGAAAGAGCAAGTAGAGTCACAAAAGTCCCTAGGAGGGGCCAATCCTTTATTTTACTGAACCTTCTTTTTTTGTTCACTGCCACAGAAAGTAGCACCTTCAAATATGTGATTGCATGATGTCAGATGTACAAATACTAAGCTTGTGTTTGACCTAATAGCAAACAATTTAAGCAGGACTTCCTGTGCCACTGACATGGTTCCACACCTTCCAGTATATCCAACAACAGTTTTTTCCGTTTACACAATGGCAGCGAGTTGCACATAAAGCAGGGTTAGCCATTCCACTAACACTGCCCCAGACCTTCTAATCTTTCCAAAAACAATCCACCTCCACATAATTCCAGTACACTCAAAACCACATAATTACTATCCACATAATTCCACTGCACACCATGCCACATAATGCAAATCCACATATTCACTCCACATCACACATTCCAACACCACACAATTCCACAACTGACAATTCTAATCCAACACACATATTTCACCACCATATACATTCACTTCACTCTATAACACATTGGTAAAATACATTGCCATTTACAATGCCAATAGCTCTAACTCTCCCAAATGCAGAACCTATTAGCATTGCACAAAATAAATTCAGCTTCACAACATGCCACATAATTACACACCATATAATACTACTACACACCATACCACATATTACTACTCCAAATAATCCCACACAATTTTACACATCACACAATTGAATGCCACTCAGTTCTTCACCACACAATATAATTACACTCCACATATTACCACTCAGTGCCACATAATTGCACTCCACATAATTACATTCTACTCCATATGACCGCATAAATGCACTCTATGCCACATACCAGCAGCTCACATAAATGCCCTCCACACCATGACACATAATTCCAATACGCATAATTACACTCAATGCCACACAAGTCCATGCCACACAATTCGACTTCACACATTTCCAATACACCCTTCATAATTCCACACTAAAAAACATATTTCAACTAAACAACACAATTTCACAACACACCACATATCTCCAATCCAAACCACATATTTCCATATCATGCCACACAATTGAACCACACACCACATGATTCAACGTCACAACATGCCACTAGACGTAACTCCATAACACACGATCTTACTCTACATAAATCAAGTGCACTTAATACCATTTAATTACTCTCCACATAATTCCACAGCACACCATGCCACATTTCCACTACACAACTCCACACCACACAATTCCACAACAAACAATTCCAACACAACCCATCTCTCCCCCCACACCCACTGCTCCTCTCATCATTCCCTTGCACTGCCACTGCCACCTCTCATCTAACAATTCCATTGCCCCCTCTCATTCCTGCCTCACAATCCCTTCTCCTCTCTATGCAGCCAGCGTACACATGCTACCTTCCTGTACCTCCTCGCGCTGTGCAATTGCCTCCCTCTCGGGGTGGCTCCCACTTGTCCCTCTCATACTTTTTCACACATTCTTCCTGCCTCTGTCATGTGGTTCACTTCAGGACTTCAATCACAGTTTGTTTCCTCAGCCTTTCCAAGGTTTCCGTCTCGGAGATCCACACTCTCTTCCTCTTCTTAGGGTGTCTCCTGCGTACATTGGCACTCCCTCTTTATATGTCTGTGGCCTGCTATCCCATTCTTTCTCTTTCTCACACACTCTTTCTGCTTCTCTCTATGGAGTTTATTCAACACATTGTGCACAAACTACCTACCCTTCTCTATTTTCTTTTCGATCCTGTGCAGCTCTACCCACTATCTATTCACCATACCACATTATTCCACTACACAAAACACAATTCTATTGCACAAAATTCCAAAACTAACAATCACAATCAACCCACAAAATTCCACACAACATACATCCATTCCAAACCAAAATACATGGGTAAAAGAAATTGTCATTTACAACACCAATAGCTCTAACTCTCGCAAATGCAAGACCTATTGCATTGCAAATGCTTGTTATATTTTTAAGAACTATAATTGAATATACTCTGAATATTCCCACTTTAGATGTTTTAGACAATTCACAAAGGCTTTAAGAGTCTGTGAAGTAGTACTACAGAAGAACTACTTATGTACAGAAATTACTTTGTGAATGGACACCTATGTATTGAGCTAAGGTTTTATTTCTAAGCTACCTGTATGTCGTTAGATACAGGTAACTGGGCAGGTATGTGGATACCGAGAATGATGCGAAAATGTTTAAACCTTCAGGAAAAATAGCATGTTGTCTGCTGGTGTACAACCAATATGTCCACTGCTCAGGCATTTTTCTTCACTGGTGTATTAATTTGTTATCATTGCTAGGTTGCATTCCAACGGTCATTTCCACCACGTATGGAAGCAGTAGCAGTCCTGGACTTACAAGTGTTTAACATTCAAACATCCTTCAGCAGCTGTGCCACACGTGGGTCTGAAAACTATCTGTCTGGACCTCATAGGAACTTTGTCAACCAGACTTTCTCTGTCCCTCCCATCATTCGGATGTGACTGCTAGAGAGATATCCCCTCTGTACTGCAAGTGCAGAACATATTTAATGCCCTTTTTACTATATTACATTTTTGCTGCAATGCCACAGCTGGCCGGCTGCTGTCTCTCCTGTGTCTTCTACTTGGCTTCTTGGGAGAAACAGGAAGCAGGAAGCATTAGGGCTCCCATGCTCCCCGCAGCCAATCACAACACTGTAATTGTGATTGGTCTGAGCACCGTGACATGGTGCTCAGCCAGGGGCTGTAGGGGTGGACATGTTCTTCATGCAGGCTGTAATGCATAGAGAACAGGGAAAGTGCACATAACTAATGTGGGCAGCCCAAGAGGGCCGACCAAACAATCACTGCACACTAAGAAGGGTTGTACCACGCCTCACCTGCTCTTCAGCCCCTCCCTGCCCCATCACGCAAGCTGCAGCAGCAGGAGGACAAACTCGGATTATAATAACATTAGTTATTATCATTTTATTTTTTCCTTTCTTTTGCTGCTTTGAGGCAGTGGGACAACGCTTCTCCGCCTTAGCCGAGGAGCTGCCACTGGATATTATAGTAGGATTTTGAGTCATAGGAGAGCAATGAAGAATAACTCACACCTTGAAGAATAGCCAACAGATTCCATTGGATTAGTAGGTAGTGCCCAAATATGACTCGAACAGAGTGCCAAGAGGGCTGAGGGAGAAAATTCTGGTACCTGATCTTCTAAAAAGACTGGTTGGAGGGTTTTATGACAAAGTAAGAGTTTCTGAGAACCTAAAGATCCATCTGTATAATTCATCTATCTACCAGCAAGTGGTGGCATTCGTAAAGCCTGAAAGATAGATTATGTTTTACAGTAGACAAAGTAAACTTTGCCACACCTTTTGGGTGGACTCTGAAAGAGCTTCAGAAAAATAGTCTGACAATCGCAGGGATTGAAGACAAGGGGATGGACAAGGCAGAGCTCAAATGCATACCCTACAATTTAGTATGGATGACATGTCACAAATTTCAGCAAGATAACAAGAATGTGCCTAGTTGAGCTCATGAGAATTAGTAGACAGGCTTCAAGAATAACAAAAAAACTAAAGTTTCAGCTGAGCTAGCTGATTTACAAAAATGTGTAGCTTATTTGCAGTGTCTCCAAAACTCGGACAATGTAGCAGGAGCAAAAAAACATGTCAGAGACAAGTTATAGTTTAAAAAAATATGTTTCAGTACTTATACATAGTATTGTAGCCCACTGCTTAGGGCTATAATGGTTCATTAGGGTTGAACACAAGAGATAGGCCTGAGTAAGAAGCTAGGGTGTGTGACAATGAAGAGGGACTTTAGCAACTAGCTTAGCCCAAATTAAAATGCTCACTGAGGGTAGAATGTTCTAAATTAATAAATGAAAAACAGTCACTGGAATTTTGGAGCAGGTGGTCTATAGTAGCCACAATTTGCCCTGAGCCACTTCACTGACTACAAAGGAGCTTTCACCATTCTAGTTTTCTAATATTAGGTGGAACAGACTTTGCAAGTTAAGAAGGGGTAGCTTCCCACAAGCTTTAACAGAATTGTTCAGCACATTAAAAACCAGTGTCTTTAAATGATTGTTTTCTAAAGACAAAACCCCACTTGTGTCATGCTTCATTATAGGCAATCACATATCAGGGCAGGATGAGATAGCGTCTGGTGATGATCATGCCACACAAGTCTGGGCGAGGCTTGTTCTTCCAGATCCAGCTAAGCTTACCAAGTTGTTGACTGTTCACTGGACCACCTTGTGCACCATTGCATCTTTGTGGTTTGGTTTCAGGAGTATGTGCAATAGTTTGACAGCTATCTCTCCTGCATTGATAGAATCAGTGATAGAGTTTCGAAATACCTTCTGAAATTCAGCATGTGCACACATTCTCTGGCCACAACCACTGGTCAGGCCTCATATTGTGGCAAATCTGCAGCCCTGGGCAATGTTCTTGTTTGAGTGTGCAATGGCATCTCCATTCAAATAATTAATATGGCAGCTCAGACCTTTTGAGCTTATTTTCTTATTGCCTAGTCACACACACTGATCACTAATAGTTTTGTAAATCAGTGTGAGAAAGTGGATTATTAATTTAAGTGGATGATGGTCCTCCTCAAGAAAAAAATTGAACTATTCCTTACCACGTTCAGTTAGGTTTCAATACTTTAAACCTGAGCTCAACCCCTGGTAACTGTAGCACACAGCAGACAAGATTAACCTAATAGAAATGAGTAAAGCACTTAAAAGTACTAAAAGAGTTAATACGTGGAAACCACAACACAATAAAAAAATACCACTCCAATTTATAAAACAAATAGAAAGTTTTAATGAGCAAATGACAAAAATCTGATAAAGGACAATAGAGACCTGATTTTTCAAAGTTTTAGAATTTTCTATCACCAAAGCGTTAAGTGCTGGTATCTGGTCATGCTAGATTGGTTCCAAGTCAAAAGTTGAAGCTGACAGTGATAGAGCGTGTGTAATATGCAAGGACCATGTTTGGTCTGGTGGAGGTTTACCTGTTGACTTAGGGCCTGACTGCGAGTTTATGGACTGCCATACTTGTGGTGGAGTTGTGGTGGCTGTGGGGGACTGCCGCACCAGTTGTCCGACCTCAGTATTACAACCACGGCAGTCAGACTGCCATAGAACTGCTGCAACCTCCAAGGATGCATGATCCCTGGCGGTGGCAATGCAGTCTGAGGGCTGCAATATGCTGGTGGTGCCACTGTGCACCGCCAAGCATATTCGGGTTTTCTCACACCACAGATTTCATGGCAGTGAGGAAACTAAGGGGACCCTACAGGGCCTCCTGTTGACTTATGGCTTGAGGATGGATGCAGGCCCCCCATCTATATTCAACATCTTTCCTGGGCAGCATGAACTGCACAGTCCATGCAGGAACTGGCTTTTGCATTTCCGCTGTGGTGCTTTTCAAATAGGCACCATTATGGGAACTCCAAAGGACCACCTGCCAGAAACCCACAAAAACCTGTATTCTGGCGATCAGCCGGTGTTGAGGTTTGGCAGTGTGTGAAGAGAGCGGTGGTGTGCTACCCTGCACCCTCCCCTCCAAACTCATGATCAGGCCCTTAGTCTTTTTCTTGTAGAAAATCTTTAATGATGAGGCAGTTTTTGGGTAGGAGTGCCAGCATGAACCAAAGAGGTGGTCATCGATGTCAGACAGCTGAAACGCAAGTCCTCGGAGAAAGCCTCAGCAGGAAGTTCAAGCTCTTGACAATGGGAAAACTCAGAGAGGCAAAATATAAAGATCAGACCCAGGAAGGTGTTGTCATCTACTGAGTGCAGCTCAGCAATGGTGCCGTAAAGTCCTCTACGTTTGCACATAGAAAAGTTTTTGAAAGTCAGGATCCTTTCAGCAAGGCAAACCAGAAAGATATGTCTTACTGGTAGTTTGATGTTGGAGGTGGCTTTGTGTTAGTATGTGGTCCTTTTGGGAAAAATCCTTGAAGTGTTCCAGCTTTTAAAGTTAGGTCAGAGGAGTACTCTCTGTCTCGTATACAAGGACTCCAGGACCTTAGGGACACCACTTGAGGTCAGTGTTCACTGCAGGGGAAGTCACCAGTATGGCCCAGTTTGAATTGGTCAGCTGGGCTCTTCAGGGAAGGTGTGTTTCTTGCAGCTTTTGTGTCCTTGTAGCTTAACAGGTTGGCCAAAGGACCCTTTGAGTCCACTTCTAAGTCCTGGGCACAAGTAGGAACAGGCCTAGCTCTTGGGGTCTCTCTCACAGGTTCAAAAGCAGGTACAGTCCTCCTTTTGTCTTCCACAGGTTAAAGGGTGTTCTGAAGAAGGTACCCGGGGTGCCACTTGTATGCCTGGCTTATGGGTGAGGTAAACTCCCTGTCTGGAAGAGAAAAACGTACCTAGGGGCAAACCTACCCTGTTTGATATCATTTGCTTGGCTTTTTGCCCTAAGCAATCCCACATTGTTCTTCTCCGCCAAAACCCAATGTGGAAGAATCTTTCTTTCCCTGGGCAGTTCTCTGGGCACACACCTGAGGTGTCTAGGGAAAGTAAAAAAAAACCCTGCATAGAATTTATGAAACAGGTTTCCACCACTACTGGGATGGGTGCCACTGTGGATACTTGTACAATGGCTGGGGCAGGGCTAGGTGCGAGTTACATCTGCCTGTGACAGCGCATGCAGTTTTGAAGCTTGTGCAGTTGGTGGGCACATCTCCCAAGCTATCTTGTAAGGAGGAAGTCACACCTACTATGAGCCAAGTCCCTTTTATTCCCTTTCTTGAGAACCAGTTACACCTCCCAGCAGGCTGCCAGATGACAGTTAGGGATTAACTCTGAAAATACAACCAGAGGCTTTAGGCAGGAAAATGTGCACTTTCTAAAAGCTGCATTTTAAAAACAGCCATTTAAAATCTGACTTGACCATCAAATTGGATTTTAAATTCCCATTCATTTAAGCCCTTGAACGATGGCATTAACCTTTCCCAAACCAAGCGTATGCATTATAAGGTGATATTTTGTAATCCAGTGCTTTTCTGTGGGAGACACATCCTTGTTACAGTGAAAAATTACTTTGGAGGTTTATCACTGCCAGAAAATGTAAATTCAGAAGGTCGGAGCGAGGTCCACTCTCCTCTTCCACCCCATCATCAGTAGCCAGGATCATGGTTAACTCAGACCTCTCAAAGTGGGTTTGAGGTGGTTCGCGTGCAGGGCCCTCAAGTTATTACTAAGATTCTGTAAGTCCAATAGGTAAGTGACATCACTCTTGCCCTCATTCACTTGTTTTGTAGATAAACGCTCCGTCACTCACACCTTCTAACCAGACTGAAACTCAACCAGAGTGGTATTCTGGTTGTACCAATGTTCCATGTCCTCCTGCCTTGCTTCCAGGTTTGCCTGAGCAAGTTTCCTGAAGTGAGCTGTCTGGTTTTGGAAGGCCAGTACGTAGCTAAATACATCCTGAGGTTGCATTCTAAGAGCGTTTTCCCAGCCGTCCTAGACCAAACTGAGAGGTCCTCTCCAAGGTTGCCTGTACAATAGCTCAAAGCGGCTAAAGCCACCCCCCTTCTGCAGTACTTCTATGTAGGTGAGGAGAAGGCATGACAAGAGGACATCCCACTTATGCCTCATGGGTTCCGTCAGCCTCCCAATCATGCCTTTCAGTGTACAGTTGGATCTGTTCACCAACCCATTACTCTGAGGGTGGTAAGGAATGGTGAATTTGTAGTTCATCCCATATTCCTGCCACATGACCTTAATGTACAGCGACATACAGTTAGTACCCTGGTCAGATACCACCTCCTTTGGGAAACCCACATTGGTAAATAGCCCCATCAGTTGCCGGCCCATCACAGTAGCCATCACAGTCCTCAGAGGGATAGCTTCTGGGTACCATCTAACATGGTCCACCAAGACCAGGATAAACTCCTCCCCACTCTTCACACTTGTCTGGTAAGTTTGACAAGACCTGCAAAATGCACCTGACTGCCTTTGCATTTGGGGTCTGTAAAGGTGAATGACAAACATGTCAAGGGTCTTGCCCTGCCCCAAATGTCTTGCCAAAAGCACATCATGAGCCAACTCCAGTTGGAAGGTCCTGAAGCGTTGGGGTACCACCAGCTCACAGGCTGCCCCAGACTTAGGAACCTTAGCCTCACTATAGGTAATCACTCACCCAGTAAATCAAATGTGATTTGGACTCCTTGCCAGCTGCCTGGCCCTTAGCCTGCTGCCTAAGTCCCACAAGAGTAGGGCATGGCTTCTGCTCCACGCAGAACTCTTGCTTGGGGATACCCCATTCTTGCTGTCCATGGGTCAGCTCAGGCAAGTCTTCCAGTTCAGCTACATCTTCCCTCTAGGTACTGAGGCATCCCCCTCAGGTTCTGCCTCTTCCGGACCATAGGAATTTTAGGAGCAGGTTTCCCATGCCCCCTGCCCCTCCTCTTATTGGCAGACACCTGGGCCTCTGTTTCAAGCTCCAGGTCCTCTTGATTATCCTTGGGCTGCCATGGACAATGTGGTCAGGCACTCCCACTCAAGCAATCTCACAATCATGATCTAGGGGTTTGACTTCGTGATTCCACCACAAATTGGGCACATAGAATCAAAAATATGAGCTAGTCAAAGTGTGGGAATTGATACACATAAAATGTTAGTTAGAGAAAAAAACAAGTATTCTCTATTCTGGTATGACAGTATACCAAACATAATTTCTTTCTGAGTTCCAAAGTACAAGCACGCACCAATTCCAAACATTGCAGACTGTTTTCTCTCACAAACAGACAAAGACAACAAAACATTCACAAAACTAATATGACTACAAAGAATTAAAAAAACATATCAAATAACAACAGATAATAATCATTTTCTCTTCTAACATATGCTTTGTCAACTTTGCTGCAAAAAGTCTTTACGAAAAGCAGTCCGCGGAGGAAATATTCCCATACATGAGTACACTAAGGGGGAAACAAAATAGGCCCCTTAATCATTTGTAGTGTGTATTCTCAATTTATGTATATTTTCTTATTTTATTTTTTCGAGCTTCTCCAATCCAGAACATCAGTCGACGCGTTTCGGCCCTTCCATTCGGGCCTCTTCAGGAAAATGTAAGAAGAGTAAAAAAATCTAAAGAGTAACACCATACATGGTTTGATATACATTTCTTGGACCATTGTGGAAGCCTTTTATATAATAGTTTCTCAACAAGAACCCCATAAGTTTAAGTTTAAGTTTAAAAATATTTATTGAGCGCAACATACACCTAGACGGTTTCTTGGCGCTAGCGTAGGGGAACAACCCACTGAGCGGGGACAGTCACTGAAACAGTGGCTGGAAGCTAAACAATAACCTAGGGAAGAGCCTGAGGAAATAAAAAGGTCTTCAAAGCTTTACGGAAGGCGGAATAATCAGTGAGGGACCTAAGGTAAAAAGGGAGCGAGTTCCAGAACAAGGGGGCAAGAGTGGAAAATTTCGAGCCACCCTGTTTCTTTCTCCGATAGCGGGGCACCGCTAGGAGAAGTTGGGTGGAGGAACGGAGGTCTCTGCCCGGGACATAAGCCTTGATGGCCGATGATATGAACAGGGGGGCCAGGCCAGTCCTGGCCTGGAACACCATGCAGCCTAGTTTAAACAAGGCACGTTCCCGCACCGGAAGCCAGTGAAGAGTTCTTAGGAGGGGGGAGGAGTGATGGAATTTAGGGAGACCAAAGGCAAGACGAGCAGCCTGGTTTTGCACTAATTGCAATTTACGGAGGCTGTACTGAGGGATGCCATTATACAGAATGTTCCCGTAGTCCAGGCGGGACAGGACCAGTGCGGACATAATTAACTTGAGTGCCGGAAAGGAGAAGAAGCGAGAGATGGAACGAATAGTGCGAAGAGTGAGAAAGCAGGAAGAAACCACGGAACCAATCTGGGAGTGCATAGTGAGTTGATTATTGAGCTTAATACCAAGAGTCTTAACCGAGGAAACCGGGGTAGGAGAAGGACCAAACGAGGGGGGCCAGAAAAGTGAATTCCAGGGACTGGAACAACCACCCGTCACCACAAGTTCCGTTTTATCGGGATTGAGTTTCAGGTGGTTGAGGTTCATCCAGTCCCTGATGAAAGATAGAGTAGATTGGAAATTAGAGATAGAATCAGGTGTGGGAGAGAGATTAAAGATAAGCTGGAGGTCATCGGCATAATTAAATACCGAGACCTCCAGGTGCTGTAAAGAAAAGATAAGCGGAGCAATGTAAAGATTAAAAAGTAAAGGAGAGAGAAAGGAACCCTGGGGAACACCGCACTGGACCTGGCAGGGGGTAGCTGAAAACTCCCCAAGATGGACTGCCTGGGTCCGGTCCCTCAGAAAGGACGAGAGCCAGATGAGGGCTGATCCTCCTATGCCCGCCGCCCTGACACGGGAGAGCAAGATGGAATGGTCCACCATGTCAAAGGCGGCGGACAAGTCAAGAAGGACCAGCGCCTGAGGTCTACCGGAGTCCATGCCCTCTCTGAGGGTGTCTGATACTGACACCACCACTGACTCAGTCGAGTGCCTTGGCCGAAAACCCGCCTGGCAAGGGGCCAACCTCCCATTCTCCTCGGCGAAGGCGCTGAGTGCAGATGTCACATGCCGCTCCTGCACCTTCGCCAAGAAAGGGAGAAGGGAGATGGGGCGATAGTTAGCCATCACAGAGGGGTCAGCTCCCGGCTTCTTCAGGATGGGAACAATGGACGCGGCTTTTAACGATGGAGTAACAACCCCACCGGCTAGCGAATCGTTAAGGAAGCCCAGGGGAGGCGACGGGCAGACCGTGTAAATCTGCCGTAGAATATGAGCCGGACATATGTCAGATGGGGAGCCGGACTTGATTTTCGGGAGGAGGGACAGAAAAAGTTCCTCGGAGAGTGGAGGAAAGGAATTGAGAGTGGCTGGGGACGGGTGAAAAGTGGGATCAACATAAGAGGGAGAAGGGGGAGGGATATTAGATTTAATTGTCGCGATTTTATCGACAAAATACCGGTTCAATGAATCGCAGAGTTTCTGGGAGGGGGGGGGCTTAAGTGTGGTCCGGTCCGAGAACGCCAAATCATGAGTGATGGTAAAGATCTCCTTTGGTTGGTTCTCGGCCGCTAAGATTTTCGCCGAGAAATACGCTTTCTTGGCCTCAATGATTTTTTGTTTATAGGTCCCCAGGAGGTGAACGTAGTGGGTCCTGGTATTCGGGGAATAATCCAGTCTCCACTTGCGTTCAGCCCTTCGGACGGTGAGCTTCAATTCCTTCAGCTCGGTGTTAAACCACCGATTGGCGTCTTTAGGGCGCCTAATCGAGGTACGCCGGAGGGGAGCTAGGCGATCGCTTCCCTCCGTGAGCCACGAGTCAATGGCTGAGGCTTGGGCTGCGGAATCGAGTCCTGATATGGGGGGAAGAGAGGCCAGGAGTGTGGCCGAAAGCTCGGGCAGGTCGACCTTGCCCCAGTTGCGGGCCCAAGAGTTTTTAATGTGCACAGGGGACTTAGTTACTAAAAGACTAAAGGAGAATGAAATGATAAAGTGGTCGGACCAGGTACAGGGGGCAACAACCAGCGAGGAGAGGGTGCAGTTAAGAGACCAGACCTGGTCGAGAATGTGCCCGTGAATGTGAGTAGGAGAGTGGACAAAAGAAACAAAGTTAAGGGAAAGAAGGGTTTCTGAAAATTTCTTGGATGACACGCACTCCTTAGGGTCCGAAGGCCAATAATTAAAATCCCCAAGGACTAAAACCGAGGCATAGTTGACCGACAGGGTGCCAAGTAAGTCTTGAAAGGCCGGGAGAAAAGAGGGAGTCAAATGAGGAGGGCGGTAAACAAGCACTATCGCCAGGTGGGGGGAAAGGGAGGAAGAGCGGACCACCAAATAGTCGATTCCGGCCAGGGGGGGGGAAGGAAGGCCTTGAAACAGAAGATCTGAGCGGGCAATAAGAGCAACGCCTCCACCCGTTTTCCCGCCAGGGCGGTCGGCGCGGATGGCATAATAAGTCGAGGGAAGGGTAGCCAGAAGGGAAGGGAGGGAGGCTTCAGTAAACCATGTTTCTGTAAGCAGTAGAAGGTCAGGTTTAACAGTATCTAAAAGAGTGAAAAGCTCAAGGTGATGTTTGACAGCAGATCTAGTGTTGAGTAGTATGATGGATAATGAGGAGGGATAAGAATCGCCGGTAATGAGTGGGGCGGGAGAGGGCAATGACACATGAGGGGTCGGGCAGCCAGATGGACAGGCGTGACAGCGTGAGTTACAGCCCAGCAAAGCAATCTGCTGAATAGTGCAGGGATCAAGGGACCAATGACCCCGCAGTCGGAGCAAAGTCACGGCAGAATACTGGAAGCGAGAGCCAGAGGTAGTGGCCCCTAGCCCGGGTCTGCCGCGGACGGGCGCAGACGGGCTTAACTCTGGCGCAACTCCGGCGCGCCTACGTCGCGCCCGCTGCGCTCGTCCGCTGCGCTGACACATAATGGACGGCTATATAGGTGGTGGCACGTAGGGGGAGGGGTCAGGAGGGCGGGGTGGACGACGTAAGGATTTTAAAAATACACAGGTAGCCGGTCCCCGCTTGTAATCAGCGGGCCGGTGGTAGCAAGAGCAGTGAAGCGAGGCTGCTAGCAGTCAGCAGCACGAGTAAAATAGTCTTTTTAAAAGCACAAATGAAATCCCCACGCTCAGCGCGAAGCCCTCAGCCCTCTGCCACCGGGCTTTAGACAGCGCGCGAGGGGGAGAAAGCAGGCTAAATGGACGAGGACAGGTAGGGGGAGGGGTCAGGAGGGCGGGGTGGACGACGTAAGGATTTTAAAAATACACAGGTAGCCGGTCCCCGCTTGTAATCAGCGGGCCGGTGGTAGCAAGAGCAGTGAAGCGAGGCTGCTAGCAGTCAGCAGCACGAGTAAAATAGTCTTTTTAAAAGCACAAATGAAATCCCCACGCTCAGCGCGAAGCCCTCAGCCCTCTGCCACCGGGCTTTAGACAGCGCGCGAGGGGGAGAAAGCAGGCTAAATGGACGAGGACAGGTAGGGGGAGGGGTAAGGAGGGCGGGGTGGACGACGTAAGGATTTTAAAAATACACAGGTAGCCGGTCCCCGCTTGTAATCAGCGGGCCGGTGGTAGCAAGAGCAGTGAAGCGAGGCTGCTAGCAGTCAGCAGCACGAGTAAAATAGGCACCAGGTTATCCATTAGTGTATTCATCTTTCGTGTAATAATCCTCTGCCTCTGGGGGTCATAAGTGAACATGTAGTCATTGTGTTTTATAAATCCATTGAGATAATTAAAATAATCATTAGGGCTTGCAGTGTGGACGGAGAAGAAAAATTATTCCCTGTATGTATCTCGAGTGGAGTGTGGTGAAAGACCCATTACAAAATCTAAAGACAACACCCTGCTGAGTGTGGAGACATGCTGGCACTGGCAATGAGACCACTAGACGAGGTGAAAGTACCTAAAGTTGCCAGACCATACAGAACGTAAAAGGTAGGACTTACGTACAAAGTTTCTCTGCAGAAAAACTCTTGTTGCCAAAATAAGTAGAAGTAAATTTGACCAAATCAAAACGCTACACAATCGGACTGTGTATGAGAAGCCTTTCAGGTCTACCTCCATATAGAGAAAAAATATTTTTGTCTGCCAAGCAGATGGTCTTAAACTGCCACTCTATAAAAGAAAAAGTAAACGTAAGAACACGACTACGATTCAAAAGTAGATTAGCATCAATGACGAACTGAGAACTATGCTTCTGGTTACAGGATTCTTACCAATTATTTGAGAAAAAAGCTTCTGCGATCCAAGTAAAGTCCCATCCTGAGGGCATGCCCGCAGGAGCTCAAAAGTGAAGCTTCGCTGCTGGAAAGACACCGGTAGCAAAAATTCCTGCGTAATCACATGGTGTACGGCTGGGGGCGTGGTGGCTACTCTTAAAGAAGCCTTCACAGGCACGGCTGGTGCGCTGAGCGTGTGTTTCATAAATACATCAACTAAACAAGTACTTATGAAATACGTATGGGGCTGGGAATGTCAACAAAAATTATATATTTAATAAGCATGTGTAAAAGAAAGCAGTATTACTCAAAAAGGTTGGAATAAAATATGTACTGATTTGTGATCACTTATTTTGAGAAGGCTGCAATAAAAACTAAAATAATGATTAAACTAAACGGATAGAACTAAAAAGCAAGGAAAGACCTTCTTCTCCATCCCACACTTGACCATGACACTCATATCCAATGACTTAAAAATATTATTTACAGATTATAAGATACATAATCATTAAGGCTCCCGTTTCCCTTTTTTACGGATTTTTACAGATAATTACAGATACAAAACAAAGTGTTTCCTGTCTGTATATTTTTTTAAAGTGGAAAAATGCAGAAAAGCGTGCTTCTTATGGGTGACTCTCCATCCTGTTTTTCGTGATTTCTAGGAAGATAGCTGAGCAGATCGGTAGCATGGGAAGTTAAAAATAGGTTGAGATTTCCCTAAATGCAGGTGTATGGTGGCATATATTTGTATGAAAGTGCTCATATATAGCTGAAGGTCCAGTGTTTTGCTATCTTTGACTTCTTAATTTGCTAAAACGCGACAGGCAGCAGTATGAGTGCATGTTTATCAGTTAAATAAATGTGGAAATATACCATTTTATGACTCCATATATTCGCAAAACACAAAATAAAAATGGATAAATACTAATAACAGGGGCAAAAAATATAAATATATACAGACTGAAATGTTAAAAAAGTAAATACCATAAAACCGGAGCCCTACTAATCATCCAGGCAGTCAATGCGACGCATCACCTGCTACAGAAAGGAGTGAGGAAAGCTCAACCTATGTCAGTGGCAACGAGCAATAAAATGTTGCCAATTAAACTGTCAAATAGTCGAACCTACTAGATCATCCTAGTTCAGCCACATCCATCTAGATCAAGGCCCATATTTCATCATACTCATTTAAATCACTTGTTACAGTACTGTATTCTTCTATCCGTCTCGCTTCAGTTCTATTAAGTACTGTCTCCAAATGATATACTTGTTTATTGCTCTGGACCACATATACCACTGACCATGATATATTATTCTGAGAAATTTTCTATAGTTGGTAGTGTTGTGCAAGTGGGGCACCTTGCACACCACATTTCAGTCTCGACCTGTGTTGAGCAATTCTTGTTTTTACTGGTTGGCTTGTTTGTCCTACAAAAAAACCTGTTGCATGGACATTTGATACAGTATAGGAAATGTTTTTGTTTTGCAATTTGAAAATCTGTTTTGGTAATGTGTTTTTCCTCCTATTGTTATAGATTTAGTGTCTTTTGTCAAAGGGCAAGCTATGCAATTGTTGCTTTTTAATTGTACCGTCACTAGGGGAACCCCAGCAGCCTTCGTAGGTCCTTTCTTTTTTCTGCAGGCATGGGGCTTTAATAAGTTGCTGATGCAAGTGTGTCCCCCTTAAGGAATGCAAACAGTGATTTAGGACACTGTAAAGGGTTAAGCATTTTCTAGTTCAGAAGAATTATATTTTTTACTTTGTTGGCTTTCGGGTTATAAGTAAGTACACAGGCTAATGGATCAGATTGAGTCCAAGTTTTTGGACCGAGTAGTTCTTCTCTGGGTGTGTACCATGCCTTTTTTAAGGCCTCTTTTATACATTTCTTAGGGTAACATCTATTGATCAATTTGTTTGTGAGTGTCTCTGCGTTATCCTTAGTGGTACAATTTCTTTGGATCCTAAGATATTGCCCATATGATAGATTCTCTTTCAGATTCCTCGGACGCCAGCCTCTGAAGTGGAGCAGGGTATTCCGGTCAGTCGGTTTTGTGTACAGACTCACCTCTAAAATACTATCTTGGTTTTTTATGCACAAGTCTAAAATATTGATTTTTTTCTGCATTATATGTCAAGGTGAATTTAAGGTCAGGGACATGCGCATTCAGCCAATTATGGAAATGTGCAAGGGGGTGCAGCTCCCTTTCCACATCATCAAAAAGTCATCTATAAATCGGAACCAATGTAAAATATTCATCTTGTGAGAATTACAGATGCTGTAGATCAATTTCTCTTCAAAATAACCCATTATTAGATTCACAATCTCTGGTGCATCTTCCCTGGAGGTACCCGGCCCTACCCCTCAGGTTCTGCCTCTTCCGGACCATGGGAATTTTAGAAGCGGTTTTCCCATGGCCCCTGCCCCTCCTCTTCTTGGCAGACACCAGGGCCACTGTTTCAGGGTCCAGGTCCTCTTGATTAACTTGGGCTGCCATGAACAGTGTGCTCAGGCACGCCCACTCAGGCAATCCCAACATCTCCAAGTGGGAACTGTATTCCACCTCCCTCCAGGTGGTGTGTTCCAGGTCATTCCCCAGCAGACTATCCACGGGCATGGATGGACTCACAGCTACACGCAAGGAACCTGAGGCACCCCCAACTCAAAGGAAACCTGAGACACCTTACAGAAGCTCTCACTGTTGTCTACTGCCACAGCTTGGTGAAGTACACTAGGTACTAATTGCTCCTCAGGCACCAGATGACATCTGACAGTGGTGATACATGCTCCAGTGGCTCCCAGAGCCTCTACCCTCTTTCCATTGATGGTCACCCATAACTTGTACTTCTTAGTGTTATCAGGCTTTAGGTTTTCCTGGACCCTCTCACTGTACCCTAGTGAGACAAGGGTCATCTCAGCTGGGTCCACACACCCTCCTGAGACCAACTCCTCCCCAAGCGCAAAACCAGCTATCACCCGTAATTGCCCACCGGTGGGGGACAGTGCCCGCTTGGGATACTTCGGGTCCCCTCACATGTGACCCTCCTGATCACAAGCATATCATTTTCTTGTACCCCTCTCCCCAGCCTTCTCAGAAGAGTTCCATGGTTTCTTATCACCTGGGGTAAGGGAATCTTTACCCTAGGAACTAGAATGGGGACCTTTAGAGAACTCCTGCTGTTTACCCTTGTCCCCACCACTCTTCTGATGGGGACTCTGTCAACCTTTGATGGAATCTCCCCCAGTCACTTACTTGTGGACCATGGTACTTACCCAGTGGTCTGCCTCCTGACGAAGGTTTATGGGGTCAGTAAGCTTACTGTCCATCAGGTGCTGGCTCAACTCTGGAAAACGCAGATCAGACAAGTGCTCCTACACAATCAAATTATACAGCCCCTGGTAACCTATTATATTACTGCACTTCAACTAGCCATCCAATGCTCTGCAAAAAGAATCAACACACTCCAGCAATGTCTAGAAATCAAGTTTCCTACTCTGTCTAAACTGATCCATGTACTTCTCAAGGGTAAGACCATACCGGTTAAGTAGGGCTGCTGAGACACCGTGTAGGATCCAAACCTCTCTAGCTCAAACACTGACTCTGCAGCTCTAAATGCTGGCTCACCAGCTGGGACATGATTTGTAGATGAAAAACTCTGGAGTTGTAAACGAAGAGAAACAAATCAAAAACCCATATGTGGTTGTGTAGTAGTCAGCGATGTGGTAGTAGTGTACACCAATCACTGTATATAAAGTACAAACACAAGTCCTATCCTACCACTGCCACCAATGTTAGAAATGAGGGTCTCTAGTTGTTGGTGGCTTGAAACCTGTCCAAGTATGGACCCTTATTCTACTCAGAGTAAAGAAGTTACACACCCAATATAACCCCTTCTCACCCCCTTTGTAGCTATACACGACCAGTCAGGCTTATCTCAGAGGCAATGTGTTAGTACTGGGGGTCTCTAGTTGGCAGAGGTAGTTAACACTGTCCAAATAGGGACCTTTGCTTCTAGTCAGGGTAAGGAGGAAACACTCTTTAGATAACCTCTGCTCACCCCCTTGGTAGCTTGGCACAAGCAGTCAGGCTTATCCAAAAGCAATGTGTAAAGTATTTGTACCAACACTCACAGTAACACAGTGAAAACACCACAAACTGAATCCACAACAGTTTAGAAAAATAAAGATATTTAATCTAAACTACACAAGACCAAAACGACAAAAATCCAACATACACAGTTCAAGAATATGGTTGCAAAATAGTTCTTAAGGTTGCGATAAAAATAATCAACAGTTGCGTGAAAAGTTCACAGTTGCGTCACGTTTAGCCAACAGTACCTTTTAAATGTGACAAAGTTCCAAAGCAGAAGTTGGTGCGGTGGAAAACAAGCAATGCGTTGCTCCTGTGACCCTGAGGAGGCGATGTGACAATCCCGCTGCAGCAGCGGGCATGTTGCGAGGAATCCGGTCTATATGGGGAGGAAGGCGGACTTGTATGGATTCCGGGGCGTGGGTTCCGTAGGAAGTTTTCTCTTGCAAAGGCACGATGCAATGATCTTTGGAGTTGTGACGATCTTCGGGGCGACGATGCGTGGACCAGCGGTGATCTCTCTCTTGCAGCTCCTCGATGCGATGGCTTATTCGACGACACTCGCAGCGACGTGATGCGGTCCGCAAGCAAGCGGTGTGGCGATCTCACCCAGCGATGACAGGCTCTGCAATGACACTCACAGCGATGGTAATCTTCCCGCACCGGTCTGGTGCGTCCCGCAAATGAAGGATGCGATGGCTCTGGCAGCGCTATCAGGCGCTGCGACGATCTCGACCTTCGTAGCAGCGGGAATTTCCTCGCACTGTCGGGGATGCGCTCCGCAAGCGAGCGATGCGACAAGACTTGCAAAAAGTCTTTACAAGCTCGTTTCCAGCTTCCCAACACAGGTACAACTGCTAGAGGCACCACACATGGGCCACACACTCCAGGAAGGACAGAACTCTCTCTGTAGAGTTCAGGGAAGCTGGGGGTGAAGTCCTTTTGTTCCTGGGACTTCATAACAGGGAGCCAGCTCTCTCTCTTGGCCCTTGGAGATTCCTTCAAGCAAGAGGACACAGCTCAAAGCAAAGTCCTTCCCCTCTCCTTGACAGCAAAGCAACAGCAGGTCACTCCAGCAGAGCAACAGCAGGACAGTCTTCCTTCTTCAGTTTCAGATTTCTCCTTGGCAGAGGTTCCTTCTTGATTCCAGGATGATCTAATTTTCTGTTGTCAGGGGTCCTGTACTTATACCCCTAAAACTCTTTGTTCTCTTTATGCAAGTGGGCCCTGAGCCCAGTCTGAACCAGTTCTGGGTGTTCCTTGAGCACTTTGTTATCCTGGCTTCTCCTTTCCTTTCAGAGTGAGGGGCAGGGTCATCAGCTGCCCAGCAGGAGGTGGAACCAGCATTGTGGAAGGCAGGCACAGCCCTATTCAGGCCCAGGTGCTATCTCCTCCCACCACTCAAGTTGCAAATGCAGTTATTCAGTCCAGGGCTGATCCAGTCAGCCTCCTGGGGTCTCCCCAGCCTCTGTCACTCTCAAACCAGACAGTCAATTCACAAACAGGCCAAGGCACACAGAAAGGTCAGACAAGAGAACAGAAATTTTCTAAAAGTGCTGTTCTCTCAAACACAGGAGTAAAAAAATACCTTTCCTAAAAGATGTGTTCTTAAATTCTGAGTTCAGGGATACCAGACTTTTATGTCCTACCATGCACCTATGGGAAGATATGCTGGTAGCCACTGTAGCCAGCATTCCCCATGATAGCCTATGGGCAACGTAGCCTTACAATAGTGAAAAACGAAAATGGCTGCCATTCACTACCAGAGCATGTCACCTGGGTGCAGAGCGGGAATATCGTCGTAAAAATATCGACTAACCTTAATATCGCCGCAGAAATATCGACAAGAAGAAATATCGATGACAAAAATATAGTTTGACAAGAATATCGACAGACAGGTAAGTAATATCGTTAACATTAATATAGTTGTAATAAATATCGTTTACAAAAACATAGTTTACAAAAATATCGTTTTTTAAATAATAATAAGTAATTAAGTGTTTTTAATGAGTATTGGTTGTCAAAGTAGTATTTTTTGTAGTATTTTATTAGTTAATACCGTATTTTATGTTGAATTTAGTGTTAATAGTTCCGTAGCGGGTTGTGGGTTTATAGGAGAGTAGGGTGGGAAGTAATTTAAATATAATGAAATAATTGATAAATTAATGTGTTAATTGAATATAAATAGTGTAATAAATAATAGTTAATTAATTTCAATTAGTTAATTGATTAATAATTATGTAAATTAATTATGTTAATTGTTTAATTAATTTTAGGTGTGTGTAGTTGAATTTTTAAGTGAAAAAGTAGTGAATTAATTACATTTTAATTGAATAATTATTAAATTAATTATGTTAATTGTTTAATTAATTTTAGGTGTGTGTAGTTGAATTTTTAAGTGAACAAGTAGTGAATTAATTACATGTTAATAGAATAATTATTTAATTAATGATTAATTAAATAAAAATAAAGATTTGTTAATTTTTAAACATTGTAAATACATTTAGTAATTTTTACCCCTACACTATCCAACGCTTTCCCTACTGTTGCACCCTCTGGAGTGGGAATAGTAATTTTTACCCCTACGCTATCCAACGCTTTCCCTACTGTTGCACCCTCCGGAGTGGGAATAGTAATTTAAACCCCTACGCTATCCAATGCTTTCCCTACTGTTGCACCCTCTGGAGTGGGAATAGTAATTTAAACCCCTACGCTATCCAACGCTTTCCATACTGTTGCACCCTCTGGAGTGGGAATAGTAATTTTTACCCCTACGCTATCCAACGCTTTCCCTACTGTTGCACCCTCTGGAGTGGGAATAGTAATTTTTACCCCTACGCTATCCAACGTTTTCCCTACTGTTGCACCCTCTGGAGTGGGAATAGTAATTTAAACCCCTACGCTATCCAATGCTTTCCTTACTGTTGCACCCTCTGGAGTGGGAATAGTAATTTAAACCCCTACGCTATCCAACGCTTTCCTTACTGTTGCACCCTCTGGAGTGGGAATAGTAATTTTTACCCCTACGCTATCCAACGCTTTCCATACTGTTGCACCCTCTGGAGTGGTAATAGTAATTTTTACCCCTACACTATCCAACGCTTTCCCTACTGTTGCACCCTCTGGAGTGGGAATAGTAATTTTTACCCCTACGCCATCCAACGCTTTCCCTACTGTTGCACCCTCTGGAGTGGGAATAGTAATTTTTACCCCTACGCTATCCAACGCTTTCCCTACTGTTGCACCCTCTGGAGTAGGAATAGTAATTTTTACCCCTACGCTATCCAACGCTTTCCCTACAGTTGCACCCTCTGGAGTGGGAATAGTAATTTTTACCCCTACGCTATCCAACCCTTTCCATACTGTTGCACCCTCTGGAGTGGGAATAGTAATATTTACCCCTACGCTATCCAACGCTTTCCCTACTGTTGCACCCTCTGGAGTGGGAATAGTAATTTAAACCCCTACGCTATCCAATGCTTTCCCTACTGTTGCACCCTCTGGAGTGGGAATAGTAATTTAAACCCCTACGCTATCCAACGCTTTCCTTACTGTTGCACCCTCTGGAGTGGGAATAGTAATTTTTACCCCTACGCTATCCAACGCTTTCCCTACTGTTGCACCCTCTGGAGTGGGAATAGTAATTTTTACCCCTACGCTATCCAACGCTTTCCCTACTGTTGCACCCTCTGGAGAGGGAATAGTAATTTTTACCCCTACGCTATCCAATGCTTTCCCTACTGAGGAAAATGAAATTTTGCCTGACCAAGATGCCCCCTACGTGTACCCTATGTTACATGTGTGTTACATATATGTGCATGTCACCCATGCTTATTTTCCCTTAAGTGGCCTGAACAAAAAGGCCTCTGCAATCACGTCCTGCTTTAGGATGCCAGAAATTAAGTCTCCCATGTAACAAAGTAAGTTAGCATTTGTGGCCCATGTATTTACATTGTGCACTTTTAAATAAATCACGATGAAACCTTTTTTGTGGCTCAGCCTGAGCCACTTTCTGAAATAAGGGTTTTTCATGACTCCTGACACACTGAAGGCTGCAGTTATGTATCTCTGACCTCGCATGCTTCTAGCTCAGCCGAAAGAAATCCAGCAAGGGCTGCCAAGACAGTATATTTTGCTTAACAGTTATCTGCATGCCCGGTGAAAAAGGTAAACAGAACCCGTCTGCTGAGATAGGGCCCAGCTTTTCTGTCTCTGTTTAAATGAAATTACAGTACTTGCATCTGTAAAAAGCTCACAACCCCCATGTAATGAACTAAGAAATATATGCTTTTTCTGATTCTTAGCGATGAATAACCTTTGCTTCAGATAATACATCCCCGATATCAAGATATCAGATAGTACCAGATGTGCTGGTCGCCCTGACACTGAAGGCTTCTCTACTAGACTTAAAGTCAGCTCTCCTCCCAGTTACACGTCAATTGCACGTCATGACCAAGTTGCACACAAGTAGGGCAAAGTTCCAGCTGGTCATGCAAACTCCTCCTCTGTGTACCACCCACCTATGACACCTACCTATCACCTACCTATGACTCATAAAGTGTACATCCACATGTACGCCCACATGCTCTTATCTGTTTCTTTCTCTGCTCTGCGTTCCTTCCTACGCCCTATGTACAAGACAAAATGTATATATGTTGTTCATTTGTTATTAAATGTTAGAAGACCCTTCCTGAACCTCAGTGGTGATGGAACAGATTCTCCCTTAACTCGAGTTATTGGAATAAAGCCCTTTTAACTTGGACACCACGGACTCTCTGCCTCTCATTTGATACATGCTAATTGTTAATGCCTAGAAATTATGCCAGGGTAATTATTTTATTTACCACATTAATTTGGCGCCCGAATTCAGGGACTATCCCTTTCCCCACGCACCGGAGTTGTAGGTCTAGCCTTTGCCCCCCTCCACAGCCGTGACGGACTTTCAAGTGTACACGCCATCGGGATTTCCCGCTACTCCCTCAGGCCCAGGAGGAGGACGGACTGCGACCAGGCATCCGTACGAGGCGGTGAGGAACGCGGATCGTCTCAACCAGAGCCCAACCCGTGAGAGAGCAAGGTCCGAGGTCTCCAGAGGTCCACCTGTTCCGAGGCGCATGCGTAGACATCCGAGGCCTTCAAGTTTCAAGCTCTGCTTCCCGGTGAGTACCACTATGGGGAATGCATAAAGTTTCAAGACGGGTCCACGGTAAAACGTGGGCACGGTAAAGACGGGTTCACGTTATTCGTGAAAACGGTAAAGACGTGTCTCATTTATATGAGCACGGTCAAGACGTGTCCATTCACATGTTCACGGTCAAGACGGGTCCATGGTAAACGTGGGCACGGTAAAGACGTGTCTCATTTTTGAGACCGGTATGGTTGTACTGTATTCCAGTGCATAAAGTTTTTCAAGTACATGTTTAGCTCTCTGTATCAGTTTAGGTTGTAACTGTTTTAGTGTTTAATATTTGTTTGTGTGTGAATGATTTTTGATTGTTTCAGTCTATTTTGTGAATATTGGTTTCAAACATGCCACTGTTTTCAAAATTGCGTCAGATAGGGACCAGAAAAGGTATACTAGAAGAGTCAGTTAACATCCCGCCTAGAGACACACCTGGTCATTATATGTATAATAAGCATGGATTAGACGCCATTTTGTTTTTAGATTTATGGGTAGACTATACAAAGGACCTGGAGGAAAAGTATAGATGGCCTATCTCAGGAACATGGGATTCTGAATGCATTATGAGGGTGGAAGAAGCGCTATGGAAAAGGAAGTCAAGACCCTCTCAGAAAGATGCCATCGAATTGTGGCGCAAAGAGTCACATAGGAGAACAGAGAAAGAATTCAATAAAGCAGAGAGAACTAAACAAGCAGGGGAAAAAGCCAAAGAAAAAGAACTACAGGAGGAGGGGGAACGGGTCAAAACAGAACAGACTGATAGGGAAAGAAATGCCGTCGTTAATGGTATTTATCCCGTCCTGGCTGAAGAACTAGCTAGAGTGACCACCTCAGAGAGACCCAGTAGGTCGCGAACGCCACCACCTGTACCATTTAGAGTATGTAGAAAGATGCCGACAGCATCAGAGGCTTTTATTTCCTCCTATCTAGAAGAGCCCGCACCGGACTACGTTAATGCAGGTTTCCCTCCACCCCCACCAGCAGATCAGCTCCAGCAACTTCAGCAGCAGCTAGTAAAAGATGACGTAGGGCCAGGGGCAGTAGGAGGGGTGCCTACTGTAGATGTAGCAATTCCACAGTGTATATATGATCCAGAACCAGGAAAGGGTTCAATGCTTGTGATTTCAATAAGACTAAGACAAGCCGTTGCATATCTAGAGACATTACCAGACATGAAAGAACACCTAGATAAAATGTACCGTTTTATTAGAACGGGGGAGGGACCAGATAGTATAGCACAAGCCATGGCACAAAGAAAGGTAGGGGTTAGGAACCACATCCTATGTTTTATTATTAACTGCCTGATCAGGGAACAAGACGGAGGAGATGGAGATGTAAAACCTGGTTTGATCGAATGGAGTGATCACATAGATGCCGGTAGGCATGATAAACAGGGACAGACAGAGAGCATGTACAAGAAAATACAAAAGGAAATATTAGCCATACACAAAGGGTCTGACGAGAAGGGTGAGTCATCAACGGAAGAGGTTGACGAGCCAAAAGACAAAATGAATTATGTAGGAAAAGCGCGACAGTTTGACAGACCCAAATGTCTTGACTACCGTAAACAAGGGCCAGCTTTAAAAGAAAGATATTCCCTTGAAAATCTGTTCCAAGCTACTGAACAAGCCCTGAAAAAACGGATAGGGAGTGAGAGACCTCCCACCTCACACGAAATTGAATTGGCCCGGTCAGCCACCCAGTGGGTGTCTAATTCTGATATATATAGCAGTGATATAGTGGCTCAGACTTTCTTAAGCCTTCCACCGAACGAACAGCGTTTGGCTGGTATTTACATGGTCCAACACTTGATAACGTTGTATGAAAGTCAATATTCTGATCCTGGTCACTTGCATAAATTACTAAACGACATTTTACTAGACAGATGGTCAGGTTTAGGTACTGAATTAATTAATGTTATCCTGGATCAACGACATAAGTACATAGATTCTCTGACTACATGCATGCCTCCAGTCTCACACCACGGCAGAAATAACTTACACATAGACAGACAGAACCCCCTACGAGAGGTACATCCCGTCAAAGACGCGGACAATGTGTTGCAATGGGTGTATGTTTACACCCCCTTAACAAAAATAGAAATCTTAGAAATGAAAAAGATGCTGCCTTGTCATGATAAAGACCCAGGGGGGTTTTACCGAGAATTAAAAGACATCCTCCGCATAGGAGATTATACGTATGATGACATTCTGAAGTTATTGAAAGTACTGTTACCTGCAGGGATTTATGAAAAGCTTAAGGAAAAAGACTGGGAAGTGGGTGATAAAAAGTTACGTTGGGAAGCATTGGAAACAGAAGAAAAAGGCAGGCTCCCTGGAGTTGGTCTTGGGGAAAAAGCTAGAGAACTTCCTGAACTCCTGATACAAGTTTTACCGAGATTATTAATTACGAAAAAGGAAGACTGGGATGCTATTTCAGCCTGTAAACAAAAGCAAGAAGAGGACACAAGTGATTTCTATTCTAGATTTGAGAAATGCTTTACTATTAATAGTGGCCTTAAGCCAGGTAGTGAATCATATCCACACCTTTTTGTGAGCAAATTAGTAGAGAATTCCTTACCCCAGATCAAGAATAGAGTACTGAAGGTTGAGAGTACTTGGCAAGCAAACAGCCCTTCACAAATGTTACAGATGCTACAATATCATTAGAACAGAATTAGAGAAGAGCAGGATCAGGAAAAGAAACGCATGAAAGAGACAAAAATGAAGGTGCTGGTTGCCCAGACGGTACCAGCAAATAAAAACAGAAATAACACGACACCTGTCAAAGGGAACTATAATTATTGCAAACAACCAGGTCACTATGTAAATGAATGTACTGTCCTGAAACACAATATAGCTACAGGCAAGACAAAAGAGCGACAATACACTCCTAGACAGAATAGCACGCAACAGAACACGCAACAGACAGTAGCGAATTATCCTCCACCATCGCCTGTTAATGCCACACCACAAATGTATCAGTACACACAGTCAGACTATCCAGAATATCAACAGTTCTCATGAAACAGCCTTGAGAGGGAAGTAGGCTTGCCCCTTATTGAGGTTCCTGTAGATCAAGAGGGTCCGTATGTACATAGTCGTGTATTAGGACAAGACCGAAAATTTCTGATTGACACAGGGGCGAGCAGAACTACCATCAGTCATGATGAGGTTCCAGGGGCACCTCTCTCAGGCTCACAGAATGTTTCCCTGGGATTTTCAGGAAAGCCTATTGTTAATGAAGTATCAAAACCAGTTTCCCTAGGGGTTGGTCCACTGTCATGTACCACTGACTTGCTACTTACTAAGTCATGTCCAGAAAACTTACTTGGTATGAAGACATTAAAAGACCTAGGAGCAGTTATCTGCTGCTCTCCAGAAGGAGTACGCCTGTTCTTACGTGATTTTAAAGGACATTATGTACTGACTGATTTTGACCACAGACTCAAGAATGTGCCACAGACTCTATGGGCACAAGGACCGACTGACGTGGGTTACATGGACATAACGCCACACCATGTCACCCTCAAAGCAGGAGTAGTACTTCCACGTATTAGACAATACAAGTTACCACCTGATGCCGAAACAGCCTTATTGAAATTAGTTGACGAACTTATTGCACGAGGGGTAGTAGTAGAGACTGACTCAAATGTATGTAACTCGCCTGTCATCCCTATCCTTAAACGATCTGACCCTAGTGTACTGCCAGTGTACTGACTAATATTTGACCTACGAGAATTGAACAAATGTGTAATACCACAATATCCAGTGGTGCCAGACATTTCTTCATTACTGACTGCCATTGATTCTGAGGCCACGTTCTTCACTGTCATAGACTTGAAGAATGCTTTCTTTAGTGTTCCCATTCATCCAGATAGCCAATACCTTTTTGCATTTAGTTTAAAAGGGTGTAGCTTTGTGTTTACAAGAGCTCCTCAAGGTTTTACAGAAAGCCCTAGCATTTACAGTCAAGCATTAAAAAGACAGCTAGACAGTGTTCACATGCCTGCCAACACTGCCCTACTCCAGTACGTAGATGACATCCTAATTACAGCACGTTCAGAAAAAGAATGCGAAAATGCATCACTGACAGTTTTACATTTTCTGGCTGACAAGGGGCAAAAGGTGTCCCCTTCCAAGTTGCAATTCTGTGAAAAGCAAGTGGTGTACCTAGGACACTTACTTTCCAAGGAGGGTCGGCAACTAACACGAGAACGCATACAGTTAATTTCTAACCTTTCACAGCCCAAGACACAGAAAGAAGTACGTGCATTCATTGGCCTCACTTCATACTGTAGGCAATGGATTCCCCAGTATGCCTATCTAGCCAAACCACTCATACAATTGACAACACAGGAGGCAGCCACTTCGACTGTCCTCCCTTGGACACAAGAACATAACTTGGCATTTGAGGAATTAAAAAGAGCATTATGTCAAGCACCAGTTTTAGCAACTCCATGTTACAGCAAACATTTTATGCTGTTTGTAACTGAACGGGATGGAACAGCGTTATCTGTCCTCACACAAGATCAAGCAGGAAAACACAAGCCTTGCGCTTATTTTTCTAGTACCCTAGATCCAGTGGCCCAGGCTCTGCCTGCGTGCCTGAAATCAGTTGCAGCAACAGCCCTAGCCATAAGACAAAGTGACTCTATAGTGCTGGGACACCCTCTGACAGTACAGGTTCCACATGCAGAGGAGGTTCTCTTAAACAGGACACAGACACAACATTTGACTGTAGCAAGACTGACAGGATATGAACTGACATTATTTCAACCACACATAGAGATCAGACGCTGTAATATTCTGAATCCTGCTACACTTTTGCCTTCAAGTACAGTAAATGCACCATCACATGACTGTGTGGAAGTAATGAATATAGTGACGAAACCAAGACAAGACCTGACAGATATTGCACTTCCAGACCCAGACTTAACGCTCTATGTAGACGGATCATACATGAGAACGAGTGCATGAGAATTAGTAGCAGCTTATGCTGTGACCACTGCTACTAAAGTCATAGAGACACAGAAAATAGACACACTATCAGCACAAGCAGCAGAGCTCATCGCTCTGACACAAGCCTGCATAAGAGCTAAGCACTTGAAAGTAAACATTTATACTGACTCACAATATGCCTTTGGCGTAGTTCATGATTTCGGGGTACTTTGGAGGGAGAGAGGTTTCTTGACCTCCCATGGGACCAAGATCCAGCACGGCCAGCTCATTCAAGCCCTGTTGGAAGCAATACATTTACCTACAGCCATTTCTATCCTGAAGTGCAAAGCTCACACCAAAGTTACAGACACCATTTCCCAGGGTAATGACCTGGCAGACCGAACAGCTAAACTTACAGCCCAGACAGCCCAGACACCAACAGACACGACAAGGACAGAGGTACCATTACTGACAACATGTATGACAGTCAGGGATCCCACTCAAGATGTACTCGACATACAGACACATGCCACTGCAGATGAGCTAAAGAAATGGACTGAACAAGGAGGGGTCCAGACTGAACAAGGTTGGATGACTAAGGGAAAAGGTACATGGTTTCTTCCAGATTCTATGGTACAAGTAATCATAAACACAGCACATAGTCCAGCACACTTGGGAGAAAAAGCAATGATAGACAGCTTACAGAATATCTGGTTTAACAAGCACATGCGTACAGCAGCGAAGCAGAAAGTACGAACATGTATGATCTGTTGCCAGTTCAATCCAGGTAAAGGCATTCCGGTGGAACAAGGCGGATTTCATCCTCCTGACCACCCTTTTGAGGTCCTCCAGATGGATTATATCCAAATGAACAGATGTAGAGGTTACAAGTATGTCTTGGTAGTTGTGTGTGCACTATCTAGATGGACAGAAGCATATCCAGTTCCAGATTATACTGCTGTGACAACAGCCAGGCAATTAGTGCGCGAGTACTTCCCCAGGTATGGATTGCCTCGGGTCGTATACTCCAATAACGGTCAGCCATTCTCCTCTGAATTAATGAAACAAGTGTCTCTTCTGTTAGGATATACTTGGAAATTCCATTGTGTAAGACACCATGAAGCAGCAGGCCTTGTAGAAAGACATAATCAGACAATCAAAACAAAACTTGCTAAGATATGTGCAGGAAAAGGCGTGGATTGGATGGTAGCTTTACCGGTTGCCCTCTTCTACATGCGTATGGTAGCTCATTCCAGAACAGGCCTATCCCCGTATGAAGTAGTCTTCGGTAGACCGCCAAATATGTGGGGTACGCCTATGCCTAAAAAAATAACTGATGTTGACAGTAACATGCTGACAGATATGTATGTATTATTGTTGTTATATAAAGTAATGTGTTAAATATATGTATATGTACACATTTATTAAGTTTATAATGAAAAAGTGTAGTTAATTTGTTTTCAATAGTCAAAAAATAAAAGTAATGTAATGTATTTTGTTAATAGTACTTATATTTATTTAATATTGAATGTAATTTTAATTAATTTAAAAAGTCGATATTTTTTACATCGATATTTATTACAACGATATTTTTGAGTCGATATTTATGTACTTACCTGTTTAGGTATAGGGTGTCGATATTTTTGTAAACGATATTTTTACAACTATATTTTTGTCAACTATATTTTTGTAATCGATATTTCAACACCCTACCGTCACCTGCACTAGTACATGCTCTACCTTTCACATACAATGCACCCTGCCCAGGGGGGTACCCTGGGCCTTCCACAGGGTTGACCAATGTGCAAAGAAAGGGACGGGTTAGGCCTGGTCAGTGAGGACACTGACCAGGAGGAGAAAGCAGTTCACAGACACATTTTAGGGCTACTCATGTGGGTGGCACAATCATTGCTGCAGGCCCACTAGTAGCATTTGTCATCACCAGCCCTGGCACTCCTAGTGCACTTTACTAGGGACTTCTTGGTGATACAAATATGCCAATCTTGTATATCCAATCACAATAACAATTTACACAGGGAGCACTTACATTCTGACACTGATCAGCAGTGGCAGAGTGTCCAAAGCATCTAAACCAGCAAAAAAAACGAAATCCAGCACAGCATCAAAAATACAGGAGGTAGAGGCAAAAAGATAGGGGGAAACCACACCAAGGATGCCAGGTCTAACACAATGTGTAAAGCATCTGTACATACACACAGAGTAACACAATGAAGCACTACAAAAGGACACCACACCGGTTCAGAAAATTACCTAATATTTATCCAAATAAAACTAGACCAAACTGACAAAAGTTCAACATACACAATCAAGTTATCACTTTAAAAAAATGCAAAATACTTCATTCGATAGGAATCAATGGATGCTTCACTTTTATCACAAAGTACCTGGGATGTGTCAAAATTAAAGCCAAAAACAGGTGCTGGGGATGTGATGTGCCAGAAAAGCCAAGAGATGTGTTTGTTCCTTACTCCCAAGGAGGTGGTGCATCAGTTCCTCACTGTCAGGGGAGATGATGTGTCTGTTCCTTACTGCAGCACAAGTGAGGTGATGCGTTAGTTTCTTACAGTAAGGGGAAGTGGTGCATTAGTACCTTACCATGAGGGAGGGTGAGGTGTCGATTTCTGGACACGTGGCCTTGGTTCCTTACTGCTGGGCGATGTTGAGGAAGAACTTGGCACACAGGTGCAATGTGTCGAAAATCCAGACGTGCTGGGTCGATGGGGTGTTGGTGAAACAGGTGCTGCATTGATTTCCCAGCCACAAAGCAGGTGCTGCAACAATTTTCCAGCATCGAAGCAGGTGATGCATCGATTTCTTCAGCCACACAGCATGGCCTGCATCGGAGTCAAAGTGGGTGTCACGGACATCTATGACACAATGGGCTGAGGTGATATTTCAGCCATACGGCAGGCAGTGTATTAATTTTTTGGACACACTGCGGCGATGCATTGGTTTTCCAGCCGTGCTGCAGTGCTGCTTCAGAAAAAAACAGGTGTTGGAAGTCTATGCGTGGATTTTCTTGTTCCTTTGCAGCAAAATCACCTCCAAGGGTCCAGAACTGGAATTGGCACCACTTGGTAGGTCAGAACTCCCAGCAGAGGAGTTCAGGGGCTGCAGATGAAGTCTTTGATGGCCCTGAGATTTGCTAACAGGAGGAAAGCACAAACAAGCCTTTGGAGATTCTTGGTAAGCAGGATATAGAAAGCAAAGTCCAGTCTTTTTACTGCCCATGACAGAAGCAGCAAATTGTTGGCCAGCACAGCACAGGAACAAGCAGAGTGGCAGTTCCCCTCCTACGGCTTCTCCAGCACTTCTTCTTGGCAGAATCTCCTCTTAGTCCAGAAATGTTCTGAAGTTAAGGTATTACAGCTCCAGTACTTTTACCAGTTTCTGTCTTTGAAGTAGGCAAACTTCAAAGGAAAGTCTTTGTAGTGCACAATACCCTGCCTTTCCCTGACCTGACTCCAGACACGCTACTGTTGGGTGGAGACAGATATGTTTAAGGACAGTGACAGCCCTATTCAGGTGTCAGTGACAACTCCTCCCACCACTCTAACTCACGAAGACCCATTGGTCTGCTGTGATGGGCCATCAGGATATACAGGGAACACCTCAGCTCCACTTGTGTGACTGTCTAGAGTGAATGCACAAAGAGCCCAACTGTCAGTCTAAACCAGATGTGACTTACAAAGGCAGGCAGAGGCACAGGATGGTAAAGCAAGAAAATGTCCCTAATTTCTAAAAGTGTAATTTTCAAACATGCAATTTAAACATCAACTTCACTAAACAATGTATTTTGAAATTGTGAGTTCAGGACCCCAAACTCCAAATCTTTATCTCTTCCCAATTGGCAGTCACACTTGTAAGAGTTTACAAGGCATCTTCAATGACAACCTATAGGAGAGATAGACCTTGCAATAGTGAAAAATAAATTGCCAGTATTTCACTGTCAGAACATGCAGAACACACCAGTACATTCCATACCTTTCACATATACTCCACCCTGTCCATGGGTCTACCTTGCGCCTACCTTAGGGGTGCCTAACATGTAGAAAAAGGGAAGGTTTGGGCCTGGCAAGTGGGTGCACTTGGCAGGTCGACATGGCAGTTTGAAAAATGCACTCACAGACACTGCAGTGCAAATAGTATTTGGTGGTAAATAACGAATCGGTAATGGCCTGTGGCACTGTTTAAAGTGCCACCTACATCTAGATTTACCGATTCGGTAACTTTACCGATTCGGTATTTTACCGAATCGGTAAAATTAAGGCCACCTACATGTCAAATCTCAAATACCGGTCGGTAACGGTTTAAATTGGCCGTTACCGACCGGTATTTGGCGACATACATCTGGCCCTAAGACTCTTATAAGCTGGCTCTCTTTGCATATTATTATACATGTCAGCCTTAGTGTGGTCTTCCACCAAACATTTTGACTACCCCATTCTGTTTGCTGGAATTCATTTTTGCTGGCTTTAGGGCTCTGTGCAGCTTGCTACTGCTCCCAAATGGCATATTTAATTTACTTGTATGTCTCTAGTAAAGAGGTAATACGTGTGCCCAGGGCCTGTAAATAAAATATTACTAGTGGGCCTGAGGCCCTCATTGTGCCCTCCACTAAAGTAGCATTTTAAAAACAGGTCTCAGGCCTGCCATTGCGGCCTCTAGTACAGGTATAAACTGCAATATCATCCTGGCAAAAAAAAACATTTGCAAGGCCCAAACCTTCCTTTTTAATACATAATAGTCACCCCTAAGAGAGGCCCTAAAGGCTGATAGGGCAGGGTGCATGTTAGACCTGGCAATACTGGCCTGGTTTCTCCTGTCTTTTTTCCTCTACTCCCTGTATTTATGACGGTATGCTGGATATGATTTTTGCTGGTGTTTGAACTCTGCTCTTTACCACTGTTGATCAGTGCTAAAGTGCAAGTGCTCCCTGTGTAAATTATGATTATGCTTGGTTATCCATGATCGTACCTAATGTACCAATTGCGCACTCTCATCTGAATACTAAGCATGGGCTGAAAATCCGTTCCGCTCGCGGAATTTGCGGATTTTTGGCAATTTCGCGGTCTGCGAATCGCGCAAAATTGTCAAAGAATTCGCAATTTGCGAGTTGGCGGATTTTTTTTTGCTTGGTCGCGCTTCCAAAATACAATCTTGCGCGCGCGGCGTTGACTTACCATGATTCTGAGTTCGCCGAGTTGTTTTCCTCCCGGTTAGCATGGGCTGCGCCATTTTCGATCTTGCTCAGTGATCGCGCAAGACTTTTCGACCGCGAGTACGTCATGGCATGATCGCGCAAGTCTTTTCGACCGTGAGTATGTCAGCGTCCCGCCATCTTGTACTGCAAGACTTTCAGAACGCGAATACGTCATAAGGGCCTGCGATCACGCATCGCGAGAGTAAACAATTGCGAACACGTGGATGCGCCGCACAGCTGACATCCAGCGGGACATTTGAACATCTTGCTTTCCGGAAATAGCACAAATTGTAATTCTGCACAAGAATTCTATTGCTGGCAGCATAAACCTTCTGAAATTGATGATTTGGATCAGAATAACTCCTCAGATTGACATTTGGTTGCACTTTTTTGTGCAAGGAGTGCATTTTTAGGGGGTTGGGAGGAAAGAAGTGCCCCAGAGTCTCCAACTTCCTGTTCCTGTCCAGCAGGCTCCTCCCACTGCTTTGTCCATGTCCTGGTCACTTTTCATTTGGATCTGGAGCTGGAAGGATTACTCTTTGTGGCTGCTGCTGGATATTTGTATTTGAGGACTTTTTGTTTGGATCACTCTTGGAGTTGAGATTTTACAAGTAAGTTGGTGTTGTTTGTTTGAGGCATTGCAGTTGCTGCAACTACAATTTATAAACTTTTTCACAACTTTAAAAACAATATTTAAAATATATTGTGGGTAGCAACAGTATCTAGTAGGCCCAGGGTTAGTCAGGGTGCATGATACAACTGTTTCTGTGAGTTTTGCTGAACTTAAATATCATTTACGGAATAGCTCACTGTTATTATATCTATGTGGATGTATTTTGTAATTGTGGGGTGCCTGTTAAAGCCACACTAGCCAGTAGGCCCAGGGGTACTCAGTGGTGTATGGGCAAAGTCTTTCTGTGTGTTCTCTTAATTTTAAACATCATTTCGGGCATGGATGCCATTGGATTGGGGTGATTTTTGTGTGTATTTAAATTTTTTGGGTGTTGTTGGGGCCTGGTCCAGGGCCTGGCCATGTGGGTGGGGGCCATTTTGAGGCCTGGTCCAGGGCCTGGCCAAGTGGGTGGGGGTCTAGGGGCCATTTTGAAGCCAGGCAGTGTGCTTTGTGACATAGGCCTGCACCCAGTCTGCCTTGCTTTTATCCATTATGCCCAGGGGTAGTCGGTGGTGCATGGGCCAAGTCTTTCTGTGTGTTCTCTTGATGTTAAACATCATTTAGGGCAAGGATGCCATTGGATTGGGGTGATTTTGTGTGTATTTCAATTTTTTGGGTGTTGTTGGGGCCTGGTCTAGGGCCTGGCCATGTGGGTGGGGGCCATTTTGATGCCTGGTCCAGGGCCTGGCCATGTGGGTGGGGATCTGGAGGCCATTTTGAAGCCAGGCAGTGTGCTTTGTGCCATAGGCCTGCACCCAGTCTGCCTTGCTTTCATCCATTATGCACAGGGGTAGTCAGTGGTGCATGGGCCAAGTCTTTCTGTGGGGTCTCTTGAATTTAAGCATCATTTAGGGCATGGATGCCATTGGATTGGGGTGATTTTTGTGTGTATTTCGATTTTTTGGGTGTTGTTGGGGCCTGGTCCAGGGCCTGGCCATGTGGGTGGGGGCCATTTTGAGGCCTGGTCCAGGGCCTGGCCATGTGGGTTGGGGTCTAGGAGCCAATTTGAAGCCAGGCAGTGTGCTTTGTGCCATAGGCCTGCACCCAGTCTGCCTTGCTTTCATCCATTATGCCCAGGGGTAGTCAGTGGTGCATGGGCCAAGTCTTTCTGTGTGTTCTCTTGTTTTTAAACATCATTTCGGGCATGGATGTCATTGGATTGGGGTGCTTTTTGTGTGTATTTCGATTTTTTGGGTGTTGTTGGGGCCTGGTCCAGGGCCTGGCCATGTGGGTGGGGGCCATTTTGAGGCCTGGTCCAGGGCCTGGCCATGTGGGTGGGGGTCTAGGGGCCATTTTGAAGCCGGGCAGTGTGCTTTGTGCCATAGGCCTGCACCCAGTCTGCCTTGCTTTTATCCATTATGCCCAGGGGTAGTCAGTGGTGCATGGGCCAAGTCTTTCTGTGTGTTCTCTTGATTTTAAACATCATTTAGGGCATGAATTCCATTGGATTGGGGTGATTTTTGTGTGTTTTTCGATTTTTTGGGTGTTGTTGGGGCCTGGTCAAGGGCCTGGCCATTTGGATGGGGGCCATTTTGAGGCCTGGTCCATGGCCTCTCCATATGGGTGGGGGTCTAGGGGTCATTTTGAAGCCAGGCATTGTGCTTTGTGCCATAGGCCTGTACCCAGTCTGCCTTGCTTTCATCCATTATGCCCAGGGTTACTCAGTGGTGCATGAAACAACTCTCTCTGCATGGTCTCTCTTCTATTAATTTAAACATCCATTTTGGATTAGAATTGCAATTTTTATTTTGGATCTTTCCGTTTTTGGGTGTGTTGTGTTAATAATAATAAATGCCTAGTTGCAAATATTAATTGAAGCACGACATATGCAACATTTATTTGACTGATGTTCCTCTGGCTTCCTTTGCTTAAGGTGCACAAAGACTGACAACCAGGAATCATCCTCATCATCATCACTTGTTGTAGTGCCAGGAAGAAGTCCTGCTGCGGTGTGTGCACAACGTCACTTGACGTCACGTGTGGTGGCCACAGACAACTCTATAACTTGTGCAACTGCATCCTGCTGTTCTGACATCTGAAGAAGATGGGCCCAAAGAAAGGTGGCCGTAGCTCCTCTACCAAGAAAGTTGCCAGTGCCACTGCCAGTAAGAAGGAGCAGAAGAAGCAAGTGGTGCCACTTACCAAGGAGACTGGTGTGCCGACAGACACTTTTTTTGGGGAAAAAAAAACTATGCCTGCAGCAGCGGTGTCAACCAGGGACCAAGCGGGGAGCAGCACCTCCGCTTCATTGGTCTCAGTGCCACCACACCAAGTTAGACCCAAGTCCATGAGTGCCGCAGACCATCGACCAGTGATGTTGAAGTTGACTCATCGCAAAGTAGCATCCAATCAACGCAGGGTGTAAATCATCTGACAAGTGTTCAACCACAGCCGCAACAACAACCACAGGTGCAACAAGGAGAGGCGCAAGGAGAGACACAAGGAGAGGTGCAAGGAGAGACGCAAAGAGTGGCACTAGGAGAGGTGCAAGGAGTGGCGCAAAGAGTGGTGCAAGGAGTAGCGCAAGTAGAGGCGCAAGTAGAGGCGCAAGGAGAGGCGCATGGAGAGGCGCAAGGAGAGGCGCATGGAGAGGCACAACTGCCCACAATGCTTGTTCCTCCAGAAGTAGGGGCACATGAGGAAATCGAGATTCAAGCGGAGGTAAAATCAGAGCAAGCCACACCTCCTGATGATCCATTGTCTTCCAGATCCCCAGCAAGAAAAAGGTCAAGGAGGGCTAGTACAAGTTCTTCTTCAAGCCCCCTTCCTTCTGATGATCTTGATTGGCACCCACCAATGCAGTCTGAGAGGGAGGCACACCATGAGCCGACAAAGCTAGCTAAAAGGAAGGTTCCCGCAAGGCTTTCACTTATGGGTGATGATGAACAAGAAGTAGAAGTAGTGTATTCTGCTGCTGATGAACAGTCTGACGATGACGACCCAGCGGGCATGCAGCAGACAGACATTTTTACCCTATCCAAAAATGCTGCTGTGCAGGATGTGTGCGGCGTGGTACCACTGGTGGTACCACCACCAACACAGGTAACTACTACACCAACACGACCTACATCTTCCATATTTTCTCGTCAGAAGGGCCGGCAGGGACCTCCATCCAGCGCGACCTCTATTACCTCAAGTAATGGTGCTGTAAGTGCACAACAGAGTCAAATTCAGCCACACCCATCCTCCACTTCATCTGGCATTGAAAGTAGCACCTCCACCACCACCAGAAATCTCAACTCCCCAGTTTGGGACTTCTTTAGTATAAGCAAAAAGGTGGAAAACCTAGTAATTTGTTCGATTTGTAAACAAGTAGTTAATCGGTGTAAGCTTGGTACCAACTATGGTACCAGAGGCCAGAGAGGTCATCTAAAAAAACACCACATTATCCCGTGGGAGGCGCACCTAAGTAACATCCGGAAAGCCAAAAGTACAAATCCAAATGTAGACATTGATCTTGCATCTGATGACGAGGAGGAGCTGATAGTGCAGAGGGGGAGGTGAACAACCGAGAGACATTTTTTTCTGGTACACACAGTACCCCTGGCAGCAGCACTGCAGTATTAGTGCCCACACCCTCCTCTACCCCAGCAACATCAAGGAGGCACAGTAGTCTGGTAGAGACGCAAATGAGAAAAATTACATCAATGAGCCTAACTTGGTTGAAGAGGTCTGGATCCTCATCTCATATGAAAATGGTCCAGACCACCATTAAAAGCATGTTTTGGTCGGAGGCGCCATTGGAACGCAACCACCCAACGGCACGTCTTTATATTGCAATGCTGGCTAAAATGTTAGCGCTGGACGTTCTCCCTTTTTCTTTCGTGGAAGGTGTGGGATTTCTAGAATTTGTGGCAACAGTCTGCCCTATATGGAAGGTTCCTAGCCGGTCCTATTTTGCCAGAGTTGCGGTTCCACCACTACATCAAGATGTGCTGGAGGTGATTGGGGCAGCTTTGCAGAAGAGTGCTGTTCACACTATCCACCTGACAACAGACATGTGGACCAGTTGCCAAGCCGTTGATTACATGTGCATCACTGCACACTGGGTCGCTTTTGCGGGGGTTAGAGACAAGATAGCTACAGGCGGCCAAAGTGCCACAATTTTTCAAGCTTCTCGGAAACATGCAACAGTAGCCATGTTTGCCATGGAGAAAGCTCATAATGCAGTAAACATTTTGGAGGAGTTTAACAGTAAGGTCTTTAAATGGCTGCATCCAAGAAAGCGCATGATTGGTTATGTTTCCACGTATAATGGCAGAAATATAGTTAGGGCCATGTCTGATGGTGGCTATTTCAGAGTGCCGTGTTTGGCGCACAGTATTAACATTGTTGTTCAAGATTTCTCGAAAAAAGAAAACAAAGTCAGTAAGTTACTGACCACCTGCTGAAGAATCTGCACACATTTCAGCCATTCTTTTAAGGCCCGGAAGCAGCTGAGGATCATTCAACGCGTCCATAGAGTGCCAGTCAGAGGACTCATCCAGGATTTGGCAACACGTTGGAACTCAACCTTCTACATGCTTGAGCGTCTGTTTGAGCAGTACTTGGTAATCAATGAGTGTGTCTTTAATGCATGGGGTACTTCTATGAAAGACATGAGGCTAGAGGTGGAGAAATAGGACCTAGTTAAAAGCCTGACAGACATGCTTCGTCCTTTTGAGGTCTTCACGCGTGAAGTCAGCAGGGAGGACTGTACTTTGGGCAAAGCTATCCCATTGTTGCGCATGCTAGAGCACCAACTGAAGGCGGTGTCTTCAACGTTCCAAGATGATGCTGAAAAGCAAGATGCCTATCAGTTAGCGGAGAGCTTATTAACCTGCCTACTTGACAATGCAAGGCTTAAAGGAATACATTGTGAACAACATTACATTTGTGCCACTATTCTGGACCCACTGTACAAAAAGGCACTGCCCAGCAATACATTCATTCCTTTTTATGAAGCAGATGTTTCCATGTACAAACATTGGCTAGCTCTGTCAGCCACTCAGTTCGAAAAAGAGCAGCAGGAAATTGAAGGAACCGCCACAAGTACTACTGAATCGGCAGGCCATCCGGCGTCAAGGTCCACTTCTGTGGCCGAAGGCAGTCACTTTCCCTCCGAGCCGTTATCGACACCAGCAACCGTATCATTATCCTCACCTGCACCAGGCCCAGCCATAATATTGTTGGAAGCGGATTGGATAACTCATCAAGGGTTTGCTTGTTCCAGTGTTGATGCAAAGGCCTCAGATGGTACGCAAAGTGGAGCACTCCTGGATGACCTTGAGTGGATGGTGCAGGCCTATCTGGATGACCCAACAGAGGTCTTCATTGATCAGAACCCATTGCTGTATTGGTATGGGAAAAGGGGTCAGTGACCACTGATCACCATGCTGGCTCTAAATTATTTGTCTTGCCCACTCGCAAGTGTGTCTTCTGAACGTGTTTTCAGTGCTGCTGGTGCCATTATAACTTCAAAAAGGACCCGCCTCTCACCCAAAAATGTGGAGAGGTTAACAATGATCAAGATGAATCTGCACTTCATACCACCAGATTACAAAATACGTGAATCCACGCAGGTAGAAGAGGACACCGACTTAGGTGACGGAAGTTCTTCTCTGTTAGCTGACCTACTCCCGTTTCAATTCACAGAGTTTGAGGACGAGCTCTACTTCCCGGACACCTAGGCCTGAAATACTGACTTTCTTTTTTTTTGTCCTTATTCACTTTTGTTCCTGTGTGTCTTTCTTTGTTTTGCAACTTTTACCACAACAAAACTCTAATCACAACAACAAATCCATCAGCAGCACTGTCTTCATCTTATTTCCTTATTGAAGGTGCCGCTGTCTGCATTCCTGAAGTTCACAAGTTCACAACTCAGTCATGCTCCTCTATCCTCCTCCTCCAGACTCCCCCTATCCATTTCCCTCAAGGCAGATGGCTGGATTACGCAGAATCAAGAACTGTGCCTTCGTAGACGAGTCCCCTCAAAATAAGTGGGACTGGAATTACTGACTAAATGCTGACTGTTACTTCTGATATTGACATGAAAGGTTGCCCTGTGGGCCTTCACTTTAAGAATAGGATGCGGACAAAAAGTAAAACAGGTAATGAATGATGAGATGGCATGCAGTGGACAACACTGGCTGTCTTGCTCTGATGAAAGCAATTGCTGTTTGTTTGTTGTGCATGAAATGAATCATATGTGTTCTGTTATTATTTAATCTTTTACTCACTAAATGTAACTCAAGTCTTCTCTGTTTTTACCTTGTTTAATGCAAATTGTACTTCTACTGCAGGGGCCTCTACGTTTCATTTTTTAATATGGAAAATGTCCTTGGACTCACTGTGTGTAGACTGTGACTGCATGAATAACATTGAGTTTGCCAATACCATGATGATGATGAGTCTTGATGATCAAAGGTACATACTATCTTTACAGTCAGTCACTGGGATGGATGGATCATCATTGTTGGTTTACGGAAGAACTATGGCCATTTCGTGAGTGGCAAACAGGTAAACAAGTCAACAACAACCACAGCAGAAGTACATGTCTGTCTATTCATGGTATGGAGTGGTCGAGCCAGTGTAGTGTTGTTATGCCAGAGTCCAGACAGCAGTTCATGTAAAGTTGCGGCTATGTGGCTTGCTGCATAATATTAGATGTGCTTTGTCTGGCTGTGTCAAAGAGGTATATTACATGGAGGTTGGTTCACTCAGTGGTGCCTGCCTTGACCATCTGCATGGCCCTGGCCTGCTGTGTGCTAATTACTATCCTTGAAAGGGAGACTCAGAGTACGCACTTTAAAAATGATGCTTGTATGTAATACTGTTGCCTCTGAAAGTGAAAGTGTTATTTTTGCACTACACACCGTACCTTATATTTTTCTCTTTGGTGTTTTAATATCCCTTCCTGTTTTTCCATCGACAATTACATACCGGCTTTTACCCTGTGCGATGGGAAAAACATTAACTCAGGCTTACCATAGCAATCCACAATTCCGCATCCGCCAGGCAGGCAGTGGACAGTGTGTCTGGTCACCAAGAATGATCGACGGAGCGTCAGATGGAATGGAGGAGTACCGCGAATAAGAGGAATGGCTGGATGCATGCAACTTCCCAAATTGAACAGGACAATTCCTCTTCACTTCTCCTTATCTTTTAAATTATGTAATTGTTGTGAACTTTTATGAGTGCGACTCTGTGCGTTTGCTCTCTGCTTCAAATTCATCCCTACAGCTATTTGATAAGTTTCTTTGCTATTTTTAAAACTAATTTAATGTACTAATAAGTGTTTATTCTCTCTGAGGGCAGATAGGCAAGTGATATTGCGTAATTACTGCTGCCCTGTACTGTCAAATTGTTTATTCATAGTTAGTAAGTTGTAGTAAGTACTAGTTTTCAGTAACCTAACCATCCATTTAGCAAACAACTTCATGCATGCAGTGCACTTCCTTTATGTCCCTTAAAAGATTTATGGATATCTTCGTATCCAAAGATTTGTTTTTCTTCATTTATTGTTTGTACATGCTGTTTTTTTCCTCTCTCCACAAAACTTTCCCAAAAAACCCCATTCCCATCCAATTTTCAAACTCTAACCCTCTTCCCCCGGGCTGTGTGGTTTTCATTGAGGTGTGACTAAATGACAACAATAATTCCACACACTTGCTGGGGAGGATAAGGTCAAAGCAACAGAAAATGAATTTCAAGGCTGGTGAAGGAATCCGAGGATATATTCTTATTCTTATTCCGCTTGACACACATTTGCCAATCAAATCAGAATTTCATGTGTGCCATCAAGTGGATTCATCATCAACAACATCCTACTCCTACACGTGACGAATGCTTACGCTGCTGTGTCCTTCACCTTCATTACTATTTCTTGTAGCAGCCATACTCCACGCAACTAGTAGTTATATTTGGAATACTTTAGCATTGCTTAGGCTACAATTTATGGCACTGTTCTTGTGTACTGTACTATCTATCGTACTGTTCTAATGCTCCGCTCAGGCCACTCAATGTTTCATTTCCTTTTTTTTCATATGCTTCTACTGCCAGTGTGTTCCACTACTACTACCACCACAACGATGACATTTCATCCGTCCAGGATTCCATAGCCAACCTTAATCGCCATTTGCCATGCCGCCAGCCCTGTGCCTAGCCCTATTCTCAAACACGAATCACAGGTAAGATAAGCATTTTGGGGGAGGAATAATAATGGAGTAGGAGGAGAGGAGAGACTAACGGTAGTACTAGTAAAGTAGTAGGACAATTGAATTCACTAACTCTGTCAGTGGCTCTTTTGTACAAATTTGGGTGATTAGACAATTTCAATCAACCATCCAGTTAAGTTTCAGGAAAACAAACGTACAGTTAACCCCCCCTGCCTCCCCCACAAAACAGTAAAAAAACACGTATGCTATGTTTAAGTTGAAAGAAATAATTATTTGACCCTAACAAAAATAAACTATCCCACAAGAAGACCTGACCCACCCCTCCCCCTAACCGCAACTAATGTCCATGAAATCAAATGTCCCCAAAAGTTCAAAAACCCCAACGCCCAATTCCCAGCCTCCCAAAAGTCTTTAAAAAAGGGGCAAGGGACAGTCTCTCTACTTTCGCCGGCGGTGTCCTCCTGTGGCCATGTGGTCACGCAGCTCTCTCCGGAGGTCCTTGAGCAGGGCTTTCTGCCTCACCACCTCCTGCTCAAGGTAGGCCACTCGCAGGGTCAATCGGTGCACACGAGCCATGCCCTTGCAGGTACTGTGGGGGGCAGCTGTTGTTTTTGCTGCTCGGTGGCGGCGGGTGGCTGCCGGACCACGGCTCCATACCACTGGAGTTTTGCGCTGACTGTATGACGCAGGGGCAGCGGAGGAGGATGCAGCTGTCGTGGATGTTGACTGCAACTGCAAGTCATCCTCCTCCTCCTGGGCCACCAGCCGCTGATATTCGGCAACAATTGCCTCCAGCTTCCGTTGCCGGGCCCGTATAGCCAACTCCTTCCTAGTTAGTTTAGAAGGAGTATCTATATGAAGAAAGAAAAACATACTGTAACCAATGCTCTTTAAGATTAACACAAAATAATTCAACAGAAAGTTGTGTCACAGTAGCACTAGCAACTTACAAGCACAGTACATAACATTTGTGGTAAGTATCTATCTAACCTCCCACTTCGTCGGCCTCTGCTCTAACATTAGTGGGAGTTTCAGGAATTCTACTAGCACTATATGGACTCACTACATTAGTCTCAGACAGTACACCAGCCTTCTTCTTCTCTCTTGTTTAGCGAAATTGGTATGTAAACTTGTAGAAGCATGTATAATTCCAAGCCAGTCAACTTGCACCCGAGAGTAACAGACGCAAGCCATGAAGACACAGACTTGCGTTACTGTTACAAGTCCAGTACATGCAGGTGGTGAAGCTCTTACTTTTCTATTACGGGTGGCACTGGCCAAACGCTGTTGCAGGGGCTACTGCTTAATTAATCTAACTTTCACCCTGCCCTGCCCCTGACTAATAGAAAAGGAAAATGAAGAAGATAAATAATATGATCATCTATACCTTCATAGGATATTTGCTTACATATGGGATGACTTTAGGTGCTTTGTTTTTGATTGAATGAACACCGACAGGCCACACATGAATGACAGAGTTGTAAAAAAATTATAAACTGAGGTAGTGAGTGGTCCCCGTAATCGCCGGAGGAAGGCACTTGTGAGTTGTGACTTACTTGACTTGATAATGTGAACTATACAATATAGATACACAATATATGCTGTGCTTGCAAACTACTGTTAGTCATGGTAGTATTCTGAAAAATGAAATTACAATTTCTACTTTCCTCGGCTTTGCTACTCTGTCACGGATGTGCGGTGTTACATGCGCTTCAAAGCAACACTCTTCATCCAGTGACCGTATACTCTGTGTACATACACCTATGCTATCTATGATGAAGATACCAACCAGGCATCCATCCATTCAAAGTAAATGTCAATCTTTCTTCTTAATGTCTCAACTGGACAAACCTTTCTTTTTCTCACCGAAAAACAACCTTTTTATTTTATTTTGTAAACCGCCAGCCATGCATCCGTGCTTGACTTGCATTTGAATTTGAACCAAAGGATATATTGCGCAAGACGTCGCTGATTGTGACGTCGGCGGACTGGGCGGTTGCTATGACGAGGCTGAGGGTCTCCGGAGGAGTCGGCTTAAAAAGTAGTCATGTTCTTCTGAGGATAATCAAGACCACTTTGCATCACTTCAGGCTGTCTCGCCCGTCCCCTCGTATTTGCTCACTAGCATACAAGACAGCTCCAAGGGGCTCTTACTTTCTTTACTCTCGCATATTGCGCACACATACAGTTTCTGTTTCACCTACCCAGGCAGTCCTCTTTTCTTTCTCCTTCCACCCATCCTTGCTTCAGCCTTCAACCGGCCATGCATCAGATTCCCAGCCACCTCGGGCAGCATTCAAAAACACGTATCATTCTTTGCCAGTCATTAATTTTAACTCGCTCGTCCTTCCTTACAACCTTCTTTCCCTTTTCGTTCATACCATCCATCAAGTTCATCTCTGATCTGACTTGGCTTAAGTCTCGATAAAACTTTCACAGCTGAGTTGAAGTCGAATTTAGAGGAGGCCATTGGTTACTCGTCAACTCCCGCCACTAATGCTATTACTAATGCGAAGTCAAGGGTGACTGTCTTCTACCTGGTTGACAAAAACTTAGTTCTAAATTTGTAAGTCTTCTTAACAGTGAAGTGTACTTCTACTGTACAAAATATACACCCCTGCAGAGAGCCTACTCTGCAATCTCAATAAGTAAGGAATATAATAGCTTACCACTGCCCACCACTACCGTGGTATCCCCCACAGCAATTCCTGCTGGCTGTGGCACCGCATCTACCCCTGGAGTGACCACCGCCGCGCTGGCCCCGGCACTGGTGGTGGGCTGTGCCGATGGTGTTACGCCTAGAAAATACATTTAATATTTTTAGATGCCATATACACCACTCCCTATTTTGTCTCGGAATGAAAAAATATGTTACTAGTACGGCATAAACAAATTTAATAATTAAGTCTAAACTAAAAATGTCCCTTTCTTAAGGGAAGGGTGTTTTTTATTTATGCTTAGCCATAACATGTGATGCTACACTTTTTGGCACAACTGATGAATGCTTGCTTTTTAACACACACCATTTTTCTCATAACAGACAGAAGCTTCCCTTCTACGAACAAGACCAATATCATATGTTAGTCGGAGTCGTCATCATCACCACCAAGACGTTAAGTTTCAACCAGGTGAGTGCTCTCCCACAATTAATGTGTGAAATCAGCCACTTTTCAGTTTTCAAGCTTTCACCGTTTATGAAGTTGATTGTAATAAATGTTTTTATATAATGCTCGATTGAAATGTAATATACAGAGTACACACAGAGCTAGTTGTTTTACTTTTAATAAAGCTTTAAAACTTACATAGACTCTGTGGTTTTTGGTCATGAGTGAGTGAGTGAAAGGGTTTGCAATTTGCAAGCATGAGTCCGTGACTCTGAGAGTTCAGGACTCGGACTCCGTAATCTTATGTTCCGGGTTATATAATTATTGGGGATCATCGCTGCATTCAGGAGCTAACTAATGACTCTGACACACTAGCTAGTCAGTAAGGAGATTGGGGGTTCAACTTCTGTTATGACTGAAGTATGTGGAAAGTCTAACTGTGCCTATTATCACCAATGCCCTTGTCCATAGTTCTGTATGTGCAGAATAGTCCCTGCAACAGTAGTAGTATGTCCTCCTATACAATCAAAAAATAAACTAGTATCTTATTCTTGGTGGCCATTGACATTTTATTGTTGGGAATTGTTAAAGCATAAACATTAAGAAGACTTCAATAGACATTATGGACAACCCAGACGACTGCACTCAGTGCCTAGAGCTTTTGCTGAATAGGAGTTTTGTTTAACAGTTTATTTTATTTATTTTATTACACTTATAATGCGCTCAGCTACCCGCAGTGGGTTTCCCGGCGCCAGGGATAGACTCAAGAAGAAAACTAGCAGTATAGAGAACACATCCAGAGACTGACGATTGAGGCATTACTGCTGGAAGAGCCAAGTTTTAAGACCTTTGCGGAAACGGAGAAGATTACGCTCCAATTTCAAGGTCATTGGTAAAGCATTCCACATCTTGGGGCCCAGATGGGAGAAAGAACGACCTCCCATTTTGACCAACCTGAACCTGGTAACGGTGAAATCACCATGTCCAGAAGAGCGTAACTCACGGCCGGGTTTGTAAGCCTGGACAAGGCTCTGAAGGTATTTAGGGGCTGAGCCTTGTTTAATTTTAAAAAGATGACAACGAGCTTTAAATTTAATCCGGTTTACAACTTTCAGCCAGTGGAGGTCGTGAAGTGCTTGTGAAGCAGAAACCCTTCTGGGAACTTTGCGGAGAAGACGTGCCGCAGCGTTCTGAATAACTTGGAGCTTCTTAATAGTTTTCTGGTCGGCTCCAAGGTATAGAACGTTCCCGTAGTCCAGGCGCGAGATGACAAGCGCCTGTACAACGGTTCTCTGTGTTGATGGAGGTAACATCCAGAGGATCTTTTGAAGCCATTTTAGGATGACAAAACATGTTGAGGCCATCTTTACGGCCTGCTGTCTCATGGTGAGATTTTCATCAATGAGGAAACCAAGGTTTCGGACAACCGCCACGGGCAGCGGGGTAGGTCCCATCTTGACGGGCCAATGGTGAGGACCCCAGAGGTCCTTCCCCTTCCCCAGTATCACCACCTCAGTTTTGTCACCGTTTAGCTTCAAGAGGTTTTTTTTCATCCAATCGGATACTCGGGTCAGTCCTATATTAAGTGCAGAAATGTCATTACTCGTTTTATTTGATAAAGAAAAGATGATTTGAGTGTCGTCAGCATAAGAATACAAACTAAGGCCAGCTTCTTCGATAAGTGTTGCAAGGGGTTTCACATAAACATTGAACAGGAGAGGACTAAGTATGGATCCCTGAGGGACTCCATGCGCTGAAGGACAAACTGTAGAAGAGGCAGAAGTAGAGAACACCTGAAAGGTGCGACCACTAAGGAAGGAAGCCAGCCAAGCCAGAGCCGATCCCTCGACTCCCAGGGAACGGAGGTTTTCAATAAGAATGGAGTGAGACACAGTGTCGAATGCCGCACTCAGATCTAATAAGATGAGGGCGCAAGTCTGACCCTGATCAACACTGTGTCGCAAACTCTCAGTGACCCCCAGGAGTGTGGTCTCGGTCGAATGGTGAGCTCTGAAACCTGATTGGGACGGATGGAGAAGGCCCGAGTTCTCTACTAGGTGAGTAAGCTGCTCATTGATGTGCCTCTCCAGTATCTTAGCAAAGATAGGGAGCAGTGGGATGGGCCGGAAGTTGGAAAGATTGGCCACATCAGCTCCGAGACTTCTTCAGTAGAGGGACAACCATGGCATGTTTCCACTCCTGTGGAACAGTAGATTTCAGTAATGACTGATTTAAGAGGTGCATTAACACGCGGCGTGGCACAGCCTCAAGTTGTTACAGTATTTTGGCCGGTAGGGGGTCGCGCGGGGAACCAGATTTAACACTGTTAAGGCAGGAGGAAAAAGAGATATCATCAAACAGTACCCAAGCAGTAAGCTTGTTTGATATCGTAGAAGGAGTCAATGGTTTTGGCACCAATTGAAACAGTGGCGAATCGTCAGAGTCATCAGAGTTAGGTGAACTATAAATGCGTTCCACTTTTGCAATGAAAAACTCAGCAATTGCATCACATTTGGCCTTATCAAGAGCGGGTGGGGGCGGTGCCTGATTTGCGCCCGTAAGATTTTTCACCACTGAAAAAAGGGTGCGAGAACAGTTTTGTGCAGTCGTGATCGTATTAACAATAAAAGCAGCTCTAGTCATTTTACAATGATGGTGCTATTTCTTCAGATCTTCCTTGTATGCCTTTTTACAAGAAGGCGAATAGGAGCGCCTCCATCTCCTTTCCAAAGGCTTACAGCTGGATCTCATGCGTTTTAATTCCTCAGTAAACCAAGGAGCAGGAGAACGATGTGAAGAAGTAAGTTTGAGTGCCAAAGGAAGAGACTCATCAATGGCAGAAGTCAGCCAAGTAGATACTGCAGTGTTTGATTCGTCAACTGATGGCTTAATGACAGGCAAGGTGTCTATCAGATGCTTATTAAAACTTGAGATGTTAAGCTTACTCCAACGGCGAATATACTCTTTTTTACTACCATTTTGATGGATGGAGGAAAGCATCCTAGGAAGAGAGAAATGGACAGCAAAATGGTCGGACCATTCCAAGGGACGGGCAGGGGAAAGGCAGTCATACGAAAGGTTGGAAAGAACTGGATCTAGTAAGTGACCAGCGACATGGGTAGGCCCCCTATTATGTAGGTGAATGTTGATGGATTCTAGCTCCAATAAACCTAGTACACCTTTTGCCAACTGTGCAAGCTTAGCTAGCTACACAGACAGACTAATGATATTCTAGTAGTAGCACTGAGAGTCATAGTAGAGGCAGGATAAGAATTTAGAAACAGCCTACAAGAAGATCAAAGTCAATTTAGGAAAAAATAGAATTATGATGAACGTTTGGAATAAATAGGTGCTGTAAAAGTTAGGGAAGTATAATTATTAATATTAACAGGAAAACTTACTGGGGCCAGCAGAGGAGCCCTTGGCAGACAGATCCTGGCATTCCTGCTCCGCCGGCGCCGCCACTGCCACCTCTGTCCTCTTGCCCCTGGGGGGAGCTGATGTACATTAAAGAAAGACACAAACATGGATGATTGTTGTCAACCAAATCAAACATTTCAAAACAACAATAACAAATTATTTCGGGGAAATAGACAAAAATTGCACTAAATTTATTGACCTATCTGATGTGGTCTACTAGGATATTAGTATTGCTGGATTCACGGACTGTCTACTTGGAAAGTTATGTAACTCACTAAACTAACTACAAAAAGGTTCCACTAGGATTGGCAGGCAGCACTCCGCAGCACGCGAAGTGACAGACACAGTCCGCCATGATTGCCGACCAATAAAAAGTTTCCTACTAAATAACCAGTCATAATATACTCAAACTATCAATCCACCACCACTATCTCTTCTTAGTGGCAGGAGTACAAGGAAGGACTGGACTTGAGTCTCTAGTGTCTCGCATTACGCAGATCTGTAAAGTACACTCATACATAATCACTCAGGCAAAATGAGCACAAAATTGAAAACAAGTAAGCATAGTAGCGCCAGTGAGCAGGCGAGCACCTGTAATCACAGAAGCTTTTGGAACATAATTTACCTGCAATGTAATCTCTAGTGTCTAGCATTACGCAGTTCTGTAAAGTACACTCATACATAAACACTCAGGCCAAATGAGCACAAAATTGAAAACAAGTAAGCATAGTAGCACCGCCAGTGAGCAGGCGAGCACCTGCAATCACAGAAGCTTTTGAAACATAATTTACCTGCAATGTAATCTGCAATATTCTTGCTTTTCGGAAAAAAAATATATTTGCAATATCTTAACACAGAGCAGAAGACAACAAAGTAGTGATTAAATAGCTACTAGTACTGACCAAGCCCAGGGATCTCCACGCTAAGCAGGTCGAGCAGGTCGTGTTCCCGGTCCAGTATGTCCGACCACCGGTGCGTCACCTGGTTGTAAGTGCGCCGGACCCCAGACTCCCAATACATGGCCCTGCACACCTTACCCCATAGCTGGCGACGCTCCAAGAGGCCGTACCCGGTACCGGGCCTGCCGCCTGCCGTGACGGTCTTGGGGAGGTGGTGCTGCACAAAAAAGACCAGTGCGGCCACCTCCACCGCGCTGAAGATCTCCCGGGCATTTACTGCATCCCCCCCTTAAGCGCCCGCAAGGGAGCCGGCAACGGGGTGCGGGACCCTTCCCCTTCAGGTTTTTGCCGGCTCCCTTTGCCATGGTCCTGGACAGTTAAAGGAAAATAAAATAGGAAAGAATAGGGAAAAAGTAAATAAAAGAAAAGAGAGTTAAAAAAAGTAGTTTTAAAGTAACGAAAAGTAGAAAAAAACACAAAATATATATGTACAAAAATAAAGTGATAGATAATGAGTAAAAAACGATTTTTAAAAAGTTCAAAGTAACAAAGGATTACAAAGATTGAAGGAGGATTGAAAAAGCTTGCCCAAAACCATAGCAATGAATGAAAAACAAGATGGCCGCGCCCATTGCGACCACGTGGGTAAGTTTGCGGGATATTTCCCCGCGAGCATGCAAAAACAGACACGAACACGCAATTGCACCCCGCACATAGGAAATGCACAACGCGAGCATGCAACTAGCGTCCGGAAATGGAAACACGCAACGCGAACACTGAAAACAAGATGGCCACGCCCATGTACGACCGCATGGGTAACTTCACGGTAGCCGCGCTGAAAAAAATCCCGCGAACACGCAAAAAAAAATTGGCAAGTTCACAAAATTCGCAGATTTTGCGGACCGCGAGTAAGCTTTTGCACGAATTCGTGTACCCCGAATTCGCAAAATTCACCCATACTTACTGAATACCTTTCGATACTCATCTTTCTGTGCTGACCAGGTTGTGCAATGTCCCTGTATTGCACTACTGTCAAATCAGTAACCCATGCGCCAGTAGTGGATCCCCACTTGCCTGATCTGGTCACACAACACTGTGAACCAATGTGTCTCCATTCAGATTTATTTTTCAGTTCAATTGTGGGTATTTGTATCCCAATTTATGCTTACATTTAGGCTTCAAATTTCAAATTGTAAACATTCTGAATCTTCATCCACATATCCAACGTTATCAATGTGACAAAATATTAATTTGACACACTGCATTTTGGGTCATGAGACCCTTCAATATACATTAGAAAATCTTGTAAGTAAATTATACCCCAAATGCAGATCACTACAGTACATAACAGCAGAGAGTATGAAATGTGAGGTATAAAGTCAATATGTTTTGCAATATGCATTGTGTCTCCAGTGCAGCTAAAAATGTTTTTAATCAAACTGCCCTGTTTTTTTCGTGCCGGATATTATGCGTAGTGAGTGAAAATTATAAAAGTGCCATGAAAGCATCCCAGCCAGCATGTGCTTCTCTAAATGGTTACCAATTCACAAGGATCCAGATAACCCAATTTGTGTGTGCCGCACCTTCTTGTATTAAAAGATCCATTCAAACAATGACTCCCTTGTGTCTTTACAATGCGATTCCGATCACTGATGACAAAATTGTTTTTATTTACATGCTCATGATCCTAGAAACAAAGTGATACACCATGTGTTGGACTTGGCCCTTTCTGCAGGGTCATCCCAGAACGCTTTGCCTTTCTCCTCTATTTGTTCTGACCTGTTGTTGGTGGTTTTATGACTCTGGGCACTTTATCCCTGCTGATTGGGGCTAAAGTGCATGTGCTCTCTGTCGTAAACTTGGTAAGATTGGTCTACAACTGATTGGCATATTTAATTTACCTCTGAATCCCTTGTACAGTGGTATCCCATATACCCAGGGCCTGTAAATTAAATGCAACTGGTAGGCTTGCAGCGCTGATTGCGCCACCCACCTAAGTAGCCTTTCAAACCTGTCACTGTGCGCGCAGTTTACTGCCGCTGTGACGTGGCATATAAAGTGGTTGCCACGTCTGCAATTCCCCTTTTATTACATATCAGTCACCCCTAAGGTAGGCCCTAGCTAGCCCTATGGGCATGGTGCCGTGTAGGTAAAACGTAGACCATGTGACTTAACCGTGTGGCATGTCCTGGTAGTGACAAACATTTGGTTTCTCACTGCTGTGAGGCTTTCCTCTCATAAGGATTCATAGGTGATTCCCTGATATGTGCTTCAGTGGTAATTCCTGGCATGAGAGCGGTAACGTGACCATGTTTGGTATGTTTTGAATAGTAGTGATACATTCTGGTTATTGGTGAAAACAGATTTATTATTACTAATTTAGAAATGCCACTTTTAGAAGTGGGCATTTCTGTGTGCTATGTGTCTTTGTGCCTGCCTGGATGTGTATTGACTGCTTGGTTCTGACTGACAGGGGAGAGGAGATGTGCATTAACCCCTTCACTGCCAGGCCTTTTCCCCCCTCCTGTGCCACTCCTTTTTTTGACTATTTGAGGTAGTCCGCTCTGAGGCCCCTGTAACTTTTTGACCACATGAGGTATCCACGCCAAATTTGCGTCCTTTTCTTCCAACATCAAGGGCATTCTAAAGGTACTCAGGATTTGTCGATTCCCCTAGAGGGGTCAGAGAAATGAGCCAAAATACAGCAAAATTTTGTTTTTTGGTGAAAAATGGGAAAAATAGGCTGCAAATGAAAGAGCTCTGGGTTCTTCCCTGCAAATGTTATCAAAAAAGGGTTTGTGGGGCTGAAATCACCATTTTCCTAGCTCTTTGGGGATACCAGACTTTTGTCAGAACCCCAATATTTTTCACAGTGTTGGCATTTTTCTGGGACATAGCCTATTTTTGCTATTTTTTTGTGCTTTCGACCTCCTTCCAGTTAATGGTAGAAATGGGTACAAAAGCAATAATGGATTCTGGAAAGCTATACATTTTAAAGAAGTAGACAACATTTTGAATTCAGCAAGGAGTCATTTGTGTAGATCCACCAAGCTTTCTTTATAGAAACTAACAGTTAAATATAGGATAAATTGAAAATTAGTTGAAAAAACAGCCTTTTGTGTCGATGTTTTCACCTGTAACTCCTTTTAAATATGACAGCTCTTTGAAAGCAATATACCGTTACATCCGCTGGACATTACTGGTTGTGGGGATATATAGAACTTGTAGGTTCACTAAGAAACCGACGAACCAAAAACTGAGCAGCAACTTGCAATGATTTTTTATTATGTGCCGGGTATATAGTAATTATTCTGGAAAAATGTGTACATGGAAAGATGGGTATGAAAGACACCTACGTAGTACTGATATGGGATCAAAATATAGAGTTTAGAAACAGTAGATATTTGCACATTTCCTAAATTAGGAATACTCATACTAGCATGAGAATAATGGGTCATTTTTTAAAATGACTTCATTTTTACACAATGTCTTTCATTTGGAAGGCAGAAATACATCAAACGTCAATAGGTAATAACAGTTCCATGACAAATATGAATTACCCTAAGTCTTCCGATAAAAATGGTACCTCACTTGTGTGGGCAGGCAGGCATAATGCCCACGATAGGAAATGGATCAAAACCAGACATGAACACACCACATTTTCACAATGAAAAATTACCCTTTTTTAGCAAAGTGCCTAGCTGTAGTTTTTAAACCCTAGCTCTGCCGGCACCTAGGGAAACCTAGCAAACCTATACATTTTTAGAAACTAGACACGACTGCCTCTCACCATGTTCTATTACCCAGAATCCCTTGCATACCTAAATGTTTGTAAAAAAAACTAATTTTCCTCATATTTATGTGGTGTAAAGTTCTGGAATTTGTGTGGATCCACAAATTTCCACCCACACCGCATTCCCCAAAGTCTTCAGAGAAATATGGTACCTCACTTGTGTGGGTCGGCCTAGTGCCCACAACAGGAAACGGTGCAAAACGCAATGTGGACACACCTCAATTTCGTAGTGAAAAATGACCATTTTTTTGAAAAGTACTTAGCTCTAGTTTTTGAACCATAGCTCTGTCAGCACAAAAGAAAACCTAGCAAACTTATACATTTTTGAAAACTAGACACTCAGGAGAATCTAGGATGTGGTGACTTGACTGCATCCCACCAGGTTCTGTTACCCAGAATCCCTCGCAAACCTAAAAAATTGCCCAAAAAAAACCACTTTCCCCACGTTTCTGTGGTGGAAAGTTCTGGAATCTGTGTGGATCCACAAATTTCCACCCACCCTGCGTTACCCAAAGTCTTCCAAGAAAAATGGTACCTCAATTGTGTGGGTCGGCCTAGTGCCAGGGGGGGCAAAAAGACTAAATGTATCCAAATTAACCTGGGGCAGCAAAGGCCTTTGCCCAAGTGGCCGCTCCTCCCTCCCTGGTGTCTAGTGGGTGGATCCCTGCTTGGGTATCGCCCTCCTGTGGCAATCCCCCAGCAGATTCTCCCCTTTCCTACGATACCCCTCCCATCTCTCTATGTGCTCAGGGGGCTGAGATAGCCCCCTGAGCATGTAAAAAGGGAAAATGAAATGAGCCTCTTGGCTCATTTCAGTTTCGGTTTCACTGAAATGACGTCAGCGGCACGTGCGCGCCGATCCTCATTTCAGGGAAACTTTGGTAAAAAGGGAATCCCTCTGGTGCTCGCACCAGAGGGATTTCCCAGGGGATATTCCATGATGAGCTGGACTCATCATGGGCACAGGAGCACTGTGTCCCATAACGAGTCCAGCTCTTCATGGGCATGCAAGGGGTTAACTCCAGTCAGTCCCTGGGGGGGTTGAGGTGTGTCCTGCCTGGGTTACTCAGCGCTAGGCTGAATAAACCTTGGCTGAATTCAGAGTAGTGGGAGGAGTTTTCCCTTGCACCCGAATAGGTCAGGTCTGCATTTAGAGTGGTGAGAGGAGTAGCACCTGCACCTGAATAGGCCTGTGCCTGCCTTCCACAATGCTGGTTCCACCCCCCTGTGGTGTGTCTGGTGCCAAAGGTGTACACTGACCATGGGGCTGTTTGTATACTTGTAAATATGTTCCAAGTATCCCCAGAACAAAGACTTTGTGGACTGTAAGTTAAGGGGCTGTGACCCCATGTTTGGTGGAACTTGAAAAGAGAAGACACTGCCTGGACTGCTGTGTGCCAGGATGAACTGCCATTTGGGCCTGCCTGCTGCCTGCTCGGTGACTGAAAGGATTTCGACTCTGCTGAGGAACCCTGTGTGCTGTCCTGCCTGTGCCCTGTTCTGCCCTTGGTGATTCAAAATAGCTCATGGTGAGCGCTGGACTTTCACCCTGTGATTTCACAAGCGTGTGTGGACTGCTGCGCAGGGTCTGGAGAGCTTGTTCCCGTTCTCCTGACTTTGGCCTGGGGAAAGAGCGTGAAAAATGCCTTCGGCTCTAGCTTGAGGGCCCCCTTGATTTGCCTATGCAAAGCGCGGCCACTCGCCAGCTGATCAAGCACCGCAGGAGATCTGAGCATCCCCAGCAACCACAGAGGAAGCTGCGTCAGAGGAACCCCTGACAGAATCCGGCATTGCCTGTGGGTGGGGCCCGACAATGAGAAGGAGCCGGAGCCTTGTGCGCTCCTGTGACAGGGGAGAAGAACCTGAGCCTTGCAGGCTCCACTCCATGACCTCCCGCCTACCCCCAACTGGGAGAGGGAGAGGTGAGCAACCATTGGCATTAGGTCTCAACGAGGAGACCAGGAGGCCAGAGGCGGTCTCCGGGAGATCGCCGCATAGAGGTCCTGGTTAGTAGGACCTCAGGGGTGGGCACGGCCACCCTAATTTCTCCTGCATCCTTGCCAGTAGTTGGGCCCGTGTCTTTAGGCCGAGGTCCCGTTTGCGACCTATGGGGAACATTGATTTCCTTCCTTTGCACTCCATGCAGCTGGGTGCAGGGTCTCTGCCCTCATCGTGTTTTGTGCAGCTAGCCCGAGGTTTACGGCACTCCTGGCTGCAATTGGGGGCTGATTTGTAGGCCTTGTGCTGGTGATCAAATGGACCACTGCCACTCCAATGGGGGCGTACCTACACAACCAGGAAGGTTCCTGGCAGTTTGGGACTTCGGGATTGTTGCATTTTTCCATATTGTGGCTCAGGCTCAGTGATGATGTTAATACTTAATGGTTGATACTTACATGTATGTTGGGTTACATTGCCAATATTGGCACCCTACGCACCACTATGATGATCTGCATATGCCTAAAATGAGCATGATGTACTTATGATGTGTGCCCTGCTACAAGTGTTTACTATGGTGCACTGCTCATTATGTTTATGCATAATATGTTATGCTAAGTACAGTTCCTACCAGTAGCTCCTGGGTTGTGCTAACAGATGTTTATGACAATGGCCTGAGTGGCCTAGTGATTTATGTAATCCCTGTGAAATCATGACGAGTGCCTGGTGGCACAGTGTAATATATGTGATTGTAATCTAAGGTGATTTTAAGGATAATACCAATTATATTTTTATATAAACTTATGTGGAGTCTCTTTTGCGGTGTGCCTAGAGTGTCACTGCTGTGTAAGTGTGTTGCGCAAACACTTTACACATTGCCTCTGGGATAAGCCTGACTGCTCTGCCAAGTTACCAAAGGTGTGAGCACGGGTTATCTTAAGTGTGTAACTCCCTTGCCTTGACTAGAATGGTGGGACCTGCCTGGCTTAGGTGCATACCCTAGCCAAACAGAAACCCCATTTCTAACACTGTGCCTACCGTAAAAGGTGGACACAGATGGCATGTTCACTTGCTGCCGCCCATCATCACAATGTGAAAGTGTAAGTGTTTGCCCCTGTGCTAGTATAAAGCCTTATTGGCCCACCATAAACCACATGCATACGTCTTGCTGAAAGCTGGAGAAATGTAAAACAAAACAACCAATCTAATGAGTAACCTATGTAGTTCTATTGTAGAACATAAAACATAGCTAAATTTAATAAAAACAAAACAATATGCCAAAAAATCAAAACAGCATAACATTTATAACTTTCCCTGCGTGGAAATTGTATTCTCTTCCTGGGTTTGAAATTATAAACCCATTCACAGTGGAATGTGCCCTTATTATGTTTATAAGAAGCAAGCATATTCTAATTTGTCATTTATCCCGCCGTGATGTATGGTGTCCAGTTTCTTCATCCAACAAAACTCTGCCGGTGAAAGCCTTTTTTGAATGTCCATGCCCACTTTCAAATTGATGACTTCACCTTATGTGTCCCATGTTATGGTTTTCTTCTACCCAATGCATGGCTTTGCTTGAGTCATGGTTGTATTCCTCATGTAAATCTTGTGCTATGCAATGCAAATTTTAATGTCTCTCTGTTTTTCCCATTTAAAGATTCCCACATGGACATTTTAGTAAATAATTTACGGTCTTCCTTTCGTAGTTCACTAAATGTCTCAGTTGAAAAGTAGTGCCTCTTGAGCGATGTGTTATCTTGTGTCCTGGGATAATATTGTTGCAATGTAGGCAATTTAAACATCTCTGTGTGCCTTTGTGGTTATGTTCGTACTGTTTTTTTTGTGGATGAAATTGCCTTGAAGTTTTTAGATCTACAATACGTAAACAAGGGTTTGTTGGTGAATAATCCCTGTAAATCTGGCTCATTCTACAGAATACCCAATGTTTATTGATGATTGATTTAATGACATCAGCTTTGGTGGTTTATTTGAGAACACATACCATTCTTTAGATTTCCTTCCTTTTTGTTTTGGTGAACAAGTTTTTCCTTTACAAGAAATCTTCCCTGCTTAATGACTGTTGCAGTACTTCAGGTGGATAGCCCCGGTGTCTGAATTGAGTCTTGGATTACTGATTCATTATTGTTCCTGAGAGTCAGAAATGATTATGTTCAGCCTTATAAATTGTGAGAATGGATAGTGATTTTTCAGAGCTGGCTGGTGAAAACTTTTATAATGTAAACTGCTATTTCTGTTGGTAGCTTTGATGTACGCATTGGTTTGGACACCTGTTGGAGTCAACATAATCAAGACATGAAATTTGCTGCTTATGAATTTGATGTGATCATTTCTTTCATTTAGTAAAGTGATATTTGGTTCCAATGTCTTCACACTTCCTTTTCATATGTGGAAAATGTCATTAATTAAACATTTGTAAACTATAAGATGCTGCTGCCATTCAGCATCTTGAAGCATGTGATCATGTACAAATTAAGCAATAAAGATGTTGGCATACGATGGAGCTCCAGAAAAGCCCATCGAAGTTCCATTACTTTGAAGGAATTACCTATCTTGCCATTGGAAATAACTGTAGAATAAGGCAAAGTGAAAAAGTTCCAATAGAAAGACTTTATTTGCACCTCTTTCTTCTTGTTTCGTATGGCCCATTCCACTGCTTCCAATCCTTCCTCATGTGGGATAGATGTGTACAAAGCGTTAAAATTTATTGTGCAGGGCCACCACTCTGTAATGTCCTCCATGGGTATTTGTAACATGGTGTTTAGGAATGCTGTTGTGTCCTGTTACATGATTGCCATTGCTGTACAAATGGTTGAAGGAAATAATCTGGATACTGACCAATTGGTTCATGTATAGATCACAGACAGAAACAATGGTATAAAAGGGTGGGTCATTTGGATGTTTAGGGATTCTGGGCAGCATGTAGAGTTGAGGTCTGTGGGGTGTTGGGTAAATAGATACATTCTAGTTTGGTCAATTATCCACTCACCACCCAAGAACAGTTAAAATCAGTTGCCCTTTTAATGGGCAAAGTAACCAAAATTACTTGCACTTTCTTTTTTCCTGTAAATACTATCTGAAATATACAAAATGGCTTTTAATTCCATTTTTTTAAAAACATAGACCTATCACTTTGGATCAATCTTATCAGGCGCTGTTAACTCTTGACAATGAGGAAATAATCTGTCGTATTTGTACTTTTTTAAAAATTGCTGTTCATGCTCGCAAGATGATGGAAAATGTCTAAAGTATACCTTCGCCCATTTTATCTCTAATTCTGTATTTTTTAATGGAACATAGGTTTTTATGAATTGTGTATTAAGATATGTGCTTTTATGAATTTCTGCAATTCGAATAAAGATTTTGAACCTGAACCAATTATCCACTCCAAATCTTCTGCTTTAATCAAAATCTCCTGGAAGGTGATTTGAAAGGTTTCTGTGGGATCTGCTTCCAATTGTATATAAATGTGAGTATAATTTACGTGAGTGTTGACTTTCTGTATATAATATGTAGTATCCATAATTACAAGTGTACTCCCTTTATCAGCTGGTTGAAATGTGATGCTAGCATTTGCTGTTAAAAACTTCAAAGTGCTCCACTTGTTGTTGGAGAGGGCCCTGGAACATCTAGCATCATACTTTACAGTTTTGAAGTCATTCTTCACCAGTAGTTCAAATGAATCCAATACTTTTGGGGTGATGGGATCCATGAATGTGCTCTTGGTTTTTTGATTACTTATATTCAGGTTCTGCGTGAATCTGTGTGGTAGGATCCAAAGTGCTTAAGAAATATTTCAAACTTATGTTTCTGATACATTTAAAGAAAGACATCTCACTTCCCATTTGGTAGCTGTGACATGATGATAGGAATGACAGCCCTTTTATTAAGAATTGCTAGTTGTGCTGTGGTTAAATTAGTTCTTGATATATTGATGATTAGCCTTTCAACTGTCTCTGCAAGTTCCTCCTGTCTTTCTCTGTTTTTTTTTCCTTTGGCCCTTCCTTGTTTCCCTTGTCTTTTTCAGGTTGCTTGTTGACTGCTGGGCTCGAGCCAAAAATGCCATATTTGTGAACATTTGCGCTTGTGCCCTGGTAGAAGGTTATTCTGTTAGTGGTATTTGACTTAACAAATGTGGCCTGTCTATTGCTATGTCCCCTTTAGATTGTTATCCATGATTGGCCTATTTGATTACTGGTAAGCCCCTAGTAAAGTGTACTGTGTGTGCCCAGGGCCTGTAAATCAAATGCTACTAGTGGGCCTGCAGCACTAATTGTGCCACCCACATGAGTAGCTCTGTCAACATGTCTCAGGCTTGCCACTCAAGTGTCTGCAGGTGCAGTTTTAAACTGCCATGTTGACCTGGCAAATGCACCCACTTGCCAATCTCAAACCTTCCTTTTACAACATGTTAGGCACTCCTAAGGTAGGCACAAGGCAGCACCATTGGCAGGGTGCTATGTATGTGAAACGGAGGACATGTAGTGAAATACTGCTAATTTTATATTTCACTATTGCATGGACTGTCCCTCCCGTATGTTATCATAGAAGCTGCCTTGTAACACCTTACAAGTTAAATTTTGATTGGGAAGAGAGAGAGATTTGGAGTTTGGGTTCCCTGAACTCACAATTTAAAATCACATCTTTCTGTGAAGGTGGTTTTTAATTTGTGTGTTTGAAAATGCCACTTTTAGAAAGTGCACATTTTGGTGCTTTACCATCCTGTTTCTCTGCCTCCCTGTGGTATCCAAGTCTGGTTTAGACTGATAATTGGACTGTTTGTGCATTCACTCTAAACAGTCACACAAAGGGAGCTGAGGTGTGCCCTGCATATCCTGATTGCCCTTCACCATGCTGATAGGCCTCCCTGAGCTAGAGTGGCGGGAGGAGTTGTCACTAACACCTGAATAGAGATGTCCCTGTCCTCTCACAATGCTGTCTCCATTCCCCTATAAGTATGTCTGAAGCCGGGTCAGGGAAAAACATAATCTGTGCACTACAAAACTATCCTTTAAAGTATGGCTACTTCAAAGGTATCAGGGGGTATAAGTATTGGACCTGTGCCCCACATCTTTAGAACACTTCTGGATTGGGGACTCTGCCAAGAAGGAGAGCGGAAGAGCTGTCAGGAGGAGTACTGTGCCTTAGCTGGTTTGCTTCGCTGGTCAGCATGCAGTTGCTGCTTCTGTATGTGAGCAGTGAAAGGACTGGACTTTACTTTCTTGAATCATGCTTTCCAAGTTCTCCATGGGCTTGTGTGTGCTTGCCTCCTGATGGAAGTCTCAGATCCATCAAAGACATCATCTGCAGCCAGTCTGATCTCCACTGCTGGGAGTTCTGAATTGTCAAGTGGTGGCAACTGCAGTTTTGGGCCTTTGGCGGAGGTTCGGCTGCCTCAAGAGAGGACAATCCATGAATTGCACCTTCAGTGCGGTTTTTCCAGCCGCAAGCCTGCTGTGCAGTTGAAAAACCAACTCCTCACCGCAGTGTGGGCAAGAATCGACCAAGCGCCTGTTTGCGGCTAGAAGAACCGCCACAGCCCAAGTCCAGAGCACTGTATCTCCGACGTCCAAGACCCCCGCTCTGACATCAATGCACACCCTGCTGTGTGACTGAAGGAATCAACACATCATCTGTCAGCGGAATTGGCGCAGCACCTGTTTCCCCGCCTCATTGACACAGTGCGGACGGATTTTCTAAGTATCGCACCTGTGCATCCAGTTTTTAGTGCATTGCCCTGCAGTAAGGAGCCACATCTGGAAATCAATGCATCATTTCCCCTCGCAGTAAGGAATCGATGCAATACTTCTCCTACTTACAGCAAAACTGATGCCTTCATTCCCCTGAGACTCAAGAATCAATGCATTGCTTGTGTTTTCTGATGCTTCCCTCCTTTTTGGCTGTTTTTCACCTTGGGTTTTGATATATCAAATGTACTTTGTGCTAAAATCAACGCATCTATTGAATTCTATGGACAGAATTGCTTAAACCTTTTAAAAGTGATATTTCTACTTATGTACTTTAGATTTTTGTTGTTTTGGTCTTGCTTGGTTTAGCTAAAGATTGGTTATTTTTCTAAACTGGTGTGGTGTCCATTTGTAGTGTTTTTTACAGTGTTACTGTGTATTTATGTACATATGCTTTACACATTGCCTAAGAGATATGACTGACTGCTTGTGCCTAGCTACCAATGAGGAGAGAAGGGGTTATCTTGGGTGTGTAACTCCTGCACCCTGACTAGAAGGAAGGGCCCCTACTTGGACAGAGTGCATATCACTGCCATCTAGAAACCCCCATTATTAAAAAAATTGTTTTAGTGTATTTAGGATGTACATGTCCTGGCAGTGAAAAACTGCTGATTACATTTAGTAAGGGCTGACTTTAAATTGTGAGCAGATAGAAATATGCTGTTTAGACTCAAATGAATTTTATTTTAACATCCTCTACAACAGTAACGTCAGGTTTTACGTCACAGTTCTAAAAATGCCACTTTTAGAAAGTTTATATCAAGAACAGTGGCGGTGAGATGCACACCTATATTATTCAATTTAAACTTACTCCATGTTTTAAATTTCACCATTTGTTCATTTAATCGGCGTGCACGCTTGCTCTGCGCTCCGCCCAATTGCGCTGCAATTGTAAGACCAAACAGGGAGGAGCCAGTTGCGACTTCATTCAAGCTGTACAGCCGTCTTGCAAACAAATCCAATAAATTAAATTCATATTCACTCTTAATTCATATGTACTCCTTTACATTCTTCTATTTTTGTTTTTTTCTTTAATTTTCTTCAATTTATTTTACTCATTCGCTTCTTACTTCAAATTTTTCTATATAAATGCAGGAGAAAAGTGTTTCCACAAGTCCCGATTTATTCACCAACACCCAATGCATTTCGAGACCTCCCTTCGTCAGGGGTTTTCTAGGAAAGAATCAATACCAACCATCAGTGAGATACGACTTTTAAAATACAATACACAAACTACAAGGAAATTGATAACATCTTTTCTCAATGCGATCTCTTTTGACAATAAAAAACTTTTCAATTATGCGCTACTTATTTATGTGCCTGCAAACATTGTTTACAACACCCATTTTATTTTAACCTATCACGTTACTCCCTCATTATTTATGCATAAACTCTGAACATCAACATACAACGCTACTTGTGTGCTAATGGGTTATCGCTATAACCTTTTATATTTTCTCTATTTAAACAGCAGATAAATACCTTTCAAGTACGTTCTAACCCCGTTTACCACTAATACCCTTCGTTATTGTTACTGTTCTTATTCAACTCAACCGCAAAACCCCGTTCTCCGCTTACCATGACAAGTGCTCATTTGCTGCTCAAAAACATTTTTGCAAACTGGTTCTGCTGTTGGGGGTTGTGTAGTACTTCCAGACAGTAATACAGCGGGAGCTAGATGTGGACAGAATGGGCCATCCTTGTAGGATGATACGAGATGGGCTGTACCCAGACCTACTGCCCACACAAAGAAATCCTACATTTCGTCACCTCAGACATTAAGGAACCTTGACAGGGTAAGGGGAGGAGCTTTCCAGAATGAGATGTGGAGGTAGGACGGGAGTCCGTCTGACCAAAGGCGTCAACCAAGCATAAATATTGAACCTCCAGGGCAACTCTAGAGAACACTCTTTGACCTGTGCAAGATTCAGAAGATGGACTTCCCTGATGCGATTGAACTGCCCTGCTGCTTGAAGACTGCCTTGCTGTCCGAGAAGGAAGATTGCACTGATTTTCCCTCATCCCAAGTTAACCAGAGTGATTCCGAATTGGCTGACCTCTTGCATCAATTACAGGATCACAACAAACTTCAGAGGCCTCCCTGCAACTGCCCATTTGACCTGCTGCAACTTGTACTTGCCTGAGAACCGCTGACCTCTGTTGAAGTGAGAGTCCCTGAACCCCAAGATGTGCCTCCCAAGTCATGGACCCATGGCTGGAATCAGAGTGTATTTTTTCCTGGAGAAAATGTGAAAATCCTGTAGTTTGGGCTCCTTGTGAATACAAACAAGCACGTTCGTGGCAAGACTCGACTGACCACAACGACTACCAATGAGAAGCTCCGGTGAGACCTGCTCTTCACATCGACAGCAACAGCCACATTTCTGCCAAGGGTTAAGTACAGGTGAATTTTTGAGATTTTAGTGGTTCACCCTGAAATGGATTTTGTTTGTACCTGAATGACCCCACCTTATCAACAATTCAATTTCTTACAATCCGATAATTCCATGTTTTGTGAATAAGGTGTCTAAAAGCAGTGTCCATAAAAGAAGTGCATTCACAATAAATATCTGGTCAATTACCAAAGCATGTGATGGCAAGACACCGGGATCCTGACCTAAAGAAGGTAATTGGTCTTATCTCTACTTAACTTGACTCCGCTGCAGCGCATCCGCTTCTGTATCGGGGGAGAGAGAGTTCAGAAATATAAATACATCTTTGTTTCATGTACTTCATTGCTTTGTAATTTGTGTTCTGGAATCCAAGCCGCTCATAAATTTGTACAGCCTACATTAGTGTCATTCTGGCTTCGTGCCATATATCGTCATTTCGATTGTAATTTGATAGACTCCAAAACGGGAAGTAGCAAAAGGTTAAAGGGCATGGTTTCTTGAATCGTATCTACAACTGCCCTAAGTGCGAAAGTAAAGAGAAAGTACTTCATCAAAATGACCGAATTTAAGTGCGGGGGGGGGGAGCATTAAACAGCTTCATGTGAAGTACTCTGTTCCCACCTTCTCATTGTCGGAGGGCACAGTTTATGCAGATAAAAGCGCAATTAATCACTGGGTATTTATAGGCATTTCATTCGATCCACGTATAAATTATGCATGCCAGTGTCTGCTCTTAACTGCAAGATACTTACCAATGTATGTGATTACATCCCGTTACCATTACTGGATATCGTAATAAACACCTTTCAATATGTGACTTATTTTGAGAGCTAGGAGTATTATTTTTATAAATTATTTACCTGCACTGAGGTCTTTCTCCCAAAATATATTATTTTCCCGAACCTTACAGCTCTGGGGCAGGCAGATGTGGATGATATTTCGTTTGTATTTATTAACTTAACATTTTTAAGTGTTGTACCAATAATTGCAGGCATATAGGCACTTTATATATACACTAAAAACAAATACGATCAAATGAATTAGAATTTAACAGTATGGTTGGATAACCGAGAGAGTTGCATATGAAGTGAAGGAGCATGCCAATAGATCCCATTGGGGAGGAAGAGGCATAGGGAGTGAAAACAGAAAGGAAGAGTAACTGGAAGCATGCTAAAAGAAATGCATCTGACCTTTTTCCAAGAATAGACAGAGTGGACGTGTCTTAAAGTGTTTCCATATTGTGATGAACCATAGCTAGGTTCTAATGTTGGGTGGAAAAGCGTGGCAGACTGAAGTAAGCCGTCGTAAGGCATCTAGAGGCATATTTAAAAGCCCCTATCACTACAGGAGCGTCACTTTTAACAACATTTCTGTGGCGATAGGGGCTTCACCTTATTTACAAGGCGACATTAAGCCACTTAACGTGGCTTAACACCCCCTTGTAAATAAGGCCCCTTTTCAAGCTACACTTAGCGTGAAAGCAGTAGGGAATGGGTGTTGCAGTGGGGGTTCTACTGCAACACCCCTATTTACAAGGGTTGCATAAATAGGAGCCAGTGCCAAAATTAAGACCAGGAAAAATCTGGTCTTAATATTTCGAAATGAGGAGAAATACTGTATTTCTCCTTGTTTTTGGTTTTTCTATGTGTGCTGCAAGTGCTGGTCATTAGAGAGAATTCACGTGCAGGAAAGTAAGGTTGCCCGCAGGAAACAGCCGTGATTTGACGTCGGATAGTAATTGCTCGACCCACACTGAATATCGTCAGACACCATAGAAATTTGGATCTCTAACTGAATGTTCGTTTACGCCACCCTTGACGCATGATGTATTCAAGACCCCAGTGGCCTCTTCTCTAAGGACTCTATTTACTTCCGGTTTGGACCTGTTTGAAGCCGATGGGCAGATTATACGGATCAATATTCACCCCGTGACACCAGATTTCACAAGTCTGTGTCACAAGATCTTACATCACCCCGTTTTCCATTGTCACGGTTGCAGAATCGATCTGTAACTTTATTGATCACTCACGGATCTTCAATACAGTGGTTGGTGGTCCTGAGGAGAATCCTATGAGTTATAGGGTTCGAAACACGTAGACCTTTGTTTTTGTTGTGAACAAACAAATGCATTGTCGGCAGACAATTAAGGCTGGTTGTGTAATTGGAAACAATTGATTGTGCATTTTTGCCTTGCCCATTTTTGAGGTTGACACATCCAAGCCTTTTCCTTCATCTAGTGCATTGTTTGTGATATTGGGTCCCTTTTCTTCATTCTATGTACATTAATTCTTGATTTATGGTAGCAAAGGGACTTTGTTCAGTATGTGTGTGATTGTGTAGTAGGAGTGCAGTGTGGTGAAGTGCATGGAAAGTGGTTGAATGCTTTGGACAAATTGTTTGTGACGGGTGTATATATATCAATTTTTTGATTATTTTGTTGTGGTATTGTTTGTATTAACTTGTGGCGATGTTTCAAAAACTGGATAAAAAGATGAAAATGATTTAGAAAAAATAAACAAGTTTATTAATTAAACTTGGCACCTGGTTGATCAGTGACTCGTGTGTCTTCAAAAAGTTGTTCTAAATGTGTACCAGCATTGGCATCTTTGGTTGTTTTGACAACTTTCGCCTCCATGCGGCACTTCTCTCTTCACCCGGGCCCCCTCCTGGGACCCGGGACTCTGCTCTACACCTGGTTCCTCTCATGGAACCGGGACTTCAGCCTGGAGCCTGCGGGGCTCCGGACGTCTCCTCAGGCTACTGGGGCGGGCGTGGGACTTCCTCTGCAAAACCGGAAGTCCCGCCCACTGTCAGGCACCAAGAGGGGGGTAGGCACCCTCGAGAATTAAAAGACAAAGCAGGGTGGGCTCCTTCTATAAAGATATAAAAATAAGCGGCCGTCTGGGATGGGCACCCACAAGCAAAATATAAAAGTAAGCAGGGCAGGCACCCGCTCGATCTCGGCAATGTCGGGGGAATCCCTATGCCGGGGATTCCCTCTGGTGCGATGGGCAGCTTGACGCTGCGAGGCACTCGTGTTCCCCTCTCCTGGGGGCATTGAAGGAACGCTCACATGAGACGCTAGTGAGCAATTGAATCCTTAAAAAGAATAAAGAGTAGCCAGTCCAGCAAAAGTTCCTGTAGGGAGCAAGGGGGCAAGGCTGGGACCAGGGAGGCAAGCCCTCCTGGGCCCCAGCAGCAGCGCCCTCCCCCGCAGATTCAAGCACACAAACACAGCCCCTATATTTATACCAGTATTTCCTTTGTGTAAAGGTGCAGGGCATGGGGGAACCAGATGCAACTGGTTCAGGGGAGCTTTGGAGCACTTTGTTTTGTTCAGCTCCTCTCTCCTTTGTCAGGTGGGGGCTCAGGGATTAGACGCACCACAAGGTGCGGATCCGGCATTGTGGAGGTGAAGGCACAGTTCTTATTCAGGTCCCAGGTGCAACTCCTCCCTCCCATCTACATGAAGATCTCCCTATTCACCACTGGGCAGACTCATTTGTTCCTGGAGCCACCCACATCATCCAGCACCTGTCAATCACAAGCCAAACATGCAATTCACATCAGGCAGGCATACACACAGTACACAGAAATGCCAACTTCTAAAAGTGACATTTCTCCACCAGTCACCATTGTGCAGCATTTATCCTCACAAGTTCATACATACTAAACTCGCCCCTGCACTCCTCTCACACCAGGAACTACCAGGGACACACATTTCCCCCATGCATTCCCATGGAAGGGCAGGCCCATTTCACCACACATATACAGAGAACGCACACACTTTACAATGTACCACAGTGCTAAAGTGCTCAGAGGCACCAGGTTACAGAAAAAGGCTAGTAGAACGCAAAACGTTTCGGGGTGAACCTGCCAAAAGGGCCAAGTCCAACAGTCTAAATAAGAGATGAACACAACAACAGTTGTTTATTAATTCAATATTTAATTAAAAGTGACTAATACATGCTGCCCAAGTAATTCTTATAGATTTTTGGGCCTGCAACAGTCTGAATTGTCACACTTGTAGGGTGTGATAGTAGGGGTTTTGTTGGTTCTGTCCCTGGAGGTGCTGGCAGGGGGAATGGATGGTGGAGGCTGCTGTGGCCTCCTGACTAGGTCCTTGGCATTCTTTTTTTATACACAAATTAAGTACTACTTGGCAGAGATGATCAAGGAGTAGGAATGAGTACTTTGCTAGCTAATGTCCAGTTACTCTCCAAGGGTGTGACTGAAGTTGTGGCATGCAATCGGTAACAAGCATTGCTTCTACCTACTCCTAGGCTGTGAACAATTTAAAAGGGACCACTTAAATGTATTTCCACAGCAGGACAGACGCGATAGCACTTTGCCGCCACCGCCAAGAGTCACCGGACGCATAGACTCGCGGCGCCGCCCTGGGACTACAATTCCCGGTAGGCTCAGCGGCGGCGCGCCCTGCAGACGTCCGAGCAGCGCCAGGAGGCGCATTTAAACACCGCGCAGCCCGGCAGGAGCGGGGGACCACTTACCTGTATTTCCACAGCAGGACAGACGCGATAGCACTTTGCCGCCACCGCCGAGAGTCACCGGCCGCATAGACTCGCGCCGCCGCCCCGGGACTACAACTCCCGGTAGGCTCAGTGGCAGCGCGCCCTGCAGACGTCAGAGCAGCGCCAGGAGGCGCATTTAAACATCGCGCAGCCCCGCGTCACGGGACGTGCGCGGGCGAAGCCCGGGCCAAGGGCGGGCCCGTTTAAGCCCGTTCAAGACCGGCCAAGGACGGGACGGGCTACCCCCTTAACATCTACAACTCTAAAAGGTCAGTGAGTCCCTTGCATATTTGGCAACTATTATTATCTAAAGTGTGGTTCGGACTAAAAACAGCTGACCCATTAGGATCGTGTGAACCATGACTACATCCCCAGTTGAAGCGGGAAACTGTGGGAGAAGTACTGGTGGGTCACTCATGGGCACTCTAGACAACTTTTTGATAAGAGTCTCTACCGCCCTGGCTAAAGATATCGAACTCACCGAGAAGAGATTATCGTTAGACCCACTTTTGGATAAACGGTCCTCATTGGGCAGTTTGGCGAGAGCAAGATCACCCACTCCCCATGAGATTGATTTACATGACACGGGGTCTGCTAATGAGGGGAGAGACGGAAGTGTCATTATACTGCACGAAGCAAGCCCCGATGTTGGACTGAATTCATGTAATCTTGCCAAGAAGCAGCCTTCCCCCAATATGAAAACCAGATCAGCCAGATGTGCAAAAGCTGGAGTGGTTCAACAGGCACAGGGCCCAAAAGCCAAAAGGAAATGCACAGAGCTACAACATCAAGTGGCTGACGGAAAAGGGAAAAAAACTAAGGAGGTCGGGACCAAAGAAAACTTGTTAATAAGTGCTTCAAATTTATTATCACCGGCAAAGGATGGACCAAGCATATTGCGATCTAGGGAAGGAGATGCCCCACGTGTTTCGGATGTTGCTTTTTGGAAAAAATTGGAAAATACTGTACATAAGTTTACTCTCCCCATACATGAAAGATTGGACCGAATTGAAAATAGACTGGTGTGTTTGGAACTTTTGCTGTCATCAGCACATGCCAGGGGGGTTCAGGGAAGGGACCCAAGTGGCAGGCAATCAAATGTGGGGGGGGCAAGGTACTCTTGGCACTAGATCTGATGCTCTGATCAATCCGAATGTGTCTACTAAAGGAGCTCAAAGCCTTCCGGCAGAGAATATATCAGCTTCTAGTGCAATGATCCCACGGAGAATCTCAGATGGGGCGCCCCATATAAAACGGGCAAGCAAGGATAAAGCTGTGAAGGGCATTAGCCCTTCGAAAAAATCTCAAACAGCCCTCAAACCTCCTATAATTCGCGAGGTGCAGAAGCAACAAACAATTGATCTTCACCCAGATTCAGCTCCGTATGTGATAGTTCTGACTGGGGTGCCACCACTAGAATATGGCAAGAGGGAGTCCTACAGGGAATTGAAAAATAAGTGTATTTTTTGGCTAAATGTCAATCGGCCACTGCCTAGCTACGTTTACCCAGATATATTATTTGCTAGGAGAGTAAATTGGGTGGGAAGAAGGACAAAATCAACTGAAAGTGATTGTATCATCGTTAACTTCAGGGACACAAGATGTGCCGAATTTATTTGTAATGAGGGACAATTCCGCCCCTATACCCGAATCCAATCACTTCCCCTAAGGTTCTTTTACGCCCCTGAACAAAATACAGAGTGGGGTAACCCTCTAGGAGGTGTGGCTCCAAACTATCACAAACCAGAAAACATCAGATTACAAAATAGGTTTGGGGCTCTGTGAGGGCTAGAAGATTGTGACTGACAGCTAAACATGCTAGAAGGGGAAACTAGAAGTAGTTCACCAAAAGGAATAATAACTGTGGGGAAATTTATTGAAGGATGTCCGCCTGCCAGAAGATCTTTAAAACTGAATGAGTGGAACACTGTTGATCTGCTCTCTTGGAATGTGGCGGGACTTTCAACTAAATTTCATAATAAGGAATGGTTGGACTATGTAAATAAATGTAATGAAATCTGCGTGCAGGAAACGTGGGAAGTTCATCCAACAAACTTTAATCTTGAGGGATACAAGTTGTTTGGGATTCCGGCTGTAAGATCTAGGGCAGGTAGAGCGAAAGGAGGTCTCGCTTTGTGGGCGCATCTGACTCTAGATGGGACTTGGACAGATCTCAACTGGAATTCAGATTGTATGCTTGCAGTTCAGTTTAAAACCAGGGATCTTAATCTGATCATAGTTAATTTTTATAACATTGGAGGCTCTAGAGGGGAGGAGTTGGAGGTTCAGTTGAGAACCCAGATCGACAAAATGACTTTTAATTGCAGGTGATTTTAACTGCCATTTATGTCCTCGGCTGATTCCCTTTACGGAAAATTGGGCATCGTGTAATCTAGTGGAGGGTGCCCATTTTGACCATACAACAGACGGAGTTAATCTCAACGGGATTATGAATAACTTTGATCAGTCCCATGCCATGGATCTTTTATCCTTTAACCCCAAAAGTGGGGTTAATCCAACCTTTAAAGTTAGAGGATGTAGCTCGTATATTGACTTTGTCATTGTCTCCCGCTTACTTAAAGAGAGAGTTTTACGATTTAACATCGATTGTAGTAGCTTTAGCAATCATAACCCTCTTATAGTGAGCATTGCAGTGTCAAAAGTAAATAGAGGAAAAAAGAAGAGACCCCAAGACGTCAGGGAGACGGTTACAGCCCAAGGTAGAAGGCTAAAATGGGCTAAAATGGATAGTGTATGTTTTTATAAGTCCCTGGTCTCCAAAGTGAAACAGCACTTGGATGTATGCATAAACCCAGAGTATAAAGGGCCACAGGTGGTCGAGGCATTTGAGGAGATGGGTAGGCTAGTAGATTGCCTAATGCATGCGACAGGGAAAGGGAAGGAAAAGCATAACCAGAGATGGTTTGATAGGGGATGCTCTCTGGCCCAGAGAAAGCTTAGAGTTGCCCTCAAACAGAAACCAAGAGATGGTGTAAAGGTTGCATTCTGTAGAACACACTATAAGCAAGAAGTAAGGCGCCGTAAGTTAGCTCTTCAAACTGAAACGTGGGAAGATCTACGGAAGGCTGCGGAAAAACGTGATCTCACCAGGTTTTGGCAAATAATTAATAAACGTTGCTTTCAAGATGGGAATAGCCCTAGCATTGAAACAAATGTACTCCCAGTAAAATAGGTGGAACATTTTAGTGCTCTATACAATAAAGGGACCATGCTGGAAGATGACCAAGATGAACAGAGGGATGTCGTAGCGGAGAGGATCGAATTTACCCTAAAAGAGATCGAGGGAGCATAAAGGGCCTTACACGTAATAAAGCCCCTGGTCCCGATGGGATCCCACCAGACCTTTTCCTAAGTAATATAGAAGTATGGGGCCCGGTAGTTACAAGAGTTATAAACGAGGCCATAGTATCGGGTTTACCCCGCTCATGGTCAACAGCGACCATAGTACCAATTTTTAGGAAGGGTAGCAGAGACAGTCCTAAATGCTGTAGACCCATTTCCTTAATTGATGTAACAGCTAAAGTAATGGGTAGGGCCATCTTGAACAGCTTAATGGAATGGGAAGAAGAAAATAGTATCCTCACAGAAGTTCAGTATGGCTTCCGGGCCGGGAGGTCCACGACAGACCAATGTCTAAACTTATATTTATTGGTCACGAAATATACAGTTGCCAGACAGGAGAAAGTTTACTTAGCCTTTATGGATCTGGCAGCAGCCTTCGACTGTGTAAATCGCTCAAAGTTGTGGGGAATATTATCTGATCTGGGGGTTGATGCTGGCCTTATTTCTATTCTAAGGAACCTTCACCAGAATACATCCGCAACAGTGAGGTATAATCTGGAGGGTGACCAGACAGATTCTTTTAAATGTACAAGCGGGGTGAGGCAAGGGTGCATACTTGCACCCTTCTTATTTTCCATTTACATTAATGGGCTAGAACATTTTTTTATAAAATCTGAAAGCAGACACGCCCAGAATAGGAAGCAGATCCGTTCCAGTTCTGCTCTACGCGGACGACGCGGTCCTGCTGGCCCGAACGCCAGTAGGACTGCAACGTCTGATTGACGGATTTGTGGAGTTTATGTCTAGCCTTGACCTATCTGCCAACCTGACAAAGTCATATATAATGGAGCTAGGCCCAAAACATAAAGGCAAATATTTTAATTATAAAATTGGCGCTACAAGTCTAGCAAAAGTGCGGACTTTTTATATTTGGGCATTTTATTCGATAGAAATCTGAATTTTAAACCATTGATCGATGAATATGGCAGTAAGCTGGCAGCGAGCTCAGGAGCGGTTATGAACTTTGGGCGCAGACTGGGCCGCTGGGCTCCCGAACAAATGCTGACCATGTACAATTCGATCACAGTTGCAAAGGCTGTGTACGGGGCAGAGTTATGGGGAATGGGTAATGCAACCAGCTTACAGACCAAGGAAAATAAGTATTTAAGGAGGTTGCTTAAAGTACCCCAATCTGTACCATCATATATAGTACACGAGGAACTTGGTTGTAAGCACCTGGAGGACAGGGTGAGGAACAGACCCCTCGTGGCCTGGTTAAAATTATGGGTCAATCAGGATGCTAATCTGTCGCGGTTGATTATCACAGATTGCTTGGGGAGTGAGAAAGGTATGTCTATCCCCTGGTTAAAATATGTGAAAGGGGTTTTGGAAAGCATTGGATTTGGATACTTGTTTTCAAATCCACAGAGTATTACAAAACAAAATCAAACAAGAGTAATTGATAAGCTCTCCAAACTTACCACCCGGTCACGAGAAATGAGGGAAAGCAGTAAGCACACTGTACAGGCCTATATGACAGTGAAACCCTCTAGGGGGTTGGAGCCCTATCTCTCCCTTGTATACAACCCCCACGACAGGTTTCTATTAACGCGTTTTAGACTCAACTTGCTACATCATCTTTTATCTGAACCTGCGGGATTCACTAATGCGGTTGAGTCAAAGTGTCCCTGTGGCTGCGATCATCGATCTCACAGGATACTCTTCATTTTGTATTATTATGCCCATTTTATCAAGCACCTAGACGCTGTTTTTTAATACATCTTTTTAAAAAAGCTTATTTAAGATCAGTAAGAGACGCCCTTGTTTTTTTAAAGGAGTCAAGAGATCCCCTGACATTATTTTGTGTGACTAACTTCTTGAGGGTTGCAGAAAGATTAAGGTCCACTAAATGATTTTGACTTTTGATATTGCTAATGGAGAAAATGTGGATGTGCTCGAATATTGTATATTTGATTAGTTTATTTCTGCTTCTTTTTTAATGAAATGTTTTTATAGTGTGAATTATGTACTTTTATGGTGTTGTTGAAATACCGAATAAAGAATTTATTCAAAAGGGATGAAAAACCTTGAAAGACGCCCAGACTTGGTGATATAATGCTACTGTGACAAAATGGCTAAAGCTGCTGCCTACAATGGACCATCTGAAGATAGAATTAAAGGATCTGGGCAGTCCTTAATTTCTCAGATGTTGATTGGTTTACAAGAGGCATAGAAGAAAGAGGCATCTCACACAAGAGTAGCCTGATGGCTGTGCATTCCATTTACAATACTGCATTTTCATTTATGTTTAAGGGATTTTTACTAACTTTTAGCAAAATATTTACTTCAAAGCATTGGCTCCATCTCAATTGGAGCCAACACAGCTGAAATGCAGAGTTCATCAGTAATGGCTCAAGGAAATAAGCATTTGCAATGCAATAGGTCTAGCATTGACGCAAGTTTGAGCTATTGACATTGCAAATAACAATGCCTTTTTTTAAATTTCTTTTTAAAACTATAAATAAAAGGCATGGTTATTTACAATGCCAATACCTGAAACTCTCCTAACTGCGAGACCCATTGAATTGCAAATACTTTTTTTTCTGCATGAACCCGGAGAAACCAGTGCTTTAGTGATTTACAAAAATGCACAGGCACATCATATGAATGTACCATGCATAAACAGAAGCATACAAAGACACACATAAAGGCAACTTGCGCCAAGCACAAGATCACATTGTATGCCGGGAAACAGGTAACATACGCACGTACAAGCATCCTTCTGGAAGACGCTCGCTGACCCTCTGCGCACCACGGATGCGGGATGGGCCGGGTACACATGCCTGGAGGGGGGTCTGTAACTCACAGCCGGTGCAGCCTGTGCACGTATGGGTCTGATTAACAGCGTGTGTCAGCGCCTCCGTGCCAACAACACACTGCCGTCATTAGCTGGCATGGAGCGGGGGCAATAAAATCACAACTTTATTACCTGCTTCTGCCGGCGCCGGCCGAGGCGTGTGCCCCGGCTGCCAAGAGCATCATTAAGGGGGCGCGCTGTCTTTTAGTGCATAAATACACCCCCATGGCCCCCACCCAAGGGCCATCTGAAAGGTAACTGCCCGGAGGCAGGCAGCATACATTATCAGCGGTTAGAAGCCAGTGTGGTGCTATAAATCATGGGAGCATGTTTGTGGCGTGGGTGTCCAGCTGAGTAGTTCAAGCATTGAAAAGCATATGTGTGTGTGTGTGGGGGGGGTGCTTCGAATATGCAGGTGCACAAAGCTAGACAGATCAGGGACAAAAAACAGAGAGACCCCACTGTTCAGACAACATGTTTAAATGTAGTCTTTTGATATGCAAGTGACAGGGCTCCAGAGACCGGAGTACAGGTGTTTTTATTTTTCATTTTAGCAGGTAGGTCTTCAGCACGAGCTGCTGTGCACAGAGTAGAAGAGCAGACCCCTCCCGCTTAAATCTACCAATCCTGTGTGCAGCCTAAATCCTGGAGGGTGTTTTGAGTTTTTCTGTCATTCCCTGTAATCTCGAGAAATTTTTAAATAATTTCCACCTGATTACACTACATGGAATAACGCAAGTTACGCCCACCTCTAATGCTGATGGTGACACAGGGAGCGATGCCCTACGTCACAGTCTGGCTGCACGCTGCAGTGTTTCAGCATGGAAATATTGCCTAATCTGACTCTCTGTTTGGCAGAGACATGCAGTGAATCGTGCCCTGTAGATGTCTGAAAGCTCCTTTTGGGCGGGAGTGATTTGCTACTTCTTGGGAAGGTAGGCAGGGCTAGCTGTGACCAGGCGGCTCCCAGACTTACCTGAGGAAGGAGCTGCCAGTGTGGTGGTAGGGTCAGAGGTTGGCCCGCTGTACAAGAGGAGAGAGGCTGTTCGATTCCAATGCAACCTTAGGGGGTGCAGCTTTCACTAGCATTAGTATGGAGCCGATAACTCTCCCAATCTTATAGGGGTGAATACAGTGACCCTAAATACAAATAATCCTGTCATGTGCCAACTGTGTACTTACACTTTGCAACCAGTGTGTCCGGTGACGGTCACTGCGTGTGCTGTGATAGTGTTTTGCGGTCCCACGGAGGTCCTCTGTGTCTGATCAACGGGCGTGTGCTGAAACGCCTTGGGAGTGAAAGCGAAAGCACACCAGGGGACGACATCCCGACCTGAGCATGCGTGCTGGCAATGTTGCCTAGGACATGGGCGGGGCATGGAGCGTGGTACAAAAAGTGTCCGGGGCTCCTGTGAGCTGAGGGAGCCCCGTGTGTTGCAGCCTGCGTGAAGGAGCACACCCCGCAGAGAGAAGTCCGGCGGGAGAAATGAAAAGCCAGCCGCGGAGCAGCGCAGAGTCCCCCGGTGAGTGGGTTTGAACAGGCGGCATGCTGCAGATTGCATGGCTTGCGAGTATGGAAGGGAGACAGGAGATGTGCACATCGCGTGACTGGACGTGCGTGTTCACGCGAGCGTTCACATTTCCGGTCCGTCCTGCGCATGCCCATCTCCTGTCTCCCATGAGAGGCAAGTCAGTGACAATAGATCTCGCTGGCGACAGCACTTTCGCACTGCGGTCGCCAGGCGAGACCTAAAAATATTCATACAATTATTTCAGCCCCGTGGTCCTGAGTAATCTGGCGTGACTTTACACTTGGAAATTTGAAGTGCCTTTGTCATGTAGGAAAACCTATTCTTTACATATCTTTAAAAATGTGATGTGTGAGCCCACATGGCTGGGTACTTAATATTTAAAATGTATCACATTATACATTAGAAACAGTGTGCACTCACAGTGATCAGATATCCAAAAGCGGTTTTCAATGTGAGGATTAAGTTATGTTCTCCACAAACAAGCCTGTGTGTCATAGAAACTCTTAATCCAGTTTTTTCCTTAAAAAATGCTAGCAAAATTGATCAAAATATTTTCCATGCAAATTTAAATATATATTCTCATGGAAAAAATAGATTTTTGATAACTTTAGTGGAAAAGTAACTTTTATAAAAATGTACTTTGTGCTCTCTGAGCCAAAAACGAGTTAGAACCAGTTGTGCAACCCTTCTCTCCCCAAAGTCTCAAAACACATTCTTAGCAGAAGTTAACAACCCTGTTTTCAAGAGGCTAATGGCTTCACCTTTAGACCCGGGAAAGCAAGGGTGTTGCCCCAACTGACCACTCAAAAGGGATCAACCATGTTGAAGGGGGAGAGTTAGAGCATACAGGACAAAGGACAGCCTTTAAGCTACCTCTTTTGACTTGGAGACACTGAATGGAAATAAAAGGATCCACTCCAATTCCTTTCCAGGACTCTAGTACACTTTTTGACTCCAATCCTAGCAGGGGAGAAATCTGATTTTCCCTGACCGAGGAGATGGGGGTGGGAAATGGAGTGTGAAAGGTTCTTCAGATAGAAGAAGGGTTTATCCATTTTGGATTCAGTGTTTCTTGACATTTACAGAAAAGGTTAGGAGAAAGATTTGTGAAAGAAGGGGAGTGTAGGTTGAAAAAATAGACAGGATTAGGTTGGAAAGAGTGGCACCTCACCACCAACTACTCAGAATATTCTTGAATCTAGAAAGACTACATACAGATAAGGTCTTGCAGGAAGACATAAAGCTTAAGTACTCTAGATAGCATCCATAGACTGCATCTGCTCTCTAAGACCCAGATGGCCAACCACCTCCTCTTTGCCTGCTCCGTGCATTTGAAAAGCAGGTCACCTTACTCCGTGAGGGCCCAGTTGACCAAAAGTCATGTCTGGAATACGACTTGGTGACTAGAAGCTTGCCTTGAGGACTTGGTGGCTTAAGGAACAACCAGAAATAATTTTTCAGCAGTTGGAGAAAAGTGGAGCAAATATTTTGTCCACCTCCGAGGAAACAGAGACTGTCCAGAGGCATGGCCACAGAGGCCGCATCCTAGGACTGCCAGAAAAGCAGGTTTGTCCCACTAGCTGCTTTTTGTTAGACTGAAAATTGACTCAGATGGATTTCACCCTGAATATTTCTGGCATTGTAGAGCCATGCCTAGCTACCTCTCCTAGACATTCCCTAGTGCAGAATTGTAAGAACTAAAAAAGTAATAAGTCTCACGGTTAATGATTGGAACATGGTGGGTTGGCAGATGTCTCTTTGGGATGAAGCAACCTCAGAGACTATGGAATCCTGGTTTGTCCCACTTTGAGCTTTGGCCTTCATACTAAAGGCTTCAGAGCTCAATGATGAGGTATCATACATTTGATGAATTCTTAACCTGCCCCACTGGAGGATTTGTACCTCCAAAACATAGAACAAGTCAGGAGATAGAGAATTTGGCTGGGGCGGTCTGCTTTGTGTACTAGACATCTGCTTTGTTGCAGTTGTCCTTAAATCATACTGGAACTTTACATTGTCTATGTGCATTATGCATAAAAAATCATAACTCTTGTTCCCATGATCAAATTGTAATCATGTTGGTGGTATTTTTGCTTAGAAGATTGTCTTTTTCTAAATTTGTTATTCTATTTTTCTTTTTTTACTTTGAAATTGTTGGCACTGCCTGAAAGTAGCAGGCATTTCTCGGCGGCAGTGCCTTCTACTTGTGCTATAGTTAACCAGGTATGAGCAGAGTTTCACTGAGATGTGTGTCTAGGTCAAAATTCATCTTTATTCGAGCATTTTTAAATAATCATGAAAGCATCAATGAGCTAATATAAAAAATAATCCATTCCAACAACCTACAATAGGTAAAAATAGCAATTATAAATGATTACATGATCATAGAATCAAGGGATAATTATCAATAAAACAGAAACACCCCTAAAACCCTAACATTTAAGTATTAGGTGCCTGATAACAGGTTTAAAAAAAGTTTTACTGTCAAGAACACTTCCGGACAACCATTAAATGCACAAATATTGGTGTCGGCCTCCAGCTCATAAATTTGTGCTTCTCAAGAAATGAAATGAAAAATTTGAGACATAGGCTGATAGTGTTTACATTAACATAAATCATGCAGTAGAGTGTGTGCTGAAGTGTCATCACAAGAGTAATAACAAATTCCTGCTGTAACAGCAGGAAGCACATTTACCATCCATCATACCCTTGCCAAAAGATGGTCAAAAGTGACCTCTCCCAGGAATTGGGTACCCAGTATAAATAAGGCTCTAGCACTGCCGATGTTTGAATAAGGAAAATCTTGAAAGGATGGTTTCAAGAGCTCTACTACTTACCTTTCATTGACTCGTACCGCCAAAATATTCTTACTAGGCTAGCCTATGTCCCCTTTCCTCTACTAAAACGGATCAAGAAAAATAGAAGGTCTACCTAAGTAAAAAGAGATAGACTTACTAAAACAAAAAAAACAGGCAATCTTCTTTCCTAAAGCACACAACAGTCTTCAAATATTTTTTGTTGAGTAAAGGATGCTCATAAATCCATTTAAAGGTTAAAAGCTACAACTGTGCATATTTTATATGGTCCTCGACAAAATTCAGACTCAGCTTTTGATGAACAATATAACGTGGGTTGCACACAGGGATACCCAGGATTCATCTTAATACCCTATTTTACTCTACCTGTAAATTGTAAACATTACTATTGCCAAAAAAGCCCAGCACCATAAGATATTACGAGAATACATTTCCTTTAAATATTTTATAAAATATGTGAGCGATTTTCCGTGTGTGTGAGGAGGATGGAAGAAGCCAGGCAGGGCACCCACTGGATAAAACGTCTGAAACTAATACTAGAGCGTCGCTTTCAGCCACACCTGGATTAGATATTTCCAGACAAAAAATAGCCCCTATGTCAGGTTCAGATTAGGATCCTTGCAGGTCTGTTTTTTCACTAAAACATGGCCCAGGGCCAATGAAGACAAGCCCGTTAAACGCTGTCCCTGTGTCGGCCTGAAACAGTCACCCACTTTATGTGATAGCTCACTGAGAGCCGTAAGGTATTTCATTAGTGTTTTAAAATACAACATTCGACATGTGAGGACGTCCTTGGGTTTTTCTAGAAACAGATTAGAAAAGATTTGAAGGAAGTCTACCTGGCAGTAGCATCATATATAGTGCTCAGATCTATATTTGGACATGGGTGTATTTCTATAACAGTTGCATACTTTGGTATACCCAGTGAGACAGTAGTTTTATCAGTTCCTTGCATTTTTGCAGCGTGTATAACCTTGTTATTCCTTTAACTCTTTACAGAATAATCATGCACATATTGTTTTGGCAACATTACATTTTTCATGTATGCAATATGTTTTCAGCTTCATAATCCTATTTGTACTTTTAAACATATTTGACACCAAATAGTGGGAGCCCCTGTATAGCTCATTTATTTTAAAGTTGTGTTGTTTTAGATAATGTCATAAAGTGATCTATATTGTGAAAGTTATTGATATTTTATATGAATGAGTAGTCATTTTTTAACAGCTTTAGGTAATTTAAATGTCATTTGGTAATTGTATCAAATTTATGTATGTTTTCTCAGCAAACTGTAGTAATTGTTATGGCATACATTGCTGGGTTTGTTAAGTAACATGTCCAACCGTTATGTACTATGCACCCTGCATTTAAAGCCTACCTGAGAAGTGACGTATTAGTATTAAAAAGGAAGGTTTAGGCTTTCTTGTGAAAAGGTGTATTTTGAGCAGACAAAATGGCAATTTTTCATTTTATTTTATAAGCATGTTAAGAAGTTGTAAAATGCTCAGTGTTAGACAGTTGGACAGCTGATCTGAAAGGACAGTTTTAAAACTGCACCACCAGACTGCACTGTAAGGCCAATAGACATGTATTACATTTTCACTTTGTGATAGAACAATAAGTTGTGCAGTCCTTACCATTAACTTACAAGCTCTGGATACACGGAGTACTATACATTGTAGAGCCGTATCGTATGTTAAGGGTGCCAATTAAGTATTTAGGGCATTATTTATGAAGGCCTTGCACCGCCGGTGCGTCACTTTTAACATGGGAAAAAGTGACGTACCAAGGGCGCAAGGCCTTCATAAATGAGGACCTTAGTGAATTCAACATGTTTTAGCTGTTGGAGCACATTCCCTGGGGCGAGGTTAAGAGAGGGCCAGTGAAGAGTAAAAAAAAGCAATCAGTTGAACAAATAGGGGTGATCATGCAAAAAGAGGCATTTTCTTACATAGGTTTGTATATATTGCAAGAAACAATGGGCCATATGTACGACAAAAGTGGCGGAGCGTGTCATTAGCTTCCTGGTTTTAACAACGAGCTCCTCCACTTCAGAAATGCAAGGCTGCACCATATTTACAAGAATGTGGTGCAGCCTTGCATTTACTCCTGCGATGGTGCTAAGTTCCACAACTTAGCGCCAACTCAGGTACCCTGGCAGCATAGTGCAAAGGTGTCTGGGTGCAGGGGAGGATGGGTTATGTGTAGGAAGGTGTCCCTGGTAGAGAAGTATGGCTCACTGGTTAGAAGCGGCAGACCCTGAAGCAGAGGTCGGCCCGGGACCAGGGTTCAATTCCCGACGCGGCAGGGTCTTGGGTCAATGTCCGCGGACTCGATAATTCTCGCCTAGGTGCCTACGCTAACCATGGGTCCCACTCTGCAACGCTGGGCAATAGCTTGCTTAATCTCCACAACGGCCCTAGCAGCGCCGGGGATGCCTGGCTTCGCCTTGGGGGTGACCTCTCACAGGGAAAGCCAGGACGGGTTCCCCAGCGGTATACAGCGCTAGGACACCACGTAACGAGGTAACAGTGCGCTTTACAAGTATACATACATTACATTACATTTCCTGCACATAAACAATCCTAAAATGCCATTTTGTAACTTTCATGTGTGCTACTTCATGCAGTTACAAAATGGCATTTTTAAAAAGATTTGTTTATTTACAGGAAGGGACACCTTCCTGTATATAAACAAACCATAGCATGTTGCTTTTTCCATGTGTGCTGCACAAGGCAGCACACATGGAAAAAGCAAAGACGAGGAGAAATAATGCATTTCTCCTCGCTTCACCACCTTAAAACCAGGGTTTTCCTGGTCTGAATTTTTGGCGCTGCATCCTATGTACGCCATCCTTGTAAATAGGAGGCAGTGTCCAATACAATGTGTGTTGCGGTCACTCGCCCACCACAACACCCACTGCATTCCCCTTTCACACTAAACATAGCGTGAAAGGGTGCCTTATGAATGTTAAATGGCTTAACGCTGCCTTGTAAATAAGGCAAGGCCCCTATCGCCACGGGATCGTCCCAAAAATTGACGTTCCCGTGACGATAGGGGTTGTACATATGCCCCAATGTGCTTTATGGATTGAATATATGTGAAAAACAAGGACCCCCTGAATAGGGAATATAATTCCTAGGACAGGGAAAATAATGTATGTGCAACAATTCCTGTGCAATTACAGTAATAACAAAGGGAACTAGTTAAATTAGGAGGACATAAAAGAAAAGCATAATAATAAAATCATATACTATTTAATAAACAACAATAGATTATACAGACAATATTCATGTTCAACATATTAAATATACAATGAAATACAAAAGTTATAATAAAACCATAATATAACACAAATTAACAAAAATTACAATCAATTAGAATAAAGGGGTGATACACAGTTAATTATTAAAAAGTGGCAAAATAGTATTTTAAAAATATGGGAAGTAATTGAACAGGAGAAGGATTTTCAAAATGTGTTTAGAGGTACACCCATGTTTGCTCACACAAGGTCACAAAACTTGAAGGAGATTTTCAAACGGCATAGTAGTAAGCCTGATTTATCAAACCATAAAGGGATGACTAAATGTCACAACTGCAGTCATTGTGGTAACGTGATACTAGGGGATGTATTCACACACCCACAAACAGGTAAACATATCAAATTGAGGCACACAGCAGACTGCAATTCGCATAATGTAATATACGCCATTAAATGCCCGTGCGGGCTGGTGTATGTAGGCAAAACTAACAGGAAAGTAAAAATTCGGATTACAGAACATAAGAGTTTGATAGGAAACAACAATCCGAAACCAAATCTGGCAGTTCACTGGAGAGACAGGCAACACTCTATCCCACAATTACGATTTACCTTGTTAGAGAAACTCGATGAATCATCACATGCTTATGTCAACCGTCAAATGTCTCAAAGAGAGACATTCTGGATTTGTTACTTGAATACGTTGGAACCTTGTGGGCTCAATGATAAACTGGAAATGTTATGTTTTCTATAAAATATATGTGTATGTTGTTATAATGTATTTATGCAGTGTATGACAATTTGACAAGAGTTGGTGGCCAGTTGGAATATGAATCAAATAGGCACGAGGGTCAGTGCATAGTACTACAGGTTTAGGGATTTTAATAGCACAGCAACACACCATGGGCACTAGGACTCTCACACAAGTAGGGTTTTTTCAATCAGTTTTTATCCACATTGATCTTGAGGAGTAAGGCTTGTTTTACAGTCAATTATCATAGGAATACGTTAAGGTTACAAACTAGGCTAAGATGGCGGCATGTTGTTTGTAGAAGAGGTCCTTCTTCAATGTTTGACCACATGACGTCAGACGCGCGTTTAGATTCAGCGAGAGCACCGAGTAGAATACGGTAGCATTTGTACATTGTCAAAGTACCGAATCGCCAGTAGATAGCGGGTCATGGTGACAGCACTGCGGAAGTAAGGTAAGGGTTTAGTAACTTAGCAGGCATATGAAATAATGAGGAGTCGAGGGACCGATATCAGTAGAGTTTTTTTTTCGTTTCATGCAGTACTGAAGTACCAAGCTTTTTGAGTCGGCAATTGACACACGAGCATTCGCATTGAAGAGAAGTTCAAGTGAGAATTTAACAGGTACCATTCACAAGATTGTATTGTTAAACAATATAACGGGTAGTGAGCATTGTATGGACAGTTATATCAGTTTGATGTTTTTTACAGGCTGACAGCAACAAACAGGTTAGTGTAAGTCACTGAGGGTGTTTTTCAGTTTAGGGTTAAGGTATTACGGTGTTTAGCACACAGCACTGTGGTTTGTGGTTATGGAAGCACGATTTCAAGCACCATTTGATTCATTTTTTAACGAGCATGACAAACAACGAATCAGAAATAGATGGTCTATCTAATTTTCCCATTGAATTGCTTGATGGATACAAGTATGAGTTTCTGTTGTTTTATTGTAGAATTCCCCTGATGAAGGTATTCAATTCCGAAATGCATTGGGAAACCACATAGATTTGCTGTTAAGAAGTGGATACATGATGTAAATGCGTTCACCTTAAAAAAACTCAAGTATAACAGAAGAAGAATTTAAGAAGAAATACAACACGACTCCGGAGTGGATTAATGTGTTGTGAATTGTGTTGGAAGAAATTGTGTTTTTTACATGGAGAGTATTATTTAGTGAACTTGGTTTCAAAAGATTTGTAAAATGTATGTAGACTGACTAGCACCCACTGGTCAAGTGAATAGTGCGCCATTCGTAAACAGTATCTATTTAATTTGAAAGGTTAGATAGTGACATTTCACACAAGATTCCAAAAGCTCAGTTCCTTCTATAATCCTTCGTACTCACCTCGAAAAAATATTTCTTGACGTACATTCTCTCTGCTTTACACCTACTCCCAGGGCAATTTACAGATCAGGTCGGCCAGTTTTATTCAGAGCTTCTTTCACAAACATGAGTCGGTGGATCTTACTGATTGCATTTATATTTAAATATTCATTAATGATAAATTGTAATAAACTGGCTGCCGGATTTGACCATATGGAAATATCCCCCCAAATTAAGAAGAAGTAGGCTTTATTACACTAAATGCAAGTATGACATTTAGCACTACTTTTTTAACATGAAATGCACACAGCTGCTCTTGTTTTATATGGATGTTTCCCATGTTTCAACAATAGGATTTTCACCCCAATGAATTCTCAATTGCGTGATGTGATGTAATGGCATTATCTTGGGATATTTGTGTAGCAAGTGTAAAGCAAAATGCTAGAAATTGCTTGAGATTACGCTCACATAAAATGAATTTTGCCTAGGTGTAATGGAAATCAATAGTGGAATAAGAGCCAATTGCTTGACTTCCATCTGATAGAATAGACCAAACTTTTCATGACAGTTAAAGTACAACATTCCTGAGGCAAACCAGGGAGTCTTTTCCAAAATTGATTCTCCTCAGTTTGCAGTGGGCCAGCATCTACAGTACTCCAGACACAGTCAGTGTAGGAGATATATTTGCTAATGTATATGTTCAAAGTGACCTCGGTCCACATCAGACACAGGGTATTCAATGAAAATTCATTCATCATGCATACCTTATGCAGTGAAATGACAGGTCATGGGCCCTGGCAGATCGGACAGATATACCCACAAGCCCATCTCAGATATCACCTTCTTTCACATGGCATGGGAACGCCCACAGATTCCAACTTTCTGGGCTGCTACTTTTGATATACTTGGTGTTATTTTAATCCTCTTGGTATGTGTGCAATATCTTGTAAATACCTTTCAAGACTGATAATTAAACGTCTGTACACAACACAGTGTCCGCTGGAGTTCACGAAAAAGAAATATCTAGAGATACTTTATGCAACGCGGCCCACTGTGTTCCTCATTCTCAACCAAATTACTGAACGATGCTCATTGTTCAGAGCCTGTCACTCCTTGATCATGCACTGTACACCTCTAAGATGCGAGGACAAAATCTCAACTTTAATCATGGTAAAAATGGCTTACACCCAATTGGCATATTTAATTTACTAATAAGTCTAGAAAAGGGGTACTACATTTACACAGGCCCTGTAAATTAAATGCTACTAGTAGGTCTGCAGCATTGATTGTATCACCCACTTAATTAGCCCTTTAAACATGTCTAAGACCTGCCACTGAAGCCTGAGTGTGCAGGTTTAAACTGCCATCTCAACCTGGAAAGATAAACGTTGTGCCAGGCCCAAACATCCTTCTTTTTTACACATATAAGTCACTTCTAGAGAAGCCCCTAAACAACACAAAGTGAACGGTGCAGTGTATTTAAAAAGCTGGACATGTACTTGTAATTTTTACATGTGCTAGTAATGAAAACCTCCTAAATTTGTTTTTCACTCCTGCAAGGCTTCCCTCCCATAGGATAACATTGGAGTTACCTCATTACATTTATTAAGCTATAGCTTCTACTTGGGATCAGGTGGACATATAGAGTTTGGTGCATACAGAATTTAAATTAAAAGCCCTCTTTAATAGTGAAGTCAGATTTTTAGTCACAATTCTGAAAAAGGCACTTTTAAAAAATTGGTATTTTTTTTGTCCTAATCATTTGGTGCCTGATCCTGGTTCACATGACTGGGTGTAGCTGGCAGTTGGTCTTTATGTATTCCTATTAGACAGTTTGTTTTTCCCTCATGTAGATCTACTGCTCCTACAGGATAACATTGGGCTCCCTTATTGCATTCATAAGTGATAACTTTCCATTGAGAGCAAAGAGGAATATCACGATTGGTGTCTGACAAATTCTAATTAAAAATCCTCTTTAATAATTAATTAGGATTTTAAGTTACAATTTTAAAAATGCCACTTTTAGAAATGTGGTATTTTCCCTCCCTATTTGGTGCTTGTAGCCTGTTTCTCAGTCACATGACTTGGTGTAGTTGGCAGTTGAACTTTGTTTATTCATCCCTGACAGCCACACAACCGATGGTATAGTTGTGCCTGGATGGGTAATCAACTGGCAGGATTGGGGGGATGGAGCTGGGTACAACCCCACTTTCAACTGAATGTGCTCTGCCGTACCTTCACTCAAGAGACTTGTCACCACTCCATTGTTCATACAACCATCTTGGAGACAAGGCAGGGAGGCAGGAAACTTCAAAGGACTTCAAATGAATTTTTCCAGACCCTTCTCCTACTTCAAAATGGGCATGAGGTATAAATAGTGGACCCTCAGGCCCAACTCCTCAGTACACCTCTGTAACTGTGGAAAACTCAAGAGGACTGCTCTGCTGCTCAGCAAGAAGGACTGCTACTGCCCTGTTGCCCAGCTGACCTAGTGAAGGACTGGTCCTGCATCTTGAACCCAGGGCCAAAAGAGTGACTCCAAGGACTAGCTGGCTGGTCTCCTGTTCAGAGCATCTAGGACAGAAAAATCTCCTACTACCTTGAACCCAGCACCTGGACTCTGCTTGTTGTGAGTCCTGTCCCAAGTGGTGCCACATCAGTGCTGGACCCTTGGAAGTGGGCCTAAAGGTGCACTACCAGCCCAATGGGTGGTTCAAAGAGAACCATCCCAGCACAACACATCACTTTGCATCAGAACTGCCGCAATGCAAAGCATCCCCAATGCAGGATCCAGAAGTTTGTTTGAACCACTGCTGCCTGACGCATCCAACGCAGGCCATCACAACTCTCTGCAACCCCGATTTAAGGTACGTTGTTCCATAGGCCTAACATGGTACCTGTATTCAGCGATGATCCATCACAGTCGTCCTTAACTTGCAACTTTGCCCCGGTAAAGCGCAAACAAAAAGCCTTAGTTGGGACTTTGTGCTTTTAAGCTCTGTTTTGACTTAAAACAATTACAATTTCATATCTTCGGTTCTACCAATTGGAATTTTGTCCTTTTGGCCTCAAATAATTTTTTACATTTTACTACATTTTTATAAATTGGTGTAGAATTTCTCTTGAGTTGTGTTTTCACTTTATTACTGTTTAAAGTGATGCCAAAATGCTTCACACACTGTCTCCAAGTTAATCTTGACTTCTTTGGTGCCAAGCTACCAGAGGGTTGCACACTGTTGCGTTACATTTTCACTGTGACTGGACTTCACTCAATGATAGCAATGTGGTTCTAAGAAACTAGTTATGCACAAGAGGAGAAATAAAGATATTTCTTCTCATTATATCTCCTCTGGGGAGGTGAACCCTTTTGATGCATTCCCAGGTTTACAGATCCTTGTAAATCTGAGAATGTGTCAAACCCCAGGGGTGTTGCATGGGAAAACCCTCTGCAACGCCCATGGAAAGCCCCCGACACAGTGTAAGCCAAAGCAGTGACTTGTGCTGCACTGCCTTACACCATATCTACGAGGCCATGAAAAGTCAATCAAAGTGGCTCTGCATGGCCTTGTATATGTGGGTTTGAACTCTACGCTGCCAGAGTGTCATTAAAGTGACGCACTGGTGGTGCAAGGGGCTCATAAATAAGCCTGTTACTTTCCTAGACAGCTGAAATTGTATAGATTACACAGCGCATTATGTTTTGAATGATTCACCTTTTCATCCAATAGTCGTGGGTTGTGGTTCCATCCATGAGCCGATAAATTGACAATGTTTACAACCAATAGCTCAGAGTGTGAGGTCGTATTTAGAACACATCACCAACGTTGTAAATAAAATTGGGTCATTTGAGCTGTCCTCATTGGAAGATCTGTGATTATACACTATGAACGTGAAAGCACTATATCCCTCCATACCTCATTAAAACAGAATTGAAGCCATCGAATGGCCTTTGTTAAAGGTTGGATAAATTGGAGCAAATAAGATCTTTTACCATTTTTTCAACTAATTCCATCTAAACCTGAACGTTTGGATCAAGTCTGAAGTGACCAAAAAGAAAGATTATTAAGAGGATATCCATAACATGCAATCTGAGGCCATTCATTGTGTCAAGAAATATGATCAACAAAACCTACTTACCAAACGAGTAAAATCCTCAGAGCCACAATTTATATTTGTATCAAGGATATCAACGACCAGCATGGCTATAAGAAATATAAAAATTTACATATAGAAATCAGACTACTAGACCAATATTTTGGTGCACTCTATGCAAAACTCCCTTTGGTTGTCTATCAAAGACCAAGGAACATAAATGACAGGTGATCAGGAAACAAACAAACCAATATACTAAAAATTATTATGTGGGCACCATTACTCACTACAATTACTTACATGCACTGCAATTTGATCCTGGGGCCAGTTGTACGGCACCCTTACAAGGGTTCCATGATTAAATTCAAATATAGAGGTGGATGTAATACAAAGAACTGCATTTACTCAGTGAAGTGTCTGTGTGGTTTTCTTTATATAGGTTTAAAAAAGTTAATTTACCTATTACAGGTCACAAAAGCAATATTTACAAGAAACATCTACAATGCCCATGAATTACCTTGATTCAAAACTAACTTTTTATAATTATAGTTAGAAATAGTGGTCATTGTGGATAGTACCTCAGACGGACATCAATAACCTTTTTCAACGAGACTTTTGGATGAGAACATTGTATACTCACATCCAAAAGGCCTAAATGTCCTTGTGGAACTGACAGTTATTTTTTGTATTTTTCTTTAACATTTAAATACTCCAATCAGAATTTTGCTCATGTGATATCTTCTAAGTGTGTATCTCATGCCCTCTGTGTTTGTGGGTTCTATATATCCACCAGTATGTGTCCAGGCCACGAACTTCTAAATAACTATCATACACCTACCAGTACAAGAGTTGATAATATCAAATTTCTGTATCAAGGCACAGTAGCCCCAATGTTGCTACTACACTGACTCATCAGTTTAGATATATATAAATGACAGGGTAGATTGTATAAACATAGGTACAATTTGTGGTCAGGATTCAGTGTTTTTTAGTGGTGACCTAAATTTTGACCTAAATTTTGTACATGGTCTTTAGTGCAAATACTTTGTAAATGCAATAAATCATGCACCTTTTGATCTTTATCTTCTGGCCTTTATATTTAATTTGGATACCGTTTGTACTTCTCTTATTACTATATACTTGATTATCTTATCATGCTTTTCACAAAATATACTTTAACATGACTACATCTATGATTATCTTGCGACTGCATACATCTCTTGGAATCTTTAAGTGTAGCACATTCTTCAGTTTTTATCTTGTGCATAATTGATGTCTTGCAACTGCATTGTTATCATTAGGTGAAGCCCAGATACAGTGGAAACTGCTTGTTTCTTGCTTGAACTGGTTCCATTTTTGACATAAATGGGTTCTTTGTTTATTATTTGAGTCAGTCTTTTATAAGCACAGAGGTCCTTTTATATATCTGTCCATGTTAGTCTTCTGATGCAGAATTAACTCACGGTATTGTAGATATTGTAACTAGATAGGATTGTTCATGGAACCTCTAAGTAGTTTTTGGTGAACTGAAATAACAAAACCCTTCATGATTGTACATTCCAACAAGGCTGCTGTAAAAAATTGGGTTATTAGTTAAGAGAGTGGAAGACCACTTGGGCAAAAACCGCAATCCTTGTCAGAGAAAGGCATGAAAAACCCTAAGAGCCTGAGTTAGACATCATTGCACGGGTACTCCATCACCATGGTGACGGATATCCCAGGCACCAAAATCTAAATCCTATACTGTGTTATGGGATTTAAATTTCAGTAGACAGGATATCCATTCCCATTGTGACACAGTAACCCATCTGCCGATTTCTTAATCAGGCCCTAAATTACCCTGTACTTACTCTCTGGAACCTTGGAACAATTGCTGTCAGTCTTAACTTCTAGACAATGTGTGGAGTATTTATGTAACACACAAACAGTAATAAAGTGAAAATCCCAAATCAATTCAGGAAAATAGAGACAATGTTATTAAAAGCAATGGCACTGAAACAAACTAAATCCAATTAGTAGAATGGGAGTTTTGTAGTTTTAGCGTAAATAACGCCTAAAAGATCAAATCAATAACTACGGGTATCTGGCTGAGAGAGACCAGGGCAAAGTCAAACATTAAGGCAAACCAGGATGGAGTACACGTCTGATACACAAGTGAATTGGGCCCAGTCTTGGCACACCTTTGGACTTATAAGAAATTCTGAAAAAAAGTTCCTGAAAATGAGTTCATCTATGCAGGGGAGCAAACTGTGTCCAAGGAGGAGGATGTTTATGGAGAGTCCCTGGACAAGGTCACTGTGAAGATTTTTACCTTCAAACGGTTTCACTTTTTGGGAGTTTGAAAGTCTTGAGTGGGACAAAGCAGCAGGTAAATCCAGCGAGGGCTACACCAGTCAAGATACCTTCACCAAGAGTTCCCACTGAACAGGATTTGCTGTTGTCTGGAAAATCGTAGCAGGAGCTACTGTATGTTAGGCCAACCAGCAATGCACTTTGGGCAGATCAGCTAGCAGGTAGGCCCTAGTCGTCTATCTGTACTGAGGGCCCTCTTGGTAAACAAAATGTTTCCCAAGTTTTAAGAGTTAGGTAGAAGCAGCACTTCTAACACCACTTCCAAGGGTGTAGGGCATGGGGGCTCCACTTGGGGGCTAGAAGGCCAGGTGTAGAGTTCAAGGCTTCAGGAGCTTGTTCTGTCTCTGTAGCTTACACAGGAGGCCAGACAACTAGTACCTGGAGGCACTTCTGGTGGTCCTGGGTTCAAGGAGATGGTCCAATTCTCTTACAAGCAGAAAGGCAGGTCTTCAAGCAACACTGTGGTTCTGTAGTTAGCACCAGAGAGTCCTGGGGGTGCTTCTGAATTTTACCACAGGTGCAGAGTGTACTGAGGAGGTGTTATGAGGTTCCAATATTTATACCTGGCACCAGCTTTTGAAAAGGGTGTCTTCCCTATACTAGCCCCTCATATGGTTCTGTAAAATCCTCACCTTTATTTGTCAAGATTCCAAGAAGTCTAGGATGGGAACAGAGCAGTGCCAGTTTCCTCTCTGTGTGCTGGAGGCAAGCCCTTTGAAATGTAAGTGAATCAGGGAACAGCTCTGCACCCAACTTTTTGCTGGCAGAATACCCTACCTGCCAACACCTTTTGTCTTTTGGCTTTTGTGTTACCGTCTGGGGTGGAATACACAAAGCCCAACAGCAAAGCCATTCAGTCATGTGACTCAGGATACAGGCAGAGGTGCAAATGGTTAGGACATGACATTTATACCAGTTCTCAAATAAAAGGTTTCCACTTACTAAATATAATAATTTACTCAATGCTATCCTATGGAAGAGATAGGTCTTACAGTAGTGAAAACCTAATTTAGGAATTTTTCACTACTAGGACATGCAAAATTTACGTAGATATGTCGTACTTTTTAAATACCATGCACCCTACCCAATGGGCATTTAGGGCCTACTTTAGGGGTGAAGTATGTACTAAAAAGTAAAGTTTAGGCATGGTCAATTTTACCTGGACGAAAGGGCAGTTTAAAAATGCACTACAGGTGGCAGTGAAAGGCCTGAGACATGTTTTAACCACTTCGACGCTAATGACAAAGCCAGCTCGTCATGGGCGTTACCTGCCCCGCGCTCATGACGAGCTGGCTTTGTCACAAACAAGCCATTTACTCCTTTCTCAGCGCACAGCAGGTAAACGCGGTAGCGCTGAAGCAGTTAAAGTGCTACTTTAGTGGGTGGCACAAAAAGCTCTGAAAGCCTACTAATAGCATTTACTTTACAGGGTCAAGGTATCTTGTGGTACAGTATACTAAGGACTTACAAGTAAATAAAAGCAGGGTAAGGCCAATTTTACTATGTTTTTACGTATGAAGCACAAGTACTTTGTGCATTTTACCCCTACTAACCAATGCTAGAGTCCTAATGCCAACACAAACAAATTAAAAACATATGTTGTAGAGAGGAATGATTTTTTTAAAGCTACTTTAAACCAGTTTTGGTGACCTTAAATATCAAATTCAACAATAATGAATATTCCATCATGGCTGCTATCATGGTAATACCAACCACAAGACATTGCACAGTTTTTCTATTTATACAATTTAACAATGCAAGACCATTTACATGTTGGTATGACCCGAGTGCTACATCATGAGTTGCAGGATCGTGTTTTCATGGTTCTACACATACTAACCATTTCCAACCTGCATACAGGTATGAGAATTACTTTCTAAATAATCAGATTGCATTTTGAAACTTTAGTGCATTTTCACGGCTTTGTTCTTGCCAGCGTTGAGAGTTGGTCAGTGTTTCTAATGGGTGAGCTTTAGACACCACACCTTAGGTGATATTGATGCAGATTTGTATCGCATTGTCACCACAGGGTGGGTCTGACAATTAGGACTCAATATGTCAGGTGGATACTTCATTATGATCTTTGCAATAGACAACAACTGTTTTTTTTAACATCGCCTATATGAGGTTTGTTTAAATTATCTGTGAGAGTGTGCATTGTATTCAGCGAGAATGCACAATTTTGTATAGTTCACATAGACTTAGCGACAATTATCCTTGTTGCCGCACAATCAACATGGGAGCTTTGACCAGAGTGAACGAGCATGGTGTTTATTTAATTAATTATTGCAAGCTATACTCAAGAAAGGTAACTTGTGCATTAAGACTCTTACAGCATGCCTCACATATTTAGAAGTATGACTGTTCTCGCATTTGTTTTACATAGCCTTGTTCTATTTTGATATATACATGTATTTTCTTGTATTTCCTGTTTTCAGGTATTAATCTACAATTGTCAAATGTACCGAATGAAGGGCCTCTGTCTGAAATGCATTTGGTCCTGTTTATGTACTATGATAAGGAATATTCAATATTAAGTAAAGAGCATTTTGGCTTTCTTCAAAATTATTATATTTACACATCATGTGGGATAGTTGATGGTTACAAAATTTAGGTAGGTGGAATTCAAGAAAGATTAGTTGACTGAATTTAAATTGAATCAGCAATTTTGCTTTAATGGAATTGTGCATCTCTGGGTTAGACTTGGCTAATGACTGCCGGCTTGGTAACTTTACAATAATGACTACAGAGCGCATCGGCCCTCCACTACTGGATGGCAGGTATCCCCTTACCTAGGGTAAGAAACAAGTATATCCCAATGCAATGTGCAGTGTGGTTGTCTGTTGTTTGTTTTGCAGTGTAATACCACAAGTGATCAACCATGAGATTTCTGGTCTCTGCAAGTAAAGTATGCCATAAACACCAATCCCGGGACTGCTAGATATTTGACGTGCAAGATGGCCACACGTATGTGAGGCTGCTGCAGTCTGGGGCCATTATCTGATAAATTCATGTCCCGGATACCTACTTGGTGTCTCAAACATTGCTACACTGACAGCAGAAACTGTAGGATGACGCATTTCAGAGTTCTTTGGGTGCAAACCGGTGCAGATCAAGCCTACCTGAGCAAAAGGCCCCATTGACCTACTGCAAGGCCGCAAGACTGTCATGGAAGCAGCCGGCATGTGTAAGGCCTATAAACAGAGCTGCAAGAGATGGTGAGTGTCAGTACCGGGCGCTGTAGTATAACCCACCAGAGGCTCGCTTTGACTTCACTTGCCTAGAAGACAACACATGTGGGGCTTAGGCCACAGGGAGGTTCGAAGTGAGTGAAGTGGCTTGCTGGGGCTGTCCAGCAACCCCGTCGCCTGCTTTTAGCTGTGGGCTAGACTCATGGCGGCTTCACAAGGGTCTGCGGTGCCAGTGAGGGGCATAGAACATCCTCCCCGCCCCTCACTGGAGATCCATGCTCGGTCAGATGACACAGTAGCACCCATGTATGAGGCGACAGTGCAGGCCTCAGGTGGACTGACTGTGGGGGGTGCTGCCTGGGGGACACGCTGAGCGCTTGTCTACCTCAAGGCCTCTGTGTGAAGGAATCAGCTCCAGCGGGCACGGTGTTGTGATGCAGATCCCCTCCTCACCAAACCCTTAAGAGGGGTCGTCTCTTATGGAGGACCCCCACCGGAACCCGAAAGACAATCACCCATGCCCTCGGTAGCAGCAGACGGGACTACAGCAAAACCCTCTACTCTGGCACCATGGGCAAACTCCAGAAAAGACTTCAACGTATACAGAACGCCTCTGCATGCCTCGTCCTCGGCATCCCCCGCCACTCCCACATCACTGCCCACCTGAAGGACCTACACTGGCTTCCAGTCAACAAGAGGATCACCTTCAAGCTCCTCACCCACGCTCACAAAGCACTCCACAACACCAGACCGGCATACCTCAATAAGCGTCTCACCTTCTACACCCCGAATCGCCAGATTTGCTCCTCCGGCCTCGCCCTCGCCACTGTCCCATACATACACAGAACCACCAAAGGCGGCAGATCCTTCTCCTACCTCACCGCCAAGACGTGGAACACCCTCCCCACACATCTCCGTCAGACCCAGGACCTGCTGACCTTCAGGAGACATCTCAAGACCTGGCTGTTCAAGCAGTTGCTGCAACCCCTCTCCCCTCAGTGCCTTGAGACCCTCTCGGGTGAATAGTGTGCAATACAAATGGATGATTGATTGATTGATTGATTGATTGATTGATTGAGGACGGGTTGGTGCCCCTCACATCATGGAGCACTGTAGAAGCGCTATACTGAGGAGCGTGGATGCCCGGTTGTCAGCAGTAGCTCGGGCAGGAGAAGACACCCGAGGCAGCATTGCTTTTCCTTGCCCATAAATTGCTCTACACAGCTGCCTAAGTCACTGTGGCTCCAGCCTATAATGACTAGTAGACATTGTCCGTAAGGCACACTGACAAGGACCACTGTCTGGAGGCCATAATTCTGGGGGCCCATGATATATGAATCTACCACTTCTTATTTGCCTGTGATAAGTCAGAGGAGGGGGCCTAAGATTACAGGTGGCTGCCCATTTCAAGCAGCATGTTTCTTGATGATGGGCTCAGGTGCCCCTCTGACAGCCTGGGAGGACCTTGGGCAGAGTGACCAATAACAAAAACCTAATCGCATTGCAGAACACAAGCCGCCATTATGCGCTGCCCATGTCTGCTGGTATCCTTCTGACTATACTTCTGAGGTGTGGTGGGACTACGAGGCTGCGGGCCACACTAGTTATATCTCCTGGTGAGCTGGAGTGCTGAGGAGCGACCAGGAGCCACCATATCAAGCTGCATAATGGAGACATACATAGGAGGCCCGAAACCACACGACTACACATCAAGATATTAGAGACATGGGCACTCTGCCACCTATAATAATGGGGAAAACAGACGGATGCCAAACTAAGCTGCAGTTGGATGCGCACAGGTTTGCCCAGTCACCGGCGATAATAACTAAATGTGATTGCAAGGTTTCCCCATGGAAGATGCCACTGAGGCAGCAGATACATAATCATCACTTGTTGCAATGCAGTGAAGCCTTGCGTCAATGGGAAGCAAAATGGGTACAATGTGCACCAGAATGGACGCTATCACCCACACAATGGAAAAGCAAAATGGGCGTATAGCAGAAACATAACACAGAATCTCTACAATTGAAAACACAATGTCTACCCAGGGTCAACAGCTGCTAAATATGGAGAAGGTGCTTATACTAATAACTGCCCAAAACCATGATTTGGAGGTGAGTTCCCATAGAAACAACATACAAATAATAGGGATTCCCAAGTCCACCACCACTGGCTAAATGGAGGACTTTGTGGAGTGTCTACTCACCACCTTATTCGACGCAGATTCATTCTCCAAGATGCTAATTGCTGACTGAGCCCACCATGCACTGATGACCCAGCCTCCACCTGGCACCTCTCCCCATCCAATAATTGCCAGGATTCTGCATTACTGAGAAGGAGATGCTACACTACGCTTAGCCTGGGACAAACGCACACTACAGTTTGAGGGGAACACAGTATCCATATTTCCAGACTTCACTGTTGTGGTACAGGAAGCCCGTAGGAAATTCATACCCATCAAACAGAAGTTATGACACGGCAACATCCCCTATGCAATGCTGTACCCTGTATGTCTTCGCATCTCACATCTGGTCAAGAACCACATCTTCTTCTCCCCACAGCAGGCTGGAGACTTCATGAGATGGGATAGTACTCGTGCCTCCCTGCTGGCTCACATGACGCCTCAGTCCAAGCCCTCAGAAAGACTAATCTTACTTGTCAGCACCCAGTTTTGCAACATCCCACCTGGCTATGCTAAACTTTTAGGGATCCAGATGATGTTCTATGGACACCACCCTAGAGTCACGTCTCGGGGACAATCTTACGCTGAACACTTTCGCTGTGCCTAATACTGTGTGATGCTTTGCTGTCCCTGTTATGCTGATTTCTGAGGTATACGGGACATCTGATAATGTTCCCCAGACAACCTCATTTAGGCAAGGAGGATCTACATAGCTGACTGGATGAACTCTCTGTAGGACACCTCTGATTCTGGTACATGGTACTTTATTTTTTTTACTCTTGCACAAACTGCCTTTGGCTTTCTTGGTGTAACTTCCCTTGGTCTCAACCTAATTCTCTAATCATCCTATTCTGCCTGCTGCTTGGGAGCTTGCTTCCCCATTTCCTGTCAGCCCCTGTTCCTTATTCCTTTTTCTCTATATTCCTTTTCTCCCTCTGTTTTGTCTACCATTGATCGTGCATTGCCATGGATAGATGACCTCATTCAATTTCTGCTAGTGACAATGCCATTTTGGGACTATCTTTGCTTCTTGGGGCTTTGGTGGCAAAAGTATCCCTGGCAAGATTGGGCTTCCAGGGTGTTAGGAAGGTGCGAAGGGAAATGTTCTATTTGGTTTCTTATGTCCATCTACCTAGATTGTCAAAACCAGAATGGGTGATTCTATTGAAACTGTATCTTCACGTCTGGACAGACAAATCAGATATACACTAATTATTCAGAGATGATAGACATTGAAGCCATGCAGCCTAGAAGCATTTGCCTCTGTATCAATTGCCTCACATGGAATGTTAGGGGCTTAGGAGACCCTTCCAAGTGGAGGCACATTCTTGCATATCTGGAAAGGCATAATATGTTGGGCTTCATATAGACATTTTCCTCGTATGCACGTGGCACAGCGATACTAGTGAGTAAGTGCACACCGTATATTCTGCAGGTATCCCATAATGACCCCCAAGAACAATACACATTGATATGGGCCAAACATGCTTCTATCTCACTCACCATTGTTAATTGTTATGGCCCAAACACTGATGAACCCTCCTTCTTCGATAGATTAAGGGGCCAAATAGTAGACATTGAATCCCCACACATTCTCTGGGGAGCAGAGCTGTATCAACTATATAGCTCCTCCACTTCACACTGTGTAGCCGCCTGACATGTTCATGGCATTATGGTAGAACATGAGATGCTAGATGTCTGGCGCACAATACACCCATAGGAGGCAGAAGGCTCCCTTTAATCTGGGGTACATGAAAGTTGGACTATATTAGACTACTGGATGATATCGCTATGGCTTGAGTCATTGATATGAGAGGGAGTTATGCATCTAGCTTCCACCTACTCGGACCACTCCCCTGTTCTTGAAAAAAGTCCCCTGCTGACCCCACAACCATGTACGTGCAATGTGGCGACTCTCTCCACTTTTGCTATTTGATGACTCCTTCTGGGAGGAACTGTGACAAGAGATTAGAGGCTTCCTTGACAGAAACAGTGATACGGTCCCAAAGCAGAGTACTACCTGTGAGAACTTTAAGGTCACAGTGCTGGGGCTATGCCTGGCTGAGAGTGGTGGTGTGCTACATGCATTCAGGGATACTCCTAAGAAAATAGAGGGATACATCAAGTCCCTAGAGTCATGGCTGTGGTTGCTTGGCGATCTGGAAGTAGCTAAAAAGATTAGGACTGCACAGTCTGAATTCCAAGAAACTGCAGAGTGAGAATGGCTATACCGGAGAAAATACGCTTGGTTGAGGACGTAGGGCAAGAGATAAAGGCCAGGGCATGCCCTGGCATCCATGACACCTACACCATGATTCAAAAAGCTGTACTTGAGATTAGTGACAGAGGTAGCTCCTTAATGCATGATACACTAGACATTTTGCGTGTGTTTTCCCCCTTTTATGGTACTCTATACACATCTACAAGGATGCAGGAGACTGATGTAGATGCCTACCCAATAAACATTGCACTGTGATGGCCTAGCGATGCAGAGAGGGAATTCTTTGCAGCACATATAAAAAAGGATGAGATATGGGATGCTATAATGCATCTGCAGTGGGCAGGGTGCAGACTTCTATAAAGCATACATCAGCATTCTCACGCCGCTATTAAAAGCGTTATATTACAAAGCGAACAAAGAAGGCTTACTCTTGCCCTCTATGAGGAAAGCCATTATACTTGCCCTACTCAAACCTGACAAAGCGGCTGACACTTGTGATTGTGTCTGGGCCATGTAGCTTATCAATTGCGATGTAAGATACAGGCCAGAATTCTGGCAAATCGCCTCAGTCTCTTAATTACATTTCTGTTTCGGCTGACCAATCGGGATTTATACTTGGGCAGGCCATATTCCACAACTTATGTACCCCGTTCCCTCTACTACAGGACATGACCCAGATCTGTCTGCGGTTGCATTCTTTCTCAATTTCCGTAAGGCTTTCAATATGTCGGTATGGGACTACCTGATGGTGCTTCGGTGTCTGGGATTCCACTCAGCAGTTCTGTCATGGATCACCTCCTGTACAACAACCAACAGCCAAGGTCCAGATCAAAGGATCATGTTCGGGTCCATTCTTCATCACTGTGGGAACACGGCTGGGTGTCCCCTTTCACCCTTGCTGTTCGCCCTAGCAGTGGAGCCACCAGCTGCAAAGCTTCAACAGTATCACCACCAACATGCCATCAGATATCCCAATAAGACATATCTTAGTATCACTATATGCATATGACATCACATTGTATCTTAGAGAACCTCAGAACAGTCCGAATGTTGTGCTTTGTGAGTTTTACACTTTGAGAGACTGTCAGCCATCCAGATTAAGTGGGAGAAATCTAACACCTTCCCTTTAACCGCGGCTACGCAAAGATTTCAACTGGATTTTCTACTTAAGTGATGCAAGTTTGGCCTTAGATATTTGGGCATTGAGGTGTTTAGAATTGGAGATGAACTGATACGTGCAAATTGTGGGACTGCCCTGTCCAGTGTGATGGTCAGTGTCTCCTGCTGGCTATTCTTGCCCCTTTCCCTGGTGGGACACACTTCCCTCATGAAAGTTGTCATATTACAAAAGTTTCTGTACCTGTTTTTCAATATTCCTCCCTAACTGGGGAGACATTTCTTCAAAATGCTCAGGACACAGATGATTCACTTGGCCAGGGTAAGTAAGCAACCAAGTAAACAATGGGAGATGCTCACTCAACCCTTTGGGCGGGGGGCTTTGAAGCCCCTGACATGCAACTCTATTACCTGTATGCCCAGGCTCACTACTTTATCTATTGGTACAAACATGCTGCTTACATGCCAACCATGGCCATTGAACAGGGCTACATGGCCTGATCCCCTCTACTGATAACCTTGGGCTGCAGGCGTTAATTGCTGCCCCCTCAGACTCCACTATTCTTTGCACCGATCTAGTGAGGGGAAAACTGGAAAAAATGAATGGTAAACTGCTACTATACTCACCTTCCATCCCATTACACTACCAGGCATCCATTACTATAATACATAAAAAATACCTGCCGGAACATGCTGCTTGGGACTGGGATGAGCACTTGCGGTGACAACTATGATGATGACCTATTTATTACTCATGAAGCCAGGTTTGCCGGAGGGACACCAACACCCCTAGATGTCTTCCTATATATTGTTGTGTTCGATTTTAGATTCCGAATTAATTTCCCGATTCATGCCCTTATATAGGTACAATTCACATTGTCTTTATATAGGCATAGAAATCCAGTCCTTATTTAGGCAATATAATATAGGAACTACACTACATGGCGCCCAACATTTGGTAAGGCACTAATTTAACCTAGATACGGAATTAACTCAGTCGAGCTTTTCTCAGATACCGCATACTCATAATACTAAAATAGATGTCTGGAGTGGGTAAGAGATAATATCCGGCATAGCTGAGTAGGATGAAAAAGTCCTTTGTATTAGTTTTTGGTTTGTTCAACATTGAAGGATACAGTGTTTCAAAATATTGTGCACCTTATCTTTGTTCCCTTGAAGCTTGCTCTGCAAATTTCATTAAAGAAAATGTCCCTAAACGGGACTTACAACGCCAAAAACGGTGGAGCTGCGGCTGACCCAGCCGATGCAGCTCTTACCTTCACAGGTTTCCAAGAAACCGATGAGAATGCTATAATCATTCCTCCAAATTTAAGAAAGCCATCACTATAAAACTTATAAAACATGGTTTATCATCAAGAGGTGGGAGAGCAGTTTTGTGATAGAGGCACATGAATATCACCAGACAGAGGTATTCTATTAATGGATAGTCTTCCCAGAAGCAAATCCTGTAACACGTTTGTTTCACTTCTACAAAGAAGATGATCCACCAGAGGAATATATTCCTTTCGAGGATATTGAATTTCCACTCACTTACCAGGAGCATGAGCTCTGGTTTAACGGCGCCCTAAAACATTCAAATCACATTACCAGGCTCGGTCCACTAGGTAGACCAGGAGTAACATGGTTGGTTTTAGCCGGCTACACACCTGACCCTGACATTGAATCAATTTCGGACGAGGACTTACTTGCAAAATTTTATAGAATTATACAGTTAAAAGTCTTTACTAAAAGCACTCCTACTCCTTCTAAAAAGAAGTGGGAAAATAGCAAACAAACTTCTAAAGAGAAGAGTTCTCATTCCAGAGGTTGGTCTCCTCAAAAGGAGCACTCTGAAAAGAGGTTTAACCTCAGGAATAGGGATAATTTGAGAAAACCTGATAGATATCAAGACACTGATACACGTTCCTCTCGTACCTTTCAGACTTCGTCACAGAAATCCAAAAGAAGAGGACGGTCAGAAAACAAGGAAGAACGTGTAAAGTCCAAAGACGATCAACACGTTCAGAAAAAACAAGAAAACTCAATTTACCAAAAAGAAGGTAGCAGGTATTAAAATCAGACATGCCGAGGATCTTGAGGACACAACTCAAGAATGGACAATGGGCTCAGACAATGTTGGACAGCGCAGCAGAAGTCACGATAGCTTGCCAGAACCTAAAGGATCTTCTGGAGACAGTGGACTTGAATGAATACATTCAAGCTGAAACTGCAGACACCAGGGTTAGTTCTCCACATAAGTTACATAAAATAACACTCAGGATGGAGGGAGACATACCAAGAAAAGTGAAATCACTCTTTTGAGAGCGACTTTCTAAGGGTTATGACATTCTTCTAGCTGAACAAGACTGGCCACCAGAATTTTTCAGGGAGTGCCCATATGGCGAGGACATCTTTATGCCAGCCTTCTCTAACCATATTCCAATTCATTTAAAATATACTTATGCCAGGAAAAGGGCAGTTGCCCAAGCTCCAGTATTATAGAAATATCATGTAGGATGGGATGAGAACTCGTCGCACCATAAAATCCAGTTAAAAAATCATCCAACTGCACAAAGGCAGTACCCAGTTAAGCAAGAAGCTAAAGAACAGGTCAGTGAGATCTTAGATCAACTTGAATACCAAGGGGTGATTGAAACATGCACCTCATCAATGAAAAAGCCTTTGTTTCCTGTCTCCAAACCAGACGATATATATTGTCTAGTATTTTATTACAGACATCTAAATTCTTGTTGCAAAACACTTGCTGTGCAGAATGCACATAGTCCAGCATTAATGAATAACATTGTGCGTAAAAAATATGAAACCACATTAGATATTTTGAATGGTTTCTTTTGTCATAGCATTGCACCAGAAAGTAGGTATTTGAACGCTTTCTCAATTATGGGGACACAGCATCACTTCTGTCGTCTCCCTCAAGGAATCAAGAATAGTCCAGGGTTGTTTTCAGCAAGGGTAATAGAGTTACTACAAATTTATGATGACGAAGTATTGTCATATGTTGATGATATCTATCTGACAGACGATGACCTGGATAGGCACTTAAACAGGGTGAACACCATTATACTTGGATTCACCTCCGAGGGGTACAAATTCAATTTTAAGAAATCAAGAATTGCCCATCTAAACATCCTTTTCCTAGGATACAAACTTTCAAGTGAAGGCAAAAGCCTGGCAGCCAACTTTTTAGAAAAATGTGCGCTGCTCCAGCCTCCAAAAACGCGGACAAACTTACAGTCAATTCTAGGTTTCCTGAATTCCGGAAGAAATTACATTCTAAACTACGCAGAAGGGCCCTTAAACCTCTCTACAAATTAATTAAACCTGATGTTAAAACAGTAAACTGGACACAAAAACACACAGAAATTTTGCGGTCACTCCAAAAAGACATGTTAGCAACAAAACATTTACAAACATGCGTAAACATATGCAACTTAGTGATCCGAATAATTCCGGGTCAGTGCGGATTCACCTACTTAACTTTTAACGAAGGTGAAAAAGTATCAATCGCATACAAATCACATTTGTATAAACAAGCAGAAATGAAATTCACTTTAGCAGAAAAGAATTCTGACAGCTGTTCAAACTGCTGTAGCAAAAGAAAGAGCCCTAGCACAGGGGAAACGCATTATGGTCGTAACTCCTGTACCTGCCTTAGAGGCAGTGACAAAAGCGAGCATTTCTAATGCTAAAGCTTTATATCCAAGATGAATACAATTGGTTAATTCTCTTACTGCAACAGATGTTGAATACGTTTTTGATCCATATTTGAAAACACAAGCATTTCTACAATACGAACAAGAATGTCCTTCGCCCACTGAAATTCTGCCTTTTGACCAGTATGAATATATCGTTTATACTGATGGATCAGCTCAACCTGCTACAGAGGGTAAACAAGCCTATAGTGCAGCGTTCGCGATCGTTAAAGGTCGTTGGCGCAATGGCAAATTTAGACCAATGATCACTAAAACTCAGCAGCGGTCCGTGGAGGGAGTTACGGTGGGGCAGGGAGGCGGGGAGGGGGAGGGGCAGGTTGGATGGTGCTAAAAACCGGCATATGGATAATTACAGGTAAGTAAACAATTTAATTAATAAAACAAATTTTGTAGCGCACACTGCATCGCAAAATGCGATGCAGTGCGCGCTACGAAATTCGTTTTATTAATTAAATTGTTTACTTACCTGTAATTATCCTATGCCGGATTTTAGCACCCTCCACCCTGCCCCTCCCCCTCCCCGCCTCCCTGTCCCACCGTAACTCCCTCCACGGACCGCTGCTGCTAAAACTCAATCCTTAGGAGATTGTACAGCTCAGCGAGTTGAACTACAAGCATTAAAGATGGCACTTGAGAATACGGACCGCAAATTCCCCACACTCATAGTGTGCGATTCGTGTTATTGTGTTCAATCTTACAATGAATACTTGCAAAACTGGCTTCAAAATGGTTTCAAAGATGCAAAAGGTGACATGATCAAGCATAAAACGCTTCGGGAACAAGCAGTTCAGCTACGGGAAGGACTACAAAACACTCACATGATACATACGCTGAGTCATCAACGTGATGGTGTTCACGTTGAAGGGAATTCATTAGCTGATGAAGCAGCAAAGGCAGCTGTGCAAACAGCTTCCGTAGCTGCAGTCACTCATTCAAAAACGAAAATAGACAGTGAAATAATACTGGCTGTCAATGCTTCAAGTAAAGACAGTGGTAAAACATTACCTAAAGGTTTTCCACTCAAATACTCATATATAACTGATGCAAACAATGTTCTGTTTGCTCGAATCCCTGGAGTGGGTGATATGGTAATTCTAAACATGGAACATAGATTAGGACTGATCCTAGCAGCACATGAAGGGCTTACCTCTTCACATGCAGGTGTTTCCGCCACAGACTCATTTTTAAAACAGAGATATTGGTGGCCACGCATGAGGAAACAAACCAGAATCTATATTTTGGATTGTGAAATATGCCAAAAGATGAAAGTGTCTTCTGTGAAACGTCCTGCGCCGACGCCCCTGTTAGTTTCAGATGAACCATTAGCTTGCGTTTACCTGAACCACTGCGGTCCCTTACAAAGGGATGGCAACTATAAATATATCATGGTCACAGTGGATTCGTGTTCAAGGTTCATTTGGATGTGGACTCAGCGCTCGGCTGAAGCTCGAACTGTTATAAAAGATTTGCGAGTCTTTATCGGCACATAGGCAATCGGCACGCTACATTCTGACCAGGGTCCTGCGTTACCTCTCAAGCTTACAAGGAGGCCATGGACAGTTTGGGCGTTGCATTGCTGTATTCTAGTCCATTCCATCCTGAGGGAAATTCAGTTGTGGAGAGAAAAAAACGGGACATAAAGCAATATATAATAACTAGGGTATTAGGTTCGGGTGACGGATGGGTCAAACATCTAATAAGTATCCAACGTAGTCTTAACAACTTTCCAAGAAGTTCTCTAGGGGATATTACTCCATATGAGGTCCTTTTTGGGACAAGAATGTTGGTCACGGACCTTGATTGTCAGACATCAGTGGTGGACCAAAAGAAATTTGATATCAAATATCATTTGGAGGACAGTTTTGTGTCCATCAACATGATTAAACCACACCAAGTGGCCTATACTAAGCAGTATGCCAAGTGGACCCTGACCGAGTAGCAGACGCACTCCTCTAGTTATTATCCAAGAGGTTCAAACTGAGATACTCATCACCTTTGAGGAATCTGCAGTGCAAAAAGAAGGCCTATGCAACAAAGCTATGGAACTTGCACCTTTTGAGGCCCAAATAACAGTTTCTCATGAAACACCTGTCTACAATGAAGTAACAAGTGATCAAGTGGTTCCAGCGATTTCAACGAATCCTGATGCAATCCCTGCAATTGACAGAACTGCCTCTGGCTATTTCATTAACGTTGATACGTTTTCTGAGGATCCCAGCGAACCTGAAACAACGCCAGCAAAAAGAACTTTCAAAGAACAAGCAACTGACTTTTTTCATCACCTGGAAAAGACCTATCTGGTTTCACCATGGATTGAACTTTGGATTGTGTTGGGTGTATTTTTTCTTCTACCTTGATTGACTCTGGTAATATCTCTGGATATGCTTATAAATGGAAGATATGTCAAAATGGACACAGCAAGTAAGAACATCAACTTACTCCTCAAACCACACAAATCATCCCATCGTGAACAAAGAGACTTGTCATCAGTGAACATCACAGCCGTTCCTATACCAGATGGTATAGCTTGGGACAAAATGGATTATGACATTTTTGACCCGTCAGAGCTGTTGAAGATGCCACACTTATTCAAAATTTCACTAGGCGACTTTGTTTAATCTAGTGCCTTTTCTGATGATTGGGACTTCGAGACTGTTAATATTATGATGTCAGACCTAGAAATGTATGCAGTATTTACAAATCATGAATATTTAGAAGGTTCATCTGACTATGAACAAATGCATTGTTATAACCATTATGGTCATCATTTCTTGCACAAATCAACAATGCCTAGAAATGTATTAATGTATAACCAATGGGAACATTGTCCTACGCCACCAAATGGTAGCTCAAAAACTTTTGCTATGAAATTTCCGAACTTTTCAGGGTTCAATGTATACGATGCAGAATCATTTTACTTTAAAAATGTAAACAAAACAGGAATGAAAAGTATGTTGACAAATACCAAACAGATTTATTCTGCAGCCTTTTATGCCCAACTGTCTAAACTAGGTTTTGACTTTTGGAAAGACAACATTGAGACAAAAAATGTCTAGGGTACAAAAGATTGGCAAGTGCAGGGGGTAGAAGCTTTATTTAGAGCCTGTATCATCCCTGAGCAAATGATGCTTTTGAATGACACTGTCCAACAGACGTCTTGCCTTGGGTTAGCCAAGATCAAAGACATGAATAATCCGTCTATACCTACACATACACCTGAGAGTGATAACACTTCAGAGGGGGAGGTCGACGCACATACTATTTTGCTTCACAACCGAACAGATCCAGATTGGAAAAAATGGTTGATCTAGCCCACAGATACAAACAACTGTCAAGATAGATTCCTGAACAAAACACACGGTTTCACATTCAATAGGCCAGACCCAAGGTATGTTCAAAGACAACATCCTGGAATAGTAACAACATACAGTGTAGGGAAGCTCTGCCTTGATTGGCTATAAAAGATCCACGCTTAAGGATGTCAAACAACACTTATCTTTACTTAAAAATGGAGCAGACCGTAGGGAATTCTTGCTAGGACCAAGAAAACCACGTCATAAACGTTTTATATATGCCGGTGTCTATGCTGCTTATAATGAAGCATGGAAGATTACGCAAGCAGAAACTGCAGAAAGAATACGAGAAATTGATCATATTAATTTAGAGAAAACTCTCTCTCTGGTTGACAATTGGTTAATGACTCTGTCGTCCAGGATATATTCATTGGACAGCATAGTGTCTTCTGCCATAGACATCATGGAACAGGACGTGGTCATGTTGCAAGATGGTCGGTCGCAACTATGTTCTATCATGCTATTAGGCTGGACATTGCAAAACCTTTGTTCAGGCTATGTGCCTTGGCGTTTAATCAATACTACGTCACTGTTTTCAGAATTCAATCTCACTGATAAACAGATCAAATTGGCACAAAGGGGAGCAGACTATACGGTGCTGAGCATTGAAAGACTGGAAAGATTGTCATTTACGGTAGCAGAGAAACCAGCTACTGAATGGATAATACATGGAACAATCACTCTGCCTGTTACAATTTTACATTTTCAGTATTGCCTAAAACACATGCCAGCAGGTACATATGAAAGGTTGGGTAAATAATACATCAAGACATCCTGAGAAATTACCATACACACACAGATGTTGGAGTGGGGGACGTGAAGGGTTTCTTAGCTGTAAAAACTGTGAAAACGCACTAAGGAGTTCTCTCCTTTGTCAGGGTATAAACTTGCATGGGACCTGCGATGGTTCCTCTAACAATTTATCCTACCACCTGCACGGTTCACCAGCTGCAGTGATTGATCAAATTTTTGGACAACTTTCAAATGGAAGTTACCTCATGTTGAACAATCACAGCTGCTGTGGCATGTTGCCAGGTATACCATATCTAGTAACTGTGTCAGCCAGGGTCACTTGCTGTATGCAAGTATTGTTTCCAAAAACAAAGACAGACAGGTAGTCACCTTTATGGTCTTCACTGAATATCTCTTCTATACAAATTGATACTTTAAGCAGAATGAAAGCAATTCTTTTGCAAAAAACTGTGCAACTGACTCAGCCAAAGAAACTTATGATCTACAAGCCTCAAGGACTTCTGCCGAGATACATGCCCTCTTAACTACAAACTGCCCTATACATTTCTCGGAAATGTTAAGTCATATCTTAAACATGTCTGATACGAGCGATATTGTACATCTATTTAGGAACGTATGTTCCAGACTGTTAGCACCTTTTCAAGCAGTCCTCGGAATATTTCTAAACTTCGTGCACTCTGTTTGGCGGACTGCCCCTCCTTTTGGGACTCAATGCAGGGATACTATTGTTGCTCCTTCTGCTATGATATGGCAAGCCAAATCACCAGGGCCACTCCAAGAACCATAGAGAGAGATCTATTGGAGATGAAGTGTCATGAGCGCATCGTCCAAATTTTGGGATTAACTCATCTACGAGAACTAAATACCACATGGTTTCTGTCATTTAGACCAATCTGGCAAGATTGCATCTTACCTGTTCTACGCTGCCTGCTATGCAGAGAAGATTGCGTGCTAGACATCTGTCTGACACTTCCATCTGTCATGACAACGGATGTTGATACTTTACTGGACCCAGTAACGGCCCATGTACAGTGTTGTCCCCAGCGGCTACCAATTCTGATGACGGTATTCATTGAGATCTCACACACGAAAAATGCTGATGCTGAGGTACGAGAGGAAACTATAGGCAAGCAGGTAACATCTGATTCGAACATTGCTAATGCGAATAATGCTGACAGTGATGCTTTACATCTATGTGCGGTTAGATTTTTTTATGGATCTAGAAGATATAATGTTTTCTCCAAGCACTAGCACTGACATGTGAGTTCGGCACACAGTGTCCTGAGAGACTTTGAATTTGACCTTCATTTTTCAAAACAAGAGACTAACTTTAGAACTTTTTCCTATGATTAATTTTTTTTTCAAATTTTTATTTTTCATTTTTTGGCACAAGTAATCTGCTTAAAGTAGAACTATTCATAAAGAACAATAATTCTTTGAATACTTCCAGAGACAATATATGACTCTTGTCCACAAAACAAACAGTTTTATATAAACCTGACATGAAATGGTATCAGCCTTTTTTCTTCTGTATTTACGAGCCATTTCATAAATGTAAATTTTCATGCTTCATTCATTTAGCATACAAATGTAAATGTATGCTTGGAATGAAACATTGCTTTAATGCGTACAGTACCAATGCATCTTTTATATGTACAACCAGTTCTGATGCATTTTGTTATGTATTTTGGATGGGTTTTCACACTTGATGTGTAGATACGTTTTAGATATGTTAAACATGTTTAGAATTTAGTAACGTGGTACATAAGAAAGTGGAGTGGGTGTTGTGTTCGATTTTAGATTCTGAATGAATTTCCCGATTCATGCCCTTATATAGGCATAGACATCCAGTCCTTATTTAGGCATAGCCCATGCTACCCAAATACAGGCATGGCCAATTCTATCCGTTCATCTACGTCACAATGATTTCTTGGAAAACCAGACTCTTAAGCAGTTAGGGACTTCCCCTTGCTTGGATATTGATTTCTCCAAGAACTCATTTTTTATGCATGAACATCTATACCTTAGGGGTTCATTCATGACGTTCATATGCCCGACTTTGACGTCAATGCTGGTATTCCTAAACACATTCAAGCTATAAATATACCTTCACTTGCTATGGCAAAGCACGGTGTGGTTCGGTGCAGTTCGACTACCCACTTGCACGACGCAGCTCGCTACAGCAAGTGCCGAAGGAAGCCAACTCTCCAGCTGACGCACTGATCAGAAGCTGTCATCCTCCTGCTGAGAAATCCAGCTCCAGTGTTTCTGACTCCCCTTGCGAGGTGTTAGGAAATCGAGTCCAGAAAAAGAGATACCAATCTCTCTCATTCTAAAGGTATGGAGCTGATTAGAACCTAGAGAAATCTTTGGCAATTCTTGGCAAATTTAAACTTAAGCTAATTAGCACCTACTTCTTCCCTCGTACTAGACTTAGGTTAGGTACACTGGGGTAGGCGTATTTTAGAAGCACCAGTTGAGTATTTTAGCCTGTGTTATTTATGTATGTATTTTTATATATGTCATAGCAGCAGACAATGCTATTACAGTATTATTTATATTACTGTTTACGCTGTACGCATTATACTTCGCATTCTGTCTAACGATTGTAGCAGTTTATATCTGACACAGCCCAAGTTCAACACAACTTTAGAAAAACATCTCTAAAAACTGAATCTTAACTGTTTTTGTCTTTTTTGATTTTGATTCTGATTTTATCATTTTTACTATGGAATTGTTATTCAATATCGATGCATCAAATTTATAACACCATACTCCATGTAGATTCAAGTCATACTTATCAACTCATCTTTTTATCATGTTTTAAATGAATTAGAAATTAAAAATATATTTTTGATATCATAACAGTCTGTTGTATCTATTGTTCTTTTTATATATTCATCCTAATGTGTTCATACGAATATTTTGTTTCCAAATATTCTGCGATTTAGCCAGTTCTGTGTTAGCCTAAGTCTGCCTGGGTGTGTTTTTTCAAAAATGTATTTTTATATATGTCATAGCAGCAGACAATGCTATTACAGTATTATTTTATATTACTGTTTACGCTGTACGCATTATACTTCGCATTCTGTCTAACGATTGTAGCAGTTTATATCTCTTGCTTGAGAAATAAGACTGTACAATAAACCTTTTTATTGAAACACCCTTCTCTCTATTTCCATGCAACTCTGTAGAAAAGAAGCATGCACGATTGACTGAGTAAAATAGTTATCTATTGTTTCCACGACTCTGAAGATATTGTTCCGATTCTAAGGGTAACAAAGTTGTCATGTTTATGCGGTTGTCAGAGACTAATTTCCTTCTTGTTTGCTCAAGAAAGTTTCTAGTGACCTCTGAGTTAGCTGGCACACACACAATTAGGTTTAGTATACTCGATAGAGAAATATTAACATCAGTCCTATGTCATATCTATAGTGTATATTATTCCAATGCGCAGATCCTATTGGGAATATAGGAACTGCACTACAATATCACATTATGCTATGAAGTAAAAGCTGCTACCCCTGACTTCCCAAGGGAGCCACCCACATTTATCACACTGCATACATTAATTAACTCCAAAACAACGCAAATCTTGGTGTCCTGCCTGTACCACCTGGCACAGTTGGTGATGCCAGACATGGGGGGGATGCCCGAGGGGAGTGGACCTGGAATTGGAACTCCCCTTACTGGTTCACAGTGACTCTATTGTTGTCAACAGACAGGTGCATCGCATCGAGCAGTAGGCTAGCATTATCCATTATAAATTCCTGTGCAGGATGTACTATACCATTGTACAGAAAGCATAAGCCACTCAAATGATCAAGATAATAAACTCCTATAAGAAATGAAACACATTCAGCACAGAAAACAAATACATAAAGGGTGAATCAAAATATATACTTTTTATTATTTAATTTAGATTCTAGTAATATGAAATATAGTAAAGTGATTAAAATCAATATTGAATCAGGACATTTGACATAATAGTTTTAGAAATGTACAACATTCAGTCTAATACTTTCATATCATTACTCATTCAAAAACACCCATTCCTACACCAGCAGAATGCAACTAATATGGTAATCATATTTTCATGAGCAGCAGAGGATATTTTGATGATCCAGAAACAAAATACAATAAATACATTCAATATATAGTCATTCTTCATGTGGTTTATGTTTGAATTATCTACGCGCTTTTCGGCAAAAAGCCTTCTTCAGGAAGCTATGTGGTAGAAACCATATTGAAGTATCTGCAAGCCAGCCCTGAATGAACTTAAACAACAAACGGGAAAAAAACTTGGACCGGAACCTCAGAGAAGAATAGCTTGTTAGGAGGTGCAATGCAATGCAGGTGGTCATTTTAGAGTTTTAAGACTGATTGCAGACTTTACGGTTGCAGTCTTTTGACATATCATGGACACAATTTCACGTCCTTTGTTTCATGTAATGAACTAATACCTTATGTTTGCTGTAGACTTGGTTTGTTCCCACTGAGCTTATTAGGCTAATAAATCTGATAGCAATCTTTCATTGATAGCCCAGGACTGGAAACCGGTCAACGATGCCCTGCAACGAGGTGGTAGTCTAATCAACATTTAGTCTAGATCATTTAGGAGAACCGGATGAATGAAAAATGTCTTCATATTTTGCGTGGATTTATTCTGATATTGATATATTCTGGTTTGAGTTTATCCTGTGCAGGTTCTGTCGACCCTTCACCAATGTATTAACTATTGTGGTCTCAAACAGCAGTCAAAATATAGAAAGACTGGTTTGTGCTTATGTTTTCCTTCTAGGGCCAGTTTTGCAGTGATTGAGACGTTATAACAGCAATGGTAGTAGTCTTAGAGTTAATCTTGATTGATGACTAGAGAAACTATAACAGGGAGAGATAAATATATAAAATGTGTTTCTAAGGTGGCTTTCTGGTGGCAAAGTAGTTGTCCAAGGTACCCCAAATGGGTCTAGAGGGTGACTTCCATGGGGAGTGTTGGAGGGAAATATTGTCAGCGCTTCTAATGCGGGATATCCAATTGATCCAGGTGTTAACTGATGCCTTGTGTGTGCTTTTTCAGTTGGATAGAACAATTTTAGTTGTAGATGTTATTAGTAGATCTAATAAGGCTCAGTTGGATCGACTTTTGAGGTTAGAGTCAAGAACGCCTTTAATGAGAAAGGCAAGTTCTTTTTTAGGATGACAATTGAATAGTTCTGATAGAAATGAAAATAACTTTTTCCAGAAATGGGATTGAGATTTGCAATGAAGGATAAGATGAGCAAGGTCCCCTTTATTTTATTTACAATTCCAGCAAGTGGCATCATCTAAAATGTTTAGTGAGTATAGGCGGGATGGGGTCAAGAGATTAAATATTTACAATACGCTGACGATAGTATTTTATTAGGTCAGACAGTTATTGGCCTTAAAAGATTAATAGACTCTTTTAACGTCTATGTTGCAAGGAATGGTCTAAAAATAAATATTAAAAAAACAAAAATAATGACCATGGGAAAAGGTAAACTAGGTGTTAAAGAATGGAATATCAACGGTATGGTTGTTGACTGTGTAAAAACCTATAAATATTTGGGTATAACATTTGATCACAATTTATCATTCAGGAAACATTTTAACAACCTAGAAGCTAAAGGCTCATCTCTTACATTTGCCTTTAGACAATTGAGGGATAAGTTATTATGCCCAAATCATGACCATTTGATGAAGGCCATGAAAGTGAAGTTAATTCCTTCATTGGACTATGGTTCTGTTATTTTTCGGGGCAAAGATGCGAAACTTTTAGATGATATTGAAATAAGATCATATAAATCGGTATTTAGAATCCCAAAAAACATCAGTTGAGCGAATGTCAGACTGGAATTTGGACTGAAGAAACAGTGTCTCGTTAGGCAATCTACATTTTTAAAATCTTTACTGTTATTATCCAGATCAGAGGAAGGCTCGCTGGCCAACCTTTGTTGGCTAGAGATTCAAAGAGGGGCCTATTCGGGAAGCTGGCGATCTTATTTAAACAAGTGTTTACTTGCCTTTGATTGCCCAAACTGAGAGGATGAAACAAGGTGTTTAAATGGTCTTTAAAAAAACAATCAATCAATTAGCAGCACTTTTGTCTTGTATAACGGATAAAGACGATTTAAGGGAAAAAAACATCTTTGGACAATAGCAAACTCTTTTAACAATTTGTATCCCCAGCCCTATTTGAATTTTTATTAAAACCTTATATTAAAAATAAATTTATGCTGCTACGGTTTGGGAGATACCCAACCAAAGATGGAATCCCAAAATGGGAAAAAAAATTGGCCCTCTAATGTCTGTAGATTATGTGGTTAAAACCAAGAAACTCTACAGCATATTGTAACTTTGTGCCCAAGATTGCTTGTTGAACAAAAGATGTTTTTAAAACCGCTTGTTAAGGAAATGGGAGTAAGAACGTGCAAAACTGCAATCATGTCTAAGAGGTATTACACCTAGATTAGTTCATCAGTTTGTCAAATATATCCTTATAGTGGAAACAAAATTATGTAAGGAAGACACTGCAATCGATTAAATCCATGTAATGAATGCTATCTAAAATGTCAATGACTCTATAATAGTAAATGTTTTTAGGGATCAGGAGGAAATTTTATAGAAATTTTTAAATTGTTATAAAAGTATTATTTCATTTTATAGATAATATTTGCTGTAAGTATATGATTTTCTAATTTGTTGCCTTAAAGTATATCAAATCAGTTGGGGAGATAGTATATTAATTATTATTCTAAGATTAAAATGGTTTTATCACAATTCTTTGATTAGCATCTAAAGTATTTGTTATGGATCTAGAGCGCACATTGCACTTTATTTAACTTTTGCTGCTAATTCGTTCATTAACAACTCGTTGCACTTTATTTCACTTTTGCTGCTAAATTGTTTATTGATCATCCTACTACAGCTGAACTAAGTATGTATATGAGCGCTGAATAATCTGGGTCTGTGTTTATATTGCTTTTCTCAAATCAGGTTGTAAACTGAATTTGCTCTTTGCTGTTTGTAATGGTTTTAATTAATCAACAAAACAAACTTTACTTACATATTTGGGTCCAGTATATTTTGAGTATTAGCCAGAATTTAGTTTTTGAAAGTACAGGGGAATTTTTTCAAGATGTGACTGATTTCCAGATATTGGTACAACCTGATTCTGTTATGGGCTTGCAGGAGTGGTTTTCCCAAAAGGCTGTTATATTTTTGTTAAACAACGTTGTCTTTGGTCGTACAAGTCTGTATCGGTAGCAAACCTGATGGCCTGATTTGTTAAGTTTCAATATAAATTCCGGTAGGGATGGTGTGTTTTTATGGACCCTAGATGTCAATTTGATAGATTTGATTTTAAGAACATTGTAGAAGTCCAGTTTTTCTAGGTGGAATGCTGCTTGGAAGATGGAGAAGGTTAGAGGTTGGGATGTGGCGCTGAGTTTATGTGGAAAGAATGTGCCCTTGTGTATCCATGATTGGCAGTGTAATGTTTTGTCATTATATTTAATGCTTGGGTTGTTTGAGAGTGAGACTAAGTTAGAGTCTTATTCTTGAGGGTAGTCTCTTATCTATTTGTAGGTGAGAGTTTTTTGTGTTCTGGACTATTTATTTGGATCTATCAAGGTACTTAGTGCTGGCTGTTAGCAGTGTTAATTAGTTTAGGTTGTTTAATAATGCCCATTTTATTTCCAGACATACCAGTGTATAGTTGCTCGGAGGATGAATCCAATATGAGCAAGAAAGGCAGTTTGGTAGTCCCTGCAATTTGCCAGGGTAACATCCCCTAGTGTGTTGTGCAGTCTAAGTTTTTCCAAGGCTATTCTAGCTTTTTTATCTTGCCAGATAAAACTTGAGATCAGTTTGTCTGGTTTTTGGTGGATTTCTCCTGATAAGAGTAAGAGGTGTGGCGCAGCAACCAGGGCGGCTGACTCCAGAACACAAGGGCTCACAGTTCGATTCACGTTGATGGGGGCAGGTAAGCCCAGAACCATGTGACTCTTGGCAAAAGCTCGCTTAATCTTCCCAATGGCCCCCAAAGCCTTGACACCCTCGGGTACTTGTTCCCGCTGTACAAATACTGGATTTCATTTTAAGAGTAATGGGAGCATACTGATAAGTTTAGTTAATTATAGGGCTGATCTTCATCCGTATCGTTTTAATTCTGCCCCACCTGTTAATAAATTTAGGAGATCATTTGTCCAAGAGGTTTTTTATTTTTTAGAGGGTAATATGTTTGTTATGTTTAATAGTATCTATTTGGTCCAACCAGAACTCTATCCCCAGATATTGTATGTAGCCAGTCTGCCAGGTTTGTCCTAAGGTACCTAAAACATCTTTTGTTAAATGGAGATTTAGTGGTTTCACCTCAGATTTATCCCTGTTTAGTTTGTATCCTGAGAGTTCGGAGTAGAGTTCTATGGTGGAAATGAGGGAATGTATAGAGGGACCTGGGTTTTCTGTAACTGTCAACATATCATCCACGTAGGTGGCCAGTTTAACCCCTTGTCTGCTTCGGACGGCCCCTGGCCATCTGACCTCGCGGTGGGTGTGTGCTGACGATAGCCGGGGGCCATCCGAATCCAGCCCACTCAATAAACCCCCCGCACATGGCGAAAATTCGCGCAGCGCTGAAAGGGTTAACGTACTTGTCCTTAAAACCTATTCCGGTTATCGCTGGGGGTTCTCTTTTATATCTAATAGTAGAAGGTCTAGTTCTAGGAGAAATAGAGATGGGGAGAGTGTTCAGCCTTGTCTCGTAGGCTGTTGTAGGTTAAGCGGTTGTGACAGGGAACCATTAACTGATATATGTGCAATTGAGTTTTGATAGAGAGCCATGACTTTCGCGTTATAAAGGACGTGGCATCAGAGGTATGTGTTATCTTTGACATATGGGGCCAGATGTAGGTGGCCCAATACCGGTCGGTATTACTGAATTTCGGCCGTTACCGACCGGTATTGGGCATTTGGATGTAGGGGAGGATTCGGTAAATAACGAAACGGTATTTACTGATTCGGTATTTACCAAATCATCATTTACTGATTTGGTATTTACCGAATCGGTAAATGACATGTAGGAAGCAGTTTGAAGAGTGCTTCTGTGCTTTAAGGATTCGTTATTTACCATCAACTATTAGTTGGTGGTAAATAACGAATACCTCTGTAAATGCAAATCTGTGCATTCATTCCTATGGGCCTGGAGGCCCATAGGAATGAATGTCAATTACATACCGAGTCGGTAAATACCGAATCTTAACGATTCGGTAATTTTTACCGAATTATTAGCTACATAGGATTTACCGATTCTAAAATACCGAATCGGTAAAATTTGGTTTTTTAGAATCGGTAAATCATATTTACCTACATCTAGCCCATGGTTTCTTGAGAACACCTACTTGGGAGTTGCTATTCAATTGTAACCTTGGGCGGTGAACTCTGCTCCGCTCGCGGAGTTTGCGGAGTTTCCCGCACTCCGCATTACGCGGAGCTCACGGAGTTCCGAAAAACTCCACTTCGCGCAGCAGAGCTGAGTTTTTTTCCTCGCTCACGTTCACCAACGTCAAGTTGGAGAGATTTTTCCTGGTTTGCGATCGCCAACATCAAGTTGGCAAGCACAAGATTGGAAAATAAACCTCCAGGCGAGATTTCTCAACGCAGGGGTGTCAGGTTTCTCATTGCGAGTGGTCGCATACGCTCGCAACCGCTCGCGTTGAGAAACTGCCCGTTCACTTTGCGAAAGCTGCTGCTTGAGTAAAAATCTATTTGTGTGGCAGAAAAGGTGAGCTTGTGCTATGCATGGTGCTGTTCACAATGATTGCACAGTGCAGACATGCATCCGGCACTGTGCAATCACCTCGAACAGCATTTTTCTACTGTACTCTGCCGCTCGTGGAGCTCTGCGTAGTGCGATGGGGTTTTTTTTGCACTTCGAGTAGCTTTGTGTAGTGCAACTCCGCGAACTCCGCCAAGGGTTAATCAATTGAGGTATTCAATAGTTCGTGCAGCCAAGATCTTCGCATAGATTTTGCAATATAGATTTATCAAAGAGACCAGTCTGTAATTTTTAGTCAGTGACGGATCTTTCCCGCCTTTGGTATCATGATAATGCTAGCTTCAAAACATTGTACCCGTAACTATGCCTGAATAAGCGATGTGGTTGAATAGGGATAGCATGGTTGGTTGTAGCAAGTCGGAGAAAGATTGATACAATTTGGCTGTGAAGCCATCCGGGCCAGGGGCTTTGCTTTCTTTTATTGTATTCATTGCTTTGGACACTTCGGTTGTTGATATTGGTCTGCTAAGGGCAGTTTTGCCTGTTTCTGATGGAAGTGGAACTTTGATTTTCTCTCAATATTTTTGCATTTAGACGAGTCTAAGGTTTGATCACTCCGGTATAGAGTTTCAAAGAGTTTCTTGAAGGTGTCTAGTAACTTCTCTGGATTCGTATGGGTTACGTTTTTGGTGTCTTTAATTGTTGGAAACTTATTTTGATTTGGTTTGCTTGAGGTAGGAGGCTAGCATCCTTCCAGCTTTATTAACTTCGCATTGTTTAGCCCTTTCACTCAGGATGTTGTTATATTCATATTTTTTCTGTGTAAAAGAAGAAAGTGTGGTGTTATCTAAGGAATTGTTCTGTGACAATTCCAGTTATTTTATTTCTTGTTCCAATGAAAAGAGACTGGCATTATTTGCTTTGTTGTTTTTAGTTTTAATTTCTATAAGGATATCTCTTAGGGTAGCTTTGAAGGCGTCCCATAGGGTTTGTATATTTGTATCTGGAAGGTCTTTGTCTTTGAAATAGTTCGTGATTGTCTCTTCAAATTTGCATTTCTTGTCCTCAGGGTTTGATAATACTTCATTATTAAAGCACCATTGTCTGGTTGGTGATTTTGCATTGGTGCCTGCTAAGAGGGTTTTGATACAGGAATGATCGGAGACAGGTTTAGAAGAAATGTTTGTTTGGTCAATCAGATGAGTATAGGAACCAGAGATAAGAATGTAGTCTATTCTTGTATACAAGTTATGCGTGACTGATTAGAAAGTGTATTCACTGGAGTCAGGGTGTTGTAGGTGCAAGGTATCTTTTTTTTATTTTTATTTTTTATATATTTTAATATAGCTTAACTAGTGTACACAGCCATGCGTCTACAACCCGGGGGCCGGTGGAAAATATGGTATACTTTCTTCGTGTATAACACAGCCATTATGCCTACATCCCTGGGGCTCTGCAGCATTTGGATACTTCGATTCATTTCAATACTTCAATTTGTAGTCAAACTTATGGAGGCTCATCCCAGTTTCATTGCGTTATTAATTTTGAACCCAACAAACCTCAACAACCCCCCGACCCTCCCCCACTCCCTGCCATTCCTCAAGAGCTTGTTCAGTACTTTGTGCATTCCTGTGCTATGCCTGTTTTGCTGTCCCGTTGTCCCTCCACCCCCATCCGTGGATACTCTCATGCTTGCTCTTCTCGTTCTTCTGCAAAAGCTATCATATCAGCTAACCCCTCGGGTGAACCGATTCTCACCTCTCTCCCAGTCTCGAGATTGACTTCTTAATCATCGACTCTGAGGTCTGCACCTCCCGATTCCAGCCATCTCACAAGCGGTTCCCATATATCCAGAGGCCTGGACCTGGAAAGCATCAGACCCAATAATTTGTTAATTGATCTCTGCAGTATGTAACTTCATGTAGCCAGCCCGCTATAGTGGGAGGGTACTTTTTCTTCCAATGCATCGCAATTTGACGCTTCGCCATTAAAAGCAGCATAGCTGTTAGTTTGCGGGAACCCTTTGGAATTTCTAACACAAAACCCATGAGTGCCACCAGTGCAGGTAGGTGTAGTTGCATTTCAATAATGTCTCCAATGTGTCTACCTACTTCTATCCAGTATTGTGCTGTTGTCCTGCAGTAACAGGCCAGATGTAGGAAAGTTGCGTCTTGTGCTCCGCACCGCCAGCACCCCGTGTCAGATTGCAGGCCCATGTGATGTAGCTGTATTGGCGTTCAGTATATTCGATGTAAGAATTTGAAGTGTATAAACCGGTGCCTATAATTTGGTGAGAGGTGTTCTAACTGTGTACAGCAATATTGCCACTGTTTGTCGGTTATTGTAATGCCAGTGTCCCTATCCCAGTCTGCTTTGGACAAGCTTGTGATGATGGGGGAGGTGTCCTGTGTCGTGCTGTAAATGCGGGTTATCAATTTGCAGGGAGATCAATTTGACAGTACATTTTCTAGTACCGCCAATGTGGGGGGGCACTTGCGGGAAAGTTGTATATCTTGCCCTGATTGCAGCTCTGATTTGGTAGTATAGCAACATGTCTGATGCCAATGGTGTGTGTTGTTTGCACATTTGCTGGAGGAAAAGAAACGTGTCATCTGGGTATAGGTCGCTACCCTTCAACAAATCATGTGCCTTCGCTCTCTGTGTGGTGGCCCGGTCAGTCAGTGGTGCCAGGAGTGGGTTACCCCCAAGTGGCATAGAAGGGGCATACAATTCGCTGTGACCCGCCCTCTTAGCTATAGCCCTCCATGCCCATTTCATTGTTTCCACTGTATCATTTTCCATATTAGGTCTCCTGTAAAGGTGGTATACTGCTGTGTTAAGTGGGGTAGGTGCAACTCTATCTATTTCTATTGCCACGTGGGGTTGATATGGTGTGAAGTGGTGCCAGAACTGTAGATATTGTGCCTGCGCACTATACACGTCGAGTTCAAAGTCTGGGGCCCCCAACCTCCCTTGAGCGAAAGGCAAAGTCAGCAAGTTCCAAGAAACCCGAGGATGTCTGCCCGCCCATATCAGTTTGATGATACTCGTTCGGAGATGTTTAAAAAAGTGAGTGTTCAGTGGCATTAGTATATTTACAAATAAATATTGGAGTTTGGGTAGAATCACCATTTTTGTGATGGCTATACGGCCCGTAAGGGACAAAGGAAAATGCTTCCAGCACTGAACCCTACTGTCTATCCAATCCATCGCTCTCCCGTAGTTAGCCAGCCATAGTTCTTGTATGGATCTACTTATCCAGATGCCGAGGTATCGTGTTTCACCTTGTGCCCACTGTATCGGGAATTCTGTTTCGCATGGGGCAGTGTTGTCAGTGAGTGGTAACATTACAGATTTCGGCCAATTAATTTGTATTCCTGTTAATCTGCCAAATCTCACCAATTCCCTAATAATTATGTCAAAGTTCTCCCTGGGGTTCACTAGATAAATTGTCATGTCATCTGCGTGCATGAAGATCAGTAGGCCCAAGACGTGAAACCTATACTCCGTTGTGTGTGATGTTGGCTGAGTCTGGCCACCAGAGGTTCAGTGGCTATTGCAAATATTAGTGGAGAGAGCGGACACCCCTGCCGTGTCCCTCTCGTAATGACAAATGGATCCGATATCAGTCCGTTCACTCTCACTCTCGCCATCAGGGTGTTATAGATTAATTGCATTTGCCTCACAAACCCTGAGCTCATTCCCAATCTTGGTAGAAGAGAGAATAGGAACTTCCACTCCAAGGAGTCAAACGCTTTTGTAGCGTCCAGTAAGGCAGCCACTGCCTGAACATGAGGGGCCAAGTAATGTAGCAGTCCGAATATTGTACATAAGTTATGCGCCGTTGAGTGGCCCGGGATAAACCCGGATTGGTCTGGTAGTGCGACCTGTGGTAGCATCGGCTGTAATCTGTTTGCAAGTAACTTGGCGTAGATCTTGGCATTCCAAGTTTATTAACAACCGTGGCCTATACAAATCTGGCCTGGTGGGGTCTTTGTCCGGTTTCACACCGTGATTAAAGTGGCTTCTATAAGGGTGGGAGGCAGAATACCGGTGTCCATAGCCTCTAGATAGACCTGAAGTAAATGGGGAGCTAGTACATTAGTATTTTGCTTATAGAAGGCCTCTGTCAACCCATCTGCGCCTGGGGCTTTATCAGCCGGCATTCCACCTATTACCTGTCTTACATCCCCGACTGTGATTGGTAAGCCCATGTTTTCACGAGCACCCCTGTTAAACCATGCTAACGCTACCGTGTCCAGGTAGTCTTCAATGACTTTCTGGGAGGGGTGCACTTGGGAGGTATACAGATTTTCGTAAAAGCAGGTAATTGTTTTTAGAATGTCTCTCGGTGTCCTCACTACCTCGCCATTTTCTGCTTGCATTTCTGTGATGTAATTGGCCCCCTCAGAGTTCTGAGCATGCCAGCCAAAGTTTTCCCTGCTCTGTCCCCTTCCCCGTATCTCCTGGCCTGCGTATATTTATGCAAATATGCTGTTTCCCGTTCCGCCTCCCCCTGGTAGTCCGTTATTTTCGATCTCAGCTGGGCCACAGATGCAGGTGCTGGAGAGTTTTAATTTGACCGTTCTAATTCCCCTATTTCACGCTCCAACCTGTACAGTGAGTTCCGTATATCCCTGAGCACCCCTGTTTTTAGTGCCGTGCAATTGCCTCTTATAACCACTTTAAAGGCCTCCCATAATGTACCTGGTGAGTCCACCGTCCCCTCATTAATTGTAAAAAAGTCATTAATCTTTTCCCTTAATTCTTCTTGGAATACCTGGTCCTTTAACGCACCTGAGCGGAACGCCAGCTGAAGGGCTGTCGATATGGTGGTGGGATTTGCAACATTATCAGGGCGGGCACGTGATCAGATAAGGTACGGGGGCAATGGGTGGCATTCGTAACCCAGGAGTGTATGTCCCTGGTAACTAGCCAATAATCCAGTCTGGACCATGCATTTCGGTGATGGGTCATGCACGTGCCCTTCCTAACTATCAGGTATAGTGTTCTCCAGGAGTCTACCAGGCTGAGGTCCTCCATGACTCCCAACAACACTGCTGCCATTTCTGGGTGATGTTCGCGAGGTGCCCCCTGCCTGTCAAGTGCTGGCGACAAGACCACGTGAAAGTCTCCTCCCCACATGATCGCTACATCTCCTAGTGCCTGGATTCTCTGCCTTATGGTCTGGAATATGGCAGGATGATCTATGTTCGGGTCGTATGTGTTAACGATCACCAATGGGGTGTTGTAGAGTGTGCCCTGTACTAAAATATATCTCCCTTCTCTATCAATACATTTTTGGTGTGTTTTCCATTGTAGTCCTTTAGGCATAAGGATTGCCACCCCTCTGGAATAGTTTGAAAACCCGGCCTCTATTACCTCCCCCCATCTTGTGTGCTTAAGTGTGGTGGCGGCCGAAGCAGTTAAAGGGGTTTTCTGCAGCAAACAGATGTCTATTGCATGTCGCAGTAGATAAGAGTGTACCAGTCTAACCTTCCTGCGGTTGTTCAGGCCTCTCACATTCCAAGAAATACACTTAAGCGCTGTCATGCAGGACACATGTGAATTACAGCTAGGCGAGCAGCTGTGTTCAAACCCAGGGCAGTTATATGGACGAGAGTATATAATTCGAAGACGGTATTCTGCAAAACCAATCTATGTAGCAGACCGCCCCAAAGATACGAAAACACGTGCAGCGTATATTGTTGCCCCCTGAACAGTGGCTTCTGACATGGCAGGAATAAACTGTAGAACATTTCCCCCTCCACCCACACCAACCCCCCAAACAGGTTGTGCTTTACCCCCCCATCCCCCATAACTGCAAACATATGGTCCACAGTAGCGAACACACGGGAATCATCCCAGTAGGGTACATGAGTTAGCCGGCTATCCTCCCCTGTACTCATGAAAGGGTGGTTGGGTGTGCAACACATCACCCCAATCCCAAAAAAACAACCCTATCTTTACATATAACAGTGTTCAACCATCTAATCATAGTATGCAATATACAGTCTCTTCTCCTACAGACTCAGACAGGACTACCATGATATCTTCTGCGCGGGGCAGCACAGTCTAGAAGCACTGGGCTCTGGGTGTAATACTTATCTGTGCATCCGGCATTCTGGCCCCCGCCGATCAGTCGCTATCGCTGAGGTTGTTTATGGCCTGTGAGTCTCCAGCCGCCACTCGCTGTTTGTGGTCCTTGGCCATCTATTTTGCATATGTAAGTGCTGCTTTTGCAACTGTGTGAGAGGGACCCCGGGTGCACTCCCGGCAGCGCATGTAAAAAAAAACAGAATATGGTTTGGACTCCTTACCAGTATGAGGAGGAAGACGCCTATGGACCAACACAGTTAGTGGGTGTCTGTTCCCTCCCGCTGTTATAAATGAAATTGAGGCCCTAACATAGGTACTCTGTCTCAGAGGCACAAATGCTTTGAGTCACAGAGACAGGCTGGCCCTTTCACACAGGCAGGCCCTTTGACCTAGATTAGCCCTTCCTTTACAATAACAAGCAACAGAGAGGCTCTCCCGTATGTGATCAGTGTGCTCTGTGCACAGAAGACGGTCCATCCTGAATACGTAATCTCCATGTCCAACAGTGACTAACCTACGTCACAACAAATTCTTGGAAACAGGCCCTTTCTCCAAGAACACACATTCTTGGAAACAGTCCCTTTCTCCAAGAACTCATCTTCCTCTGACCAACTTTACATCAATCCAAGGGACCTACCCGGTATAAATATACCTCCCTTTGCCCAAGCAAAGCAGAGGAGACCGAGACTTCCATGCCAGAGGCGCTGCAACCTGCATCATGCCACCGCTCCAGCTGGCAGAGGTCCATCACCCATCTGTGGGTGTCCAGCTAGAGAATCAGGATGAAGTCCCACTAAGGTAATGGGGTTAGACTAAATCCTAGGGCGATTCTTGGCTCTCTAAGACCTACACACATGCTAGGTGGCTCCTAGCGGTATGTGACGGGAAGAGGGGCTTAGGGAGGGGGAGGAAGTGTATTACAGGTGGCGGGTTGTAGGCGGGCAGAACGGGTGGCCTGAAGTTGTTTATGCACCTCTGTCTACCTTATTACCTGCGCACTCTGCTTAAAAACCCGGCAAGCCTTGACCCTCCCGAGTACCCTGACGCCATCCCTCTACCCCCTAAAACCGACCCACATTTTGGTTAATTTCCACCCCTTACGTGGTTTGGTGACGGTACCCTTTTCTGTGCAGACTTTGGTTCTGACCGCTACTTTCTCTTTATTTTGAGCCACTCGGGGAGCCTGAAAACATCAGAAACCCGTAATAGGTTTCGTGACCACGGATGAGAAAGCCTAACCAAGGTGCCCTCCAGACCCAGAGGAAGTCGCTACATCTCTCCTGGAAGCAACCCGTTGTTTTTTTTTTTTTGACTCACAAGAGTGTCCTTTTTCCTCAATACTTTGCCTTTAACCTTAAATAAACCTCTCACTATTGACCCCATACAGCCTACTTGCTTCTGCTTCCAACTATCCCTCCGACATTTGGTGTCAGAAGTTGGATTGGAGGAAATGGAGGCCGGTGTAAAAAAAATGGCGGAAGGACAAAACTGCCTGGAAAAGATTAACGCCTGATTCTTGGAAACCGCAGAGACAGGACGTGAAGCCCTCCACAAGACCATAACAAGCCAGGGCCAAAATCAAGAAGTCACCATGGGAAAATTGGCAGAAACTCTAGGACAGCCCCAGGGTTATACTGCCCTACCCTCCTTGGTTGTACAAAAATATGTTCCGGGGAAGATCCCAATTTTTTCCTGGACAATTTTGTAAAGATCGCCCGAGCTGCCCAGTGGCCAGAAGATAGGTGGGGCCAGTACCTTGGGGCCACTTCTGAGTGGAGATCTGTAAGCAACATACAAAGCCGCAAACCCCCTCGGAACCACTCCATACCCTGATATTAAATGATGTGTTCTAGAAAGGATGGGTATAGACGAAGAAACCTACAGGATGAGTCTCCAACACATTAAAGAAGGACCTCAAGAAACCCCCCGGGCCCTAGGATACCACATAAAATATGCTGCCGACTGATGGTTGAAGCCATTAACTACCTCCAAGGAAGCCATCCTAGAAAAGATATATCTTGAACAGTTTCTTACCTCCCTACACCCTCCGATTCAAAGATGGCTCCGTCAGCACACTGATTTGACTTTAGATAAAGCTGTAGAGGATGCAGCAACCTACTTTAGGGCACAAGAATTACAAAACGGAAAAGATGAGGGCTCCTGGAAACAACCTAGTCACCGTTCTGTTCGGCCACACCAACCCCACTTGTTTCCAAAAAAACAGAAACCATGACCATGGTCCCAAATCCCTTACCAGTCATTCCTAGACCCACTGCACCCCTAAGGCCTCAGTGCTTTAATTGTGGGGCTTTTGTCACATAGCACGAGTATGCCCTCAAAAAGAAGAACCCATGGAGGTCAGGTATACCAGGGTTCTGTACTGTGGCCCCGATGATGAACCCCGGCAGTTTCACCGACAAATCGCTGTAAACGGAGAATCCAGAGATTCCTTGGTGGACACAGGAAGCAAACAGACCCTCATGAGACCCCAAGTAGTCCCTGGGGGAACACCCATCACCACAGGAATAGTAAACATACAATGCATTCATTGTGATAGCAAGACATACCCCATGACTGATGTAGCGGTACAACACTGGCCAGCCCAAAGTCCTGTAAAAATGAAAGTTGGACTTCTTCCCCATTTACGGGAACCCAAGATCCTTGGAACCGATTGCCCCCACATCAAAAGCCTGCTGATAGATACAGAAAGGAAGGAGTGCAGAGAAGAGACACCCTTCTTTTCTGAACTCCATCCTGATTGGGAACCTGGAAAACCCAGGAAAAGTAAGCAACAAAGACAACGAGAAAAAAGAAAGGGAAACCTGCCATACTCACAAATTCCTACCCCAGTCTGTGGGAAAATGCTAGAAACTTTTGCTGTGCTCAAAGGGAGGACAGTACTTTACAGGAAGCCTGGAAGCAAGCTCAGGAGCAGGAAGACCCCCACCAAGTAGGTCCCCAGTTTTTCACACATAAAGGGTTACTATACCGTAAGGGTGGGAAAACGCTCCCCTCCCAATTGCTAGTTCCAGTTCCCTTCAGAGAGAAAGTCCTATATCTGGCACATAGCCACTTACTCGGAGGTCATTTTGGTGGGGAGAAAAACGAAAAAGCCCTTTTAGAAAGATTTTATTGTCCAGGGATCTACCACCAAGTCAGGAAATACTGTAGAGAGTGTGCAGTATGTCAAAATATCAGTCAGGCTATACCACCACGTGTACCCCTAAGATAATAACCAGTGATTGATGTTTCTTTCTCAAGGGTAGGAATGGACATCATCGGCCCCCTTCTACCCTCTAGTAGTGGGTGTCAGTATGTCCTTGCACTTGTAGATTATGCCACCAGATTCCCCGAGGCCGTGGCTTTGAGACAGCCCAATACCACCCAGGTCTCCAAGGCCATGATCAACATTTTTTCCCGAGTAGGGTTTCCAAAAGAAATTTTGACGGATCAGGGCACCCATTTTGCTTCCAGACTCGTGAGACAGGTCTGTCAGCAGTTACATATTAAGCAGATTCGCACAGCGGCCTACCACCCTCAGACTGATGGGTTGGTGGATTGATATAACTCCACCTTGAAATCCACTTTAAAGAAACTGCTAAATCTCGAAGCCCGTAAATGGGAGGAAATGCTTCCTCAAGCACTCTTTGCTATTCGGTGTATAGACAGAACAGAAAAGTCTGGGATACTCCCTATTTGAATTACTATACGGAAGGCCTCCCTGCACCCTTATGGATATGGCCAGGGAGGAGTGGGAAGAGGAGACCGACACCTCTAAACCCTTACTGGATTACGTGGTTGGTCTCAAAATCCATCTGAATCAGATACGAGAGATTGTACGCACTAACCTAGAGAACTCTCAAATAGCCCAGAAGAAACAATATGACATATCCACTGAGGAGGGGACCTTAGATGTCGGTGACCAGGTTCTATTGTTTCATCACTCCTCTGAGCATAAACTACTCAATCAGTAGCAGGGTCCCTTTAAGGTGTTAGAGAAGATTACCCCAGTTACCTATAAGTTAGAACTGGATCCCCAGGGTAACACCACTCAGATTGTTCATATAAGCCACTCAGATTTTTCATATAAATCTGTTGAAAAAGTGGGAAGAACCTGCCCCTGTGTTAATGATGCATCCCCAGAGACCCTTGACAGAACGAAGTATAAACCCTGAACTGTCTGAAACACTAAAGCGAGAACTAAGGGAAACCTTAGTTCCCCTACAGGACATGTTCTCCCTGACACCCGGTAAACCCACCTTAGTGGAACATGAGATTCACACCCCACCTGGGAAAACGGTCCAGTTAAAACCCTACCGTATCCCTGAAGCCAGAAGGGAAGCCATTGATCACGAGATCCAGCAAATGTTGCAGATGGGCATAATAGAACCCTCCATAAGTGAATGGTGTTCGCCGGTGGTACTAGTGCCCAAGGCAGATGGGTCTATACGTTTCTGCATCGACTTTAGGGAGGTGAATAAGATATCACAATTTGATGCTTATCCCCTTCCTAGAGTCGATTAAATGGTAGAAAGGCTCGGAAAAGCCCAGTACGTCAGTACCCTAAATTTATGTATTGGTTACTGGCAAGTACCGTTGAGATGTAAAGACAGGGAAAAAAAACGCCTTCTGCACCCCCAAAGGACTGTACCATTTTACGGTTTTACCCTTTGGGTTACATGGTGCCCCTGCAATGTTCCAGTGCCTTATGAATAAGGTCTTACAACCACACCAAGATTATGCCACCGCGTACTTAAATGACATCATCATTTATACCATTTCCTGGGAAGAACACCTGTATCACTTAACCCAAGCTATCTAATCCCTCAAAGAGGCAGGGTTGACTATCAACCCAGCCAAAAGTAGCTTAGCCGCCAAATCGGTAAAGTACTTGGGATTCTTTCTGGGAGGTGGGTACATAGGACCCCACAAGAAGAAAAAGTTACAGCAATAGCCCAATTCCCCTTTCCCAAAACCAAGAGAGACCTCAGGGCTTTTTTAGGCCTACTTGGCTATTATCGGCGATTCATCCTTTGTTTTTCTGATTAAGCCACACTCCCTTAAAAAACTTATTAAGGAAAACCAGTCAGATGTTTGAGAAATCCCTCCCCTTTAGAGTTGGCAATGTTTCAACTATTAAAAGACATCAACACTTCACAACCCATTCTTGCCAACCACAACTATGAGAAACCCTTCCTACTTCAAACGGATGCCTCAGCCCATGATATTGGTGCAGTGTTATCACAAAGAGATGAGGCAGGACCAGAACACCCCATTCTTTTTATTAGTAGGAAGTTATTCCCACGATAGACAAAATATGCAGTCATTGAAAAATAGGCCTTGGCCATTAAGTGGGCTTAGAAGCCCTCCAATATTATTTAGACGGGAGAGAGTTCCTTTTATATACCGACCATGCGCCCCTTGAGTGGTTGTCTCGGAACACAGGACAGAATACAAGAATCCTAAAATGGTAACTTGCCCTTCAACCCTTTCGATTTACCATGTACCACCGAAAAGGGAAAGATCTTGCAAACGCAGATTTTCTGTCCAGGTACCCCTCCGAGCCGAAAGTTAGGGAAGGGGAATGTGAGAGGGACCCCAGCCGCACTCCCAGCAGTGCATGTAAAAACCCCCAGAATATGGTTTGGACTCCTTACCAGTATGAGGAGGAAGACACCTATGGACCAACGCAGTTAACGGGGGACTGTTCCCTCCCTCAGAATACAGGAAGTCACCCGGAAGAAGTACGCCATTTGGAAGACGAGACGAAACACCTCCTTGACCAATCAGGAACCAGAGGGGAAGGTCACAGTCGGCAGAAAAAGGAAGGAGACACACTGGATGGCGCGTCAGCAAGGGCAATCCTGGAAGAAGATTGCCTAATCATCCAGGATTCGCCGAGGAGCAGCACGGACGCCACAGCAGCCAAGGCTGAAGACATCACGAGGACGAACAGGGATGACGGAGCTGGAGAACTGGAAGACGATGGACCAGAGATGTGATCTGAAGACTGGTGGATCCGAGAGGATGTATGAGCTGCCACAACTCAGGAGAGTCGTGGCTCCAAGCGTTACGTGATGGGAAAAGGGGCTTAGGGAGGGGGAGGGAGTGTATTACAGGTAGCGGGTTGTAGGTGGGCAGAATGGGTGGCCTGAAGTTGTTTATGTTATGTTATAAATGTTATGTTATAAATTGTTTTGTAGCGCGCTCAAATACTTGTAAGTGTCCTGGCGCAGGTGAGGGAAAGCAGATCACAGAAGCAGACCAAACTATACCATGAGATTAAACAGATGTGTCTTAAAGCCCTTCTTATGCACCTCTGTCTACCTTATTACCTGAACACTCCGCTTAAAAACCCCGCCAGCCTTGACCCTCCCGAGTACCCTCACGCCATCCCTCTACCCCCTAAAACCAACCCGCATTTTGGTTAATTTCCACCCCTCGCGTGGTTTGGTGACGGTACCCTTTTGTGTGCAGACTTTCTGCATCGACTTTAGGGAGGTGAATAAGATATCACAATTTGATGCTTATCCCCTTCCTAGAGTCGATGAAATGGTAGAAAGGCTTGGAACAGCCCAGTACGTCAGCACCCTAAATTTATGTATTGTTATTGGCGAGTACCGTTGAGATGTAAAGACAGGGAAAAAAACGCCTTCTGCACCCCCAAAGGACTGTACCATTTTACTGTTTTACCCTTTGGGTTACATGGTGCCCCTGCAACGTTCCAGTGCCTTATGAATAAGGTCTTACAACCACACCAAGATTATGCCACCACGTACTTAGATGACGTCATCATTTATAGCATTTCCTGGGAAGAACACCTGTATCACTTAACCCAAGCTATCTAATCCCTCAAAGAGGCAGGGTTGACTATCAACCCAGCCAAAAGTCACTTGGTCGCCAAATCGGTAGAGTACTTGGGATTCCTTCTGGGAGGTGGGTACATAAGACCACAAGAAGAAAAAGTTACAGCAATAGCCCAATTCCCCTTTTCCAAAACCAAGAGAGACCTCAGGGCTTTTTTAGGCCTACTTGGCTATTATCGGCGATTCATCCCTTGTTTTTCTGATTAAGCCACACTCCCTTAAAAAACGTATTAAGGAAAACCAGTCACACTGAGAGATGTTTGAGAAATCCCTCCCCTTTAGAGTTGGCATTGTTCCAACAATTAAAAGACATAGATCAGACTAAACTACTTAAACTTCTCACCAAAGTCAAAACAGGTTCCCCCGATGACATTTGCCCCCCTTACATCTTGAAAGAAGTGGGCACCAATCTTCCTGAGTGTCTACTTTCTTTAATGAATGGATCTCTTTCACAGGGCAAAGTTCCATGTGGTCTGAAAAAAGCTCTTCTTGTCTCCCTCCTAAAAAAGGCAGGAGCAAACCCATTAGATCCTATTAACTACAGACCTATATCGCTGCTGCCATACTGTGCTAAACTTTTGGAGTCACATGTCTGTGAAAGCATCTCCAGCTTTTTGGAAAAAACCGAGTACTTGGCACCTAATCAAGCAGGGTTCCGACCCTGCCATTCCACCGAGGCGGTCATCCTCTCGGTGCTAAACACTCTAAGGCGGAACGCAGATGCAGGAACCCATCAGGCGCTTGTGCTTTTGGACCTCTCTGCTGCATTCGACACGGTCGACCACACCATCTTGGTCGACCGTGTCGAACAGGCAGGTCTCAGGGGTCCTGCATTGAGCTGGATCCGCTCCTTTCTCACGGGCCGCACTCAATCGGTCAGATTGGGCTCTTTCTCTGCTCCCATTCTATCTACCACCTGTGGGGTACCACAAGGTTCCTCATTGTCCCCCCTGCTCTTTAATGTGTACCTACGCCCTCTTTTGCACTCGCTCCGTAATGCAAATGTAACCATCTTCAACTATGCGGATGACTTGCAGCTCATCTTTCCTCTTAACACCCAGGACTCAGTGGTTGAATTCCAAAGAACTATGTCCCACATACTGAGTTGGATGAGCTGCAGCCATCTGAAGCTCAATCCGGGCAAGACCGAGTTGATCTTGCCCGGACAGAGCTCGCTTAGTTGGAACTCCAGCTTCTGGCCCATTAGTATGGGAGTCCCCCCATCTAAATCAACGGTGGTCAAGAGCCTAGGTATCCTTATCAGCGAGGATCTCTCGCTAAAAAGACAGGTTGGAGCGGTGGTATCCTCCAGCATCTTCCAACTGCAGAAAATAAAAAAAATCGCTCGTTTTTTTTCCTCAGCAGCTCTCACACAGATTGTCATCTCCTTGGTTCTGTCCAGGCTTGACTTCTCCAACAGTCTCTATCTCGGCCTACAAATTGGAGAGCTAAAACGTCTCCAGCTTGTTCAGAACCAAGCCACCAGGCTTCTTCTGAATATACCTAGGAGGCAATCTATCAGACCTGGCCTTAAACAGCTCCACTGGTTGCCAGTTGAGCAGCGTGTGGCCTTCAAGGCCGGGTGCATACTGTTCAGGTCTTTGAATGACTCTGGCCCTCTATTCATCAGAGATCTATTCAAAAAATACTGCCCTTCCCGTCATCTTCGTTCGACCTATAAATCACTCCTGATCGTACCCCCATTTAAAAGGAAACGCCTTGGAGGCAGCTGTTTCGACCACCTCGCTGCAGGTCTTTGGAACTCTCTCCCTCTCAACATAAAACTCAACGATAACATCCTCAGTTTCAGACATTCTCTGAAAACCTGGCTCTTCACTCAAGCTCACTACTGATAGCACTGCTCTTTCTATTATCTGCCTGCTTGGTTTATTTTCTATAGCGCCATGAAGCCTCCGGGCGTACGAGCGCTTAATAAATTCCCAATTAACATTAACATTAACATTAACATCAACACTTCACAACCCATTCTTGCCAACCACAACTAAGAGAAACCCTTCCTACTTCAAACGGATGTCTCAGCCCATGGTATTGGTGCAGTGTTATCACAAAGAGATGAGGCAGGACAGAACACCCCATTCTTTTTATTAGTTGGAAGTTATTCCCACGATACACAAAATATGCAGTAATTGAAATAGAGGCCTTGGCCATTAAGTGGGCTGTAGAAACCCTCCAATATAATTTAGACGGAAGAGAGTTCCTTTTATATACCGACCATGCACCCCTTGAGTGGTTGTCACGGAACACAGGACAGAATCCGAGAATCCTAAGATGGTTCCTTGCCCTACAACCCTTTCGATTTACCATGTACCGACGAAAAGGGAAAGATCATGCAAACGCAGATTTTCTGTCCCGGTAGCCCTCCAAGCCTTTTCTTGTAAACAAGAAAGTTAAGGAGGGGAAATGTGAGAGGGACTTCGGGTGCACTCCCAGCAGCGCATGTAAAACCCCCCAGAATATGGTTTGGACTCCTTACCAGTATGAGGAAGAAGACACCTATGGACCAACACAGTTAATGGGGGACTGGACCCTCCCGCAGAATACAGGAAGTCACCCGGAAGAAGTACGCCACTTGGAAGACGAGATGAAACACCTCCCCGACCAATCAGGAATCAGAGGGGAAGGTCACGGTCGGCAGAAAAAGGAAGAAGACACACTGGATGGCGCGTCAGCAAGGCCGATCCTGGAAGAAGATTGCCGAATCATCCAGGACTCGCCGAGGAGCAGTGCGGACGCCACAGCAGCCGAGGCTGAAGACATCACGAGGACGAACAGGGACGACAGAGCAGGAGAACTGGAAGACGATGGACCAGAGACGTGGTCTGAAGACTGGTGAATCCGGGAGGATGTATGAGCCGCCAAAACTCAGGAGAGTTGTGGCCCCAAGCGGTACGTGATGGTAAAAGGGGCTTAGGGAGGGGGAGGGAGTGTATTACAGGTGGCGGGTTGTAGGCGGGCAGAACGGGTGGCCTGAAGTTGTTTATGCACCTCTGTCTACCTTATTACCTGAACACTCCACTTAAAAACTCCACCAGCCTTGACCCTCCCGAGTACCTTCATGCCATCCCTCTACCCCCTAAAACCAACCCGCATTTTGGTTAATTTCCACCCCTCACGTGGTTTGGTGACGGTACCCTTTCGTGTGCAGACTTTTGTTCTTACCGCTACTTTCTCTTTATTTTGAGCCACTCCGGGAGCCTCAAAACATCAGAAACCGGTAAAAGGTTTCTTGACCATGGAGAAGACAGGCTAACTAAGGTGCCCTCCAGACCCAGAGGAAGTCGCTACGTCTCTTCTGGAACCAACCCATTGGTTTTTTTTGTTTGTTTTGGACTCACAAGAGTGTCCTTTTTCCTCAATACTTAGCCTTTAACCTTAAATAATCCTCTCACTATTGACCACATACGGATTCCTCGCTTCTGCTTCCGTCCATCCCTCCGACAGTCTGTAAAATATGTAGGCTTCCCAGGCCCCTGGACTCTCAGTTTACCAGGGTATATCAGGGAGTACTCCATGCCAAGCTGTTGGAAGATTTTCTCATCAGGAATGAATTCTCTCCGAGCTGCCTGGACTTGGAGTGTAAAGTCTGGGTATAGCGCTATGTTATTCCCTTTATATTGTATTCCCCTCTTTCCCTCGCCCATCGTAGTATCGTGTCCCGGTCTCTATAACTCAGGACTCGTGCTAGAATCGGTCGTAATGGCACACCTGGTCTCGGTTTTGGTCCTAACGCGCGGTGTGCTCTTTCAATATGGAAAATGGTTGATGGGTCCTGGCTGAAAAGGTTGGTCATCATTGTCTCAACATACTTCTCCATCTTTTTGATGTCGGTTGTCTCCGCAATACCTGTAATTCGTACATTGTTACGTCTCGATCTGGCCCCCAAATCCTCATTCGTTTGCTGAATTGCGTATAGGATTCCGTCCATGCTTCGAAGTTTCTTGTCCATCTCCGTTTGACCCTCTTCCGTTTCGTTGGCTCTTGTTTCCAGTACACTCATGCAGCCCTCTTGCTTGTCCATTATCTGTGTTATTCCATCCATCCTTTCAGCTAATGAGTCCATCTTTGTATCTATGCCCTGGATGCTGGATTTTAAGTCTTTAAACATTTCCCGGATATCATCGCTGGTAGGTGAGGCGCTGCGGAATCTTCAGATTGGTCTTGGTGGCTTGTGTCTGTGTCAGTTTCTTTAGCAGCCTTCTTATCAAAGTTCAGTTTCAGTTGCCTTGTGTCTGGCTTCCCCATCTTTAACCCCGCACACTTCCAAATATAGTAGCTTCTAGGGTGCCACCCCGCACAATATCTTCGTGGACACGTGAATATCTTCGTGGACACGTGAATCTCCTGAGTCACTCGCTGTGTGTAAGAAAGGGTGATCTCTCCGCAATGTGATGCGTACCACTTCGCCCTTGTTATGCCGTCTACCCGCACTACGTGTCTCTCTTTTCCTTGCGGTCCTGCCGCTTGTGTGATCATCTGTGCGGAGCCCTTCCGCCCCTTCGGAGTCTATTCCCTCCCTGGTTGGGCTTTCCTGCAGCAGTGGCAGTGATGGGCCAAGCGTCAATAGCTCACCCACCACTTGGCACACTATACGGCGCACCTTCTCCCCAGTGCACCTTTCCACACGTGGTAAGTGGTGCATGCGTCTCCCACAATGCGGTTGCAATATCTCTTGTGTGGAGCTATGTCCAGGGCAGTCGGCTCGTTATCTTGCCTACGGTAGCAAGGTGGTCCCCCTCTCCTGCTGCCCAGCTTGGGATTACTGTTATTGATCAGTGTTAGCACCGGACGTCTACTCTCAGGCGGTCTCTGTTGCGCGGACCCAGCAGCCGGCCCGCCCCGCCTCAGGCTTTCTAGCACTCGCCTACTCACATGGCCGGCACTGCATCAATCTGCCATAAGGCACCGTCCTGTGCCCTGTCTGCTCGTCATCCACCGTGTGGGTCCGGCAGTGCATGTTCCGCCAATCAGGTTCTCTCTGGGCTCCACTTTAACCCCCCCATCTCCACCGTGGTCTCAAAATGGCGGCTCCACTATTGCCACAGTCCTGGAACAACCATTCGGCCAGTCAGAATCTGAGCTATCTATTGTCTCGGACGAGCCCTCTGGTCATGAGGTTCTGCCTTGTTCCCGGCGGTCGCCTGTGTTCCCCAAGCTTCCCGGCTGTTCCTGCGCCTCCTCACGGCTCCACCACTGCTACTCACCGGCGTTGTCCGCCTCAGCCGGAAATCTCCCCCAGGGTCCAGATGCCGCCTTCAAGGACGCAGGTTCTCCCGCTTTACGCCGTGGCCCGTTCTTACTTGGTGCCGTTGTTTTCCACCGTCAGCTCCTCCGCGACGATTCTGACCTCCAGCGCTCCTTCCACGAATCTCGGGGCGTGATTCCAATCGAGGTTCCGGCTCAGCCTGGTGGTCTCGCTGGTAGGCCACGCACTGTCTCGGGAGCCCCTCTGTCTCATCCCGGCACTAGTTTCACTCAGCGATGGCCATGTCTCGTTGCCTGTCTTTCTCCGAGACAGTTTTCCGCAGTTAGGATCGTGGTCCTGTGTGTTTTTGTTGGATTACTGTCGGATTGATTGCCCAGCCGGCGGAGCCCCTCTAAAGCTCAGCCAAGCCACACACCCCCAGGTGCAAGGTATCTTTAAGATTATATTTTGAGCAATGTTCTGGGAATTCATTGAGATTTTGGTGGGTAATATTTGCAGGTGGATTGGCGATCTAGGATTGTGCTCGAGGTAAGTTGAAGTCTCCACCTACTACAATAAGGTCGTCTTGAGGTAGGCAGCCTATTTTATTAGATACCTCCTCCCAAAAAGTAGTACCCTCAGTATTTGGGCCTTATATAATTAGGATATGAAATGAGTTCTCTCCTCTACTTAGGGTTAAGATCAGGAGTCTACCATCCTCATTTGGAGTAAATGACTCTAGAGAGATATTGGAGTGTTTTGAGATTAAGGTGATCCCACTTTTTTTTGTGATTTGCTGGGATGCAAGCCACATGCGAGATCCAGTTATTCCTAAGAAACGTGGCATCCTTGTCAAATAATTTGGTTTCTTTGAGGCAAATGATATCTCCTTTTGATTTAGCTAAGTACTCGATGATTTTACAGCATTTAATTGAGTGGTTTAGCCCCTTCATATTTAGGGAGATTATGTTAAGGTTGTCAGAAATGCTATGTGTAGTCATTTGAGTATGTAGGTATTGGGGACGTCTTAAATTGAGGCTCCTAGACTGTACACGTATCAAATATAGTGGAAGGTAGATATATGTATAGATATAGTCTCTCTCACATATCCACAAGAGTGACATAAGTCCGTTACTCCAAATTGACTTCGTGTAATGGATGGAGTAAGGTTGCGTGTGATAGTGTGGAGGGGAAAGGAAAAGCGTGTGGAGTCTGCAAATTAATAAAAGGAAAAACTCAAGACATATTTATGAGTAATAACTGATCCAATAACAAAACCAAGAACAAACCCTCAAACCCACCCTCCTGTCCCACCCTCCCAACCCCTTCCCCAAGAGTATAGAACACAGGAGGTGCGATGACAGGAGCGTCCATCCACCAGCACAGAGTGAATATTAACTGGGTAAGAGCATAGTTATTTTTAAAACATTGTTTACAATGAAAAAGCTAACAGTGTTGAACAGGCCAGGATGAGCAGTACTGATGGTGTTGGGTGTTGTAACAGCATGCCAAGAACATTAACTATTAGAAATTGGCCCAGACTTAACAGACGTATAATGGCAAAAGCTTGTCTGATAACAGATTGATTTTATAACAGATAGAGAGGCCACAGCGGACAGTTGGAGTCCAGTATTACTGAAAAGACATTTGATAGCAATTATATAATTCCCTATTTCCTGAGAGAATGTGTGGCCATAACGATTGAAAAATAGAGACGTCTGGAAACTGACTTCACCAATTAACAACTTTTAAGCCAGATCATATGAGTAACAAACCATTTAGAGCTGAGGGTGTATGTGATCCTCGAATCATGTGACAGACCTATTTCCCTGGAGTGTGAACATTATGATTTCCTTTTGTTGGTGAAGAAGTTGGAGTGTTCGTCTTTTTAGATTTGGGGGTTCTAGTTGGCACAGGTAGGTACCTTTGACAAAAAATGGACCCTTGCGTCTAGTCTGGGCAAGGGGGTACACTCCTAAAATAACCCCTGCTCACCCCCTTGGTAGCTTGGCACAAGCAGACAGGCTTATCTCAGAGGCAGTGTGTAAAGCATTTGTGAACACATACAGTAACCCAGTGACAACACTACAGATGGACACCACACAAGTTATAGTATAAAAATAAGTATTTTTATATAGACTTAACATTAGACCACAAATGACAAAAATCCACAATACTGCACTTTAAAAATGGTAGAAATAGCTTAGTTCTCTTTAGATGGTAAATGCGATACTCAATGTACCTTTGGAGGTGTAACGCTATACAACGAAAGTGTTGCAGTGAAAGTGCTGCAGTTGATTGATTTGTTTATTATGTTTTGGAACTCCAAAGAGGTCCACATAAAAAGATACATAATACAAAGTACTCGTTCAAATGCAAAAGACATTTACAAATTTTACCAAAGTACAAAATAATCAGCACAACACAGTTAATAAAAACCCTCTAATAAATATCTAAAAAACATTTAAAAAAGTTAAAAATACTAAAACAGAACATTTCATTGGGAGGATTATATAAAGCATGTAAGAAGGAATTGGCAGTAAGAATATTTAATTTCAAGCATATTTGTCTTAGCCACTTACGACGAAATAAACGAAGTACAGGACATATAAAGAGAACATGTATACAGTCCTGGGTAAACAAATTACAAAAATTACAAATTGCAGAACAACCATACCACCTAGCCATAAGATTATTTAAAGGGAGTAGATCCTGCCTCAGGAGAAGCCAAAACCGCCGTATGCCATGGGATAGGTTCCAGGCGACATAGGGTTGCATGTGTTTTAATACGCAAGTATCAGTAAGAGGGGTTACTCCCTTCTTTACAAGAATGGATTCCCTGTCCAACCTAAAACTGAGATCCCACGAGGCCTGTTTCAAAAGTGATTTTACCTGGACGGCAGACAGAGTGAAAAGAGTACTCTCCTCCAATTGTAGAAGTGCGACAGCCCTTCTAAAATTCTTTACAATTAAGGAGAACTCCCTTAAAGTGCTGCGTCCGTTCCTGACATGCAAGAACGGTGATGCATAGGTTCCCTACTGCTGCGTAGGGGACGATGATGCATCGGTTTTTCTCCACGTGGTTTCTTACTGCGCTTCCGTGGCGATGCGACCCACAATGCCGTGAGGGGATGAAGATCCAGTGCAATGAAACAAAATGGCGTCTTCTTCTTGATGCGACAACGACGCGTGCATGCCCGACGGTTGTGCGGTGACTCAGCGAATCTTCAGAGCTGCGACAGGCCCTGCGACACACTTCTCCGGTGATGCGAAGGTGTCTGCTGCGATGGCGACACTCTTCTCTGGTGATGCGAGGCACTTCGGTGATGCGATGCGACAGCGGCAGTGGTGACACCCTTCTTCAGTGATGTGACGACAGCGGCTGTGGTGGCGAAATGCTTCTCCGGTGATGCGACGGTGTCTGCTGCCACGGCGACACTCCTCTCCGGCGATGCGAGGCGCTTCTGCGATGCAATGAGACAGCAGCAGCGGCAACACCCTTCTTCAGTGATGTGACAACAGCAGCTGCAGCGGTGTCATGCTTCTTCTTCATGGGTTGCTCTTCCAGCTCCTTGCGACACGCAGTTCCTCATAAGGCCCAGCACAACAGCAGGCACTTCAAAAGAACTCAGGAGAGCTGGTTGGTGAAGTCTGTTATCCCTGAAACTTCAGCAGGAGGCAAGCTCAATTTCCAAGCCCTTGGAGACCCTTTACAAGTTGATGAAAGTAGCACAAAGTTCCTTTCTCCTTTCTTAGACAGTCAGGCAACCACTGCAGGTCAATCCCCCAAACAGCACTCAGCTTAGGGATAGTCTCCTCCTTCAGTTTCTCTCTGGTTCCTCTCCTCAGCAAAGGTTCTTCTTGTTCCCAAAAGTGATCTAAAGTCCTTGGGTCTGGGACCCAATATGTATACTACTATTCTCTTTGTTCTCGGAAGGCAGAGAGTGTCTGTACCTAGTCCAAACCAGTTCTGGTCAGTCCTGGAGCACTTTGTTTACAGGACTCCTTCTTTCCTTTGACAGTGTGGGCCAGGGACATCAGACGCACCAAAGAGGTGGAGCCGGCATTGTGGAAGGCAGGCACATTCCTATTCAGGTCCCAGGTGCTCCCCTCCCACCACTCTACATGCAGATGAGTCTATTCATCCCTGTGCTGACTCACCCTTTCTCCTGGAATCCCCCAGCCCCTGTCACTCAAACTCCAGACAAGGAATACACAAACTACCAGAGGCAGGCTTGGACAGTGAGGCAAGAAAACACCTACTTTCTAAAAGTGGTATTTTCAAGCGCAGAATGTTAAAACCAACTTTACTAAAAGATGTATTTTATCAATCTGAGTTCAGGCATACTAAACTCGAATTTCTACCTAGTTCCTTGAGTCAGTTAGGATTATAAGATGTTATAATCAAACTGCCCATTCTGGCCTATGGGGAACCGGTAATCTTGCAATAGTGAAAAACAAAAATGGCTGTAATTTACTATCAGGACATGCCACACACATCAGGGCCTATCCTACCTTTTACATACAATGCACCCTGCCCTTGGGCCTATCATAGGGGTGACTAATATGCAGAAAAGGGAAGGTGCACTTGCCCAGTCAAGATGGCAGTACCAGACTGCACACAGGCTCTGCAAAGGCAGGCCTGAGACATACTTTACAAGCTGCTCCGGTGGGTGGCACAAGCAGTGCTGCAAGCCCACCAGCAGCATTTGATTTACAAGCCCTTGGCACACGTGGTGCCCTGTACTAGGGTCTGACAGTAAATCAAATAAGCCAATCATGAAGTCATTAATCCAGACTTCAATATACAATAGGGAGAGCATATGCACTTTAGCACTGATCAGCAGTGGTAAAGTGCCCAGAGTCATAAAACCAACAAAAACAGGTCAGCTAAAATACAGGAGGAAACAAAAAGTTGTTCAGGGAGGATCCTGCAAAAAGGGCCAAGTCCAACACATCTCTTGAAAGTTAAGTTAATCTAAGAATATTGACAGGTCAGTCAGATCATCGAAGAGATGGTGCTTTCCTTTCACAGTAACTCTAAATTTGGCAGGGCCTGCAAAAATAAAATTGGAAAGTAATTTCCCAGAGTTTGTCTCTGAGTGATAAGAAGCTCTTCCTGGTCTCGACCGTTGGCTTTGAATAATCCTGTGTGAAGATTATTTTATTTCCATTCCATTTGAATTGGCTGTTTTTACGGGCATAGCGAGGATAGCTTTGATGTGTTGGTACCTCAGTGGCTTGCAGGCGATCGATCATGTCCAGATTTTGGAGGGAGGTTTGAATGTGGGAACTCTGTGGGCCCTGTCTAATTCCAGGTCTTTGTTGAACTTTATGCTGGTGATTTGATGGGTCCGATTTTCCTAAAAAGATATGCAGGAGTTGGCTGTATCTTCAGAACCTTCCGCAACGCCAAAAATACTCATGTTGCCACGCCATTTGTGGTCTTCGAGATTGGCAATGTCTTTTTTGAAGTGTTTTGTGGCGGTTAGAAGGGTTCTTATGACCTTGTTGGGGTGGGTAGTAGAGTCTTCCACCTCGCTTATCCTTTGTTCAGCTTCTGAAATGTTTGAGTTGATACCAGCACGGATGGAGCTCATTTGTAGTTGCATAGCGCCCGTGTTTTGTGTAGTTGATTTTGCCAGGTCGTGTACATCGGCCAGCTTCTTCATTATCATTATCATTGTGCTGTTTATGTCTGAGCTTAATAGGAGAGTCTGGCGATGGAGATTCAGCCTTCGACTGTTTGAAGTGCGATTTGGGTTATATTTGTGCCATTATGGATAAACAGAGGTAGCTGCTAAGATGTTGAAAGAGAATGTTTAGTTCATAATCTGATGTAGATGACAGGTGGTGGATGATAGAGTGGTAGTCTAAGCGTAGCAGTAGTATCTATACAGGCCTACTTTTGTAGTTAGCAGACAATGTGGTCTCACATAGGTTTATAAGTTAAACTATTCAGTGGATAGTAGATAATGCGACCACACAAAATGTGTTTAGAGCCTAGGGAGTATGGTTTATTTATGGTCTGTTATAGACCCCATTTGATATTTAGTGTAGATTCCAACTACCTGGGGCATAGAGAAGGGATGAGCATTTCAACACATACCATCTGTAGTTGATGTTTGTTTGTAGCAGAAGATGATGGGGCGTGGTCCCAGCTTTAAAGGTGCAAACAATTTGGTTATGATTCTCTCACCAGAATACGGTTGCCATTTCAGGTGCAGCCGTGTAGTATGTAGTGATGATCTCACTATGGAAGGTTTGTTTGCTTGTGATGTTTTATTAATGCAGTGATGCAGAATTTAGGCGCCATAGGGTTGATTTGGCAGGCGCTTGTACATTTACAGATTAGAGCATGAATTGTAGGGTGAAAGGTTCCCATGCAGCATATAATGTCACCTTGTTGGTGTCAGGCAGAACATCAAAGTGATCCAGAGGAGCCCAAGGGATATTATGCTGTACGTTATTTTGTCGATGGTAATGAAGAGAACAGTTGTGGAGTGCTCATCTGGAATAATGCTTAATGCTAATTTCCATGTTTTGCACTCATGATGCAGGGTATTCGGCACTCGTACAGTGAGGAGTCTTAGGGTCAGGCAGTGATCGAGTTTAACTGCCCTGACCAAGTTGTATTGCCGGTAAGTAAAAGAAAAAAAAGTTCAGTACCTTGGTAGGATGAGATCACACTGGTAGTCCCCCGAAACCGATAGTTCCCTTGTCTGGCTGGGATGCATTTGACTTGATGACTCAGTGTCTAGCCCAGATAGGCTTCTCTGCCATTTGGGAGGGAGATGCCAGGGCGTTGTCAGGGTGTTTTTCTAAATCCAGCTTTTCAAAAATACAAATTGATGTGTGCCACAGGCGCAGCAGATCTACCGGGTTTGTAATCCGACCATGTCTCGCCTATCGTCCTGCTCAGTCATGTCGAAATTGTATCATTTCACTCCGTGCCAGTTGAGAGATGGAGGAAGGCAGCCATGTGCTCTGCCATTCAAGTCATGCCCCCGTGATGGTTAGTGTTAACATTTTTATAATGGTGGTGTTGTAGCTTTAGGAGAGATGGTCTTTTACTTTTGTCCATGTGTACGTTGCATCACATGATGGCTGCTAATGGTTTTGTGGCAACAGCAGCCACCTTTATGTTAGGAGTGTCTGTCATGGCTATGGAGGCCTGCATGCATTCCAGCATTCCAGGTTACTATTTTAGCCAATTTATCTCTGCATCTTGCTGCGGCTATGAGGTCACATATCTGTACTTTGACTCCGGGACGGGAAACAGCATTTACAACGCTGTCGGTACAACACGGTGCCTTTAAAACACGGTCAGTACAACGACTGTGTTGTTCACACGCATACCATTCCAATGCAAGTCATTACAACGACTTGCTGTAGGGGGCTTTAGGTGTTGGATTATAAATCCAACACCTTCCCTACTGTTGCACAGCTGGAGTTGAAATAGTAAATGATACTATTCCAAACTCCAGCGCCCCCTCCATCAAGTCATTGTAATGACTTGCGTTGTAATGGTATGTGTGGTAACAATGCAGTAGTTGTACTGACTGCGTTGTAAAGGCATGCGTTGTAAACGCATGTGTTGTAACATCATATATTCCTCTGGGACACACAAGTATAGCACAATTTGTATACATTATGCATTGCTGGAAAAGGGTAAATAGGAATCAAAGCATTTCATTATATTTTTTATATTTTGCTCGATGGCCAATGGTGCCCCTATTAGTGTGCTAATTAAGCAGGATCTCCATTTGTTCAAATTATTCTTTAGATATAAATAGCTCATCAAGCTAAATGAGGTTTGCCATTTATAATCAACAAAAATGCCTTGTGAATCCCAGCTGCTTTTTCAATACAATGAAATTCAAGCTTTGTAGACCTATGGATGAATTACAATATTTTACCCGATTTTTTGTAGTCTCTGGAATAAATGATGAGAATATTTTGCACTTCAATGCATATGCATAGTTTGCACACAGATGGGCAGATGTTTTGTTCTAATTGGACTTCTAGAACTGGGACAGGGCATTGCACCTAAAGAGGCAATCTGAAGAGATGGCTATGGAGAAGTATGGAATATTAACGACGAGGACCCTGATGAGCATAGGAAAAAAAAGATCAAAAGAAATGTATGTTGGTTTTCGTGGCTGGAGTCAATAACTGCAAGGTGGATGAGTCACTGTAATACAGATAAATATATCTCACTCTATATCTAGAGCACGCAAATATAGCATGACTTCGGCCTACATTCACATACAAATCAAAACTAGGCGTGTGTACATCTTTCCATTCTCAGAAAAAGTACACACATTTTAAGGTTATTCAGATTAGAAATTTTCAACTCTTAAGAATTTCAGGCAATGCGTTGGAGTAGGTCTTAAAGTCATTTTGCAGTTTCTCCAATCTTTAAGAAGCTTGCATAGAGGGCTTAAGGTTGTTTAGCGATCACATGTATTAGTGAAGTTACTGAAGGGGTTTTCTTAAATGAACATTTGAGATAAGGCTCTAACGGAAAACCCACGTTATTCTTTTTAAGGTGTAGAGGAAAACAGCGAAGGCATGTCTGATATAGATTGTAGTGGGAGACAGACGGAAGTCATGGCTTGGAAATGCCCATTCAACAGAATTTGCTACATTATATCTCAGAACTTAGCAGCTTGATAAAGACATTACTTGCAACCGACTTGGCTCTGAATTTGGCGGGAGGTGATACTGTTTGGAGGTCCTGGGAGAGAATAGATTTGATGCTTTGTCATTTAGTGCTGAGGACATCACTGTTTACACAACTGAGAGCAAGATACTGCTTGCACTTGCATTACTAACCACTTTTGAGGAGTGCTTCATTGTAACCGTGGTTGGGGATAGGCGGGTAGTTTGATGTGTGGTGTAACATACAAAACTTCACCATGGTGAGTACATTTAACACTTCCACTGAACTAGATCTGTCAGAGCCTTGTGTGCACGAGAAGAAGGGCATTTGAGTCAGTTACATCTCTCTAGCAGCTAGAAATGGGATGGGTTGTGGAGGTGAAGGAAGACATGGACATGTTTGGTAGTTTAGTGCAGAAAAGACGAATTCTCCAGTTTCCTTTCGCGGTATATGATGTTGTGATGGGTGATTTTCCTTGGGGTCATCACAGACCCAAACATTGTATAATATTTCCAACATTTCTAGAGGCGTGATTGTTATGATAACCTGTGGTCACTCATGTGGCATAAAAATACCACACCTCTTTGTGAACGCTAGTCTACTCCTCACGATCCCTGCATGTCACTGGTGTGTATTTTGTGTACCATGGTGACTGGTGGGAGAGATTGTGACACAAGCAGTGAGGTACCTGGTGGCAGAGAACGACATATAAGGGGTAGTCAATCAATCAATCAATTCCTTTATTCGGTTTCATAATAATACAAAAACCATAAAAGTACAATTTTAAAAACATGAATTAAAGAATGTTAAATTTCGTTCTCTATCTACATTAAATAATTTAAAAGATTTCAAATTCAATCAATGAAGTACATTTCAACAATAAAAGTTGCCAAAGTTGAGAGGCTGTGTTCGAAGACAACAAATACATGATTAAAACACAAATGGAGAACATCTTTTTCACGCACAGAGTGTACAGCACCAATCTCTACTATAGATTTTTTCTGTGCCTAACACAGAGTTTCAGAAATTGGGCAATATTTTTTGTGAAACACTCTGTGTCCAGGAAATGCAGAGCGAGGTATGCTGGGCGGCATTGACTCATTCCCCAAATTTTTAGGATAGGTATTATCCATCTTTACCTCAACTCTTTATAAAATTTACAGAACAAAAGCACGTGCATTGATGTTTGAGATGATGCATTGTCGCAGGGGCAGTTTGGCAGAGTTTTGGCCCAGTCGTTCATTTTGGGGAAGGTTATCAAATGATGGAATATATTCAGCCTAAACCGTGTCAGAACAAACCTATCATATCCACTCAAATTAAACGTTAGATATGGTTGTATTGTTAAAGTAGTTTGAATCGTTAGGTTATTTTGTACTAAATATTTATTTGCATCAATAGCTAATCTAACCCCCTCCAAGTCACTCATGCACTGTTTTTTAAACATTTTCCTAGGAATCTGAGCTATCAATGAAGGATTGTATTAATAGTTGGACAAGCCCAGATCGGATAAAAAAATTCACATACATGAGTCACCCAATCTTGTGTACGTTTTCGAGGCCAAGACAGTCCTTCAGATGCTCCTGGTTAAATAATGTTTTAGGGGATGACTAAATACGATGCCATAGTAAAACGAGTTGAGCTTTTACTATGTCAGTAATATACAGTATTCCTTTTTTTTATTTCAGTAAATGTGTATTGTTTTTTTTTTACATACACATACACATACATATAAGACATATAACATACACTTTTAATGGATAACTTGTTCCAGGGTTTCTGCCCAGGCTCGTTGGGTCGTGTAGCTCTACTTTACAGATGTATACATGCTAGCCTGATCCCCTTATCCAACTGTCCCCGTATAGGGTGGGGTGGAGGTGTGAAGAGGAAAGGAAAAAGGGAAGGAGAAAGTGATAAGAAAAAGATACAAGAAGTTCGTTACTCTTGCTTTTGTCACGGCTCCCTACAATTGGGCCATGCAGGGCTCAGGCTGGTGGCTTAGGGTTGTTCTTGTTTATGATGGGTCATAAGAGTCCAGGAATTTTTCCAGGGTCTCCCACATGCCCCTGTGTGGTTGTTCCAGGGTGAGTGTTGGAGGGTGGTTGTGTTCGCCCCCCTTAGGTATGTGACCCAGTTGATCCAGCCCTTGTACGTTGCCTTGGAGGTGTCCTTCCATTTGGCTAGGTGTTATATCCTACTTAAATGTAAAACATGTACTGTAGCCCTGCTGCCTCTAGCTGCTCAGCCAGAGTGTGTCTTGGCATTAGAATGTTGGTGTGCCTGTGATGCGTGGAATGCCTGGGTGACTGAGTGGGGTGAATGTGGCAGTTGGAGATGGGCTGAGCAGTTAGGGAGGCTGCTCCTGGTGGGGCTGGTACCACACTAGGCTGGCTGGAGTACAGAGAAGATGTAAACTTAACAGAAGACTTAATAAAGAAGTCCTGAGTATACATCCTGTCTCCAGGTGTCTTTCTACTAGGACACAACATAATTTTGGCGACGAGGACAGTCTTGAACCCCAGTGACTCTTGGTACAGCTAAGCAACTAAGTAACTAAGGAACTAAGATAGTTACCAAGAGATCCTACGAGTAACTACAACGGAAAAAAGAAGGTATTTCCAGGCAAACCAGCGCCAGCCCCACCGGTGTCCTTCCTATGGACAGCCCCAATGAGCAGTGTCACCACCAACTGACACTACAGCCTGGGAATACAACAGCAACTGTGAGTTGGAGGAATAGTACAACTACAACCGATTTTGGGTGTTCCAGCCACAGAGTTCAACAGTGAGTTGGTGGAGTAGTTCAACTACAACCTCATCTGGAGTTCCAGCCACTTGGTAATGTACAAAAATGACTGTGAGTTGGATGTGTAGCCTCTCTACAACCAGTTGTTGGTGTACCAGCCACAACACGCAATGTGTCAAGAGTGCCTTTAAAGAAAGACAGAATAATAGTCAAGGCACATTTAGGGATTTGTAGTCATAAAGGAATAATTTCTTAACAGCGTGGAGTGACTACATGGATAATTTTCTCCTATTTATCTGACATTTGCAGTGTGTTAAAATCTTAACTAACAGCGTGTAGTTTCTACACAGATGGAAAATGTCTGATTTTTAACTGAAATTTGCTGCAGTTCGATACTTGATCCCCCATCTGTTATGTGGTGTTACATCGTCGAGATATGTGCTTTAATGACATTTTTTAGAACGTAAACCTTCCTGGGTTACTTCTATAGTTATGCAGTTTCTCATCATCCAACATTGTTTGACACTTTAAATTCGGTCTCTGTGCTGGGACAATTGCGGAGCTTTGCCAGGAATTTTGGTGTATTTTATATACGCAGCGATGGGTGCATGTGCATAGTTGTCTACAAGAAAGAAAATGAGGAAGCCTCGATCTACAGTTTATGGGAGTGTCATTATCGGAGTGTCATTATCGTTGTTAGTTTTCAACAAAATTCAAGGCCCAGCCGAGACTTGATTTGAGATCGTTAGTCAACCGCTTAACTGTGAATTAAAAATGATTAGGCGCGCCAGCCTTGCTCGAGCGTATTCTCACCTGCACTCTGTCTTCTCCGGATTGTCTGTGATGTTGCTTTGTGGCCACTGTGCTCTGCCGTCATGGAAGTTGGATGCACAGGCATGCCTGGAGCCATCCGGCGGGACGCCTGCAACGTGCTGCCATCTTGTGGTCGGAGGTTGGCAGGATCTTTGTCGTTATCTGCTGAGTTGCCAACCATGTATATCACACGCGTGTTTGATCTACGTTGCAACATACTATTTTCTTTCTGCGTTTATTTTGGAATACTTCGAGGATTTGTCGTCGTGGGACATTCACAATCTGCCTCTCTGTGTCAAGTATGTTAGACATCATGTGATTTGTGTGGGCCACAAGTGTCCTTTTGCAGCACAGCTTATTGGAGTGTAGATCTTCCGTCTCAAGTATGTCTTAGGAAATTTTTCATTGGATATTATTCCTGTCGTGCTCATCTTTCTACATTTATGGAGCTTGTCAACTGTAAACGCATTGGGTAACATGAGCTATGTCTGTTGCCGGGTCTATGAATAAGGTTTTTACAATACAAAATTTGAGTATATTCTTGTGAAATTGTTTTAGGAGTTCTAAATTCTTCTCATTGTTCTCATTTTTATAAATGCCTACATTGACTATTTTATTGTCATATGTCCTGTCATTTATTTCAACATACAGGTTGCACGCTTGGGGGATTCCTCTGGGGCATTTTGTTCTTTCTTATGAGACTGTGTTGTCTAGAGCATTGTATCCAGGGCGAACATTGTATTGTACCTTTGTGGTCTTTACAGCACTTCTATGTGGGTGTGGGATTACTTTCATAATGCCCGTTGATTGCTTATTGGATGTGGGAATCTCGTGTGAAAATTAGCCCACTGGTGTGGTGGAAACATGTCTATATTTTTGGTTTGTGTTGGGGTGTTTTCTTTTACTTGTGCATGGAAATGTCTTCTTATCTCAACACGGGTGAGAGGTCGCTCACCGGATTGTCACATGTAAGATGTTTTGTTTTCAGCATTTGAGTGAGGCCACAGGTTTACGCTTTTCTTTGGATGGGACCTATATTAGTTTTAGGGTGGTTTTCATAGTTGGTCCTGTACCCATCGTTTGGGTGTGAAGTACAGTCCTGCTTCACTTCTAGGTTTTGTTACCACTTTATGGAGGTGTGTAGTTTGTGGGATTTAATCCCTGTTACTGTTGTGCACAGTACTGTAGAACATTCCTTTGTGTTGGTTTTATGGGTGACGACCCATTTGTTTTTGTTTCCTTTACCTTTGGGATTGAATCGCAGGTTAGTCTATTTTTGCTCTCTTCTTTGTTATGCATCTGAGCATAGGAGTTGTGGGTTCTTTTAACCTTTGGGGTCATAGTGTTTTACGTTACACTGTATATGTTACAAAATGCTATGCGTTCAAAAATGTTCTAAAATATTATTTTATTAAGGGGATGGTGGTTATTGCTATTTATGTATTTATCTAAACCATCTTTTCCTATTGATATTTTTGTATTTAACTTAACCATCTTTTCTTCACCTAATGGTTATTGCTGCATCCTTTAGATTTGTATCTTTATCTATTTGCTTTGTCCATTTGCAGCATCTTTGAGATTCGTTCTACTATTTTACCAGTGCTTAGTTTTATTGTTTCCTTTATACTTTTGTTTAAGGAAAAAGGGATAATGTTATATCCTACTTAAATGTAAAACATGTACTGTAGCCCTGCTGCCTCTAGCTATTCAGCCAGAGTATGTCTTGGCATTAGATTGATGGTGTGCCTGTGATGCGTGGAATGCCTGGGTGACTGAGTGGGGTGAATGTGGCAGTTGGAGATGCTGCTTTTTCAATACAATGAAATTCAAGCTTTGTAGACCTATGGATGAATTACAATATTTTACCCGATTTTTTGTAGTCTCTGGAATAAATGATGAGAATATTTTGCACTTCAATGCATATGCATAGTTTGCACACAGATGGCCAGATGTTTTGTTCTAATTGGACTTCTAGAACTGGAACAGGGCATTGCACCTAAAGAGGCAATCTGAAGAGATGGCTATGGAGAAGTATGGAATATTAACGACGAGGACCCTGATGAGCATAGGAAAAAAAAGATCAAAAGAAATGTATGTTGGTTTTCGTGGCTGGAGTCAATAACTGCAAGGTGGATGAGTCACTGTAATACAGATAAATATATCTCACTCTATATCTAGAGCACGCAAATATAGCATGACTTCGGCCTACATTCATATACAAATCAAAACTAGGCGTGTGTACATCTTTCCATTCTCAGAAAAAGTACACACATTTTAAGGTTATTCAGATTAGAAATTTTCAACTCGTAAGAATTTCAGGCAATGCGTTGGAGTAGGTCCTAAAGTCATTTTGCAGTTTCTCCAATCTTTAAGAAGCTTGCATAGAGGGCTTAAGGTTGTTTAGCGATCACATGTATTAGTGAAGTTACTGAAGGGGTTTTCTTAAATGAACATTTGAGATAAGGCTCTAACGGAAAACCCACGTTATTCTTTTTAAGGTGTGGAGGAAAACAGCGAAGGCATGTCTGATATAGATTGTAGTGGGAGACAGACGGAAGTCATGGCTTGGAAATGCCCATTCAACAGAATTTGCTACATTATATCTCAGAACTTAGCAGATTGATGAAGACATTACTTGCAACCGACTTGGCTCTGAATTTGGCGGGAGGTGATACTGTTTGGAGGTCCTGGGAGAGAATAGATTTGATGCTTTGTCATTTAGTGCTGAGGACATCACTGTTTACACAACTGAGAGCAAGATACTGCTTGCACTTGCATTACTAACCACTTTTGAGGAGTGCTTCATTGTAACCGTGGTTGGGGATAGGCGGGTAGTTTGATGTGTGGTGTAACATAAAAAACTTCACCATGGTGAGTACATTTAACACTTCCACTGAACTAGATCTGTCAGAGCCTTGTGTGCACGAGAAGAAGGGCATTTGAGTCAGTTACATCTCTCTAGCAGCTAGAAATGGGATGGGTTGTGGAGGTGAAGGAAGACATGGACATGTTTGGTAGTTTAGTGCAGAAAAGACGAATTCTCCAGTTTCCTTTCATGGTATATGATGTTGTGAAGGGTGATTTTCCTTGGGGTCATCACAGACCCAAACATTGTATAATATTTCCAACATTTCTAGAGGCATGATTGTTATGATAACCTGTGGTCACTCATGTGGCATAAAAATACCACACCTTTTTGTGAACGCTAGTCTACTCCTCACGATCCCTGCATGTCACTGGTGTGTATTTTGTGTACCATGGTGACTGGTGGGAGAGATTGTGACACAAGCAGTGAGGTACCTGGTGGCAGAGAACGACATATAAGGGGTAGTCAATCAATCAATCAATTCCTTTATTCGGTTTCATAATAATACAAAAACCATAAAAGTACAATTTTAAAAACATGAATTAAAGAATATTAAATTTCGTTCTCTATGTACATTAAATAATTTAAAAGATTTCAAATTCAATCAATGAAGTACATTTCAACAATAAAAGTTGCCAAAGTTGAGAGGCTGTGTTCGAAGACAACAAATACATGATTAAAACACAAATGGAGAACATCTTTTTCACGCACAGAGTGTACAGCACCAATCTCTACTATAGATTTTTTCTGTGCCTAACACAGAGTTTCAGAAATTGGGCAATATTTTTTGTGAAACACTCTGTGTCCAGGAAATGCAGAGCGAGGTATGCTGGGCAGCATTGACTCATTCCCCAAATTTTTAGGATAGGTATTATCCATCTTTACCTCAACTCTTTATAAAATTTACAGAACAAAAGCACGTGCATTGATGTTTGAGATGATGCATTGTCGCAGGGGCAGTTTGGCAGAGTTTTGGCCCAGTCGTTCATTTTGGGGAAGGTTATCAAATGATGGAATATATTCAGCCTAAGCCGTGTCAGAACAAACCTATCATATCCACTCAAATTAAACGTTAGATATGGTTGTATTGTTAAAGTAGTTTGAATCATTAGGTTATTTTGTACTAAATATTTATTTGCATCAATAGCTAATCTAACCCCCTCCAAGTCACTCATGCACTGTTTTTTAAACATTGTCCTAGGAATCTGAGCTATCAATGAAGGATTGTATTAATAGTTTGACAAGCCCAGATCGGATAAAAAAATTCACATACATGAGTCACCCAATCTTGTGTACGTTTTCGAGGCCAAGACAGTCCTTCAGATGCTCCTGGTTAAATAATGTTTTAGGGGATGACCAAATACGATGCCATAGTAAAACGAGTTGAGCTTTTACTATGTCAGTAATATACAGTATTCCTTTTTTTAATTTCAGTAAATTTGTATTGTTTTTTTTTTACATACACATACACATACATATAAGACATATAACATACACTTTTAATGGATAACTCGTTCCAGGGTTTCTGCCCCGGCTCGTTGGGTCGTGTAGCTCTACTTTACAGATGTATACATGCTAGCCTGATCCCCTTATCCAACTGTCCCCGTATAGGGTGGGGTGGAGGTGTGAAGAGGAAAGGAAAAAGGGAAGGAGAAAGTGATAAGAAAAAGATACAAGAAGTTCGTTACTCTTGCTTTTGTCACGGCTCCCTACAATTGGGCCATGCAGGGCTCAGGCTGGTGGCTTAGGGTTGTTCTTGTTTATGATGGGTCATAAGAGTCCAGGAATTTTTCCAGGGTCTCCCACATGCCCCTGTGTGGTTGTTCCAGGGTGAGTGTTGGAGGGTGATTGTGTTCGCCCCCCTTAGGTATGTGACCCAGTTGATCCAGCCCTTGAACGTTGCCTTGGAGGTGCCCTTCCATTTGGCTAGGTGTTATATCCTACTTAAATGTAAAACATGTACTGTATCCCTGCTGCCTCTAGCTGCTCAGCCAGAGTGTGTCTTGGCATTAGAATGTTGGTGTGCCTGTGATGCGTGGAATGCCTGGGTGACTGAGTGGGGTGAATTTGGCAGTTGGAGATGGGCTGAGCAGTTAGGGAGGCTGCTCCTGGTGGGGCTGGTACCACACTAGGCTGGCTGGAGTACAGAGAAGATGTAAACTTAACAGAAGACTTAATAAAGAAGACCTGAGTATACATCCTGTCTCCAGGTGTCTTTCTACTAGGACACAACATATTTTTGGCGACGAGGACAGTCTTGAACCCCAGTGACTCTTGGTACAGCTAAGCAACTAAGTAACTAAGGAACTAAGATAGTTACCAAGAGATCCTACGAGTAACTACAACGGAAAAAAGAAGGTATTTCCAGGCAAACCAGTGCCAGCCCCACCAGTGTCCTTCCTATGGACAGCCCCAATGAGCAGTGTCACCACCAACTGACACTACAGCCTGGGAATACAACAGCAACTGTGAGTTGAAGGAATAGTACAACTACAACCGATTTTGGGTGTTCCAGCCACAGAGTTCAACAGTGAGTTGGTGGAGTAGTTCAACTACAACCTCATCTGGAGTTCCAGCCACTTGGTAATGTACAAAAATGACTGTGAGTTGGATGTGTAGCCTCTCTACAACCAGTTGTTGGTGTACCAGCCACAACACGCAATGTGTCAAGAGTGCCTTTAAAGAAAGACAGAATAATAGTCAAAGCACATTTAGGGATTTGTAGTCATAAAGGAGTAATTTCTTAACAGCGTGGAGTGACTACATGGATAATTTTCTCCTATTTATCTGACATTTGCAGTGTGTTAAAATCTTAACTAACAGCGTGTAGTTTCTACACAGATGGAAAATGTCTGATTTTTAACTGAAATTTGCTGCATGTCGATACTTGATCCCCCATCTGTTATGTGGTGTTACATCGTCGAGATATGTGCTTTAATGACATTTTTTAGAACGTAAACCTTCCTGGGTTACTTCTATAGTTATGCAGTTGCTCATCATCCAACATTGTTTGACACTTTAAATTCGGTCTCTGTGCTGGGACCATTGCGGAGCTTTGCAAGGAATTTTGGTGTATTTTATATACGCAGCGATGGGTGTATGTGCATAGTTGTCTACAAGAAAGAAAATGAGGAAGCCTCGATCTACAGTTTATGGGAGTGTCATTATCGGAGTGTCATTATCGTTGTTAGTTTTCAACAAAATTCAAGGCCCAGCCGAGACTTGATTTGAGATCGTTAGTCAACCGCTTAACTGTGAATTAAAAATGATTGGGCGCGCCAGCCTTGCTCGAGCGTATTTTCACCTGCACTCTGTCTTCTCCGGATTGTCTGTGATGTTGCTTTGTGGCCACTGTGCTCTGCCGTCATGGAAGTTGGATGCACAGGCATGCCTGGAGCCATCCGGCGGGACGCCTGCAACGTGCTGCCATCTTGTGGTCGGAGGTTGGCAGGATCTTTGTCGTTATCTGCTGAGTTACCAACCACGTATATCACACGCGTGTTTGATCTACGTTGCAACGTACTATTTTCTTTCTGCGTTTATTTTGGAATACTTCGAGGATTTGTCGTCGTGGGACATTCACAATCTGCCTCTCTGTGTCAAGTATGTTAGACATCATGTGATTTGTGTGGGCCACAAGTGTCCTTTTGCAGCACAGCTTATTGGAGTGTAGATCTTCTGTCTCAAGTATGTCTTAGGAAATTTTTCATTGGATATTATTCCTGTCGTGCTCATCTTTCTACATTTATGGAGCTTGTCAACTGTAAACGCATTGGGTAACATGAGCTATGTCTGTTGCCGGGTCTATGAATAAGGTTTTTACAATACAAAATTTGAGTATATTCTTGTGAAATTGTTTTAGGAGTTCCAAATTCTTCTCATTGTTCTCATTTTTGTAAATGCCTACATTGACTATTTTATTGTCATATGTCCTGTCATTTATTTCAACATACAGGTCGCACGCTTGGGGGATTCCTCTGGGGCATTTTGTTCTTTCTTATGAGACTGTGTTGTCTAGAGCATTGTATCCAGGGCGAACATTGTATTGTACCTGTGTGGTCTTTACAGCACTTCTATGTGGGTGTGGGATTACTTTCATAATGCCCGTTGATTGCTTATTGGATATGGGAATCTCGTGTGAGAATTAGCCTACTGGTGTGGTGGAAACATGTCTATATTTTTGGTTTGTGTTGGGGTGTTTTCTTTTTCTTGTGCATGGAACTGTCTTCTTATCTCAACACGGGTGAGAGGTCGCTCACCGGATTGTCACATGTAAGATGTTTTGTTTTCAGCATTTGAGTGAGGCCACAGGTTTACGCTTTTCTTTGGATGGGACCTATATTAGTTTTAGGGCGGTTTTCATAGTTGGTCCTGTACCCATCGTTTGGGTGTGAAGTACAGTCTTGCTTCACTTCTAGGTTTTGTTACCACTTTATGGAGGTGTGTAGTTTGTGGGATTTAATCCCAGTTACTGTTGTGCACAGTACTGTAGAACATTCCTTTGTGTTGGTTTTATGGGTGACGACCCATTTGTTTTTGTTTCGCTTACCTTTGGGATTGAATCGCAGGTTAGTCTATTTTTACTCTCTTCTTTGTTATGCATCTGAGCATAGGAGTTGTGGGTTCTTTTAACCTTTGGGTCATAGTGTTTTACGTTACACTGTATATGTTACAAAATGCTATGCGTTCAAAAATGTTCTAAAAAATTATTTTATTAAGGGGGATGGTGGTTATTGCTATTTATGTATTTATCTTAACCATCCTTTCTTATTGCTATTTTTGTATTTAACTTAACCATCTTTTCTTCACCTAATGGTTATTGCTGCATCCTTTAGATTTGTATCTTTATCTATTTGCTTTGTCCATTTGCAGCATCTTTGAGATTCGTTCTACTATTTTACCAGTGCTTAGTTTTATTGTTTCCTTTATACTTTTGTTTAAGGAAAAAGGGATAATGTTATATCCTACTTAAATGTAAAACAAGTACTGTAGCCCTGCTGCCTCTAGCTGTTCAGCCAGAGTATGTCTTGGCATTAGATTGATGGTGTGCCTGTGATGCGTGGAATGCCTGGGTGACTGAGTGGGGTGAATGTGGCAGTTGGAGATGGGCTGAGCAGCTAGGGAGGCTGCTCCTGGTGGGGCTGGTACCACACTAGGCTGGCTGGAGTACAGAGAAGATGTAAACTTAACAGAAGACTTAATAAAGAAGACCTGTGTATGCATCCTGGCTCCTGGTGTCTTTCTACTAGGACACAACACTAGGACTGTTTTTAATGCCGCTGTGATTAGTAAATCTACTAGGTCCCTGTCTTGCCTTGAGTCTAGCTCAGTGGTTAGGAATGCAGTTGCTAGGGAGGCAAATTCTGGTTTGATTGTACAACCTAGTGTTTTTTTTATGAAGTCGAAGACTTTAGCCCAGAATTTTTTGACATTGGCACAGTGGTAGATTAGGTGTGCAAGGTCGCCTTTCTCTTTGTCACAGTTCCAGCATAGGTCGTTTTCCCTGAGCCCTAAGGTCACCAGGTGTTCTGGTGTCCAGTAGATCTTGTGCAGTAGCCAGAATTTTGTTTGTGCTAGTGTTGGGGTTATCTTGTTTTATGTGGGGAAGACCATAGGATTTGTTGTTCTCTGTCACTTAGCGTAGTCCCTAGCTCTTTCTCCCAGTATGGAGTTGCCTTTTTGTTTAGTTTTGTGGAGCTGGGTCTTAATAGACGGTATAGGTGTGACACCTGGTGTCCTGTTCTGTTGATGTTAGTCATGTACTGGATGATGGAGGGTTTGTGCTTATTGAGTTTCGCTTTAGACAGGGCGGCTCTAATCTTAAGGAAGTTGTAGAATTCTATCTCGGGGAGGTTAAGCTTTGTTTTTAGCACATTAAAGGAGGCTGGGCTATCTTCCACGTCTATCTGGATGGGGTAGGAGATGCCCTTTTTCTTCCATGTCTCCATGGATGTTGGTTTTCCCCTAAATTTTATCTTCCCGTTCCCCCACAGTGATTCCCATCTTGTGTTTTTTATGCTAATGTCCATTTTTTGGTCTACCTTGATTAGGGCATTGCGTATGTTTCTGAGTATCGGATTTGAGGGTTGCACACGTTTGCTGGCTGTGAGGATGGTTATGGGCTCCTGGTTGTTTAGTAAACTCCTCTCAATCTTGAGCCACGCTGGTGTGTATTCCTGTTCAGGGAGAACCCAGTATGCCCCTTGTTTTGCCAGGAAGGCAGTTTGGAACTTTCTGAAGTCCGCGAGGTTCAACCCCCCAGATTCTTATTTAACCTCAGCTTCTTCAGGCTTATCCTCGCTCTCTTATCTCTCCACAGGAATTTGTTGATCATCTTGTCTACCTTTTTGTGGAAATCCTCTGTCAGTGTTAGGGGAAGCATATTGGCTAAGTAGTTGACCATTGGTGTAATCATCATTTTTATTGTCTCTATCCTCCCCCATCATGTTATGTATCTGGTTGACCACGCTTCCAGGAGTCCCTTTATTTTTTCCACTAGTTGGCTCTCATTTTGGTCCAGTGTGCTCTTGAGGTCCCTGCCTAATTGTCTGCCCAGATATTTAATGAAACCAGTCTGCCACACCAGTCCCGAGTCCCCAAGCGTTTCCTTGGTGGTGTGGATATTAAGGGGCTTACATTCTGATTTGTCTACGTTTAGGTTGTATCCAGAGTGTCCAGAATATATACCTATAGACTTCATTAGGGCCGTGATAGATTGTTGGGGGCCCTCCGTGAGTAAGAGGATGTAATCCGCGTATGCGGCTAGTTTAACTGTGAGGTCCTTTATGGTGAAGCCCCTCATCTCTTCGTTGGTCACGATGTCTCTGATCAGCGGCTCTAGGGCCAGCAGGAACAGCGAGGGCAACAAGGGGCACCCCTGTCCTGTCCCTCTCTGCAAGTTAAACGGTTCTGAGACCGCTCCATTGATTACTATCCTTTCGCTGGGTGTTTTGTATAGAGCCATTACTCTGTTTATGAAAGCCTCCCCCAGGTTGAAGGTCAGCATGCATTGCCTTACGAAGTGCCAGGATACTCTATTGAACGCTTTCTCAGCGTCTAGTGTTATCGCCACAGCGGGCTCTTGAGACGCTGCTGCCTTCTCTAGTACGTGACACAGTAGCCTTGTGTTGTCGTGTGACATTCAAGTCTTTAGGAATCCTACTTGCGCATTGCTTATTACCTTTGGCAATACCCTGTTCAGTCGTGAGGTCAATATCTTCGCATAGATCTTACAGCCGACATTGATTAATGAGATAGGCCAATAGTTCTGGTGTAACTGTGTGTTCTTGACTTCTTTTGGGATTACCACTATGTTTGCTTGCGACATAGTCGGGGATACTGCTCCTGCCTTGTCTAGGTGGTTAAATGTTTCCTTCAAGGTGGAGGTCAATAGACTTAGAAATGTTTTATAAAAAGTGGCTGTGTAGCCATCCGGGCCTGGGGCCTTGTTGTCCTTGAGAGACTTCACTGCCCCTTCAATTTCTGTTTCGTTTATCTCTTGCCCTAGGGTGCGCGCTTCCTCATCTGTGATCTTTGGTAGGCTTAGCCTTTCCAGGTACCCTATGGTTCCTCCCTCATGTAATGCCTGGTCTTTATTGTATAGGTCCTGATAGAATTTGCTGAACGTTTTTAGTATCTCTCTATGCCTCGGGTGTGTAATATTTTTATGGGTCAGTGATCGCTGATATGGTATGTTGTTTTTGCTTGTGCTTTAAGTGAGAGGCTAGAATCCTACCTGCTTTGTTTGCTTCACAGAGGTTGATTGCCTTGTACTTGTTTACCCACAGTCCGGCCCTCTTGGCAGAATTTTATTGTATTCATATTTCTTCTTTATGAGCAGTGCTAGGGTGGGGCTATCCTTTAAATCCATGCTGTGGGCTGCGTCTTTTTATTTCTTCTTCTAGTTGCTCTATTTGTGTCTTTGCCCTCCTATTAATTTTTCCCTTAATCTCTATTGTTGTTCCCCTGATTGTTGCCTTAATTGCATCCCATTCGGACCTAGGGTCCATGTCCGGTGTGTCGTTGAGACATATGTATTCTTTAATGTCTTCTTCTATTTTGCTTCTGTTACTCTCATCTGTCAGGACATCGGAGTTGAACCATCTACGTGGCAAATCTTCGTTGTGGCATACGCTCAGCAGAAGGCTGATGCATGAATGGTCTGAGATGGTCCTAGCCGCTATGTCTGAGTGTTCTACTAAGTGTGTGTCGGTGCCTGATATTAAGATGTAATCTATTCTACTGTAGGAGTTGTTGAGGTTGGAGTAGAATGTGTAATCTCTTGTTGTTGGGTGCTGTAGTCGCCATGGGTCTTTGAGATTGTATTTGTTACAGATGTTCCTTAAGCTGGTTTGCGCTTTGGACGGAACGGAATGGCAGTGTGATTGTCTGTCTAGTGTGTGGTCTAATGTTACCTTGAATTCCCCTGCCAGGACAAGTAGTTCGGTTTAGGAGATTGTCTTCAATCTCGTTGAGACCTTCCCCAAAATTCTGGGTCGTCTTTGTTCGGCCCGTATATGTTGGCGATATGAAACGTCTCTTCCCCTCTTTTCAGCTGTGTGATAAGTATCCTCCCTTCTTCGTCGCTTTGTTGGTCAATTATGCTAATTTTCGAGCTCTTAGCCACCAGCGTAATCACCCCTTGTTTTTTCCCAGTTGCTGGGGAGCAGGACATCTGCCCAATCCACCTCGCATTTAGTCTTTGTGAGTCTTCTAATGAAAGTCTGGTTCCCTGCAGGAGTAGAACATCTTCTTTTGTCTCAGCTAGATAGTCTAGTTTTTTTTTCCTTTTTACTGGTTGGTTGAGGCCTTTGGCATTTAGGGACACTATCTTTAAGTTCGTCGCAATACAGTAACTACTGGCCTATGTCATTTGTGCTTCGTGTCTATCGCCTTCCCTCTGGGAGTGCTTGTCTCCTGATTCCCTTTTATTAGCATTGTGTGGTGCAGGCTCCTTCTTGTAAGTGTAGGAAAAGTGGGTAGAAAAGTGTTAGAGTAGTACCTTAAAAAGGCGTTCTCAACTTTCTGGAGTGCATCAACCCCTCCATAACCCCAAATTCCAGCCCCGTATATCACTGTGCTAATACATTTGGCTTGATATATCTGGAGCATCTCCACGGGTGGCCTCCTACCTAGCCTCTGTGCAAAGTTAAGCAGTGCCGTGGTAGTCCTCCTAAAGAGCGATTTCCTGGCTTTTATTGCTTGTCTCCACGAGCGCTTATCGACAATTAAAGTGCTTAAATAAGGATATGTTGTAGTAGGCTCTAACTTTACATTTTCAATAAAATTGTCCTTCTGTTTCTTTCTCCCTATCCCACAGCTCATTACAAAGGTGTTTCTTATGTTTATTATTAAATCTAAGTTGGCCATGAAATTGTAGTACCTATTAAGGGGACGTTGTAATCCGAGTGATGTTTGGGCCATAATTACGGCATCGTCCGCGTAGCATAGGGCGGGTATTGGACGCTTCTGTAGCAGAGGTAGGTCCTGGCACCCCTCCAACATGGCCTGTTCAAGGCCATTTGTATAGAGTGTAAAAAGGAAGGGTGCCAGGACGCAACCCTGCCTAACGCCCTCTCCACTTTGAACGGTACCGTAAGCTCCCCGCCTGTGCCAAACTGCACCCTGGCCGTAGCATTCGCATATAGTTCTCTTAAAAACTTACCTATGGAGATCTCTACACCATCACTTCTAAAGTTCTCCAAAGTTTAGTGTGGCTTACGCAATTGAATGCCGTTGTTAGATCTACATAGGCCATATATAGCTTCCCCCCTTTGCATTCACATACTTTCCCATTAAAAGAGTCAGGTTAAGGCCTTACTCGATGGTACCCAGACTTTCCCTGAACTCGAATTGGAGATCAGACAGTACTTTATTATCGTCTACTCATTGCTGTAAGTGGTTAAGGACGATACGACCTGCCACTTTGCCCAGTGAATCTAATAAGGAAATAGGGCGGTAGCAGGCCGGATTCTGTCAATCACCTTTCTTGAATATCGGGACCAGGATTGATTCTGACCATGAGTCGATAAGCCCAACTGTACAGGTGGCTTCCAACACTCTGGTCAGTATTGGGGTCCATAGCTCCATATTGTGCTAAAAAAGATCGACTGGGACTCCATCTGGGCCTAGAGCCTTTCCCCCTTTACTGGCCTTTAAAGCCTGCTCAACATCTATTAAGGTAATTTCGATAGCTATGGGAAAGCTTACAGAGTTAATATAAGGACTAAAGTTAGCATTATCTTCCATCATCACGTGGTTCTCCTCGATGTTAAGACTAAAAATCTGAGAGGAATGTTCCACCCAGTGTTTTTCATCTACAGCAATTTCAATTGTCGGGTTATCCCTGACTTCTAAAAGAAAGGGAGATTTAACAACCTGCCAAAAGGCAGTGCTGTCCTTATTCATACAACTTTTATGCAGTTCTACCCAGGTTTCTTTTTTTAGTTCAGCTTTTCTTGATTTTATCCCCTTCCATGCTGATGAAGGCCCCAGTCCGTCATACATCACGGTGGGCCTGTGCTGATGACGGCTGGGGGCCGTCATGATCCCGCCCACTCTTTAAAACAGACGCACAGCGCGAAAATTCACCGCGCATGCAAGGGGTTAAAGCCTGGTAATATACTTTTCTAAGCTGACTGATTTCGTGTCTGTCCCTCTCTTTTTGTGTAGGGCAAGTTTTAACTCAGCATATGCTTTTGTGAAGTTCTTGTTAAACCATCCTTTACTGTTGCCTTTCCTTTGTTTTAGTTGGACTCTCAGTGTTTCCTTTATTTCCTTTGTTATTTCCATAAAGCTACTCAGAACCTTGTGGTGTGGAGTTGAGGGACTTAGACATTTCATTATGGAATTTAAGGAATTTTTTACCACCACTTTTGTAATCTCCTGTGGGTCAACTTTATCCCATTTAAGAGAGTACTCATTTATTCTATCAATAGTCAAGTTTTTTTGCCCGTACCTTCTCTCCAACTTACTTCTGTCGGATTTATGCGGACATGATATTAAACACTGATTGGAAAGTGGTAGCTAGTGGCATTATCCTGAGCACTAAAATTCAACAGACGGGACGCGTACCTGTTTGATATAAAAATAAAATCTAGAATAGTGTTTGTTCCTCTGCCATTAAAAGTCTGAGTGAGTGGGATCGGTGGTGACACTAGTTCATTGGCGAAGCCTAATTCCAAAACAAATAACATCTCGTTTAGACAATCGGCGAATGTTGTATGAGGGAAATGAGTTAGGTTACTTCAATTCTCGTGAATTAAACCACATGTTAAATTACTGTTTTGTCCACATGGCATTAAATTGAAGTCACCCCCCATATAACAAAAACGTTTTGGGTACACTTATTCTAAATTTCCAGCAGGGCAATACGAATTTCTTTTAAAGTTATTAGCAGCTGGTCCTTGTGTATGTTGTTATAAAAATTGACCAATACATACTTATCTTGTTTATTCATATTGAGGGTTATGATTTGGAAATTGGGTTCTGATTTAGTAAAACTTATTTCCTTAGTCCCCAACATGTTGGAGATATAGACTATCAGTCCCCCCTTGGCCCTCCCAGAAATAGAAGGAATCGCAGGTGTAAAGTAAGTCTTATACCCCTCAATGTGTGTTGCCGTAATGGCCCAAGTCTCTTGTAGAGAGAGCACATTAAATTTGACAACAAAATCAATCCATATGTCATTGGTAATTTTTGATCGTAAGCCCGCTATATTCCAGAATAGAATATTTAAATTAATTTCATTAGGGCTTCCTGCCCATATGATCTCAGATACAGTGGGCCCAAGTTGGAGTTTAACATTCTTCGTATTCCTCAATGCTCCCTGTTCTTTCTCCATAATTAAGTGTGGTACTAAGCCACAGCTAACTGACTCACTTTCAACATGGGGGATCTGACGTTCCGATTGATGGTTCATTTCTGTATTGAAAGCCTGTAGACTAAAAATGGGGGTAGTGTCTGAACAGGGTAGTCCAGAAGCGATATGCTCTACCTGATTCCTGGGATAAGTAAGATGTGACTGAACCAATTAGTCTATCTCTTCCAGGCCTGAGAGCATAGTGAACCAATTGAAAGTCGGGAGGTTGTAACAATACCTTGGCAATGCCTCAACATGTCTGAACTTATTCTCTCTCACAGCCCTTAGAGATGGTGGATAGAAGAAACCAAGGGGTAGTACATTAATCCCTTCTGTTGATATAGGGTTGTTACCTGCCTTCCACTGGATTTTCTCCACAAGTAAGGGTGTTTTAAACGTTAGGACAACGCAGTCCCCCGGCAGCATTTTCCCACGATTGCCAACCCACTGGACCCTCCTCGCCATCTTAAACTAGGCAAAGAGTTGTTCAGTTGACCCTACCCTCTTACATAACCAGTGCAATGTTTTATTTCTTAACAAATCAACAAGTGTTCCTAAAGGAATAATTTGACACTATTTATAATTTATAGCTTGTCACAATAGTGAGCATGAAATCACAATACTCAGGAGACAATTGTATCAAAAAAAATATTTTCTTTTTATATCAATTTTTCAAACCATATACTTTTTTATATTGTATAGATATTATTCCACATATCCATTCATGTACGGCAACAAAAAGTTGTACTGCATTCTTCTCTGCATGTGCAGTATGTTTTTGACACTTTTTAGACGTTATATGGGCAGTATTTACAAATCAACCATATATACATTAATTTACAACTTTATACATTGTTGACATTCATCCAGTGAAAAACAATATATACAAAGAAGCGTCAATAGCGTTGACGTTTCGGTCTCACATAGTCATTCCACGAGACCATCATCAGGACATGCGTTGCGCCATGAATTGCGACTTATTATTGTCACCAATTCTTCTGCCTCAATTGTAGTTAGACTCAGCAGTACCGAAAGCCACAAAGTTGCCCTCGCGGTGTTTGTGCAAACATAAGAATACACCTCGTCTGCCCTCTTTCGTTAATGGAACGTCGAGGTGTATTCTTGTGTTTGCACAAACACTGCGAGGTCAACTTTGTAGCGCACATTGCCCTATATATTTCATCTTGTGTGTATGGCGTCTTCCCAGCTCTTATTGTGCCGTTCTCTTTCTTGCTTTTTCTCTGCAGCCTCTTCCCCTCTATATTTCTATATTATACCGAGGCACATGTCTTTACCAGGCACATGCACTTTTGTCACTTAGGGAGCATGCAGTACCGAGCAGGGCGATTGCAATGCGTATGTTTGCTTGTTTGTTGCTGGGATATAACTGTGTGTTAAAGAGTCAGAAACACGGATGAGTGCACATGAGATTTTTGTTTGCCAGTGTTGCTGGTGATTGTAGGAGTGGCCATTAAAAGTAGAGACAAAGGAGCATTGGTGTGCGAAGGCTTACGTGCAATGTGTGTGTCTGTGTAGATTGCTTCTAAGTGTACAATGTATGTGAGTCTGTGTATGATGCTCTATGTCTATAAAATGTGTATTTCTTTGTATTCTGTGTGCCTGCATAGAGAAGCATGTTTTTCTGTGTGTACCCAACTGCACGTTACTTGTGAGCTTGTGCACGAGTCATTGTGTATGTAAACGCTCATGCGTGTTTGCTTGTGCAATGATGTGTGTAACACATTTTATGGCGTGTGTGTGCTGTGCGAAAGTTGTGCTTGTGCCTTTGTGCGTCCCTTTGTAACACCACCAGTCATCAGTGCACATATCAATTGTTAACGCATCCACAATTAACTATTGTAGAAATCGCATTATGGCGCACTTTACTTTTAAACATATTCATCTAAAGCACAGCATGCCACCATTGCTACAAACATACATACACATTTTTTTGGCATACAATTTATAGACTTTTGTTGCAATTGGTGTTGCAAGATTTAGCAATGCCAATAGCTCAAACTTAATTAATGTGAGACCTATTGCATTAAAAATGCTTGCTGATGTTGGGGAGGGCAGAGCTCCCTGTGGCATTTACTCTCGCACTGCTAAATTATTGGGCTGGTCATCCTCATACATTTTAAAACACATTGACTTTCCTGAACCCAAACACAAGTCAGAATAGTTTACTCACTCAGCACAATTTTACACCATGCTCATCAATTAATTATAGAAGTGACACATACATCGAGCATGATGCCAACCCTTGAGCTATTGCAACTGCCAGAGTGGGTTTGCACACAGGGAGATGAAGCTTTCACCAATTAGAGGACATTAGATAATTCTGTCGTGCCCTGTCACTGGATCCATTCTATGAACGGTCGACTCATGGAAATGACCATCCTTTGTTTGATATTCTTTTAGAGTTTTACCTTGGCTGTCTTTGCTAGGTCTAGAAGCACTTTGCCCCAGTTACACAGTTGCAAAGAACGTGTGCTCCCCCTATGAAAATGATGAAATTGGTATACAATTGATTGGAATATTGTAGTATATCCTAGTATGTACGCTGTTTGTGCCTATTGGCCCGTCTGTACTATAGCGCCCTGATGCCCTTGGGCTTAGTTCGCACTTTAAAAATCTTCCTTCATTCATTCATTCATTCAACTTACCTATATGGGACCAAGTGTACCCAGGGCCTGTAAATCCAGTGTCACCAGTGGGCTGCACACCTATATCACCCCTGTAAACTTTTACTCCATTGGATAGGAAGTGGCCAAGAGTTGTCCCACTCACAGGCTAGCACTAGGCATCAATGTAGCCCCAGTACCCTCCTCAGAACTCTGCTGCACCTGAGGTAGACTCAAAAGAAGACCACCCGGATGAAGTCCTGAGAAGACAGGACCTGCTGTCCTGATACCCAAAATTGCAGAAGTGACTCTAGTGGTCATAAGACATATCTCCTGATTGAGATATAGAGGCACACCAAACTTAAAGAGGCTTTTGTTCCTGCATTTCCAGCTGAAGAGTCCCAAATGGACCAGCTCTGGGTCAGGCTGCTGGCCTCTGCTGGAGTGAGACTTGCATCCAATTGATGTCTCCAAGTTCCTAGACCATGTATTGTCATCAAAGTGTAGTCCATCCTGCCTAATCCTACAACCTGAGACTTAGAAACTCATTGCCTGGAGAACCACCAGGAGACCAGAACCAACCTGCAAGCCAATCTGTATTACCGCTGAGCGTACGTTTACATAGCTCCCACCATGTTTTCCTCCACAGCAGAAACTCCTTTTCAGCAGGACTTCTTGACACCAGAATCCGTCAATGTGAAGCTCTTTGGCAACATCTTGCTACTTTGAGCCACCAAAGACTTTTCCTCTTCTATAAAAGATTAAGTGTGAAAGTAACTTTTGACTGGACAAACCTGGTACCTATATCGGACCCTTGTTCCATTGCCCTTGGACCTAACTTTCGCCTTAGTGCCAGTCAAGGACAACCAGCTGACCATAAATGGTGCCAAATGCTTTTTGGCTAGTTTTTTTCATTTAAAAATTTAAAAAATCACATCTCCTGTTCTCACATTGAATTTGTGTATTTTCTGTGCCATTTTATTAATTTAAATATTCTTGATTTTGGCAGATTGGTTCGAGATTTTTCTCTGCTGTTCTTTGACTTTATTACTGTTTGAGCTAAGCTTTGTTTAGTGACTTTTGTGGTTCTCCCTGAAAAGAATTGTGAATGTTGTTTGATTTGGGGTCCCGTGCTTCTAAATTAGCACGATTGTTTACACCAACCAGTTTTCCTATTGAGTTATACTGGAAATCAGAGGGATCACTAGTTCAATGTTTCAAATGCTGTCAATAGATATAACAGGATGAGTGCAAGAGGGCAGGATCTCAAATGTTTTTAATCTACTTTTACTACCTCCAAATATTTTTTTTATTGAAACTAGAGACTGGTATTAAGAACATTACAGTAGTATATTTCCAAACAATCATATTTCTTTTATACACAATATTGAGCACGTATATAACACTTCAACTGATGGACGTCCTGTGGCACATCTACAATTGGAGAATATGCTTTTTCAATCATCCTCATTGGATATTGGGGTCACTAGAGGTGGAGTGCAGATGTCCCCTCTTTATCTATTCCTACTACCTCCAAATTTTAACACTTTCAGTGTCTCTTAAGTCCAGGACCCTTCTATGGCTTTTGGACTCAGACATTCTTGATCCTTTGTAACAACCTCTTCCTCCTTAGCGTCACTACAAACAGGAAGATAAAAATATCTACTGGTCACTGACGATTCGAAAGAAACTTGAAAAGTAAAGAAGCCTTTTTCCCTGCTTTTCTGATTCTGAAATCTTTCTAGATCTTATTATGACTTTAATATACAGTTAATAAAGCAGTGATCTAGGACTACGTTAAGATTATAGTCTATCAACAAAGTAGCGGATGGCAGGCCGAATGTGAGCGCCCTTATTAAGATCAAGGCCCTCTCATGGGATTACTAGTGTTATTAAGACCTAATTGTCTGTGTCTAGGCGCACCCCAATGAATACTCTCTGTACTCTCCTGAGCCTCTGGTTGTGATACACTGGCACTTTAAGTTAGAATCACGCCCAGGGGCCTTTCTGGATCCAGCCTACTCACTGAGCCCTACTGTCCTTTTTAGTCTCACTAAAACCCACAACCCCGTTCGGATTACTCCCATTTCAGGCACCATGGGACTCATTATGAGTGACTTGGTATGAGGTGCCACATAAATTATAGTTCCATAGGATAGATTATTAATCAGATGTGATATTTAGCATCCTTATGAGTTTTTCTCCTAAAAGCAGGCCTAACATTAGGAAGATGGTGATTTCTGCACTGGAATCTGCATGTTCTGGTATTTTCCTACCTTTCAATTCTAGCAGGCCTGATCTACCCATTTAACAGGTAATGCCATTTTATCTCACTAAGTATGTACTGGGTGCAATAAAAAACGAAATACTTATAGTTCCGATGTATGCAGTACCAGGAGTTACTGCAATTCAGCATGTGGCGGTATAGCCCAAACTATTGGTCATAGGAATGAGGATAAAGTGCACCCACTACACTGGAAACTAAAAGAGATGTAAACAATGCTCCCGCACCCTAACCAGCAACTTATTTCGAGCAGTTGATACTGAATGACTGTAGGCATTTGAACTACTGATGTCATTCAGTCACTGCATCCAAGAACAAATATTTAGGAGGCATGCACTAAAATCAGGTAGAGCCCATTGCAATTCCATTGTTTAATGTATCTTACATCTGCATGCTCTAATAACGAGATGATCCGAAATAAATGTGTATGTGTTATTTTTATAAAGACTACAAAGTAAAGTGTTAATGAAGTAGTGCTTAATTGGCCTAAAACAGGACCTTTCATTGGACTCACTATATTGTTTCTTTGGAAATGCTATATTAACCCCATCCATGCTCAGGACGGCTCCCGGCCATCATGAGTCACGATAGTGTTGTGCTCATGACGGCGGGAAGCCGTCTAACCGTTGCTGCTCCCCCCACGTGCGGTTAATCCCCCGCCTGTGTGGGAGAATTCATCAATGGTTGGAGTCAAGAGCACACGCCTACTGTGACTCATGACGGCCAGGAGCCGTCCTCGGTACCCGAGCACCACATCCAGCCCCGCCCCCCCTCGCACTGTGGCAAAATTTGCCGCGTGCGAAGGGGTTAAAAAAAACCTGATCCTGCCAAATCATGGTTCAGTGCAGCAATCGTGCCCATACACAAAAAAGGTTGTAGGAATGACACCTGGAAATTGTTGCATCATCCTAATCAACAATGAGTCCAAAAAATATATTCTCAAGTGCCTACCTCAAAAGACTAAAAGCCTAAGCACAGCACAACAAAATTCATTTGTACTGATCCTTGTGAATTAATGGAAAAGCAAAACTGACAAACCACATTTGGTTCTTGAATTAAATACAAAGTATAAATTTGTATACTTACCAATTGGTCTGGACTCAGTCTTTGAGTGTGTGATAACATTTCTTGCCTGAGTGTGTACAAAAAGAGCTTAACAGGGCCCTCTGATAAGCTTAACTGCTCGACCACACTACCACAAATAGGGCTGTTGGTATTATCTACTTTAGCCTCTGCTATACCTCTGGGGATCCACTGGACTCTGTGCACACTATACTTCGCTTTGATATGGTATATACAGAGCCAGCTTCCTACAACTGGTAAATGAACTATAGACATATTTCAAATTATATCAGCAATTAGAAAAGCACAAATGAACCATGTTTTATAATTTGGAAGTGTGCTGTTACAAAGATTTCAATAGGATCAAAACAAAGGCACTTGATGATGCTCGTATCAAATATTCGGTAAAATCGATTGCTACATTATCGTTCTTACACTACATCGTTTGACCAGTAAAACTGCATGTCTATGCACATTCAGTAGGAATTTCAATGGAAAATGTGTTTTCTGTAAATTACAATACGCTTCCTCATCAATGCTCCAAAGTACACCACCAGCTACAACCCACACCATTACCACTCTCCTACTGAAAGAGCATCGCATATTGTTTCGCTGCCCTTCTTTTGTGCGACGTTTGAATTGATCACAGTCCCTTTGACTTAAATGATATAACATTAATGGCAGCAAACCCCACTCTGAAAACTGCTCCAGCACCGTTCCGTACTCCGAATATTACATTTTGATTTTATCACGATAGTTATTCATATTCTACATGAACACTAAATCGCGTCCCGCAGAGCGCGCGGCGCCGGGCTCTGCCTTCACTCGGAGGCCGCCCTCCGTTATTATTAGCCATGGCGCTGCGAGCGCTTCCCGCCTCAATTTGTCATCGTATCCAGCAATCCTTTCAGCTTGCCAAGCAGCGGACTTGCACCGAGGCCCTCATTACAGGCGAGCTGATTGTTATTAACTGCAGCGTGCAGACCCAGCCATACATCAGAATTAGCGGACAGCGCAATTATAAACCTAGTAAGTGAAATTAGAAATAGCCACACCTCAAAGTGCAAGCATACAATTACAGATGGCTCCAATGACCATTTTGAATTCATTGTGTTGAGTTTCTTTATAACGAGCATGCTTGCCTACTCACGCACAATAACTGTAAGTGTCGTGTAAATAACTACGGGGATATATATGCATTCTGTCGACCAAGTTTGACTGAATTTCCCTTTTCTCGGCATTCTGTGCATCCTCATTACGTCAATGGCCCGTGTGTACTTGCTGATCGACAATGCTCTGATTTACACACCTGTCAGATCGCATACATGTGGCGGGTCGCTGCCACTTCCATTTGGGTCACGGCTGGCAAGTTTTCCTACGGTCATCCACGAAGTCGAGTTGCACTTGTCAGTCGCCTGGCAAAAACTGTTTATGCCCGTTTGGAAGCATGGGGGATTTGATTATTTAGGACTGATACGTTCGCTGTATGGCCATTTCTCAATTGTTTCGTCTAGATCGCCTTGTTTATCTTTCTTGCAATTAATTTTGGGCGAACACACCAAATTAATTAGCCTTTCCCCCATGCCCTTGCTTCGTTTGTATTGCCAGCTATGTATACTAACTGTCCAGGCATGTAAGGCCGGCTTTAGGGCGGTGCTAATGGTGAAGCCGCACCTGGAGCTGTTTGGGGGCGCTGAGTTCGGGGAGTTTAAAAGCACCTGTTGCAGAAATCCTTGTATGTCTAGCAGGTTTCATGCAACAATAAAAATGTCAAGATAACGCTGGTGATAAATGTTCCTGCTGGAGAGAGTTAGGAGTTTAAAGAGGCAGTTTCTGACCTCAGGGTTAAATATGCCTGCTACAAAAAATATGTACCATACACATCACACAACTGTATTTCAGCAGTGTAATAAAACTTGAGGGGGCCCCCTCCCTGGCCCACCGCCTACCACTATTGTTGAGGGGGCCCCCTGGAGCTCGCCCTTCCCCGCACTGCGGTGGCTTATGTTATGCCACGGCTGTATTTATGTGGATAGCTCAGTGGGTTACTGTTCTTGTCATAGAGGTCCTTTTTAGGTTGAGCCTAGACAGTGAGTGTGCTGCAATCTGTTGTATGCACTTTGTGGGCTCTGGAGCATTGCCCCAGAACTTGTCTGCCTTCCCTTTTTAGGGCTCGCCTGGCGTTGGAGCGCGAAGCGCTCCCGCCAGCGAGTTCTATAGCCGCCTTGATCCCTGTCAAGGGAGTAGCAGCTGTGAACGAGCCCGACACAGAGCTGGGCACGAGCCGACTCAGGTCCGTGAACGCGCGGGAACGTCAACGTGCACGTTCACGCGCGTCACGCTCCTGTCCTCCCGCGTCTCTGCCGAGGCGCGCTCCAGGCCGACTTGCGGTGTGCGTCACCGCGTGTTCCAGCGGCCGGAGGTAGGTAAGTGAGGGTGGGGGGGGCGGCGGGATTTGTTTGCTTTGTTGCTAGCTTGTTTTTTAAATGCTCAGTTAATTTTCTGTGTTTTATGATAGTTTGCAATCCTTTTACGATTTTTAAAGAATCAAAAAAAGTATTTTTGACTTGGAAAAAAAAATAGACTTTTAGGACAGACATTTGGCAGCTCGACGTGCTGCTCACAATTACAAATGACACGTTTTACTTTAGCTTAAAGTGGCAAAACTGCTCCCACACACACACTTTATTAGCAAACAGAGGCTGCGTTCTAAGATAGCTCAGGGGATTAAAGCATTTGCTACAGAGATCCTTATCTAGACAACAAGTGTCAGGTTATAATATCGGCGAAATACTGAAAAATGCACCCACATAAGTGGTTTGTGTTTGCAATCTGCTGGAAGCTAGATACAAGTTTGAACCACCCTATAATTTAGAGGGTTAATGTGCCACGGCCACTGGAATTATGCTGCATAATGTGGCATATTCGGCAACTGTATTTCGCTATTTTTTCATTCAAAAACATAATACTGTTTGAGAAAAGGTTTCACATCAATAGTAGCAGTTTAGCACAGAACACAGCTATTGGCAACCGAGAGGTGGCAGTTAAACTTTTCAGGAAGGCCAGTCACTGCCTCACACTGGTGAGGCTGTTTTAATAACTTTTGATCCGTCTGACCTAGAAACAATTTTTTCCTTGATGATATTTGCAAATTCTGAAGCCGATGTTGGATTGAGTGGCACGTGCAATAAATCCGTAATTATCTGGAAAAAAGCTGCAGCCGTAGAATGACATAGGACCAGTTTATTATAATCTAAATTGTGATCTTTTAGTGGCTGGGTGACTGTACTAGGATTGAACTGCTTGGATTGCCCGAGCCTGACTTCCTATAGGCAGGATCGAGGTAGAACACCCATCTTGGAAATGTTTTGAAAAAATATAGGGCAAAATAGTGCATTTTACCGCTTGTTTATTACTTGAACGTGCTAAATAGCTCTAGTTTCTGAAGGGTTATAATGGAATATTCAAATATTTTTATGGTGTGCGAAGCAAGTTTGATTCTTCCCAGAAATGTTGTGGGTAACCATTACCTGTACCAAGAGCAAATTGCTAATTTTTCCTAAAAAAAATAAAAAGAAATTCTCAGTTTATCTCTCGGCAAACTTGAAAAGGGATGTAACAGATTAAATCCCTGTTTTAACATGTTTTAGTAGAGGGCACTTTCAGATTCAAGAAAAAGAGATACTACATTCTCGACATTCCTGTCAAGTCTGAGTGCCCTCCTGTAATAACTGCTACTTTGAAAACATTGCTTTGGTTCACTTTTCACACAAAATTCCTGTTTACCTAACTGACAGTTTCATGCCAAGGAAAAAATCTGTGTTTTCGCCCTGTTTGAGTTACAGTAGAGCTCTCGATTTTATTTTGGGCTGGAGATAACATTTCTTGCTCTTGCCCATTAACCGGTATAGTAACACCATCTTGGCAAATTGTCACTACTTTGAGCGTGTGATACATCAGTCAGTATTTGAATGGTGAACAATTCACTTTGGTAAGCGTTGGACATGGAGTAGGCAGCGCTGAGTTAGAATTTTTTTTTGAGTTCCAGTCTGCTGAAGATGGATTTATGGTAAGTGTGGCAAATCTATATGTATGCGGAAAAGATGCTGCTGTGGCTGCCATAATTCCTGTTTGCTGTGCCTCGGGCACAAATTCTCATTTCGCTGCACCTGCTGGGATTTCCCTGTATGTTTCATCCACGCCTCTTGGAAATTCCATGTTTAAATCACGCACCTTTATAGGAAATGATCATCTGTTTTATGTCAATTGAATTATTCCCGAGTTGGGTGCCCTTGTCCCGGGATAGGTACTCGCATAGCCCCCACAATCTTTTATTGGGTGAACACTGCGCTTTATAAATGCCACCATCTCTGTGCAAAAACCTCCGACGGGCATTATGGGTACACTGTATACTTCTGATTTGGGCTGTACGGTTATTTTTCCACCCTTGAAGACACATCACCTCCACTTCGAGGGCAAGTTCTATTTTGTTTTAAGGCGGTGCCACGCACTTCAACTGCCCATTCAGTGTGTAAATAAATCTCAGCGCCGAGTACCACGTTTTCATTTTGGGGAATTCCAATTTAAATGTTCGAATTCCTCGAATGACTTGTATATCCAGTTTGGCACACTGGGGAATAGCAATAGCTAAAGTTATGTGCGTGTGGGATATTCATTGTTCTGTACAAGGATGTTGGAGACTTTATAAACACACTGCGTACTTGTCATATAATAACTTTTATTTAGCACTTCCTTCTACACTCCAGCCCTTTCTAAGCGCTGCAAGTAACAGATGCTGCTATTACTTAATCCAAGTGCAATGGGACACAGTTTTCCTACCTCGGAAGGATAAAAGGCCAGATCTTGTGCTTGACGTAACCAGCTGAAGTCACCTGCTCAACGCAGGTATACAAGCCCTGAAGTCTGGTCAATCGATATTACAACGAATGGAGTGTGCCAGCGACATTTTAACATTTGAAAAAGGGCACTTTATGGGCACTACACCGTACCCTATTTACTAGAGATGTAGATGTCGTGAGCTGCAATATATTCATCTCTGTGGTCTACTCACTCTGGCGGCCCTGGGCACACGTCATGCCATGCTGCATATTAGATAAGATAACCTTTGATGCGTGATTACTAAAAACCATTGCAAATGTAAAGCAATATGTCAAAAAAGTACAATATGATAAGACCCTATTTTAAAATACACTTTGATAAAACAATAATCTCTGAGTTGTTTAAAGTTCGACCCCTTGTATGCGTGGTAACTGGATGGTGTGCGTTTGAATCACCTTTAACATCCGCTGTTGGCATCCCTACATTTCTACCAAAGGAAGCCCATCGATGCAGGTGCACCTTTGCTGTATGCCTTCTAAAGTAAAGTCACTCATGCTGGATTCTCATCTTCTGCGAAGCTTATCTCGCAGCGCGCTGTCCTATTCCGCATGCTGCGGGATAAGCATGCACTCATCCATTGTGCTTCCCACTTCCTGCCCATCGTTTAGGGCGGGAAGTGGTGTCCAGTGTGCAAACTACAAGGCAGCAGGATTCTATGCTTAGGGTGAGCATGCCCCTCTCATGTAATGAATCACTTGACAATATGGACACTAAATTAGAGTTATGTCTTCTGAGCAATAATCAGTGTTGTATCTCAAACGCAGCTCCTAAACTGCTGGAGTTCACAATGAATCAATAGCTGAATCAAATTTCAAATAGACCCTTTTAGGAAGAGCATAGGAACTTCACAACAGACCATCAACATAGGTATCTGGACAGTTACAACACATCTCAGCAAGGCAGCCATGCTTTAAGGGGCACATTACTGCTGTAGTTTATGTGGGAGAATATAGACATTATAGCATGTTCTAAAAAGATTTCCCTGGTTCCCTTTAGATGACCTTATAGAACAACATGGGTACTCACAAATATTTTCCCAGTGGCCATAAAGTTTTGTCTGTGATGTGACCTAGGGCCACAATGATACCAGCATGGTGGCAGTGGGAGGAGGGGAGGAGTGGTCGTGCAGAGTGGGGTGGTGGCAGTAAGATGGGTGTAGGGATGCAAAACATATACATCTACACATCTAGTTGCAATTGCATGATGTGAAACCAGAAAACCTGGAATTAATCCTAGCTGCTTGTTTACGGACCGCTTGCAGGTTTTCAAAACACATAAATGTAAGGCATTGTCATTTGCAATGACAATAGCTCACACTCTCACAAAGGCGAGACCTATTGCATTGCAAATGCTTGTTACTTTCAGCTACGGGACTTTATTTCAATGTGTTTTGAGTGGCTACGTGCGTGCCTTTTTTTGCTCTCTGCTTCCCATTACTTTTTTACTGCCTTGTCTCTCCTCCTGCTCTCTGATTCAAACCCTTCTCTCTCCACCTCACCCTTTGCTTTCACTGCCTCAACTGCTTCACTCTCTGCCTCACATTCACAGATGTCAGCTATGCTGTAAAAGTCTTCTGTATGTATCGATGTGTGAATGGCTGCTTTACTCTTTTGACGGTGGATTGTGCACTACAATAAATCTACACCTAGCGTGTACGTTTCTCTTTTACAAACGTGGGTCTCTGAAGGAAAATTGGCCGTAACAGGGATATTTCCGTGTTTTTACTGCAAGTTTGTAAGAGAACTTTCATTATGTAATATTCTTGTTCGCAACGTAAGATTTGCATTAATATGCTTACAAATTTCATTATACATCAATGGCGGCTCCTCCACTAAGGTGGATGAGCGTTGCCTCACTCATTTGAAGCAGTGAAAGAAAGGAAATAGAAAATGATAATAACTTGATGTTATTATCATTTTATTATGTCTTGCTGCACCCGTTTGGTGGGTGGGACTGCTCTGCTCACAGAGCAGGGCAGGGGGAGGAGTGGTGGGCACACTGAAGTTCACATGACGCTTTGAAAGGCCGGACAGGGTCGGCAAAACAATCATGTGTACTCAGCATATTCTCCACCCAGGCTGCATTACAGCCTGGATGGAGAGCATGCCAAGGCCCCCAGACCCCATCTGAGCGCCAAAGTACTATTCTTAACCCAATCACAATGCTGCATTTCTTCGCTGTGATTGGCTCGGGGAGCCTGGATGTGGTTCCTGTTCTGCGAATTCGTCCGACGCTGAGGAGAGAAGATTTGGGAGAGATGTGGCAGGAGGTAAGTGTATTTTCTTGATTAGACCACCTTACCCCCCGCCCGCACCAACAACCCAGATCCGTGCTGGCCGCCACTATTATACATGCATCAAAGCACTTTCTTTAGTGAGAATTTGTTAAGCTTTGGAAATTCTTCTGTGAGATATTCCACTCTTTTAACATGGCCACCACCAGCAGCGGTCGTTCATGTTAGGACTTTTGACTATGGGTTCTCTTTCTATGTCGATGACTTTAGTATTTAACAAACGATTGAAACATGAACATGTTTTTTCAGCGTTCCCCTTATTGTGTAAGTGTCCCTAATGTGTATCCTGACCTCGGGGATAACTATTATACTTTCATGTTTTTATACTACATTGGTAATCCTTTTTGGATATTTTGATATGCAAAGTTTTGATTCAGTGAGATTTGATGAGTAGCAGCATTTTCATCATGTTTTTTCTAATTTTGCAGCAGTAATTTTGGTTTGTAGTGTTTTGTGAAAATTTTGTTTCAATGACTTGTGAAGCAAACAGGATGCTTCCTTATATTAATATTGCCGCGTTTGGCATGGATTTTTTTACTTGCAGTTCATGAGTTACAGTCTTAATATAGTACCTATGAACTGTCATTAAAGAGTTGCATGGAAACTGAATGGTTAGAAAGTTCTGTTTTTTCCCTCAGTCTTTTAGTACCCTAATGTTGATAAAAAGGGTTGGTTTGGATAGAGATACATTATTAGAAGTGAAGCCAACCCCAACAACTGTGGTATGTGTTAAATCCTAACTTTGTGCTTCTTCAGACCAAACACTTTTAAAATATACTGCCTACTAGTATGGATGACACATAATTTCTACACAATGGTGGTTGGTGAAATACGAAAAGGGTGGGACACTATACGAGCAGAACTTGACCAAAAGAATTTGCAGAGCTTAACGTGTGCAGTTACCTTACGGTATTTAAATGAAAAAAAACATTTTAGAAAGAAAAAATGAATGGAAAAATGTTTAATTTAACTTAGAAGCCTGCAGCAAGGCCCAGCATATCCTTGATGTTCTACATTTCCTGTCTTCGAGCGCCAGGTTCTTCAGCCAACTCCCTTATCCAATCCAGACGCTGCTTTCATGCTGTTAACAATGTTGAGCAGCATGATTCAGGATTGGCTCCTAAAGGCACTGGAAGCCTGTACCTGCTCTCCACCCAGTTTTCTAAGACATCTGGGTTGTAGAGGTTTGAATTGCACATGTCGGGTAGGCCGTCAGACCATAGCTTGCCAAACCAACCTGCACACTTCAAACGGAAGTGGCCACTTCTCACTGCTTCCAGTCAGCATCAATGGCCCACCGGCCCTTCCTGTCCTTACGTTCGGTTTGGCTGGCAGAGTAAAGTATAAAATGATAATAAAATGATTTTATTACCATTTAATTTTTCACGCTTTCTGTGCAGTAGTGGGAGTGGCGTCACTTCTACGCCGTTATGGAGGAACCGCCGCTATTCCAACACCTTGTAATCCTCATTTTTGATGTAACATTTTCTATAGATTGATTTACACATTTATGAATTATTGTCTCTGTATAGTTTGTGTGAAGTAAAGTGCTACAACGGTATGAGCACTATAAAACAAACAAAATGCATTTACAATAGGGGCGGTGGAGATATGAGAGGTACTGTTGGATGGTGGTAGTGAGCGAGTCAGTGAAGAAGGAGGTAATTGAGGGAGGGGCATCGAAAATTATTGTCTCACCAGGCGCTACCAGTGCTAAAGCCGGCCCTGGCTGCATGCAGCAACAAATTGTTTTTTTTCTCTTTTAAAATTCATATTTCAAAATAACAAGTGAACTTTCAATTTGAAGTGGCAGGAAACATTGGAAACACCTTAGAATTAAGTAAGCTTATCAGACTTTAGATAGTTCAGTTGACTCAGAGTAAGGCCATGAGCCACAAAAACTCCAATTTATTTAATGAAAGGCCAAGTTTAGGGAAGAATAGAAATATATTGATAAAGGTACCCGGCCTGCCTGTTCACATTTTCATGTTAAGCTGCCTTTTAACACTGGGGATAATTAGGATATGAAAAATCCTACTCTAAAGCATCTTTTTAATAAAAAATGATCTGTAGCAGCAGCAAGGCACAGTAAAAATTGCTTCGATCACAGCCCTCGGTGTAAATGTCAGACTCCTAAGGAGCAGCAAATGCTAAAGGGAAAGCTATGTTCCTGCCTCCATCTAATAAGCACATTTTCCTGTTACACAAAGACAATATGTGTTAGAATTTGAAATTTTCACCTTACTGATGGGGAGGGTGGCGGAGAACTATTTTTTATAAGAGGCTCCTCCGTTTGAGCAGAGGAGTGTCACCCCACAAGCCCCAGAGCAGAAAAATGAAATGATAATAGAGTTTATTTATTACAGTTTTATTTTTCAGCAACCCATCCCAAACTAAGTGTCAGGACAGGGCGGGGCCAGCACAGCTGTGTGGCAGCAGCAAGGAGCAATTTGCTTTAAAATGCGCATGTCTCTTTGGCCAGCCAGCCAGACATGTGCATTTTAAACTTCTGTTACCTAGCTGTCTTAGAAAGCTGGGGGTTTAGAGAAAGCGCATGTCTCTAGTGCTCTTAGGAGCGCTGAGAGAACCTGCTCTATCCGAACCTGATGCTGCTTTCATGATGTGAGAAATAATAAATGGTGGGTAACCCAATAAACCCTTGCGGGCTCGGGCAGAAAATGTAAATCAAGAAAGTTACCAACATGGGAATTTGTTCAAACAAGTAATTAGCAGAGATCAGAGTAAAGTAATATTTGTATCAATTGATCTGACCCAATCTAATTGGTATCTGCTCACAACTATCTCAGTTTGTCTAACTATAAGACAGAAGAATCTTATCTTATCAAAAAAGATTGTTTTTATATGTGTAAATGTTCAAAGTTTCAAAGGGTACATTTCATCTTGTAGAGATAATCAAAAAATGCATTCAAATGTAAAGGGAGTTAACAAATTCTTCCTAATATACATCTGAATAGAAAGTCTATTCAAACAAATCAATAGCAACTGACTTCTATTTCTATTATAGTGAAAGCCATTTGTAAACTCAATATCCAATGTAGAAATGGACTCTAAAGTCGACGTTTCGGTCTTTTGTTGTTTACTCGTTAAGACCTTCTTCAGGACAACAGAAATTTGCATATGGTGGTGACCCCCTAGGAAGACATAATGCAACACATTACCATCATATCCCCATAATTTTACACCTATTGTTCATATCAAAAGAAGAACATATATAACCTGTGTGTTAAGGTCTTAACAAGTAAACAACAAAAGACCGAAACGTCGACTTTAGAGTATAAAAACAATCTTTTTTGATAAGATAAGATTTCCCGTGTTGCTGTTTTATTTGATTGTTCTTCTGTCTTATAGTTCGTCCTGGGACCAGCATCACCTTTACCCTCCTTGGGTTCCACGCAACTCAATCTGCAAGTGGCCGATTGTCAAAAGTGCTTTTTATCATTGAGCGCAATGGTAAACATTTGCAGTATTGTTTTGCACTGATTTAATTTTACTTCTAAAATCCATAACTCCAGCTATGTTTATCTTATTGACTTTGTTTTGGTGTCAAAATGTACATAAAAATCTGATTTATTTTTATATATTGGTGTCAAATTTCTTTTGAGTTGTGTCAATTACTTATTGTCCATGTTGGTACTCTGAAATGCTTACATGTTCCTCTAGTAAAGCCTTACTGCTTATTGCCACTCTACCAGGACTGAACTAAGGGTTTATTATTGTGAATCCAAGATTCATCTTTGAGGTATTGTGAGAGTATTAATGGGGAAGCATAACCAGCATAACCACATAATCTTAAACTTTCCTACAGATTAAATGCCAAGGGTGGTGTGATGAGGTCTGGGCAAAATGTGTATTAAATCTGCATAATGTCATGTAATGTCCTGCATTTTATGTTAGACTTGGATAATTTCAACAATTTTAATTAATATGCATAATTAAAGCTCATCAATTGTGACAGACTAACAGCATGCATTAAAAAATACTCAAAAAATATCACAGCCCAGGCATGATGTTTTTTTGCAAAGGACGTTTTATCAGTTACTAAAGAGATCCGTCTAATGGCGTTATTGACTACGCTTTTAAATCCGGAGTATGTTGCGGGGGTGAGCCAAGCATCCTCTAACTGTAATGCCGACAGGGATTCCTTCAGAGCTGCTGTGGTTGAATTGGCTAGGCTCATTTGATTTTCAATCTCGACCCAACAACGATGGGCAAGGGTGTTGTCTTCTGCCTCCCTCATCCTCCAGTAGTATTTTACTAGGGCGCCTTGTCTGGCCATGGTCTGATTTTTTAATCCATATTCTAGGCAGATTTGTGCCTGTGAGGTATGTAGCGGTATTGAAAACAGTCTCTTAAATAATGTAGATTGTGCTGTATTTAGGACTGCGGCATCTTTAGTATTCAGAATTTCCGAGCCGTATGAAATGGAAGGTAAAACTTTTACAGCAATCACTTTAAGCAGGTAGGCGGTAGAGCATCCTATGAGTTTTTTCCTTAGGGTTTTAAAAGCAAACAACAATTGTTTGGCTTTCATGGGGCCTTGATCCACGTGTGATTTGAAGTTTAGCTTACAATATAGCTGAAAGCCTAGGTATTTATAGCACATAACCCTAGACAATGGATGCTCACCCAATTTCCAGGAAAAAGTTTGCCTTTTCGATGTTTTAATAGATTTCGAGAAACACATAACTTTTGTTTTTTGATGGTTAATCGTGAGTTGGTTCAAGGTAGCATATTCTCCTAATTCTGTAATCAGTTTCTGCAGGCCTGTAGGAGTTTGTGCTAGCAGGACAATGTCGTCGACATATTGGACACACGGTATCGATTTCTTTCCCAATTTAGGAGGGTTGGCTTGGATTGACTGAAGGCGCTTATCAAGGTCAGAGGTGTAAATGTTAAATAGCCAGGGTGCTAACACACAACCCTGTTTTAGCTCATTGAATGTTGGAATTTTGCCAGTTAAACTGGACCCATCTCCTTTATTGATTTGGACCTACGTATGTGAATACAGATTGATGATGGCCGTTAGGAGTCGTGGCGGGACTCCCCAGTCTTTTTATTTTTTTGCCCATAAGTTAGCTCTTGAAACTTTATCGAAAGCTGCTTTTAGGTCGATAAAGCAGGCATACAAAGGCCTAGATTTTGCAAATGCTTGATTGGCTATGAGAGTGACCGCTGAAATATTGGTGAGGGTACCCATCCATGCCTGTAATCCAGTTTGTGTGTAGGGTATTAAGTTTGATCGGCTGACCCAAGCCTCTAACTCAACCAAAATATTAGATGCGTATAATTTTGCCTCCACATCTATTAATGCGATTAATCTGTAATTGGAGGGATCTGAGCGGGAACCCGACTTCTGGATTGGGTTAAGGATACTTCCTCCCCAAGACTCAGGGATCAAACCGCATGTTATGGCTTTGGAAAAAAAGGGAGTCAGGAGACAAGACCAAAATGGAGGGTCATGTCGAAACAGGGTGTTTGGTAGTCCATTGGGACCTGGAGCTCCCACAGGTTTTACATTTTTTATCATTTTTAGTAGTTTTTCAGCAGAAAATGACTCTAAAACTCTAGACGATTCATGGGTCAGGGTATTGTTGGGATTAAGATTGTTTAAAAAATCTTAATACTGATTGAGATCTTTGGCATAAGGTTAAGACGCTCTTCCTCAGCTGATATTCCCACCTAAGCAACTCATTTAAGCCTATGCCCAAGTAGTCAAAATCTTTTACTCGTTCCAAAGGTTCATGTATGATCTTGACCTCTCGTATACCATCCGTTGTATTACCGAGCACCATAAACTTTGTTTTCGTGGTGTTCAGTTCCAATTTCCTCACCTTACAAAAGCTCAGGAATTTGTTCAATAAAACTTGTAAGCCCATCGCAGTAGTGGATATTAGTAGCAAATCGTCGGCAAAGAGCAAAATGGGTACTTTTGCATTGTTCAGCGAAGGGGCGTCATTTTTGCAATCCATTAAACAACTCACCACATCATTAATATACAGAGAGAACAATGTGAGGGCGAGGACACACCCTTGGTGCATTCCACTTTCAATCGGAATCCTCTCTGTCAGTTTCCCATTTACCTCCCACCTGACCTGGACATAATTATCCTTACGCAATCTGACAATCACAGTCACCAAGTCAACCGGGGCACCTTGGTCAAGCATAGTCTTCCACAGCAGGTTACGTGGTACCAAATCGAATGCAGCTCACAGGTCCACGAAAGCCACATAAAGCCGCTGTTTCCTAAATAGCACGTACTTCCATGCTAGCAGGGAAAATCTAAAAGCTTGGTTGCACGTGCTAATTTTTGCACGACAGCCAGCTTGGGCTGGGGACAATATCATATTATCATCCATCCATTCTTGGAGTTTATCTAAAACTTGTCTAGCAAAAAGCTTCTGTAGGTTGTCTATCAGACTAATAGGTCTAGAATTAGAGGGGATAGCAGGATTGCCCTTTTTGAAGATGGTTATTACCTCCAAGTTTCAGGAATTTCACCACCAGCTAATATACAGTTAGACAGATGGTTTATATATGGTGCCCATACCGCGGGTTCAGACTTGTACAAGTCACCTGGAATCGGATAGGGTCCAGGGGGCTTTACCTGTTTTTAGTTTACGGATTCCTGACAGAGTATCCTCTAGGCTAAAATCTCACGAAGGGTTATGTATGGGCCCATAAGAAGCAGTAATATCTATGAACGGAACAGCCTGGTTAGCATAGGGATCTATGGTAACCCTATCATCAGAATATAAACCATAAAAATGATCCACCCAAACCTCCGGCTGGATATGATGGCAATTAGAAGTGGAATACTCTGCAGTACCCTTAGACACAATCAACAAGAACTTGCGGCAATCTCTTGCTTTTGCTGCTAAAACTAGGTTGTTCCAATTGGTGTCAGCGTATTCACATTTGGCTTTACTAAGTGCACTCTTTAATAATGATATTAAGTGCAACCCTTACATTAATCGTTAAACCATACAAGAAATGTGCTAACTGCATGTTCATGTCATATATCTATTAAGTATTTGTGGCATATAAAAGGTGGGGAATTTTTTCGCTGCACCACAACCACCGAAGAGTTGATGAATGTGGGATAATCAATATTGAGCAAATAATGGTTGCTGGTACCTGATTTCTATGCTCCTCTCTCCGACTTAATAGTATAAGCTCTTTAGAGAGAGATAAACAATTTCTAGGCATACCTATAGTGGCAAACAAGCAGATGCAAATCTTGGACAAATTGTATCGCACAACTGTCCCAGCAGGTGAAGTTTTGTTTCTTTTGAAAGCCACAGCAATAAATTCCTGCTTGATGTTGCTACATTAGGTAATATGCAGATGACAAAAAAAAACTGGTGCCGCTACACAATACCCATCTAACTACCACAAACACTTTACAAAGGTGCCCTACATAGCTCACCCTCTTCCCATTTACCGCCCAAGAAAGCAAATACAATATCTGCATGATGATGTGTACTAATATAATAAGCTGTACTATCATACCGATTGCCACCACTAGCCGTCACTTTTGTTTTTATTTCCGAAGAAATTCTATCCATAACACTTCACTAAGAGAAACACAGCATCAGGATCATATCAATGAGTAGCAGTACCTCTAGTAAGCAGTATTACCAATATTCTGATAAAGGCATACTTAAGTTGCTAGAGGCTTGGCAGCCAGCAACGCTCACTTAAATAGCAAAATGGACTCTCATCTTTAGTACTATTCAGCCATCTCTACTGAGGTGGTACTAGGCCCCCAAGCAAGATGGGGCATATTTGGAGGAGAAAAATGGCACCTGCCATGCTGACGAGAGTGAATATCAAGGAAACGAACAGTACCAAAGCATGCCTTTCCCCATTAATACTGGCAGTAAGTGGGGCAGCACCAGAAACAGTTGGGAAAGCAGTTGTGAGAAAGCTTTTATTAGAAATACAATTAGAATAAATTAGAAAGACTACCTTTATCTGTGACTGTGGAATGCCAGCATTGCTACATCACTGGTCTTGGGGGATCTCATCATATTTCCTGTGGTGTTGTAGTGTGCAGAATCTATATGGTGGATTTCAAATACAGCTTTCAGCAGGTAAAGAAGGGGTCCCCAATCCATCAGAGGCTGATACTTGGTGCCCTTTTCAACCTCCTTAGGAACTCACACAAGCCCACCTACAAATTCTCATGCGCAGGTGGTGTTGGTGCTGCATGTGACCCTGTGAGATTTTGACACAGAGTGATTCCATGTGCCAAAGAAAGCTGTTGGTATGCGCATTGTGTCATTATCTCAGTTGAAATTATTAAATAAATTCGATAAGGCATCTATTCATGTTGGCGCACGCCACAGGACATGCCAGAGAGCAGGTACCAACTCCATCAACATCACAAATTAGTAGTAAGTTGACGAGGATAGATACTATGGGATTTGAGTCAGACAATGGGATTGCAATCCTCACTAGGGGCCAGATGTAGGTCACCATATACCGGTTGGTAACGGCCGATTTTGGCCGTTACCAACCGGTATTTGGTGATTGAGATGTAGGGGCATGTGAAAATACAGATTCAGTAATTTTACCGAATCGGTAAAATACCGAATCGGTATAATTACTGAATCTGTATTTTGACATGTAGGTAGCACTGTAATCAGTGCTACAGGGGTTTTAGAATTCTTAATTTACCACCAACTAGAAGTTGGTGGTAAATTATGAAAATCCTTGAAAAAGCATTTCTTTTGCTTTTTAAACAGTGCTATGTTGCAGACATACATTCCCTAAGGGCATGTATGTCTGCAACATGTGCACCCATGCACAATTGAGGGGTGCAACAGGGTGTCAAATTGACACCCTGTCCCCTTTACAAATTCGGTAATTTTACCGAATCGGTATTTACCGATTCGGTAATTGACATTGATTCCTATGGGCCTCAAGGTCCATAGGAATCAATGGCAATTACAGAATCGGTAAATACCGAGTCATTAATTACCGAATCATACCGATTCAGTAATTAATTCCGTAAAATTACCTACATCCCGATTGCCAGTTCTTAAATACCGAATCGGTATGATTCGGTATTTAAGAATCGGTAATCTGGGATTACCTACATCGGGCCCAAGATCTTGAATCATGCTTTCAGCAGCCACCAGGCAGGCATATATTGAAGCAGGATTACCGGCGCCCATTAAGAAAACACATGGTGAACACAAATCCTTAAAAATAACAGAGTTAAAATAAAGCCACAAACCAGTGGTAAAATGTGCACAATCAAACAAGAACAGTAAAAAAAATAAAAAAATGGAAATAAATAGAAAACCCCAGGGGAAGGCACTATCACACATCATCCATAAGCTTGACTTTAAAACCACTAGCTTTTGCTAGATGGATTGATTGCTTCCAGTGCATCAGAATCAAAATGTTGCAAACACAATGATGGCAGTGCAGCCCAGCCGATCTGCTCATTTCGCACCCCCTCTCTCTGTCCCAACAGATAGCTGAGCTAATCAGGCGGGGGTCATCATCAACTTCCTCCAGCAGCATACGACTAGGGCCAGTTTACTTCCAGTGTGGGCAGAGACAGAGAAAGAAGTAGGGGTGTCGAGTGCCCATGTGCCAGGATCGCCAGCATGGCTGCAACTCAGGATCTGAGATGGGCCTATTCAGGGGGATGACCTGAAATTTGCTGCCTCTGCAGCGAGTGAGCGGTGCTACAATTGACATAGTAATCGTGCTGGGGTTAGTTGAGTGCCCTAAAGGAAATTGACCATGGTGTAGGATGCCTGGAGTGGAGCCCTAATAACCTGGTCTGCAAGGGAGGTGGTCGGCTCCCAGTCTCAAGGTAACAGAAAGGGGAATGCAAAGGAGTGAGAGCACCCCCTCTGATTCACAGTGTATGTTCACAGCAGCTGAGCCCTGCAGTGTGTGAGTTGACATCATAAGCCAAGCCTATAAAATCAGTAAGCTGACAGAACTCACTGTAATGATGCAGTCTTTCCACAAGAAGAGTTAAACAGGAAACAGGGAAACAGGAGGTGGTGACAAAGGTGGCGTGTCCAGGGAAACAGAAGGTAGTGACAAAGAAGTAAGCAAAGTGAGCACGCAGATAAACGCTCGAGATGATGCACGCAGCTGGATTTGAAAGTCAATGCTAGCGCTAGCGGGGTTCGGTTTTTGGTAAATAAAAAAAATAAAAATAAAAGCGCCAGTTAAATAATGAGGAGGAGGAAAAACAAATTGGAAGCACAGGGTCCTCTATGAAAATGGAATAGGAATGCAAAAAAACAATCCCTGGGCCCATTGGAAAAAACAAGTACACAGCACAGTATCTTACTGAAGCAGGACAAGAAGAGCTTGAGCAGCAAAACACATTAGAGGCAGTGCGGGTCCAAATCCCAAAGTCAGCAGCCAATTGTAATGATGCAGTCTTTCCACAAGAAGAGTTGAACAGAAAACTTTATTCCAGTTATAAGTACGTCTGTCTAACGGGCCCAGAGAATCAGCATCAACTGAAGCTTATGTTCTCATCCAATGTTCCCATACATTCTAATACAGCATAACACTAAGTAGAGGGGCAGAACAATCCCAGCATTCTATACCAAAAGTAATGCTAGCGGAGGACACATTAAATACGATATGCAGCAATACATAGAACACCACACTCACTGATTCTAAGGTGCCTTGGGAAATAATTGATTACATGATTGTGGCCCAAGTGGTCATCGGTGCCATGCATATAACACCAGCAAGCCACCAAACGACTAAAGCAAATGTGATTGACTCCTGACTGAACTTGCATAGTTATGCTCTTTTCATGGCAGTGAGTACAGGCAGTGGATTATATTGCACTATACTGGGCAATTCTGGGCAGCCAGGAACAGATTGAAACAGGCAGAGTTTGGAAGTGCTGGTACGGACTAAATCACACCTTTGACCTCAGATTGTTTAGGCACTAATGCTGCATACTAGCAAAGCACCAAGACTCTCCAACAGCAATGCAAAAATTATTTCTTTAAGTAATGTTGTGTTGGGTCTAACTAGAAGACCTCACAGGTGTGGGGATTCCATGGCAAGGTTGCGGAGGTGGTCTGCATAATGACAGATGGAGCTTGTGACCTCCTTGAGAGACCCCAGATACGTCTTGAACACTTGCACTAATTTAAAGTACTCCCTATGCATCCTCAATTGGGAATAATACCCTAGCCGGTCTGCCAACTCCACTGAATCTCACTCCTGGCATGTACATGCAGTGGCTATATTGCTAGTACCCTGGCATCAATGAAGCAACTTACAAGGGAAGTGGTGAGAGTATGTCCTCTAGGAAAAGCAGCAAGAGTTACCAAACTTCGTTCTCATTGTCTTCCACCTCAATGCCTGGGTCAAGAAGCGTGAAGGACCAGGGTCACCCTGGCCCTGTCCAACTGAGGGAAGGAACAAAATACCTATCCTAATGGCCCATCACGCCTGACTATCCATCACCCACGGATGCAGGGCATGATGAAGAGAACCGGTACATTTCTTTAATGCCAGAATTTCTCCCGGATATAACAATTGATGTTGGTGTGACACAATCAAAGGAGATATGTGAGCTGGAGCTATCTAAGACGGTTCTAAAGGATCCATCTATACTACATATCACACTTAAATCAAGCTTTGATCAACAGCCTTCTTCTATTTGTGTCCATGCTTCTATAGCTAACCCCTCCCAAATACCACCCTCAAGCATTTCCCATGGCTCAAATAAACTACTAATGTACCCTCTGTTCACTATGACAAGATCTAGAGGGCAAGCAGGGAAAGGCCAAACTTTGGAGGAGCCCCATTCATATCCCCACCCATAACTGAATCTCTTGGAAAAGTTATTCTATCAGCCCTACAATCAAACTCAGTGGTGAATCATAAGGTGGACGAGATCCTTGGTGGAGAAGGTGAAAAACTGCCTCAGTTACTATCTCTAATTCAGAGCAGCTGTCCCTCATGGGCCCATATTGAAGGCACAAATGGCGCAGTCAGCTCGATCTCCATCAATCAAGGTTGTTCTGCAGCAAATACTTGGCAGGATTGGAGAGATGAAGATCTCACAAGATAAAGTACACCTAGAGATACAAGACCCGCTGGGCCAGATCAATACAAACATGCAGGTACTTACATCATGACAAAGACAACTTGGGCAAAGAGTGTCTGATAAAGATCCAAATCATTGAGACTTTAATTAGAAATTTCTAGGTTGCAGATCAAGCTTGATGACATCGAAAATAGATCATGACCCGCCAACCTGTGCTTTCTTGGGATACCTGATAAGAAAGAGAGTGGCCAATTGGTTACTAAGCTAATCTCTGAACTAATTATCAAACAGGTTATACCGGAAGCTGCCAAGTACATCAACCTTACTATAACCCGTGCCCATCGAGTACCAGCATTTCGGCATCCCAACTCTAAGTACACTAGAACTTTCCTAGTCAATTTTGCAGATGTTTTGGTTAAAGAGAGGGTGTTGACCAATGTCATTCGAGACAAAGAATATAGTGCCCCTGATACTTACTCTTTTAGAATATTTTCTGATATGTTTTATCTCTGCAGACCGACACTGAAAAGATTTTAAACTGATGATTGATAACATTAAGTGTCAGGACTCGAACCCTGGGTTCCATCCTTTACTATCCTGCAGGGTTGCGAACTGGGCATGGTGCTGATGTAGTTGCCTGGGCGATGAAAGTGAGGGCCTGGAGACTTAAGATGGCCGCCGCTGTCGCCAGGACAAATGCCCAGTAGCTGTTCCAGTCTTTCAGGTCCCAGCTGCCTGAGATTATGTGAAGCGCGAGCACTGGGGAAATTGCGCACTTCACCAACGATCCTGACCGAAGAAGTCCGTGATATCGAGGAGGAGAAGAATTTCAAACTTAGATAGGGTTTTTAGTAATTCCACCTTCAGTTTGCAGCTACGTAATTTTCGAAGCGATATCTACCCGAAACTCGGCGCGTGATTCAAGTGCGAGTTGTCGAGTGTCACAGAGTAGAAGTTTGCCGTCGGCTGAGCAGACCTGAGGAGAAAGTGGTCGAGGGCGGAACAGAGTAGAGGACTGCTGACGAGAAAAGGAGTGTGGAGTCAACGCTGGAAATCAGCTAAGTGAAAACATGTAGAAATAAAGACTGGTTGTTCATTATAGTTACCTTCTACTCAACAAGAATTTCAGTGTAATCATTCCTGTACAAAGGAAGAAAGAAAGAGAAATTGCGAGTTATTAATGTGGACAGTGCTACAGTGTAAAGACATTTGATTATATGTAAAGGTGTACGTACTTACCAAAGAACCACGAGTCACGCGTAAACTGCCAATCTAGAGGAAATCCAAAACAAGAAAGCAAAGACAAGTTAGAAACCGAAAGACATCTCATGAGTAAAAGAATAACAGAATCCTTTTAGGAAGAAACTCCACTAATAGTGAAGTAAGTGCACTTACTGGAAGTAAATAGAGTGGGTAGTTTAGAGTCACTAGTGAGGAGGGCGTTACATATAATTAATTATTTCTTCTTTCACACTAGTGACAACTATAGAGGAGGAAGGCATACAATCACAATTAGAAGAGGAGCTAAGGTCCAGCATTCTAATGGTAGGTGAGAAAAGGTAATAGAGTAGATTTAAACAGGGAGAGTAGGGAATTTGATCAATAATGATGTGTTACTGTTTTTAGGTTCCATTAACAAGACAGCGCCAAGGGTTGCTGACTGAGGAGCCAACGCAGGACCAGTCTCTTCTCTGTTTATTATTTTATCCAATTCCCCCGTCCCTTAAGGTAACGATGGGAGGTTCTGTGTAAGACCTACCAGCGTTGCTGAGAGGGACTTGGGCTCTAGCCTTTCTGTTCCTGTGCGGTACATTGGTAAGCAAGTAAAAGTTATTTAGAGGTCTGACAGAGTGAAGTGCCCAAGTAGCCTTTGCACCCGAACAGAGATGGCAGAGTGAATTGATATCCATTCCTTAGGAACTATTCTAGATGCGATTCAGAAAGAATTGGGAGCGGTTAGGGAGGAAAATCGAAATCTGAGACAGGAGGTAGTTAGTGCCAGGAAAGAAACAGCCAAATTGGCGTTAAGATTACACCAACCTAGTAGTTTAGAGAGGGAAGCCATGAACCCAGTATTAGAGACCACCAATAGGACGACTACACAAGTGATACATTCTCTCTCCCCAGTTATACCATTAGCAGCTCCAGAGAGGTTTAACGGGGACCCACAGAAGGCGCAGGTATTCCTCTCCCAATGTTCGTTACACTTTATGTGCCGCCCTTCAATCTTCCCAGACGCGCAGTCTAGAGTGGCTTTCATACTCTCATATCTAAGTAGGGATGCAGCTTTGTGGTCCATGCCACTAGTCTCGAGGGACGACCCACTGCTAAGAAATTTTGAAGATTTCAAACGCGAATTCTTACGGATATTTGATCGACGGAGAATATCTCAAGTGGTGGATAATGAACTACTTGATTTACGACAAGGGAATCGAGACCTAATAGCCTACCTGGCTCAGTTCAACAAGTTAGTGGTGGAAACCGATTGGCCAGAGAGCAAGAGAGCCACGGTGTTCTATCGTGGATTAAAGGATGAATTAAAGGACACCTTAGCCCAGATTCCTAACCGTCCCACCGAGATATCAGCGTTGATTGACCTGGTGCTAGAGATTGATTTCCGTCAGGGAGAGAGGCGAGGAGAAAAGAAGAAAGATTTTAAGGGAATACCTCCAAGATTTGATCGGGCTCGGTCAGAGGTTTCTAGGACTTCGGAGACACACTCAGGAGCCGAACTAATGCAAATTGGAACAATAAGAGGCCCTTTGACCAAGGAAGAGAAGGAGAAACGAAGGGCAAATAATCAGTGCATGTATTGCGGATCTGGAAGCCATTTTGTTAGAGATTGCCCAAAGAAACCAAAGAATTCTTTCAAGCCGAAGGAAAACTAACAGCACCACCTGTGGGAGGAGTTGAGCAGGTGGGTGCGATTGAAGGAAAGACTCCACAAGAATATCAAGTAGCAAACACGCTACAATCAGCGGCTCCGCATTTGATTCTGACTATGAAAGTGAAATTCAGACAGACTACCTTAACGGAAGTGTCAGTTATGATTGATTCAGGAGCCACAGGAAATTTCTGCGATTTGAGATTTGCTGCTAAGGTGGGAATCCAGGCAATCCGAAAGGTTAAGAGCGAACCGGTTCGTGCAGTGGATGGAACGAACCTTTCTTCAGGGCCCATCGTGAGTCACACGGAAATAATCCAATTAACGACCAATGACGGGCATCAGGAGGAAATTCAGTTTAACCTTATTGATGCTCCTCAATTTCAACTGATTCTTGGTCTCTTGTGGCTTACTGAGCATAATCCTACCATCAACTGGAGCTCCAGGACCGTAGTAATGGATTCGAGTTACTGTCAGGAGAATTGTTTTAACTCAGAAGTCGAACGAGCACGAAACAATCCGGCATTGTCCTTGTCTTCCATCGAACACTCCATGTGCGTGATCAATGCTCAAGAAATTCCTGAGGAATATAAGGAATTTGCAGAGGTATTTAATGAAGTGGAAGCTGAACAATTACCGCCACATCGAATTTATGATTGTAAGATCGAATTGGAACCTGGATCAAACCTGCCATGCAGTCGTGTCTATGCCTTGACCGAGAAAGAGCACCAACATTTAAAGGAGTACCTAGATAAATATCTTGCTAACGGATTCATCAGGCCGTCCCAGTCCCCAGTCTCGTCTCCTTTATTTTTCGTGCCGAAGAAGGAGGGAGATTTGTGGACGTGCATCGACTACAGGGCAATTAACAAGATAACTAAGAAGAACTGGTACCCTTTGCCATTGATTTCGGTGCTTTTGGACCAAGTGAAAGGAGCCCAAATCTACACAAAACTCGATCTGAGGGGAGCCTATCATCTAGTTCGAATGCGCAAAGGAGACTAGTGGAAGACGGCCTTTCGGACTAGATTTGGGCTATTTTAATATCAGGTGATGCCATATGGGCTGTGCAACGCACCAACAGCCTTCCAACACTTCATCAATGACGTCCGGAAGGAATTCATAGACCAATGTGCGATAGTGTACATCAATGACATCTTAATCTATTCTTCTGATGTAGCAAGACACCGTGAACAAGTTAAGGGAGTACTGCGGAAACTACAGGAGAACAAACTGTTTGTGAAGTTAGAGAAATGCGCGTTTGACATGTCAGAGGTGGAGTTCTTGGGGTTTGTGCTGTCACCTTCCGGAATTTTGATGGATCGATGCAAAGTGGAGGCGGTAACAAGTTGGGAATCCCCGAGGAGCGTTAAAGAAGTCCAAAGTTTTATTGGATTCGCCAACTTTTACCGGAGATTTATTAACAAATACTCCAGAAAGATTCTTCCCCTCATGAGATTGTTGAAAAAAGGAACCAAGTTTGAGTGGTCAAAAGAGTCGGAGGAGGCTTTTCAATCTTTAAAAGAAGATTTCACCACAGCTCCAGTCTTGTTACATGCCGACCCGTCGGAACCTTTTTATGTAGAGACAGACGCATCGGATCAAGCAGTGGGAGGAGTGTTGTCGCAACGGCATAAGACCACAGGCCAACTGCATCCAGTCGCCTATCGATCAAGAAAATTGAACCAAGCTGAAATAAACTATACAATCACAGAGAAAGAGTTGTTGGCGATTAAGGATGCCTTTAAAGAATGGCGACATTATTTGATGGGAGCTCGGCACCAAGTAACAGTATTTACGGATCATCGCAATCTAAAATTCTTGAAGACTGCCAGAACTCTTACACCGCGACAACTGAGATGGTCCTTGTATTTTGCGTACTATGATTTCGTGATCACATTTCGTCCAGGGGCTCAAAATGGGAAGGCGGATGCCTTGTCCAGGATTGGTACGGAGCTGCAGAAGACCATTATAGACAGTCAACCAATCATTCCGAGCGACAAAATTATAGGAACCATCACCTCCGTTAAGCTTCAAGAATCAATTGCAGACGTTATGAGTCCAGAGACCATGCAGAGCTGGGCGGAGGAGGATGCTGGCAGGAAAATCATTCAACAAATGCCTTATCATCAAAATGCTCTATATCTTCCAACAACTGAGTTGCAACAGCAAGTAATGCGTGAATGCCATGATGACAAATTAGCTGGACACAAGGGAGAAGCCAAGACCCAGGAGATGATAAAAAGACATTACTGGTGGCCTAAGATGGCAACAGATATTGAGAGATATGTTAAGTCTTGTGAGATTTGCGCGCAGGGGAAGTCTGAACGGCAAGCTCCGAAGGGGTTATTGTTACCTCTACCCACACATCCCCATCCATGGCACACCGTTACATTAGATCTCATCACAGATTTGCCTATTAGCCAAGGATACAATACCATCCTGGTGGTAGTGGATGCATTCTCAAAAATGGCCCACTTTACCGCCTTAACAGGGGTTCCCTCTGCCAAGCAGTTAGCTGACCACTTTAGTTCCCAGATTGTCAGATTACATGGAATTCCTAAGATTGTTATTTCAGATAGGGGTTCCCAATTTGTATCCCATTTCTGGAGGGCATTCATGGAAGGTTTGGGGACGGAAGTTAGATTCTCCACTAGTTACCACCCAGAAACAGATGGGCAGACAGAAAGGGTGAATCAAGAATTAGAACAATATTTGTGGCTGTTCCTTTTAAAAGAAGAAGGTGATTGGTCGGATTATTTGTGGACAGCTGAATTTGCTCACAATAATGCAAAGAACAATTTGACAGGGTATTCCCCCTTTTTCTTGAATTATGGCAGACACCCAATTGCTACCATTCGACAAATGGACACAGCAGTTCCAGCAGTAAAGGAAGTCATGTCGCATCTGTTTCAAGTCCAACAAAGGGCAGTAGACAATCTACGAGCAGCTAAAGAAAAGTACAAGAAATATGCGGATCGGAAGAGACGCGAAGGACCATCTTTGAGTGAAGGAGATCAGGTTTGGTTGAGTACCAGAAATTTGAGATTGAAAGGGAACCGAAAGTTTCAACCTCGATTTATCGGTCCCTATCCTATCGAGAAACAAATCAATCAAGTAACCTATCGCCTAAAATTGCCTCTCAAGTTAAAGATACACCCAGTTTTCCATGTTTCATTGTTAAAGAAGGCTCCTGCAGACCTGAGACACCAATCACCACCGAAGCCAATTCAGCTAGAAACAGGAACTGAATATGAGGTAAAGGAAATTTTGGATTAAAAAAGATCGAGAGGGAAATTGTATTACTTGATTGACTGGAAAGGTTATGGTCCAGAAGAGCGATCATGGGAACAAGAGAAGGATGTGAATGCACCTAAGTTAATTAAATCCTTTCATCAACGATTCCCCACCAAACCAAGAAGTAGAGGATCTGCCTTGTTGGGGGGTACTGTCAGGACTCGAACCCTAGGTTCCATCCTTTACTATCCTGCAGGGTTGCGAACTGGGCATGGTGCTGATGTAGTTGCCAGGGCGATGAAAGTGAGGGCCTGGAGACTTAAGATGGCCGCCGCTGTCGCCAGGACAAATGCCCAGTAGCTGTTCTAGTCTTTCAGGTCCCAGACGCCTGAGATTATGTGAAGCGTGAGCGCTGGGGAAATTGCGCACTTCACCAACGATCCTGACCGGAGAAGTCCGTGATATCGAGGAGGAGAAGAATTTCAAACTTAGATAGGGTTTTTAGTTATTCCACCTTCAGTTTGCAGCTACGTAATTTTTGAAGCGATATCTACCCGAAACTCGGCGCGTGATTCAAGCGCGAGTTGTCGAGTGTCACAGAGTAGAAGTTCAGACCTGAGGAGAAAGTGGTCGAGGGCGGAACAGAGTAGAGGACTGCTGACGAGAAAAGGAGTGTGGAGTCAACGCTGGAATTCAGCTAAGTGAAAACATGTAGAAATAAAGACTAGTTGTTCATTATAGTTACCTTCTACTCGACAAGAATTTCAGTGTAATCATTCCTGTACAAAGGAAGTAAGAAAGAGAAATTGCGAGTTATTAATGTGGACAGTGCTACAGTGTAAAGACATTTGATTATATGTAAAGGTGTCTGTACTTACCAAAGAACCACGAGTCACGAGTAAACTGCCAATCTAGAGGAAATCCAAAACAAGAAAGCAAAGACAAGTTAGAAACCGAAAGACATCTCATGAGTAAAAGAATAACAGAATCCTTTTAGGAAGAAACTCCACTAATAGTGAAGTAAGTGCACTCACTGGAAGTAAATAGAGTGGGTAGTTTAGAGTCACTAGTGAGGAGGGTGTTACATATAATTAATTATTTTTTCTTTCACACTAGTGACAACTATAGAGGAGGAAGGCATACAATCACAATTAGAATAGGAGCTAAGGTCCAGCATTCTAATGGTAGGTGAGAAAAGGTAATAGAATAGATTTAAACAGGGAGAGTAGGGAATTTGATCAATAATGATGTGTTACTGTTTTTAGGTTCCATTAACAAGACAGCGCCAAGGGTTGCTGACTGAGGAGCCAACGCAGGACCAGTCTCTTCTCTGTTTATTATTTTATCCAATTCCCCCGTCCCTTAAGGTAACGATGGGAGGTTCTGTGTAAGACCTACCAGCATTGCTGAGAGGGACTTGGGCTCTAGCATCTCTGTTCCTGTGCGGTACATTGGTAAGCAAGTAAAAGTTATTTAGAGGTCTGACATTAAGGGCCAGATGTAGGTAAATACTATTTACCTATTCTTAAATACTGAATCATACCGATTCGGTATTTAAAAATAGGTAAATAGTATGTAGGTAATTTTTTGGTAAATTTTACCCAATCTGTAAAATTTGGTATTTACCGAATCGGTATTTACCGATTCCGTAATTGGCATTCATTCCTATGGGCCTGGAGGCCCATAGGAATTAATGTCAATTACCGAATCAGTAAATACCGATTCGGTAAAAGGGGGAAAACATTGAAGGGTGGCAGGGTGTCACTTTGACACCCTGTTGCACCCCTCAATTGTGTATGGGTGCACATGTTGCAGACATACATGCCCTAAGGGCATGTATGTCTGCAAGATGGCACTGTTGGAAAAGCAAAAAAAATGCTTTTTCAAAGGTTTTCATTAATTACCACCAACTTGTAGTTGGTGGTAAATAACGAATCCTTAACTGAGGAATGCACTAACTTGAGTGCTCCCTACATCCGGGATTCGGTAATTTACCGAATCGGTTTGTTAAGAATTCAGTATTTAACCGAATCCTTAAATTACCGATTCGGTAAAATACCGAATCCTACAAAAATGCCACCTACATCTAAAAAGCCCTTTACCGGTCGGTAACATCCGAAATTCGGTTATTTAGGCTGTTACCAACCGATATTGGGCAACCTACATCTGGCCCTTAGAGTCTAGTGGCCCTAGCAGGGATAGTCCAGCAGTCCGAGTTAAAAGTCATTCATAAGAGTCAATCACAGGTTTTTCAAACTGCGAACAGGCCAAGCAGTTTCTACGGGATATTAAAAAGTTCGATGTGGGGGGGGCGTGATTACACGTTTAAGGGATATTGAGAAGGACGCCTTTTAATTAATTTGGTATCCTTCAGGCTGTACCTCTATGAGCGTGTTTAAAAGTTTGATGAAGGAGGAGGGCAGTCGGTGAAGATTTGGGTCTAAGGGATAAGAAAGAAGGGGCCTATTTTGAAATTGGTATTCTTTAGGCTTGTATTTCTATTTGTGTGCCCTCGTCCTACTGTTGCAAGGTTTCTATCTTCTTCTTTGCTTTTAGTTTCTATGGCAGACTGTCTCCAGAATAATTTTTTAGGCAATCTCTTCTGAATTCTGGTTGCTTTCGGTCTCATGAGTGCCATGTCAAAGCACTCACCTACTGGAAGGGGGGTCACAGGAGGGAAGGTTTGCACATTAGGGGGAGGCTCTCACTCTGAAGGGAATCTCTAGTGGAAGAGGGGTGAGGGAACGGTCACTTCAGGGTAGGAAGAAGCAGGTAGAGAAATTTGGAAGGCTGCTATTCTGTTTTTGCAGTTTAGTTCATGCGCTAATAAGCAGCTAAATAAGTCTCAATCTCTGTATTAAGTTAGGAAATTGTGTAGTGATCATGCCATGCTGGATCCTTGGTGAGTTGATCACTGGCAAGATAGAATGTATAAATGCTTTTCAAAACAATAAAACTCTGGGAACAGAATCAACTTCTTTTAATTTCCCACCTATGGAACAGGATACAGTCAGGCATTTTGTCAAATCCCATCTCAGACTACTCAGAGTTATTTATAGAACTACTGTTGTTGGAACCACGGCCACAATGACCACGATGGATCCTTGAACATTCATTGTTAACTGCAGAATCTTGGGGTTCGTTAATTAGTACCGCCATAGATTCATATTTTTTATAGAAACTTAGGTCCCGCCTCTCCTTTTATATTATGGGGGGCATTAAAGGCATTTATACCAGGCAAAGCAATCTTGTTTAGTGCCCAAATAAATAAGTTGAGAAGCGATCGGGTAAGGATCTTGCAGCTTGAACTAGATCAGGCTACGTATATTTATTCCACTGGCCAGGTATCTGGAACAGATATCAGGCCCCAACTAGCTCGCCATAATTTGAAGAATTTGTTTACAGCAAAGGAAATTGGAAATCAGAAGACCTGTATCCAAAACCTTTTTTTAAAAAGTGAGCATATAGGCTGCTTCATGGCTTGGTCCATTAGGAAAAAAAGAAATGAGGAGATTATTAGGTTATTCATCATGATGTATCAAAAAACACATGGGTGATGAGGCAGATCAGATTGGTAAAGTGTTTTCTGATTTTTGTGCAAGATTGTATACTCTCTTTGAGGGCCCATCCTCGACATGTATTGAGGAATATCTGTATTCTATTTGATTGCAGACTCTTTCCATTAAGGCACAAGCCAGTATCAAATCTCCTATTAACAATTAGAACCTCCCCAACAAAAAAGCCTGCAGATGTGATGGGCTACAAGTAGAAATCTATAAGATATTTTAAACAAAAATCCTCAAGATCTTACTTGTTTTATTTAATGAGATTCTTGCAGATTGTGAGCTGCCTAGTTCCTTTTCAGAAGCAGTAATCAACAGCTTCTTGAATAAAGACAAACCTGCAGACACACCTGGGCCCTATCACTCTATAAGTTTTCTGAATAACGATTATAAACTATATATTTAAATAGTCACACTCAAGGTGCTTCGCTGATGTCAAGTATTGTTTATCTGGACCAAAGTGAATTTTTGCCAAGAAGATTATCATACAACATCAATGCTCTATTACAGGCACTCGATTATTACACTAATATTTTCATAAAGACGGCTATCATCATGCTAGAGGCAAAAAAAGCTTCTGATCTAGTGCAATGGCGAACACTGCTTTCTATTTTATAGAAATTTGGTTTTCCTTGTAATTTTGTTGCTGTAATAGAAAAATTATATCTGAAGGCCACAGCAAAAATGATAATTAATTACCAGGTAGTAGAACATCATAATTTAAAGAGGCACAAGGCAAGGTTAGTGTGCCGCCCGACTGGTAGTTTGCTGTTTCAATCATTGCATCTAGATTTATAACACAATAAGCAACATTACACATACAACAAGCCAGGTCTATTGGTTTTGCCAATAGTTGTTATTTGCATAAGATAAATTAACAACAACTATGGCTTCATTGTATATAGTACTGAAAATGCTTCCATTCTGAACAGATGAGACTGTGAAAGAATATAACGTGTATCTTTAAAGTTACTGCAGGAGAGCTATGATTATTTTATTTTTTTCACCATTGAGTGTGGGGGTAAAAAATGGAGAGCCCGATAGTGCCCCGTCTCGGCACTGCTTTATAGAACTGCCAGTGATGAGCACCAGCAGGACCCGGCCCACTTAAATCCCTGTACTTCGGTCCTTGTGTGGCATTCCTTTCAATTGGGAGCACAAGGAGGGAGTACAGCTATAAGAGAATGGCAAAAGGTGGGGTTTGTGAGGCTATGTGATTTTATGATACTGGAGACAGTGATATCCTGGGAAAAGCTTACTACTATGAGCCCTACCATTATCCCTGCCTGATTTTTTCCTATCTACAAATTCATCATTTTTTAATTGGTCATAGACAACCTCATAACTCTCATAGAGAGGAAATTAGTCATGCTTACTTTGTCACTCCCATACTTGTTAGAGGGAATGTTATTGTTTATTATCCCTGGAGCTAAGCAAAGCAGTGCTTCCCACTTTTTAGTTCGAGCTAGCGAGACCTCTTGTATATACTTTAGTATATACTTATATGTGTATGTACTTTGTGGGCTCTGGAGATCAGCCCTAGGACTTGTCTGCTTCCGCTTAGGGACTTTTTTTCTGTTCAACTGCCTCTATTTAACTCTCTTGAGAGAAAAAGACCAGTAGAGGTCAGTAAAATAACAGATTTGCTTTCAGCTGAGGGACTTTCTTTTATAAAAATGTTCTGGCAACTGCCTCTATTTAACTTTCTTGACAGAAAACGACCAGCAGAGGTCAGTAAAATACCACAATCACTTTAGCATTCTCTAGATTACAGTCCATAGAAATTGTCTTCAACGAGCACCCGTAGACAATAATATTTTTTTCAAATCTTGTATTTTCAGTGATATGACTACCGAAGGCCCTGATTTTATATTAAAAACATAGCTTTGGACTATACCATTTCCTGCTGAAAGGCAATATTTATCTCCATGTGTTCACATAACTTGTGTGTCACGCAGTTTGGTGCTTACTTTCCCTTCATGTTAAAGAACAGTATATGTTTCAGCACCCAGGCTCGTGTGCTGCATAGCTTAACACATATAGAGGGTCCCAAAGGTGCGACAGATTGCATTGCAAATGCTTGTTTTATTAATGTCCATGCCCTTACGAACAGCAGGATGGATAGGCAGACATGGCTTTGCTACAATAAAATGGCCTGTAAAGTAATTCGGGGGCAAACTTTAAGAGAATTGTTTTCTACTCAAAGTTTATTTCACCCCCTCAAAGGTTAAAAAAATATTCCCCTTTATTTCCGCAGCATGCTTCAGATGTGGCCACCAAATGGGCAATTGGCTGCATAATTGTTCAACATGTTCCGTACTTCAGCAGTGTTGGTTGGAAGTCCACATCAGCGATATATTACAAAGCCAGATTTGTTAGGCACTTCATTTGGGATAGCTGCACTATCAAACCAATTAACGATGCGTCAGCAACAATTCATTTTTGTCACCATATTGATAGCTAAATCTCTTCTACTGCAAAAATAGAGGTCCTCTGAGATACCCACTGTGAACCTAAGGGAGGCTAAGATGTAACGGGTCAGGTGTAACGAACAGCTATACGCCCAAAGGATGGGCACTCTTCAAATGTTTGGTGGAAAATGGCATGATTGGCTTGAAGTAACTACAATTTGACATTTTTTGCACTATTATGTTCTTTTGTTAACAAGGGTAGTTTCTTTATTTTTTTCTCATCATCAGTTGGTGGTATTGTTTTGTGCGGAGGATTTGTGAATTCAAAATGAAAGTGCAATTGTATGTATTTATTCAATGTATTTTATGAACTTTTCTGCCCGAGGAAAAACAAAAATGTCAAATAAAACCTTTAAAACCTCAATCTCTTTAAGCTGGGCAGAACAAAGAAAAAATGGTCACAGACTAGGCAAATAATCCCACTGGCTCTCATTACAACATTATACAAAAAATCGGACAGAAATTAAGCAAACCTTGATTGACACAATGAATTTCCTTCATTCCGAGGCCAATCCCTTATTTTTTCCATTTCTGACAATGAAAAATATGTATTTTCTACTTCACACAGTTTTATAATGTCACCTTAAAATCAGTCATACAAACATATGTACACATTGTTTTCTTTATTTCCATTTTCTTAAACTTTGTAAGGCAGATGTAGTGGGCTGGGAACAATAAACTTCACCACAATTATTATATTTCATCTTGATCGTATGAGTGGCGCAAGTGCTTGCCTTTCGGTAGCAGAAAGAAAGATTAAGTGATGCTGTACTAGCCAAAGTTTTCCCTGACTTCCACAATCAGTCTCCAGCCACCAGGTTTCCATTGATAAGATGAAATGAGCAGATCCTCTATTTTTCCTTTATGGGGGTCAACCCTGATAAACAGCAATAGTACACAATGGCCTTAAATCACCCAACCCATTTTCTACCTTTGAAATGAACAATCGCATATGGAAGTCAAGATCAACACTTAAGTACTCAGAGATGTTGCAATCAAATCACAGTACGAACCAACTCAAATTGAGCCACGGCAGATCCCTTAATATCATTCATTTTTCTGCCCTTGTATCAGAACACCAACAAGAGTATACAAAAGATAGACAGAAGCTGTATAGCCATAGTCCCAGTGGCGTAGCAAAGTCAGGTGGTACCCGGCGCAGAAAATTTCTTGTCAACCCCGGCTTGACAAAATGGCAAAAATATGTGTTTAAACACATATTTTTACCATGTTGTAACCCCCCCTCAGTGATGACACTTGTCACCCCTGCTTGACAAAATGGCAAAAATATGTGTGTAAAACATATATTTTTGCCATTTTGTCACACCCCCCCTCAGTGATGACACCCGGGGTGGACCGCATCCACCGCACCACCCTTCCTACGCCACTGCATAGTCCTGATATATATAGCAGATCACTATAAGCAATAAATGATGCTGTTATCACTAGATTTAAAAGAGGCATTCAAAACCCTGGGTTATGGTCAATCAAGATAGAGCAAGGATCCAACAACAATATAAACAATGCTTTCCACCCAGCATAGACAACCCAACAGTTCAAATCAATAAAATCATCAAACATAATTTGACTTTTGGGATATAACAATAAGAAACCGTCAAGCTACCATATACCCTTCACCATTCACTCCCTTAGAGTTGAATTCCTGCTTCATACCTGGAGTTGTTGACCATGGATGCAAGGCTTGGGGAATACATAATCTTCCCAGATTAGGAACTACTCTTGAAAGGGGGTCTACTGAGAAAAGAAGAGGTGATGTGTAGAATTCGTACTGGCAGAGGAAGTGATGTGTTAGTTCCTCACTGCTAGGCAGGGGAGCGGATGCATACATTCCTTGTTGGTAGGGGAGGTGATGCATCAGTGTTTTGACACACAGCTTCAGTTCCTTACTGTGGTGCAGTGTCAGTGAAGAATCAGCGCCAAGGGACGACGCGTCACAATTCCGAATGCGCTGCATTGATGTGGCAGCAGTGAAGCAGGTGCTGTGTCATTTCCACAGCCACAAAAAGGTGAATCTTCGGAGTCAGAGCGGGTGCCATGGACAGCATTGACATGGGCCTCAGGACACATGGTGCGACAATTTTTCAGTCGCACTGCAGCCGCTGTATCGATTCTTCATCCACACAATGGCGAGTTGTCGATCTCGGGCCACAGTGCGTCGATAAAGGAGGCGCTGGGAGCCAATGTGTAGATTTTCTTCTTAGATCACCAAATTCTACTTCAAATGGCCCAGGAACTGGCAATTCAGGACTCTCAGCAGAAGAGCTCAGCCACTGGTAGGCGAAGTCTGTCATGGCCCTGAGACTTCTTAACAGGAGGCAAGCACACACTTGGAGAAATTAGGAAGCAGGATGAAGAAAGCAAAGTCAAGTAATTTCACTCTGAGGACAGAAGCAGCAAGCAGAAGTTAGAAAACAAACAAGGAGTACCACCCACATGGAATCGCCAATTCCTAAGGGGTGCGTGGTTAAACAAAAAGAGAGAAAGTTCTCCTTTTGTTAAGAAACCCCTCACTCACCACCTAGTGGTGACATGCTTCATCATCGGGGTCCACCCTAATGACCTAGCGTCATCAGGGTGTGCTGCAACACCTGATTACAGTGGAGCTGGTTGTGAGTGAGGGTGCGTGAAAGGAAAAAAGTAAGTGTGTTAAAAATTGTCCTGGTTTAACTTAGGAAAATAAGATTTTATTTGTAAGCAACTGGACAATGTTAAAATCAAAGTGACGAGATATAGTGAGGGTAATTATGAGCCCATGTATCTCTATGTGTTTTCTGGTCTACATGTTTCAACCATAAAGGTGTAGGTTCACCAGGTTTTCTTCAGGACCGATGACCCTGAGAGTGGATGGTGTGCGTCCCCTAAAAGGCGCACCCAGTCCTACTCTCTGGGACCACAAAAAGGGGCAAAAAATATGTGCCTGTGGTATGGGCTTGAACCCCAGTGGGTAAGCCTGAAAAATCAAAATACCTGTAAAGGAAAATGAAGACTAATGTCAGATATTGATCTTTTACAAGCCTGTTACGTAGTGCAGTGTCTCACATTCGTGTCTGCATGCTGTTGAACCCAATAGGAAAGGTACCTTTTGCTAATATTGAAAAAGTACTGCTTCTCAGTGTGATGATGTGGAAGTGCCTTGGCCATAATTTATGCGATAGATTGTTTTCCACAACTTGCACACATAGTAAATTCTACGTGCGTCAATATCTATTCAATTCACGCGCATATCATACAATTTCTGTGGCGTGATAATGTCTCGCATACGTATTGTGCGGGCAAGGTTATTTTAAACGTGCATGGACTGCCATACTCGACATGCTCCACTCATTCCGGACTCACATACATAAAACATTTAAGACACACAAGGAGTTGGTTTCAAGCTTACTCTTATTAGGGTATTAGGATACCTCATAGGGCGGGGAGAGGTTATCCTCATTGCAAAACGTATTCTGAAACAGAGGTAGGTTGAAAGTTTCATGAATAAAGAGCGACTGGAGAATATGGCTGAAAAGACGGAGCCAAGCGCAAAAGTAAGTGCGGCCCGTTAGTCTAGTTGTGGCGGTTACTTACAGTTTTGTTGCGAGGTGGCTGGCCGTATACCTACTGCCGTCCTCCGCCCTGTTACAGTGTGGCCGGGGGCTCGGGGACCGGGATGTAGGCAATCTGCTTCCGCGTTGGGCGGAGTTGTGTGCCGGTCACGTGGGGCGGCACTGGAAACGTCAGAAGGGAGACCTCCTGAACGGTGGCTGCAGAGGCCCAAAAGCGCACTGCTATGGAAGGGTTCGATTCCCAATCCGGGAGCCGGCTGGGGAATGAGAATACCAATTAATTAAAGTGATGGCATAATTATGCTAACTACAAGGTTCAAATGTTATGAACCCTAGAGTGTGAAAAAAGGAGTAGTAAACCAATAAATGGAAATTAAAGTATGGGTGTATTCAATGATCTCAGCAGAAATTAGAGATCAGGTGAATTATGTTGTGGATTGGCCGTCATTACCAGTAGGTGATGATCGGGCGGTACACCGCACGGTGATCCATGGTCAGGAGCTGCAAAAAGGGGGGGAAATTATGCTTGTGACAGATGGTGCTGTGCATTTGGGACTGTACAGACGGAGATGGTGCTGTGCATTTGGGACTGTACAGACGGAGATGGTTCCCAATAAGGCAACCTGTCTAGTGCAGTAGCTAAGGTCAAGAGGAAGACTAAGCTCTGGTGTCATTTGAGTACTGAATGCCACGGAATATTATCATTGAGCCCTGTTTTGTGGGTCGACATTCTGTAGACCCAGCGTTGTTCTTTTTCATATAGGAGTCGTTGAGTATTGGGTCCAGATGGGACTTGTTCAATGACTGTCCATCTCATGTCGTTTGGGAACAGCATGCACATACGAACTGCAATAGTGCCAATGTGGTGTATCTGATCAAGTGTGTTTGTGGGAAATCTTACGTAGGCATGACAACTCGGAAAGTTAAGCAACGTATCTGTGAGCACCGCAGCACCATACGGTGCAAGAAAAATGCGACGAAACTCACTGATCATTTTCTAGAGGCTCACCATACACCAAACGACATGAGATGGACCCAATGCGGAAGCAGATTGCCTACATCCCGGTCCCCGAGCCCCCGGCCACACTGTAACAGGGCGGAGGACGGCAGTAGGTATACGGGCAGCCACCTCGCAGCAAAACTGTAAGTAACCGCCACAACTAGACTAATGGACCGCACTTACTTTTGCGCTTGGCTCCGTCTTTTCAGCCATATTCTCCAGTCGCTCGTTATTCATGAAACTTTCAACCTACCTCTGTTTCAGAATACGTTTTGCAATGAGGATAACCTCTCCCCGCCCTATGAGGTATCCTAATACCCTAATAAGAGTAAGCTTGAAACCAACTCCTTGTGTGTCTTAAATGTTTTATGTATGTGAGTCCGGAATAAGTGGAGCATGTCGAGTATGGCAGTCCATGTACGTTTAAAATAACCTTGCCCGCACAATACGTATGCGAGACATTATCACGCCACAGAAATTGTATGATATGCGCATGAATTGAATAGATATTGACGCACGTAGAATTTACTATGTGTGCAAGTTGTGGAAAACAATTTATCGCATAAACTATGGCCAAGGCACTTCCACATCATCACACTGAGAAGCAGTACTTTTTCAATATTAGCAAAAGGTACCTTTCCTATTGGGTTCAACAGCATGCAGACACGAATGTGAGACACTGCACTACGTAACAGGCTTGTAAAAGATTAATATCTGACATTAGTCTTCATTTTCCTTTACAGGTATTTTGATTTTTCAGGCTTACCCACTGGGGTTCAAGCCCATACCACAGGCACATATTTTTTGCCACTTTTTGTGGTCCCAGAGAGTAGGACCGGGTGCGCCTTTTAGGGGACGCACACCATCCACTCTCAGGGTCATCGGTCCTGAAGAAAACCTGGTGAACCTACACCTTTATGGTTGAAACATGTAGACCAGAAAACACATAGAGATACATGGGCTCATAATTACCCTCACTATATCTCGTCACTTTGATTTTAACATTGTCCAGTTGCTTACAAATAAAATCTTATTTTCCTAAGTTAAACCAGGACAATTTTTAACACACTTACTTTTTTCCTTTCACGCACCCTCACTCACAACCAGCTCCACTGTAATCAGGTGTTGCAGCACACCCTGATGACGCTAGGTCATTATGGTGGACCCCGATGATGAAGCATGTCACCACTAGGTGGTGAGTGAGGGGTTTCTTAACAAAAGGAGAACTTTCTCTCTTTTTGTTTAACCACGCACCCCTTAGGAATTGGCGATTCCATGTGGGTGGTACTCCTTGTTTGTTTTCTAATGATACACCCGGGGGTATAGGAGTATTCCCCCGTTGACCCAAGTGAACTAAAAACCTTGCTCTCCCCATTGTTTTTCAAGCAGCAAGCAGAAGACCAAAGTAACAGGCAGAGTGGCAGTGCCTCCTACAGCATCCAGCCCTCCTTCCTGGCAGAATGTTCTTTAGTCTAGAGGTGTTCTGATTTGAGAGTGTTAGATGTCCAATACCTATACCCCTTTCTGCCTGTAAAGTAGTCAAACCTGAAAGGAAGGTTTTTGTAGTGCACAAGACCCTGCCTTTCCCTGACCTGGCTCCGCACACACTACAAGGAAGTGGAGACAGATGTGTGTGAGGACAGACACAGCCCTATCCAGGTGTCAGTGACAACTCCTCCCACCACTTTAGCTTAGGACGGCCCATCATCTTGGTGCTGGCCCATCAGGATATGCAAGGCACATCTCAGCTCCCTTGCGTGACTGTCTAGAGTCTAGAGTGAATGCACAAGAGACCAACTGTTATCCTCACCCAGACATGGATTCTACAGACAGGCAGAGGCACAGTTAAGCGAGAAAATGCCCAATTTCTAAAAGTGCAAAAAGAGAAATGAAATGGTGGAATGAAGCTGTCTTCTAAGTGGTTGAGAACTCATGGATTAATTCTGAAATAAGATTTTGATACAGTTATTGGTTCACTATTTAGATTACATTTGGAATACTACAAGAGAAGTAGCCTATTGTGAGGAAAAGTCCTTCACCAAGCAATGCGACGGATGGGCGCGTAAGCCACACACCTTTTTGGACGCACTTTCCAAAAGTGGAATTTTAAAACATGCAATTTAAAAAGCAACTTCACCAAAAGATGTGCTTTTAAATTGTGAGTTTAGTGACCCCAAACTCCAAATCTCTATCAGCTCCCAATGGTCCATTACACTTACAAGATATGTCAAGGCAATCCCCATGTTACCCTATAGTAGAGATAGTCCATGCAATAGTAAAAACGAAATACGCAGTATTTCACTATTAGGACATGTACAAAATAACAGCAAATGTCCTACCTTTAAAATACCCTTTAGGCGGACTTAGGGGTGACTTACATATAGTAAAAGGGAAGGTGTGGGCTTGGCAATTGGGTGCACTTGTCAGGTCGAAAAGGCATTTTAAAACTACACTCACAGACACTGCAGCAGCAGGGCTGAGACATGTTTGCAGGGCTATTCATGTGGGTGGCACCATCAGTGCTGTAGGTCCACTAGTAGCTTTGATTTTTAGGCCCGTGGCACACCTGATGCACTTTACTAGGGATTTACTAGTAATTCAAATATGCCAATCATGGATAAACCAATCACCAATACAATTTACACAGAAAGCTTATGCACATTAGAACTGGTTAGCAGTGGTAAAGTGCTCAGTCCTAAAGCCAGCAAAAACATGTCAGAGAAAATAGGAGGAAGGATGCAAAATATTTGGGGCTAACCCTGTCAAAAAGGGCCACGTTCAACACTTAAAACTGATAGTTTTTAAACATAAACCGTTAGTGAATTAGGGCCTAGAGGTTTGGCAGTTTTCATGTAAACCCTGAAACCCCTAAACCATTCTGAACTAAAATATTTGAAAGTGCTTTCAAACTGGATGATGAAGGAAGAGGAGTTTTGGAGAAATATATATTTCCTTGAGATCATACAAGTTAGCAGGAGCAGCTGCAATTTATCCAGGTTTTCTGGTTTTCACTATGTACAAATGAAACACTAAATGGGTGTCTGCCTTTCCTTTATGTTAATGCTATGTTTTCTCCGGTGTGTAATTTTCTGGACTTTATATAGCCTGAACTTGATCTGTAGGTATTGGAGTGCTTTACATGAGCAACAGTTACACTACACAAAGGCACATTCATTTTTAATATGCATGGAGGATTAAAAGTTTTGCCCAGAATCACAGTACGTTGAGCCAATGCCGAGACTCAAACCTGGTTCCCCAATTCCAAAGTCTGCAGCTCTGGCCATTACAACACATCCTAGGTAAAGGGGGAATGGCATGCAGAAGCCATGTGAAAGCTCAGCTCCTTATGAGCTCACGGTTTCAAAAAAGTCTGAAGCTGAGCCAGGCTTCAGGCTCTAAAACCTGTCAGGCATTCAAGCAAGAAGGTGCATTTATCTGTTAAATAAATGTGTAAATATACTAATTTCAACTTTATTTATTTTCACCAAACCCAGAGTAAATACAGATAAAATGAGCAAATAAAATATACGGATAAATGCAGATGGAAATGTAAAAAAATTATATATGTATATATATATATATCATGCTCCTTTCATACGCCAAAAGTGGGGCACTTTCTGGGCGGGTGCCGTGTTTGTGGTGGCGTGCCGCAACCAATATCCAGCTCACAATTCCTGAATCAGTGCACAAGGAAAAGAACGGCACTCATGGGGATTCAATTTAAGGCAGCGGTTTTATTTCAAACAGACGCGTTTCGGATAAGGTTTCCTTCGTCACTGTTGTTACAAGTATACATTTGCGAACGCCATTTTAAAAGAAGCACACTTTGATATGGCAATCAACAAGGGACTAGCGCGCCAGCAGATTCCGCGGGCGCCATCTTTAAAGAGAACATATGGTGTTTCTTTCCAGCAAAACATGTCAAAGAATAGGGACAATAACCATTAGCACTGAGTTATTGTATAAGAAACATAACTTTATTGTACAGTCACATCATTTGATAGATATGTATTTGTTTAAAAGCTAATGTTTGAGCTTGATTTAATATGCCTCGCTATTATTTGCAACATATGTTTCCATAGGTTTTAATGGGATAACAACAGCTGAAAATATGAATTAAAATAACTTTTATATAAATAATAAATGTTCATCAACGAATTTCTGAAATGTATGTGGTTGCTTTCACAGTGTTCTTAGAATATATTTTTTTGATGGTATGAATACAATATATGAGTGGTTGTTTGCCTTAAATCAGCAAGTTTGTAAATTTGTACCTAAGGTACTAAATTTTCAGTTTCTGCCACAGTAATAAAATATCCACATGTCACAAGTTTCCATTAAAAATAACAGAATCAATCACTATTCTAATGCATTCATTATTAATACAAGCATTGCAATGTTCATTGAAAATCATTATCTGCACAACATTTCAAATAAAGCATTCCTGATCAAAACAACCACAAAATAGTGTTTGAGTCTTTCATTTAAACTACTCAGTCCACAATGTAGCAACCGAACCAACCACAATGGGTCCCTCCACTCCATGGCCTGAGTGCAACAGCTGTGTGAATGCTCACAAATGAATAAAACCTCTCCAGAGGTAATTTTACATGGCCCCAGTTGGCTTTGGGTCAGTCTGTAATATAACATTTTTGGGGGCTTTTACACTCCCTGCAGCAACCACAACACCTAGTAATCATGTTATTGGGACCACAGCCCTTCCACTGGCCACCATCAGACCAAAATACATGCAAATTCAGCCTTCTCGTGGAGCACCTGTTTGCCTGAGTCTTATGAATAATAAATGAGTTGGTGCTGCTCCTTTTTGTAAAAAAATACTGGTTTCCTAGTCCCATGTATATTACCCAATAGCCCTGTTCCTAGTCTGTTTCCTTCTACGTTGTCAAGTGAGCAACTTGGTCTTCCTCTCGCCCTGTGCTCATGTTCCTGTGGGCAGGCTGAGCTATGTTATCTCTTGTCACCCCCCCTGTGTTAAGCATGGGCGGGGCACTGACACCTCAACACTCTACCCCCCACCTATAAAACAGATACAGGTGTGGAAGTGTCCTACATAGCTCCTAAATTGTTCCTCGATCTCTGCCCATCCTGGCAGCTGGAGAACTACTGGCCTTCTCGGTCGTCATTGTCCAGGGGGATGGGATCCCTGGGAACAAAAGTTGAATCAAGTAGGGGTCCCAGCCATGCCACTCTTTAAATTAAGAAAGCTGCATTGAATCCCAGGCCTGGGCTTTCCCTAAGGATAATTTAGAGAAATAGCACTGATGCCCCACATGCTGGGTGTCTCATTTTTCTAGGCTTGAAAGTCATATCTTTAAAGACAAACATCTCATGCCAGTTGGGTCCGTTTTCTCCATCCTAGGCTCCTCTTACTCATGATGGTGACCATCTTGTGCAGCCCCTCTGCAACCAGCAGCAGCAGAGCACCATCCTGTCCGCACTCCCCATGCACTTGAGCCCCCTGGATGTCTTGCAAAGCACATAGGGTGGAAGTGTATTCCAGCATCCCCCTGTCTAGTCCTCAGGGTCCTTCACTGGCACTGGGGATAACAATCCTTGGGCACACCTGGAGTCAAAGCCCATATCATACTTCTGCTGTTGTTGCCTCCCTAGTCCAGGCTCTTCTCAAATGTTTCTCCATTGTGCAGTGCTTTTTTAAGGGGGGATGGAAAGTTCTAGACACCAGGAACCTCTTACCAATCCTAGGATGCCACATCGTTACTCCACTCATGCCCCAACTCTTCTGTACAGAATTCCAGGGCAAGCCAATATGGCACAGTAAAGTTTATCTTGAAAGATCTAATTATGAGTTCTGCCTCTAACTAATATCAGTACCCCTTCCCATCCCACCAAACTTTCAAAATCAAGCTCCTCATGTTTTGGCTTCACATGGCTGGGCTGGTAAACAGTCTTTACTATGCAGTCAGAACTACGCAGTACCGTTAGAATGTGGGCAATACAATGAACGCATTGTTGACACACGTTCCATTATCATGCAAGTTGTTATAAAAAATTGCATTAGGAAACTTGTTGTAGGATTTAAAGTACATCACCTTCCCTACTGTTGCAGACTGGAGTTGGCATAGTGATATATACTATTCCAAAGTCCAGCAGTTCAATAAGGCAAGTCGTTGTAACAACCTGTGTGGTAATGGAACATGTGGTAATAATGCGTTCTTTTATTGGCCTTGCGCTGTAATGGCATGCGTTTTAAAAGCATGTGTGATTGTGTCACACATCCGGCTGGGCTTTTTCAGTGGAACTGGGCTGGCCCAATCCAGGTACAGTGTAACACGCTAATTATCAGATGTAGATATTCCACCACACTCTTTCTTTTCCCAGGAAGAGTCAACCACTTATAATTGCACCTTTTGTGTGGGGAGACCTTTGTTCTTTCTACCTGTGAGCACAGTAATTATCTTGGCCCATGAGGGGGGGATTAAAGGCCTGAAATCTGATTATGAGCCAAGCCAGGTAAATATGACATTTTCTGAGATCCCATAAAACATTTATTTAGTGTGTTGGGTGCTACAAATTTTAATTTGGCATGCATGGTTTATACCAGATTAACACCGCACTTGACTCGTAAGCATAACTGGAGTGAAACTGATCTTTAAGGCAGATTTCACCCATGCGCATTATACACTAAAAGCAATACAGATTTTAAACCTTACTGGCCCATCTAAGAACGCCCACTAATTTCATATGGCCTACCTCAGGTCAGCACCTAGACTTGCATAGTGGTCTGCACCAGGCTACCTGGGCGCATTACTGCACTGTGAACAACTGTAGTCTTATACTTGGAGCCCACACACATTTGTGCACATGTTCATGTGTAACCAGCCCAGTCCCCTTTACCCTAGCTGTGCTGCCGTGGCCTTATTTTAACGGGGGATACTGGAGGTAAACATCTTTAGTCCAGTTACTGTGAATTCACCTTGAGTGAACCTGTGGTAATCCAAATCACCCACAGTAAAGGTCTAAATAACAGGTAGTTAAAAAGCAAAAAATCCTGGTGCTCTAAATGGCGGAACCCTATACTATAGCAACATAATACTTGTCTACATGCTTTATTATTGTTTTGTCACAGTAACATATCAGGCCATAGAGCAACCAACAGGAAGACTTTGAAAAAATAACAAACCTATTTAAATATATATTTTGCAAAACAATACAGAAGCCTTCTTAACATGGTCTCACAAGGATTCTTAAAGAGCAAATCTTCTGCCTCAATTGCTGTCCAGAAGGGGTACCCAAAGACAAAACTTTTAACTACAATTGTGATCAATAATGAGATTCCCTGTTATAAAAAAAATGTAGACTTTAGAAAGGTGTAGTTATAATCTATCCTCAAAGGCCTAATGCTATCAACATATGCTTTCAGAATAAATGTCAGGCCTGCTTGCTGCCTTTCTCGTTTTTTTTTTTACATGAAACAGATCAAATCTATGGTGTCTGACAATCTCTTTTTGCAATGTATCTGTGAGAGCTATAACCATAATTGCCTCGTCATCAACTCAGGCTTACTGTTTGAGCATAAGTTTTATACAAGGCAAGCATCAGGCATTTAGTTGTTAATTTATAAATATTTACGAAATTAGTTGGCAAACAATATGCGATCTCTCTGAAAAGGGCCTACAAAAACAGATCACATTGGAAATCCTCACTTAAAGGGTTTGTTGCATGGGGTAACCAACACTAATACCCTTGCCTAATTGAATCTATACTGAAGTATACAAAAAATGATGGATGGAAAACTTGAATAAATCTTAGATTTACATAGTTGATGAGCCTTACCTAGGGCAAAACCAGTCCTAGGTTGCTTGTGTTCAAGTTCAGAGAGGTCTTGGCCTGGCAGTTTGAGTTGGACTGTTCTCATTGGAGCAGGGTCAAGATTGATTTACAATTGGCTGGGTCCAAACTGAGGTGGCATTGTGTGTAAAATAATGATGGAATGGAATGCAGTGCCAAGTTATTACCAGTGACTAAGATTAAAGCATTCCATCTATGACTTTATGTATACTATAATATAAATGTCTAAAACAGTGTATTCTGGGTGTTGTAGGCTTGCTGTACTCCAATTAAACTAATTAAACTAACACTATCACATTAATTAAACTAAGAATCTTTAAAATATTGATTATTAGGTGTAATGTTCAAGACTGTAGACGGTATTACTAATGACCTGGAGTTAGGTTGTCACACTAACCTATTCCTTTTTAAGTATGGAATGTTACTATCCAGTGTTAAATACCTATTGGCTTTCACAATAAATTAATCAGGCCTACTGCCTTCATTGTAATTTAATTAATAATAAACAGATCAGACACGAGGCATTTGAAATAACTTTTTCTACACCACTTTCATTGATTTGTCACCATAGCCAGCTAACGCCTACTGCAAAGATCATGATCTTTACTAATGGCAACCATGAATCACATTCATAAAATTACAAATCTGTACAAAACAATATACAACTCTTTCAAAAACAGTCCAACTAGCGTTATCACATTGTAAATTTGCTATCCAAAGGTTTTGTCGCCAAAACCCTTGCCCAATATGGTATTCTGTGAGATTACATTTAACAAAATAACTGTCTTTAACACAGTGTAATAGCAATCTACCCTTACAAATGTGTAGGCTTTAACAACATTCTTTTCACAATAAATAAGTCATGTCTTCTGCCTTATACTCAAAAGAGAAGTAGGAGTATTCGGACACAGGTGGTTGTACTTGATGGCACGTGCTGTGTATTTTAAAACTACCCTCACCCAAAATTTGTGCCATGCTTCATCATAAGGCTTGTTAAACAACATCCCCAAGCTGACCAATTCCTGGGGTGGAGCAAAGGGTAGGCGAAAAACAATGCAAACATAAAATTGTAGGAAACCAAAATAGAAATATTAGGGCAGAACAGAGAATCTAAAACAGTCTCAGAAATATCCACCTATAGACTTTATTCCTGGATTTCAAAGTCAGGTTTAATATAAATATAGGATGGTGGTTCCGGGATTCATATTAGCCCCTCACCCCTCCTAACTGCATATTTGTCAACATGTTTCAGCCGACTGGAAGTAGCCCATAACAAAAAGAGAAATCTTGCCGAGTTGCACAGTAGTTGAAGTTCAAAAAGGCACGGGAGCAATGGCAGCTCACTGTAGTCAAAAACTGGTTACATTAGGAAATTATATACATAGTTATAAGGTTTGTATCTCTTAACTAGGAAGGTTGATGATGTAGGAGTTTACCCTCTTCCCCTCAGTTGTGTGTGATTTATGTCATCCGCCTTATCAAAACTTCACACTCAGGTCGTTAACCTTGATTACTGGCTTGTCACCAGAACCAACTCTGTCTTGCTGTATTGCCCATCAACTTTACCACATGACAAAATATGCAACTGAAGGTCTTTTTTAATGGAACCACACAAGGTCTGCCCAATCAAGAGCTTTACTCGACAGAATCAGCGTACTGATGGAGTTTAAGCCCCTCTCTCAATAATGCTACAGAAATTCCTTTTTTAGTTACTCACATATTGTCTACCAACAGGTGCGCTGTCAAACAAATCTTAATACATTATGCCACCACAATAATTTCCCTACGAAATTTCAACATCACCTTTTACAATTTACAATCTGCTGGTAAATGCCAGTGAGGAACACTTAAAATATGTTTAGGAATAATTACTGCTACTTCTTACTAAAGTCCGATACTTGTTGCTTTTCATTCTAACCAGAAACTGAGGCAGTTTGGGAATGAACAAACCAGCTTTCTTTTATAACCTGCTGATGACACAGCAGCATCCAAAGAAGTGCAAACCTCAGGCGTCCCAGCGCTCATACTACATGAACGCACACTCGGAACATGCCTTCTGCCCCCCCCCGTCCCCCCCCCGCCACGGTGACCAGCCTTACTGTTTGGAGGTGACTTAGGGGACACAGCTTCCTGATGTATGGTTTGGTCAGCAGACTTTGCGTTAGCTCTGCAGTGATTTGGCGGGTACTTGTCTGATGTTTGGAATTGTGTGTGGTGGGTGGAGTAAGAGGTGAATAATCAGGTCCAGTGCAGTGCACGTGAAGGGCACATGTAAGGCATTGGTGTAAGAGATTTAGGGGCATATTCTCAAGGACTTATCACCGAGTGAGCATCACTTTATCGCAGTCCAAAGTGGCAATAGATTTATCACCCTATTCACAAGCCGGTGCTAACAGCCGATATCGCCGGTTTTACTGCGATATCAGCCGCAAAAAACATTGCCACGGATGACACCGGCAACTAACGCTAATGAAATGCATAGTAGACGTTCCCGTGCAAAAAGCCGCGACAACACCACTTCGCAACATTCTCAACGACTAGCCAGATCGGCGATAAGATCACAAAACATGCGATAAGGCGCGTTAGCAGCAGGGAATTAACAGCTGCTCTTTCCTGGTATTAAGTCGGACGATAACCTGCACCAGAAATGGGAGCCCAGCCCACAGCCACACCAGAAGAACAACAGATGCCTTGGAGCTACTGATCATGCAGCTCAGACACCCAAGAGGGCCACAACACCCACTGCCCACCCAGGACCCCTCCCGGCCCTACCCCCGACACCACCCCCGTCCCTACCCCGGACCCCCCCCCCGTCAAAGATATTTTACATCAACTTTACAAAATCATGAACAAAACAATTCACCTGATTTCACGCAATTAAAACAATTAACATTCATGTGTGGTCAGAAAAAGGAGAATCATTCATTCATCTTTGAATTTCCAAACAAATCATTTTATTCAAATTAAACTCAAAACAACTATTTGGAAGTGTCATGGCGGGTCTTCTCTGGACAATCTGTAAGTCACAGCCTGCAAGACAAAATCCAAGATCAGAAGGTGTGTCATGCACTCATCAAAGGACAGAGAGAGAGAGAAAGAGTGAGAGAAAGAAAGGGAGAGAGAGAGTGAAATGAAGAGACGGTGAGAGAGAGCGTAAGAGAGAGAAAGAGAGAGAGTGAGAGAGAGAGAGAGAGACAGAGACAGAGAAAGAGAGAGAAAGAGAGAGAGAGAGTTTCGACACTGTGGACCCAGGCCTCACTGCTCACCTGCTGACACCGCTGTGTCTCCAACCACGTGCCAGTATACACTACAGTCCACCAGATCCCTTATCTGAAACAGAGTCCAGATTTATGAATGGCAAAGTTTATATCATTGCACACGCCATCATCGCTTGCCCACCCCTGCACGCACAGTTTGCTGCACTCCAGCCCCTCCCGCTGCCAAGCAGTGATTGCCCGCCCCTGCTCACCCAGGCCTCACTGCTCACATTCTGACACCAGTGTTTCTCCAAGAGGGCCCACCATGTGCCGGTGCAAGCTCCAAGCCCGGGGCATGCGACCTTGGCATCCTCCACATCATGCAGCCTCGCACTGTGGGCCACCAGGTCACACACGTGATTCTGGGCCTTGATTTCGCAAGGGCAGAGATCATATCAGTGCACACAGCATCATCGCAGGCTGCACACCCGCTCAGCTCTTTAGGAGCCACAAACTCTGTGAACCACAAGGCAATGCCACGTGGCAGTTGGCCCGTGCTGCCCGTTGTCTCAGGCCTACACTGCGGTCCAGCAGGTCTCACACAAATCCGTAATAGTCTGGACCGCCAGGATGGTGCATCATTGCAGGCTATACACCCGCTTAGCACATAGGGTGCCCCAACCTCAGTGCACCGAAAGTCACCGTCCCGTGGCGGTAGGCCCATGCCGGCCGCAGTGTATCCGGTGCCACCAACTCTTATGCAACACAAATCATGGACCCTTTATGACTGAATCTCATGATATGCCAGGCGGACGCAGCCATGCCACCTCCAGCAATGTATGCCAGCCCAGCGTAGGGGTGTGAATAATTATCCCTGATCTCTGGGCGTGGTTCATTACTGGGCTGGACAGGAAACCAACTGATGTGTGTGTCTCTGTTGCAGTGTCGGTGAAACACGGCCCGCAATCGACAATTTTGCAATGTTGCATGCACCCGGAGGGGGTCCCCGCACGAAGGGATTGTACAAGGAGTGCAAGGCCGCTTGGGCTCTTGGCTCATACATGTCAACTGTTGTGTGTGTATCACTATTGGTACACCATAAGCCTACGGCCTAGCCTCAATTGCAGTGTGAAAGCCACATCACATTTCCAGAATGCAAGCCGTAGTCAGACTAACATTAGGGATGAAAGCTCCCTTGTCTTGCCTGTACTGGCACACACATGCTAATTAAGTCTACGCAACTTGGCTGATTATGGACATGACACATCTGTGTGAATTTGAATGGTTTATTCACATTCGGTGGAGTGTCGGAGCTGGAGCAGTACATGGCAATGCAAACCCCACATTACATTGTAGCCCAGTGGAGGGTCAGCCAGAGTCATTTAGGGATTGACAAGCACATCAGAAGAGGAAGAGTACAGTCCGCAGTCTGATGCTGCGTCATTGGTAAGCAAACAAAATATGGTAGTCCATGTTGAGGTCCAAGGTGATTGTCGCAGAGTGTTTCGGGGGACAGTGGAAGGTGTTGTTACAGGGCATGATGAAGAGGGCAGAACCGAGCTGAAACAAGGCATATGGCGGGGAAGATTGCTACTGGCTTCTTCTTATTACAAAGGCGGAATCACACGCATCTTCGACCTCTATGTCATCTGTCTGACATGTGGGTGCTGATGTTTGGTCTGCAGCACTGTGAGCCACTGACACATCAGGGGCCGGAGGTGTGTGTGTAGAAGTACCAGCAGCAGCAGCATTCATCAGTGACTGCCTTAGTGGCAGCAATGCAATGATGAGGATCTGCAGGGCATGGAAGATACCAACTTCTTTTCGCTTGTGTACATCCATGGCAGCCATTCATTCCGCAAGCATCCGCTCCATTTTCTCTATTGTCCTCAGCATCTGTGCCAAGTCTTGGCTGACAATGCTGAGGCCACTCTGACTAGACAGTTGTTCTCCTCTCAGAGTCATGACTCCAGTGATGTCAGGAATGGATTTTTGGACATCATGGAGCAAAATGTAGGTGTCCGTTAGGGAGTGTAAGTGGTCCCTGATGTGACTTAGACATCCACGTATGTCATCTAGTTTGGCTGCCATGAGGTCGAACCCCACCCGCACCTGTTCAGCCACCTCCTTCTCGCAGTCTAACACCTGGCCTTGGAATGTGCTGTATTCTTCCGTGAGTTGCTGGGAGCCAGCCGTAGTGGTAGGTGCTTCCTGCTGTGTGGTCTGTGCAGGGGGTGGGGTCTCCTCGATGCAGCTAGGCTGCCCTGCTCCTGGAGGTGGGTTGCTGTAGCTGTCCTTGAGCTGTTGTAGGGCACTGGTGTCGAAGGTGTGGAGGTCCTCTTCATTATCACTGATGTGATGTCTAGTCTGCCTAGCAGGTGGTGTTGCTTGTCCCTCTGGAATTTGAAGGGGAGATGAATTTTAACATTGTGTTGACATGTATGTGGAAGCATTGTTCAAGTTTGCCTACAGACTGCATGACAACTTACATTGTAAATGTTTGGCAGGAGCTGACTATTTGATGCGGGACAGTGGACATTTGGACTACATCACGGATGTGAGGTTGTACACGTACATTATAATTCACAGTTTCCTGCTGTGCCAGATGTAATTGGCCAGTTTCTACACACAAGCAGAACCAGTTGTGTACTCTGTTCTGTAGTGAAAGTGTTGCAGTTTGTACCACATTGTCATCAATGTTGATGTGCTGGTATTGCTATGTGTGTGTGCTGCATTGTGCGAGAGTCGCCCCTGCAGCTGTGATTTTGCTGCCCCTTGTCCCTTTGACTTCTGTGCTTCTACAGTGCTGAGATGTTGTAGACTTGGCTAATTGTGGCTCTTGTTCGGATTTTGGATTTTGGCCATGGTTTATCCGCAGATGTGTTGTTGACATTAGGGGTTGTTTGTGCACGTGGATGTGTCAGTGTGTGACCTACTTCTTTCCAGATGTGTTCCACACTCAGCCACCTCTGTGTCGTGGCATGCACCATGTCATGATAATTGGACTGAAGTCATGCTATTAATCATGCAGTGTCACTTGCATTGTCAGTGTGGATCACAGACACGCAGCTTTGCTGGATTTATGTGCCCGAGTGGACGGGGGCCTACTTGCTGTGCTGCAGTGTGACAAGGGGATCAGGGACATGATCCAGAGTCATTGTGGGTGCGCAGTGTGCTCTACTTAATTGTGCATGTGTGCCATTGTGCCCATATCCCCTGTCTCCCCAGTCCCTGTTCGGTACTTACCCTGGTGCTGTTGTGTCGGGTCATCTCGAGCAGTATCCGGACCCCCAAATCCTGCCACCATCTCTTGACCTCTCCAATTGTCCTCCTCCTCACTCTGACTGCATTCACCTTGTCCAGGATGGACTATTGCCTCTTTATTTGCCAATGACACGTTGGAGGTGACGAACAGTTGTTGGTGGTGTTCTATCACCTCCGAGATGATGATCCTGTTCCCCTGCAGACTGAACCTAATTTTCCTCGTCTTCTTCTCCTTGCCCTTCCGTGACCCGGGTCCCAGGCTGGTCCTCCTGGGGGCTTGTGAGGTTCTGGTCGTCCTCTGTACTTGCTCGGGCGTCCTCCATGGTGCTACACAGTTTAAATTATTTTGTTTGTGTTTTTTGGTGCTTTTATAGTGCATTTTCCCGCATGACACGTGGGAATTGCAGGCATGTCGCTGGTTATCGCTGATTTTTTTATCGCAGTTGGCCACATCGCAATTTTTTCGCGTTCGTGTTTCGCATTTTTTTTGCCATCACAGTAATTTTATCGCGGTCATTTGATGCGTTGGCGTGAGACTATTGCATGGTACCGCCGTGTTGAGAATACATTGTTAACACAGCGTTATTTTCCCATGATAGTCTGTGATGTGCAAAGTTGCGTTAAGCTAATTTTGTGACGATTAACTCACGTTCTTGAGAATATCCCCCACAATTTTTTTAGAAAAAGTAAAAAAAATATAATACACTAACAGCAGATTTGAGAGAAATATTGAGAAGAAATTGTTACCTCCAAGATTTAACAACGAGCATGACTGATTGAAATACCTTTCTTAACCTCTTTGACGCAGCACAAATTCCGCTGCGGTGTTTGGAATTTGACAAGTACGCATTTCAGACGGTCCCCGGACGTCTGACGCACATGAGCACCATGAGGTCGGACGGCCCGGAGCCGCCCGACGCATCTAAGAGGTTAAAGGAGGGCTGTAAATAAACTCAGCTCATAGTTTAATGCTGATGGCTATTTCAATTGCTATTTCAAAAACAGGTTGACCTAAGCAATAGAGTTCTATACACGAAGCCAAAGCTTCGGGGCAAGTTTGTATTGTAGCAAGAAGCTATAATGCTTTTTCAGTCCTTAAAAGTGCCAATTAAATATTTAGAACATAATATTGTTGTTTTGAGTCGTGTGCGAGTCCTAAATCTTATGGTTTTTCACTTCATTTACATAGATTGTCATTTGTATGATCTCAGTTGTTATAAGCAGGTAAAAAGAAAATGTTTCAGACTAAGGAAATGATCCATACACCCCACTCTTTCATCCTGTATTCAGCCCATCTTTTACTCTCAGGGTACCCTGCCTGCTGTTTACACGTCCTCTGCTGCAGTCCGACCTTTAAGGAGGCAATGCTCCCTCTCCAGCATCCCAAATCAGAGATGGAGAGCTGGTTTGACGTTGGGAATATGTCCGTGGTAATGCAGGATGGTCTTTTATGACTCTTGGCTAAAAATGGTATTGAGCTGTATTTGGTTTGTTTAAAAAAGTAATTCCGGCGGCAAAACCTAGGATGCTACGGTTGTTGCTGCCAATTGCAGGGTATGTTGAATGCCAAAGGGTGCCTCGTATTGATTCCACCTCATGGTTTGTCTTCTTCCACACTAGATTTCCTAGACTGTATCACACACAATGAGTACTACCAGTGCTAACTTAATCCAAGAGACTGCCGAAACTTTGGACCGGCTGGTGTCTTAAATAGTTGAAGAGCTGAGGTGCAGCATTTGACCACGTTTGGCAGTGATAAATGGTTATTTCTAACAGGAAATGTAAAGGATTATGCTGCTTTCGGTTGTATATGAAGCAGAATTTGTTGACATTCATGAATTTAACAATAGAACCTAAGAACATTACACAAGGCAACATAACGCAAAGGAAAACAAATGGCATTGAAAAACAAAAAAGTCGAAACAGAACATAACCACAGTACAAAAAAATGTATTACCAAAAACACAACAGCGCACACATGTTTTTTTTATCAGCCAACAAAATGTAAAACACAATCATGTACTAACTTCTGGTCTTATGTTACCACATTCAAAAATATGCTTACATAACATGGTGGTGAGAGAGCGCCATGTTACTTTGAAACATTTGTAGGGGTGGATCATAATCCCGAGTAGTCAGCACCCACATATTTAGAGGATCTTACTAATGTAGTTTAGGAATGTAACATTAGGCCGGGAATCAGTGCAATATGTAGTGATGTGCTTATTAGTCAGAGACTAATGCTGTGCCTTAATCAAAATGTAATGTTGCATAACGTAGAAATGTAATAATATGTGAATTGTTGCATTAGCAATGATGCGCTTTAATGAAATAATACATGTGCCTATTAATGAGTGGATTAACATAGGTTTTAATGTGAAAGATATATTGTTTGTAGAATTAATGTTTTAATGTGATGAAATGTAATGTCATGTTATAAATGTATTTAAACGTGCAAGGGCTTGGGACATGCTAAAGCCAGTAGAGGCCTAACTGTATTTTTCTTTGGTTAGCCTTAGACGGAAAAGAATGATTTTCTCTCACCTGGGAAAGGCTGTCCTCAGCGAATAATAAATTGTAACTTCGAATGTTGCAAGGATGCTCTCATGTATTCTAGCTTGCAGGTGCAAGGCCACAAGGCTCGTTAGGAAGAAATGTCCATTGGTTAGAAGTTAGGATGGCAGGCGCAAGTGCAGAGGAGCTGCCAAGGAATTTGGGACCCAAGGACACACCAACGGACGCTTGTTGGCAAGGTGCCATGCTGGAAAAGTTCGAAGATCCGCACCTGCCAGAGGGGCGTACCCCTGGGCGTGTCGACGGTTTTTGGGGTTTTGTATTAGTGACAGCACCCGAGGGTGGAGAGTCAGTCCGCAGCAGAGAGTAGACTAGGAGTTAGAAAGTGGGCTTGGGGAAGGCAAGAAGTAGGAAGTTTGTGGACTCCAGGCAGAGTAAGGTGTAAGAAGGAGCATCTTAGAACAAGCTTGGTAGCTGAGGTTACTATTAGAAAGTGAGTACTTCTTAGGAAGTCTTCACAGCTGACACCTTTATTCTTGCTGGGTAAATCGTTAAGTAGGGATGTCACCTTAGAGTTAGTGTAACCAAATTCTTTTCCTTTTTGTAAATGCAGTCTCGAATTTCTACATTGTCGGTAATGGTATGTCTAATGCTTCTCGAGCTAACTTTGATTTTTATTCTGAGTCATCTGAGACTCTTGCATAGGATTTCCTTTGTATTAGTGCCAGTCTATTTCCTGAATCTTTTGCTTAGATGTTTGTATGTTCAATTATTTTTGGCTTTGTAATACATTTTCAAAAGTTTATTTTGTAGTCATTGCTCCTTTGAGCCTAATTTGGATTTGTATTGTAAAGTTGTTCTGAGCTATGATTGTGAAATCTTCACTTCACGCCTCTAAGACAGGGAAAAAGGTTCAGTCGACCTGACCTGGGATTCTAGAGATTGGTAAAATAATCTAGATGAGAATCCCAACTTCCCCAGTGGTAAAATGTGCTTGCATCAAGCACTACCTTACTGCAAAAGCCCCACTCTCTCCAGTTACATTTTTTTCTTTATTATTATCATTCCATCCTTTTCCCTTTCTTCATGTGTTTCTACAGTTCTCTTCCTACTCTGTTTCCCCTTCTTGGGATCACAGTCTGAGGATGAAAAATATTCCTGGCCTCCATTAAATGTGTGCCTGGTTCCCACCGCCAACTTCCACTGGCACAAATTAATCATTGCTGGTGTAAAATATCATTAATGCCATTTAGAAAAGTGGCTTTCAGGGAGCCACTATTAGTGAAGCACTGGCTTTCCACTGTCAATGTGAGAACAGAAGCACATCTTTGAGCATTCAGGAGTAGGAAAGGTACAGAGGGTGGTGAGTGGCAGTGGTCAGCAATAGACCTAGTACTGGCCAGGGGAATGTATGCAAAGGGTAGTAGGATTAGGCAGCAGGCCAGATATATTTGTTTTTCAAGTTGTGCTTTAGTGGAGAGTATATTCAGATAGTGATCGGAGTGGGTGGCAGGAGGTCAGATTTTTTTTATGTTTGCGAGAGTGTGATGAGTAGGAAACCAAGTAACCCCGAGGGCAGGAGGTTGACGTCATGTTCTTTATGGCTTCACTTACTCAAGTCAAGTCAAAATTCAGCTTTATTCGGTTAAAAATGTTAAAACCATCAAAGCATACACAGTAAATTCCATTTCACAGTTAATCATATCACTGGGTCCTATTTACACAGCAAAGTATATCACAGAATAAATTGGTGAATACATAAAAACAGTAAGAAAGTTTGTCCCAAGCAGAAAACTAGTAATATTTAAAATTCGGACACCAACATTTTTCACATACAATTTTAAAAACTATCTAATAAATTACGTGCAAAGAGTGCAAAAAGGGGGATAATTATGGTAGCAGCATTTTCTTACGACATCTCACAGCCCCTGTGATGTAACTCGCCACCCCAAAACATATCACAACAGATCCTAGCATTTGCAGATAAACCAAAGCTGGTCGGGCCTGTTCAAAATTACACCCTCTTAGTAATGGGAGGATGAATTTTTTTGCTTCAAAGCATAAAATTTGCAAAAAAAGATCATATGAAGGGCTTCTTGTTCCGACTTATTGTCACACGGGCATGGCCCCAACATCCCGCTCTTAGCAAATCCCCTAGGGAAAGATAACAACCAAGGCAACAAACCATGTTTAAATCATAGCAGAACAAACAGGTGGAATGGCTTATTTATGTATGTCAAGTACGGCTGGATCTCTCTCCCCGTGCTTAAGATAACAAACTTTATCACTGAGGGTTTAACCAATTCCGCTTATTCCCTTTGTACCTTCAAACTATTTGGATATTGGGACTTCACTGCCTTAATCATAATTTTACTTAAGGCCCTAGGGTTTGTATACAGGTCAGGGCTTCCCATTAAGTCTGCTTGCGTTTTGATATATCGGAACCATGGTATCGCCAAGGCCTTGTCTAGGGACAGGCAATCCTGAATAATTAATTGATTTAGATTAGATCATTTCTGTGCCCAGATTCTCAGCCACCCTAATCGCGGTGCTACCGCAATCTGGTCCGAGATATAACCCGCCCCCAAATCTTAATGGACATTAAAAGATGCGACGGATTGAGGGAGCGATAAAACTTTCCTAAAAAAGGCGTTTTCTGGTGTTTGGATCTCGCTTGAGTTAGTGTAGCCCCACACCTCACTTCCATACAACTCTATGGGCAAACACTTAGCATTATAAATTTTTATAATGGCCGGTAACGGCTTACAGCCTAGACGTTTAGCAAAGCCCAACAGGGCCCATGTCGCCCTCTCTAATGTGTTTTTTTTCAATGCACGCTGCATGACCCATGATCGTTTATCGTCAAAAACTATACCCAAGTATGGGAAGGTGGGTACTTTACTGACTTTCGACCCCTTGCAGAGAAACACTGCCCATTTCACCCATCTACTACCTAATGACATCGCATGTGATTTTTTAAAATTAGTTTTTAAATCCAAGGAGTCCATAACATTAATAAAGCAGTCTAATAGGGATTGCAAACCTCGTGCAGTCCTGGCAATTAGTACAGCATCATCTGCATAAAGTAATGCAGGTATCATTTTATGACCAACTCTGGGGATGTCCTTACATGATAAAATCAAGGCTTCGCCCAACTTATTTATATAAAGTGTGAATAATAGAGGAGCAAGGATACAACCTTGCCATACTCCTCGTTTTACTGGCCAAGCATCTGTCAGACTCCCGTCCTCATTGTAACGTACTGCTGCACTTGTGTCTTTATGCATATCGGCTAGGAAGGATATCAGCACAGGGTCTAGTCCTATATCTGACAGAGCACTCCAGAGTTTCTGTCGATTTACAAGGTCGAAAGCAGTGGACAAATCCATAAAAGCTAGATGTATATCCCCCTGCTTTGCGACCGTGTATTTCCCTATGAGAAGATGTAAGTTGAGGCACTGTCCTACAGTGCCTCTTCCCTTTCTAAACCCGTACTGTAGGTCTGAAATGACTGCGTTTACTTCCAACCAATTTGTCAACCGTTCCAAGACTACTTTTCCCATTATTTTTGCAGCTGAGTCCAGAAGAGAGATTGGCCGATAACATGCCAGATCCTCTCTTGAGCCCTTTTTAAATATAGGCACAATGACTGCTTTGCCCCAGGACACTGGGGGACCCACTATGGTAGCTGCATTAAAAACGGAAGTTAAAACCTTTGCCCATAAATGCGAGTCCGCTCTATAAAGATCTGCCGGAACCCCGTCCGGACCGGGTGCTTTCCCATGTGCCGTGGACTCAATGGCCTTCAGCACTTCCTCTTCTGAGAACACTATCTTCCCTAACTGGGTGTGATCACTTTGGTACACGGAAGATAAATCGTGTATTTCACTGTAGAGGCCACCGTAATGCTCCACCCACTTATCTGGATGGATAAGGCAATCCTGATTTAAGTTTTCTGTCTCATTAAACAAAGGGCTATTTATTACCTTCCAAAATTGAGTGCTACTTTTCAGTACAATCACTTTGGTCAGTTCCTCCCATGCCATGTCTTCCAACTCCAATATCCTTTCTTTAATTGCCTTTTTGTATACCCTTCTAGCATCCGTAAAGTAACCTTCTGTGCATCCTTACCAGGCTCTTTAAGAACCTCTAAGAGTGCCGTGTGGGAGTCGCTACAGGCTTTATTAAACCAGTTCCTCAATTTCTTGGGCCTTATTTTACTTTTCCTAGTCAGATTAACTGCTACCTGAGCTGTTATACGGTTAAAAGCAGAGAGAATCTCTGCAGGATCTGATTTACCTCCTAAGCAGGTAGTCAGATCCTCAGTGCTACTACTATACAGGTTTTCCAGAAAATCGCTAGGAGTGACCGCCTCCCACCGTACCCTGCGGCCTTGAGATTTAAGGGCTATATTAGAGCTTGAGATACTAGATGAGACAGATTCAGTATTTAGTGCCTTGATATTAATAATCAACATGAGTGGATTATGATCACTATAGCCTCTCTGTGAGACACTAAAGGGACCTAGTGAATCCCTCAATAAGCATGACACAAAAATATAATCAATAGTAGATTCTTTACCTTGGCCATTAAAAGTCGGGACAGGGTCTTGAGTTTCCCCCTGTACTAAGGTGAACAAATAATATAATTATAAAAAACTCTCTAGATAGACCCCACTCCTGGTGTGCTCAAAGTGAGTGACCTCAAAGGGGTCTTCCTCAGAGTACAGATTCTGTAAACATTTAGTGGAACAAACATGAATGTTAAAATCACCAAGCACTAACAAATAATACTATTGCTATCATCATAATCATCCAGGAACCCAGCTAGTGCATGCAAATGTTCTAGTTCATCACTCCTGGTAAAGGAATTATAAAAATGTAACACTAAAATATTTGGGAGGTTGTCACCTTCCAATCGTGCCGCTAAAATATTAGGGGAACTTGTCGCTACTAATACAGCCTTATATGACAGTTTCAAACTAAATAACAACATAAGTCCGCCCCTGGATCTCCCCATCCTTGTTGGAGTTGCGAATTTAACAAATGATTGGTACCCATCCAAGTAATAACTTTCTCTAGCTTCCTATGTTTCTTGGAAAGCAATAACATGATGAGCACCAAGAAACGCCTCCCAATTGATGTCCCCTCTTTTTGATCTTAAGCCGGCGATATTCCAGGATAGGATCACCAGCTTATTCCCAGACGTGGCAGGGCTTAATGCCTTAGCAACCTGACACCCTATTGGCAAGCTATCAGCTGGTACTGAGGCGCCGTCCCCGTATTTCACTGAGGTGCTTGGGGCTCGGTCATCCCGGTCGGTGGCCTTCCCTATTAATGTGTAACTTAAAACACCGTCACTGGTTAGTGAGGCCCTAGTTCCCACTGGATCACAGACATCATTGTTTACTCTTAACTCAGTGGTCGAGCTCACCCTGCACCCGTCCACTGTTGTGATGGATCCCCATTCTGTAGTTTCAGTGCCCCCAAGTAGTTCTTGGTTGAGCTCTCTAATCATCCTAACAGACTGTCTGGACGGTGCAAGTTGGGGCGATCTAGGGTGTGTTGCCCAACGATGTCCTTTCAGTATTAGTGGTGCAGTGTTAATGGGAATGCCAGCGGTAGAGTTGTTAAAATCACTCTCTGGACTGACCAGTGCTGAGGAGTCTACAGGGTCAGTATGAGAACCATCATGACGGGAATAACTAGAAGGATTTCCTCCCAGTCAGTCACAATCATTTAGGCCCGAAAGTGCATTGAATATGTTTGTAACTTCTATGTCCGACAAATAACCTGGTCCGCCCTTCCTTTGGCCTGCGTTAAATCTCGGGGGTATTGTTTCACACCCCTCTTGCCTTCTGGGATAGATCTGGTTATTAACGGGCATCCTATTTCTATCGATGTAGTGACTAGGTGCACCTTGCACCCTTGGTCTATAAAAGAAGCCAAGGGGCAGAATTTCTATCCCCTGTCCTCCCAACCGGGGGACAACCTCTACCTCCCTAAGTATCATCTCAGCAGGAACTGGGCTATTAAAATTAATTATAATGCAATCTCCTTCTCCGATTTTCCTGGAGTGCCCCACCCAGGCTACTCTACGTGCCATGATTATATTATGGGCTACCCTATTTCCTCCTACTGTGTTCCGAGCGAGCCAATGTGTGACATTGTTTTTAATTTGAAAGAAGTCCTCTCTTTCTCCTTAACGGAGAGGGGGAACATTTGCCAGGACAATCACTAGAGGAGCACTTTGGGGGGGGGGAGATCTAAATACACACAGTTGCCCTCCCCCTGTACTGGTTTAATGGGCTGTGTATATCCGTTGGTCGTTTTGACAAATTGTTCACCCTCCTCCCGCCGTGTTTGGGAAGCCCTCACAGGGCTATGAGTTCCCTTCGTCTTCCGAGATCTGCTCTTTATGGTTGTTACACTATTATCGTTTTTGGTGGGAGTTGTATTTCCTAGTGGGGTTGGAGTATTAACAGGGGCAGGTGCAGTGGTTTGTTTCAGAATGGGCCGTTTGCCTGACTGCATACCATGTCCTCCCATCTTATCAGTATTTATTAGAGAGTGTAGCAAATTAGTGTTATCGGCTGCAACCTGTTGCAGCTTACCAATACTTGTGCTCATTATTTTCATTATCTCAATGATAGGCAACATTAAAGACTTTATGAGTTGTTCCACTTGTCCAATCAGGCCTTCTTCTCCCTGTGCTCTCGGTGGTAAGTGTTTCGTTTGTTGGAGCTGGCCGTTTTTGTGAAAAAGGGGTAGACTCCTATTCTGATCAGCAAAGTCCAGCCTATTATCCATCTTATTTATCAGTTTGGGGACCTTTGCCCGTTTACCTTTCTGCTCACTCCCGCCCCGCTTTTGTTTCCCTATTTTAGTATTACTTCACATCGTTTCAACGCTAGGACATGCCGGTATGTCTATTGACAATATCTTACAGGGCACATTTTCCTCATTGATGTTGCTTTTTTGAGTGTCCTGTGTACTATTCCCCAGGGTTATGTCGCTATGTGTGTCCGAGCCTATACTTATGTCGGGCAGCCTCAGGTCACTAAGGCGTTGGTTTACACGGTTCTCAGGGGTTATACAATTCTTGATCGGACCCAAAGAGGATCTTTTTGAAAATATCTCTAATGAGAGCCGATTTTCCGCCTCAACTATCTCCCGATCTAATGCGGCTGCTGCCCGGGTGATATAGTTATCTAAAGTCCCCATAAGACTCCCACCCGTATGTTTAGAAAATGGTTTTCGCCCTTTATCTATTTGGGCAGGCATAATGAACAAGACAGCACTTATTTACAATATGTTGGCTAGCGACTACTCTCGACAATATGTAGTCAGACCTGAAGAAGCCGGGAACGTCTTGTCCATCATAAAATACGGTCTCTGCAATAGAGTCCTGGGTCTTGAGGGGGTGGCCCATCCCGTCCCTCGCCGTCCCCGGACGGCCACAGACGGCCCGCCCTCTGCCCGGGCTCAGCCCGGCGACCACCCGCGCGAGTCCCGCGACGCGGGGCAAGCGCAGGATCTTTAAGCGCCTCCGGGCGCGGAAGTGCGGCTGGTGGGCGGGGCAGTCCCGCTCGGTACTCTGGTCCGTGTAGTCCCCCCGGACTGCGTCCGCTGAGTTGGTAGGTCGCGGCGACGGAGGGGACAGGCGGACAGGCGGTCGATGGCGCGTTCACAGCGCGGGAAACACCGGGGATAAAAAACTAAGGTCCTCCAAGGGACGTCCAGGTAGGCATCAGCAGTTAATTTTTAGAAAGTCCTCCCGCGTCGCGGGGCTAGCGCAGGATCTTTAAGCGCCTCTGGGTGCAGAAGTGCGGCTGGTGGGCGGGGCAGTCCCGCTCGGTACTCTGGTCCGTGTAGTCCCCCCCGCACTGCGGCCGCAGAGTTGGTAGGTCGCGGTGGCGGGGGGGACAGCAGACAGGCGGTCGATGGCGTGCTCACAGCGCGGGAAACACCGGGGATAAAAAACAAAGGTCCTCCAAGGGACGTCCACGTAGGCGTCAGCAGTTAATTTTTAGAAAGTCTTCCCCTTCCACTTACTCCTCTTCACCTCCATAAGTATTGAAAGCAAGGGGGGATGATTTGAAGTGGGCTGGGGGGTGGGGTTAGGAGGGCACACATAACACAATTTGAGATGGGTCAGATTTCTGAGATGTAGCATGCACAACTGGAAGCTTTCTCTACTTGTCTAGTTTATTTACTCAGAACCCCTCTGTAAATAACAAAAAATCACAGTTACACGCTATGATTCTGTTTTTTTATTCTCTGTATAGCACTTTTATCCAATGTACAGCAGAAAATATTTAGTATGCCAGTATTTTTACCCTCTCTAAAACAATTTCTTTCAAAAAGATTTTACATTTATATAGTGTTCTTAATTCATCATAGTGACCCATTGCAGGATAACTACTTGACCTTCTCACTGTAATAAGAAGGTGAATTTCTATCAGAAAGTGATTCTTACAGTATCCCATCTAGACAGAAGTTTCTGTCACAAATGCCTAGACCCACAATATGTGCCGTGTACTGTCACAAATGCCTCAAAGTACTTTGTTGTTCATTACATAAGAGCAAAGGCTATGGTAAACTAAGAAGGTAACCAGGCATTGAGGGGGGTAAGCTTGGAGTATCAGTAAGGCATCAGCTGATCAGAAAAAAAATTATTGGTCCCATTTGACTCTTGTTGAGGCGCTGTCTTGGTGGGATACACTTAGTTTTATTTATTAACAGTCCTCATTAAGTGTTACATGCAAAACAGCATATACCCACTATGGATGCCATATATCTGATAATCTGCATGACTAGAATGATGTATTCAAAGTGGCGTCGGGATGGCGCTGTCCTCAAGATTAGAGGGGCAATGTGTCCCTAAAGGTAAGAGTCAAAACAGCATTTTAAGTACCATTCAATAAATGAGATTGATTTAAGAAGGGATGTTTGAGATCCGTAATTTTTAAGAAACCATGAAAGTGCACTACAGAAGATAAAAAATATTAATTCTCAAAATATCAGCCAAAATACACAGAACACCCATATGTTCGATTCCACATAAAGTTGGGAACCCTCAGCCAATCAGGACACTGCACATGCTGTGATCACGCGCTCCCATGCCGGACTTCTGGACATGTTACCCACTGGGTCTCATTGTGTCTACACAAGGTCTAGAGCCACCTGCATTTGTCACCAGATGGAAGTAAATGATGGCTCCATGACTAGACCTACATTCCTTTCCCTAAACAGGATCTATGAATTGTTTTATGATGCTTCAAGAAATGTATAGAAACGATTGTACTTGGAGTCAGTCCTCAGACCCGTTTCTGTATGCTGTACTCTCGGCCTCAGTGTTAAATTAAACCAACTGCTCCTGTTTTGCCAAAATACTTGTCTTTGTTTTTTTAAGGTAAATTCATATTCGAGCAACACTGTCCTAAGGTTATCCCCCCGAAAAATATAACATGAGCCCACTGGCCTAATGCCATCCAAGGTGTAAGAATAAACCTGGTCAAATGAACAGAAAACCTACAGTAAGAGAGCAGGAAGAGCTTCGAAAAGTAATTTAGGACTTCCTCTGGAATTTGAGAACTGCATGTCACAGTGCATATTTGCTGCATCCAGTGTCAATGAGAAATAAACACACAATGAAATTTATGAAGCAGTCACACAAATATAAGCTGAAGTCGAGGTCTTTATTGGCATAGGCCAATAAACAGTTCTGTACATCACACATTATCATTTCAATCACAACAGACTCATGTCAATAACCAAATATAATTCTAATCAGAAAATTGCTTTAACACCCCAATGGCTGTTTATTAAATGCCTCCACCTCCTAATAAAAAAAGAGTAATGTCCACAAACACTGTGATTTTAAACTGTGAGGTTCAACTTTCTCCGATTATCATTGAAGATCTGCCCAGTTGCAGTGAACAATCAATAGAGGTGCAACCCCCACTTCCACCTGGTTCACTTCATTGCGAACCAGCCACATGAAACATTGCATTAATGCTTTCCTTAATGTTTGAGGTTATATGCTACCTGCCTTCCCAAGACTGGGATTAGCCATGAAAATCTGCCTCTACCGTGCTGCCAGTCCTTCTGCTGATCATGACCACGTAGCAGAAGAATAACACCTGAGTCTACTTGTTGGACCACTTGAGACCGTCTGGCTGTTCATTGACCAAGCAACTGGTTGACGCATTAGTTAAAGATGTAGTGGCTGAGACTATTTGGGTCACCAGAGTTGGAATTTGTGTCTGTGACCAGTTGATAGAGTTATCTTTGGCAGATATTCAGGGGCACCATAACAACTCAACTGCAAATGTTTGAAATGATATATGCAACCTTCATGTTTTTTAAAGTTTAATCCAAGTTCAATATTATTGTTGTTCTACTGCTTTTGCATAGATTCTGTTTTACTTTAAAGCATGAAAAGATCAACCTTCGGGATGGGCCTTAAGGACAATTTCTAAAGTCAATAACTATGCATTCTATGCAAGGTACACCAGGAACATCTCAACATCCTTTGTTAACATATGTATGGTATTGTTACTCCCTAGCATTACATTGCTCTATGACCTTTAGAAGAGTGGATCAAGGCCTATTTTTGTAGAGAACAGTGTTAACAAATATCAAAAAGCACATGATTCCAAGCAACGTTGGTGTCATACCCTTTCTGCTTTTAACTATCTGTTTTTATTTTACTTTGTTAATAATCCCATTTTTAATAAATAACGTTAATTTCGTGGACATATAAAGAGGATGATTGCATTGTCCTATGTCAACCTTCACACTGACTCCTGTGATGTAGAGCTCGACTGCTCAACCAAGCTGTCCTCAGAGTCAAAATGACTCTGGAATCCCCTCTTTTCATCGCTGACTAGTACTCGATATCCTTGTCACTAGGGCACTCGTGTTGTCTCATCCCTGACAAAGTAGGTGGCTCACTGATTTGTACAAGTCCAGGAGAAACCCTGCTAACCGTGGAGCCAAGAAAACCACTGTGGTTCACTCAATTCTTGCCTTCCTAGTAAAAGAATAGCAGTCAGAAAAGGTATGGGAAAATCTATTCCTCATCTCTGGTCACCCCAGGAGTTGGAGGACAGTACTCTGCAGCATGGCACTTGTAATGGGATCTTCACATCCTGTAGAAAGTGGCCCGGCACTTGCTGGGTTCTCAGACTTGAACTAGGACTGGGAAGCAGAAAGTTTCCGAGAGAATTACCCACACATCTTTGCCAGAAAAAGGGTCAAGGATTAATGTTTGTGCCACAACACACCTTTTTCATTGAGAATCTTGGAGGTTTAATGTCATAATGCCAACAAAGAGAGTCAGTAATTATAAGATGAGCAGCACTCGCCAAATAGTATTTGACCCAGCAAATTCTGCCAGGCGCTGCGCCCAAATCCATCCGGGCACAAAATAAGGCAGGTTGTTGGCAGGCTGGTGGGACATTGAGCTGGGCTCCTTAAGGCCTTTGGCCATGCACTAATCCCCAATAGGGCTGGGGATTGAAGAAGGGCAAGCAACCTTTCCGGTAGATTTTAGTGTAGTTTACGAGGTTTTTCTTCTACATACCCAGTTTTAGATACATATTTTCCTACTATTTTACAATTTCCTCACTTCCTGAAGCAGAGTAACGTTTATGCGGTTTTAAAGTAGGTTGCTGAAGGTGTAAAGAGAAAACCTTTAAACCCTTGCATTGGAATAGGATACTAATTAGATCACTGTATAATGGGCAACACCCACGTTAAGGAGGGTTAAACTTTCTCAGGCAGTGGTGAAATATATTATTTACATTTCCTGCAATTAACGTCCGGATTAGGATTTTAACACACATATTTAAGTAATATTTCAAAGATAAGTTCATATGAAAAGTGATAATCAGGGCAACTATGGGAGCTTGGTATTTTATCGCACTGGGGTTCTAGGGGCATTCTGGACAGCAAAACCAGTTTAAGTCACTTGATGGAGGATCTACCAGTTCTGTCAGTTAGGAATTGCCCCCTGGCACTGATGCAGGCACAGACTGTGCATCACTGTGACCAGGGCTCATGTGACGGTAGTCAGACAAAATATCGAAATCAAAATATCGATATACAATAATATCGATGTTTTAATATCGATGGTATAGTATATCGATGTGCCATAATATCGACAGACAGAATATCGAGATTAAGGTATGTATGTTAGTAATATCGAAATTTTGTTGTTTAGTGTTATGTATTTTATTATGTTGTTTATATGTTTGCTAAATATGTTTAGAAATGTATGTTTGAAAATTAGTAATTATGTTAACATTTTGCGTTTTAGTATTAGAGCGGGTTGTGGGTTTATAGGGGAATAGGGTAGGAAGTAATTTAATAATAATTAAATAATTAATATATATTTTTAAATATTTTTTAATTAATAATTAATTTGTAATTAATTGAAACTAATTAGTTAATTACATTAATTAGATTTAATGTGGTAATATATTTAATTTAGTGTTATTGTTAATTAATAATTAATTGGTAATTAATTAATATTAATTAGTTAATTAAAATAATTAGATTTAATGTGCTAAGATATATAATTTATTGTTATTGTTAATTAAAAATTAATTGGTAATTAATGTTAATTAGTTAATTACATTAATTAGATTTATTGTGCTAATATATTTAATTTAGTGTTATTGTTAATTAATAATTAATTTGTAATGAAATAATATTAAGTAGTAAATTAAATTAATTAGAGTTAATGTGTTAATATTTTTAATTTATTAATTTTTGATATTGTTATTTAATAATTAATTGGTAATTAATACTTATTAAGTGATTAAATGATTTCATTTATTTATGTGTAGTGGGTTGTGTGTTTATAGGGAAACAACCATTACAATGCAACTTTTACAACGCACTACCATTACAATGAAACTTTTACAACGCAAAAACTATTACAACGCATGCATTTACAACGCATGTTTTTACAACGCAGATACCTTTACAATGCATACCATTACAACGTAAGTATTGGTAAGTATATAATTATATTTAAAATGTTATAGTTTTGGGTTTTTGGGTCAAGGGGTATTTTTAGGGTTCAGGGTCAGTTTTTAGTTTTTGGGTAAAGGGGTATTTTTAGGGTTCAGGGTCAGTTTTTAGTTTTTGGGTAAAGGGGTATTTTTAGGGTTCAGGGTCAGTTTTTAGTTTTTGGGTAAAGGGGTATTTTTAGGGCACAGGGTCAGTTTTTAGTTTTTGGGTAAAGGGGTATTTTTAGGGTTCAGGGTCAGTTTTGGGTTTTTGGGTAAAGGGGTATTTTTAGGGTTCAGGGTCAGTTTTTAGTTTTTGGGTAAAGGGGTATTTTTAGGGTTCAGGGTCAGTTTTTAGTTTTTGGGTAAAGGGGTATTTTTAGGGTCCAGGGTCAGTTTTTAGTTTTTGGGTAAAGGGGTATTTTTAGGGTTCAGGGTCAGTTTTTAGTTTTTGGGTAAAGGGGTATTTTTAGGGTTCAGGGTCAGTTTTGGGTTTTTGGGTAAAGGGGTATTTTTAGGGTTCAGGGTCAGTTTTTAGTTTTGGGTAAAGGGGTATTTTTAGGGTTCAGGGTCAGTGTTTAGTTTTTGGGTAAAGGGGTATTTTTAGGGTTCAGGGTCAGTTTTTAGTTTTTTGGTAAAGGGGTATTTTTAGGGTTCAGGGTCAGTTTTGGGTTTTTGGGGTACAGGGGTACAGTGTAAAAATTAAAGTAAAATTACATTTTAATTAAATTAATTAAATTAAATTAAATTAAATTAAATTAAATTATATTATATTAATTTTAATTAATTTACATAAAAAATTATTATATACTTACAAATACTTACGTTGTAATGGTATGCGTTGTAAAAGTATCTGCGTTGTAAAAACATGCGTTAATATTTGTAAAATTATATGTATTTTTAAATTAATTTTAAATTATTATTAATACATTTAAAAAAACGATATTTTTAATTTCGATATTTTTGTACAACGATATAATTTCTTCGATATTTTTGTACTTACCATTATGTAGATATAACTTCGATATTTTTGATTTCGATATTTTTGTGTCGATATTTTTGTATGTAGATATTCTGTCTGTCGATATTATGTCATACAACCTCATGTGACATCATACATCACAACCTTACACAATCTTCCTGATCCTGACTGAGACCACGGGTCTAGACAGCATGTCTGCTCTGGGCCCTCTGCTTGACCTCATGCAAATGGGACTCTCCCCCAGCTGGTCACCTACCACGGCTCTATTCAGGGCTCAAGACACAGAGGCTCTGGTTCCATGTCATAGGGAATGTTGCTGCAATTTTCCTGTAGTCCGTGGTATGCTCAATCTTGCAAGCTTGCAGGTCATCAATTGTGTGGCATTGCTGTAGTATCCTCAGGTTGTACATATGTTCCTTTACTCCTCTGCATCTAGCTGCTCTGCCAGTGTGAGTGTTCCGGTTAGAATGTTAGTGTGGGTGGAATGCTTGGGTGCATGAGTGTTGTCAGTTGAGGATGGGCTGAGCAGCTAGGAGGCTGCCCCTGGTGGGGCTTGATGTAACTTCATCTAGAACTTAATAAACTTCATCTACATTTACCTGGCCACGTCTACAGCGTCTACTTATGACACCTGAACATGTGAGACCAGCCCACTACAATTGCTCAGTTCAGGCCCCCAAGATCTGCAGCTACTGATTTTCACCAATAACCCAGAGCACCCGTGTTCTTAGCCCCATTCCTTCTCCCTTTGGGCTGTTGCGGGGCTGCTGTTTCTCCTCTGGTAATCACTCATAATCAAATCATCTATGTCTGGGGAGTGGGAACCGGAGCAGATCTGCAATGCAACTGCTACAACTGTTCACTGCCCAAACAGGGCAAGTACTGAGCCAAAAATGTATGCGATTCTCAGGTTGTAAAATCTTATTTTCTTGGAGACACAGAGTTCTGAACGTATTCATTATGCCGACTCACTAGTTTTTTCAGTTACCTAGCGACTACTGCGGGATGCCAGCTACTGTTGCAGAAGAGCACACCACAATTTCAGTAATTAGGCATGCATTTGCCCAGGACTGACTGCTAATTTCAAATTACACACATTGCATGACAATTAGAGGTGTGTTATCCACACATTATTTTCTTCCCTATCACCAACAACTTCAAATGCCTGCTGACAAGTTCTCGCTGTGCTTTCCCCGGATTGGCAAACTAAATAGGTGTTGCCTGTTTTCAGCCATTTTTTGTACAACTTTGGCACAAAATAATTATATTATAATAAGTTATATTAAAATATGTCTATTTTATATAATGGTATGGTATGGTTTGGTATTGACTCTCTTGGTATAGCATGTATGGACAATCATCATATATATGTTATGGACGGTCATTGTACTCTATGATACTGTATTGTGTGTCATTGTATAATACAGTGTGAGATGGTATAGTGTGTCATAGTATGGTGCAGCCTGCCTTTGTGCAAGGTATGGAATGGCCTGTAATTGTATATCGTATGGCCTGTCATTACGTAGCATGGCATGTCATTGTATAGTATGGTACAGTATGGCTTGTCATTGTATAGTATGGTGTAGGAAATGTGTCCTTTCTGCATGGTCACACAAGATTTTTGCCTACTGATGCTGAAAAAGTTTTTTGTTGGCCATAGGACTCTATCACTGGTTAGCAGGGCTAAAGTGCGCAACATGGATGTGCTTTCCATTCAAACATTGTACAATTTACAGATTCCTAACTGGGACATTTAATTTACTTTTAAGTCCTTAGTATATTGTACTACATGTGCACTGGGCCTGTAAATCAAATTAAATGCTATTGGTGGACTTTAGCACTCATTGTGCAACCGACTAAAGCAGAACTTTAAAACAAGTCCCCAGGCATAATCTTGCAGCTCTGTATGCAGTTTTCACTGACATTTGAATCTGGTAAAATAACTTTTTCAAGGCCTTAACCTTCCGTTTTATTTCTTAAAAGTCACTCAAGTTAGGCCCTACGTGCCTATAGGACAGGCTGCCTAGCATTTAAAAAATGGGACATGTACAACAATAAATATACATGTCCTGGCAATGAAAACCCTCCAAAGTAATATTGCACTATGGCAAGGTTGGTCCTACCACAGGAAAACAGTGTTACACTATAACAACTTATAGTGCTTACTTTCAGGTTGGGAGCAGATGGAAATTTGAAACAATGGTAAAGTTGGATCATATATTAACATTTTGAAAAAGACCCTTTAGGAAGTTGTCATTTTCTGCCTGCGCCCAATGTGCTTTTTGCGAGTGTGCACTGTCTTCCAGGAGCTGAATGTTTCCCTAATTTGGTGTGAAGTGGCTTCAAGTGCTGATACAAAAGGAAATGTGTGACCTTCTTCGGATAGGATGGCTATCTGGGCTGTGCCCACAAATGTAATTACATTCAAAAGGATACCTACACTGTGACAGGTAGATGCAGATTTCACCTGGCCTGCTTCCTCTATTGTTCTGCCAGCCAGCTAGGCACCTATCCCACTAGGAGAGGCGCTGCCCCCATAAGGGAGGGTATCCCATTATCATTGCCACACCTCTGGGTGTGCACAGGATGTCTGCACAGGGGAGGAAAGGTTCATCCCTGCTGGTTTTAGTGGGCACAGGGAGCTTTGCACAGATGAAGAAAGGTTATGCCATGTTGGGTTTAGGGAAAGAAGGCTAAAGTGGGATAGTTTACAGTAAAACACACAGGGGTAGGAAGTGCTGCAAAAGTGGGTGGGGTCACCCCTGGTGACTTTTTCCCTGTTGGTTAGGGAGTAGCCATGAGTTTTCCTCACCCACCGGCTGTTACTTCTCATAAATGTAGCAACCCCAGAACACACCTGGACCTGTGGGGAACCAGATGTACAGCTCTGCTGGCTGAAGAACCGTAAGGATGTCTGGACCCATTTGCCTTTAACCCAGGACCCCAGAAGAGATTCCAAGGCTCAGTTGGTAAACCTCCTGTTTATACTAAAAGAACATAAGCAGCTCCAACAGGCCTTTTTCCTACACTCCCTGCTGGCTAGTTCCAACTGGTCCTTCCCAGGACCCTGCTACAAGCCTCTGCTGGAATGACCCTGAATTTCTTATGTATGGTATGCCATTGTGTAGTATGGTAACCTCTGTTACAACATACACATTAAGCTAGGGGAGGAAGAGCAATAGGAGCGGACAAACAAGCAAAAAAAGACATTACAAGATAAGGTTATATTTAAGCTAGAATGTTCTATCCAAACCGTAGTTTTGCAAATATAAAACAATTTAAAACACACCATGGTTTTTCCTTAAAACATTTTATTCATGCCCAAGACATCCTATAAATAAGGAAAGAGATACCAAAACAGTACGTTGTTGCAAACTAAATGAATGATAACTTAATAGCGATACTACAAAGTCATTGGCGTATTTTGAAAACATTGTTAAAAGCAACACTAACAGCCTGTGGCCTGCTGGTGTTATACTTCACCAAAGAGTAGAAGGGAAGAAGATTAAAAATTAAAGGGAAACCCCAATGGAAAAGAGCGGCAAAAGTAACACAAAGCAAAATCAGGGGCAAGACAACCTAAAAAAAATGTACTTTTACAAAACACTGCAAGTAGAATTAAAATAAAATTATTAATCAGAGACAGAAAGCTGAAGCAGTGGTATGATACGCCAAAAAGAAGGAAGCAGCACTTGTTTCATGCACCAGGGATGAGGGAAACGCAAACAGAAAGTAAAGTCAACATGTGCTGACAAAATAGGAGCCAGCAAACAAGACTGAAAATGAAGCCAATAAACGGGAGGCAATGTGTAGGCTTTAATCCTTCTGTAGTTAAACTAAATGTTGCGCAAGCAATGCACATTTATAGTCTCTCGTAAGACCTAAATAAAGAAATCAAGCGTTCAGATGAGAAGAAGTACCATATAATTTCTGCTGTTTGTTGTCTCATTAGCACTATGTGCTCTCCTCTTGCAAAATGCATCTTAAAATGAGATCTGTGCCCTGTCAAACACCGGGGCGTATGGATGGTGGTTGCCTTTTTATTGCGTGTAAAGTTATGCTATATGTACATATCTGAAAACGTTGCCCTGGCCCAATGTAGGGTACAGTTGATTTCAGTATTTTTCCTATTGGGCACAGTGACAGGAAAAGGTAGATTTGGGACAGTTTTCATTGCTAAAGTATGTCGGTTAGTTGGTAGGGTGAGAGGAATGTTTATTATTGTTAAGGTAGGCCTGACAAAGATGAATATTTATGCTTGTAATTAAAAATGTTCCTGGAGGGATTGCCGTGTATGTGTAGAGGTCAAATAATTTTGGCACTTGTGCTTGAAATGTATCCACCTTGTTTTTAGGATGTACATTTTTTGTCACCAATTTAAATAATACAATCCCCACCCCCGAAAGTTGTTTTGGCAATGCACTTCAACACAGTTTGCAATGGTGGAAAGTGGACCCCTCATTATTTGTGTCTTCCCACATTTTGTGAACATAAAATGCCCTAGTTTTCAAGGATGCACCAGAGGTTCTACCACTGGATCCCTTTAAATTAGAAAATGATCAAGTATAGCAACAGTCTATTCACAGGTGGTTCCAATATGTGCAGAGATACATTGGTGGGGGCGTGTAAAAGCTCCTCATTGTATCCTTGTTCCTTCATAGTAACTCTTGAGTTGTGTTCTTTTCCTCTTAGGCCTGGGAGAAATGTAAACTACTCTAGCGTAATTTGCATGATTTTGGGAATATTGCATTTTGCTTGTTTGCCAAAATTCATGAAATGATGCTACTATTACATATTTCATAACTAAGCGCCACTTGCATTAACAATTGAATACGAACATGCCATTCTCACTGGAACAACAAGAACATGAGCGCCTGTTGGTGGTACATTTTTTGCACCATTATTTCAGAGCAAAATGTGTCCTCATGTCCAAAATTCACTCAAGGACTCATTTCACAACAAAATATATTTGTAGCTCTAAATGACTGATTCGAGTTTCACATAATTGCACACATTTTCCCCAAAATTTCATGCAATTAGGAGATAGGAAATTATTTGACTTTTGCACAGGCCTAGCTTCAGACTCAAGAATCTCACTGGCATTCGCTGGTTTCTTTAATTGTTGAGCACATGTAATGAAAACTGTTTCCTGTCCTGCATTTGCAAAGGCGCCAGATATTTGTGCTTCTATTTTATTCCCATAAATTCTTGATGCCCTGTTGAACTCATAACTCTCACAGAAACTAGTAATGTGTAAGCCTCTGGCTAAACAAATCAAACATTATAAGTCAGTTCAACTTTACTAAATTGGAATATGTGATGTATGTGTTTTTCAAGCTGCATATTTTCCCACAGTTCACCGGCTTAACTACATCTCAACTCGCCACTAGCTGGGTGCTGCAACAACACCAGATTTCACAGCACTTTATTGAGAACAATATTTTCAGCTTACATTTATGTATATAAAGTTTACGAAATTGCACCTATGTGCTGTTTGCAGGTGGCACTATCCTGCAGTACTGTATCTATGCTTCTGTATGTGAAGGAAGTCTGCTCTGCTACTCTTATTAAATACAAGCGGATCGGAGTGGGAGAGGGGTGGATGTGTGTGAATATATATATATATATATATATATATCTACACATTCAACCAGCGTGTTCCTCCCTGCGATCCCAGAAAAGAACAACACAGGAGCCGTGGCCTCTATTCGTGGTGCAGTTTAATTCAGACACAACGTCCTACGCGTTTCGGAGTCAACTACTCCTTCATCACGGGCAAAGTTTGTGCATTTCAGTGTAGTTAATAAAGTAAAGTAAATGTCACGTGATAAAAACATAAACAAAATACTTCACCTGCAATTGATTTGAAATAGGTAATTTACATGAGTATCTTCGTAAATGTAATGCATGCCACGATTTTATACAAGATGATGGCAAAAGCAATGTTGTAATTCATATGATAAAATTAAGACAAGGTTTAGACCAATTCACAGAAACACCTGCGTTATACGTTACACGTGACAAGACAACGCTTGTCATTGCGCAATTGCTACGCATTTCACAATTTAAGTATACATAAATTATAAATTGACGGTTGCACAAAATTCCAATAATAACAGTTGCACAAAGTTTTTTGAAAAAATTGTACTGTGAACTAAGCAATGCAACTACCAGGATCGAACCTCTGGTCTCAAAAGACAGCACATGTCCGTGCTCACCATAAAAACTGTAGATTTTAGGGGTGTTATAGTTAGCTGGACATTTCACTCATACAAAACCATTGAAATTCCTCTGATATAGTTAGTTGTACTAACTATATCTCACGCGCCCGCAATCCACTGCTGATGATGTCACATATTACATCATTCATGACATGGTCAGTGACATCACTGATGACATCTCAAATGCCATCACTGATGACATCATCTAGTGAATGTGGTTTGCTTTGTTATTTAAATATTTAATATATATATAGCAATTTACATTGAAGAATGAGTGGATATATAAATATAAATATCTGGATGGAGGATTTAGTAGCAGTGTGATTGACTGTTTACTTGACTAATTTAAAGTGTCTCTCTAAATATATTGGATAGTGACTAAACTGTGTGAACATCTGTATCACTTTGTCAGTTGTTGTAAAAACTACTTCTCCAGTTGGTTACTAGCTATTTGAAAGTCTATATTAGTTATTGATTAGTTAACTGAGTATTTATATGGGAGAGTGAATGTGTGTGTGGTTCGGTGGGAGGTGTGTGACTGCCCAAAGATGTGTGAATAGTTGATTTAGTAGGTATATGACGGTATGACTACATGTTATAACAGTTGTTTGGGTGAGTGAATATTTTTATGGGTGTGGTGATGAGCAAATATCTCTCTTAATGGGACATATCCAACAAAGTAGAAAAATAAAAGGCAATGTATGTGTCAGTTGTTGTTTATACATAAGTATACATAAGACTCAGTGATTGTATGCGTGACTGTATAGATAACTGTATACTTGTAATAGTGATTTTATATCACACTAAGTATAATTTACTATCTATATGAATAGATAAAGTGGTGTTTGTATAAGTGTATAGCTAAGTAAATGTAAGTATGATCCACTGTTTGCATAAGTGAATAGGATGACTTTATAAGTGAATAGGATGTGTGCTGGTGTGTAATGCCGATATAGGTGTATAAGTATATTTGATAGTGTTCTATTGATCATTGACTGCATGTATGAGTGAATCTGTAGGTAAGTGATTAGATGTGTGTATAGATCTAGGAATCACTGAGTGGATTTTTAGAAACTTGTATCGGTGTGTCAATGGATTTAAATATGGTACTCTGTATTTTACAGTGAGTGACAAAAGGTTATAGTGTATGATGAGGTGTATCGTCATGTGAGTGATGTCATCAGTGATATCATTTGAGATGTCATCAGTGATGTCACTGACCATGGCATGAATGATGTAATATGTGACATCATCAGCAGTGGATTGCGGGCGCCCGAGATATAGTTAGTACAACTAACTATATCGGAGGAATTTCAATGGTTTTGTATGAGTGAAATGTCCAGCTAACGATAACACCCCTAAAATCTACTGTGTTTTCAGTGAATTTCTAAGGTTTTTTAAATGCTAATTGCTAACTATGTCAGGCCTGAAACCTATCTTTTTTTCAGTGAATTTCAAAGGTATTTTAAATGCTAATTCCTAACTATATCAGGCCTGAAATCAAAGTTTTTTTCTGTGAATTAGCAAGGTTTTTTAAATGCTAATTCCTAATTATGATGTGTGTGAAACCTATGGTTTTTCTGTGAATTTCTATGGTTTTTTCAATGCTAATTCCTAACTATAACGTGTGTGAAATCGATGTTTTTTTCAGAGATTTTACCAAGTTTTTTAAGTGCTAATTCCTAAATATAACGTGTGTGAACCCTATGGTTTTTTCAGTGTATTTCCAAGGTTTTTAAAATGCTATTTTCTGTATCAATTTTTATATTTTTTATATATTTATTTTCCAACAAACTGCCTTTGTATATTGTAATACATTGATTGTATCCTGTTATATGCAATGGCACAGCTAGTTTTTATGATTTGGATAAAGTTAAACAGTATATTCTACATCTTCAATCCAAATATAAAAAGTCAAATTTGTCAATGAAATTTTTTTTTTCAATGTGCGCGCAACGTACGCGCACCTCGTGATTAAAAAAATATATATTTTTTTGCCCTTCGGGGTCCTTCAGAGACCCCCTGAGAAGGCCTAGGGGGTCAGGGAGTCTCTACCCTGCCCACTTTTCACGTTCTCCACTATTGTATTTTGACTCAGTTCTGCCTCGAGGGTGCGAGCAACGTGCGCGCACCTCGTGATTTATTTATTTATTTATTTTAAAAAATGTTGCCCTTCGGGGTCCTTCAGGGACCCCATGAGAAGGCCTAGGGGGTCTGGGAGTCTCTTTCCTGCCTCCTTTTCACGTTTTTAAAAGCTTTTACGAAAATCAGGTAAAACGTCATTTATATGCGACGGTCGCGCAATGTGCACGCATGCGTGTGCGCACGTAAAGTCATGTGACATGAAAACAACACTTTCGATTGGTTTATAGTAGTTTCTTTTCCAGAATCTTGAAAAACCCCATCCACTTCCCTCACTATCTCTTTTGTTTTCCTGAGAGAAGGATCTCTGCTTTGTTCCAGCTTTTTTTCATATCAAAATGGCAGAACAGCAGCCACAGGATTCTTCTGAGTTTGTGTGTGAGAAACTCTATAGATGAGTGTCCGTGTGTAATAAGATGTATAGGTGTATGAGTACATATAATGAGTGAGTATATGTATGAGTGCTCATATAGACCTGTTAGTGAATGACTGGATGTGTATGTAGATTTTGGAATTACTGAATAGGTTGTTCTAACTGGAATTGGTATCTCCATTTTTTTGAAAATGTTAATTTCTATTTTTGAATGTGTGTATCAAGGGTTATATTACGCTGAGAGGAGGTCTGCCACTCTTTCACAAGGATGATGTCATCAGTGATGTCATTTGAGATGTCATCAGTGATGTCACTGACCATGTCATGAATGATGTAATATGTGACATCATCAGCAGTGGATTGCGGGCGCGCGAGTTATAGTGAGTACAACTAACTATAACGGGGAAATTTCAAAGGTTTTGTATGAGTAAAATGACCAGCTAACTATAACTGGTGTGAAAACTATGGTTTTTTTCAGTGAATTTCAAAGGTTTTTAAAATGCTAATTCCTAACTATAACGCGTGTGAAACCTATGGTTTTTTCAGTGAATTTGCAAGGTTTTTAAATGCTAATTCCTAACTATAACGTGGCTGAAACCTACGTTTTTTTCAGTGAATTTCAAAGGTTTTTTAAATGGTAATTCTTAACTATAATGTGGCTGAAACCTATAGTTTTTTGAGTGAATTTCAATGGTTTTGTAAATGATGATCTTTAAATGTATTAGTTGTTATATTTTTTATACTGATTCACTACATTATTTTGAATGATTTATTTTTAGATATTTTATTTTTTAAATTACATTACATATTTTTAATATAAATTGAAAAAAAAATGTTTTTACACCTCTCTGCAATGCAGCCCCCTGGCGCGTTTGCAGAGGGGGAACTAATTCCCCTTGCATACTGGGGGTCCCTGGGGGGCAACTAGCCCACCAGGAACCTCCAGTATTCCCCAGGGGGCTGCATTGCAGAGAGGTGTAATGAGGCCACACCCTTTTTTACACCTCTCTGCAGCGCAGCACCCGGGCGCGTTTGCAGAGGGGGAACTAATTCCCCTTGCATACTAGGGGTCCCTGGGGGCCAACTAGCCCACCTGGATCCTCCAGTATGTGCCAGGGGGCTGCATTGCAGAGAGGTGTAATGAGGCTATGCCCCTTTTTACACCTCTCAGCAACGCAGCCCCCTGGTGCATTTGCAGAGGGGGAACTAATTCCCCTTGCATACTGGGGGTCCCTGGGGGCCAACTAGCCCACCTGGTACCTCCAGTATGCGCCAGGGGGCTGCATTGCAGAGAGGTGTAATGAGGCGACACCCTTTTTTACACCTCTCTGAAAGGCAGCCCCGGGCGCATTTGCAGAGGGGGAACTAATTCCCCTTGCATACTGGGGTGCCTTACTTTAAGTGATGTTAGGCATTTTGGGAAGTGTTTGCTTTAGGTCGTCATCCATAAGTAGAATCTTCCAACTGTCTTTGAGTATCTCTCTCACCCTTCCACCCTTACACTTGATGTATTATACTCAGTTATAAATCTGATCTCTTGGTTTTTGTTTCCTTCTTCCATATTTGGCATTTTCTTCGGCCTTAGCAACGTTTTCCGTTTTTTCATACTTGAGGTTTTGATGGCATCCTGTAAGACTGTTTCTAGATAGCCTCCTATTTGAAATCTTTAATATATATATATATATATATATATATATTCACTGAAAAAACCATAGGTTATAGACCATATATAGTTAGGAATTAGCATTTAAAAAACCTTATTTTACTCACACAAAACCATTGAAATTCCATATATAGTTAGTTGCACTAACTATATATCGCGCACCCGCAATTCACTGCTGATGATGTCACATATTACATCATTCATGACATGGTCAGTGACATCACTGATGACATCACTGATGACATCTCAAATGACATCACTGATGACATCACTGATGACAACATCCAGTGACTGTATGTTTCTGTAAAGTTAAAATATGTCTTACATATTGAAGAATGAGTAGATGTATAAGTGTCTGGACGAAGGATTTAGTAGGTGCATGACTGAATGTATGAGTGAGTGATTAAATGTGTCTCACTGAGTGCATGGGTTAGTGACTAAACTGTCTTAATTTGTGCATCATTATGTCTTTTGTTCTGTAAACTGCTGCATGTGTTGATCAGTAGCTATATGAGTAACTATATGGGTTATTGATTGATTGCCCAAGTATTTGTATGGGAGACTGAGTGTGTGTGTGGCTGGCTGGGAGGTGTGTGACTCTGTGCAGATCAATGTGTACTTGTATCAATGATTGTATAAGAGAGTAAGTATATGTTTGAAAATGTAAGGTGCTCTATGTTTAACTGTATAGATTAGAAAATGGAAGTGTGATTGATTCTTTACATGACTGACTAGGTGTGTGAGTAACTCCATGGATGAGTGGCAGAGTGTGAGTGTCTGTATAGGTGTATGAGTGCATAGGATAGTGTTGTAAAGATGAGTGATTGTATGTATGAATGATTGTATGGGTGAATGAGTGAGTGTTTGTGTAAACATAGGAATCAGTAAGTGCGTATGTAGTAACTAGTATTGGTGTGTCAATGGTTTAAAAAATTATACTCTGTATTTAACACTGGGTGTAACAGAGGTTATATGAAAGTGTGAGGAGATGCATTGTATTGTCACATGAATGATATCATCAGTGATGTGACCAATGATGTCAAATGAGATGTCATCAGTGATGTCATCAGTGATGTCATTTGAGATGTCATCAGTGATGTAATCAGTGATGTCATTTGAGATGTCATCAGTGATGTCATCAGTGATGTCATTTGAGATGTCATCAGTGATGGGGGGCGCAGGTAGCATGATGGAGCTCCAAGGTCAGAATGATGTTACAGAGCCCGTGGGAGAGACCGCCTCTTCTACAGTCCCAGTGGGGGGCGGCGTTGAGAGCTTAAAGGGCCAGGAGCCGGCTGAAGCCCTAACTGGAGATAATGACAAAGATAAAAATAAAGATGAAAATAAAACGGTAGAGGTGCCTGCAGAAGCATCTCCAGAGCCACTTAGGAGTCTTGGCACTGTGACTAATCTGAATAATGCCCACACTGGAAATAATGATAACGAGGATGAGGATGAGAGAGCCAGTAAGAGTGCAGATGATCAAACAGCTACAAAGGTGATGGATAAGGAGATGGCAACTACCTCATCGCAGCAGGTGATAACCAGCTCTACTTTTGAGAATAGAAAGGACATGAATCTAATGATTGTACAAAATATTCCTGAATCTATGTTGGCATCACCAGGCGAGGAGATTTTTTTTACGGGTAATGATGAGGTGGATGATGAGGAGGATGACGGAAGTGAATTTACCAGCTCTGCTCGAGAATCTCCATCGGATACAGACTCTGAATTGGGCAGCTCATCGGACTCTGTAGCAGGTTCAGGCACAGATACTAATATATCGAAATCAGATAGTGTTTCTGTTACCTCTGAAAGCGATACAGAACCCATAGAGCAAGAGACAGCCTTGAAGATTATAAAAACTAAATCAAGAAATGTCATAAAGGAGATGAGGGAAACTGTGATGGATAACAATCCTATGTATAAGGTTAAGGCTAAAAATAACAATTCCAGGCGAAAGACTCAAGCCAGAGTTCCTCGCAGAAAACATGTGAAAACAGTTGTTAAAAAACTTGTCTGGGACAATGCAGTTGAAAGTGGAATACCTCAGTCTGGAGAGCTGGTCGGAGCAGAAGCAGAATTGTATGAGGCCAGCCCACGGGGGGCTGAGGGAGGTTCTGAAGGTGGTGCGGCGAATTTTGAAATACTACTTTCTACCCTAAAACAAATTCAGAGTGAGGCTCGTGCGGAGAGTCAGAGAGCCAGTAGGAGGGCTAGACATGCGAATAAAAAAATACAATCTTCTCTCCACAAGGTGAACAGAATGTATGAAGAAATGGTCGAGAGAGTATCTGAGATAGAGGTCAGAACAGGAAGACTTGAAGATGATTTTGTCAAAATACAAGATGCTAACAAGGATCATGATAAGGTAACAGCGGATATGCTCTGGAAGTTGGAGGAATTCGAAAATAGACAAAGGCGGAACAATGTTAGATTAATTGGAATACAAGAGGGAAAAGAGGATGGGGACATGCGTGGTTTTGTCATCGATTTGTTGAAAGGTGCATTCCCAGAGTTGGCCTCATGGGACTGGGAGCATGAGGTTCAAAGAGTGCACCGTTTTCCGATGTTTCGAAAAGAATCACAGGGCAAGCCCCGTGCAATACTGTTATATATTGGGAATTTCCTCTTACGTGAAGAGATAATCAATAAGGCAAAACCACAGTCTAAACGCTCCTATAAGGAAATTGAATTTTTTGCCCGCCCTGATTTCTGCCACACCACCGTGGAAAGAAGGTGGCGGATGAGGCAACTTATTACCCCGTTCCAAAATATAGGGTGTGAGGCTTATCTAATGTTCCCCGCACGTCTAAAAATTGGCGTAGATGGCAAATACAGAGTCTTCCACTCCGAAATTATGGCGCAAGAATATCTTACTTTTTTGAGAGAGAATAGAGGTCATCAAAAGTCTCATAATAAGATCCCAGGGGTCCAAGAATCCCAAGAATTACAAACTGGGGTTGTCAGAAATATACCTCGTAAAAAGTAAAGAGTAGAGGTCATAGTAATATTGCTATGGAATAGCAGTTTTTCAACTCACCAGTTAGAGTTAGGAACTTTATAGGGAATCTAAGGATAGACTATGTTTTCGCATGTGCATGTTATTTTTTTCTTATTATATTCACTGTGAAGATTTTGGGCAAGCTTAATTTGTTTAAAATTATTGATATGTTGTTATATTTCTGTTTAATCAGGCAGTATGAGATAGGACTTGATAGATAGAGTCTAAAATGTTTTTTTTTTTTTTCTCTTACTCCTTTGTAGGTGAGCACTTCAAATGACAGATAAGAACTAGGAAAGTCAGGGGGGAGGGGGCGAGACATCCCGGTGGCAAGCGTCGGTCAAATATAGGTCTCATGGACCTATTTGCCCGTAGGGGGGGAGGGTTGCTGAGGGAGGGGTCTCTGGGGGGGGGAGAAGGAGCACAAGGGCAGGGCACAATGGTATTGAAACAATGGGTATCATGAAGGATGCATTCCGAAACAGGCGCATGAGCAGTATGGCTGTAAGGAAGAAGTGAGGAAGGAAGAGAGTATAAAAACTAAGAATTATGTCTTTTATGTATTAGATGTAGCAGAGATCAAACCCATTAAAATAAGAAATACAAGTGAACAGGTAGTTAATGGTTTCGGAAAACTTAATTATGACACTTAGATTTCTAACATGGAATGTTTGTGGCCTAAATGATGTCCAAAAAAGGCAAAAGATTGGTATCCGATTACGTCAGTTGAATGTAGATTTCATTTTCCTACAAGAGACACATATAATGAACACGCAAGAGTATTGTCTCAATCAGTTGGGCTTCCACTTAATAGCAAGTTCTAAACAAGGTGCAAAAAATAGAGGGGTCGCTATCTTGTCAAGGAGTAAAAATTTGACAATTGGGAGAAAATTAGAGGATAAATGGGGAAGGTGGGCGATAGCGGAGATTATGATAGAAGGTGTTTGGACAACGTTGATCGCAGTTTATGGTTCTACGCAGGATGACCCGGAGGTATTACAGTTTCTAGACTCTGAATTGGCCATTTGGCCCCCCAGGTCATCATAGGGGGAGACTTGAACATTAATGGGGCAGAAGGATTGGGAATAGGATAGACTAGATGTTATAAAGGACGATAGAAAAGAGTCCATAAGGCCCTTGTGGATCTTTTGATTAATAATAACCTGATTGATGTCTGGGGTACAATCAGATCAGCACAAAAAGGATACACATATTATTCTGCACCACATCAAGTTTGTGTCAGATTGGTTTACTTTATGATTTCTAATAATATAATGTCACGGGTTAAGATAGATAGGCTCCCAAGAATCCTCAGTGATCATAACCCAGTACTGTTGACGATGAAGTTAGAAGGGGGAATAAGAACTAATCGGGTATGGACATTCGAAAGTAGGCTCCTTTTAGAGGATGATTACATATTGCATATGTCAAAATGGATCACGGAGTTTTTCGATAATAATAGAGGAAGTGCCTCGGTTGGAGTTATCTGGGATGCTTTCAAGGCGGGTGTCCGTGGCGAAACATGTAGCTATAGCAGTTATAAACGTAAATTAGTAGGGCTTCGGCAAAGCGAATTAGAGAAAGCTGTGTTAGAGGCAGAAGAACAACTCAACAACTGTGTTATTAGAGGGGAACCAGTAGAGCAACCTATCTTAGATCTTATAAAAGTAAAAAGTGAAGCTGAAGATGAATTGGCGAAAAAAGCGGCAGTATATTATACAATTAGAAGGGAGAGGTGTTATGAATATAATGAAAAAGTCGGGCATGTACTCGCCATGCGCACTAGGCAGATAGCGGCAGAAGGAACAGTTAGAGAAATTAGGGATGAAAATGGTAATCTGCAAAAAGATCCGGAAGAAATCAGGGAAGTTTTCAGGAAATTCTATCAGAATTTATATGATCACCAACATCCGTGTGGGAGTGATGAGATTAGGGATTATCTTGAGAATATCCCAGTGGTGAGGGTTCTGGACGAAGATGCAGATAGACTGGAAAGTCAGTTAGATGCTGAAGAGATTAAAGATGCTATGTGTAACCTCCCTTCAGGAAAAGCTGCTGGCCCGGACCAGATACCCTTAGAATTTTGAAAAACCTTCTGGGGAATGCTCGCCCAAGAGCTAACCAAAATGATTCAAGCTGCTCAGTCGGGCAAGTCTATCCCAAAGTCTTGGGGGGGTGCAGATATTGTGTTAATTTAAAAAAAAGGAAAGCCGCCGACTGAACCTGGGTCATATCGCCCCATTACATTAATGAATAATGACACCAAAATATATTCAAAAGCTCTGGCAAGGAGATTTGCTGGGGTTATAAGCGCTTTAGTAAGTTATAGCCAGCACGGATTTATTCCTGGTAGAGGAACAACTCATCACACCAGGAAAGTTATAACGCTGTTCGACGCCGCTGAGGTCACAGGAGATCCGATGGCAGTAATGTTGCTAGATACTGAGAAAGCATTCGATCAGGTCTCCTGGGACTATCTGTGGCACACTTTAGTAAGAGCTGGATTTAGGGGTGGTTTTATAAAAGCTCTACAGACCTTGTACAAAGAACCGATCGCGGCCCTCAGAGTTAATGGGGGTGTAACGGGTCAATTCATGATTAAAAGAGGAACACGGCAGGGGTGTCCATGTTCCCCCTTACTGTTTGCCATGTATATGGATCCACTGATTCGTAAGTTAGATCTATGTCCGGAGATAACACCATTACCAACACTAGTGGGACCATGTAAGATATTGGCCTATGCTGATGATGTAGCAGTGATAACACCAAACCCTACGGAGGCAACTGTATTTATAGAAGAAGAGGCTCATAGATTTGGTCAGATTTCGGGATACGCTCTGAATGCCTCGAAGACACAGATCATTAAAAATTCAGCGACCATGTGTGAAGATAATCGAGTTGTCCAGGCAGGGACTTATTTAGGAATAAGTATTTCAGCCGACTTAAATAATCTGGTGGAAAATAATATCGTTCCAATAATAAATAAAACAAAGAAAGATTTGGATCGGTATGAAAATCTACACCTATCGTTAGTAGGCCGAGTCAATATCATCAAAATGATGGTGTTGCCAAAATTTTTGTATATCTTTAGGGCAGTGCCACTTTTATTTGACAATAAATGGTTTAAAGTTTGTGAGCAAATGATTAACCGGTTTATATGGGCCAGAGGAAAGACACGCAGGGCTTTGAGATATATGTCACTCCCACGGGAGCGCGGTGGTTGGTCTTTACCAGATCTAAAACTGTATTATTGGGCTGCTGCATTCCAAAATATGCTGGGATTGGTTGGGGGGGCAGAGACGGATGGATGGGATAATATTGGTTCACTTGCTATATTTGGTTTGATTTTGGGTAAAAATGCGGAAAATATTTTTTTACGATTCACTGAGGAAAGTTATTATAAAAGAACGCGGTTTAAGACCATTATGGCTGCTTATAATATATGGAAGGGAATATCGAAAAAGATAGGAATTGGAAAATATAATGCTTACACCAGATTTAAAAATAACCCCTCCTTGCCTCGCATGGTTTTTTCAGGTGCTGTATTCCAAGATTGGGAGAGGCAGGGGATAAGAAAGATTGGAGATATCTAGGGACCTCATGGTATACTACAATTTGTAGAATTACAGAATAGATATACTTTAGATACAAAGCATTTTTTTAAATATCTCCAAATAAGAAGTTGTTTAACAAATAGAAAAGGAGGCCCTCTGGGTTTCGAAACAAATGTACTGATGGATCTTATAGAGGCAGGTTCTGATTGTTCTATAAAAAGACTTTACTTTGAGATGACATCTTTAAAGAACGATGATATGGATAAATGGGTCAACAAGTGGTCTGAAGATCTGGATACAACCAGGGACATTTTCTCGGAGTCGCTAGAGATGGGAATCAAACTGTTGTGCTCATCATCTCTACAAGCTCAACATTATAAGATTTTATATCATCTGTACTACACACCGGCGAAAATTGCTCAATGGGGGGGTCTCTCGGGAACTACCTGTTTTAGGTGTGGTAGTGCAGAAGCGGATATAATGCACATTTTTTCACTTTGCCCACAACTAGATAGTATAAAACAGGACATTGGGAACTTTTTTCAGAATGTATTGTCAACTACAATAGAATTAAACCCAGCTGTAATGCTACTAGGGGTCAACCCGGAGAGCCACGGGAATAATGAAAACTTTGTATTTGTTGTAATGGCTATCTTTAGACTGCTAGTGGCTTCGGCTTGGCTTGACCCTAATCCTTCCACATATCATCAATGGCTGGGTAAGGTATTATCAATTCAAAAATTAGAATCCGCCATATATGCAAGGAAGGGGAAAAAAGGTAAGAAACTTGGTTTGCAAATATGGGAACCCCTTATTCGATGGAAGCAAGGTCCTGATCCTTGATTATTGTTTGTTGGGAGGGGGGGGAATCGAGATTCTGGTGTATAGCATTCTTTGTGTCTATTGTGTATATGGTCTATCTCGGTATAATCCTGTATGTTTTGGTATTGTACATGTATACTTTTTTCTTTTTTTTTTTTTTTTTTATATATTCCCATTGTATATATATGAATGCGCGCTGTATTACCTTGAATCCAATTGTGCCCTGCTCATGTTTTATTTTAAATATAAATTGAAAAGAAAAAAAAAAAAAAATGAGATGTCATCAGTGATGTCATTTGAGATGTTATCAGTGATGTCATTTGAGATGTCATCAGTGATGTAATCAGTGATGTCATTTGAGATGTCATCAGTGATGTCATCAGTGATGTCATTTGAGATGTCATCAGTGATGTCATCAGTGATGTCACTGACCATGTCATGAATGATGTAATATGTGACATCATCAGCAGTGAATTGCGGGTGCGCGATATATAGTTAGTGCAACTAACTATATATGGAATTTCAATGGTTTTGTGTGAGTAAAATAAGGTTTTTTAAATGCTAATTCCTAACTATATATGGTCTATAACCTATGGTTTTTTCAGTGAATTTTCAAGGTTTTTTAAATGCTAATTCCTAACTATATATGGTCTCTAACCTATGGTTTTTTCAGTGAATTTCAATGGTTTTTTAATAGCAAATATCATAAGCTGTCGAATGTCAAGTACATGGTAATTAAAAACATTTTCGTGTTTATGCACACTGATCTGCTTTGAATGCTGCCCCCCCCTCCCCCTCATTTCTATTAGGAGTACTCTCTCTTTGCAGATAGTGAAGGGTAGTTAACGCAGGCCTTTGCCCCCGTTGTAATCCGTCGTGCCTGCTTCTCTCTCCATTTGATTGATTGTTATACAAGCATTTACTGTTTTAGAATTGGTTCTCTTTGGTTCATTCTCTATTTACAAACAAGCACAGAGTCGCAATACTCTGTTTAGTCTTTGCAGATAGTGAAAAATCGTGTAAAAAAACAAAAGGAATCGAGCAAAATCAGTAGGCCACTAATGGGATCTCTTTTTGACCTCGCTAAAATAGAAACATTAGGAACAACCCCTCATGAGAAATACGAAACTAGTGAGATGAACTGAGCTCCACACCATGATGGCTGCAAGACAGCTCGGCTCCGCCACCCACCCCGCCCAAAATATCGATAAACTCTATGCAAATATTACAAATATATACAACACACCAGCAAAGTAACAGGGTAAAACATTTTATTAAATAACTATTTACATAACTATTTTATACTTTTTGGTGCCCGATCCGGCTAGCTCAATCGATCGAGCATGAAACTCATGCACTCTGATAGTTCAAAGTTTTGAGGAGTGCTTGTAACACGGTCTGAAGCTTATTTGCACTTGCTACAGCTTCACTATTCTCAACGTAAGTGGGGGCTGTTTGAGGACGTGACTGCATTTGAAAACAATGTGATGCGGTGCCACCCTGAACCGCTTGACGGAGGCCCCCGAGGGACAGTGTGATGGCGCGGACTCGGAGGGGGCGCTTGGCTCCGGCCCCCTCCCCAAGTCGTGTTGCCCTGGTGTGGCCTGAGATCGCCCCCGACATAGGTGGCCGGCTCCCGGGGTCAAGCGGAACTTTTTGCCTTTTGGTGACTCTTCCATTCTTGACCTTGTCCCACAATCCGTTTCACCTAAAGACACGCTGTAGTGGGGCGCCCCTTTACCGTTTCAGTTGACATTCCGCCCGCCTTTGCTACACTGTGCCTCTTCCGCTATTCAGCTGTTTACCGCCCGCTCTTTCGACTACAGCATCTCGCTCACCATGTAGTTGAGTTGCTCCCGCTCTTGCGGTGCAGCGATAGGCGGCTGCCACAGGACTCTCAAAATGGCGGCCGGCTCTTCAGATTTGGGCGTGGTCCACTAAAATGGCCCTGCGACACCTTGGAACTCGGACGCTTGTCTGTTAGGGCTTGGGCTCCATTCTCGAAAGCGTCCCCTCAGCCTTGAAGATTCTACAAAAGTCTTGGGGGCCCCCGACTCCCGCAGGCTTCTGGTGGGGAGCGGCTGCCATGATTGCTCGTGGAATGGCCAGGACGGAGCTACGAGATGGTGGTGCTCTCATGCTGACGCCAGCTTCAGTCTGAAACATCCAGAAACACTGTAGACTACCAATTCGATCAGTTCCGGTAGCGCCCCAACGTGACCCGGTAGAGAAGAACTTGCCCTCCCCTCTTTGACTGATGGTTCTTGTTGCCTGTCCCTTCTGTTGTCATTTAACAGAACTATTGAGCCTGCTGAAAGGGGTTGTGTTCCGACTGCTGGTTGGTGGAGACATTTTGACTATATTCTGGACCTGCGTTGTCGCGTAATGCGTCATATGACGCGCCGCGTTAGCGCATCCGGAAGTGCTCCGGTGCGCGAAGCGCAGCTTCCCGGAAGCGATCCGGGGCGCGCAGCGCGTAACGTAAGCATAACAGGTCATGTGACTTGTTAATAAAACTTTTCACTGGTTCATTTACTTTTCTTATTCTAATGATGAAAGGCTTGGTCATATGACCTAAAAATTACGCTTTTTATTACTTTCGAACATTATTTTTTCTTAAACATATGTTATAATGTTCCAGGCTAATGTACTTTCCCGGAAAATTTACAACTGTTCTGCAAGTAAAATATATTCCTTTTTCGAGAAAAAGGGCGTTTCTTCGTCCCATGACAGAGCCGTTGAGCAAAAGAGGCTCGGCCTGCTGTCTTAGTCGCCGATACGCCTGAATATCAGATTCTTATCGATCACTTTATGTTGCAGGAGTAGAAAACACAACAGCCCTTGACCATTTATCTTTACTGCGTTCCTGCGTATTATACCTTTTACCCTTCATGTAATTGGACTGCTTTATTTCACTTGCCTTTTACTGATTCTAAAACAGTGACTATTATTAAAAACTTTACCACTGTAAATACTACTACCATGTTTTCTTTTAAAAACCTTTATTGTGAAAATGTCAGTATACAAATACGGGCCTATAACCACGTGGGCCGGCCACGGAGCAAACTGTAATCGTATATGATGAGTAGACATTTACACTGTAGAGGAACGTAACGGGCGGGCCATTAGGTTGCAAGAACTAAGGTGTCTAACAGTTGCGGAATCGGTGGACGTACATTTTATAATTAAAATACGACAGGGCCAGTTACAATAAAATTATCTAGATATACATTTGCGGGCAAGTACCATGGGTGACGTTAATTCGAACTTTCAATAGTACAGTAATCAATAACACATCAGAACTTAATATCAATAGGGATGTCGAAATATTCAATCAATTCTCGTCCCCGCCCGCCATGTGCTTCAAAACTGCATACGTATCTCGTGATATCAAGGTTGTGCAACCAGTACACAACAAGGAGTTACGAGTCCCATTTATTCCGGCGCCATTTTGGGCGAGGACGGGCAGGTCCAGGATATAGTCAAAATGTCTCCACCAACCATCGACTATGATGATGTTCATATGCTGTATTTATTAGAGTAACACTCATCTGTCCACATGAAATTAATTTGCCACAATCTAAACATGTCATTTTAATCTTTCCAAAGTTCTTCTAAATATTTGGGACCGTTTCCCTTGCCTCTGATGCTGTCAGTGCCACTTCTTTGGTGAATGTACTGGCAGATCGGGGGTTCTCCTCCAAATCTCTCTTTTGTGCAGCACTATAATTAATCGGTGCCACCTCTCCATATGACGATGCATGGTATAATTACCATAACTATATTTTTTTCGGTTCCTCTGGAGAGTACATCGTGGCAGATGAGGCAGGTAACGTACCGGGCATTTACCTTTTTTGCATGTAGAGGAAAGGAAAAAAAATTCGAGCGTCCGAGTTCTAAGGTGTCCCAGGGCCATTTTAGTGGACCAGGCCCAAATCCAAAGAACAGGCCGCCATTTTGAGAGTCCTGTTGCAGCCGCCTGTCGCTGTAGCATCAAGAGCGGCCGAAACTCAGCTGAATGGCAACTGAAACAGTAAAGGGGCGCCCCACTACAGCAGACGAGCCTCCACCTGGGGAGGCCCGTTCACGCCGCCTCCCCCCCCCCTTCGGGCACCCCACGCCGTTATTCGGAGCAGCATTGTAGGATGGCCACACCAGTGCGGCAACTTGCTAGACACCACCTCGGTGCCAACCGAATCTCAGCGCCTTGTGGTGTCTTCCATTCCGAAAATATTGTTGTGCTGCCTTCGGCCTATTCGCCGCAAGTGCGCACGCAACTCAGCTGCATAGCGAGTGAAACACCAAGGGGCGCCCCACTGCAGCCGAGGAACCTTCATCTTGGGGGCGACGCACAGCATCACATTGCTTTCCAATGCAGTCAGATCCTCAAACAGCCCCCACTGACTGACGCCGCCTCACAGGCCAACGGGGCGCCCCACGCCGACTTTCGGAGCAGCATTGTAGGATGGCCACACCAGTGCGGCAACTTGCTGGACCCCACCTCGGTGCCATCCGGATCTTGGCGCGTTGCGCTGCCTTTGGCCCTATTCGCACATCGGTCCGCTACTGACGCCACCTCACAGGCCAACGGGGCGCCCCACGCCGACTTTCGGCGCAGCATTGTAGGATGGCCACACCAGTGCGGCAACTTGCTGGACACCACCTCGGTGCCATCCGGATCTTGGCGCGTTGTGCTGCCTTCGGCCTATTCGCACATCAGTCCGCTACTGACGCCGCCTCACAGGCCAACGGGGCACCCCACGCCGACTTTCGGCGCAACATTGTAGGATGGCCACACCAGTGCGGCAACTTGCTGGACCCCACCTCGGTGCCATCCGGATCTTGGCGCGTTGTGCTGCCTTCGGCCTATTCGCACATCGGTCCGCTACTGACGCCGCCTCACAGGCCAACGGGGCGCCCCACGCCGACTTTCGGCGCAGCATTGTAAGATGGCCACACCAGTGCGGCAACTTGCTGGACCCCACCTCGGTGCCATCCGGATCTTGGCGCGTTGTGCTGCCTTCGGCCTATTCGCACATCGGTCCGCTACTGACGCCGCCTCACAGGCCAACGGGGCACCCCACGCCGACTTTCGGCGCAGCATTGTAGGATGGCCACACCAGTGCGGCAACTTGGTGGACACCACCTCGGTGCCATCCGGATCTTGGCGCGTTGTGCTGCCTTCGGCCTATTCGCACATCGGTCCGCTACTGACGCCGCCTCACGTGCCAACGGATTTTCGACGCTTTTTATACCCTATGCCGCATAACAGGTCATGTGACTTGTTTATAAAACTTTTCATTGGTTCATTTTACTTTTGGTTTCCTAATGATGGAAGGCTTGATCATATGACCTAAAAATAACACTTTTCATTGGATGAAAACATTTTTTTTTCCCAAACGATGAAAGCCCCACCTTGTTTCTGGATGTTTCAGACTGAAGCTGGCGTCAGCATGAAAGCACCACCATCTCGTGGCTCCGTCGTGGTCATTCCGCGAGCAATCATGGCAGCCGCTCCCCACCGGAAGCCTGCAGGAGTTTGGGCCCCCCAAGACTTTTGTAGAATCTTCAAGGCTGAGGGGACGCTTTCGAGAATGGGGTCCAAGACCTAGCAGACAAGCGTCCGATTTCCAAGGTGTCCCAGGGCCGTTTCAGTGGACCAGGCCCAAAAAGGAAAGAGCCTGCCGCCATTTTGAGAGTCCTGTGGCAGCCGCCTATCGCTGCACCGCAAGAGTGGGCGCAACTCAGCTGAATGGCGGATTTTGGCACAGTGTACCAAAAGCGGGCAGAATGGCAACTGAAACGGTAAAGGGGCGCCCCACTACAGCAGACGAGCCTCCACCTGGGGAGGCCCGTTCACGCCGCCTCACCCCCCCCCGCCCCCGGGGCGCCCCACGCCGTTATTCGGAGCAGCATTGTAGGATACCAAAACCAGTGCGGCAACTTACTTGACATCACCTGGTGCCATCCACATCCCAGCGCGTTCTGCTGCCTTGGGACTATTCGCACAACAGACCGCTACTGACGAGCCACCCCCCGGGACGCCCCACGCCGTTATTCGGAGCAGCATTGTAGGATACCAAAACCAGTGCGGCAACTTACTGGACATCACCTGGGTGCCATCCACATCTCAGCGCGTTCTGCTGCCTTGGGACTATTCGCACAACAGACCGCTACTGACGAGGCCACCCCCCGGGACGCCTCACGCCGTTTTTCGGAGCTGCATTGTAGGATACCCAAAACCAGTGCGGCACCCAGGCAACATCACCTGGGTGCCGTCCAGAACTCAGCACGTTGTGCTGCCTTGGGACTATTCGCACAAAACACAGCTACTGACCATTGTTGCTTCTTTTTCCTAAAAATGTTTAAATGTTTTTACTGTTTTTGTTGCGTTGTATATATTTATAAGTTATTAAAGTTTTATAATCCTACTACTTTGTTGGAGTGCTATATATTTTTAATGTGACACATAATTGTAAAAACTTTGATGTACAAAGAGGCATCCCTCGAATCTTCCACTTCAGGCTCGGTCCCCTCCCCAATCACAATACAGGATGGTTTTCAGATAGTAGGAACGCGTGTGGTGTGACGGATCTCATCGGGTGGGGGCCTTGATCTACTGTAACTCCTTTGAAGAGGGGTGATTCTTTACAGCTGGGGCCATAAACTACATCTGCAGGGCTAGGTGATAGCCTGGGACCGGCCTGGACAATCGGACACAGAGGAAGAGGAGTTTCAGAGGGTGCGGTAGTGAATAGGGCGAAAGGGAGGTGTCGGGCGGGCACAGGGTGTGATTCTCAGGGAAGAGCAGCGCAGATGGGGGGAGGTTTATTGCGACTGCATAAGACAGAGAGCGGGGGTGACCAGTGCCTGGGGGAGATGCTTGCGAGGGTGGGGAGCCATGCTAAGGATCGACAGCGTGCAGAGAGTGGGTCTGGTCAAGGCATCTAAAATGGCTGCCGTGCACGACAAAAGTGTGGCATTTGAAAAAAGGCAAGATGGCGCAGACAATGTTTATCAACACTTCCTGATTTCCTTCGAATCGAACGTTAACAGACGTTATCTCTCCCACACTACCGGTCCCCCTCGGCTTAAACGCCGAGATGGTAGGGACTGCATCCCGTGGAGATAGGCCGAGACGTCACTCAGCAGAAAAAAAAGAAAAAAAAAAGTCTATAAACATACAATAAGTTAAAAGTCAATCATTCTTGTTTCCTTGTAGTACGCTCCCCAGTCCGCTTCCCGTTACGCGAACCGGGCGCACCCCACGAAAAAAAAATGTTTTTTTTTTTTTTTTGCCCCGCGGAGCCCTTTTAAAGCCTCCACATCAAACCTAGGGGGTCAGGGAGGATCTACTATGCCCCCTTATGATCATTTGCCCCTTCGCTTTGGCCTCCTCTTGTCTCTCGATCCTACCGAGAGACAAGATGGCGGCCGCTCCGTACTGTTTGGAATGTTTACAGACACCGGAGAGCCAATCAGCTTCGCTTCGCAAAGCTCCGTAACGCGAAAAGTACGCGAAACGGAGCGCTACCCGGGACGCTGTCACAGATATATATCTTTTTTTAAACGTTAATTTCTCAAAATCCACTGGAGCACATATATTGAGACCCAGCAAAGGCACATCGGGCTACCGGTCCCTACAATTTTGCCAAGTTTCATGCAAATCCATTCAGCCGTTCGATGTTTTTTTTTTGTTTTTTTTTTTGCCCCGCGGGGCCCTTTTGAAACCTCCACATCAAACCTAGGGGGTCAGGGAGGATCTACTATGCCCCTTATGGTCATTTGCCCCTTCGCTTTGGCCTCCTCTTGTCTCTCGATCCTACCGAGAGACAAGATGGCGGCCGCTACGGACTGTTTGGAATGTTTACAGACACCGGAGAGCCAATCAGCTTCGCTTCGCAAAGCTCCGTAACGCGAAAAGTACGCGAAACGGAGCGCTACCCGGGACGCTGTCACAGATACATATATTTTTTTGAACGTTAATTTCTCAAAATCCACTGGAGCACATATATTGAGACCTAGCAAAGGCACATCGGGCTACCAGTCCCTACAATTTTGCCAAGTTTCGTGCAAATCCATTCAGCCGTTCGGGCTAAAAGTGAGGCCAACCGCCCTATGGAAATTAACATGGGAAAAACGCGTTTTGGGACCCCCCTTTTTTCTCGGCCCCCCCTTGACGAACCCCCCCCAAATTTTCAGGGGCTGCTCAGAAACAAAATGTTCCCATTCTCCTGAAAAGTTCAGCCAATTCCGTCCACAAACGCCAAAGTTATTAGACATAGAATTTTCAAAAATCCCATAGAGAAAAAATCCTAACTATATATACCTACTGGCGACCGCCAGTAGGTAATATATATATATATATATATATATATATATGTATATATATATATATATACTACCTACTGCCAGTCGCCAGTAGGTAGATATAGTTAGGACCGAGTTTCCATAGGAAATCCACAACATTCTATTTGGAATAACTTTAGCGCCGGTTGATGAATCTTCGCGAATTTCTCAAAGAAGTTGGCCCGCTCCGCTCCTTCCCTGAAAGTTTTGGGGGGATTCGTCCAGTGGGGGCTGAGAAAAAAGGGGGGTCCCAAAACGTGTTTTCCCCATGTTATTTTCCATGGGCGGTTTAGACACGGCTACAGCCCGAACAGCTGAATGGAATTACAAGAAATTTGGCAAAATGGTAGAGTCTGATTCGCAGATCACGCGTTTGCTTAAATGGTGTAAATCCCTCCTGTAGTTCCTGAGAAAATCAAAAGAGAAAAAAATATATATCTATAAGCGTGCACTGTGCGCGTAACGTACGCGTACCGTACGCGTACGGTACGCGTACCTTCACGTGCACAAGCTGCAAACTCGTGCTCAACACTCCAAAACAGAAATTGTTGGCAGCCATCTTGTGCTCGGTAGACCGAGGCACGAGAAATCAGAAAAACAAACGTGTAGAACACAAAAAGGGGGCAGGGTAGAAACACCCTGACCCCCTAGGCCTGCCCAGGTGGTCCCACAAGGACCCCCAAGGCCCCAAACATTTTTTTTAAAAACCCTGTCTGTTTTTTTTCAAATTACCCCCGGGGGGACCAATTCGGGGGGGTGATAAAGAAGTGTGGGGGGGCCCCAACCCCCCCCCACACTGCCCCGGGGACTGCCATCCCCCAGGGCAAAGCAACGCTGGCCCCTGGCGCATACTGGAGGCTCCTGGTGGGCTAGTTGGCCAGACTAGACCAGACCCCAGACCCTGTGTAGCATCTTAAACTTGGATGCTAATGACAAGGGTAACTCGTCATGGAGTTTCCATTGATTTCAATGGAAATTACATGAAGAAGAACAAATACCCTTAGCATCCAAGTGGTTAAGGACACGGCGGCCCGGCCGTGAGGAGCAGCACCATCCTTGTGAGGGCGAGGAGGCTGTGAGCTCGGGACTGCTCTCGGGCGCGCCATGCAGCGCTGGTAACAAGGTGATGTACTTGCTTTCGGAGGTCTGGGGCCCACTCAGGGTGAATATAATTACAGTGCAGTTGGATGCACACAGGACTTACTTACAGATGAATGACTGTTCTTAATGGGACTATAAAACCCAGCATGCACTATAATGAAAATGCACTCAGCAATATGAATAAAACGGGCGTGCAGAACGTCCGGTGTGCCCAATTTGCATATGACCTTTGATGAAGAGGGAAAGCCTCGAAACGCGTCAGGTCTAACCAGTTACCTGGAGTGATGAAAGCGAGATGCCTGAAGTAAAAAAACGGAGGGTGTGTTGCCAGCTGTGTGCGCTCCTGAGTTCAAGGGCAATTTGAGTAGCATCTTAAGGACACGGCGGCCCGGCCGTGAGGAGCAGCACCATCCTTGTGAGGGTGAGGAGGCTATGAGCTCGGGACTGCTCTCGGGCGCGCCATGCAGCGCTGGTAACAAGGTGATGTACTTGCTTTCGGAGGTCTGGGGCCCACTCAGGGTGAATATAATTACATTGCAGTTGGATGCACACAGGACTTACTTACAGATGAATGACTGTTCTTAATGGGACTATAAAACCCAGCATGCACTATAATGAAAATGCACTCAGCAATATGAATAAAACGTGCGTGCAGAACTTCCGGTGTGCCCAATTTGCATATGACCTTTGATAAAGAGGGAAAGCCTCAAAACGCGTCAGGTCTAACCAGTTACCTGGAGTGATGAAAGCGAGATGCCTGAAGTAAAAAACCGGAGGGTGTGTTGCAAGCTGTGTGCGCTCCTGAGTTCAAGGGCAATTTGTGTAGCATCTTAAGGACACGGCGGCCTGGCCGCGAGGAGCAGCACCATCCTTGTGAGGGCGAGGAGGCTGTGAGCTCGGGACTGCTCTCGGGCGCGCCATGCAGCGCTGGTAACAAGGTGATGTACTTGCTTTCGGAGGTCTGGGGCCCGCTCAGGGTGAATATAATTACAGTGCAGTTGGATGCACACAGGACTTACTTACAGATGAATGACTGTTCTTAATGGGACTATAAAACCCAGCATGCACTATAATGAAAATGCACTCAGCAATATGAATAAAACGTGCGTGCAGAACGTCCGGTGTGCCCAATTTGCATATGACCTTTGATAAAGAGGGAAAGCCTCGAAACGAGTCAGGTCTAACCAGTTACCTGGAGTGATGAAAGTGAGATGCCTGAAGTAAAAAAACGGAGGGTGTGTTGCCAGCTGTGTGCGCTCCTGAGTTCAAGGGCAATTTGTGTAGCATCTTAAGGACACGGCGGCCTGGCCGTGAGGAGCAGCACCATCTTTGTGAGGGCGAGGAGGCTGTGAGCTCGGGACTGCTCTCGGGCGCGCCATGCAGCGCTGGTAACAAGGTGATGTACTTACTTTCGGAGGTCTGGGGCCCACTCAGGGTGAATATAATTACAGTGCAGTTGGATGCACACAGGACTTACTTACAGATGAATGACTGTTCTTAATGGGACTATAAAACCCAGCATGCACTATAATGAAAATGCACTCAGCAATATGAATAAAACGTGCGTGCAGAACGTCCGGTGTGCCCAATTTGCATATGACCTTTGATAAAGAGGGAAAGCCTCGAAACACGTCAGGTCTAACCAGTTACCTGGAGTGATGAAAGCGAGATGCCTGAAGTAAAAAAACGCAGGGTGTGTTGCCAGCTGTGTGCGCTCCTGAGTTCAAGGGCAATTTGTGTAGCATCTTAAGGACACGGTGGCCCGGCCGTGAGGAGCAGCACCATCCTTGTGATGGCAAGGAGCCTGTGAGCTTGGGACTGCTCTCGGGCGCGCCATGCAGCGCTGGTAACAAGGTGATGTACTGCTTTCGGAGGTCTGGGGCCCACTCAGGGTGAATATAATTACAGTGCAGTTGGATGCACACAGGACTTACTTACAGATGAATGACTGTTCTTAATGGGACTATAAAACCCAGCATGCACTATAATGAAAATGCACTCAGCAATATGAATAAAACGTGCGTGCAGAACTTCCGGTGTGCCCAATTTGCATATGACCTTTGATAAAGAGGGAAAGCCTCAAAACGCGTCAGGTCTAACCAGTTACCTGGAGTGATGAAAGCGAGATGCCTGAAGTAAAAAACCGGAGGGTGTGTTGCAAGCTGTGTGCGCTCCTGAGTTCAAGGGCAATTTGTGTAGCATCTTAAGGACACGGCGGCCTGGCCGTGAGGAGCAGCACCATCCTTGTGAGGGCGAGGAGGCTGTGAGCTCGGGACTGCTCTCGGGCGCGCCATGCAGCGCTGGTAACAAGGTGATGTACTTGCTTTCGGAGGTCTGGGGCCCGCTCAGGGTGAATATAATTACAGTGCAGTTGGATTCACACAGGACTTACTTACAGATGAATGACTGTTCTTAATGGGACTATAAAACCCAGCATGCACTATAATGAAAATGCACTCAGCAATATGAATAAAACGTGCGTGCAGAACGTCCGGTGTGCCCAATTTGCATATGACCTTTGATAAAGAGGGAAAGCCTCGAAACGAGTCAGGTCTAACCAGTTACCTGGAGTGATGAAAGTGAGATGCCTGAAGTAAAAAACCGGAGGGTGTGTTGCAAGCTGTGTGCGCTCGTGAGTTCAAGGGCAATTTGTGTAGCATCTTAAGGACACGGCGGCCCGGCCGTGAGGAGCAGCACCATCCTTGTGAGGGCGAGGAGGCTGTGAGCTCGGGACTGCTCTCGGACGCGCCATGCAGCGCTGGTAACAAGGTGATGTACTTGCTTTCGGAGGTCTGGGGCCCACTCAGGGTGAATATAATTACAGTGCAGTTCGATGCACACAGGACTTACTTACAGATGAATGACTGTTCTTAATGGGACTATAAAACCCAGCATGCACTATAATGAAAATGCACTCAGCAATATGAATAAAACGTGCGTGCAGAACTTCCGGTGTGCACAATTTGCATATGACCTTTGATAAAGAGGGAAAGCCTCGAAACGCGTCAGGACTAACCAGTTACCTGGAGTGATGAAAGCGAGATGCCTGAAGTAAAAAAACGGAGGGTGTGTTGCCAGCTGTGTGCGCTCCTGAGTTCAAGGGCAATTTGTGTAGCATCTTAAGGACACGGCGGCCCGGCCGTGAGGAGCAGCACCATCTTTGTGAGGGCGAGGAGGCTGTGAGCTCGGGACTGCTCTCGGGCGCGCCATGCAGCGCTGGTAACAAGGTGATGTACTTACTTTCGGAGGTCTGGGGCCCACTCAGGGTGAATATAATTACAGTGCAGTTGGATGCACACAGGACTTACTTACAGATGAATGACTGTTCTTAATGGGACTATAAAACCCAGCATGCACTATAATGAAAATGCACTCAGCAATATGAATAAAACGTGCGTGCAGAACGTCCGGTGTGCCCAATTTGCATATGACCTTTGATAAAGAGGGAAAGCCTCGAAACACGTCAGGTCTAACCAGTTACCTGGAGTGATGAAAGCGAGATGCCTGAAGTAAAAAAACGCAGGGTGTGTTGCCAGCTGTGTGCGCTCCTGAGTTCAAGGGCAATTTGTGTAGCATCTTAAGGACACGGTGGCCCGGCCGTGAGGAGCAGCACCATCCTTGTGATGGCGAGGAGCCTGTGAGCTTGGGACTGCTCTCGGGCGCGCCATGCAGCGCTGGTAACAAGGTGATGTACTGCTTTCGGAGGTCTGGGGTCCACTCAGGGTGAATATAATTACAGTGCAGTTGGATGCACACAGGACTTACTTACAGATGAATGACTGTTCTTAATGGGACTATAAAACCCAGCATGCACTATAATGAAAATGCACTCAGCAATATGAATAAAACGTGCGTGCAGAACTTCCGGTGTGCCCAATTTGCATATGACCTTTGATAAAGAGGGAAAGCCTCGAAACGCGTCAGGTCTAACCAGTTACCTGGAGTGATGAAAGCGAGATGCCTGAAGTAAAAAACCAGATGGTGTGTTGCCAGCTGTGTGCGCTCCTGAGTTCAAGGGCAATTTGTGTAGCATCTTAAGGACACGGCGGCCCGGCCGTGAGGATCAGCACCATCCTTGCGAGGGCGAGGAGGCTGTGAGCTCGGGACTGCTCTCGGGCGCGCCATGAAGCGCTGGTAACAAGGTGATGTACTTGCTTTCGGAGGTCTGGGGCCCACTCAGGGTGAATATAATTACATTGCAGTTGGATGCACACAGGACTTACTTACAGATGAATGACTGTTCTTAATGGGACTATAAAACCCAGCATGCACTATAATGAAAATGCACTCAGCAATATGAATAAAACGTGCGTGCAGAACTTCCGGTGTGCCCAATTTGCATATGACCTTTGATAAAGAGGGAAAGCCTCGAAACGCGTCAGGTCTAACCAGTTACCTGAAGTGATGAAAGCGAGATGCCTGAAGTAAAAAACCGGAGGGTGTGTTGCCATCTGTGTGCGCTCCTGAGTTCAAGGGCAATTTGTGTAGCATCTTAAGGACAGGGCGGCCCGGCCGTGAGGAGCAGCACCATCCTTGTGAGGGCGACGAGGCTGTGAGCTCGGGACTGCTCTCAGGCGCACCATGCAGCGCTGGTAACAAGGTGATGTACTTGCTTTCGGAGGTCTGGGGCCCACTCAGGGTGAATATAATTACAGTGCAGTTGGATGCACACAGGACTTACTTACAGATGAATGACTGTTCTTAATGGGACTATAAAACCCAGCATGCACTATAACGAAAATACACTCAGCAATATGAATAAAACGTGCGTGCAGAACTTCCTGTGTGCCCAATTTGCATATGACTTTTGATAAAGAGGGAAAGCCTCGAAACGCGTCAGGTCTAACCAGTTACCTGGAGTGATGAAAGCGAGATGCCTGAAGTAAAATACCGGAGGGTGTGTTGCCAGCTGTGTGCGCTCCTGAGTTCAAGGGCAATTTGTGTAGCATCTTAAGGACACGGCGGCCCGGCCGTGAGGAGCAGCACCATCCTTGTGAGGGCGAGGAGGCTGTGAGCTCCGGACTGCTCTCGGGCACGCCATGCAGCGCTGGTAACAAGGTGATGTACTTGCTTTCGGAGGTCTGGGGCCCACTCAGGGTGAATATAATTACAGTGCAGTTGGATGCACACAGGACTTACTTACAGATGAATTACTGTTCTTAATGGGACTATAAAACCCAGCATGCACTATAATGAAAATGCACTCTGCAATATGAATAAAACGTGCGCGCAGAACTTCCGAAGTAAAAAACCGGAGTGTGTGTTGCCAGCTGTGTGCGCTCCTGAGTACAAGGGCAATCTGTGTAGCATATATATATATATATATATATATATATATATATATATATATATATATATATATATATATATATATATATATATATCTATATATCAAAAGATCCCGACAGCCCTTCACTGCTGTCATAAACGGCCACGGACCTCCTGTCCTCTTACTTTCGAGCCTTAGTCAAGTAAGAAACGCCAATACACCAAGATAGTGTAGCAGTGCAGAAATTTATTCTCAGTATATATATATTCACAGCAATCGTCACAACCTCCTGGACGGCAAAATGAAGAGACTGACCCCACGGCTTCAGGTTAGGCAATGTTTTATTTCCTACAACCTCTCAATGATGACGCGTTTCAAGCATTAAGTGCTCTTGATCACACAATGAGCAACGCGCCAGCTTTACTTTTTAATGTTTTTTTCACCCAGTTGCACCCTCCTCCTGTGTCACAAATTACTTTATCCATAGACAGTGAAGATATACTCTCGAGAGAATCCCACATCGGATTGCACACAGTGTACTTATATCTTTTTTGGATTTAACAAAAAATTATTGTTGGGCTGTATGAATACAGCTTTGTATCAAAGCTAACTTCATAACAATACATAAGAAGTTAAATACCACAATAGGTAAAAAAACGGTAAACGCTTGAGAAATTCATTTTAAGCAGCATAATGCATGAACCTATGTGTGTACACAAAGTGACTAGTGCTATGAATATTCATAAATAACCATAAATATCTATATACAATATATACAAAATGTAATACAAAAATATATACTTTGCAATAAAAACTCTGCAATGGCTTTTTTTTCCACATATCTGCATAAGACAATACTTGTAATACAGATATATTTGCTCCTTGTTGCCACCTCAGATTTTCAAAAATAGCACCGTCCCTTGGCTCAACTCAATATTTAATCAAACTCTATACCGTTAACAACTAATATAATCCAACACAAATATTTTGTGTGCTCCCTTTTTACTTATTTTCTTAGATATTTGTTGTTGTCATAGGATATATATGGCATGTGTATTGTTTATCAGTGTAAATAACATGTTACACCCTTCAAAAATCAATCTGTATGAGGTCTATCTCATAATCCTGCTAAGCAGACCTTATTTCAAAAGACCCCACAAAGAGACTAAACCAAAAAAGAAAACATGTTTTTGTTTTTAGTGTAAATACATTGATATTGCAAGTGAAACCTAAACGTTTTTTGTATATATGTACACAGTTTGGATTTCTCGGGAAGAATTCTTGATATTGTTGAATCCATCTACTTTTTATCTATGTTGGAAGACCACATAGATATAATTCAGGATATAAACTTCATAATAAAATCAAACAATCAGTTTCAGTTAGAGTTGATTGGAAAAAGGCTGAAAAAAATATATATATCGCATGAATAAAGTTACATAGTGTATAAAAAATGATGAAGATCTTCTGTTGTATTTAATCCGTTTGGATATTTACTATCTAATTCAACTATGTATGCTGTTTCCCTTCTCCTCAACATTTTATCCCTGTTGCCTCCTCTTCTCAGGGGAGCCACTGCATCTATAACAAAATAAGATAGGCAACTTAAATCATTTTTGTGAGTAGATCTAAAATGTCGTGCAACCGGGTAGGTATTATCATTGTTTACAATTTGCTCTGAGATGCTGCAGTATCCTGACGTGCACCTGCAACTTGGTGCTTCTCACGTATCGTAAGCCGCAGGTGCACGTCAGGACATAAACAGCATACTCAGTTCGACAATTAAAATTGCCTTTGATAGCAGTGTGCTCATTGGAGAAGGGAGTTAAAAAATGAGTTGTGTTTGTCCCGAATTTGCACGCACGACAGGTTGAGCATTTAAACAACCCATCTTTTAATTTTAACCAGGTACTGCCACTACCTAGTTCAGGGTTTGCTCTAACTAATCTGTTGCGCATACTACTTGCTCTCTTATAGGTAATGGTAGGGGTATCTGGTAATTTTTCACCCAGAATACCATCAGTCATGATGATGGACCAATTTTTCTTAATGATGGCTTTAATTTTTCTTGCTTGCTTGCTAAATGACATTATCAAGCGTGGAGCATCATTGTTGTCATCCCCCTTAGGATTATTTGTTGATAGTAGTGACTCCCTTGATCGCTCCCGGGTCTTAGATAAAGTCTTGGCCAGTGTTGAATCTTTATACCCTCTAGCTTTTAGGCGCCCTATCATTTCTTGCGCTCCCTTCTCAAAACCTTCAGGAGTGCTTCTGATTCTATTAAGGCGCAGAAGCTCTCCATACGGTATACTTTCAATTTTGTGTCGTGGATGTCTGCTGCTGGTGTGCAAAATGCTATTGCCAGCAGTCGGTTTACGGAAAAGAGATGTTATGATGGTACGATTTAATATTGTGACCTGTACATCTAAGAACTCTGATTTGCTCATACTCACATTAGATGTAAAAAAGAGGTTGAACTTGTTATTATTCAGTGTTTTCACAAACTCCAAGGCACTGTGCTCGTCCCCCTCCCACACACAGAACACGTCATCAATAAATCGCATCCAGTGCCGCACGTGGTTAAACCCTGGGGTGGCGATGAGATCCCGCTCCTCCCACCAGCCTACGTGTAAACACGCATAGCTATATAAATATACATCTAAAAAATTAATCCTTTCTACGCCCTTTGACACAGTAAAATTAAATTCTTCAGTTCTGGCGTTTAACCAATTATGGAAGTCGACGAGTTCAAGTTCCTGTCCTTCCCAAATCATAAAGATGTCATCTATATAGCGACACCAAAATACCACCTGATTGTAAAGGGGTTGGTGTCGCTATATATCCATTTGCTCTCGAATTCTACTATTACAAGATTGACAATCTCCGGAGAGAAACTACATCCCATTGCCACCTCTGATATTTGTAGGTACAGTAAATCTTTGAATTTTAAGAAATTGTTTTTCAGGCACAAGTTGGCTAGAGCAGTTATAAATTCTGTGGGAATTTGATGTGGGCATTCTCTACGGTCTAGTGTATACCTTAACACTGCCACCGCCTCATCTTGAGGTATGACAGTGTACAAGGATTCAATATCAAAAGATACCAACAATTGTTTTTCGGTATTGTAGGGTCAACCTTCCACTTTTGATATTAAGTCCATAGTGTCTCTAACATATGATCTGGTTTCTTTTACCATAGGTAATAAAAAGGTATCGATATACTTCGCAAGCGGCTCCAAAATGTATCCACATGCCGACACTATGGGTCTACCCAGTGGATTTATCATACATTTGTGTACCTTGGGTAACACATAGATATTAGGTGTTTTTTTTGGTTGCTGTTTAAAAAATCAAACTCTTTTTTGCAAAGCCATCCCTCATCTAGTCCTTCTTGTTTAATCTCTAAGATCTTCAATTTAAATTCAGGAGTGAGATTAGATTCTAAGGGTCTGTAATGTAAGGGATTTGCCAAATGACGGGTAACTTCCTGATCATATTTCTCAGTGTCCCACAGTACAATTCCTCCCCCTTTGTCGACGTTTTTTTTTGTTATCTCCGAGTTTTCTGACAAATCTTTTAAGTCTTTCATCTCATATTGTTTTGCAATTGGTGTTAAAGAAGATCTTCTTCTTTTGTAACATGTCTAATTCTTGTAGTACCTGATCTTTAAATAGCAGGACTTCCGCTGGTAATAATACACTGTCTGGGATAAATTTGGATTTGCTACGTTATCCACTTATATTGACCTCTTCCACCTTTTCTCTCTCTAAGAAGAAGACCTGTAATCTAACCTTCATTAGGAACTGTAATACCTCAGTTTTGATGTCTATGGGATTCTGTAACTTCGTAGGTACAAAGGAAAGTCCTTTCAATACCGATAACTCTACTTCTGTTGAACAATATTTGGATAGATTATATATCAGTATGGTTTCAACATTCTCAGTAACCCCATCATTCATTGGAGTCAGCGTCTGTAGGTTTTCTTCCGAGTACGGAAGAGTTCCGAATCTTGATTCTAGTACTGGTCTGTTGTTTGATATGTGGTTTGGTATTGACCTTGTTGAGGAAATTGACCTGGTTGGGGGTTGTGACCTCTCCATCCTGTGTATCCTTCTCTGCCTCGATACCTGCCTCTGCCGTAAAAAGGTGGTTGTGATCTTGGGTACTGGGAATAAGAGTTATAACTGCTATAGGAGCCCTGATCGGAGTCTGAGGAAGTGTCTGAAAAAGTGATTAATTTATTACGTGATCTCCCTCTGTATTGTAAATTGAGTGCACTTGGGTTATAGTTCTGATAAAAATCTTCCTTCAAGTAGGGATAGATTTCTTTTAACTTGAAGTTTTTATGTCCCTTGCAACCTTTGTGGTTTTCTGATTAGTGGTGTGAACTGTAAAATCAGCAATAGTTTTTTCAGCTGATTCCAATAAAGGTTTGGAGTCTTTGATCGTAGTATTTCCAAGAATTTCCTGTTGATCAGGCCCAGTCTATCCATCAACTGCATCAATTCTGTATCCTGAGGGGTAGGGGGTGCCTCCCTCATCCCTGAACGGTCAAGACCCGGGGTCATCACATCATTCAAGTTCCTGCCTACAATGTCTATCGTGGAGGTAGAGTCTAAACGAATATCTGTTATGCAGGCCAAGGTGGGCACTTCACGTGTTGGGGGAAACATACACACTCCACAGAGTCGTCTCGGTCCTCCCCTGTGGCCCTGCACTCCCATGTACCTGCCATTAGGGTTAACCAGGGTCTGGTTACTCAGAAAGGGAGGCAATTTTTTGTCAGAATAGCCACTGCCATGGCCCCTCTAGTGAATCCTGCATGTGCAAGGGTGCTGCAAGCCCCTCTCCCCAGAGATCTGAATTTTGTCTTCTGTAAGTGGGTCTCCTGAAGGAACACTATATCGGGAGAGGCCCGCTTGGTGTATTGCTCCACCAAGCCTCTTTTAATTTTGTTGGCAAGATCGTTGACATTCCAGCTCAGTAAGCATGGAGTGGGTCCTCAAGTGAGCCAGGTCTTGCCATCTGGAAAGGATGAGTATGAGTGTCTTTGTTAGTCTGCATGTGTTTCTAATAAAGCTCAATCGTGGCCACTCTCCTTCAAGAACAATGAAATAAATAACTAGAAAACAGAACATACACCCCACCACCCAGTGTCTCTCCTCATTACCGGAGGCAGTTTCAACAACACATTGAGAGAGTATGAGTGGTCTGTAGCCCTTTGTCCATCAGTACCTCACAACTCCCCTATAATAAAAACAACAGTAGGCAGCAGAGAAAGAAGTGAAAAAAGATAAGGTGATTAAAAGCAAACAAACACTCCCCCAGAAGCCTCTGAGGGTCTTGGGTGGAGCGGGTGGTGAAGAGGTTCCATTCATCCCCTGTAGCTCAAGTATTGGCTCTCAGTCACAATTCAGCATCACCTATCCACCCCTCCTCCAGGCGCATGATCTCTTCAACCAGTCGGTGTAGGTCGTCTGTTTCAGAGGACATGTCTTCTCCCGTGACTTCAGAAGTGTGTCCACCTCATTTGCTGGCAGTTCTCATCATGTTGGGGACTAGGGACACATCCCGTTCAGTGACAGAGGCGGCTGTTGGTCCCTGTTCTGATGGCCCATCTGCTCGCCTCTGCCTCCGAACCCTCTGTGCCCTGGATCTCGTCCCCTCCAGATCGGAAGCATCTCTGCCGAATTGCCTCCCCCCATTTGCCCTCAGGGGCTGGAGCTCCTCCAGCAGTTCCAGGCCTCCTCTGTGGAGTGGAAGAAAAGTGCCCTTTTATAAGACCTTGAGCTTTGCCGTGAATAGCCACATAAAGTGCAGCTGGAGGGCTCTTGCGGGTATAGTCAGGGAACACCATGATTTCAGAGAGTTTTCATACCTGATTTCTCCCAGTTGTCAGACTTCTCTCAATATAATGTCTCTGTCAAAGAAGTCCTATCACCGGACACAAGGAAGAGGTATGCGGCGGTGTGTTAGTCAGTGCCCTGTGGGCATGAAACAGGAGGAGAAGTGTTCTGATGGAAGGGAGACTCTCAGCCATGTGTTCAAGAAGGCCAGCATGTTGGGTACATTCAACCCTTCCGGAAACCCTACGAAGTGCAGGAGGTTCCTCCTAGCGTGGTTTTCCACATTTTCTACCGTCCAGTATAATTCCCTGCTTGAGGCATTGAACTCCAAAACCATCTTGCACAGCACCTGTGTTGTATCTTCTACCTAGGAAATTCTGGTCTCAGCCGTGGTGACTCTCTCGTATCGTATCGTAAGGGATGCTTATAAAGCGCACTGACACCATGGGTTTCCTGGCGCTGGTTGGAAGTAGAGGAGGCAGAGAAATTAACCAGATTGGGGAAAAAGCCAAGTTTTTAAAGATTTACGAAAAAGTGTCAAAGAGTTAGAAATTTTAAGGGAGAGGGGGAAAGAGTTCCAAAGCTTGGGGGCCAGGTATGCAAATCTCCGGCCCCCGGATCTGCAGAGCTTATAAGAGGGAACAGTCAGGAAGTGAAGATGGGAAGATCTCAAATTGCGGGACGGGCAGTAGGGTCGGATGAGAGATTTTACAAAGGTGGGACAGAGACCAGCCAAAGATTTGAAAGTGAGGCAGCCGATCTTGAAGGCTGCCCTAGAAGCAACAGGGAGCCAGTGGAGTTTGACGAGAAGGCGCTTGGCAGATTGCCACTTGGGGATCCCTAAGGCTAGTCTCGCCGCCTGATTTTGGACCACCTGTAGTCTGCCCACCGATGTTTTAGGCAGACCATGGTAGATCGAGTTGGAAAAATCCAGGCGGGAGAGGACGAGGGCCATGATGACCTGCAGGAGGGCATCGGGTGTCAAAAGATATGCCACTTTCCTGATCCTGCGCAGTTGGTAGATGCAGGACAAGACCACGGTCGCCACCTGCGGCCCTAGGGATAGGGCGGAGTCAATAGTGACCCCCAAGCTCTTCACCGAAGCCACAGGGGTGGGAGAAGGGCCCAATTCCACCGGCCAGAATTGGGGCCCCCAGAAAGTGGAGCTCCTACCAGGAAGGAGGAGCTCCGTCTTACCGGGGTTCAACTTTAGCTGGTTATGGCCCATCCACTGGAGAATATGGGACATAGCTGACTGAAAGTTGGGAATAGCAGAGGGGGAATTAAGAGGGAAGATAAGTTGCAGGTCGTCCGCGTAATTAAACACGGTGACGTCCCACAGCCTTAGAGAGAGAAGAAGGGGGCGAAGATAAAGATTGAAAAGAAGAGGAGACAGAGAAGAACCCTGGGGGACCCCACAGAGCAAATGCTCTCTAGGAGCCCTGAAAGCACCCAGGCTTAGGGTCTGAGACCTGCCCGTCAGGAAGGATCTGACCCAGGCCAGAGCCAGGCCCTGGATGCCAGCCTGCTCGACACGGCGGAGAAGGATGTTGTGATCCACCGTGTCGAAAGCGGCTGACAGATCTAACAATATCAGGGCCTGGGGGGTGCCCCTGTCAACACCGTCCCTCAGGGCATCCAGCACGGCCAAGATCACTGTCTCCGTAGAGTGGCCGGGTCTGAAGCCAGCTTGGTTGACCTCGAGGAAGTTGGAGCTCTCGATAAACTGTGAGAGACAGGTGGTGACGTGGGCTTCCAGGATTTTTGAAAAGAAAGGTAGAAGGGAGATGGGGCGGTAGTTTGCCGGAGCGGCGGGGTCAGCCCCCGGCTTCTTCAAAAGAGGCACCAACACGGCCTCCTTGAAGGAGCCCGGCACCGTCCCGGAAGAAAGGGAAGAATTTAGCAGGGGGAGGATACAGTCAGGTAGAGTATGACAGATGTCCCTCAGAATAGAAGGAGGGCAGCAGTCATCCGGGGATCCCGACTTGATGCGGGTGGCAAGAGTGGCCAAAGAGGTGGGGTCTAGGAGAGGGAATTGTGTAAAAGAAAAAGTGTTGTGGGGGGGGGGAACAGATCCAGCGCCAGGAGCCATAACAGGGATGGTGTCCTTAATCAGTGCGATTTTTTCAACGAAAAAAGTGCTGAGGGCATTACATGCTTCCTGTGTAGGGGCCTGAGTGGGAAGCGTCCTGGGGTCGGAGGTGAATTCATTAAGGATTTTAAAGATTTCCTTAGACTGGCCAGGAGCAGATGAAATTTTACCAGAGGCATAGGTTTTTTTGGCAGCCAGAATAGCAAGTTTATACCCATTGCGGGCAGCCACGTAGGCGTCTCTGCTCACAGGGCTGTAGTCTCTCCTCCACTTGCGCTCAAGCTGGCGAAGTTCCAGATGGAGGGCTTTTAGGTGGGGGGTAAACCATTTGTGGGAGTTACTGTGCCGGGATTGGGGGAACTCAGTGAGGGGAGCAAAGATGTCACTGGCTGTAGTAAGCCAGTCTGCCACGAGGCCGTGGAGCTCGTCGATACCAGTGTCATTAGGTGGCAGAGGATAGGTTTGGGACAGGTGAACCAGTAGTTTGGAGGGATCGACAGCCTTCCACTTGCGGGCCCTGCCATTCTCCCGTGGGGGGACCTTAATCTGGCCGACCGCTGAAAAGGTGGTATCGATCAGGCAATGGTCCGACCACACACAAGGTGTTATTAGTGGGCAAGAGGACGTGACTCCGTGGGTCCAAACATGGTCGAGGATGTGGCCACCCTTGTGGGTGGCAGACCTGACTAGTTGGTTGAAGTTCAGGTTTGAGAGACCCTCGAACAGTTCGGAAGCATGTGGGCCGGCGTCCACGTGTTGAAACCAGTAATTAAAGTCCCCAATGATGATGATACGGGACGAGCAGGTAGCAATACTGGTTAGCTGATCGATGAAGGATGAGGGAAAGGACGGCATGGAATGGGGAGGACGGTATAGTAGCACGACAGTAACTGCGCCTACCTCGGTCCCCAGGCTAAGAACCAGGGTGTCTACATCTGGTAGAGTCATGGCCGCAGAGGCAATAATCTTAAGATCCTTGCGTATTACCGCTGCCACCCCTCCCCCGGTGCGGCCCCCTGATCGGTTGTTGTTGATTAAAAAGTAATCAGGGGGTAACGCAGCCAGGATGTCTGGGAGAGAGTCGTCTGTAAGCCAAGTCTCGGATAACAATAAGACGTCGGGGCTTTCAGACATAAGAAGATGCAGGATGTCGGTTTGGTGCTTGACCATCGAGCGGGTGTTCAGGTATAGGACCCGGATGGACGACTCGGGGGGAGCCGGGGCGGTAAATGATGGTTTTGGAGCAAGCTTAGGGGTTGCAGTGCCTGCAATGCCAAGTGAGGTAATGCGGGCCCAGGTGTCGGAGGAGAGAGGGCAGGCCGAGGCGTGTAGGCGCCTGAGTGCGGAGGACGAGTAAAGATGGGAAGTGACAGCACTACTGGCCCCTGGGCCCGTCCGGCCGCGGACGGGCGCAGACGGGCTTAACTCTGGCGCAACTCCGGCGCGCAGCCGGCGCGCCCGCTGCGCTCGTCCGCTGCGCTGACGCATGAGGAGCGTTTAAGTAGCTCTCTCTGACACATTTTGCAAATTGTGCCTTAAAAGAGATACTTCAGACCTGAACTCTCCAACCTTCCACTCCAGGAGGGTCGCCAGCTTAGTGTAACTGTCCATTTTGCACTGTCTGGGGGCCTAGAGATCCTTATCCTTGAGCTAGGTGGACAGTCTGTCAGCCCCAGTTCATGAGGGGTGCCATGACACAACAAGGCCCAACAGAGACTGTCTCTAGTCGCAGAGACAGGATCCCAGAGTGATGTACCTCAGGCCCCACTGACAAGCTCAATCATCAGGTCTGTCCTCCAACTACAAGGCCAAGTATCATGTAGTGGGCCACAAAGCAGGGGTATTAGCGTTGAGCCAAAGGGTATGAGGTAACTGTTAGTATCCATGGTGGAGTGTCTAGGGCCCACTTGCGCACGGAAGATTGAGCAGCATGAGCAGCCCCAGACAGTCAGACTATGACAGAGTCTGACTCACCCCCACTGTCACAGCGGATAGACTGTATGCACCCGAAATGGTGGAGCACTCAGTTCTTGACTGAAGGAATGGTGTGTGCACAGACTAAGACATATCCCCAGGACAGAGGCTGGTATAAAACAGGATGTGGCAGTATCTGTGTGTGCTCCCACAGTGCCCAGTGGTCGGGCCTGTGGTTACCTGGTGAAGGGTGCCATCCACTGATTTGCATATGGCTGGGTCTAAACTGGGGTGGCATGGTGGGCAAAAGAACGATGGATTTAACCCAGATCTCTTGACTGGGGTGGATGTATGATTCATTCAGCATTCCAACCATCATTTGTTTGCGTAGTACTTTTCGGCCCATGTGGGATGGGTATGCCCACACGTGGGTCCCTTGCTCACTGTGTCACTGGATTCAAGCTAGCCTGGCTGATGAAGGGTGACATACCCTGAAACCGGTCCCAGGATGCTTCTTTCCGGTCCAGGGAGGACCTGGCTTGGCAGTTCGGTCTGGACTGTTCCCATGAGGCACAGGATCAAGACTGATTTGCATATGGCTGGGTCTAAACTGGGGTGGCATGGTGAGCAAATCAATCAATCAATCAATCATAACATTTGTATAGCGCGCTACTCACCCGTAGGGGTCTCAAGGCGCTGGGGGAGGGGGGTACGTTACTGCTCGAAAAGCCAGGTCTTGAGTTGCTTCCTGAAGATGAGATGGTCCTGGGTTAGCCAGAGGTGGATGGGGAGAGAGTTCCAGGTCTTGGCCGCAAGGTAGGAGAAGGATCTTCCTCCGGTGGTGGCTCTGCGGATGCGTGGAACGGCAGCGGGGGCGAGGCTGGTTGATCGTAGCTGGCGGGTGGGAGTGTAGAAGGTCAGGCGGTTGTTGAGGTACTCGGGGCCCAGATCATGGAGGGCCTTGTGTGCGTGGGTGAGGAGTCTGAACGTGATCCTCTTGCTGATGGAGAGCCAGTGCAGGTCTCTCAGGTGGCCGGAGATGTGGCTGTGTCGGGGGATGTCCACGACGAGTCGTGCGGAGGCGTTCTGAATGCGCTGGAGTCTTTTCTGAAGTTTGGCTGTGGTTCCGGCGTAGAGGGTGTTTCCATAGTCCAGTCGGCTGGTGACGAGTGCCTGGGTGACCGTGTTCCTGGTTTCGGTGGGGATCCACCGGAAGATCTTTCAGAGCATGCGTAGGGTGTTGAAGCATGATGATGAGACGGCGTTGACTTGTCTGGTCATCGAGAGGGAGGAGTTCAGGATGAAGCCCAGGTTACATGCGTGGTCCGTTGGTTTGGGAGTGGTGCCCAGGGCAGGGGGCCACCAGGAGTCATCCCAGGCGGAGGGCGATGATCCCAGGATGAGGACTTCCGTCTTGTCTGAGTTTAGTTTCAGGCGGCTGTTCTTCATCCACTCGGCGACGTCTTTCATCCCTTCGTGTAGGCTGGTTCTGGCGGTGGCGGGGTCGTTGGTAACGGAGAGGATCAGTTGGGTGTCGTTGGCGTAGGATATGATGTTGAGGTTGTGTTGGTGTGCGATGGCTGCGAGGGGGCTCATGTAGACGTTGAAGAGGGTGGGGCTGAGTGATGATCCTTGTGGTACGCCGCAGATGACTTCGGTGGCCTCGGATCTGAATGGGGGAGGCGGACTCTCTGGGTTCTTCCGGTGAGGAATGAGATGATCCATTCCAGAGTCCTGTCTTGGATTCTGATGTTGCTGAGGCGCTGCACTAGGGTGCAGTGACAGACAGTGTTGAATGCTGCGTAGAGGTCCAGGAGGATGAGGGCCGCTGTTTCCCCGTTGTCGAGCAGGGATCTGATGTCGTCAGTGGCTGCGATGAGGGCGGTCTCGGTGCTGTGGTTGGCTCGGAAACCGGACTGCGAGTGGTCGAGGTATCCATCTCAAGGAAGGCGGCAAGAACCATGGATTTAAGCCAGATCTCCTGACTGGGGGTGGATGTATGATTCATTCAGTATTCTGTCCATCATTTGTTTGTGTAGTACTTTTTGCACTATGTGGGATGGGTATGCCCAGACGTGGGTCCCTTGCTCCCTGTGCCACTGGATTCAAGCTAGCCTGGCTGATGAAGGGTGACATACCCTGAAACCGGTCTCAGGATGTTTGTTTCTGGTTCAGGGAGGACCTGGCTTGGCAGTTCAGGCTGGACTGTACCCAAGAGGCACAGGGTCAAGACTGATTTGCATATGGCTGAGTCTAAACTGGGGTGGCATCGTAAGCAAAAGAAGGATGGATTTAATCCAGATCTCTTGACTGGGGGTGGATGTATGATTCATTCAGCATTCCGTCCATCATTTGTTTGCAAAGGGTGCCATCCACCCCAGTAGTCGGGTGGCACAGCATAAGTTGTCTCCAGGGGCTGCACAAAAGTCTTTTACCCTTAGCACCAAATCCAAGTCCACCGGAAAGGGTGGCTAAAATGTGAGAGGGTGACCACCACCTGTCACCATTTGCAAAGGGAGCTCCTTGAAGGTGGCCTGTTTCACTTCAACATACAGCACCCAGCCCAGGCCGCAGAGTTCCCAGTCATGGAAGGGGGCTATACTCACCTCAAGAATGTCACCAGAGCACAGCAATTTGTCAGGAATGGGTAGTCAGGCAGCACAACAGGATAACCAACATCGATCCACCTCCAGGGGATCATAGGAAGATTAGGAGGTCCACAGATTGGTGAATAATGCAGGGCCGCACAGAGGCCGACATATTGGACAGGGTCATCGGCCCGATGATATCTGCCACCAGGCATCCAATCCGCTCCAGGGTCTGGGACCCATTGAAGGCATTGCTCTTTGCCCAGCCACTCCGCCACCAAGCCACCATACAGTGGCAATCAGGGTTCCTTAACCATGCTGCTCCTCAGGATTGGATGGAGGGTGAGAGAGAGGCCCACCCCCACTATGTGGCACTGACCGGATCTCTCCCCACCCTATACCCCTACAGATCCAACAACCGGTACCTAAAATATATCTTAAAAAGAATAATTACACAATTTACATAACTAATTATCAATTAGCTAATTAATATTAATTAATTATAGTTAATTAACTTCCCACCCTGTACCCTTGCATACCTCCCAACCCGCAACAACACTATAAATTACTATCAACAACTCCATTTAAATGATAACTATTGTAAAATTGGAAACTATATTTAAAAATATTATCAATTATAAAAACAATATATAATATACTCAATTAAAATATTATATAAAACACACCAAAATAAATACAAAAATACTATTATTTACAGCTACATTATTTAAACCAATATTAACAACAACCATATTCTTGTAAACTATATTACTTACCTTAATGACTCCATATTATGTCCAAATACCCCTGAAGAAGAGATTAACAAAGCCAAAAATCAAATGGCTCCTAAATAGCCCCATGGGGAGGGTGGGTGGCAAAATAATGCAGTGTTCAAATGACGTCAGAAATAAATTGGTTGATAGAGAAAGGTATGTTAACAATTGATGATTGTTATCCAACATTAGTTTTTTTACATATAAACATTTTATTATGCATTCCAATAAATTAAAATACAATAACAAATGTGTAGGACAGATGAGAAGTAAGGACAGTACAGTAAATTTCCATTTAGCTCTTTTGAGTCTATCAAAAGCGAGTAAGAATGTATACTGCTCAGACGTTATGAACATCAGTAGAGTGCAGATCAGTGAAATAGATCAAATGAACAGATTGGGATATTTGCAATCACTACCTGCATTCTTTCAGTGGTTAGGAGGGGGATTGACTTGTCTTGAAAAAACATGAAAAAAGATGAGAGGATAGAATATGGAAAGGAGAGTGACGAGTGGGGGGAGTCAAAAGTTTGAAATCATTCAAAGAACTGAAATTAGAGTGTGATATACACTAATCTCAATAATTGAAATGCCTACAAATAACCCACTGTATACAGTATTTGCCTCTGTACATGCACCAATCTGCCATCCTTTATTATCTGTGTACATGTGGTTGTTCAAAGAAGCTTATTTAATGTTTAATTTAAGGCTTAATGGAGCTCTCATTAACAATCCACTGCTCATGACCCTAAAATCTTCTTGGAAAGCCACCTGTCAATACAATTCCCAAATGAAGACTGGGATGAGCTCCCCAAGTATTGTGACAAAGGATTAAGGGCCTGACTTAAAGTTGGGTATTCTAAAATTCTGCATTAGTGGCACAGGTCTCCCTTTAAGCTGCAGGCAATGAGATGGAGTCCTTCATATTTGCATTTGAGCTGTGCACAGCCAATCTGCACTATTGTTCATATCCTGTGGCAATACCTAACAAAAAAGACACTGATCAAACATCTAAGATCAGATGACAGTCCAAAGAATTTCTGAATCCTAGTTTGACAAATCTTCAATACTTTATGATAACTCTGATATACCAGAAATCACACATCATTTCAGAAAATGGTTCTTGGTGCCCGTCAGTAGCAATAATTGAAATAGATACTATTGAAAACAGATTCTCAATTGTGATTATAGGTTTAAAGATATGTTCACAGTGAACGGTCAAGAAAAAAAAGAGAGGCAGGCTTCTAAAGCCCAAATTATTTTTCTAAATAGATGTATATGTCCATCTAAAGTTGGTTGATCCCCATGCTGTATGACCATGTAGTTATTGGCCTTTGGTTCTGGGATGGCAATTATATCATCCTATGGACAAATCAGGTTTCTAGTTCCAAGTGTCATTTGAAAAGATGTGCACTGGCTTTTATTACTTCCTTTCTCCTTTTCTTTACCCATTCCACCCCGCCTTATCGGTTCTTGTACACTCGAAATATGATTAAAAAATTGGGAGAGATTACAGTGAGGAGAGGGGACATGATGGGATGAGGAAGCTGGAGAAAGATCTAGGATTAATGTACTGCATTTACAAATTGTGTGATGTGTGCCCCATGAATTTAGCCTTAAATATATGTTCATTGTTTCAAAACATTTAGTTTTACTGTTTCATTTTTTGCTGTAGCTTACCGTTTTCTCAACATAAAATGATTCTAAAACTAGTAATATAATTCATGCTATTCAAATTGGCCATCTTTTACGTGGTATTCCCCCAGATTTTCCCTTGACTGTTTTGTCAGCCATAAAACACTGTATGCTTTACCACTTTACCACTGTTAACCAGTGGTCTAGTGCTTGTGTTTCCCCTATTAAACATGATGGGATTGGTATATACCTAATGGCAAATGTACCTTGCATAAAAGTCCATAATAAAGGGCACAAAGTGAACAAAGGGCCTATAAGTTAAAATATTACTAGTGGACTGCAGCACACATTGTGCAATACACTGCAGTGACACAACAAACTCAGCCTACTATTGTAGCGGGTTAGAGCTGTTAAACTACCCATTCGGTCTGTGAAAATAAACCCTGTTGAAAGGCCTAAGCCTTCCTTCTAAATACTATCAAGGCTTAGTCCTCATCAACGCAATTGGCATGGTATGTAAAGGTAGGACATGTAAAAGTTTAATGTACCACATGTGCTTTTGGTGAAAATCCCTAAACGCTATTTTCACTGTAGCAAGGCAGGCTACTTCCATAGGGAAACACTAGATTACATTATTACACCCTATCATGTAAATCAGGGTTGGTAGAGCTTACAGCTTAGAAACATTTTAAGGACTCTAATAGTTAAACAAAAGGTCATTTGATTGAAAAGTCAGATTTGGTCATACTGTTTAGCAAAAGACAGAAAGTTCACACTTTTCTGCCTAAAATCTCTTATTCCTTTCTGTAAGTAATCAAACTGACTCCTCACAGTTGATTGCTCCCATGTGGTCAGGTGTGAATTCTCCCAGGACAGGGACAAAAGAACCTTGCTTGTGGAAAGGTGTAGTCATTACCATGACAGGATGGTGTGGGGGCAAAGCCCAGACCCTTGATCAACTTCAAAGCAGATGCAACCCACACCTGGGCCTACCCCCTTCATTGTTGCTCTAGTTAGGCTGGCACCAGTCCCATTTGGAGAGGTAGCTGCCCCAGAACTGGTTTAGAGTGACCACAGGAGGTGGGATGGCTTATTTCCATATACCCACCCCAGGGTGGGCACAGGTACGTTTGACAAGGCGAAGAAAGGTTCAACTATCCTGTTTTTTTTAGGGTGTACTGTGGGATAGTTAACAGTAAAAGACACACGAAGTACTGCACAATTGAGTAGGTGCCTAATAAAAGGGAAGCCCTGTAATCCTGGTTTCCAAGGCAAATGAGTAATAAAGTAAAACACTGGTCACCTTGGGGGAAGTGTAAGCCTTACCTTCCTTGGCAAATTTAGAGAAACCAACAATAGAGTAGCTTTATAAGGAATAGAATCACATTAATTTACTATAGAAATATTTGAAGGACATATATGAGAACACATGGTATTACAATAAAGGTACTCCACAAAACAACGCTGTGAGAGTGAACGAGTGAACAAAGTACTCAGGTACTAAATACAATGTATATGCACAAAACAAGGAACTCATATGGATATAATGTCCAACCACACCCCTCCAAATCAGAGTATTGCGTATTACATCAGTAGTACAATCAGTCCTCTTGAAATCAGTCAACATTTCGACCCTATAAGGATTGTTGCAGAAGGGTCATCATCAGGACCTAAAATCAAGGAAGCACATAGAAAGAGAAAATAATCACATTACAATAGCATTTCTCTTATCACATTGTGTTCAAGTATCCAAATGAGAAAAGGCTTGTAACATACCAAAAAAGGCGATAAATCCAGATGTGTTTTTTTTTTTACATTGTCTTCTTGCTTTTGCATAATTCTTTTACGATGCACTAACAAGTTGCATTGCTGAGTCACTTCCTGAAAAGAATGGTGGACCAAAATGACCATCATTTTAAGTACTATAAGGAAATGTCTCTTTTTGCATGATCACCCACAAAGTTTTGGACTGATGATGGTAGATTTCTCGACTCCAAGCGCACAGAGTTCTACCAAACAGGCCCGTGCTAGTGCTCTAAACCTTAAAAGGTGTATGTCTGATTGGCTGATTCGTACTTGCCATTAGTTAATTCACTAAGAAGTCAGTACTATAGCATACCAGGGGTACCCAGGACTGTCAGTTAAAAAGGCCCCTGATGGACTGCTGCACTTGTTGCACCACCACACGCATGACAAAGTAGAGCAAAGTTCCCAGCATCCCATTGCTGGTTGGCATAGCAGTTTACAGACTACTAACTCTACATTATCATTAGCTTAAATGGCAAAGTCCAGACCTTTGATTTTAATATATGTCACCCCTTAAGCAGGCCCATTGAGTCGTAAGGCAGGGGGATGAATATTAAACAGTGGGACATTTGCTTTTTTATGTGCCAATGGTAAAAATCCCCAAATATTGTTTTTTGCAGTAGGAAGGCTAGAAACCCCATTGGCGAGTACAGGGTTACAGTCTAGCAACTCAGCTGTGCCAAGTTATTAATGGGACTATTAAAGTTGGCACTTTAAGGTATCAAACGAATTGTTACATTAAACCCAACTTGATGATCAAGTCAAATTTAAGTACCCTTTATTAAATGGCAACTTTAGAAAGTTAGCACTCTGTTGCCCAAGTTTACCAGTGAACATTTAAAGTTCTGTGGTACAAGACAGCCATCTACCCTCTTTTGGGATGTGTGAATGACTCTCAGGAAGGAACACTAAAGAGCATACTACTGTGGTGTGAGACTAAAAGGCAAGCTTCAAAGGGGCAGCCACTTTTGCACGGCAAATTGTGGACACACATGAAGGAAGCTGCTTTTTTGTTCTGACAACCAAGCTGGCATCGGGGACAGAGAAGGGGAAAAAGCTGCCAAACAAGTTTTTCCATGGGGGCGTGTAGCGCTTGGGTAGCCACACCTCTATGTCGGGCTATTGAGCTCCACAGACAGGGAGGGGTCCTGCCCTCTTGAGAGTGGTGAGAATTTTGCATTTTAGGACAGCTAGATCCCACACTTGACAGAAAGTTGGCCTCTGTCAGGAGGGGACCCAGCAGCCTATTGGCTAGGAGCCACTGCATACCGGAGGGCATGTTGTAGGCATATAAGTGGCACCCAGAACTCAGATCAGGTCTGCATTGAGAGAGGACTGAACAAGGATTTCCCTACAGTTCCCTGCACCTGGCACAGAGGGATACACCAAATGTTGCAATTCACCTGCTGTTCCTTGGTCTAGTAGAGACGATGGTGCCTGTGGTGCCCTGCTCAATAAAAGGTTGCCACCGAGCCCCAGACAGAAGAATTGACACCAAGAGTCAGTTGGCTGACTCCCGGTTACAGCACAAGGACACCACAGCTGAAGAAACCTGCTTTGGTGAGTTGGTAACTAACATTGACTGACCGCCGAAGTGGAGCCTGGGAGACAGAGTGCCAGACTCAGATCCAAAAGAGTTGTGGCAGTGCAGTTTGGTAGCCCAAAAAAGAGACTGGCCTCAGATAAATGGCACCGCTGGTTTACTGTAACAAGAGACCAGTGGTAACTGGTTTTTGGCTGGACTTAAGTAGACCTCAATGGAAATGAAAACCTGTGGCCGAAAACCCACAAACATGTTTGTGATCCAAGTTGTCGCCCTTAGAAAGATTACTATCATAACTGGATCAGCATCCTCAACAACCTGTAGCCTGTGCATCAGGACCACTCCATTGATGTCTATGGTGGTTCACCATAGAACCTGGAATTGGACTGGAGACTTCTTTGACTGTAAGATAACTACCCTGCTAAGCCTCATTGACCCCTGTGACTCACTCCCTAATGGACGTGTTTGCATACAATGGGCCAAAATAGTAATTTACAATTGTTCAAAAGTTTTCCAGGTAACCACTAAATGTAGTAGTTGCCAATGCCTGTTTGTGATTTGAATGAAAAGGAGTGGTCTATTTAGTCTTTAATTTATATCTCTGAAACCCTCTAGTAGTTTTTGTTCATTCTGATACCTAAAACTTCATAAAAATGAGAGCTACTTTTATCAATTGGTGCCGGATTTTGTTTGTGTTGTGTTTCTCCCTTATTCAATTGTTTTGGCACTACTAAATGCTTTAGACTTGTCCTATCAATAAAGTCTGACTGCACGAAGCCACAGCTACCCAGGGTTAAACTAAGGTTTTGCAAACAAGCCTGACTGGACCCAAGATGAGTTTGTGAGTTTATTACACAGTGAGGTTGCACTATCACACCTTATAACTAACCACTTTCCTCACAAGTACCATGCATTGTACCTGGGCCCAGGTGCAGATGCATGGATATCACAACCACAGACCACCAAAACACCAACATACCATAAAGACAGTTGGGTAACTCAGGAAAATGTGTACACTAGCAAAATCAGGAATTGAACAGTATTGTCCCAACTACACTAGTTGTAAAGGAAATTTACAGTATCCCGCAATAGAAGAAACCACATGACTCACTGTTGAACAATCACAGTTATTGCAATAGAAACATGATTGCCTATCAGTTTAGTGCTATGGCCAGTTGTTCTCTTGAAAAGTGAGTACTTACTAGGACAATTAGAGTGTGAGGCCAAAGGCACACAGTCAGCCTAATTTGTAGATGGTACATCCAGAGGCATTAGCCTGACTCTAGTATTTTGTGAGGGGCCGTAGAGGACTTCTTGGGGTACTGTTACCACATCACTGGACCACTTGGAGAATGCGGAAACGGTCAGCAAAGTAGAAAACGAGCATAGATTCATCAAGCTTACTCATTTCCTTTTAGAAACGAGCAGCATGCAAGCATTCATTCAGAAAATATCCCAGGAGGGTCCATCCAGGTTTGAGTAACGCACATCTCATCTAATCTGGATTGTATCTCCAGTTGATATTTCTATTCCTTGGCAGTTGGGGAGCAGCGCTCTCACATTAGTGCCATCAGTTTCTAAGTTCATATTTGCAACCAATCACATACGGGCAGATTTGCATTCCTCTCAAGAGCAGCAATACCTCCACTCAAAGAAAACACTTTGGGGGCGGCTGCCTACGTAATGAAAGATAGGTGCAATATCAGAGTACATACTCAGGAGGGAAACATTGTGTATTCCTCCTCAGACAGGAACTGGAGACAAATGGGATTAATTGGGGGGTGGGGCTGTTTTCCTTTTTTTTGTGAACACAGACATCATTCTTTTACCATTTCATACAAAAAAAGATATGAGAAATCAGCTATGAAGAATCCTAACAGGTGCAATAAAGATGAAGTTGATTAAGCTATTTGTCTATACTGCTTAAAATATTTGCAATCATTATTCATTAAACAAAAGAAAGTACAAGAAGGAGCTAATTTCTACCAGTGCTCAGGACTTAAACTGTGGAAGCCAAGAGACATCACCAATAGGTGCAGCTACTAAACTTCAAGGTAATTTCTATGATAAGGTAGAAAATCTTGGAGATGAAAAAGATTTTTAAAAAGGGTCAGTTTCACAGATGGTCTTGTACCTTCTAGATTTATTTTAATTTGTATTGTTTTTTAACAAATAACGTCCGGTCCAAAATTCTATAAAAACAGAAGAAATAAAATCAAACAAGCTGGGCAGAAACATAGAAATACGTACGTGAAAGCAATACTAAGTAAGATGTCTTTCAGATTTCTTTTTTTTTCTCCACAATTGATAATAAGGAAAGGCGAATGGACATGAGAGGCTCATTCTGCCGTGTTGGACCTAGCAAAATTAAGGACCTAAAACAAGAAATCGCACAGGGAGATCAAATATAAATTAGAAGACCTTTTCTGGCACAGTGCAAATACCGGTCATGTTGACAAAGATGAAGTATGTGAACTAGGTAAAGTGGAGCAACACCTTTTAAACATTTTAAGACAGTAGTTGAATTGTACATGATAAGAACTAGGCCAACACAGCAGATGAGAGAAATATGGTCTATCATGAGAAGAGTTCCTACGACAAAATAATATACAGCTGGGCAGGCACGGCCGGTAGTAGGTGTAACTGTAGTTCAGTGGTGTAGGGAGGGGGAGGGGCAGGGTGGAGGGTTGTAATGTATGGATTACGGACTATAACAGGTAAGTAAACTTATAAATACCACGAATTTTGTTGTGTGCACTGCATCGAATTTGGTGATGCAGTGCACACAACAAAATTCGTTTTATTTATTTATAAGTGTACTTACCAGTTATAGTCTGTAATCCATACATTACAACCCCCCACCCTGCCGCTCCCCCTCTACGTCACCGCCCTGCAGTTGCACCTACTACCGGCCGTGCCTGCAGCTGGGCAAGGATAAAATAAAATGGGAGCTGTGCTTCAAAAGGAAACATATAAGTGCAGGCACTCTCCCATTAACTGTATTGCAGCAGAGCCGAAAAGTGTAGGTAGTCTGCCTTCAAATTAAAGAGGTGCCGGTACTCAGTACCGGGCTGTACCTGCCCATTTCAAGCACTGAATGAGAGCAAACAATATTCTTGAAGGCCTACTTAAAGAGAACAGCAACAATTAGATAAGATAGTCAAGATAGTGGAGGACGTTGATTAGGAAGTTTGGATAGAAAGGGAAGAGCATTTTGATTAAGTGATACAACTGATAAGACATCTCTGTTTCCCATACCTTAGTGGCGGATTATTCCTGGTCTCTAATGTCCGTGTGTCCCTACCCCATGGACTAGTTACACATATCACAGTAAACCTTTCTTTTCTATTATCGGAGTTTAGTCTAAATATAGCTATTTTCCTTTTCAATGTAAGTACCATATTTACTAATATTTGTTTCACCATAGTGATGTATTTGTGGTGTCCTGGTTTGTGAGTGTGTGTGCTTGATCACATCCTGCTTGCCTCCTTAGTATCCCCACCTCTGCTGACTCGACTTCAATGTATGCCTTATTGGCTCTTTATTTCCTGTCTCTGCATATTTGTATTCCCTTTCCTGGTATCCATAGATTTAACATCTCGGGTGTATTCGTAATACCGTTGTATGTGTCTTCTTGTCCATTGTATCTGTATGTCCATTTCCAGGATGTTTGTGTATCCCTGCTCAGTATGTTTCTGGTTTGAAAAGCCCAAGGTTATGCCCATTGTTTTTGGGTCGTATGTACAAAAAATAATTCTAATAGACACAGAATTGGTAAAACGCTTCAATACATCTGGCCCTTTGTGTCCTTAAAGGTAATATTTCCCTTGACCTGGTACCAGTATGCTGTGTTTAGGTGTATGCGCCTTTCCGATCTGGTATTTTCTCTTGTAGTGTCAATGGGTTTCTTACCCCAACACTATTTCTTTCTGAACATTTTCCCCTGACCCTGATTCATCCATTAAACCACATTCACACTATTAATTTGAAGCTTTTCCAGTGGCTTTGAGCTGCTGGCTTTTGCATTCGAACGTTTGGTCATGTTCAAGGTGGCCGAATTATAAACTGGTCAAGACAGAAAAGACCAACAATTTCCCTCATGATGAGGCATTGACAAAAAGCAGGCCATATTTTTAGATTTCAATATTTGTGAATGGGTTGCGTTAGACAGAATATTAGAGAAAAGTGACCAGATTCATAGAACTTCCTTCTTTAACAAATATTATTGAACAGACACACCCAGCACCAAATATAGATACTAGCAGTGCCATTGGATTAGAATACTACAAATGCATGTTTTTAGCCAGGCAATGGAGGACTTAGAACATTCACTGACAAAGTGACATGTAATATGCAGAATTACAATTGTACAATTTAAATATATAGTTTTAATTTATTTTAGGCTACACACTGAGTAAACTGGAACGCAGCATGAGGTACTCACAAGCTTCGAAGGACCTTTAACTGCATTATAAAAAAAACTCCTGTTAACATAGATGTAGCGTAAATGTCCACCAGGGGATCTAGAGAGGCATTGTTGCAGGACCTGTGTTGGATGAATTTATACAACAGGATTACCCCCAAAGTTCAGCATCCCATTGCTGGTTGGCGTAGCAGTTTACAGACTACTAACTCTACATTATCATTAGCTTAAATGGCAAAGTCCAGACCTTTGATTTTAATATATGTCACCCCATAAGCAGGCCCATTGAGTCGTAAGGCAGGGGGATGAATATTAAAAAGTGGGACATTTGCTTTTATATGTGCCATTGGTAAAAATCCTCAAATATTGTTTTTTGCAGTGGGAAGGCTAGAAACTCCATTGGCGAGTATAGGGTTACAGTCTAGCAACTCAGCTGTGCCAAGTTATTAATGGGACTATTAAAGTTGGCACTTTAAGGTATCAAAAGAATTGTTACATTAAACCCAACTTGATGATCAAGTCAAATTTAAGTAACCTTTATTAAATGGCAACTTTAGAAAGTTAGCACTCTGTTGCCCAAGTTAACCAGTGAACATTTAAAGTTATTTGGTACAAGACAGCCATCTACCCTCCTTGGGGATGTGTGAATGACTCTCAGGAAGGAACACTAAAGAGCATACTACTGTGGTGTGAGACTAAAAGGCAAGCTTCAAAGGGGCAGCCACCTTTGCAGGGCAAATTGTGGACACACATGAAAGAAGCTGCTTTTTTGTTCTGACAACCAAGCTGGCATCGGGGACAGAGAAGGGGAAAAAGCTGCCAAACAAGTTTTTCCATGGGGGCGTGTAGCGCTCAGGTAGCCACACCTCTATGTCGGGCTATTGAGCTCCACAGACAGGGAGGGGTCCTGCCCTCTTGAGAGTGGTGAGAATATTGCATTTTAGGAAAGCTAGATCCCACACTGGACAGAAAGTTGGCCTCTGTCAGGAGGGGACCCAGTAGCCTCTTGGCTAGGAGTCACTGCATACCGGAGGGCATGTTGTAGGCATATAAGTAGAAATATCAATATAGGACTAGCTAGGTTGTGTTAGTGAGACTCAGGAGGTACATCTGTGGGCAAACCATTAGGTTTGGTCATGAAGCCCTCACACACCAACCTAGTTGGTGTCATGCTTCATCATCGGGCCCACCACAGTGACACCGAATGTGTCCCGGGTGTGCTGCGACTCCAGATTACTGAGGAGCTGGTATGCTTACTGAGTGTGCAGTGATAGTGAGAATGAACGTGAAAAGTTAAAAGCTATACAGGTGGTCCCAGTTCCCGAGGGTGAAAGGTAAATTTTAATATCTGGGCCCCTGTTAGCAAGATAAAAAGGCTTGTGGACGATGTGGAGTGTATTAAGAGCTCCTACGTCCTTGGTGGTCTACATGTTTCAGCCAGGCCTTTTGGTTAAAACTGGCTTTCCTCAGGACCAATGAGTATGTGTGGGTGACAATAAACTATATTAAGTGACAGTGTGTGATAAAAAGTGTCGCACTCGCTAAGGTGCTGTACGTGTTAGAGGGGGATTCCCTCTGCTTTACTGTACACAGAACATAGAGACAATACAGACATACAAGGGAGAACCAGTGAGAATGGTATTTTAGAAAACACAACTTTTGGCCGACTTCTAGTGTGCGTGAGCGACCTAGAGCGGCAGATAACGTGGCCATGAGCGTCTTACATGGCTGTAGTGAAATATGGCGGTAAAGTTTTAAAACGTAGTGGCGGTGGTGGGCTACACAGCGAAACAAGCATAGCGTGAGGTACAGGTAAGTATGGTACATAATTCCTCACACTTGCTACTTGCTGTTAAAGCCTCATGGGTCACTTGGCAGGGAGGGGAAGAAGACCCTGAACAATGTAAAAGGCCAAAGTTAGGATAGTACCTGTGGAGAGAAAATGCTGCTTACCCAGAGCGTCGTGAAGAGATCACTCGTTTACTCACGGTAATTCCGATCAGCGTGCTCCTGCGACCTATCGTCCTGCTCCAGTGTCCCGAGTGAGATTGCATGGCTCAGGCACGGGCTTATATAGCTGGTTCGATTGATTGCACCTGGAAATGAGAGAGGAGGGTGCGGTCGCGCTGGCTCTGAGTGCGCGTGTGTGAGGAGACAGTGCCACACGCGTCGCGCATGCGCGGAGGTCAGCGCGGCGCACGCGTGTACTGCAGACACCTACACACTGCGCATGCGCATTAGAGATGATATGATTAAAGGCTAAAGGACCGAATAATAATGGTCCGTGATGGGTTAAAAGATAATAAAAAGCAACTGTTAACAAATTAAAAGGGCAAAGAGGCAAATACAGAGTTGGGACAGACCACGAGGCCAAGCGTGGACAGGGATACAGACTAATTGCTGTGAGCAGACAGGGAATGTTTATTTGGATAAAGCATTCCACGGAATGGAATCATTAAGCCCCTCTATGTGGGTAGAAAGGCGATAAATCCAGCGTTGCTCTTTGGAAAGTAGTATTTTCTCATCGCAGTTGGATGGTGCGAATTGTTCAATGACTGTCCAGGAGAAGTCATTTGGAGTGTGATTTTGGGTGATGAAGTGTTGGGTCAGTTTGCTGATGTTTTTTCCACAGCGCATTGTACTTCTATGTTCAGTCATCCTGGTTCTGACTTTCCTGGTGGTCATACCGATGTATCTCAAACCACAATGACAGGTGATCAAGTATATTAAGTTGGATGAGTTACAGTTGGTAAATTGTCGTTGTGTCCAGGTTTTTCCATTTTCCAAAGATAATGTTTTGGAAGGGGTGGTCAGGTGGCAGACGCTGCAATTGTAACATGGTTGATGGCCTGTTAATTCGGGTAGCCCCCATGCATTCAGAATTGTCTGGCCTGTTTGTTGTTTTTTTCTGGGTCTGGTGGATACCAGTTGGTCTTTCAGATTTTGGGCTCTTTTATATGCAAACCGAGGGGGATCCCAGTTCCTGGTGCCTGAATTGATTTTATCTTGCTAACAGGGGCCCAGATATTAAAATTTACCTTTCACCCTCGGGAACTGGGACCACCTGTATAGCTTTTAACTTTTCACGTTCATTCTCACTATCACTGCACACTCAGTAAGCATACCAGCTCCTCAGTAATCTGGAGTCGCAGCACACCCGGGACACATTCGGTGTCACTGTGGTGGGCCCGATGATGAAGCATGACACCAACTAGGTTGGTGTGTGAGGGCTTCATGACCAAACCTAATGGTTTGCCCACAGATGTACCTCCTGAGTCTCACTAACACAACCTAGCTAGTCCTATATTGATATTTCTACATATAATCAGGGGACCCGGACTAGCTTACCTAGTCCTCTCTCTCCCTTTTGATTTGCTGGTAGGCATATAAGTGGCACCCAGAACTCAGATCAGGTCTGCATTGAGAGAGGACTAAAGAAGGGTTTCCCTACTGTTCCCTGCACCTGGCACAGAGGGATACACCAAATGTTGCAATTCACCTGTTGTTCCTTGGCCTAGTAGAAACGATAGTGCCTGTGGTGCCCTGCTCAAGAAAAGGTTGCCACTGAGCCCCAGACAGAAGAATTGACACCAAGAGTCAGTTGGCTGACTCCCGGTTATAGCACAAGGACACCACAGCTGAAGAAACCTGATTTGGTGAGTTGGTAACTAACATTGACTGACCGCCGAAGTGCAGCCTGGGAGACTGAGTGCCAGACTCAGATCCAGAAGAGTTGTGGGAGTGCAGTTTGGTAGCCCAAAACAGACACTAGCCTCAGGTAAATGGAACCGCTGGTTTACTGTAACAAGAGATCAGTGGTAACTGTTTTTTGGCTGGACTTAAGCAGACCTCAATGGACATGAACACCTGTGGCCGAAAACCCACAAACATGTTTGTGATCCAAGTTGTGCCCCCCAGAAAGATTACTATCATTACTGGATCAGCATCCTCAACAACCTGTAGCCTGTGCATCAGGACCACTCCATTGATGTCTATGGTGGTTCACCATAGAACCTGGAATTGGACTGGAGACTTCTTTGACTATGAGATAACTACCCTGCTAGGCCTCATTGACCCCTGTGACTCACTCCCTAATGGACGTGTTTGCATACAATGGGCCAAAATAGTAATTTACAATTGTTCAAAAGTTTTCCAGGTAACCACTAATTGTGGTAGTTGCCAATACCTGTTTGTGATTTGAATGAAAAGGAGTGGTCTATTTAGTCTTTAATTTATATCTCTGAAACACTCTAGTGGATTTTGTTCATTCTGATACCTAAAACTTCATAAAAATGAGAGCTACTTTTATAAATTGGTGCCAGATTTTCTTTGTGTTGTGTTTCTCCCTTATTCAATTGTTCTGGCACTACTAAATGCTTTAGACTTGTCCTGTTAATAAAGTCTGACTGCTCAAAGCCACAGCTACCCAGGGTTAAACTAAGGTTTTGCAAACAAGCCTGACTGGACCCAAGATGGGTTTGTGAGTTTATTACAGAGTGAGGTTGCACTATCACACCATATAACTAACCACTTTCCTCACAAGTACCATGCATTGTACCTGGGCCCTGGTGCAGATGCATGGATATCACAACCACAGACCACCAAAACACCAACATACCATAAAGACAGTTGGGTAACTCAGGAAAATGCGTACACTAGCAAAATCAGGATTTGAACAGTATTGTCCCAACTACACTAGTTGTAAAGGAAATTTACAGTATCCCGCAATAGAAGAAACCACATGACTCACTGTTGAACAATCACAGTCATCGCAATGGAAACATGATTGCCTATCAGTTTAGTGCTTTGGCCAGTTGTTCTCTTGAAAAGTGAGTACTTACTAGGACAGTTAGAGTGTGAGGCCAAAGGCACACAGTCAGCCTAATTTGTAGATGGTACATCCAGAGGCATTAGCCTGACTCTAGTCTATTGTGAGGGGCAGTAGAGGACTTCTTGGGGTACTGTTACCACATCACTGGACCACTTGGGTTGGCTTCTATGCAGAAAAGGTCAGCAATGTAGAAAACGAGCATATTTTCATCAAGCTTATTCATTTCCTTTTAGAAACGAGCAGCATGCAAGCACTCATTCAGAAAACATCCCAGGAGGCTCCATCCAGGTTTGAGGAAAGCACATCTCATCTAATCTGGATTGTAGCTCCAGTTGATATTTCTATTCCTTGGCAGTTGGGGAGCAGCGCTCTCACATTAGTGCCATCAGTTTCTAAGTTCATATTTGCAACCAATCACATAAGGACAGATTTGCATTCCTCTCAAGAGCAGCAATACCTCCACTCAAAGAACACTCTTTGGGGCGGCTGCCTACATAATGAAAGGTAGGTGCAATATTAGAGAACGTACTCAGGAGGGAAACATTGTCTATTCCTCCTCAGACAGGAACTGGATTCAAATGGGATTAATTGGGGGGTGGGGCTGTTCTCATTTTTTTGTGAACACAGACATCCTTCTTTTACTATTTCATACAAAAAAAATATGAGAAATCAGCTATGAAGAATCCTAACAGGTGCAATAAAGATGCCGTTGATTAAGCTATTTGTCTATACTGCTTAAGATATTTGCAATCATTATTCATTAAACAAAAGAAAGTACAAGAAGGAGCTAAATTCTACCAGTGCTCAGGACTTAAACTGTGGAAGCCAAGAGACATCACCGATAGGTGCAGCTACTAAACTTCAAGGTAATTTCTATGATAAGGTAGAAAATGGTGGAGATGAAAAAGATTTTAAAAAGGGTCAGTTTCACAGATGGTCTTGCATTGTACGTTCTAGATTTATTTTAATTTGTATTGTTTTTTAACAAATAACGGCCGGTCCAAAATTCTATAAAAACAGAAGAAATAAAATCAAACAAGCTGGGCAGAAACATAGAAATACGTACGTGAAAGCAATACTAAGTGAGATGTCTTTCAGATATTTTTTCTTTTTCTTTTTACACAATTGATAATAAGGAAAGGCGAATGGACATGAGAAGCTCATTCTGCCGTGTTGGACCTAGCAAAATTAAGGACCTAAAACAAGAAACCACACAGGGAGATCAAATATAAATTAGAAGAACTTTTCTGGCACAGTGCAAATACCGGTCATGTTGGCAAAGATGAAGTATGTGAACTAGGTAAAGTGGAGCAACACCTTTTAAACATTTTAAGACAGTAGTTGAATTGTACATGATAAGAACTAGGCCAACAAGCAGATGACAGAAATATGGTCTAACATGAGAAGAGTTCCTACGACAAAATATTATACAGCTGGGCAAGGATAAACTAAAATGGGAGCTGTGCTTCAAAAGGAAACATATAAGTGCAGGCACTCTCCCATTAACTGTATTGCAGCTGGGCCGAAAAGTGTAGGTAGTCTGCTTTCAAATTAAAGAGGTGCCGGTACTCAGTACCGGACAGTACCTGCCCATTTCAAGCACTGAATTAGAGCAAAGAGTATTCTTGAAGGCCTACTTAAAGAGAACAGCAACAATTAGATAAGATAGTCAAGATAGTGGAGGGCGTTGATTAGGAAGTTTGGATAGAAAGGAAACAGCATTTTGATTAAGTGATACAACTGATAAGACATCTCTGTTTCCCATACCTTAGTGGCAGATTATTCCTGGTCTCCAATGCCCGTGTGTCCCTACCCCATGGACTAGTTACACATATCACAGTAAACCTTTCTTTTCTATTATCGGAGTTTAGTCTAAATATAGCTATTTTCCTTTTCAATGTAAGTACCATATTTACTATTATTTGTTTCACCATAGTGATGTCCTTGTGGTGTCCTGGTTTGTGTGTGTGTCTGCTTGACCACATCCTGCTTGCCTTCTTAGTATCCCCACCTCTGCTGACTCGACTTCAATGTATGCCTTATGGGCTCTTTATTTCCTGTCTCTGCATATTTGTATTCCCTTTCCTGGTATCCATAGATTTAAAATCTCGGTGTATTCGTAATACCGTTGTATGTGTCTTCTTGTCCATTGTATCTGTATGTCCATTTCCAGGATGTTGGTGTATCCCTGCTCAGTATGTTTCTGTTTTGAAAAGCGCAAGGTTATTCTCATTGTTTTTGGGTCGTATGTACAAAAACATTTTCTAATAGACACAGAATCGGTAAAACGCTTCAATACATCTTGCCCTTTGTGTCCTTAAAGGTAATATTTCACTTGACCTGGTACCACTATCTTGTGTTTAGGTGTATGCGCCTTTCCGATCTAGTATTTTCTCTTGTAGTGTCAATGGGTTTCTTACCGTACCACTATTTCTTTCTGAACCTTTTTCCCTGACCGGATTCCTCCATTAAACCACATTCACACTATTAATTTGAAGCTTTTCCAGTGTCTTTGAGCTGCTGGCTTTTGCATTCGAACGTTTGGTCATGTGAAGGTGGCCGAATTATAAACTGGTCAAGACAGAAAAGACCAACAATTTCCCTCATGATGAGGCATTGACAAAAAGCAGGCCATATTTTTAGATTTCAATATTTGTGAATGGGTTGCGTTAGACAGAATATTAGAGAAAAGTGACCAGATTCATAGAACTTCCTTCTTTAACAAATATTATTGAACAGACACACCCAGCACCAAATATAGATACTAGCAGTGCCATTGGATTAGAATACTACAAATGCATGTTTTTAGCCAGGCAATGGAGGACTAAGAACATTCACTGACAAAGTGACATGTAATATGCAGAATTACAATTGTACAATTTAAATATATAGTTTTCATTTATTTTAGGCTACACACTGAGTAAACTGGAACGCAGCATGAGGTACTCACAAGCTTCGAAGGACCTTTAACTGCATTATAAAAAAACCTCCTGTTAACATAGATGTAGGGTAAATGTCCACCGGGGGATCTAGAGAGGCATTGTTGCAGGACCTGTGTTGGATGAATTTATACTACAGGATTACCCCCAAAGTTCAGCATCCCATTGCTGGTTGGCGTAGCAGTTTACAGACTACTAACTCTACATTATCATTAGCTTAAATGGCAAAGTCCAGACCTTTGATTTTAATATATGTCACCCCATAAGCAGGCCCATTGAGTCGTAAGGCAGGGGGATGAATATTAAAAAGTGGGACATTTGCTTTTATATGTGCCATTGGTAAAAATCCTCAAATATTGTTTTTTGCAGTGGGAAGGCTAGAAACTCCATTGGCGAGTACAGGGTTACAGTCTAGCAACTCAGCTGTGCCAAGTTATTAATGGGACTATTAAAGTTGGCACTTTAAGGTATCAAAAGAATTGTTTCATTAAACCCAACTTGATGATCAAGTCAAATTTAAGTAACCTTTATTAAATGGCAACTTTAGAAAGTTAGCACTCTGTTGCCCAAGTTAACCAGTGAACATTTAAAGTTCTTTGGTACAAGACAGCCATCTACCCTCCTTGGGGATGTGTGAATGACTCTCAGGAAGGAACACTAAAGAGCATACTACTGTGGTGTGAGACTAAAAGGCAAGCTTCAAAGGGGCAGCCACCTTTGCAGGGCAAATTGTGGACACACATGAAAGAAGCTGCTTTTTTGTTCTGACAACCAAGCTGGCATCGGGGACAAAGAAGGGGAAAAAGCTGCCAAACAAGTTTTTCCATGGGGGCGTGTAGCGCTCGGGTAGCCACACCTCTATGTCGGGCTATTGAGCTCCACAGACAGGGAGGGGTCCTGCCCTCTTGAGAGTGGTGAGAATATTGCATTTTAGGAAAGCTAGATCCCACACTGGACAGAAAGTTGGCCTCTGTCAGGAGGGGACCCTGTAGCCTCTTGGCTAGGAGTCACTGCATACCGGAGGGCATGTTGTAGGGTTATAAGTGGCACCCAGAACTCAGATCAGGTCTGCATTGAGAGAGGACTAAAGAAGGGTTTCCCTACTGTTCCCTGCACCTGGCACAGAGGGATACACCAAATGTTGCAATTCACCTGCTGTTCCTTGGCCTAGTAGAAACAATAGTGCCTGTGGTGCCCTGCTCAAGAAAAGGTTGCCACTGAGCCCCAGACAGAAGAATTGACACCAAGAGTCAGTTGGCTGACTCCCGGTTACAGCACAAGGACACCACAGCTGACGAAACCTGATATGGTGAGTTGGTAACTAACATTGACTGACCGCCGAAGTGCAGCCTGGGAGACTGAGTGCCAGACTCAGATCCAGAAGAGTTGTGGGAGTGCAGTTTGGTAGCCCAAAACAGACACTAGCCTCAGGTAAATGGAACCGCTGGTTTACTGTAACAAGAGATCAGTGGTAACTGTTTTTTGGCTGGACTTAAGCAGACCTCAATGGACATGAACACCTGTGGCCGAAAACCCACAAACATGTTTGTGATCCAAGTTGTGCCCCCCAGAAAGATTACTATCATTACTGGATCAGCATCCTCAACAGCCTGTAGCCTGTGCATCAGGACCACTCCATTGATGTCTATGGTGGTTCTTTGTGTTGTGTTTCTCCCTTATTCAATTGTTCTGGCACTACTAAATGCTTTAGACTTGTCCTGTTAATAAAGTCTGACTGCTCAAAGCCACAGCTACCCAGGGTTAAACTAAGGTTTTGCAAACAATCCTGACTGGACCCAAGATGGGTTTGTGAGTTTATTACACAGTGAGGTTGCACTATCACACCATATAACTAACCACTTTCCTCACAAGTACCATGCATTGTACCTGGGCCCTGGTGCAGATGCATGGATATCACAACCACAGACCACCAAAACACCAACATACCATAAAGACAGTTGGGTAACTCAGGAAAATGTGTACACTAGCAAAATCAGGAATTGAATAGTATTGTCCCAACTACACTAGTTGTAAAGGAAATTTACAGTATCCCGCAATAGAAGAAACCACATGACTCACTGTTGAACAATCACAGTCATCGCAATGGAAACATGATTGCCTATCAGTTTAGTGCTATGGCCAGTTGTTCTCTTGAAAAGTGAGTACTTACTAGGACAGTTAGAGTGTGAGGCCAAAGGCACACAGTCAGCCTAATTTGTAGATGGTACATCCAGAGGCATTAGCCTGACTCTAGTCTATTGTGAGGGGCAGTAGAGGACTTCTTGGGGTACTGTTACCACATCACTGGACCACTTGGGTTGGCTTCTATGCAGAAAAGGTCAGCAATGTAGAAAACAAGCATATTTTCATCAAGCTTACTCATTTCCTTTTAGAAACGAGCAGCATGCAAGCACTCATTCAGAAAACATCACAGGAGGCTCCATCCAGGTTTGAGTAAAGCACATCTCATCTAATCTGGATTGTAGCTCCAGTTGATATTTCTATTCCTTGGCAGTTGGGGAGCAGCGCTCTCACATTAGTGCCATCAGTTTCTAAGTTCATATTTGCAACCAATCACATAAGGGCAGATTTGCATTCCTCTCAAGAGCAGCAATACCTCCACTCAAAGAACACTCTTTGGGGGCGGCTGCCTACATAATGAAAGGTAGGTGCATTATTAGAGAACATACTCAGGAGGGAAACATTGTGTATTCCTCCTCAGACAGGAACTGGATTCAAATGGGATTAATTGGGGGGTGGGGCTGTTCTCATTTTTTTGTGAACACAGACATCCTTCTTTTACTATTTCATACAAAAAAATATGAGAAATCAGCTATGAAGAATCCTAACAGGTGCAATAAAGATGCCGTTGATTAAGCTATTTGTCTATACTGCTTAAGATATTTGCAATCATTATTTATTAAACAAAAGAAAGTACAAGAAGGAGCTAAATTCTACCAGTGCTCAGGACTTAAACTGTGGAAGCCAAGAGACATCACCGATAGGTGCAGCTACTAAACTTCAAGGTAATTTCTATGATAAGGTAGAAAATGGTGGAGATGAAAAAGATTTAAAAAAGGGTCAGTTTCACAGATGGTCTTGTATTGTACGTTCTAGATTTATTTTAATTTGTATTGTTTTTTAACAAATAACGGCCGGTCCAGAATTCTATAAAAACAGAAGAAATAAAATCAAACAAGCTGGGCAGAAACATAGAAATACGTACGTGAAAGCAATACTAAGTGAGATGTCTTTCAGATATTTTTTCTTTTTCTTTTTACACAATCGATAATAAGGAAAGGCGAATGGACATGAGAAGCTCATTCTGCCGTGTTGGACCTAGCAAAATTAAGGACCTAAAACAAGAAACCGCACAGGGAGATCAAATATAAATTAGAAGAACTTTTCTGGCACAGTGCAAATACCGGTCATGTTGGCAAAGATGAAGTATGTGAACTAGGTAAAGTGGAGCAACACCTTTTACACATTTTAAGACAGTAGTTGAATTGTACATGATAAGAACTAGGCCAACAAGCAGATGAGAGAAATATGGTCTAACATGAGAAGAGTTCCTACGACAAAATAATATACAGCTGGGCAAGGATAAAATAAAATGGGAGCTGTGCTTCAAAAGGAAACATATAAGTACAGGCACTCTCCCTTTAACTGTATTGCAGCTGGGCCGAAAAGTGTAGGTAGTCTGCTTTCAAATTAAAGAGGTGCCGGTACTCAGTACCGGACAGTACCTGCCCATTTCAAGCACTGAATTAGAGCAAACAGTATTCTTGAATTCCTACTTAAAGAGAACAGCAACAATTAGATAAGATAGTCAAGATAGTGGAGGGCGTTGATTAGGAAGTTTGGATAGAAAGGAAACAGCATTTTGATTAAGTGATACAACTGATAAGACATCTCTGTTTCCCATACCTTAGTGGCAGATTATTCCTGGTCTCCAATGCCCGTGTGTCCCTACCCCATAGACTAGTTACACATATGTGTTACAGGGTCCCCAAGTTAGAGAGTGACAATGGAAAGGGGTTCCTACAGATTTGGGTACCCACTCAGCAAATTCGATTACTGGACACAACCACTAGAAATCACAATAAGTACTACAAATGGTTAAGTTTACACAACATCATACTATCATATCAATTATGTTAATACTAACATCAGAGGTGATACCGATTTCATATGTGACAAGAAGCAAGCAATATCAAAATCTTTTTTAAAAAAAATAAACATAAGTTTATTACACATTTTCATACATTAAAAAACAAAATTCTTATACAAAACAATACTACAAATACATAGTGATATGCAAAAGGATTTTTTTAAAAATGTTCATGAGAACACAGGTCGACGCGGCGTTTCGGTTTAAAAAACCTTCATCAGGACAGTTTCTAAAAAGAAACACAATATTACTACAAAGTAATGAAAAAATGTGTACATTCATAAAAATAATAATGCAGCTGTCACATAGTTGGTAAGACAATTTTGTTTCTGTAGACTATAACGGTATTCTAACTTCAGTGGTTGCAAGGTTTGCCATTTTATTAATCAATACTGTGGTTGTGTAAAACAGTCCTTTTATGCTAATGGTTGTACCATTGAATTTATTGAAGTAATGTAACTGAATAGTGATGTCTCTGGGAAAGGAGAACCAGGTCACTTGTTGATAGGCGGGTATCTATGTAAACCAGCCAAAGGTATGGGGGTATCTTACCTTCAATTGTACGTTGTAATAAGTATCTCAGCTATTCAATTCACGATCTTTTGTAATCACAAAAGTAGATGTGTCCTGGTTTGGGTCCACATACACAGATACTGAGGTCCCAAGTATTCGGGATACGATAGAGAGTACCTTTATCTATAGGGGTAGGAGCGGAGAATGGTATATTATATAGACCCCACTTTTGTTTATTCAAAAATTAATACAAAAATTTATAATAAGTGCATTAAATGCCATGAATACCTCAGATATCAGGTTCGTTCAATTTTCACTGTATCGGAGGGGCCACCAGAGGATGTGTGCACTCATGGATACATGTGCACTGAAAGTAAAGGGAACGACATGTTCTATTATTTTTTCATCACTTCGCTTTTTCGTGGCTACCAGACATTATCCCTATATTAAATTCGACTTACCAATGACATTCCTTGTGTAATCGCTGCAGCCGCGTGCTAAATATGCTTCATTGGCTAATTTTTGATAGTCGCGATTGCTATTGCATCTGTAAGTTAATGAGACATATCCAAGGTTGGTAATTATGTTTGTATATACAGGGGTAGAACTTTTACATAATATGTTTTCTACCTACTCTATGCAGTAATTATTTTTGGTTTTCAAAGTGAACTAGCGGAGAGGTATTGAGGGTTACTGCGTATCGCAGTAACCCTCAATACCTCTCCGCTAGTTCACTTTGAATTATTTTTGGTTTTCAAAGTGAACTAGCGGAGAGGTATTGAGGGTTACTGCGTATCGGGCAAGTTTGAGTGAATAGTCGAAATTCAATCATGAGATATGGAAGGGGAAAAAATTGGTACAAAAGCGGTACAAAATGGGGTGGTGATGGACAGAGCATCTGAACCAATCAAACACTCACACCCAGTCCAAAGATCTGGGTTTGATCCATCCCCCCCCCTTTTGTACCGCTTTGGCCGCCATAAGTGTGGCAGGGTATGCTCAGACGTGAGTCCCTTGCTCAGTTTGCCACTGGATTCAAGCAAGCCGGGCTGAAGACGGCTGTAATGCCAGAAACCGGTCCTCGAAAGCTTGTTTCCGGTCCAGGGAAGGCATGGCTTGGCAGTTGGGGCTGGACTGTTCCCATGAGGCACAGGGTCAGACTGATTTGCATATAGCCATGTCTGAACTGGGGTGGCAGAGTGGGCTAAAGAACGGTGATGGATCAAACCCAGATCTTTTGACTGGGTGTGAGTGTTTGATTGGTTCAGATGCTCCGTCCATCACCACCCCCCTTTTGTAATGTTTACATTTGTGGTGGGTGCTGCTGCCAGTAGTACCGGCTGCAATGTAAAATATGGGGAATGGGACTGCTGTGGTAGTGGTCGGATTGTAATCAGCCTTACAAGGACCACCGCCTTGTAGGCATGCGGTCCCACTTCCCGATACGATGGCGGATGGACTTCGTAATTGTTGTATCCATGGATGTTGTTTCCTATCAACACCTGTATCTGTTTGCTATCTCCATTGGATTCTGGAATGGGGAATCCGGGGGTCATCTATGGGGTTGTTCTGCCTAACTAATAAACCACTTTGACCAACTCTACATGGATACAGTGATCTTTAAAAGTGGCAACAAGAATGAGATGTACCTCAAGATTGCTATTCTGACAAAAACTGCATTTTGGACTTGGAACGTGCTTCTCACCCCAGGGTCCTGTGTGCTGTTCTTTAGTTCAACTACTCCTAGCAGGATTCCTCAACTAACGTTGACTGCCCACGTCTGTGTTGACTGGCCTGTCTGATCTTCATTTTGGGAGGTAGGAGCACTTCTTATGCCCTCTATGGGTGCGCGGTCTGAGTGTACTTTTAAAACTCTTGATGCGAGAGACTCAGGTTGGTTTCAACACGCATGAACACGGCCTACCTTGTTGCTGGGCAGCAGCTCCAGATCATTGTCTTATCTCGCATATGCTTGCGCATGTCTCTAACCTTCGATCCTCTTACGGGGAAGCTGCACATCTGACGAGCTGATTGTTGGAGTCTATGCTCTGGCGGAGCACACACGCATAGCATGTCTTGTGGTTGCTTGGTAAGTTGTTGACAACAAGACGTGTCAGTACCTGGAGACGCTGAGAATTAAGCGTGTCCAAATTTGTTTTCTGTACTTGTATTGAGGAGCAGGGCATCGAGGCAGCACATGTGTGCAAGTGCTACTGTTACTGTTTACCGTTCGTGAGAGTTACTGGTCATAATCCTGGAAGTGGAATCTGGGACATTTTGCTACTAGCCTAGCCCACTGGTGACCTACTTTATTTGATTTATTTGTTGTGTTGCCAAGCCTGTGTGCTGTCTTTGGGCTAACTGCCATAAATTTGAAGTGACTGATCTACAAAGTCTACGGGGACCACTTTATTATTTTTTTTTTTGTGTAACTGTGCCAACAAGACTTTCTGTGAAGTGATTGTTACATTTGACACACGTGTATTAATTTAGAATGTGCTTTTGTATAGTTTGGGGTGCTTATCCACATATTCTTGTTATTTAGAAATGTTTTCAGGAAAATTATGGATACCACTTCTGTCTTAGCCCCCTCAAATTTTTACAAAATCCCGGCGTTCCATCCATGGTGTGGGAGGATTGGAAAGAATGTTTCGAAACTTATCTGGGAGCGATAGGGGGAGAAACGTTTGTAGCATCTCGGAAATTAGCCTTATTGAAACATAATGTAGGTGTAGAAGGCAGGAAGGTATTGAAACCTTTACCCAAAACCATTCATGCCAATTCAAATGTCTGTGAAGGTGAAGGTGAAGAGGGGAGTTTGGTTTCCGAAAAAACAGTAACTGATGAGTATGTTGAAGCTTTAAAAGCCTTAGAGGATAACTGCGGGAAAAAAGTATAGTAGTTGAAAGACACAGGTCATTTTCTAGATCACAATTACCTGGCGAAACAGTTGAGCAATATGTTGCTCTTTTGAGAACATTAGCTGCCACATGCAGATTCAGAGACCTTCATAAAGAGATAATTAGGGACCAATTGATTACCAGAACCAACAATAGCAAAATCCAAGAGATGGTAGTGGAGTTAAAAGATCCTTCTTTGCAGAAAAACATTGATGTAGCCAGAAGAGTAGAAAACACTTCTCGCTATGCCAGGGAGCTTAATAGTGAACCAGGCAAGGAGAAGAATGATTCTAGTGTTGTCAACGCTATTTGTAAAACCAAAAGTGTGGGTGATGTGAAAGATCAGGTTCAATCAATATTTTCCATGGAAAGGGAGTCACCTAGTGACGTTAAGCGGATTTGTTTCAGGTGTGGAAGCTTTGGTCACACTGCTGAAGCTATGAGGTTTACAGCTGCTAAAGTCACCTGCTTCAAATGGAAGAAACTGGGTCACATTTCTAAAATGTGCAGGTCTGGCATTAGTGAAGCTTTGAAACCGACTGTGAATCTGGTCAAAAGTAATGATAATGCATTGTCAGACAACGAGCATGACTTTGACGTGGAGGTGTTAGCAATATGGGAGAATGTAGTGAATGAAGTCTCTGAAAAATATCACCCTCCAAAATGTGTTTTATCTTTGAACAAATTTAAGGTATAAATATGGGCTTATTCATGTTCTCTGTACACTATAATTGATAAACATGTGTGGGAATCTAAGGGTAGGTGCAATCTAGGTGCAATCTATTACCAGCGGACATTGAGCCTGAAGGGTACTGTGGTATCAAACTTCCATTGTTGGGATATTTTATGTGCCACATTGCATACAAGGATAGGAGCACACGAGGAAATGTGCATGTTGTAGAAAAAGGCAGAGCTCTACTCGACAGTGAGGGAGCAAAGAAGTTTAGGCATCATACTTTATCCCAATCTCCCTAATCAAGTCTTACTAACACAAGATTCTGAGAAATTAAAGTGGCACGTGAAATATCCAAACTTTCGTATCCTGCTACAAACCCGCGTTACTGTGCCGGAAACCGTCATCCTTGATTGGGGAGATTAGCATGTCCAGGGGGCTGTTGTCCAAATTTCCGACACAGTCCAAGAACACACCTCGTACCACACACCTTGTGAGCTACATTGTATAGAAATCATTACTAGCTGCAGTGCAGAGATAAGATTTCTGTATCCATCAGTATTAAGTTCCACCAACGGCGGCAGGCTACGTTTTACTTCTTTTGGAACCAGGCACATTGAGCAGCCTTACCCAGTATATTATTTGGGTTTTCCTGTTACCTGCTACTGTGCCTGCTCCAAACCACTTTCTATTCTCGGTACCTCACCAGTCATTCGGGTTTTCTAAACCAACAACCCAGATCTAGCCCTGACGAAGTTACAACACGTAACGAAACGCGTTGGCTGTGTATGTCTCTCTTGGTATAATTACCTGAATAAAGAAAAGAAAATCCAAAACTACAAGTACCTGCGTAATTCCTTTGAGTGCTCCTTCCATTCTGTTTCCAGAAATATCCGAACTTGTTCAGCTCAAAACTTGGATGTTTAAACAAATTTGAACACCGGATTGTGTTAAAGTGTGATTGTAATCCTGTGGTTCACAAAGTTAGAAACGTGCCAATTGCCTTGCATGCACAATTCAAGGAATTCTTGGACAGATTATGTGATGCCAAGGTCATTGAGCCCATTGAGACATCAGAAGGGTTAAGTCGATTGTTTTGGCACGCAAATCAAATGGCAAATTACGCATGTGTGTGGACTTGAGTGATTTAAACAAAAATATTTTGGTTGATTGCCACCCATTACCATGTATAAATGAAATGATGGCTAGTGTAAAAAATGCCAGGTACTTTTCATCCATTGATCTTTCCAACGCATATCATCAGGGGAAGTTACGCCCTTATTCTCACCATCTAACGTCTTTCATAACACCTGAGGGTGCGTTCCAATTTTTACATATGCGCTTTGAGTTAGCTTCTGCTTCAGCGGTTTTCTAAAGACTTATGAGCAGTGTTTTGAAGGGGGTTGACAACATGATGGTATTTCAGGATGATATTTTAGACTGGGGCAATAACACACTTAACCAATATGCTGTTTTGGACAATGTCTTGATGAAAATACAACATGCAGGATTACCTGTGAGTGCCAAAAAATGCACATTTTGGGTAAGACAAATTAATTACTTAGGACAAACTTTCTGGAGATGTTGTTAATCCTACGAAAAATATACTCAAGGCCATTGAAAATGCTCTAGCATCATCAAACGATGAATGGTTACGTTCCTTCCTTGGGTTAGCAGAATATTTTTCAAAATGTGTGCAGCCTTTTGCAACCAAAGTTCACTGTTTAAGGCTTTTGATTAATGAAGGCACATAATTTGTATAGAATCAAGAGTGTCAACCAGCTTTTGAAAGTATAAAAACTGACATAACCAAGACTGTGGCTCTCAAACCATAGGATCCTCACCACAAATCTATTGTGGTTGTAGATGCCAGTGCTTATGGTTTGGGGGCAGTTCTCATGCAAAGAAAAGATGACAAAGAATGGGTGGTAGCATTCGCTTCACAGACACTCAAAGGGGCAGAAGCTACCTAATCTGGGGCGTGAACTTCGAGTTGAGGACCGATGACAGCCCCTTAATTAACATCTTCACCACTAAGGGTGCCGGGAAAGCCACCCCCGGAATAGCCAAATGGTTGTCCCGACTGCAAGAGTATGATTTCCAGTTGGAATATGTGCCTGGTCTCAAAAACATGAATGCTGATTTTTTATCTCATTTGCATTTACCAGGATGGGTGGAAGAGGATGTTATGGAGGAAGATGAGGAATGGTTGGTGGATACAGTGGGTGAGGAAGAGTGGAAACAGGCAGTTTAAACAATTGATCTTGTGCTTAATTTATCTGATGGCACCAGTCAAGACTCGCTGATTAAAAAAGAATTGTTTGAGAACAGAATGGTTTGGTCGGAATTGTCTGCCGAGAGTCGGGTGGTCAGGAGAGTAGACAAGTTGGTCGTACCTGTTGTGCTATGCACCAGGTTACTAGAATTACTGCATAAAGGACACAATGGTATGTTGGGGATGAAGAACAGAGCCAGGTGTGATTTCTGGTGGCCTGGCATGGATAATGACATTGAGAGATGTGTGGGCATTTGTGTAGCATGTATGTTCAGTGACAAATCCCACAAATCCCAGGAAACCACCATTTTGCCTACCAGTTTCCCAGAGAGCTTTGGCAAAAGCATGCTATGGATATATGCCAGGGGCGTAACACAGGCCCCCTCAGACCCCGCGGTCCAGGGGGTCCACGCTCCAGGGGCCACCTTCCGCGGCCGCACAGCCAACAACAACTCAACACTCCACACATCCGAACTGTCTCGGATGCTGGGAATTATGTAACTTACGTTACGATTGCCATAGTTGCACGTGCAGCCGCGTCATCATAAATTAAATGTTGCGTTGCCACGTCTGCGAGTTTTTACCTTTAGGGTGGAGGTGGTCCGTCAAGGATTAATGATGCATCTGTCTGCCATGGTGACTGTTTGCCCAGCTCTATTTATATGTTATTGTTTTGACGGACAAAACTCTGTCAAACCTCCCCTGGAGACATAGTAGCTGCCAAAAAGCATCTGATGGACGCCTTTCAGCCAGAACTCCACCCGCAGGTCATGACTTTGCTTTCTGTCATCATAGCCAGGGCGGTTAATCCCCCACACCAGACCTGGCGGTTTCATAGTAAGCAGAAAGTAGAGCTCATCTTCATTTCCACATCATGTTTTCTTCATGCACTTGATGTTGCAAGGCTTCTCTTACCTGCGGTTCGATATGGATGACAGGCCCCGATATGGCAGACATAATCCAAGTATGTACATTTTTTTGCCTAAAGTACACTGTTCCGAAATGTGATCTATTGAGTTAAAGTGTTGTTATTTATTTTTTCGGAACCTATTTTTTTTACTATTAGTATTGCAAATGTTTACCTATAGCCCTTAGGCTTAAAAAATGTAAACGTTCAAGCAACTATCTAGATCCTATTTGTTTTCCTGCATTACTATTCATTGTCATAGCATACACCACCATTAATATGACGGAAGCGCACACCTAATTATCAATGTTTAGTAAACATTTAAAGTACAGCTACAATACATTTTTTTTGCTTTCTCTTCATTGTTGTTTTCATTAGGGGTGGGCGGAAATTTCCGTTCCGCCCACGGAATGTGCGGAGATTTGCCCCTTCCGCCTTCCACAAAGAAGGTGGAAAAACAGGGCAAATCTCCGCACATTTGGGAGTGGAACAGAAGTTGGCCGCCCGCCCGCCTCCCGCCCACCTTACTAAATTATATGTAAAAGGCTAAAATTAAAGTTGAATAAAACTTACCTTACTGCGGCCGCATTCCTTGCCCATCGCGGCTTCATCTGCAAACTGCGCATGCGCGGGAGCCTGCGCATGCGCAGTCCTGGCTAGGTGGGCGTTGCGTAATGGAAATATCGCGGAGAGGCACGGAGATTGGTTCAATCTCCGTGCCTCTCCGCGATAGTCCCTTACGTGACTTCCGCCCACCCCTAGTTTTCATATATCGTATGATATGTAAATCTATTAAAAAGGATATGCAGACAAGTATCCTGGCTACTCAAAATTAAAATTGTATATGTTGTTCCTAGTACTCTAATTAAACTTCACAGATTCTTTTATAGTGTATGTGAAAAAGAGAAATAAAAACTTGTGGTCAGAATTGTAAAATAGATTTATTTAAAGAGATACCTCTCTCTCTTTAAACTCATTTGTTTTCATAAAATTAATAAGAAAATTCATTATAAACATTGTAACAGTTTTCCACTGTTAAATAATCTTACCTCCTATGTTTCTTTACACAAAATATTCCTCCTCCTGCAAGGGCTACCATCACACCACTAGTGAATGGAACTCAGACACCTCAAAGATTTATTGGGGGTGAGGGTCTTGTTTTGAGGTGTTTTGAGGTAGTAGGAGTGTGTATCTGTGAGAGAGCTGTAAGGAGAGATTGGGTGGGTGAGGTTTTTTTTGGGAGGTACTGGGATGGGTGTGGTGCTTTGGGATGATTTATGTATTGTGCTGGCATCATGTGTGGTGGTGGTTTGTGATGTGCCTTTGAGTGTGGATGAGGTTGTGTGTTTGAGCATGAGTGAGGGTGTGGGTGTGGGTTTGGGTGAGGGTGTGTGCTAGGTGAGGGTATTCTTGGGTGAGGGTGTTCTTTGAGGGAGGGTTTTGGTGAGGGTGTTTTTTGGGTGGGTTTTGGGATATGGGTCTGGTTATCTGACATGACATTCACTTCTGTTACAGTGCTACACTATTGAGTGTGTTGCGTATAGTGGAGTACAGTGTTATAGAGTGGTGTAGAGTGGACAGATTGTTGTAGAGTAGAGTGGCATATAGAAGGGTACTGTAGTAGAATGAAATGGCATAGAGTGGAGTAGTGTCATAAAGTGGACTGGCGTAGAGTGTCAGAGTAGAGTGGCATAGAGTAACATGGAGTGTAGTGGCATTGAGTTGAGTAGTGGAGTAGATTGGAGTGTACTGTAGAACATGGTGGAGTAAAATTGCATGAAGTGGTGTAGAGGGAGTCGCATAGAGTGTCGTAGAGTGGTGTAGTGCCGCAGAGCGGCATAGAGTGGATTAGAGCATCATAGAGTGGAGTGTTGTAGAGTGAATTAGAGTGGCCTAGAATGAAATGGCATAAAGTTCAGTAGTGAAGAGTAGACTGGCATAGAGTGCAGTGGCTTAGAGTGCATTGGTTTTGAGTAATAGGCATACAGTGCATTGGAGTAGAGTGGTGCAGTGTAGAGTAGTGCAGAATAGAGTAGAGTGGAGTGGTGCAGAGTAGACTGCAGTGCGTTGAGTGCAGTGGAGTTGAGTGGAATGGCGCAGGTAGTGTCATAGAGTGACATAGAGTAGAGAGGAGCGTCAAAGAGTGAAGTGTTGCCAAGTGGAGTAGAGTGACCTAGAGTGAAGTAGCATTAAGTATAGTGGTGCAGAGTAGATTGGCACAGAGTGGATTGGTTTTGAGTAAAGTGGTATCGACTGCATTGACACAGAGTGCATTGGTGCAGTGGCATAGAGTAGAGTGACGCAGGTTAGAGTGGTGCCGAGTGGAGCGGAGTGGTGCAGAGTAGAGTGCAGTGGCATAGAATAGAATGGCGTAGAGTTCAGGCCATCGGCGCAGTAGTTGTAGCGTGCAGCTGCAGCATGGGTGCACCAGTTGCCTCAAATCAGTCCTGTGGCTAGGCGGCCTGCCTCATAAATTAAATGGTGGGCTTCTGAAGCCTCTCAATAGTGAAGATGGGTTGGCCCTCTCTCCTGTTTACCAGCCCAGCATCATCTTCTTTGTTGTAGCACATTCTGATGACCAATGTATATAGATATAACTACACTACTATAGGGGCAGCAATTATATGTTACGTTATTAATGTTTATATACTGCATTCTATGGAAAATATGGCCCACGGCTCAAACGCCATGTATGTGCTTAGTTTGATGTAAGCAAAATGTTCTATTTAATGTATTGTGTTGGACATTTGTGTGTGTTCGATGCTATTGAAAAGTGCTCTTCAGGGACACATTGCAGCCGGCTGTATAGTATATCTGCGCTGTGTGGGGTGTATGCAAGGTCTGTCCAGTGCATTCTGTTTGATGCTTGTGTGTGTTTTTAACTACTTACAATGCTCTTGGGAGCTGCGTGCCATCCAGATATATGGTATTTCTGAGCTATGTGCTATATAAGCTCTACTACCCAGTGTGCGCTATTACATGTCTGTGTTTGATGTACATTATCAAAAAGTGTTGTTGGGTACTACAGTGCACCACAACAGTCAGCTGTGTGCTCTACTCTATCAGAGGCGCACAGTCAACATACCTTTGCAAACTGGTTTCAGAGGCTTAGTTTTTTTCTGGTTTCAGTACTCCCAGGGCCTATTCCTTGCATTTGAAATTTACATTTACTGCTGTAGTGTGAGAATGCATTTCATGAAAAGGAATATAAAGTCAGATTGCCAAAAGACAAAATACCAGTCATGTGTTTAAAGAGCCTGGAAAGACCTTGTCTTGGCACTAAATAGAGTTATAATTAAAAAAGTATGTATTCATTTGTAATGTGACTTTTCTGTCTTTGTTCCCTTTAACTATCAGTCATGGATCTTATCATTCAGGCAGCCCTAGAGCACAATTAAAGTCCTTTCTATTTATATTTGCTGTTCAAAGTATAAACAGATAGGTGCTGAAAATACGGCTTTAGGTGACTGCCTTTTTTTGCCAGTGTGGCAAAGTGGTAGGTGGTGGGCCTAGGTGCTGTAGGGGGCCCTCCATGTGCTTTGCAGGGTGGCCCCCTCAAGTTTCGTTACGCCACTGATATATGTGGACCGTTCAGTGCCAGAGGTATCGGAACTAAGTATGCCATAGTCATGATGGACTATTTTACTAAATGGCCCGAGGTTGCGTTTGTGAAGGATATCAAATCTTTCAATATGAAAGATGTTTACAGGGAGATTTTTCATAGAGAGGGTTATCCGGAGAGCGTCACGACTGACAATGGTCCACAATTTCTGGCTAATGAATTTGGTGAATATTTGAAGGGATGTGGCGTAAAGCATTGTACCACTGCTGTTTACAATCCTAGGGAAAACGGCATGGTTGCAAGATTTAACCGTGTGTTGAAGGAATGTGTGCAGTTGGCTGATGCAGATGGCTTGGATTGTAAAAGAGATGTGAAGGAGATGATGTGGAGTTACCACAATACACCTCATTCTGCCACTCAGGAAACTCCTTTCAGCCGTCTTAAGGGGCGCTCGGCATGTAACAAGGTGACACCAGCATGGATGTGTAAAGTGTCTACTCGTGTTGACAGGAATGAGTTGGCACGCAGGGTGCATGACTACCAAGATAAGTACATACACAGACACAATGACAAGATAAGGAGCTGTGTCCACAATTTCAGTCTGGGTGATAGGGTAAGGATATATCTTGTGGGAAATCAAAGAGTGGGGATGTCTAAATGGTCCAAACCCAAACAGGTGTTGAAGGTTGTTGGTAACAATTTGTGGCTTGATGATGGGAGGAGATGGAATGTGCGGAAGGTTACCCTGTGTAATAAGTTGGAATGCAACACTTGGTTGCAGGTAAAAAAACGGTTCTGGTTCTTCTGTTCCTAGTGAGCCTGCATGTGGGAGGCCAGATCGTGTCAAGTTGAAACCGAGCTGGCAGAAAGATTATCTATGTTCTTAGAATTTGTATTCGGTTCAAGCAATTTCTTTTTTTTATTACTACATTTTTTAAAGTGGTTTCTTTGTTTTTTTGTGTTAAGGGGGATATGTTGTATTCATGTATGTTGTTTTCTAGCAACACCTGCATCTGTTTTCTATCTCCACTGGATTCTGGAATGTGGAATCCGGAGAGCAGGCAGTTGCTGAGGAAGGCGTATCTATGGGGTTGTTCTGCCTAACTAATACACCACTTTGACCAACTCTACATGACTCAAGTGATCTTAAAAGTAATCACCCCCTAAATGCTTGTATGTACTAGTTACTTCTCACAGAAAAAAATATCCTCAATCTTCCCCTTAACTTTATTCTGTACTCAACTGACAGAAAAACGTGTGGTTTTCAAAAGGGAAACACCATTCGCTTGGAATTTGAATTATTTATTTTCAGGAAATGATTTGAAGAGTAGTTATATAACTATTTCTAAACAAGTTGCAGACCAATGGAGACCTTTCGAAAATCATGACCTGGTCTGGGCAGTGTAAAAAGCTGTGAACCACCAAAAACAGGGAGAAATTTTCTAAATATTTTTGGGGCAAAATGCACCTCAGTGACTGTACCTGTCTAGTGAGAAAAGCAAGGGTACTTAAACTCATCTTTGTTATAGACCATTCATTATTTCAATGAGACAAGATAAGGAAGTCACTTACAATTTAGAAGATTATATCAGAATATAGAGATATTAAAATTATAGGGAGATCACAAAGGATACTAAAGGCCATTAATTTGAACCGCAATGTTGCCCTTTCCACCAAATCAAGGCAATATAAACCATCAACAAAGCCAGCATTCAGACCCCGCCCAGGATGTGAAGGGCAGAGTGTGTCAATTTTGGATTGGCTTAGCCAAACTGTGTGCGAGAAGGCTTGTCGTGATAAGAGCAAGCGCCTTAGCTTTTCAGGGTTTTTCCTCTTTATAGTCACTTGGGTAGAGAGAAGTTTAAAAGAAAATAAATGAATGGTTAAAATGTCTTCAGGGGCGAGTCATCACTAGTCCATTTTAGCACGTACTTTCTCCATTTGTTCATAGAAAGAGACACCTAAGCCCCCAGACTATTGCTTTTGCCCATCTTAATAGTGACAGCGAAAGATTTGTGAACTTTGAGGATGCTCTTTCATCTTTCGGGTGGATAAAATAGACCCAATATACACAATTCTGCATCGTGTAAGCCCTCCATCTCAATTATTTTTTCAAGCGTACACAGTATTTCAGCTCAGCATTGTGCAATTACTGGGCATCCCCACAGTGGTGTAACGAAAGTTGAGGGGCCCCCCTGCAAGGTACACAGAGGGAGCCACTCCGGATTTAATCCAGAGCTCGCAGGCCTGAGTACTGTGCTGAGGGGGCCCCCTGCAGCTCAGGTGCAACCTCCTATATGACGACCTAGTTGCGTTCTGAGCAACTCTGATGCCATCAAGTGCAACTGCATCAATAAATTATTTTGAATTCTCCTTCCATGTACATCTACCTCCTCTCAGCCATCACCAAACCTGCAATCGCTGCTGCTGTTCCCAGGCAATCATATGAGCTGTCCACCAAATATTGCACATTCTGCTCTATTATTGAAAATGTGACTGAAAACAAAACCCAGGTCGTGTTGTTCTGCCAATCTCTGAAAATTCTTCAGCAAGTTTTGCACTGTGCAATTGCCATAGGTCGATGTTCTGACCACCATGTAAGCCCTTTTCTCCAATCTTTTATCCAGATGAACAGATAGAGCAGTGTCCTCTGATATGATTGTCCTTGTGAAATCCCTCCAGCCATCAAAGAAATCACCTTGACTACTGGGAAAACTCCTCTGTAAAGCCTTGGGGAGACTCATTTTGAAAGTCACATCTGACTTCTGAAAACGTTGTGATGCCACAACAGAGACAGGTGACACGCCATAAAGATGATAATAGCTTAAAATAATTACTTTTTTTATCTCCCACTAGGATGTATCTCAACTTTTTGAGTCTCCAAGCAGGGTGACAGTGATTTTTGAAGGACAGTCAATTGAAGACACCACAGTTTGAAATATTTGTGGAAACCGAGGAAGGTTTTAAGGGCAGGTGACTCTCTAGAAATCAAAAATAGGCATTATGGTTGTTTGGAGGAGGAACATGTGTCCAAGAAGAGTGACGCCCTCCAGATAAGGGTGCGATGAGAGGTAGGCACTAGTCTTGGGATGCTAGGTAGACACAGTGTTTATTTGCCAATAAAACACCCTTTTAAGCCGTGGGTATAATGTTCATGCTGCATAGTTTCGTCTTACCTAAAAAGTAATATTCCCCACCTGTGACCTCAGTGTTACACAAGGATATCTGCCACAGCTCCCATTATCTCACTGAGCTATATTAGCACACACAGAGGTGGGTGAGCCGCTGAAAGCTTGAGTAAAGCTAGAGCCAGATGCCTGGTTGTGGCTCTGCCCGGGGTCCTCTTGGACCCTCAAGCCCAAAACAAACTTTTATGTGGCTTCTGCCCACCACGTTTAGCGAGGAACAGAAAACCTTAATCATTGGTGTAAAAAGGTAGAGAAACAAATACCCGTTCAGTTGCTGAATTCCACTGAAACATGAAAATGTGTGATCCTGGCCAAATATTTTATTTCACACAGTCTTCCACAAAAGCACCTTTAAACACATGAGTTCTGGGTGTTTCCTGTGGGGGGGATTTGTGTTTGACTTGACTATAATATTGTTCCTTTAAATACAGAAGTGTTTGTCACTCGCGTTGCTGCACTTGCTACAAAGATGTATTCACTGGTTCAAGTGGTTTTCCTCCAGCATCGAAGGGGTAAAGCGAGATCGGGTCATGTCGTACGACCCCCTCCGTTCTCTATCAGGAGCTCTTCCGCCAAAGTGCAGTGCTGAGCGGGCCCCCTGGAGGTTGGGAGTCCACCGCACAGCGGGGGCTGCGGGGGCCTGTGTTACGTCCCTGCATCCCTATACCAAAATGCCAAATGTTTGCTTCAGTTTGAGTGCTCGGAGGCAGTCAGAACTCCTTGAGGAAATATACTATGAGCTCTCATTGATAGATAGATAGATTCTTATACTATGAATATTTGAATTGGGCCAATTCATTTACTAATGACTGTTTCTTGCGCTAAATGGTGTGAATGCCATCCTATAAAACCGTTCTTTCTTCCTCCTAAAAAAAGAATTGATTTTCTAAATGCAATACAATGTTGCATTCAGTAGAATTTCTACATTGTTGACACGTTTACTAATGAACTTCATAACTTGTCTTAGGTTTGGTATTAAATCTTGGGTCACATAACTTAGGGGCCGATTAGGATTGCTGTTTTTCCGCATCCTCCGGGCCAGCGGAAGTGTCCGCCGGCCCGGAGGATGCGGAAAAACCGCAGCGGAGCCTTGAAAGACCCCCCGCCAGATTAGGATGGCTGGGGGGTGAGGAAGACCGCCCGCAGCTTTTCCGCCGCGGTCGCCTTCCGACCGCGGCGGAAAAGCTCCAACATGTCTGGCGGAGTCTATTAGACACCGCCAGGCATATTAGGATGTTGGTGGTCCTATGCCTTTGCACGGCGGCATTTCCACCGTGGAAAGGCATACGTATTTTCACTTTGGGGGCCCGTTGCGGGCCCCCTGGGTGAGGGGGGGTGCACATGGGAGGTACCTATGGTACCCCCCTGCATTTGCGTACACAAAGCAGCAGGCACTGCGCGGTGCCTGCCGCTTTGTGCATGCAAATGCGATGCATGCATTTTCAACCTTGCGGCGGGTGCAGCTTGAAGCTGCCCCCGACCCAATGTTAAAGATAGAGGAAGTGACCGCCACCCGGGCGGTCACATCCTAATCTGCTCAGAGGGAACGCCGCAGCCCTTGCGGACGTTCCCTCCTCCTAATGGGCCCCTAAGTCTCTGTAAGCACCTTGAAATATGGGGAACAGGGTCAAGACTGATTTGCATATGGCTGGGTCTGAACTTAAATGGCATGGGATGCAAAAAAATGATGGATTTAGGCCCAGAGTTCTGTACTGGGGTGAATGTTTGACATTGTGCGGCATTCTGCCCCATCAATTGTTCTTTTTGCATTTGTCACCCCGAGTGGGATGGGTATGCCCAGATGTGGGTGCCTTGCTCTCCATGCCACTGGAGTCAAGCTGGCTGATGAGGGGTAGTGCCCCGAAAACAGTCCCAGGGTGTTTGTTTCCAGTCCAGTGAGGACCTGGCCTGGCAGTTCGGGCTGGACTGTTCCGATGGGGAACAGGGGCAACACTGATTTGCATATGGCTGGGTCTGAACTAGAATGGAATGGGGAGCAACAAATCGATGGATTTAGGCCCTGATCTCTGTACTGGGGTGAATGTTTGACATTTTGCAGCATCAATTGTTCTTTGAGCAAATCGAAACATGTCACAACAGCCCTACGCACCATTATAATATAATTAATATTGATTCTGTAATAGTCTTTCATAAAAAAGCATGTTTTAGACTTTTTTTCCACATGTTTGCGATTGCTGTAAACCCTAAGGGCCTTATTTTGAAACCTATTTAGTTAAGTGTGTAAATCAGACATACACAGTGAAATAGTTTGATTTAAAAGTGTAAAACTATTTTTGTTTATTCAAAAATGTTGATGTTGTATTACAGTGGATTGACTCTCATGGGTGTTTATGTGAGTACATCAACTTCTGTGAGTCTAAAGTAGGCATTTCAAAAAAGCATTAGTAAAGAATGCACTAGAGATTTGTAGACACCCTCAGAAATACACAAATTAATTTCCAACCCATTTGTATGGAGGAAATGTATCAAGGTTTGGTTCTGTGAGTGACAGAAGTAAATCACTTCTTATAGCGTGGAGCAGAAGGACCTTACACAACTGAATGGGGTGGGGGAAGCGGGTTTTTCGGTGGAGTAAAAAAAATAGCAACTACATTTCTGCAAGGGGAGTGCGAAATTCACAATATTTTGTTTGGCATAAATTTGCAAAATTTCACTAAAATTACTCGAAATCAGGTGAAATGAAAAACTACATTTTACTGCTAAATTTAAGAGTGAAAAGAGTCCTTGTGTCCATTTTGGATGCAAGGATATTTCACCTTGAAAGAAAAAACCCATAAAAAATACAAATGCTGAGAACCACCATGATTAAGTTGTGGCTGTGTGCTCTGCTCCTTTTATTTGTGTCTGTACTCTATGAGACATGACTCAGGGATTTTACATAAGAAGCACAGCACACAATTACTGAAATTAGGCCAACACATGAGTGTAGATATGCAACAATTCTCACCTACAAAAAGGTAATTTACAAACGTTTTCCAGAACTTCATCTGGAAAGGTGAGTTTGGTGCAGGCTGACAGGTATAAACTGGAACAACTACATACATGTATGGCATGAGAAAATCTACACAGATGCAAGGATAATATCCCAGGGTGAACTTAATATAATGGTAATAGTTTTAATCATATATATGCATACATAGATACAGATTTTAACAATACAATTGGACAATTTTCTATATGATTCTGTATAATTAGAATATAAGTTATCAGAGGTAAAATTAAAAATAGCAAAAGCACACAGAAACCACAAGAATGACCTATTACAAATATTAATAATAATACAAAATACTGTTCACACATTAAATATCCAAAACAAAAAATCTTTCTAAATATTAGTAATATGTACAATTAAACAATTAAAAAAATATGAACAGTAGCAAAAATAAATGGAAACAATATAATTCATGTGATGGAACATAAAACATTAAAAATCTAAGTAGGAAATGCATTTTCCTTAAACAATTGTTTGACAATAGAACGTATTAAGAATAAAAAAAAACATTTTTAAATACAATAGCTACAGTTATTACTACATGTCCATTAGGGAAAGTATTAGACTCCATAACAGTTAGATTTACTATTCCCACTTCAGTCTAGCAGTAGGGGAAGCACTGAATTCTGAGGGATTACATATAACGTTCCAACTCTACATCATTGTTTTTTATAAATCATTAAAAAGTTTTACAGGAAAATATGAATTCATATTAGATAAAAAATAACTACTATATCATTTAAGAAAAAAACAAAAAATTTGAACACTTTTACATTAATAAACATAAAATTCACTTCCTTGCCTACGAACCAAAAAACCCAAGAAATAAAAAACTGTACATAAATATTTTCAAATATAGTACATGCATCAACCATTATTAAATACCATTATCAGAAAGTTAGTTAAATATTTTGAACAATTCACTAAAAGAAATCAATTAAATAACCTCCCACCCTATTTATCTATGAATCCCACAAATTGCTACAAAATAAAATTAAAATAATTATTAAGCATTAAAGTAATCAAAGGTAAAAATCTTTTTACAAAATAAATGTAAATTTACAATAAGAAATGTAATCTAAATTATAGTCTAACTTTCCATCCTATTCCCTTAAAACACCAGCAACTAGCAATTACACTTTAAATTACCAATTAAGTTTAACTATTAAAAAAAAATATATAGCCATTATACTAAATACTAATAACTAAAATTGATATATTAACTAAAACACAAAATTAATCAAAACATTATATTTATTACAGCTATATCAAAGTGAATATAGATATACCAAAAGAAAAATGATAATCTCTGACTAATGGACAATAACATGCCTACAAAATCAAAAGAATTAAAGGCCCCAATGACAGGAAATAAGGATTGAAATCTAACGGCAACCAATCAGTGCCAAAAATAAGAGAGACGCATAGTTGGTCTTGATGAAGATGGAATATTAAATAGAACCATCAAAACGCGTCAGAGCTGCACCCAACACAATCCGGGGGAACAGCTGACCTTATAGATATAAAACGATTAGATTGTATTATTATTATTATTTTATTTTTGTAAAGCGCGTAGTCACCAAGAGGTATCCCAGCGCTGGTGGACCCTATCTCCTGAGTTCAGTGGACCGGGGGAGAATATGGGGAAGGGGGGCAGACAGTAAGGGGGACGCGAGGGTGAATCATTGGGGAAAAAGGTGAGTTTTAAGGAGCTTCCTGAAGCGGAGATATTGTGGTTCCAGTCGCAGGTCATGGGGAAGCAGGTTCCAGAGACGTGCGGTATGGACCGAGAAGCGTCTTCCTCCTGAGCGGGCTTTCTTGTATCTGGGGATCGTGATGAAGTTTTCCGTGTCCGAGCGGAGGGGTCTTGTGGGTTTGTAGGGTATGATAAATTTCCTGAGGACAAGGGGGCCTTGATTTCGTAGCAGTTTATGGGCCAGGCACAGGGCTTTGAATTTGACCCGCTCCCTTATCGGAAGCCAGTGGAGGAGTTTTAGGGCCGGTTTAGCCGAAACTCTGGCAGGGGTGTTTGTGAGAATCCGCGCCGCCGTGTTCTGGATTCTCTGGAGCTTGTTAAGCGTCGCTTCGGGGGCGCCCAGATAGATCACATTGCTGTAATCCAGCCTTGAGAGTATTAACCCTTGAATTAGCAATTTTGGGGATTTGGGAGGCAGGAGGGGCAGGACTTTCCTCAGCGATTTCAGAAGCCCGAAGCAGGTCCCCGCTACGGTCTTTGCTTGTGTAGTGAGTGAGAGGTCTTTGTCAAGCCACACACCAAGACTTTTTACTTCTACTTTTGGATCAGGGGGGGGGCCCATACAAGCTGGCCAGATGTTCGGGGAGAGTGTAAGTCCTTTTGAGCCAAGGAGCAGAACCTCAGTTTTTGTCCCGTTTAATTTCAAGGCTGAGCTGTTCATCCAGCAGTGGACCTGCTTGAGGCAGTTGGATAAATCGGCTGCTTGTTGTCTGGGGTGGGATAATGACACCACTAGTTGAGTGTCGTCAGCGTAGCTTACTACGCTCACTCCGAACGGGGTGATGACCTCCTCCAATGTGGACATATAGATATTAAATAATGTTGGGCTCAGGGAGGAGCCCTGAGGCACCCCACATTGGAGGGGAATTTCGGAGGAGCGGGCGTTCTTCTCCCAGATCTGATAGTTCCGCTGAGTCAAAAAGGATGATAGCCAGGAGAGTGCCAGGCCTTCCACACCAACTCTCTTGAGTCTTTTGATGAGAAGTTGGTGGTTGACGGTATCAAAGGCCGCACTTAGGTCGAGGAGGATCACTGCCACTGACCCTCCTCCGTCCAGTAGTGCTTTGGCCTCCTCCACCGCTGCCAGGAGGGCGATGTCAGTGCCCTGCCCTGGGCGGAAGCCCGTCTGGGAACTATTTAGTTTGTTATTGACCTCCAGGAACTGGGAAAGTTGTTTGTTAACCAGTTTTCAGCAATCTTGCTGACTCCTGGGAGTAGGGAGATGGGCCTATAGTTGGCTAGATTTTCGGGGTCAAGGGAAGGTTTTTTTTAATAAAGCTTTCACAACCGCCATCTTCCAGCTTGGCGGTACGATAGCCTGTTGGAATGAGGCGTTGATCAGATGGGTCAGAGAGGGGATAACCGTAGAGGCTACCTCCTTGAGGATCCGAAGTGGGACGGGGTCCCTGGGGGATCCACTTTTTATGGATTTTAACGTATTGCCTACTTCTTCGATCGAGACTTGACCCCAGGAGGAGAGACAGCTGGGTGTTGGGGAGTGTGGGCGATCATTTTCTTCGCACGGACTCGTAGTGGGGATTGAGTCAAGAATGTTTTGAATTTTTTCGTGGAAAAAGTTGGCCAACTGTTGGCATTTTACCTGATCAGCTTTGGGGTCTGTGGGGTGTCTCGGTCCCGGTTCTGGGGTTTTAAGGAGTTCTTTAAGGATAGCATAGGATTCCTTACTTGAACTTGCCGCTTTCTCTATTCTTGCCTGGAAGAAAGCACTTTTAGTTTTTCGAATCGCAGTTTTATACCTCAAGAGAGAACTAGAATAGGCATCTTTGTTTGGTTGCGATTTGTTTTTTCTCCAAGAGCGTTCTGTTCTCTTGCATTGTTGGCGCAGTAATTTGAGCTCTGGGGTGTACCATAAGGCGGACGATACTCTTTTGGAATGTTTAAAGGAGGTCGTTTTGGGGAGGAGAGTGTCGAGGGAGGAAGTAATCCATTCATTGAACTGCTTATCGGCCGTGGAGGGATCGGTGGATAGCTCAGGGAGGGATTCTGTAAGAGCACTGACCCATTCCCTGGGTGTGAGTTTCTTCCACCTTCTATCAGAGACCTGGATCTTAGTAGTTTGAGCAGTCATGGTGGGTATTTCCCAGAAAATAGGGACCAAAAATGGTCTGTCCATGGAAGGGTCAGGGGTGGCCTGGTGGTAATGGTTGCTACATTGGTGAGGACGGGGTCCAATAGGTGTCCCCTGTCATGGGTAGGCTCGCTGTTGACCAGTCGAATGTTGAGTGACAGTAGGTCTTGGAGGAGATCGGAGGCTATCCGATCGGTAGGGTCCATGAAATGAAAGTTCAGGTCACCTAGGATCAAAAAGTTGGAGGCTGAAGATGCTAGTTGTGAGGCAGATTCAATAGCGGCATTGAGGAAGTTCCCAGGGGCACCTGGGGGGTGGTAGATCAAGAGCCCTGACAGGGAGTTGGTTGGTGAGGTTTGGATGGAAAATTGACAGCTTTCGCAGTCCTCGATATGGGCGTTGGAGATTCTACAGGTAAGTTGTTCCCTGAAGACTATAGCTACACCCCCTCCCCTCCCTTTGGGTCTATGTAGGGCTTGACAGAGGTACCCTGGGGGAAGGGCCGTGACGATGTCTGAGTCAGAGCTGTCAGACAGCCACGTTTCTGTTAAAGACAACAGATCAAAGTTATGGTCTTGGATCAACAAATGTGTTTCAAGCGCATGTTTGGGGAGGGAGCGGCAGTTGAGAAGTCCCATCCTCAGTCCGGGTCTGCTGAGCCCATGGGAGTAGGGTTGCAGAGCTTGCAATTGAAGAAGGGCTTACCATCAGTGTGTGTGTGGTAGCAGGCCAGGATTGTCTTAGGTTGAAGCGCGCGGAGCATATCTCCAGTATACACCACCCGGTCGTGAGGGGCATCCGACAGAGTCTCTGGGCCTGGGTCCGTCTGGGCCCGGACGGGCCGAGACGGGCTTGCCTTAGGCGCTCCCGCTGCGCTCGTCCGCTGCGCTTCCGGCCCTGACACATTTTATAGTTAGTTGGTGGAAGTAACGCTGGCTGGGGGGCGTGGCCTAAAGGGGGCGTGGCCTGCGCCCTCGCGGTGCTCGCCGAGGGGGGGTGAATGGCGGGAGGCGGCGCGGCAGCGTTAGGACTCCGCTACCCGTGCCTCTGAGTATCTCTGGTGCCCTGCGGTGAGTTGCAGATGGGCAGGAATTAAAAACAAAGTGGCAGGTACAATTTTAAAAAAACAAGTAAAACAGAGTGCGCTCTCCCGGCTGCTTTGCCTCAGGAGTTGTTGACAGGGTTGGTATGAGACGGTAGTGTTCAGCGTCTTATACGCTGGCTGGGGGGCGTGGCCTAAAGGGGGCGTGGCCTGCACCCTCGCGGTGCGCGCCGAGGGGGGGTGAATGGCGGGAGGCGGCGCGGCAGCGTTAGGACTCCGCTACCCGTGCCTCTGAGTATCTCTGGTGCCCTGCGGTGAGTTGCAGATGGGCAGGAATTACAAACAAAGTGGCAGGTACAATTTTAAAAAAACAAGTAAAACAGAGTGCGCTCTCCCGGCTGCTTTGCCTCAGGAGTTGTTGACAGTTATAGATATAAAACGATTAGATTGTATCTAGGACTAGCTATTGAATTGTTGAACCCAGATGTGTTATTCAATGACAAAATGTACTGTCTTTATTTGTCTCTCTCTTAACTGTTTGTTGGTGTATTTAATCGAGGGATAGATAAAAAAATTTAAACATTCCCCTTCCTTCTTTTCGAATTGGAATAATGTATAAATAGTTTTTGTAAGTAGTGTTTTCAAATTAAATAGGTTTCCTTTAAGGGCATTCGAAATATATGTGCAGATGGTATATGAATTTGGTTTTTAAATGTGATTATAGACAGTTCCATGTCTAATTTTTAATTGTGATGATTGTTGATTTTTAATAATAACATTTTAATATTTACTTTTCAATTAGTATGGTCCTATTTAGTATTGTATATGTTCTAACACATGGGATTTAGTGTTTATTGCTGGGAATTTAAAAGATCCAGCATGTATTCAACCTTCTACCAAGGGAATTTTATTTTTACTTGTATACGATATATTAAACCCGATATTTGCATTATTCTTCGCTGCCACCATGTGCGGTGGTGGCAAGCCTCCCCTCCCACTCTCTCTGCACCCCACAAACCAGGCAATCTCAGACTCACCGGACTGGACTGTTGGAGAGGCAATTGAGACAAGGAGACAACTGAGACTAATAGTGCACCTGCTATACTTATGAGAAATGCAAACACTCACTATCCCTTTACTTACTCATCAGGAGGGCAGATACCTGTATTCTCCATTAAGCAATCATCTTTCGTTCAGCTTGATAGACGAATATGATGTAGACTGTGTGCATGAGTGCCACTATTTTAATTTGCTTTCCATGGTAAAGACATTGAATGGAAGCTGCTACGATATAGTGGTGATGAAGAGGTACTGTACTAGGCTTCTTTCTGGCTGCTAAAACTTTACATTTTGTCTGCTGAAGTCCCTGATTTCCCACACCCTATATATCTTTAAAAGGGCCAATGATTGAGACTGAAATAGAAAAAAATCACAAACAAAAAAAATGCTAACAAAAAACCCACAAAACTCACAAACACACACATAAACAACGATCCACTGATGCCAATGTTGATATGCCTCTTATGATACCAGTATGAAAGGCTCATTCTTCAAATGTTACACATGACCAGTATGCCTACAAAAACTGTTAACTTTCATTTGCTGCACACTTTTCCTATAAAAAGAATGTGATTTAAAAGAAATTCCTGGCTTTGTGTCCCCTTTTGAAACAAAAAAGGTAACAGATATGGTCTTGTCTATCAAGTAAAGAGGCTGACAACAATTAATATTATTTGAATTTATAATGCGCAGCAGCTACCCAAAAAGGGTTTCCCTGCGCAACCGCAGATCCGAGGTGTGAATGAGTCATAGTAGCTGGTTAATTGTTGAAGAGCCATGTCTTCAAGGATTTGCTAAATTGAACATAGTCAGTCTCATTGCGTAGTGCTGTAGGCAGTGCAATCCACAGTGAGGGACCCAGATAGGAAAACAACTTCCCCCACTGCTTCGGGATCCGAAGTGTTTGCAGTGCCCTCCACATCTGATTAGCTGCCCTACAGGAAAAAACGGTCTTGGCATACTAGCTCACAATTCCTGCCAGTAAGAATATTACAAATGTGGCATGTTCTGTTGGATTGCTGAGTATTCGCCAAATTAGCAATTCAAAGTCTTGTCTTTAGATTTCTTTCAATGAATGCCCCTAACACAGCTAAACCTGACTTTTTATGTTTTTGCTAAACTCAAATGACTTGCTGAAATGGGTAATTTACATGTGGTGATAGCCTTCAGTTGAAATTTCTACAGCAATCCAATTTTTGACCCCTCTGGACTCCCAGATCTCTGAAAAAGCACAGACAAAGCGAGTCTTAAATAGTTATTGTCAGACCACTCAGTCAGTCAGTAAGTCAAATCACTTTATTCAATTTTTTATTTTGTTAAAGTAAAAATGTACAGAATAAAAACATCCATTGTTATACAAAATATTAAAATAAACTGTTAAAATCATCCATTATATACCGAATAAGAGCATAGAATTCATCCTTGGATATTGTGCAATCGCCTGGTCTTCCAAGAGAGGGATAAAAATCCCCCAACACAGTAACAGACAAAGTTATATGGCAATGATTGTAAAAAAAACATTCCTGGGCTACATTGGCTGAAATTATATTTATTCATGATTGGCAATATGAATCTTTTATGGTGTTCCACATAGAATTTACAAAAGAAGAAAATGTGCAAATTCAATTGTGTGGACACCCCATCACACGGGCAGGGCGGGAGCTAGTGTAAGGAAACAATTCCTGATGGATAAGCCAACATACAGGCGATAAGATTCAAATGAAACCTAAGTAAAACAATGGCGTGGATTTGTCACGGTGAGTAAGTATGGAGCTGTCCCTTCCCGGTCAATCGGCCCCTCTAGGTAAGATTTTACTGCAGATTTTAAACAGTTAGTTTTATGTCTCTTGTCTGCCCTCTGTTTTAGGAATCACATTTTGATCTCCTTTTTAGAGATGGTAGAGCAATTGGTTGGCGTGACAAATAAATGCTCTAAGCCAAGGGAGATGAGACTATTCTTAATGTATGTAATCCAAGGGATCCTAAGGGAATGTTCCAAAGAGAAACGATCTTCTATTAACTTCTGAGTGAGGTTAATAGATTCACTTCTCCAACTGAAATGCCATAATAGGAATCGAGCCTAGCTAATCAGATCACTTATGTATGGGACATCCAGTTCTGCGTGACATCAAATTTGAACAGCTTATGAGGAGGCCTAATAGTTTTTTCCTGAAAGTGGCCTCAATAGTCTGGAGAGCTGAATAGTTGGAGTGTTTCCAGAAAAGAAGGTATCTGTTTGGTTCACTTTCTGAGCTGCTATATGGAAATTTAGTATCTTCTTATCCTTGCAGCCAGTAATTAATAAAGGACTTTGCCTCCTTGGTTTTCGTGTCCAGTTTATGCATGTAATTCACATAAGCCTCTAATAAAGCTAGACCCGTACAGGACATTAGCGCATCGTCATCTGTGTAAAGGAGAATTGGGATGCGCACATTGTTTATCTTTGCGACATCTGAAGATGAGTCTAACTCGTGCTTCCACCTATTGGTGTAGATTGAAAAGATAAATGGGGCAAGGATGCAACCCTGTCCGAATCCCCTATTGATTGGAAACCACCTGGTTCACTCTTCCTGCTTCCCATAGCGGATGGTGGCCGAAGCCGAAGAGTACAGGTGCATGATAAAAATGACGATTGCCTTGTCAATGCCCATCTCCTTCATTATCCTACACAGGTGATGATGAGCAACGCAGTCAAACGCTGCGGATAAGTCCATAAACGGCAAGTACACCTTGCCTTGTTTGGCTTGGGTATACTTGGCAATTCGCAGACTAAATTTAAAGCATTGATCCTGGCTGCCTTTCTCCTTTTTAAATCCGTATTGTACCGGGATTAGGACATTGTTGAAAGTGGCCCATTTCTGCAATCTGTTCAGTGGAACTCGACCCATAAGTTTGGCGGAAACTGTCCAGGAGCGAAAGCGGTCTTTAGTTTTTAGCCTCAGATTTATCTCCTTTCTTATAGATAGAAATTAAAATAGATTTTGACCATTAATCTGGTGGGCCCACAGCGGGGACTGCGGTAAAAACATTGGTCAGCACCGGTCCCCATAGATCCAGCTGCTCAGAAAAGAAATCTATTGGGGTATCGTCGGGGCCGGGGGCTCTGTTGCTGAAGCGCTGCATGAGGGCCTCCCTGACCTCAAGGTTGTTAAAATTTCGGATGGATTTAGTGGGTGGCATAATTGTTGACCACTGTGAGTTCTCTCCTTCACATGTTTCCTCGTCCACATGGCAATCTAAGCTTAAGCCCGTCGATTATTTGAGGAAGGGAGCGCTGATTACCCTCCAAAAATCGCCGGTCTTATTCAAAAAGGCAGCTTGGTGCAGTTGATCCCATGCTTCTTCAATCAGGGTTTTAAGTCTGGTCTTTCTAAGCCTGTACCAGTGTCAGGGAAGCTTGACTTGATCCACATCCCTTGGGGTGGTTCTAAGTGCCTGATGTAAGTTTGATAGAGACTGTGTGCAAGCTTGATCAAACCATCTTGGGTCTGATGAATTGGTAATAGGGCTTTTCCTAGTTAAGTGTTTTTTTATCTTGAGCTATAGCTGTTCAAAAGCAGTTGATACCTTGGTTGGATCAAGATCTGGTTCTTGGCAGGTCATAATATCATTTTGCCTATTTACAACCATAATACGGATGATATTTACTTTATCTATTGTAGCCTATTTAAGGATAATCCTATTATTCCTTGTTATCGTTGGCTTGACATGCCTCATCTAGTTTGGATGAAATCCTTCTCATACTAATTAACCGATAATAGCGGCATGATCACTGTAATTAAAAGGCTTTGGGCCAGATGTAGGTAAATAGCATTTACTGATTAGAAAATACCGAATTTTACCGATTCGGTATTTTCGAATCGGTAAATGCTATGTAGCAAATCATTCGGTAAAAATTACTGAATGGTTAGGATTCAGTATTTACCAAATCGGTATTTACCAATTCGGTAATTGCCATTCATTCCTGGAGCTCCATAGGAATGATGTCAATTACAGAATCGGTAAATACCGATTCGGTAAAAGGGGGAAAACATTGAAGGGTGGCAGGGTGTCACTTTGACACCCTGTTGCACCCCTCAATTGCGTATGGGTGCACATGTTGCAGACATACATGCCCTAAGGACATGTATGTCTGCAACATGGCACTGAAGCAATTTGCATAAAATTGCTTTTTGGTGTGTTTTTGTTATTTACCACCAACTTGTAGTTGGTGGTAAATAATGAATCCTAACATGGGATAAGCACTCATTTAAGTGCTCCCTACATTAGGAATTCGGTAATTTACCCAATTGGTATTTAAGAAATTGGTAATTTAGCGATTCCTTAAATTACCGATTCAGTAAATTACCGAATCGTTAATTTCGGCCCCTACATCAGAAAAGCCTATTACCGGTCGGTAACAGCCGAAATTCGTTAATTTCGGCAGTTACAAACCGGTAATACCCTTCCTACATCTGGCCCCTTATTTGAACATTACAGATTAATTTTTTAAGAGAGTCGAAACTATCAAATAATTGATGGATGATCCCTACTGGATATGCCAAATGTTTTTTGTAGCATACCTGAGCTCATATCGATAGGGTTCGGATTTATAAATCGTGGATAATAAGTAGTCTATTCAGTGCATTTCTGTGGGGGCTATGCATGAAATGGGGTATAGATGCACTTGCCTCATCGGTTAAGCCACATGCTGCTTTATTTTTTTTTTTAAACACCTGAGCACATTAAAGTTGCCCCCAATACAATGTTCGGTATCTGTTTAAAAGTATTAAAAAGTGCATTGATTTTCTCTCCCAGAAGCTCAACAAAATTCTTCATGTTGCCTGTAAAGTTATTAATATAAAAATTAAATATGAAGATGGTATTACTGCTTGGGCCTTTGACATGTGAGAGATTATAATAAGGGGAGTCGTTATGGGATGACAAGACTTCCAGTCTTAAGGTGTATTCAACAAGTTCAGAATCCCTCCCCTGGCATGACCTGATTTTGACGGGCAGGAGTGTAAAAAGAGCGGTAGCCATCTAAATGAATGGGGCCAGTTTCCCATGTTTCTCGCACATATATCTGGTCATAGGTAGTGACTATATTTAACCATTCAAGGTCGGACAAATTAGAACATAGTCCTGCTATGTTCCAGATAATTAGCTTGACCCGGTCAATCTGAACTGGTGTTGCTGTGAATTGCATGGGATTCTCTGACCCTGGTGTGCTACAGCTTGATTCATGAGTGGGAGCCCTCCTGTTCTTCCTCTGTCAATTGCAGGCTTCAAGGTCTGTCATTGGAGAAAATTGGTTGTGGATTGGCAGGGGGATGTAGGTTTGTCTTGAAGGAAGCAATTGGGGCTCTAGGCGAGGGAGACTGGGAGGAACCACAGGGCCTTCCCCCCTAAAAGTGGCCCCATCTGGTTCATAAAAAAAAACAGTGGTGGTGCAAGTGTTTGGGAGTTCGATGATGGCCCCGTAGGTAATCAGCTAAGAAATTGCTGAACCAGGTGGTGCAAATAAAAATGTACTACCACACAGTCCCCCCAAATAGTTTTCATTGAGTCCCCCACCCAACCCACCTTTCGTGCCATTTAAATTCAGGAAAGTATCTCATCCCGCCCCCCCCCCACACATTTTTGCTAAACCAATAGCATGGTTTTGACATGAATTGGTCCGATGTTTCCTTTTGGGTTCTAGTTAGCTCGGGCCATTTGGTAAAATTATCACAAAGGGGAGGCTGCTGGTGGAAGGGCCAGACTTGTATATGAGTCTAATTGGCCCCTTTCAGATGTATACTGTCCTTCAGGTCTAGTTGATGGCAATGGCAGTCCCTTAGGCATCCCCTGAGTCTGTGGAGCATTGGAATTAACAGAACCAGACTGAGGGGGCAGGCAGTTGTTTTGCTAGGTTGGGATTTGTGTTGAACTTATGAGGTCCCTCAGTGTCATACGACCTAAGTGATGACTTTTAGTCCCTTCACCATTTCCATCTCTTGGTAAAACCTGAATAACATTGCAATTATTGGGGGAACACATAGGCGTAGCTACTAGATCGTTATGGGGAGATGGTTCGGGTGCCCAAGCAGTCGAACTAGGCTGCATTGGACCTTCCCCTGTTAAACATAGTTGCGCAATGTTGGCCTCAATACTGGTTAATCTGTCCAAAAGGGGTTATAAAAGGATAGTGATTGACTGTTCAATTCCTAAAATCAATGCGTCCGAAAGGGGCAGAGTAGTCAAAATAGAGCCTTGATGAGTAGGAGTTGACTTGTTTGGTCCGCCCTCACCCCATTCTTCTTGCTGGGTGGTTCTGAGGGTGAAAGTACTGATCTTTCCTGACAAGGGCTCAGCAGAATCAGGCATTTAGAGTGGGTGATTACTGGCTTTGAGTTTGCAGAGGTGGTAACAGGTACGGGTAAAGGCTTGTTTAGTGGGCCAGGTGCCCCCAGGTCCCCCTTAGGAAGCTTTCGCTCAGCGATTTAAATCTCCTTGTCCAATGTGTCAGAAGCCCTTAGGAGGAAAGAGTTTAGAGAGTTAGTGGGCTCACCTCCATGCATTGCTGAAGTAGACTTCCGCTTCCCCATCTGCGAGCAGGGATCTGGTCTGCCTGGGCAACTGGAAACAAACACGTTAAGGGAGGCCTGTCCCGGCCTCCTCCGGGCTCCAACGGGCATGGTCCGGGCACATCCCCATGTGCGTCTTGCACCGCGGTTCGGATGCAGGGGCTGATAGGAGTAGAGTCCCCAGCGGAGCCTCTCGATATCAGGCACGGCTTTCCCCAGAGAAATGCAGGACAGTTGGTGGTTTAAAAAACAACACAGGATAACGTTGTGTTTTTGAGCGCGATATGCGGATGCAGGGGCTGATGGGAGTTGGAGTCCTTAGCGGAGCTTCTTGATGTAAGGCACTGCTTCCCCCAGAGAATGCAGGTCAGTTGGCAGTTTACCACTCATTTATCACTCCTTGGAGGCTCGTCATACCCCAAGTATCTCTTCAAGTTCTTATGGAAATAGTTTACATTTTTCCTCATTTTTAAGCTGTTAAATAAACTAGACTGTTAGAATTTGGGTTACTAGTTGGGGAGTGAGCCCTGGTTGAGCAGCAACATTAATCCTAGTGAGGGTAAGGCACAAACAACCCCAAATTAACTTGCACTGAAACCCTGGCAGCTTGGTAGAGAGCTGTCAGGCTTAGCTTAGAGGCAATGTGTAAAGTTTTTCTGTACCCCTTCAATCAGTAAAACAGTGACAAAGATGCACCAAATGTACCCCGCACCAGGTTAGACAATTAGAGCATAATTTAATAAATAAAACATGACCAAAACAACAAAAATTGAATCAGTAGAACTCGAGCTATCATATTTTAATGAATAACCGGTAAAATAGTGCCTAAAAGCAGAAAGTGCCAACCACAGCTATCTGGTTGCGCTGGACCAGTTCAAAATCAAAAGTTCAGGCCAACCGAGATGTAGCATGGGCCGGATACAGCCCCAGATTAGTTTCACTGAAAGTTTACCTTCTCAAGCTATGTGCCAAGAGTCCCGTTTGTATTGAGAGGGTTGAGAGGGCAAAGAGAGTGTCGGGGTGGACGTTTGCGTGGTGCAAATTAGGAGGGATGGAGCTTTGTGTTGGCAGCCCCTTGTGGGCTGTTTATGCTGCTATAAGAAGAGAACTGGCTGGTACCGGCTCATGCTTCATTTAGGTGTGAGTGGCATGGTTCCGCTGTGAACAGGCCCATTTGCGGTCACAAAGAGACAAAAAGCTTAATTTGAAGAGCTTGTTTACAATACCAGGGTTCCAGGACCTGAGAGGCGCCACTTGGGGTTAGTAACTCACTGCAGCTAAGTCCAAGAGCTGGTTAGGGACCCTTTTAAGTCACTGAGATTCAGATCAGGAGGCCAGCAAACTAGCCCTTTGAGTCACTCTGAGGTCCACGGTGCAAGATGAAGATGCAGGCCCAGTTCCCTTTCTCCAGGCAAGAGGGCAGCAGTGCAGCACAGCAAGGCAGCAGTTCCTTTAGAGCAGCAGTCCAGCATAGCAGCAGCCCTTGCGGTGCTACAGCAGTCCTTCTTGCCAGAGTATCCACAAGTCCAGAAGTGTACTGAAGAGTTGGTGTCCGGGGTTCTTTTTATGCACAGTTGTGCCTTTGAAGTTGGGAGAAGCTTCTAGAGGCATACCTTTGAAGTACAAAGATGCCCTGACGTTCCTGGCTTCAGTCTAGCGACAGGAAGTATGCACCCCTTTTTGTGGAGACTAAACAAAGCCTATTCCAGTCTAAGTTAGGCTGCGTCCAGCTCAACCCTCCCATCCTGCCAGTGAGTGCCCATCCAGTAACAACTAAGCTCCCATTGTGTGTGGCTGTCTAGGAGGAATACATAAAGCCCAACTGCCAACTACAACTAATCATGGGGCCAGAGACACACTACAGGCACCTAATGGCTAAGGCAAAATAATGCCAACTTTCTAAAAGTGGCATCTTCAGAATTGTAATTTAAAATCTGACAAGATACGTTAGGATTTTAAATTACAATGCCAGAGACCCCAAACATGAACTGATTATCTCTTCCCATTTGAAAACTGTATGTTTTAAATGTAATAAGGCAACTCCAATGTTACCCTATGGGAGAGATGGACCTTGCAGTAGTAAAAAACAAATGTAAGAGTTTTTCATTCTAGGACATGTAAAACTGAAAAGCTCAGGTCCAACATTTTAAATATACTGCACCCTGTCCGTGTGGCTGTCCAGGTCCTACCCTAGGGGTGATTTATATGTATTAAAAAGGAACGTTTGGGCCTGGCAAAATGTTTACTTTACCAGATCTAAATGGCAGTTTAAACATGTTTCAGACCTGCATTTGCAGGGACTATGTGTGCAGTTTTAAAGTGCTATTTAAGTGGGTGGCACATTCAGTGTTGCAGGCTCACTAGTAACATTTAATTTGCAGGCCTTGAGCACAGGTAGTACCATTTTACTAGGAATTTACAGGTAAATTACACATGCCAGTTGGGTATAAACCAGTGTTACATGTTTTAGGGAAAGAGCACAAGCACTTTAGCAGCGGTTAGCAGTGGTAAAGTGTTCAGAGTCTTAAAGCCTGTAAAAACGAAGTTAACAAAAACATGAGGTCTGAGGGTGAAACGTTTGTGGGGAAACCCACCAAGGATGCCAGGTTTAAGAGACTAAGGGCCAGATGTAGGTAATTCTATTTTACCGACTCATAAATACCGAATTTTACCGATTCAGTATTTATGAATCGGTAAAATAGAAGGCTGGAGATGTAGGTAAATTCGGTAATTGAATTACCGAATCTGTAATAATCGGTATTTACCGAATCGGTAAATACCGATTCGGTAATGCCCATTGATTCCTATGGGCATTGAAGTCCATAGGAATCAATGGGCATTACCGAATCGGTATTTACCGATTCGGTAAATACAGATTCAAGCAAGGGTGCAGGGTGTGTCACTTTGACACCCTCTAGCACCCCCATTACAGGCATGTGTGCCATGTGGCACACAGACATGCCCTAAGGGCATGTCTGTCTGTCACATGGCATAGGTGTGCATGTACACATGTGCATGCACACCTGGATTCGGTATTTTACCACCCAATTGGATTGGGTGGTAAAATACCGAATCTGAAAGGCCTTTGGGACTCAGAAGAGTCCCACCTACATATCGAAGTTACCGAATCAGTAAAAATACCGATTCTGTATTTTACTGATTCGATAAATTTACCGAATCGGTAAATTTACTGAATCGGTAAAATTGGCCCCCTACATACCAAATACCCATTTACCGGTCGGTAAATGGCCTCCTACATCTGGCCCCAAGAGTGAGCACTTACTAATTACATCATACACAACCATCCATTCACTTCATGGCCACTCATTTCAATGAGTGCAGACTTAAACAAAATATCCAGGAATACTGGTGAGCATCAACATTAATTCAATGATCAAGGACAACATTGAGATCCTAATGGATCAAATGCTAAGAGATTTGGCGAAATGCAGTAAGCAACGCCTTTTTTTTTTTTTAAATGGGGCTCAAAATAGAGGGTTAAGGTATTAATTTCACGCTTCAATTAAGGCTTTGGTATGTTATCGGTCACTCTTCCACAAACACAACTCAGATAAACTGAGATAAAATGAATCATTACATTGGGCAAACTGATACACTGAGGCTGGAAATGCCTGAATTGCAGGCTGCAACAAATTCAGGCAGGACTGCATCACACAGGATAAAACTATACCATACCGCCCAACCCTTATCAAAAGTATCAGTTTTCTTCTGACCTGGAATCTCCTCCCTGGTGATACTAGACCACTTAATAGTTGGGGTAACTAGCTCAAAAAAATCTATTTTTATGCCGCATCCCACTAGAAAACAGATAATTCCTTTCTGCTAGGATCCTGGTCAATTTGGTCATCGGCCCACAAAATATCTACAGAAAATGTTTTTTTGAAGTTTTCAGATCCCCTCTTTAACAATGCCACAAAATACTTAATTGGCTAATTTGGTCTTGAAAGGTCATCATATCCATCAACCAAGTGCTCCTGAATGGATACCTTAAATCTTTAACAAACGTGAGCATGTAATTTCAATTAGATTCCTCCCAATTCTTGAATTACATGCTATTCTAACACTGCCGGAAAAGCAAATCGGGTAATAGTCTATTTACTCTGATAAATTATACACTACACCCTCGTAGACAGCTACAAAAACTGGTTTCAGGCCTTTAAGGGATGCTAATTGAGAATATCTACTTCAAATCCACAGCCATGCAGCTTCACAACAAATGGCAATGACACAATTCAGCAAATGTACACAAAAGCAGAGTGGTTCGATCTTCAGTCTACTCATAAAGAAATATTCTGAAGTTAGACCAAAATATAAATACCTTAAACTCATCGTTGGTTGGTTTTGTCACCATATAAGCAATGCAGAACAAAGTTACTATGAATTTCAAACTGTTGGTGATGTCTCCCAGCCGGAGAAGCAAAGGTAAGTATTCAAAGATCTTATTCAACTGCATAGGTACATTGGAACTCTATCTTGTGTCAGCTAGAGGAGTGAGGTCTATCTCATCCTTTGATTGCTCCATGACATGCAAAATAATATTGGTTTAGGAAACCATAAGAAAAGATGGTTGGATTAGGCTCTTGCAGTGGTTTTTGAGACACTGGTAATTTAAAGTAGGTCCTACTAATGGACAGAGGCCATGATGACAATGGCCTCACAAGAGAGTGATTTATAAACTAAATGACCGATTGCAAATATTTGAAGACATCTGGAGTTCATAGTTGGGGGGGGGAGTAATAGGTATGGTTAGATGCACCATAAATACCAATGAAGATCTTTGATGTTTTATGAAACTTTTATGTTATTTATTTTTTTATTTCTTGATTTTAACATATACACAAGGCCCGGAAGGCCAACATACAAAAAGAAAAAGGCATAAACATAAGCAAATACCGTGTGTAAAAATGTTCCATCCTCCACACTGTATCGGAGACAATGAGGGGAGGCAATCACCCCAGCCACCTTAGTCCGTGGTGTCTGAAATAGACCCTATGGAGACATTTAAACTGGTTCAGCCTACGTCTAGCCACACTAGCCGGCACACTAGTTGCCCCAAGGCCTCAATCCAATCTTCAGTCTCTAGATCCCCACCTCAGGCTCCCACTCCCCTGAAGAGGAGAATGTGCCTGGCAATTAGAGGTAAGCGTCTGGTATATCTTTGCAATATTATGGTCTCCCATGATAAGTTTACCCTATAGTGGACTAAATTTAGGGGTCAGACAGGGCCACAATGTGCGGGGTCAGTGCATGGCAGAGCTGAATGTAATGATGGAACTGACTATGGTGGAGCTGGTAGTCTGCCTGCAGGGTCTGAAAAGACTTGGGGACAATCCTGCTCATGACATCACCTAGGGTAGAAATCCCTATCAGGTCCCATTTCGAAAATCCCTTCAGCGCAGCCACCTGTGGCAATATGAAGCCCCACCAGAGAGTGTCCACTCTGTCAGTTTCCCCCAACTCCCATCTCTCCGACAGAATCTCCATTGATTGTGAACTACTCTAGTTGCCCTAGGAAGACCACCACATCTGTCCTCATCGTATAGATATGAGATGAGGGTGCCTCCCTTGACCCACTTCTCAGGCACAATGGCGGGTTACTCTGGAGGTCACACCACCATGCATTTATAAAAAGCAAATGCGATGCACAATAGTATGATTCAATATTTGCAGCAGCAATAACACCACCATAAGTGGACTGAAAGCATGTACTAATCATTTCAGTTACTATGAAACTTATTTTTGTTGTAATGCTGAATGTTCTTTTCTTGGTGTGTTGTGACCAATAACAGGTTTCAAACTGGAGAGCTGTCTGTTGCATATACCTGAATTCACCTCAACTGAGAAACACATTTTCATGGTAATTAAATAATCGCAACAATTTCAGTTTTTCTGCAGGAGAAGCCATTTACCGAGCACCTCTATGGGGGATGCTTACACCTTCCATCTCAGCAAAATGCTCATATCTTTACTTGCATGAGTACAGGACTCAGTAAGGTATTTGAAAAGTGACTAGATAACTTTAGCAAAATGTGTTGTGCAACAAATTGGCTAGTTTGAACTAGAAACAATTAGATTTATATTATCTGCAAGCTACATAGATTTTCTTTTGCCTTTTGATTGTAACAAAATATTACAAAAATAAATGACATCCAGACAGTTGCATATGTGTATGCACATTATACAGCAAAGTGATTCATGTATACGAAAAGTGATCATGTGTCCCTCAAGCAAACAGTCAGTAGTATAAGAAAACAATTGGAGGGGACTGGCGCAATATGCAGGGAAAATAAATACCAGCTACTGTAGTGTATGTTTAGTAGTTTAGTCAGTCATTCCTGGTCTCTTGCTTCCTCCCTGGTGAACACATCAGACTGTATATGTGAGTTGTCCAGGTCAAATTGTGCAAGAGTTGTCCTAAGGGCTCCCATACGTCTTTGGGTCTAGATGTGATAGTTTAAGGGATGTATATATTCTATATTGTTCATTGCAAGTAATCAGATCTTGTATCCACTCATCAATAGTCTGGGCTATTACTCTACATCAATGCATGGTTACCCTCCACTTTGTCAGAAGAAGCGTAATAGCTATGGGTATGATTTGTTAGTAATTTGACATAACTGAGAGGTCTGGTGGTAGCATACCTGCAATTATAACTGATAGCAGGTGGAATATTTCATAACAATACTGAAAGATTGGTATGAAAGCACAGACCCAGGGTAGGTTGGAAAAATATGCCCATTTCGTTCTATACTGAGAACAGTTATGAGACGTGGAAGGATCTACCCGGTGCTTCTTGGTAGGTGTATTATAAGCTTTCGTTCAAAAACTTACTTTGTAGAAGCTTATGTCAATGATGGCCTGATATTAAACTGGTTTGTATACAGGAATATTTCCATTTAGCTGTTGTTATCTCATTCCCTAAATCTCTTTTCCAGGCTAGAGTCTGGTGTAGTGTATCCTCAATGTAGAGTTAAAAAAAATCACATAGAGATTCAAAACCCACCTTGTGGCATCTGGAGATTTAACTATGTCAGTGATGTCGGCTTTTAGGATTCCTTTAGAAACCCAGTAAGTTGTCTTGAGCAGTATGCCACAGCCTCATGTACATATAACTGGCTAGTGGTGATTGGTCACGGTATTGTGTGAACTGATCACGGGACATTGTGAGAAACTGGGATTTTTTTTTTAGGGTGGTGGAAACCCTTCCCAAGCAAAATCCTTGGATCTTGGATAGTCATGCCCATTTAGGGAAGTCAAAACGACTAAACACCACAATGCTCAAGATGGTTCTCGGAAAACTTAAAACTCAAAAAATTAGCCCTACCCCGTGCTGAACGTGACTGGAGACAAACTTACTCTCCAGAAAAAAAGGTGTCTAACAAGATCAACTTAAACAGTATAAAGCTCAATTTTACAAACCAAGGCCACTTATTTTTCCAACAAAATTTTGAGTTCCAGAAACAAATCCAAAGAAATATTTGCAATTGTAGCTGAGCAATCTAATCCGGACAGTCATGGTCAAACCTGCCCCAACCCAGGTACTATCTGACTCACTGAATACCTTTTTTTATTGACAAAATCATCACCATTAAGACCAGTATACCTGTTAACTCCCCTCCTGAAGCTCAGCCAGCTGTGCTGAGGAATTCTCACTCCCTGAGTCAGTTCTCCATTATCAGCAGAGAAGCTTTCTGAACCTTCTAACGAACGTCAGATCAGAATCTACGGCGGACTGTTGTCCCCCGCACATCTTGAGGGAAGCTTTTCTCACATGTCCTGATCCTCCACTCTCGTTATTGAATAATTCTCTTACTCGGGGTGTTGTTCCTAAAGATTTTAAAGAAGCATACATGGTTTCAATCAAGAAGAAAATAGGGGCAGACCCTCTGGCCCTCACAAAGTACCATCCCACTTCTTTGCTCCCCTTTTTAGCCAAGGTTTTGGAAGCATAGGTTGCTAATTGTCTCTGCTCTTTTTTAGAACAGTCTCAATTCCTCACCCCCATCAGGTGGGCTTTTGACCTTCTCATTCAACAGAGGCAGTTATCCTGACTGTACTAGACGGACTGAGCAAAGAAGCAGACACGTGCAACACTCAGGGCCTGGTGCTTCCCAATCTCTCTGCTGCCTTTGACACAGTCGACAAATAACTTCTGGTGGACCGAGTAAGGGACGAAGGGATCCAGGGTCTGACCCTCAAGTGGCTCACGTCTTTTCTCAATTTGTATGTCTCTCCCAATTCACTGCCTCTAAAGTCAAACTGACATGTAATGTGCAGAAGGGTTCTTCCCTGTCTCTGCACCTTTTCAATCTGTACTTATTTCCATTAATTCAATCCTTAGGTAAAAGGAACGTTTGCACTTTCAACTAAGCAGATGATCTTCAACTGATCTTTACCATCGATAAGTCTGATGCCTCCATCACTAATTTTCAAACAATCATGTGACATGTAAGCAGCTGGATGAACAGCAACCACCTAAAATTGAATCTAGACAAAACATAACTGATCTTATTCAGGGGGCCCCTAAACCCTTGGAATTCGAACATTTGGGCAGTTGAGTTGGGAAATCCACCCCTACCCTCAAGATCTGCTAAAAGCTGTGGCATCACCATTGACTGCGATCTGTCCATGAAATACCAGATTGAGATAGTGCTTTCTACTTGTTTCTTTCAGCACGGGAAGATCAGCAGATTCCTCATTCCTGTACCCCTTATTCAGGTTGTTTTAGCCTTAGTCATCTCTCATATTGACTAAGCTAACTGACTTTACTTTGGCCTGCCGGCATATCTATCAAAAAGACGGCAAGATTGATCTATTGTCAGCCGAGATTGCACCATGTTAATCCCCTAATGAAAAAGTTACATTGGATCCCTGTAGTCAAACACTGTGGATTCAAGATGGGATGCCTCATCTTTAAAGCTCTCCATGGCAATTGCCCAGAATGTGTATCTACTCGGGTTCAGAAATATGTGCTCCCACTCTGGATCTTAGGTCTTCCCGCCTTAATCTCTTGGCTACTCCCTCCTTTAAACCCATGAAATTAGGGGGACTAAGATTTGCTATCTTGGCCCCTCAATTTTGGAACTCTGTTCCTCTAAACATCAGATCCACGACATATTACCCTCAATTTAGGAAACTTCTAAAACCCTTTTTTATTCTACCAGGCCTATGAATGAATCACTTAGCAACAGGACTCCCTAGACCCTAGTGCCAAGAAACCATGTGGTGTACATGTGCTATATAAGCATTTTGAACATAACATAACATCCTTGTCCAGGAAAAAACAAAAATGTTACTAAATTGACCTATGCTTACCCTTCTAGTGGCTTGACAAAGAAGCAGTCAGGCTTGAAAAAGAGGCAATGTGTATAGTTATGTGCAGCTCACAAAGAGCAATAAAGTGAAAACACAACACAAGAAAAATCCTACACCTCTTTCACATAAATAATGCATACCATAAGGAGTCCATCTACAGGATTCTAATGTCCCGCAGTCCCCGAAAATGCTCATATAGGCAACACAAATATTACTGCTTATGCGGGAGCTATAGATGTATCCAATAAGAGAAAATGAAAAAACTATTTCAATTACTTATGTATAAGGTCTAAAGCAGACATTAATATCCCACAAGATCATTAAACTCAACCTCATCCAAAATCTAGCAATTCAAGAGGAAAGGCTCACTTCACAGTCTACGTAATTCCCAACCCAATACATAACACTTTAACTCCTATCCCCCAACCTGCTTTTATGTTAGGCTTGTACAACAAAGCAAATAGCAAAACGCTGCAATTAGTCCCTGGTTACTCTTGGATCTCATAGCCATCACCTACGTCTGTTTCGTCCCCAAACTCACATCTCTGTAGTAGGAGGCACTGAACATGCAGTCACGTCTCTGGGTGTAGACAGCTCAGATGGTCCCTGTAATACAGATAACATAAAAAACATAAACAACCAGGCTGTCAGATCATCTTCAAGTTTATCACCCCTACGTACATGGAGAATTCACCCTTGCAGCAACCACAGCACCGAGACTGCCCTCATCGCCGCCACCGACGACATCAGGACCCTGCTGGAGAATGGCGAGACTGCAGCACTCATCCTCCTAGACCTCTCTATCACCTTCGACACCGTCTGCCACCGCACACTACGTGCACACCTCCACGCCGCAGGGATCCGAGACAAGGCTCTGGATTGGACCACCTCCTTCATCTACGGCAGAACCAATACCGCCCGCCTCCCCCCATTCCGTTCCAAAGCCTCCGAGATCATCTGTGGCGTACCTCAGGGATCCTCCCTCAGCCCGACGCTGTTCACATGGCCCGGCTCCCACATGTAGCCCGACAGCACGACCTCAACATAATCTCCTATGCTGACAACACTCAGCTGATCCTCTCCCTCACCAAGGACCCCATCACTGCCAAAGCCAACCTCCACGAAGGAATGAAGGCTGTCACCGACTGAATGAAGACCAGCTGTCTGAAGCTGAACTAGGACAAGACAGAGGTCCTCATTCTCGGCTCCAACCCTTCAGCCTGGGACGAATCCTGGTGGCCGACGGCACTGGGGGCAGCCCCGGCACCCACCGACCACGTACGCAACCTGGGAATCATCCTCGACTCAATGCTCTCAATGACCAAGCAAGTCAACGCCGTCTCCTCCTCTTGCTTCAACACCCTCCACATGCTCCACAAGATCTACAGATGGATCCCGACAGATACAAGAAAGACAGTCACCCAGGCCCTCGTCAGCAGCAGACTCGACTACGGAAAAACCCTCTACACGGGAGACCCAACCAAGCTCATCAAACGACTACAACACATCCAAAATGCCTCGGCACGACTGATACTCGACGTACCACCCCACGGCCACATCACCCCCCACCTGAGAAACCTGCACTGGCTCCCCATCAACAAGAGGATATCCTTCAAGATCCTCACCCACGCACACAAGGCACTCCACAAGGCCGGCCCTGCCTACCTCAACAGACGGCTCTCCTTCTACATCCCCAACCGCCAGCTACGCTCAGACGACCTCTCACTCACCACCGTCCCATGCATCAGAAGAACAACCACCGGTGGGAGATCCTTCTCCCACCTCGCCCCCAAGACATGGAACACCCTCCCACTGAGCCTATGACAGACCCAAGACGTGCTGACCTTCAGGAGGATACTCAAGACCTGGCTGTTCGATCAGTAGGCCCCCCCAGCGCCTTGAGACCCTCATGGGTATGTAGTGCGCTTTACAAATGATTGATTGATTGATTGATATGCAGTCGCTGACGATAAGCAGTATGGGCATGCTTCTCCAACCTGCGCCAGTCCTCCAGCAGCATCTGCTGCATTTTGCACCTATCCAGCAATCTATGAAGGGCCGAAGGGGGTGTTGACTTCTATTTTCCCAGTTTGTATTCTTAGGCACAGATGCCCCATTCCAACTGATGGCAGGCCCATAAATATATTTTATACACACTTCTCTTGAGGTTCTTTGATTTTCAACTTTGTTCCGTATTCAGCCGCCATTTTGTCCCCTGTCGCCATTTTGTATTGCCGTTTCCAGCTGCTACGTGTCTTTTCTGTTAAAAAGTAACCTCCTGCCCTTGCTTACAAAACCGATGTCAGGGACTGGCCGAGTCCACTAATTCATGTCTGGACTGATTGATCCCTGTCTCGACTGACTGTTTGCCTTTCTCTATTCTTACTCCGTCTTATCTGACTGGCCTTCGCTATTCTTCTCTTGTATTCTCTTGTTACACAACTATACTTTGAGGCACACAAATATGTCCTTCCACCTGCAAATTAGATTACAGGCACTAGTACTGATTAACTGGTGGGGAGGGTTGACACAAGGGGTCTGAAAGAAGGGAGTATTTGGACATTCGAAAGCTTGTTTTCCAACTTTTCCTATTGGCTAGCTTTGTATGTATTGGGAGTATACGTTGTAAATATGTGTGCTATAAAAGATTGTGCGCCACAGAATTGAAGTGGCAGTCTTCTAAGAACCTACTTTGTACTTCTGGGACAACTGTGCTTACCTGCAGCTAATAAACCTGATTTTCTACGCCTAACAGAGTGTCTCGTGCCTCCAACAAGGCAGGTGAACTCGGAGATTTAAGGCGTGCCCTGCGCCGTCAGGCCCCTAAGGCCCGGTTCTTCACTCTGAGCATGACCTTCGTGGCCTCCTAGTCGACCATTTAGAAAGATGCAGAACCCTCATTCTCGTCAAAGTAATGTATTAGTGCATTGGTGCCTGTTGCTGAAAATGAGGGGTCCATCAGAAGCTCCTCACGGAGCCACATCTGAGGTATTGCTGGCCAGTCAGGCACACCTCCTAGGCTCAACAAGACCAGCAAGTGGTCTGAAAGATATCAAGTGAGATAGGTGACGTCCTTGGCCATGGTCACTAGTTTGGCAGATATAAATCAGTAATCTAAGTGGCTAAATGTGCCCATCACTGGGGTGTGCCAAGAAAATAGGAAGTGCCCAGGATGGCGCTCATGCCAGACATCGCACATATGTTGACTATCCAGCACGTTTCTTAGCGCCCTGGTGAGCCGGGGTTTAGTATGGGTCTGGGGAGGCTCCCGATTCAACATTCTGTCCAGAATGCAATTGAAATCCCCTGCTAATACCACAGTTTCACCTAAATATGGATCTGCTACCGCAGAAGTTTCAGAAAAGAAATTCGGACAATCAGTGTTGGGGGCATAGACATTAATAAAAACAAATCTTCAGACTTCAATCGTCCCATGCAGAATGACGTACCGCCCTTCCAGATCCACAGCATGATTCAGATGCCTAAAAGGGATACCCAGAGCAACCCAAATAAGTGTTCTCCGTGCATACCTGAGTAGGAAGTAGCATAAATTTGTCCCCTATATCGTTTTCTCAGGCAAATCACATACATATAAAGGGAAAAAACACATGCATATATAACTGCTGCTTATCTTGTTTACATCAACTAAGAGTGCAGTTCACAGTCCTTCATATACACAGTCCCAGTTTGCTTCTCCCGAGACATCCCAGAGTCCTCATCCACCCTCCCAGCATCAGCGGCAGGGACCCTAGGGCAATTGCTTGCCCAGGCCCAACTGTCCTGGCCCATTCATCCTAAAACCATCTCGCAAGTAGATCACAGAGTCAGGCCAAGGTGTTCTCAGTTTGGTCCCAGTTCCCCCGTTGCTCCCGGGAGGCCACATCCGAATCAAAGACCACCTCAGTGGCTTGAAAAGTACATTCTGGGCAGACTCGGATCCACTCTGGTCCTGGGCTCGCCTCTCGATTCCTCCAGTGTTCTTTTCATTGCTGGACACGCCCAGATCGGCCTGACGTTGATGGCTTGGTTGACCCCATCAGAGACACCAGCCAGTCAGGGGAGTTTCCTATTGAGTCCAACCATTTGCTAGCCTCTGGTAATGAAAAGAAGAACAGAACACTTCCTTGACACTCAACTCTCAGTTTTGCTGGGAAGGGGCGGCTTTATTTAAATTAAGTTCTCAAACTCACTCCTTCAATGATAAGAAATGTTTCCATTGGTCTTGCACCCTCTGAGTATAGTAAGGATGATGGATATGGGATTCCCTCCTAACAACAAAGGTCCCTGAATTCAGGTGGTTTGCAGGATTGCATCTCTATCTCTAAAATTGAACAACGAGGCTATAATTGCTCAAGGTGATGTGCCACGTCCGGGCGGCAGTGCAAGAGCATTGTGTGCTCGTCCAACTGTCAAAAGTATGGCAAATCTCTCAGGTGATTGAGTGGTAGTGATCCAGTCTTCCAAGAAAATTTCTGTAGATTGCCCTTCTGCTCTTTCTGGGAGCCCCACAATATGCAGATTATTTCTGTTGGATCACCCCTGGAAATGTTCCATACGGTCATCCAGGTGGACTGCTTGTTTCTGGAGGTGGATGGCATTGTTGCGGAGAGTACTGACCTGCTCCTGTAGGGTGCTCCCATTTTGTTCTTTAGTGGGCACGCACTCCGATACTCTGTGTAAATCAGTCCGTAACAAATTAACGTCAATAGTGACGGAGTCATACTCCCGAAAATCGCAATCAGAGTCGCCGAAACATACTAAAGTGGTGATACAGTGCTGGAGAGAGGCTAATAAACTCCTAGGCTGGACGGGGAAATTAACTGGTAGAACTCCGTTGTGAGTGGGCGATCCATTGCATGAAGTGGCTGCCCTAACGGTCTTTACAGGGTGGAAATTGATAGGCATTGAGTACTTGAAAGACATATGGAAAGGGGATAGTCCCCTCACCTTTGAGGACTACCAGAGGGAATATAATATACATCAGACCCAGGGAAACCATCACCTGAAACTCGTGCATGCACTATGCACCCACATTTACAGTGGGGCCTCTGTTCCAGACTATTCCCCGCTAGAAGATAGGTTGCTACTTGACCCCATTACTGAGAAAGCGACCTCCACGATCTATCATAAATTGATAAATAATATACCAGACCTCCTGATTACCCTCCGAGAGGCATGGGTTAAAGATTTGGGAAGCATAGATGACAAGAAGTGGCAGGAGGCAATCCAGTGGCCAAGAGAGATTGCAATCTGTTCTAGATTTCGGCTGATACAACTTAAGAAATTGCACTGAACTTATTATCCTCGTACTCACCTCTATATTTGGGGCAGGGCCCTTACAGCGCTGTATGTAAGGGGATGTCAACGGGGGGAACCTTCCTGCATATTCTTTGGGAATGTCCTGAGATTGTTCGATACTGACTGGAAGTCACAACGACAATGTCCAGGGTGGTGGGAGTAACAGTTCCCTTAGATGCGAAGTGGCTTTTATTAATGATCAAAGGCGACTCTGATTGGTCCAGATACGAGGGAATATGGTTGGCTCTCGCAGCGAGGAACGCGAAGCGTAGAATTGCCAGGGGTGGGGGGACACCTTTGCCTCTGCAGCTGGAGAAGTGGAAATGAGAGCTCGACTGGTAGCAGCGGGCTGAAGAAACTGTGTACAAGAGTATTGTCTGTGTTAAAAAATGGGAAAAAGTGTGGGCGCCCTAGCGAAAGTATATAGGGTTGGACATGGGAGAATGAACGTTTGTTGATTCTGTAGTCTCGTCCCCCCTCATGTGTATATTGTTTTCGATGTCCTGTTGTCACCTCACTGTACAGCACCAGAAGTGATTCTTGCAATGTATGGTCTCTTGTGCACTGGTAATAAAAAGAGTAAAAAAAAAAAAATAGTGACAGAGTCAATCTTATGGACCATCTCATCCTGTGAATTCTGAATCACCGCTAGCAAATCTGCAAGGTAGAGAGCTGCTTCTGCCATCTGTATTAGTATCTCTCCAAATCCATCCTGGGTCACCTCCTGAGCCCCAACTCCCAGGGGAACCGGTTGTACTTAATTAAGAACTGAATTAGTCTGTGCCACCCGATTCCCTTTTTCTTTCACCATCATGAGGCTCGATATGGAAGCAACCACATGTCACCAAGAGCAATCATCTAGGGGATACCGCAGGGACCGTCATCAGGCCTGTCACCACTAGCGCAGCTGCTCATGCACAGCCACTTTTACTTGCAGATATGAGCCTATGAATCACTCCCCTTGAGACACAGCACTCTATTTACTCTTTCTAGGTCCCGGGAAGGCCATCACACAGAACTCCCGGCCAGAGAGAGCAGTTCAGGGTGCCCAAGTAGACCATTAGCAGGGTATCGCCGGGAACAGAAGTGATTGGTGCATTTCTGTTGAGTCACCTCTCCCCAGGCACAGGTCACCCCAACATCAAGCACCCCGAAACTCAGATCAACAGTCTCTCTGCTTTGGCCTGACTTCTAGCGGACCAATCCCGGGGGACCAAATCCACAGATCTCCGCTCTTATGGGCCTCCACTGTCTCATCCACAGCTGCACCTCACTAGCCACTTTGATTGCGCATTCCAATGGCTCCCAAGGGGATCCACACTAAGATGGCCCACAGAGTCCTCACCAGGCCCTTGTGGCAGGCCTGTTCATTACAGGTAGGGAGGAGCACCCACTTCTCGTGCTGCTCTTCACCCCGCATGTTTTTCTCAACACCTCAGGATGGCCTGTGCAGGACGTCACCCTTGCTTCTTGCCCTGGTCCCAGACACTCCTCGCAGGGACTCAGAAGTAGGAAGGCCTTTTCTCTCTGGTTCCGTCTGGGCCTCCGTTGCTTCCCCCAGCCATTTCCAACAAGGCCATTCCTCTTCACTGCATTGTTCAGTCTCTTGCTGCTAGGACCCAACAGGCAGAGTATCAAAATCACTCATCTGCCAAGGCAGATGCTTCCCCACTGCACACAGAGGAGCACACCCACTATGGTGTCGGCCCTCCGCCGGCAGGCCCTCTGGCTGATGTCACGTGTCCCGGGGATGCGGTCCACAACCTTTGCTGCTCTCTGAGGGGTATCCCCCACAGGGTTAAATCCAGTTAGGCCCCCAGTCACTCCCTCAAACTTCCCTGTGACCGCCACACTCAGGCGGTCTCCGGGTCTGACCACCCCCAGCAGAAAAATGGTACAGGCTGAGCCTGCACCACCATGTCCAAACAGCCAAGAGAGGCGGCATAGCGCCCCAAGTGCACCTCATGAGAATGCTGGTGCTGTAGGTAGAAATCTGGGAATAATTCCTAGCAGGATGTCTCAGGATACTGGAAAGTTTTTGCTTGTGGCAGCTGGAGCGTCAATAGAAACATCTACTCAGCCGAATTGCTTGGACATGCCCGCCCAAGGTAAAACATAATAAATAATTTGAGACCAAAACAACAAGAAACCAATCAGTAGAACCAGAGGTTTTGCATTTTAAATATAGATAAAACTCAGGGTATCTGGTCTCCCTGAACTGGTACAAAGTCTCAAGTTCAGGTCAACCATGAAGGAGCACAGGCTGGGCACAGGACCAGTTTGGCTCAATGAGGATTGTACCATATTTCCCTGGTGCATGATCTGCACTGCATTGCTTTTCAATGATTCACATTGTCTGTTGTTGTTTCAGATGAGGATGTGCACTGATGCTTTGTGGGCATTCACTCTGAATTTAGTGGAACATTCAGTTATGCTAGGAGGAGTTCTCTCTGTTGCTAGTCAAAGGTCCAGGGCCTGGGGTGGCACCTCTTGTGGATCATGAACCCACTCCAGCAGAGGCCAGAAGGACCCAGGCAGGTCCAGTGGAGCAGGTGAGCTGGGCATCTGGCAATTGGTGTGCCACTATATCTCAGGACAGGAGGCTAGCTAACTAGTCTTCGAACTCACTCTGGTATGAAGGGAGCAGGACCAATCTTACTTCTCAGAGATCAGGGCAGTCCTAAATGATCAGGAAAGTCATCCACAGATCCAGGAGTTTACTGAAGAGCTGGTCTGATTGTACAATATTTATATCTGATGCCAGCTTTGAAGTGTGGGTAACTATAGACTCCCACAACCCACATACCTGGTTCGGAAATGTCCTTCCTTCCTCTGCCAAGGCTTCGAGCGGTCTGGGCTAACAGTAGGCTGGTATGAAGTTCTTAGTGAGTGTGCTGGAGGCAGTCCCTTTGAAATGTAATTGGGGCAAGGAATAGCTCCACAATTCCATCCTGGCAGGATGGCCCATACTGCCACCTCCTGGCCTCCCCTTTGTCTTACTGTCTGGGAGAAATACATAAAGGTCTACTGCCAACTATACCTAGTCATGTGACTCAGGACACACACACAACTTGTTAATACAATCAAATGCCAACTTTCTAAAAGTGGTAGCTTTAGAACTGTGACCTACAATCCAACTTTACCATTAAAGAGGGTTTTAAATTACAATTCTTTGAGGGCAAATATGACATTGCTATCTGCCCCTAAACAAATGTTATCACGTACTAAATGTGAAAAATTAACCCAATGTTATCCTATGAAAGAGGTATGAAAGAGGTATGCCTTGCAGTAGTGAAAACCAATGTAAGATTTTTTCACTACCAGGACATGTAAAAGTCAAAAGTACATATCCTACTTTTTAAATAGATTGTGGCCTGCCATGTGGCTGTTTCGGCATACCCTAGGGATGACCTATGTATTAAAAAGGAAGATTTAGGCCTGGAAAATGTTTATTTTGTCAGGTCAAATTGGCAGTTTCAAACTACACACAAGCTGCAATAGCAGGCCTGTGACCTGTATTAAAGGTCTACTTTAGTGGGTGGCGCAATGAGTGTTGCAGGCCCACTATTAGCATTTAATGGGTACTTGTATTATCATAGTCTAAGGATGTAAAATTAAATTTGTCAATCACGTGTAGGCAAAACTTGCTATATTTTAACACAAGCACTTGAGTACTGGCTAGCAGTGGTAAAGTGCTCAGAGTCCTATAGCCAACAAAAACAACTTTCATCAAAATGTTTGGGGAAGACCACCCTAAAGGTTGTCTAGTCTAGCAGACCTAAAGGCCCTATAAGCGCACAGATGGACGATTTCTGTTATTCCAGTACTGGATATGGTATGCATAGCTGCTACCACTTATTTCTTGGAGAAGATGGTTATTAACAAAGCATAAAGCAGACAAATATAAGAATGGGATCTTTATCACTTGTTGCAGCTTTCCAGACCCAGCATGAGGTGGCAGTGGTAAGATCACCAATCTGAGGCGGGGTATGCCATCCAGTAACAGAGATTCCAGGGGTGTGCCTAGGGTTTATCCTTTCGCTTGAATGTTATAAGACATTCTCCTATTAGGGTGATTCTATAATTTAATGAAATGTCCGCCCCAGCAGCCAAATAACATGTCTCTAGATCAGGTACTTCAAATCCACCTTTCTTTTATGTGAGAGCAAGAGTCGCCCACCATGTTCTAGGTTGTTTGTAAGCCCAAACCAGTCTGATAAGGAGTGTCTTAAGGGTGTGGAAGAATGTTTTATTTAAAATAATGGGACTATTGGGGAACAGGTATAGGAATCCTGGAAGGATTATCATTTTTGTAAGTATTGCTCATCCCACCATAGATAATGGCAGTTTAATCCAAGCCTTCACTTGCAGTGTCAACTTGGTAATGGCTGTGAAGTAATTCGCCCTAAAAATCTAAATTCTTCTCCATATATGAATGTTCTCAGGTTTTTAACTTAGTCAATTACACAACAAAGGAGGAACTCTAACTCAGTTCTTCCGCATTGTCGATCAGGGGAACAGTTTCTTTTTTTCCACTGTTGATCAGGATCCCGGAATATTCACCATCTCTCTTCACTTCACAGATTAATGGGGATCAGTTCTCCGCTGGATGGTAATCAAATAGAAAAATATCACCTAGGCAATATACAGCCAGATCAGAAGGTCAGTTCTCTCTGCAAGTGAGTACCCTGTAACTTCCTGCCAGTGGGGTTCATAGCTAGTATAAATAGTCACAGCGACAAAGTACATCCCCTTCACGTGCCTGGGCTATGAAGATAGGATCATAGGTCAGACCATAGGTCCTCACCTTGGCTGTTGGATTTGAATATAGAAGCTGTGTCAGAGCTAGGAAACTATGTGTAATGTCAAATCATCACAGCACAGCTAATGAGTCAAATGCCTTTTCAGGGTCCAAGAAGGCGTCCACTGTCCTTGACTCAGGTTTAACCTGGTGGAGTAGGGTAAACACTGTCCATAGGTTTATGGCATTGGACCTGTGTGTTTCAAATACAGACTGAACTGGGGGTACCATCCCCTGCATCAGCAGGGATAATTAATTGATTATGACTTTGGGCAGTATTATATTATCTAGATTCAGTAGGGGTAGGGGGCGGTATGAGGCAGACATGTTCCTGTCTCTGCCTGGTTTAGGGTGTCTAGTGATGATTGCTTCCCACAGTGTCAGAGTCAACAAGCCCTCTTTGAATGATTCGTCATACAATGAATAAATGCTTACAAATTTTTAAAAACTCCGATATGAGCCCCAGTTAACCTAAGGCTTTGGTCCTTAGTATATTATTGATGGACACTTGTTAGACCTGGACACCCCTTTTTGTTGCTGGATTATCTCTAGAGTTTTGCCTTCTGTTAGGTAATCCTTTTTTGTTGGCATTAAGACTCTGTGCGCCTTACACAAGCCTTTAGATTAAATACTGGTAGTGGACCTTTAAACCCCGCCGTGCAGGTCACTAACATAGCCCTTTAAACAGGTCTTAGGTCTGCCATTGCAGTCTCTGTGTGCGGTTTTAAACTGCCATATCAACTTGGGAAAATGAACTGTTTGCTATGCCTAAACCCTGCTTGTTAAAACATATGAGTCACTGCTAAGGTATTCCCCTGAGGCTCCTGGGGCAGGGTTCATTGTATTTAGAAAGTGGGACATGTGAGTTTATGATTTACATGTTATGGTAGTGAACAATTCCCAAAGTTATTTTTCACTGTTGTAAGACCTACCTGTCCCATAGACTAACAATGTGTATACTTTATTTCATTTAATGGGTGCTAACTTGGGATTGATAGGAGATGCTGTTTACACTCAACTATTTACAACAAGGGGTGGTGATGGACAGAGTCTCTGAATTAAGCAGAGTACTCTCACCCAGTCAAGAGATCAGGGCTAGATCCAACACCGTTTTTTAGCTCATTGCACCATCCCAGTTTCAGAACCTGGCTGTATGCAAATTAGTCTGTCCCTGGCCCAGTGCATCATGGGAACAGGGCAGACCAGACTACAAAAGCCAATTCTTACACTGGGAAGGAAACAAGCTTCCGGGGACCGGTTTCTGGCATTCCAGCCGTCTTCGGCCCGGCTTGCTTGAATCCTGATGGTGCAATGAGCAAGGGACTCACATCTGAGTATACCCTTCCACGCTTAGGGTGGACAAAATTATTTACAACAAGGGGTGGTGATGGACAGAGTCTCTGAATTAAGCAGAGTACTCTCACCCAGTCAAGAGATCAGGGCTAGATCCAACACCGTTTTTTAGCTCATTGCACCATCCCAGTTTCAGAACCTGGCTGTATACAAATTAGTCTGTCCCTGGCCCAGTGCATCATGGGAACAGGGCAGACCAGACTACAAAAGCCAATTCTTACACTGGGAAGGAAACAAGCTTCCGGGGACCGGTTTCTGGCATTCCAGCCGTCTTCGGCCCGGCTTGCTTGAATCCTGATGGTGCAATGAGCAAGGGACTCACATCTGAGTATACCCTTCCACGCTTAGGGTGGACAAAATTATTTACAACAAGGGGTGGTGATGGACAGAGTCTCTGAATTAAGCAGAGTACTCTCACCCAGTCAAGAGATCAGGGCTAGATCCAACACCGTTTTTTAGCTCATTGCACCATCCCAGTTTCAGAACCTGGCTGTATGCAAATTAGTCTGTCCCTGGCCCAGTGCATCATGGGAACAGGGCAGACCAGACTACAAAAGCCAATTCTTACACTGGGAAGGAAACAAGCTTCCGGGGACCGGTTTCTGGCATTCCAGCCGTCTTCGGCCCGGCTTGCTTGAATCCTGATGGTGCAATGAGCAAGGGACTCACATCTGAGTATACCCTTCCACGCTTAGGGTGGACAAAATTATTTACAACAAGGGGTGGTGATGGACAGAGTCTCTGAATTAAGCAGAGTACTCTCACCCAGTCAAGAGATCAGGGCTAGATCCAACACCGTTTTTTAGCTCATTGCACCATCCCAGTTTCAGAACCTGGCTGTATGCAAATTAGTCTGTCCCTGGCCCAGTGCATCATGGGAACAGGGCAGACCAGACTACAAAAGCCAATTCTTACACTGGGAAGGAAACAAGCTTCCGGGGACCGGTTTCTGGCATTCCAGCCGTCTTCGGCCCGGCTTGCTTGAATCCTGATGGTGCAATGAGCAAGGGACTCACATCTGAGTATACCCTTCCACGCTTAGGGTGGACAAAATTATTTACAACAAGGGGTGGTGATGGACAGAGTCTCTGAATTAAGCAGAGTACTCTCACCCAGTCAAGAGATCAGGGCTAGATCCAACACCGTTTTTTAGCTCATTGCACCATCTCAGTTTCAGAACCTGGCTGTATGCAAAATAGTCTGTCCCTGGCCCAGTGCATCATGGGAACAGGGCAGACCAGACTACAAAAGCCAATTCTTACACTGGGAAGGAAACAAGCTTCCGGGGACCGGTTTCTGGCATTCCAGCCGTCTTCGGCCCGGCTTGCTTGAATCCTGATGGTGCAATGAGCAAGGGACTCACATCTGAGTATACCCTTCCACGCTTAGGGTGGACAAAATTATTTACAACAAGGGGTGGTGATGGACAGAGTCTCTGAATTAAGCAGAGTACTCTCACCCAGTCAAGAGATCAGGGCTAGATCCAACACCGTTTTTTAGCTCATTGCACCATCCCAGTTTCAGAACCTGGCTGTATGCAAATTAGTCTGTCCCTGGCCCAGTGCATCATGGGAACAGGGCAGACCAGACTACAAAAGCCAATTCTTACACTGGGAAGGAAACAAGCTTCCGGGGACCGGTTTCTGGCATTCCAGCCGTCTTCGGCCCGGCTTGCTTGAATCCTGAGGGTGCAATGAGCAAGGGACTCACATCTGAGTATACCCTTCCACGCTTAGGGTGGACAAAATTATTTACAACAAGGGGTGGTGATGGACAGAGTCTCTGAATTAAGCAGAGTACTCTCACCCAGTCAAGAGATCAGGGCTAGATCCAACACCGTTTTTTAGCTCATTGCACCATCCCAGTTTCAGAACCTGGCTGTATGCAAATTAGTCTGTCCCTGGCCCAGTGCATCATGGGAACAGGGCAGACCAGACTACAAAAGCCAATTCTTACACTGGGAAGGAAACAAGCTTCCGGGGACCGGTTTCTGGCATTCCAGCCGTCTTCGGCCCGGCTTGCTTGAATCCTGATGGTGCAATGAGCAAGGGACTCACATCTGAGTATACCCTTCCACGCTTAGGGTGTACAAAATTATTTACAACAAGGGGTGGTGATGCACAGAGTCTCTGAATTAAGCAGAGTACTCTCACCCAGTCAAGAGATCAGGGCTAGATCCAACACCGTTTTTTAGCTCATTGCACCATCCCAGTTTCAGAACCTGGCTGTATGCAAATTAGTCTGTCCCTGGCCCAGTGCATCATGGGAACAGGGCAGACCAGACTACAAAAGCCAATTCTTACACTGGGAAGGAAACAAGCTTCCGGGGACCGGTTTCTGGCATTCCAGCCGTCTTCGGCCCGGCTTGCTTGAATCCTGATGGTGCAATGAGCAAGGGACTCACATCTGAGTATACCCTTCCACGCTTAGGGTGGACAAAATTATTTACAACAAGGGGTGGTGATGGACAGAGTCTCTGAATTAAGCAGAGTACTCTCACCCAGTCAAGAGATCAGGGCTAGATCCAACACCGTTTTTTAGCTCATTGCACCATCCCAGTTTCAGAACCTGGCTGTATGCAAATTAGTCTGTCCCTGGCCCAGTGCATCATGGGAACAGGGCAGACCAGACTACAAAAGCCAATTCTTACACTGGGAAGGAAACAAGCTTCCGGGGACCGGTTTCTGGCATTCCAGCCGTCTTCGGCCCGGCTTGCTTGAATCCTGATGGTGCAATGAGCAAGGGACTCATGTCTGAGTATACCCTTCCACGCTTAGGGTGGACAAAAATATTTACAACAAGGGGTGGTGAGGGACAGAGTCTCTGAATTAAGCAGAATACTCTCACCCTGTCAAGAGATCAGGGCTAGATCCAACACCGTTTTTTAGCTCACTGCACCATCCCAGTTTCAGAAGCTGGCTGTATGCAAATTAGTCTGTTCCTGTCCCAGTGCATGATGGGAACAGGGCAAACCAAACTACAAAAGCCAATTCTTACACTGGGAAGGAAACGAGCTCCCGGGGACCGGTTTCTGGCATTACAGCCGTCTTCGGCCCGGCTTGCTTGAATCCTGATGGTGCAATGAGCAAGGGACTCATGTCTGAGTATACCCTTCCACGCTTAGGGTGGACAAAAATATTTACAACAAGGGGTGGTGAGGGACATAGTCTCTGAATTAAGCAGAATACTCTCACCCTGTCAAGAGATCAGGGCTAGATCCAACACCGTTTTTTAGCTCCCTGCACCATCCCAGTTTCAGAACCTGGCTGTATGCAAATTAGTCTGTTCCTGTCCCAGTGCATGATGGGAACAGGGCAAACCAAACTACAAAAGCCAATTCTTACACTGGGAAGGAAACAAGCTTCCGTGGACCGGTTTCTGGCATTACAGCCGTCTTCGGCCCGGCTTGCTTGAATCCTGATGGTGCAATGAGCAAGGGACTCATGTCTGAGTATACCCTTCCACGCTTAGGGTGGACAAAAATATTTACAACAAGGGGTGGTGAGGGACAGAGTCTCTGAATTAAGCAGAATACTCTCACCCTGTCAAGAGATCAGGGCTAGATCCAACACCGTTTTTTAGCTCACTGCACCATCCCAGTTTCAGAACCTGGCTGTATGCAAATTAGTCTGTTCCTGTCCCAGTGCATGATGGGAACAGGGCAAACCAAACTACAAAAACCAACCAACAGTACCTTCTGCCAGTGTCACGGGTCACAGGACTATGAATGGCTCTGCTGTTGTGTTTGTCTATTGCTTCCATACAGTAACACAAAGGGGGCTTAGATGTGGACAGGATGGGCCATCCTGGTAGGATAGCTGGAGAGGAGCTGTGCCCAGCCGCAATTACACTTCAAAAAGCATTGTTCCTGCACACATAAAGGAACCTGACCTGCCTTTTGTCATCCCAGACAGTTTGGAGCTGTGACATTGGAAGAACTTCCCAGAACTATATGTCTAGGTAGGACATGGAGTCCCCCACCCAGAGATGTGCCCCGGTAAGAATATTGGACCACCAGAGCAACTCATCAGAACATTCCTGGTCCTGTGAACATTACAAAATGTACATACCTTGACCGAATTTGATCTGATTGAGGCCTGTGGCCGCTGCTGGATTGAGTGCCTGATCACAAAGAGGTGTCCCTCCAGGGGGTGAGCCTGTTTACCAAGTGGTACCCCAGGCATTGGATGCATCAGAGTGTACTCTTCTTGAAGAAATGGTGAAAACCCTGAAGTCTGGACTCCTCGTGACAGGGTCTGTTCATGTCAAGAATCTGCTGTAAGCATCAACCAGCAATGCAAAGCCCCTGTGAGACCTGCTCATCATGTTGACAGTGACCACTGGCAATGCAAGAGCCGCACTTCGTGCTACAGCAACGAAAGGCCGCAGTGACAAGCAGTGGGCTCTTATTGCGACATCCACAATGCTCAGTATCCTCCTTGTGGCCTCCTCCAATGTAAACTGAATTCTTCGAACTGGAGATAGATAACTTTTTCAGCAGAACTAACTTGTTTCCTGTATCCAATCTGTGACTTTCCTCGGGTCTACCACACCGGGATGACCACAAGTAAAAGCTTAACTATTGAAAATCTTCGGTTCTACTGATTTAATTTTGTCAATGTGATAACATTTTATTTATAAAAATGTACTTATTTTTCTAAATTGGTTTGGGATTTTTCTTGTGTTGTGTTTTCAATGTGTTACTGATTAAAGTGTTGCACACATATTTTACACATTGCCTCTAGGTTAATCCTGACTGCTTTGTGCCAAGCTACAAGAGGGTTAGGCAAGGGTTAATTTAGTGACTTTTGTGGATCGCCCAACAAGGATTGTGGTTGTTGCACAAGTGGGACTTCCACCCCTGTCAAACAGTAACCCCAATTTCTTACACCGCTAAAATCTCCACTGTAAGGGGTCAATTTAGGATCAGCATGTGACTATTTTATAGCCAGACCACTGCCACCTTGTCATGGTAGCCTTCTATTTCATCAGTGGTGACACTGATACAGGATATACAGAGTTCCACATAGTATGTGATGAAGGTAATCAATATATTCTCAGTGGAAGTTTTTTCACTCCAATAAGGTGTGACTATTTTCAAAGATAGGGTTGGAATGGTAATATTTCTATAGGAGCAAAGATAGGGGACACCCTGGTTTCTTTCCATTTCCATATGGTTTAGCCTGTGCAAAACAACCCAATGTGAAACCTCCTTATCAGCCAATTAAACATATGTGTATGTGTGTACGTTTTTAAAGTAGGGCTTTTGCAGGGTCTTCCCCATCCTATCCTATAATCTTTTTAGGATTTGTAGTTGCCTCTGTATGTCTTAGGACCCCATTAAGTTTGGGAATAGCTATCCCTACAATATATGACTTACAGGGTACCTAAAGGATGGCCACAGATGATATGGAGCCTTTATCGAGTTATAATGTTGAACAATGGGGATTCTCATGTTGTCTCAAAACACTGGGTCAAGTAAAGCTGCGGATAAGAACTTCAAGGTATAGCCAGGCATCACTGTGGCAAAACTCAACCATAAATGATCAGATAGTGTTCTAAGATTGATGGCACGGGACCACTAGCTCAATTTACCATACGCACCTGGGCCCATAAACATTCACACTTTGAACTAGTAGCCCTGCTTTCTATTACTACTGACAGCCTATCAGTACTTTGAGTCGTTTTAGGACTTTTAAATGTAAACAATGACTTACCAATTCTTGTCACTTATGCTATAAGTTCTAGGGATCGAAAAAAGAGTTAGAATAATGAGTCTAATAATTTACCTTTCCTGTAATATCCACAGACACAGGAGAAGTGTTAAGCACTTTATCCATGCAAGTTTCTGTGAGTCTCTGTCCAAATTACAGTGACCATAAGACTCCCGAATAATCAGGTTCCCACGGGACAGGACAGGTGCAGATCAGGACAGGAGACCTCCGCTAAGTGCAACACCAGTGCCACACCCCTCTCTAGCCATATTTGGTACCCCGGCAGGGTAATCAGTAATTTCCCTCAGTAACACCTCGATTCTTCTGACAGAGTGCTCCGCCAGCACCTCTGCTCTCGATCTCCTACAGCATACGTTGGGTCAGTGACAGGTCAGCTACTCGGACAAGTCGGACAATTTCTCTAACTAAGTCTACCTTAGTTATACCATTTCCAGGGCAATGTACCACCCCTAAATGTTGCAAATCTATGTGTTCTCCTTCAGTGATTGGTCGGAAAGACAAGGAGATGTCATCACACCATACTAAGATGAGATCATTTCAATTCAATATATAGTTGATCAAAGTTTCCGCCCACAATTTATTTTCCCATGTCTTTATTCCGCCCACCAATAGTATTTCATTTTTAATGCAAAGTTAATTCAGTTGCAACTCTTCTTCCTTTCCCAGGTTAGGGTTGAAGTTTTCCCAGGCGCATTGGTGGAAAGACAGTCAAAGTCCGGTACACATGCGCAGATCAGATTTCCATATGGCTGTTCATGTCACCCTCGGGCCCAAATACGAGCTATTAAAAAAGGCAAAGAGAGACACTTTAGAATACAAAAGAATACAAAAATAAATGAATGCACTGTATACCACTTATCTCTACTCTAACCCCATTACTTTATTTATACTATAGCATTAATAGTTAAGCAGAACAAACAAAGTGTAGTACAAGCAGCAGCATGTGCGGTAGTATGAGTAAGCATTAAGCGGCCATCTTGGCACTAGTGCGCAGAAGCCAGAAGTTTCCACCAAAAGCACAGATACGTCACACCACGTAGATGTGGCAGACGCATGCACAGAAGAGTTCCTGCGTTTTTGGCGGGCATTTTAAGACACTCGGGTTACTGTTAGTAAAGCACATACAAAAGCTTCCCCAACTTACTAAATATGTCGTATAATGCAAATATTAATGGACAAAACATGTTGATTAATTAATTATGTGTTATTTTGAGAGGGCTGAGTCCGAGTAAGTTTCTGTATATATGAAACCTTGCTCCATCAATCCCCTCTTTGTTGATATTTTATATCATCACTAATTACGGAACCAGATGCCAACTTTAGTACTCTCCCAGTTCAATTTCTTCTATTACTTTGGGAGTTCTTTTTTCACTTTTATTCTAGAACACTTTCATTCTTTTATATAAATCCCCCTTTAATTCTTCCATTTGAATTTCATCTATCTTTCGTTTCTTCGTTTTCTCATTCACTGTATATCCTTATTTGTTTCTGCAGCATTTGCACCAAATCATTATCAGCAAAATTATTAGAGATATCCCCATTATTGGCATCAGTACTTTACCTACAATGCTTCTACCAACATTAGAAAGCCAACTACCTACAAAGGAGAGACCATCAGTTACTCTATTCCATGCACTATCAACCTCCAGTGGTTTCAGTTCTTCTTCCAAATGAGTAATGTTTCTTACATACCTTCCATTTTCAACACTTTTATCAGGTATGTAAGTGCAACACTGTTGAGCCTTCAGCATTCTACAGACTCTGCCCTCTTTTGCCAATATTATATCAAGAGCAAGTCCATTTTGTAAAACTATTGATCTGATCACAACCAGTTCTGTATTGATCAATAAGAATCCTCTAGCAATGTCAGTCGATAAGCAATCCACCACTTAGACAATATACAAATTATTTGTGTATTTAGAATTACTCCCACTGAAGGTATCAGTGCACTACATATGTCACCTACAATTTCGGAAAAGCGATCTCTTTTGTATTGGGTTAGTTCATTTTCGTGTTCATCGCTTCCAGTGATTCTTTTTATATGGTATACCTTTGGGAATACTATTCCGAAATAGCAACTCTCATACCAATGATCAGGCAGCTTAAAATAAGCTATGTTCCCACAAATATAATAGACTCCAGAAAATACTGGATCAGTTCACAGAATATAACTGTGAATTTATTTCAAGTTGGCCTCACTTCTTCGAAAGACTGATCATCAATCAATTCTTCATCACTTTCATTACTGATTTCCAGGTTCTTGAAATCTTCAAGGATGACATACGTCCATTCAGGACCATTGAATTTATTGTTCAGTCTTTTAAAACGTGGACTTCTTCTTTGAGGGCTTGTTGAAGGTTCAGTTGGACTTGTTACTTCATCTACTTGTTCAGGTTCTTCAATATATGTGATTAGGCGATATTTCAGTCTTTTAACAAAACCAGGACATTTATAGCCTTTTCTGAGTCTTTTAGCTGGCACTGTGCTTTCAATTTCTTCAGATGTTCCTTTTGTTTTCTTTAAGTTGTGGCACAACTTGATTTTCGTCCACTTCAGGTATTCTCTCTATCTGACCTTGTCCAGGGCTTATTACCGTTGACGTTTCTGCCTGGATGGGTTCTTCTAGACTAATCTGACCTGGTCCAGGATATTGTTTTCCTGTGCCTGGAATTTGTTCTTCTTCCTGAACCCGTTTTGTTAATCCTGTCCGGTCCTGCACAGGTCTTGTAGTTTCTTGACTGTCTTCTGCCTCTGCATTTTCTCTAGTACTCATCTGTCCCTCCTCAGACAGAGGTGTTCCTGTGGGTGTTTCGTTGGTCTGAGTATATTGCTCTTTCCTTATGTGGTCCTCTCATGATTACCTTTAGCTTTGATTTCTGTAATCTGAGTACGTTCTTCTATTCCTGTCTCGTCCTCACTATCAGTCTGACTATCTAAATACGTTTGGTTTCTATTTCCTATTCTTACTTCAGGTATATCGACTACTGGAATCCATTCATCCTGACTGGTGCTCGGTTGTTCTTTGTCAACTACTTCAGGATCAACTTCTTGAGACCCTTCAGCTGTGCAACCTTCAGCCTCAACTTCATCAGGTTCTGTTACGCTTTTGATATGGCTGGCGTGGATCCAGTTTGAAATTCCCTGGCACTTTACAGCTGTGGTGGTAACCAGTATCACTTGACGTGGCTCTCCCCACCTTGGTGCTAGGCAAGATTCCCGGATGTAATTTTTTATCACTACCCAATCTCCAGGGTTCAAATCATGGGCTGGCGAGAGATAGAACGCACTTGGTCAGCCAACTCCTTGCAGTACTCCAACACTAAATCATCAGATATAGTTAACAGCTGGTGTCCTGGCACACATGCTTGCCTCATTGCCCTTCACATGAGTATTTCATGGGGACTCCAGCCTTTTTTCTTGTCTGGAATGCTTCTGAGTCCCATCAGGGCGGGGGGGTAAAGCATCAGGCCATTCCAATTGGGTAGATCCACACATCTTTCCCAATCTTGCTTTGATTGTTCCATTCAGTTGTTCTACCACTCCAGAAGCCTCTGGGCAGTATGCACAGTGCAGCTTTAGCTCAATTTTGAATGCTTCACAAATTAGTCCAATTATTTCATTATTAAAATGTTTCCCTCGGTCTGATTCAATTGTCACTGGAAACCCAAACCGAGGAATGAGCTCTCTTAAAAAGAGCTTGGCCACAGTTAAGCTGTCATTCCTCTGGGTGGGGTATGCTTCTTCCCATTTGAAGAATAAGCAAACGATGACTAAAACATATTTTGATCCTCGACAAACAGGTAACTCAATGACGCCAAGTTGTAGTCTGATAAATGGGCATTCTGCCATCCCAAGTTTCCCGGGACAAACCACCGTTTTCTTACCAGGGTTCATTTGCTGACAGGTTAAGCATCTCTGGCAAAAACTCTCTGCTATGTTCCTGAACTTCGCATTGAACCAATCCTGATCATGGCATCTCTACCTATGTGTGTGTCCCCATGGTACATTCTGGCATTGGTGCAAGCATACAATCTGGTAACACTGGTCTCCCATCTAGGTAAACTATCACACCATCTTCGGGTCTTGCCTGACACCCTATTTTCTGCCGGTCTTCCTTTTCCCTAGGCTCTGCTTCACCTAGTAAATCTTTTACTTCCTCCCGTGTATTCACTCCTCTCAACAGCATAAGTTGGCAGCTGATTCCACATGCTTCGATTTTCTTGTTTACTGCCCTTTTATATCTGGCACAATATTGGGCCACTTGGTGAGCATAACTATTACCAGCTGTCACGTTGTCATTTACAGATTGGTGAGCAGCACACTTGACCACAGCCAATTCTTTTGGCAATTGAATTGCTTCAAGTAATTCTTTTACAAATTGTCAATTTTTAATAGGGGTTCCTGAAGAAGTCATGTACTCCCTTTGCATCCATAGCTGGCCATGCACAACCCCGTAACTATTCTGGCTATCAGTGAAAATGGTTATTCTATAGTTTTCCCCAATTTTGCATGATTTTATTAAAGCAATCAATTCGGCTACTTGTGCAGACTTGACTCCTGGAAAATAGGATGCTTCGACTATACCAGATAATGTGCACACAGCATAAGCAGTGCTTAGTCCTCCTTCCTCGTGGCGCATACAAGAGCCATCTACAAATATCTCATGTTCAAGGTCTTTTAAAGGTTCTTCTTGTATGTCTGCTCGAGGTTTAGTACTAAATTCAGTGAGGTTGATAAAATCGGAATTTGGTAACAGGGTTGCTGGATTTAAAATAGTACACCTGACTATTGTCACATTCTCTGACCCAACAATAATTCTTTCATATTTAGTCATCCGACTAGGAGTTAAATGCTGAATACGTGTTCTGGTTAACAGAATCATGACTGAATGTGGGACATACACGGTTACAGGGTGACCCATGACAATGGATTCACTTTGCTCAAGACTCATGCAGGTCGCAGCTACTGCTTTCAGACAACCTGGCAGTGTGTGATGCCACTGGGTCCAATGTGGCAGAAAAATATGCCACAGGACGTCGCATTAACCCATGGGTCTGGGTTAGAACTGTGAAAGCAATATTGTCTCTTGTGTCACAAAATAGTGCAAACTCTTTTGAGTAGTCAGGCTTCCCTAATGCTGGAGCTTCACACAGACTGTTACGCAGTTTTAAGAAAGCTGTCATGCTTTCATCATCCCACTTGACTGGATCCTTTGTTAGTTTCTTTGTCAGCTGAATCAAAGGTTTAGCTAGCACTGCAAATCCCACAATCCACTGACTGCAGTAACCTACAACTCCAATAAACATTCTGATTTCTTTAAGAGTTTGGGGTAGCTTCATGTTTTGAGTTATTTTGATTATTTCGGATGTCACTCTCCTGACCCCTCTTTCTATCTGGTGTCCCAGATATTTAACTGAGGTTGTACAGTATTGCAATTTTTCAGGGGACACTTTATGTCCAACCTTTGCTAAATGATTCAATAATGCAATGGAATCAATCATGCAGTCATTTCTGGTTCTCGATGCAATCAATAGATCATTGATGTACTGCTCCAAGACATATTGTCTGGGCAGCACCAGTGATACAAGACATCTTTTTAAAATCTGTTTAAAGATGGATGGGCTTTCCTTGTACCCTTGTGGAACAAGATTCCAAATGTAAATATGCCCGTCAAATTTGAACGAAAATAAAAACTTGCTCTCTGGATGCAATGGAATGGAAAAGAAGGCATGGCATAAATCAATTACAGTGAACCATCCTGCTCTCCATGGTATTTGATACAGAATCATGGCTGGATTTGGTACTACTGGGCAACATGGGACAACTATTTTATTAATTTTACGGAGGTCTTAGACCACCCTGTACTTTCCGTTTGGTTTCTTTATGCCAATTATAGGTGAATTACAAGGACTGGTCATTATTTCATCTAGAATGCCTTGTTCAACCAAACGCTTTATTTCTTTTGCAACACCTGTCTTTATTTCGGGACTCATGTTATACTGTTGAATATTTGGGTAAACTGCACCTTCCTTCACTGTTACTTTTATGGGATCGACATCTGCCATTAGGCCTACATCTTTTCCTAAAAAATCCCACACATCAGGATTCACAAATATTTTCAGTTCTTCTGGTAAATCTTCTAAGCACATATTTTTAACTTCTGTTTCTTGTCTGGCTAACATAATTTTGTACACTCCGTCCTCATCTGGAGTTTGAATTTCAACACCATTGGATGTGCAAATGATTGTGCAATTCATCTTGCACAGTAAATCACTTTCTAGCAAGTTTACAGGACTAGAATCGCACACTACAAACTTGTGCATCTCTCTAAAATTACTGATACAAACTTCCATTGGTTCTGTGACAGGGGTCCTAATTTGTTTCTTAGAAACGCCGAATACTTGGATCACTTCTCCTGAGAGGGGTAGGTTTGGGATGTCTGCTGTTCTCACAGTGGAACGGGCTGCACCATTGTCCAAAAAAAAGGTAAAATGATTTCCCTCCACTCTTCCCTCAATGTAAGGACCTGACTGATCTACCGGTAAGAAAGCGCCAAGTACGCAATCCTCTTCTCCCCCTCTCAGGCACCGTTAATAATCTTCTGATTCAAAAAATGTGTCCTGCAAAAGAAACTGTGGTGTTACCTTATTTTTCTTACCACTTCCCTCCAGAAATCCGGTGTCCACACTGTATTTGGCTTGACACACAAAATCTGGCATAGGGGCTTGAGGTAACTGATTCTGTATTACCTGTTGCAGCTGTCTCATTGACACCTCTTTCTGCGTCTGTGGATTTATATTTTGATTTTAGACATTATTATTCTGTATTAATTTACATTCATTTCTCCAATGCCCCAATTTCCCGAACCCATGACAGGGAAACTTTTTCTTTGCCTTTTCTTTACTCATTTTTCCTCTGGGTTTACCTCCACTTCCTTCACTTTGGCCTTCCCCTCTTTTCTGATTATTTGCTTGCTGACTGAAGTTCCTGTTGTTCTGCCATTTTTACTAGAGCCCACACTACTTTTTCTTCTAATTTCTTTCATTTATTATCAATTTCATCCTCACAGTATTTTGCATACTTGAGAGTTTCGTCGACAGGCTTCGCTTGCCAACATAGTTTATGTTCTTTAGGGCCAGATGTATCAAGCAAATTCACATTCGCAAAGGCCGAAATTCGCAGAATTTCGGCCTTTGCGAATGCGAATTTGCTAAATAGAATGTATGAAGCAAAATCTGGTGCAAACTAAGGAATCGCAAAATATGTGATTCCTTATTTTGCAATTCCATTTAAGGAATCGCAAATTTTGCGATTCCTTAAATGCAATGCAATGTATGTAGCAAAAAAAATTAGCAAAATGCCCTTAAGGAATCGCAAATTACCACCAACTTCTAGTTGGTGGTAAGATGCGAATTCCTTGAAAAATGCACATTTTTGCATTTTTCAAAGTGCCATGTGACGGCCAGACATGCCCTTAGGGCATGTATGTGCGCCACATGTGCAGCCATTCATATTTCAGGGGTGCAACAGGGTGTCCTTTGGACACCCCTGCACCCTTGAAAATATTCTCAATTTGCGATTAGCAAATTGCGAATCGCAAATTGAGAATAACTTCCCATTCATTCAAATGAATGGGAAATTATTCCTTAATTGCGATTATCAATTTGCTAATCGCAATAAAGGAATTTTAAGAAATCGCTTAAAAATGGTGAATTTCTACATAAATCCCAATTTACAATTCCCAAATAGCGATTTATAAAAAAATGCTATTTGGGAATCGCAAATGATGGTGATGATACATCTGCCCCTTAATCATTTGGGAGATTTCTGGTTTTAGTCCGGACACAAATCGATATATAAAATGTCTGATGTCCTTATTATCAATGTTTTCTAAACCACTGTACTGTTTTAATACCTGCAATAGGCATTCATAATATGCATGTACAAATTCATCTTTATTTTGAGTAGTTCTGTCTATTTTAGTCCAATCTGTCCCTTTTGGAGGAATCTTTCCTTTTAAGTAATTTATTATCTGATTATACTTTTTCATTACCTCTTCTGACGGGGCTCCTGTTTTGGGATCTCTAGGGTGTTCATCATTTGGCCAATCTACTGTAATTTTACACTCGGTCCACAAATCAGCTGGAACAACAATGTCAAATAACCCATCTAAATCTTTTAACAGTACCTTTGACACTTTCACAAACCTTTCAACTTGCCGGTACCATTCAACAGGTTTTTCTCTAAGCTTTGGGAAGTCATTAGTAAATGATAAAATATCTTGTCGGGACCATGGGACATGTACATAACCTCCTCCTGGCACTTGTCTCATTGGACACAACCTTTCAACTTTCTCTGTTTCTTTTAGTAAATACTCAGATGTAGTTTTACTTGCCTATGCCTCTTCCTTTTTCTTTGTCCATCTAGCTTTCCATTTGTCTAGATCTCCCCATTTTTGCAATAACGACAATAATTCCTTTATCTGCAATTTACGTCCTGACACATTCATGTTTTCCAAATCTTTGTCAGAAAATTCAGCCCTATATGGTTTCTGTAATACCTTTGATTTGCCAATGTCAATTCCCATCTCTGAAGCCAAATTCATTAACTTTTCATGGTATATTTTCGTATTTTGGTTAATACTTCTGCATATAAACAATAATTCATCTTCATTAAATGAATTTAGCCTTTCCAATCCTTCATTTCCAGCTACCATTTCTTCCTGTTCTACTCTTAATTTGAATATGTCCAATACCTTTGGCTGTGATTTGACTTTTCTATATCTCGGGTCCACCTTTCTAATTCATTTGGACTCACTACAGTTGCACTTCTTGTTCATGTAGATGTCTCGATCTGTACTTCCTTTGAACATAAGGGAGTATTTTTCCTGATTAAGTCACTCACTGGTTCTCGTATAGGTAAATCCATCAGGGAAATCAGTGACTCGCACTCACTTGCTTGGTCATCAACTGTTAAAGTTTTGTTTCCTAGGCTGTACTATGGGTGTAGTTAGACCGGGAGTTTTAGGACTGGGTTGCTTATCTCCATACAAAGGATTTACAGGAACTATAGTTACTGGTATTGTCAGGGCTTCAGGATTTGTATTTAATTGGGTGATTTTCTGAATTAACTTACTATGCTGTTAGTTTAATGCTTCTTTCTCTCTTTCCTGTAATACTTTTTCCAATGAGGTCACATGTATAAACTGAGGAACCAAAGGTGGTTGTAGAAACAGAGCACTAGGGACAGCTTCATTAGTTTCTCCTTGATAAAATGGCAGATTTTTAATTAATAAATCATCTAAATATTCATCATCCGAATCACCACCACTAGTTAATAAATGTTTTATTGTCTCAGTACTTTTACTTCCAGTCGGTTCTTCTGTGGTAAAAACAGGATAACATCTTTCCACTAGGATAGACTGTCTCCATTGTTTCATTTGTTTATCTCGAGTATCTTTTGGAAATCTGGGATAAAATCTGCTAAAACTTCTGTCACCTCAAGATCTATCTCGCTCAAAAGCCTCTGTCTCCCACTCTTCTAGGGCTTCATATTGCGTTAATCTTGGTCTGGGGTCTAATTCGTTCATGCGAGTCCGCAAATTATGCAATATTCTACCATTAAATGTACCATGTTCTGGAAATGCTAATATGCCATTGACTTTGGTATATTCTTTCCTATTTTCTAACCACACATCCTCTTTCTACCATCATGCATGATGCAGGCTGTTTTGGTGGTGGTAATTACTACTATTGTTTTCACTGGTTTATCTTTTTTAAAGTAATTCTTGATTTTCTGCATAAACAAATTTTTTCTCTTTTCTCCGTACATATTATATGGTCTTCCTCTAATACATTGTTCACAGGCAAAACCTAAATATCTTCTATCTGGACGATTTCCTATAATTGCTAAATGCCACACATACCGCGATTTGATTTTCTTAAAAATGTAATTAGTTCAATTATTTTGATTTGTTTACTTTGCAGAAATATTTCTCAAATACCAATGTGTCTCTTATTTTCAATGACCAATGTGGTTTTGACTTACAAGCAGTGTTAACGAATGATTGTGCGGCTTTTCTGTGACATGCGTCTCACTCTCTGCACTCACCCCTCCTTTACAATTTTCTCACGGCTACAGACCCGCTGTTTCTACCAATCCCAGCGCGGCTCTCTATGACGCCAGGGTAGAACCCACTACTACTCCTCCTTTGCAAGGTAATACGACAACTCAATTTCTTTCAATTTTCAATTGCACATTTCATTAATTAACAACATGAAACATTCGCTACCGGGCCTGATTGACTAATTCATTAGAAAAGATCATTTCTATCACAACGAGTAAACCTATTTCTGTCTACTCTTCATACACTGCGAGTAAAACAACCTTCCTTAGCTTACTCTTCACTTAAGCAAAAAGAACCTGCTACTCCTTCAGTATTACCCTTTCTAGGTGATATAAGACCAGAGTTTCACTAGCGAACTCCTTTGCTATCAATCGATCTCACTTTTATACCAGAAAATGATCCCTAGCAAGTGCTTCAAGTTTACTTAACTTTCTCCAGGGATTCCATCAAGGAAAGTAACCTCACTGCAGTGTGGCTTCCATTTACCACCCACTATTCCGTATTCCGGGGTTTCCAAACAACAAATAACAATACAAAACGGGTTTTGGTTAGTACATGAAATCAATAAAAGCAATAATCAATAATAAATACACTACTAACTACCTATTTTAACTAAACCCTAACCATAGCTCTGCTACAAGAAAAGTATACTGATAGCGCGCAGGACCACTAGCTCATTTTAACATACTCACCTGGGCCCATAAATATTCACACTTTGAACTAGTAGTCCTGCTTTCTATTACTACTGACAGCCTATCAGTACTTTGAGTCATTTTAGGACTTATACCTGTAAACCATGACTTACCAATCCTTGTCACTTATGCTAGAAGTCCAATGGATCAAAAAAGGAGTTCAAATAATGAGTAGTTAGTCTAATAATTTACCTTTCCTGTAATAACCGCAGACACAGGAGAAGTTTTAAACACTTTATCTATGCAAGTTTCGGTGAGTCTCTGTCCAAATTACAGTGACCATAAATTTCACAAGTAAGAATATGATTAATAAGATATAAAGTTTGCAATAAATCACAGTAACACCTTTAGACATTGGTACCTGGGAAGGGTGAGAAAGGGAAATAGCACAAGGACATACCACATGGATTATATTTACCTACAATGGTGTAATGACCAATCCTGGGCTGAGGCGACAGGGCTCCCAACTAATCAGGTGCCCACGGGACAGGACAGGTGCAGATCAGGACAGGAGATTTGGTACCCCTACTGGGTAATCGATAATTACCCTCAGTAACACCTCGATTCTTCTGACAGAGTGCTCCGCCAGTACCTCTGCTCTCGATCTTCTATAGCATGTGTTGGGTCACTGACAGGTCAGCTACTTGGATAAGTCGGACAATTTCTCTAACTAAGCTTACCTTAGTTATACCATTTCCACGGCAATGTACCACCCCTAAATATTGCATATCTATGTGTTCCCCTTCAGTGATTGGTCAGAAAGATGAGGAGAGGTCATCACACCATACTAAGATGAGATCATTTCAATTCAATGTAGTTGATCAAAGTTTCTGCCCACAATTTATTTTCCCATTAATACAAAGTTAATACAGTTGCAACTCTTCTTCCTTTCCCAGGTTAGGGTTGAAGTTTTTCCAGGCGCATTAGCGGAAAGACAGTCACTGGCATCAGTTTAATGCCACTGCTCGAGGTCTCTAAAAGTTTGGTACACATGCGTAGATCAAATTTCAATATGGCTGTTCATGTCACCCTCGGGCCCAAATACAATCTATTAATAAAGTCAAAGAGAGACACATTAGAATACAAAAATAAATAAATCCACTGTATACCACTTATCTCTAATCTAACACCATTACTTTATTTATACTATAGCCTTAATAGTTAAGCAGAATGAGCAAATTTAGTACAAGCAGCAGCATGTGCGTTAGTATGAGTAAGCAAGAAGCGGCCATCTTGGCACTAGTGCGCAGAAGCAAGAAGTTCCCACCAAAAGCACGGATATGTCACACCACATAGATGTGGCAGACGCATGCGCAGAAGAGTTACTGCGTTTTCAGCAGCCATCTTAAGACACTCGGGTTCCTGTTAGTAAAAGCACATACGCAAGCTCCCCCATCTTACTGAATATGTTGTGTAATGCAAATATTAATGGACAAAACATGTTGATTAATTAATGATGTGTTATTTTGAGAGGGCTGAGTCCGAGCAAGTTTCTGTATATATGAAACCTTGCTCCATCAGGATGATGCATCAGCTTTCACACTCAGGACTCAACATCCAACATCCCCAGCCAAAAGTCTATGTGTGAGGAAGTAGTTATGTGGTGGGAGGGGAGAAAACTCTGTATTTGTGGGTTTTCGACTGTTGGAAAGTTGATTATTAGTAGTGGTGAATACGCCTCCACCACTGGCAATAAGGTCACTAACACAGTCTAGGGCTCAGTACAGATCTCAATAAATTATTTCCTTGCTCAACCATGGGTAACTTGGCTTTGAGCAGACAGGCTTAACTTAGGAGAAAGGTTTTAAACCACTGATTTAGTGAATAATTAAGACACAGCACACAATAAAATTCCCACACCAATTTAAAAAAATAGGAAATATTTTTATCTTTAAAATAACACCAAAAGAAAAAAATCCATTGTAGGGAACCAGAGAATTTTTAAAGATTCAGCACTATATAGCACTTAGAAACCTATAGCACCACTCTGGGACATGTGGTCGCACTTGACTAGCCAAAGTAAAAGTTTCAGGCCAACAGCAATGGAGCCCTACTCGGATATCCCTCATGGGAGGCCGGCAGTCGAGATTTTACCTTCTGACTTATAAATGTTTCTGCAGCTTTTTTTATGCTCTCCACTAGTTGGGATACAACAAGGACTCGCTGACTTGCTTTCCAGGGAGCTCCCGGTCAAACTCTGGAAGTCGGACCTCTGGAGCTTTTCAGCCAGATGAACCAGCAGGCAAGGCAGGCTTGCAGTTGAAGGTGGGCGCCTTGGCTCTCGCCGTTGAGTTGGACCCCTGTAGCATTCACCAAAGATGACTCCGTACTCAGAGGGGTGAATAGCATAGGAGTATTTATTCAAGATACAAAACTCCTGTGACCTCAGCCACAGCCTCTCAACTCTTGTCGCCTCCAGAGTGTCCCCGGCGCTCGCCTTGGAATGCTGGTCGCGGTGACATTCTAAATGATGTCACCGCGAGCAGCACCATCACACGCAGAGGCGCCGGGGGGAACAGAAAGAGGGAGATACCACACATCCCCCTTCCCTGCAGAAATTGTGAACATTAGATAAAACAGTGAGCAGGAAACAGAAACAAGAAAGCACTTGCAATAGGCAGAATGGCAACAGTCACATCATTACATATTGGTCAAAGTGCCTGGGAGGCCTGGTCACTCTCCTGTTGGGCCTGTGGCCTGGGTGAGGGACACACGACGGCCTCCTGATAGCGCAACCGCCATCCAGTCTTGGACCACTCTCCCCCTCCCTTGCACCTTCAGTGACATCTACTGGGGGGTGATGCCTGACCACTCTCCCTAGGTTCCATATTTTCCCTTCTTGAGTTTTGACCGCATTCTTGAAAAGTTTGGTGATTTTGGTGGGGCCGCTGTACTCTGACCAGCTTGCCTTCCCTGTGGGAGCTTTGATTTTGATATTGTCGCCCACTCTGAACTCAACCTCCCGTGTGGCCTTGCGTTGGTCGTAACTTTCTTTCCTCACTTTCATGGCCTGTTCTTGTCTCCTCAGACTATCCTTTTCCTTGGTACGGTCCGACCACCCCTTGTGCCACCCCATCCACCCTGGGGTAAGTTTAGTGTTGGGTGTCCTTGCGCGGAGCAATTCGAACGGGGTGACACCCGTCGTCTGATGCGGCGTGAATCTGTATGCCTCTAGCCGCCTCCACACCTCTTCTTTCCAACTTATGCCGCTGGCTTTGGCCAGCTGGATGCTTTCCTTGATGGTTTTGTTAAAACGTTCGACCATGCCATTGGTTTCCGGGTGGTACAATGCGCATCGCTTGTGTTTGATGCCTCTTTCTCCTAGGAAGTCTTCCATCTCTTTCGAGCATAATTGCACTCCGTTGTCAGTGAGGATATTGTTGGGGAGCCCCTCTCGGATAAATACTTCCTGTAAGAAACCAATGACAGTCTTTGTCGTGACTTCACTGACAAGTTTTATCTCTGGCCACCGAGAATACAAGTCTACAAGCACCAAGATGTAAGGTGTCCGCAGCTCCCCAGACAACGGGCCTACGATGTCTAACGCCAACTCGTCCCATGGTCCTGACGGAAGCGGCCTACACACCATGGGTGGTGTCTGTTGCCTCAGGACCTTGTCGCTATTGCAACACGGGATGCACTCCCTGATTCTCCTTTCGGTGACCAGGTCCATGTTCGGCCACCAGTAGCTCTCCCTGAGTCTTTGCTTGGTTTTGGTGATGCCCAAGTGCCCTTCATGAGCTATCTCGATCAGGCTGTCTCTCACTGTAGCCGGTGGCACGAGCCTAGTTCCCCTGAACAGGCATCCGTCGACAATGGTTAACTCGTCCTTGACGGCCTGGAAGGGCCGTAGTTCTTCATCTCGTTTGTCGCCATGCTTCCATCCATCCCTCACTCTTCTGCAAACTTCCTCCATAGTCTTGTCCTCATCCTGTGCTTTTCTCCACGTTTCTTCACCCAAAGCCTTCTGGATGGTGCAGACCTTCTCAACCATGTACCCTTCTTCATCTTCATCTGATTTTCCTCGCATTTCACTTGCCTCTACATCACTGACGAGCCTGGACAAACAGTCAGCTGCAAGGTTCTGAGTTCCTGGGACATACTCGACATTGAATGTGTACTCCTGGAGGCTGACCACCCAACGCCTTATCCTACTGGAGATGGCGTCCAAACCCTTTTTGCTGAACACTTCAACTAACGGTTTGTGGTCGGTTCGGAGGGTGAACTGCGTACCCCACAGGAAGTCTCTGAATTTTCCTACTGCCCAGGATACCGCTAACGCTTCTTTTTCGATGACTGAGTAGTTGTTCTCAGATTTCTGGAGCGACCTTGAGGCAAAGGCTACGGTTTCCTCTCCTTCCGCGCTTTTCTGGGTGAGGACAGCCCCCAACCCTTTTGCACTTGCGTCAGTGGTGAGAATCGTTGCCCGGCCGGGCAGGTAAGACTTCAAACTAGGGGCTTCAGCAAGAGCTCTCCTTACATCCTCGAACTCGCTCTGGCATTCCTGGCTCCATTTGAATTCGCTTTCCTTTTTTAGTAATAGCCTGATGGCGTAAGTCCTGCCCGCTAAGTTTCTTATGAACTTTCCATAGAACTCTAACATCCCCATAAATGATTTGATCTCGTCCTTGCTTCTGGGAGGTGACAGATTCACAATGGTGTTTTGCAGTTCGGCCTTGGGACGTATGCCTTCTGTCGTTATCTTGTGACCCAGGAAATCCAACTCAGCACAGCTAAAAACACATTTGTTCTTCTTCACAGTAAGGCCTTGGGACAAAAACCTCCTCAGCACACATCTCAGTCTCTCATCATGCTCAATCTGGTTCCTAGCGAAGACCAGCACGTCATCCTGGTAACACATGACGCCTGGGATGCCTTTCAGGATGTTACCCATGATTCTTTGGAATACGGCAGCCGCCGAGACCAGGCCGAAGGGCATCCTTTTAAATTTGTAAGCGCCCATGGGTGTCACAAAAGCAGTGAGTTCCTGAGACTCCTCGTGAAGTTTTATCTGGAAATAGGCCGAGGTGAGATCGAGGGTGGAAAACACCTTTGCCCCCTCTAACATGCTCATCATTTGGTTGATGTTCGGCAAGGGGTATCGGTCAACAACGACCTCTTTATTGAGTGCCCTCAAGTCAATGCAGAGCCGGACTTACCCATCCTTCTTCTTCGCTGCCACAATGGGCGCCAACCATTCGGTCGCTTCCACAGGTTCGATCACTCCAGCCTTACACAGTTTCTCCAATTCGGATCTGACCTCCTCCTGAATGGCTATTGGGAGTCTTCTAACTTTTGCTACAACAGGCTTGGCATTCGCCTTCAATTTTAATTTATGACAGTAGTTCTTCAAACACCCAAGCCCTTCTCTGAACACTTCTTCAAACTCTTTAGTGATGTCAGACTCACATTCTTGTATCTCTTGTACCAAAATCTGGGGATTGCTGTTGGGATTGAGATACACCCCCAAACCCTTCTGAGCACGCCACCCCAAAATGTTGTCCCCTACAGTGGATACATATACTTTAGACACAGTAGACCTGTTTCTGTACTCAATTTTACACAGAAAGTATCCTTTCATGGAGATGGGACGCCCCGCATACCCTCCTGGCCTCAGGTCTAACCTTTTCAAAATTATCTTTCCTTTGGACACACGTGAGAACTCCTTGGCATTGATAATTGTAATTCTAGAACAGGAGTCAAACAATGCCTCTAGGTCAACCTCCCCTACTTTTATGGTGTCTTTAGGACTATCAACTTGATCTTCATCAACCTGTGTTGTAACTTCTGCACACATTTGGTTTCTGGGACCAGGTGCCTTCAACTCTTGTACTTGCACAACAAACTCGTCGCACACCACATTCGTTCTGTCTCTACCCTGTCTACTAGCGCCCTGCCCACTCTTGCAATATTGTTTGAAATGGCCTTTCTTACCACACTTGCTACATGCGAATCTGAGGGCGGGACACTCCTTGTCATTGGCAAGGTGCCCTTGTTTGCCACACCTGTAGCAGGTACCTTTGAAGGATCCACCCGGCCTGCCTTCCTTCTGTTCCTTGCCCACTACCTTCTGACCCTTAACTACAGACACAGTCTCACATTCGGACACCACCTCACAGACATTGGTCTTGTCATCGTTCTTTTTCTCCCCTGCATCTTGTTTAATCTCTTTGACGCACTGCAACATGTGCTCTACCTGCTTGGCTATGATGAGAACTTCTCTCAACGGCGGGTCATCCTTAAGCCATAGCTCTTCACGCACCCGCTCCATCCTGCAGGTCAAAACAAACTGGTCTCTAATTCTCTCCTCGCTCGCTCCCCCAAACTTGCACGTTGCAGCTAACTTCCTCAACTCAGACACAAAATCTTCTATAGATTCCCCATCCTTTTGTGCCCTCTTACCGAAATGATACCTCTCCATGATTGTACTGGTCTTAGGGAGGTAGTGCAAATCTAACTTCTTTAGGCTAACTTCAAATTCATTCAGACCCCTTGCCTCCTGTGCTCCTAAATCTGGGAGATGGTCTAGGACTTCCTCTCCCTCTGCGCCCAGGTAATAGGCCAGCAATGCAACCTTCCTTTCTAGTCCTAGGTTGGGACCACACACAGTAGCGTAATTCAGGAATACCTTTTTCCATTTTTTCCACAGAATGGTGGGGTCACCTGGGCTGGTTAAGAAAAAGGGTGGAGGGGTCACGTTTTGCATGCTTACTACACAATAGACAGAGATAAACTTTTACCCCCCAAACGTGCACTATAACCTGCCCCTTGAAAATACAATGCTTTACACAAAATGTTTCAAATTAGTTATGCTTTCTTGGTGCAGCCAGTCAGGACAGCACTCCCAAGGGGGGTTCAATTTTCCCCAATGTGCACACTCTTTTACAACTGCTCCACGTGGGTCAAAATCGTCAGCAATCCTTCAGAAGTGCAGGACAAATCACTGATAAACCACTGGTAGGGCACCTACATCCTCATGCAAATCACCCTTGTTGCTTCCAGTACCGTATTTTCACAGTGGAGACAGTAGACTGTTTACTTTCCTGCGGTGCACACCACTACGCCACACCCTCATTAAAATGTAACTGGAACGGCTACACAGGGATGTGGATGCAGAACACAAAAACCAAAAACCTTCAGAGCATAAAAATGAGCACCATTCAGTACGAGATCCGTGTATGACCAAGGTTGTCACAAACTTGTGCTCCCAAAAATACCACCACAACGAGTTGCTCTTCCTAATGTCTTCTACTTCCCTCGCCGCGCTGTCAGTTCAACCCACGGTCATTCAAAGACGTGGCTGGATTTACTGAATGAGGTGTACATTTTCACTGCGCTCCTGGGCTCCTATCTCCTCCCACGTCGCGCTCCTAGAGGCCTCTAGGTGTTCCTGCACATGACAAATGAGGTCGCCCAAAAGCTCCTTACTTTATCGCAGCGCTGGCCAGTTAACATGAGGTGGCAGCCCCACACGCCGTGCTTGGTCCTCAGATGCGGTGGGGGTTCCGCACTACATCGCCACTAGTGCGCTCTTCTCGCGCTGCCCTGAGGAGTGAGGTTACATCAAAAGGGAGGTCAGTCTTGAAACGCTGCTATGGCGTCAACACACAACGCTGCCCTGTAGATGATGAAAATAAGGGCGCGCGGTGAAAGTCTCTGGCGAAGGGCTGGAAGACTACGCGCTTGGCACTTGCCTTCAGTAAAGACTCCGTAGCGCTACAAATAGCCGCTGACAGGCTCTGACATGAACGGGAGACCCCTCGTCAGCTTCCGATGTCGAAGCTCGCCACGTAAGCATAGGTGGAAGGTCTGGGGCCAGCGCGCAGGGTAACAACAAGCGTACCTCTCCTTCAGGGTGTCAGTCACCCGTCCTTCCCCGGGCATCGACAATCCCGCAGCCTTCCTTCGAGCGGGCACACCTCCCTTCCTTGAGCCGCTTAACACTCCGTCGGCTCTCCGCGTCGCAGCCAGTAACACCTTGACTCGCTGCCTTGACTGGGTTACTCGAGTCAGCTGCCGATTTCAAACTTTCCTTCCGACGGCTGTGCTCTTCTGGGCGTGTTGAGGTCACAAGAGGCTTTAACCCTCGTCGCCAGTGTAGCATTCACCAAAGATGACTCCGTACTCAGAGGGGTGAATAGCATAGGAGTATTTATTCAAGATACAAAACTCCTGTGACCTCAGCCACAGCCTCTCAACTCTTGTCGCCTCCAGAGTGTCCCCGGCGCTCGCCTTGGAATGCTGGTCGCGGTGACATTCTAAATGATGTCACCGCGAGCAGCACCATCACACGCAGAGGCGCCGGGGGGAACAGAAAGAGGGAGATACCACAACCCCTTATGGAGCTTTTTTCCAAATTTGCTCCAAACCTCTGGAGCTTCTTTCAGCACTTCCTTTTGAGGGTCCAAAGAGTCTTAAACACAATCCAATCTCCAAGATGATCCATGAAAGGTTGGGATCACAATTCCCACAATGCACCTGGACAACACCCTTATAAATCCATTGAACGCACTCCAGTCAGGACATTCTTGGTGGTGATTGTCCAGGTGAGCTCTGGTAAACTGTGGCTTGCAGGGAGTCCACTCTTTATTCCTCATGAAGCAAGGTACATCCAAAGGGCTTTAGTTCCAGATAAAGCAGCAGGCGCAGTTAGTCAGCTTGTAGGACCTGATGGTGCAAATCAAGTTTCCGGCTTGGCAACCTTCTTCTCCTCTTAGTTTCAAGTAGCAGATCTGAGAGGCTCTGTACCTTTCACATATTTATTCAGTGTTCTCTTCTCTCCTGACCAATGAGGTGCAGGGCAACACCCTATATCACAACCACTTCCTCCAAAGTTTGGCATAAATTCAGTATGGCTGAAATCCCAGCAGAGGAGCAAGAACTAGTTAAATCAACCTCCAGTATGGCTCATTTCCTGAGCTCCCCCTCCCCCAACACTTGCAAATTCCTGCCTTAAGCCTGCCATGTGGCTTGGTCACAGAGCCTGGGGGTAGATGGACCTGGGATTCACTGCCTGTCCTATTCCTCCTTTGAAGCTCGGGGTACCTAAAATGCAGAAATATTGTAGTTTATCACATTTTAAGGGCTCCTGCCACCAAAGTCGAGTTTTGGCAAAATTTACATTTAAAAGCAGTGCTGCAACACAGGGCTGCTTTTAAAATAACCTAAGGCTCTCAGCAGTGCACTCATACAAGTGCAACAAAGGCTGCTGGCCTCTAAATTGCCATGCCCTATTATGCACTAGGGACTGCCTGTCCTATTCCTCCTTTGAAGCTCATGCTTTATAACCCCCCCCCCCCACTCTGGCATTCCTGTGTATCAAAGCTCTCCCCAACAAATAGCCTACATCTGGGTGAGCCACTGTTCACTTCTTCAAAGCAGCTGGGCTAATCCTGTTAACTCTGATCAACCAGGGAAGACCACAGGAAGGCTGAGGCTGACATTTGGCTTACACCCACGAAAGTATTGTAACATCTGTTCTGCATATTTTAGGATAAATTCAACAAAAGCATAGTGTTGGATTTATCAATACCATTCTCCTAAGTCCTTAAATGGCATTTTCTTTAACTTCCTTTCAATAGTTGGGAGTTCATTAACTATTGCAATGTTATCCTATGGGGCTAGACACTTACAATGGAGAAACTGCAATGTGCAATTTCTCTATGGTCAGCTTATATAAAACATTTTCTATAAGACCCCTGCTTATAGTTACAGGATCCCCCACACCGGGACACCAAGGGGAGGCTTTAGGGGTCCCGAATATGCCAAATAGTGTAGATCCTCACTCCACAGTGCTCCTAGTATCAAAGTAAATTTTGGGTGGAACTTTACTAAAATGGGGTAAGTGAAATATGTAATTCCTCTGTCCCCAGGGCTTATAAAACATATTTTATCACAGCCCTCCTTAAAATGACAAGACCCCCTCCTCAGCAACCCCGGGAACAACTAGGGGAGGCGCTCGGGGTACCTAAAATGCAGAAATATTGTAGTTTATCACATTTTAAGGGCTCCTGCCACCAAAGTCGAGTTTTGGCAAAATTTACATTTAAAAGCAGTGCTGCAACACAGGGCTGCTTTTAAAATAACCTAAGGCTCTCAGCAGTGCACTCATACAAGTGCAACAAAGGCTGCTGGCCTCTAAATTGCCATGCCCTATTATGCACTAGGGACTTATAGGTAGTTTTGCCCCCTGCCTTAGTATGTTTTAGGGGCTTATAGGGTAGGTCATGTCAATTATAAGTGTACTTATTACCCTCATGTTTGTGTGTGTTTGCACTGTGATTTCAACATAGCACTGGCCTTGGGCCAGGTTATACAGAGCCCATGTACAGTCAGAGTCAATTCCCACCAGTACCAGTCAGCAACAAATGGGGGTGCACAGGGTACACAGGATGGCTTTGCAACATCGATGTCACCGGTTATCTTCTAGGAAGTAAGTGTCCATTATTTCAGTTATTGTCTGAAATGCCTGTGTATGTCTGGGGCCTACACCACTGGTGCAGTCCAGTTTTGGGTTGATGACTAAATTAAATCACATCCACATATTGTTTCAGTATCAGAGCATCTCACAGTGGCATAAATATCCCAGAGAAAATCCTTGGAATCTACATTTAAAGCATATGCATTTGGGAGCACAAGTTCTTGATCACAGAGGGTCCCCTTCAAAGAAAACATACCTTCTCTCACCATCTGTCATGAACTGTTTGAGCTCCAAATCAACATGTTTACGGATTAAAATGTAAGCCCCCTTGGATGTAAGAGACGTATTGGTGTGATCCCCATATTTCGTTAAAATAGCTGAGTGCACTGGTGGCTAATGAGTTTCCTGCAGCACAGAAATAGCCATTTGATTGTGTTCTAAATACGTCAGTACCCTTCTCAATTTGCTCTCATTGTTTGGGTACCAAATATTACAGGATTATTTCATGTTCGTATTTTTTCGGGGGACCTAAAGCTGCACTGAGAGTGTGCAATGCGTTTTAGTCACTGACCAAACATTCGACCTATGGCTCTCTTGTTGCATGCTACATGGAATCAAAATTGATGCTATCCAACTCCCCAACTTCATCCCCTCCCATACTGGCATCCCCAATTGCCATGAATTCATGAAACTCAAAAACCAAACCCATTTGAGTAAAAATATGGTGATATATACCCAGGGCGTGACAGAACAGGAACCACTTCTGCTCTATTACAAGGATTAGGCAATGGTGTCTGTGGTAAAATTGGTTGGAAATTATATGCCTCAATAAACCAGAATCAAAGTTCAGGAATTAAGGTCTGAAACTAATAACAAAACAGTTGATGAGGTAGATAGGCATTATAGACTGACTCCTAGGTTACAGCATCAGACAAAGAGTTGCCGTGCCTTTCCTCTATATCACTGAGAGGAGCGTGTGAAGTGCACATTTCATTGCTGTCCAGAGCACAATTAGAGTTTTGGGTAGTCCTTTGGAAGTTGAAAAACTTCTTGCATGTCAGTCTCACCTCGACCAAAAACATTCATGTCTTGCCTTCCAGCTCCACCACTATCAGGCTGGATACAGCATTGCATTCGTCATGCCCCTAGAGCTCAAGGTATGCTTAAGGACAACAAACTTGCACCTGGCCTCTTGTACAGCCTAGGTAAAGTCCAGGTAGATGAGACCTCTATGTCTTGAAATATTGAGGTCAGACTAGCATTAAGATCAAGCAGGGCTTCAATAGATACCCTAGGACCAGGCTTCCAGTACCCAGGTGTCCCCACGCTAGCCCTGCCAGAGGTATGTGTGTGTGCTTTGCTTCTTCTGTTTAGCCTTACCGATTGTCGCAAGCAGTATAGGGTTTAGGAGGGGCTCACAGTTTTTAACAGAGAAATACAGAACCCCTCAACTGGCCACCTGGGTATAATCACATTGCTGAAGCCCAAAGAGGTCTCTGAATGTAGGTATAATCGACTCTGCACTGCAACCCCAAAAGTGGCACCCCCTCCACACATCCATGAGGAAAGAACTCAGATCTGTCCCTCTTCACTACTCCAATGTACAGTCAGGACCCGAAGGGTCTTAAGATGCAGCCCCTTGTGGAATATCACAGTGCACTGCTCTCAATGCAGTTCAGGCACCGCCATTAGGGACAAACTTGTTGATAGTGATCAACGTAAAACGGGCCTCATTCAGGATAACGTAAATATTTGACCACACTTTCCGTTACCTGGGCAATAAATGTTTTCAAATGTTTATACAAGCACCAGTCAATTAGGAAGGTAGTGGTTATGAAGCCCCTGGTTCCACCCCTTACCCCCAGCATTTAACCGCCTCCACTGACCAGTGCTTAATTTGTAAAAACATAAGTTCCAGGGCTCTCATCAGGAGGCCACTGCAGCTTGCACCACACATTGCCCCTGCCATGATGCCAATGACAATAACAAAACAACTAACCGTGAGACTCTGAATTGAATAATGTTTATTGTTTGATTAATTAAAATTATACAATTTAAAATCATGGAAAAAGTCAACTTGTTTATCAAAAAATAGGTGTTTAAAATGCATTACATTCTAATCAATTTGCAATATTAAACCAAAGAGTCCAAAAGACCAATTAATAAAATCCTAGAGTTGCCACCTCTAGTTTCTACAATTAATCATATTAAAACACCTAAAAAGAGAGGCTAACTTATTGGATATTGAAGGCCAAAAGGATTTATCGATTCCAGTAGGAGCATAAACATTAAAAAACACAATAGGAACATTATCAATGAGAAGTTTAACAATGACCCATCGACCATTAACATCACAATCGTGAGAAATCGAGGAAACATTTAACTTTATATGAAACAGAACTAGTACCCCATTTTTCTTTTCAACAGTAGGAGAACAAAAAACATGACCCACCCAACAACGTTTAAGCTTGAGTGACTCCTCCTCCGAAAGATGGGTTTCCTGGAGCAGGGCCACATCAGTTTTAAGTCTGGCTAGGTGTGATAACACCCGTTGCCTTTTAATTGGATTATTTAATCCTTTAACATTCCAAGGAGTGTATCGACAAAGAACAGCAAATATCGATATTATGCTTGCTGAAGTCAAAGAGAGAGAAACGTAAAGAGTAGTGCAGGATGAGTAATACAGATGAAGAGGAGAGCAGAGAGGAAAACGAGGAATTAAAGAAAGAAAGAGGATAGAAAAGGGAGAAGGAAGAAAGAGAGATACAGATAAGAACAAAAAAGACAGTACAAGTCTGAGACAGACGACTGAAGGACATACTTACGAAAACAATACTTCAAAAACAAGACGAGGGAGGTGTGGTCAAGAGATGACGACGAGATCAAGAGCGGACACCGGCCTCCATAACTGCAAACCCAGAGAAGGCAATGGAACAGACACAAAAGGATGTGTAGGATGATAAGGGCGGTGAAGACATATGATGCTGCCTCCGTTCAAAGGCACCTCTTCATGCGCAGCTTCTGTTCCGCCAATTAAGCATGCATTTGGGAGCCCGTGCAGGCAGTCATTATACTTGGTGGTGACTGTAACCAAATTATGGACCCTTTCCTTGACCGTCACTCAAAAGTTAAATTTGTCCCTTCCAGAATGCATTCCCAATTTACTAACACAATTCAGAATAATGCCCTAGTTGATATCTGGAGATTATGTAACCCCGACCTCAGAGAATACAGTTTCTTTTCTCCCTCCCATCACTCCCAATCCCGCATTGACCATATTTTTCTCAGTAAATCTTTGACCCAACACGCCATTCGCTCTGACATAGGCTCCATTTTGATCTCTGACCATGCCCCTGTTCTCGTTGACGTTCTCCCCTTTTCTCCCTACTCTGGCAGGTGGAGATTCAATAATACCTTACTCCTCGGTCCCATTTTTTGCACTGAATTCACTACTTTTGCCACAGAATTTTTCTTACTTAACCATACTCCTGACTCACCCTTTGTCATGGTTTGGGACTCTTTCAAAGCAGCCTCTAGGGGTTTTATTATAAGTTATGTCTCACGAAAGAAGAGATCTAGAGAGGCTAAATCAGCTCAAATACTCGCCGATATCAAACGTTTGGAACTTGCCTATCATTCTTCGAATTCGCAATCTTCCCTTAAAGAACTAATTGATGCCAAAATCTCTTTCAATAAATTCACAACTGAGGCTGCCTCTAATCTCCTTTTGAAATGTAACTCTCGCTACTATGGGGCAGGAACAAAATGGGAAAACTTCTTGCTAATTATTTGAAGATTAGGAAGGAACGCACTAAGATTGACTTAATTAAGTCTTCCTCGGGTGATTCTTGTTTTAAAGATGCGGATATTCTCAATGAGTTTGTTAATTTCTACAAGACACTTTACACCCCTGAACAAATACCTTCACCGGCGGATCTTCTTTCTTATTTCCATTCTCTTCCCTCTCCTCCTTCCTCCCATGTGAACTTTCATGATCTTGACTTAGATATCTCACTCTCTGAAATCTCTCAGGCGGTTTCTAAACTGCGTCAGGGTAAGGCCCCTGGCCCGGATGGGTTTACTATCGAGTTTTATAAACACTTTGCTTCTTTCCTTTTACCGAAACTCTTACTTTTATTCCAATCATTTATTCAAAACGGTTCATCAAGTTGCTCTTTTCAACAAGCCTTGATATGCTTGATTCCTAAAGAAGACAAAGACCATTCCCTCTGTAAAAATTACCGACCTATCTCTTTAGTTAATACAGATTATAAAATTTTAGCCAAGATTCTAGCTTTACGTATGGATCCTCTTTTGCCAGATCTGATTGGACCCGAACAATCGGGTTTTATTAAAGGACGCCTTTCCTCCGATAATTCTCGAGTCTTTTTTAATATCCTTCACAAGGCAGCTTCTTTGGACCTTCCATTAGCCGCTATTTCCCTAGACGCCGAAAAGGCTTTTGACAGAATTGACTGGGATTTTATGTTTCAAGCGCTTCGATGGGCTGGACTTCCCCCCAAGTTCATTTCTATTATTTCTTTGCTTTATTCCGGGCCTCAAGCCTCCATTTTTGTCAACGGTAAGACTTCAGATTATTTCTCTATCCAAAGAGGGGTTCGACAAGGTTGTCCACTGTCCCCCTAATTATTTGTTTTAGCCTTAGAACCCTTTTTAACTAAAATCCGTCAGGATGATAACATTTCTGGCTTTCATTTTGGCTCTCATCAAGTGAAACTTTCAGTCTACGCGGATGATATTCTCTTCTATTGTTGTGATCCTCTATCCTCTCTTCCTCCGTTTCTTCAACAGGTTTCCTCCTTTTCCGCGGTATCTGGTTATCGTTTAAATGTTGATAAATGTGAAATCCTCCCTCTGAATCCTTTGTGTCAAAAACATCTTTTTTCCCAATCTGGTTTTTCTTGGCAACCCATCAAAATCAAATATCTAGGTGTTTGGTTTGCGCCTCTTTTATCCGACACTCTTAAAATCAACTTCGACTACATCTCTAAGAAGATGGAATCGTCCATCACTCGTTGGAATCCACTCGTTTTATCTTGGTGGGGTCGCCTAAGCTCTATAAAAATGATGCTCTCTCCCATTCTTCTTTATACTATCTCTATGATTCCGATGCGTATTCCGGACTTTTACTTCAAACGCATTGATTCCTTATTATTAAAATTTTTATGGAACGGTAAGCGTTCCCGTATCGCCCTCGCTTCTTTACGGAAGGACAAATCTCAAGCCGGTGTTCGTTTTCCTGATTTTCGAGTTTATCATCGTGCCTTCTCTCTCAAACAATCGGCCCGCTGGCTTTCACCTGACCTCCCTTTTTACCCTCCCATCCGGTTGCTTATGGAATCCTCCTTTGTTTCTCCTTTCAATCTCCACGAATTTTTATCTTTCACATCTAAATTGCTTCCTCTTCGTAATCCTATCCTCTCTTTTTCTCATAAACTTCTTCTTCCTTTTCTATCTTCGTCTTATCCTTCTCGTCTTTCATTACATGAACAACCTATTTGGTATAACACAAAGCTCAAAATCCGCAACCGTACTGTTTTCTGGAAAAGTTGGCATTCTCGTGGTCTGCGTTGGATTTCCCAACTTCTTTCTCAAGACTCTCCCATCTCCTTTTCAGATCTTCAATCTCAATTCTCTTTACCATCCAGCACTCGGTCGCAATACAATTCACTGTACCCTGTTCTTACTCTTTATCTCCAGTCCTTACCTCCCTCTACTGACATCCCCGCTGCCTTTAGATCTACCTCCTCAATATTGGACTCTTCTCCCTCTGCCTCTTCCCTTTATGATTCTCTCCGCATCAATACCGGTAGATCAAAAACTAAAGTTGAACTTGCCTGGGAATCCGATCTATGTCAGGTTTGGCCTGTTCCTCTCTGGGATAGAATTTGGACTAAACTTCATAAGGCCTCTAGAGCTGCTCATACCACTCAAACTCTTTATTTCATATATAATAGGTTTTTATTTACTCCGCTTATTTTGTCATCCTTTTCACCTGATATCCCCCCTACTTGCTGGTCCTGCCCTTGCCCTTCTGCTGATCTAAAACACATGTTATTTGATTGCCCTCCTGTTTCCCAGTTTTGGAACTCAGTTTGGACTCAAATCCAACGCATTCTCCATCTCCAAATACCCTTTTCACCTTCATGCATTTTTCTAGGTTCTCTCTCCCCTGATCTCCCCCTCCCTTCCCATCATTATCTCCTCATGGATCTCCTGATATCTGTTGCTTTCATACCATCACCTCTAATTGGAAGCAGGCTGCCAATGTCTCATATTGCTCTTGGTGGAACGCGGTCTGTTTTCATCATCGCTTGGATACTAATTATGTTTCCCCCATCTCCCTAGCCATTAAACGGGACTTACTTTGGCTTCCCCTGGTAAATTATCTTTCCCCGCCTGCTCCCACTATTGCTTCCCCAGACCCTGCTTCAGCTGAAGTACGCAAGCCACCTTAATTTTCCCCTTTGCCTTTTTTTCCCATCATAGGTAACTTTTTTCTTATTCTGTTATTTTATATCATTGCTTGTTTATTTTCTGGATTTTAATTTTTTATGCTTGCTGTAAAAAATTTCTTATTGATTTCTTTGTTATTGTAATTTATTCCCAGTGATATTTCTTTATTATACATTCCCCCCTTGCAATTGCAATTGTTTTCTCTGCATGATGTATACTGTTCTCATATCCCATTTCCTGTTTCTTCTCCCCCCCCTTCCTTTCTGATTTTCTTTTTTCTCAAATAAAATCAAACTTAAAAAAAAAAAAAACACCTAAAAAGCTGAACAAATCTAGAGGCCCAAGGTAGAACACACTCAGGTCAAAAAGGTTGTGATGATGGCTGAGACAGTCGAGTTTGTGACATAAGAAGTGAGGTGATAACTCAGAGTGCTGGTGCAAAATACAAATAAGCAGCAGTTATGCAATCAGGCAAGGCAAAGTGCAAGTGTGTATAAAGCCTTTTCTCTGTGCAGCTGCAGCCTTAATGTCACGGTTGAGGGCTTATAGTGCTCAGACCAAGCTGTTTGTTGAATTGTCCTCTCAGTGTGCTATGAATGTTCTCTGGCCTTATATACAAAGCCTGGGGCAAAAAAGTGCTATTCACTTTAGAATGGAAAAGGAGAGGAGGGAAGCGACAGCCCCCAATAGCAGTCTAGAGTCACTTGTGTCCCTTTTCTAACTCATTGACTACTAGGGCCAGAAACGTCACTGCCGTGCATGCTACCTGTACTGTAGAGTCTCCTAGTAGCTTCATTATGGCTGATCGGCATGTTCTTATTTGCAGCTGTTTTAATGTTTGCCGTAATCAATTCTTCTGGAGTGGTAGGAGCACCAGACATTTGCATAATAAGTGAAGTAAGGATTCACTACTGCGTTCGCATAGACAACACTCCATGGTTGGCCAAGTCTGTTTCCATTCCTGTGTTAAGTTTTTGGATGAGAAAACTCCCACCCTATGTAGCATCAGGTTATGCTTTTTTGATTCCGAAAAATGTTCTGACAGATATAGTTAGGGTTTTAAAACTTTATGTGGTGGCATGACCACACAAACTTGCTTTCTGTTCGCCAAAGTTGCTTTGTCTGATGAAAATGATTGCAGTCTTGTACCTTTGTTGATTACCCATTTGAACTTGGGGTATTCTGATATTGTGTGCCAGGCATCTTCTACCTTTTGGGCGGCAATTGACTTGTGCAGTAAAGTGCAGGATGAGTTCTTTCCACTTGCTTGTTTTTTATTTCAAGCCAACACTGGTGGGCCAAGGAGTTTTCGGCTGCTGCCCGCATTCGCCAATGATAATTTATTAAGGCACTTTGTCTGACTGGGATCTGGTTGTTTAATCCGAAATCCATACCTGACGTGTTCTTGTGATAACTGCCGTGGAATTCTGAACAGTTTTTCAAAGAGGCTGGATTGTAAGGTGTTCAGACTTGCTGGGTCTATACTTTTGAGTAATTATGATCCATAAGAAATCGAGGGCATGAATTTAGCTACATTAACCTTCAAGAGATGATTTGTAGAGCAGGCTCTTAATTTTTGTTGCAAGATTTTGAATGCAAATAACAATTTATTTGCTTTCGCTTGCCTGGACGACATATGCTGTTTGTAATTCAGGTGGCGATCTAAATATACCCCAAGGCATTTATAAGTTAAGACCTGTTCCAAGCTGTTACAGTTTTCCTTTCAAGGGATTCTGGGTTGTCTTGTGTGTGTGCTTAAGATGCACAGGACCTTAGTTTTGTTGTAGTTGAGATTCAGGTGCGCATTTGTTGTGTAGTCCTCTAATTGGGAGAGCAGCCTTTGGAGGCCTTGTGGAGTCTTGCTGAGCAAAACTATCACGTCTACATATTGCAAACTTGCTATTTGTTAATTTCCCAATTTCGGGGCGTCTCCCAAAACTTGGCGTAGATGGTTCTCTAAGTCTACTGTGTAGAAGTTGAACAAGCAGGGTGCCAAAGTGCACCCCTGTTTTAGGCCATTGTTGGTGAAGATTTTGTTGGTTACGCTTCAGCCATGTCCTAGTTTGATTTGATCCCCTGTATTTTAAAACGATTTATTATTGCCTTCATCAGTTTTTCTGGGCCCTCCAACATTCCATTTTTTCCACAGCTTGGCCCTTGGGACCATGTCAAAGGCTGCTTTGAGGTCTATAAAAAGTGTACTTGCTTTTGAGATAGCTTACTCAGCCAAGAGAGTGACTGCTGATAAGTTGGTTAAAGAAAGGACTCATTCCTACGCAAAAAAACTGTTTTGGGAACTAGGTTGATGCTGGTCACCAGTCCCCTTATTCAAGCAACATATTTGTGGCATATATCTAGTAGTGCGATTAACCTGTAGTTAGGAATGGAACGCCACCCTGTTTTATGTATTGGTTGGACTATACTACCTCCCCATGAGTCTGGAATAATGCCACTTACCAACGCGTATGTAAACAAGGGGGTTAGTTTTGTAGACCAGAAGCTAGGGACACATTTGAATAAGGCGTTTGGTAGGCTGTCTGCCCCAGGTACCCCTCTGATCTGAGTTTTTTTATGATATGCGTGACCTTCTTTTGTGCCAACTTAGTGCTAGCATCCTTAGTGCGTGACCTCTTTAGTGGGGGCCTGACTGAATGTGCATTTCTTTCTGTAGGGCTGGCTTGATCCACTAAGTTGTTGTCGACGGTTGATGAAGGGTGGGAGATGTTTGTTTACATAACGTGGTTGAGTCCCAGCTATGTTTGGGGTGGTTGGAACAGGAGCTGGTCTCGGCTACTTGGTCGAACTTAATGGTGACATTGATGACCCTGGCTGCTTCCCTGTATTTAGTGTGGTTATACTCTTTATAGTTTGAAGCAGGCTGTACCCATCGCGGTTCTGCTTGTTTTATCGATGTACTATGCTGTGATGCTTCATTGTATACCGTGATTATATGGTTTGTCCAAACAGATTCCGTAATGTGTGTGTTTTGATGAAAATTTTCCTGATATTTATTTTGTCCCAAAAAAGTTTGGTGTTTCTTTGCTGACTTGCATGCAATAGTTTTGTCCAAATATCCTCATTATGTTTCTATTTCGCTACCCTCATCTCTTTTTTATATTATCGTTTCATTTCTACAATTTTAGCAATTGAGTGCTGACTCATTTGATGTCCACGAGATCGCATGGTTCTGAGTTCTTTGTTGAGTCTTTTTTTTCATGATCTTTAGGTTTTGAGTGAACTATGCTGCTCCGGTACTTCCTTCTGCTTTGTGGCTTAAGTGATTGATTGAAAATTTTAAGATTAAGGTTTTTGCAAATTCCTCCCAAACCTCTGTCTAGGTTAGGTTGTTGTAAGTGTGTGACAGGATAGTGATAGTCTCCGTATGGCTTCTATTAACTCTTCTTTCCGTTTAAGATGCCTTAATTAAGAGGGCTGAGCTACTGACATGAGAACGTTGACTCTTCGGGTCCTGGCAGGAGTAAGATCCAAGGTGAAAATATGGGCAAAGTGATCGCTCTCCGATCTTTCTTTTATGTTAAGGTTAGAAATTGACTTTTACAAGCCTGGTTCTACTAGGCTGAAATCTATGGTAGAGCAGCACTTTTCCGTCACTCTTGTAAAAGCTGCTGGGCAGTCCAAGGGACAGCGTCCGTTTAGCATGAACAAGTCCAGGTCCTCGCGCACTAGAATCAGGGCCTGACTGGGAACCACAACCAGCCCTGGCAAAGTGCTTGGCCGGCCCCTCCTCCCCATGGGGGGGGGGTTGGATATGCTGCCGAGCTCTTTGCCGGGGCCGGTTTTCGGCCGATTTTGGTACGGGGCCGATTTTGCAGCTATGCTGCAAAAACGGCCCTGTAACAAAAACGCCCCAGGGGCCCAAAACCGGCCCCCACATGTGCGGCGCACCGGGGATTGCCCCGTGTCGGCTATGCCTAGTCCGGCCCTGACTAGAATGCATGAATTGCCTGGCAAATCACATCTTGTTTGATTGGCCTGTTTTTTTCTGTGTTTGTCTGGGTAATCTGCTATCTGGGCGCTGTAATAGATTCATGTTGAAATTCCCTGACACTATTATGCTCGCTTGGGGATCTGTTGATTTTAGTGCTTTGAGCGACCCTATCAATGACTGGGTTTTTTCCACCTTGTGCTTGGATTCTGTGTGTATCTAAATATTCAAAAATATTAAAGAGAAGTAAGGGACAGCAGCTAGTTTAATGCACTGCATCCATGTCGTGTCCAAGAACACTTCTACATTTCCCAGAGAATGTGGCGGAGATGTAAATCAATAGACCACCCTTAGCTCTCCCAGAGCTAGCTTCTTTTATTGCTGTATTGTGGTATTCCTTGTAGCTCACTATTTGGTTATTTTTAAGCTGCAAAGTTTCCTGCAGTAGCAAGATGTCATGTTTTTGGAGGAATTTTAAGAAGTCGTCCTTGTCCGCCTTGCTATTTAGGCCATTCACGTTCCAGGGGCAAATTTGAGCTAAAGTGGTGAAGCGTTGTGACATCTCTCATGCTTTCCTTTTGTTTGTGCTTCCACGGAGACCAACATGCTGATTTTCTTTGAAGTTAGAAATTTGGTGTTAGGGACTTTTGATGAGAATATGTCTGATTATTTGTTAGCCCTCGTTTATTATACTGGGATGGTCTGGTCCTGTTGCTCCCTTTAAAATGCTTAGCATTGATTTTGGCCGTTGTAATGAGCTAAGATAACGTGTGAAAAGGGGGGGCCCTCGGCCCCCCCGCACGCATGGCGGCGCGGCGACCGCCTCACCCCCTCTCCCCTCGGGTCCTTCGGCGGTGGGGGCGTGCCCTGGGGGCGCGGCCCACCGCCGATTGGCCGGCGCCCCTCCTGACCCGGAATCAATGGACTGGTTCCGGGTCGGGGGGGGCGGGCGTTAGGAGGGGCCACCCGGCCCCTCGGGAATAAGAGGTAGGGAGCGCCCAGGAGACCCCCTTGTCCCTGGACGCTCCCTCGCTGAACGTTGTGCCCCGCGTTCGGGGCTTCTTTGTTTTTAACAAATTCTTGCTTTGTTTTACAGGAACTCGGATTATAGGCGGGAGAGAGCGGCTTTGTGCGATCCTGGTTTGCGGATCAAGATTCAGCGCGGGAAACTTTTTAAATATCGCTTTCTTCTAGGCTTTGGACGTCCGGCGTTTTCTACCGGAGCCGCGCTGAGCCAGCCGCGTGGGACCCGCCGCATCGTGGGAGCTGAGAGCTGCCGGGATCATCGCTTCGCCGGTCGCAGAGCAACAAGGGCGAAAGGCAGTTGTCAGAGCGTGGCACAGGCCGCTTGAGGCCTCGTGAGGTATTGTGCGGGGCGGGGGGTTTGTCGGAAACGAGCGCATAGGTGCTGCCTAATTCTTTGGAACAGCCTGCTGGATTATAACTGTGGGCGGCGGGGCAAGAGCTCGCTTAAGTCTCCGACGGCCTTACGGGTGAGTGTGCGCTTTGCAAAGGGGATTATTATGATAAGCGATGAATGTTGATGCTCATTTTAAAATCAGTTTTTGCAACGTTGCAAAGGGGGATTATTATTACTAGCGTTGTAGGTTGACGCTCAATATAAAGCAATTTTTAGCGCTCACTAGCACAATTCGCTGAGGGGCGCGAAGCAGGGTCGACCAGGGCAGCGCCTGGGTGGGAGACCCCTCGTGTAAAGTGTACAAAGTGTAGAAATAGCGAGCTGATTATTTCTTAAGCCGTTTTTTGTCCTGTTTTCTTTTCATCACTGTTTTGAAGGGATAAAGCGAAGTGCCCTGTGATAACTATTATTCAGGACTGTTTGACACTAAGTGGCACCTGGATTGTGGGAACTGTGATAAGATTGTGTAACTGAAAGTAAAGTATCTGAGACTTCATTACTGCCCTGTTTTTAATTGGGAGTGTTAGTGAATTGCGTTTTTACAACTGTTTTAAGGCGGCCATTGTTTTTGTGCTATTGTGACCGCTACCAACTGAGCAGTTGAGGGAAGAAGTGGTGGCACTGTTGGGCTGTAATTATTCGGTCCTGAAGGGAGTGTGGGTTTCCGGTTACTGAGCAAAACGAACCTCAGTAGGGTACATCCCAAAAAAGGGTTGACAAGGGGGGTTCAGGCCTCCATTGTATTTGAACTGAGTTTTCCTGAAATTTGCCCCTGCCTTACCACACGGTGTTAATGCATTTTTCTATTCCAGGCTTTTAGCGACATTATTGGTCCAATCCATCCTTCAGGGAGGACGTAAGGAGAGTAAACGCGCAGCCTGGTGGGGGACGTGATCACAGACCGTTATCGCCGGCGAGTGCACGGGACTGGTCGGTAAGAGGGGTACGGGGGGCTGGCATTCATCGCTCCTGGTGGCCGCCGGGTGGGTCTACATTAGGTTTGCTCACCCCTTACATAAGCGGACAAGCCGCTAGTGTTGCGGTCGCCGTTGCATGGTGCTGAAAGCCCCCTGGTGACCCTCCATCTGAAAGGTACACACGGTTGACCTGTTGGGAACTAAGTAGGCAGCGGGTGTTTTTTGGGGTAAGCGTCATGCCAGGTCCAAGGGGTGGAAAAAGGGGGTCCAACATGGAGGCTATGATGCGGGCTATGATGCGTGAGATGAGCGACATTAAGCAACAGCTAGGACAAATTAAGGAGCGGGAAGCTCGGTTGGAGGATAGAGAGGGCGAGGCACCGGGCCCGTCCGGGAGACCGATCCGCAAGAGGGTGGCACCAGTGCCAAGAGGGGAATTTGTCACCCCGCAAGGGAAACCTAGGTCCAAACGGCCCAAGGAGGCGGTCCCCACCCCAGGCCCAGTGGATCCGTTACCCGCCGCACCGCCAGCGGTGGTCCCACCCCCGCAGGTGCCTACACCCATTGCCCCTGTGGTGCCGGTGCCGGCAGGTCAACCAGTAGACGCTGGGTCTGCTCCCGCACCGGTGCCCACAATCCCGGGTACAGGCGGGCCACACCCGGCGCCCGCCCTGCCAGCTGTGCCAGGACCACTGGGCATAACCCCAGTGGTACCTGTTGTCCCGGGGGGTAATGTAGATTCAATGCCACCCGAATTGTTGTCTCAGTTAACGGCCATGATGCCATGGCTCCAAAAAGGGGGAGCCTTCCCGAATTCTGCAGACCATGCGGCAGAGGCGGCAAGGTTCGTAGAAAAAATCAGATCGGCACCGGGCGCCGACAGTGTTGCATTGCCAATTTCTTCTCCCCTTGCAGGTCCAAGTGTTCCCCAGCTGGACGGAGTAAAAGGGCAGCCGCCCCTGGTGCCCGCACTTGGTAAGGAAGTGGCATTGCCGCTCTTGGGGGACGGTGTGATACCTTCCAGGAGCGAAAATCTAGCTCAGCATGTGTCTTTAGCGGTGAAAGAAATGATTTGGGCTGATAAATACGTGTACATTTATTCGTTATTGTTGGATAATAGGGAAATGGAGCAGGCAAAAGCACTGAAAGAGTGGATGCTCCCAAGTGAATGGAGGGCGCAGTGTACTAGATTCAGGGTTGAGGAAAATCTCAATAATTGGATGCAAGCATGGGCCGTTTTCACTGCAGTTAAGGCTGAGCGTCCTCCAGATCTGCAGGCTGCATTGGCTTGCTACTCGAGCAGGATTGTGGGGTGGAGTCAACAGTATTCTGGGGAAGCATGGAAGGGTTATGATGTCAATTTTAGGAAGGCATTGGAATTCAATAGATCATTACCATGGGACTCGGTAGATTCCATGGCCTGGCACAAACAGTTCTCTGACACTGCACCTCCCCCTCAGTTCGGTGCGGGCAAGGTGTTCACTAGACCGCAGCAGCCCTTTCGACCCCCCCAAACGAGTGAAATACCTGGGAAATTTAGGACAGGTGGGCCAGAGAAGAAAGGGGTGTGCTGGGACTTTAATAGGCGCACCTGCACAAGGGCCGCGTGTAAGTTTAGGCATGCATGTTCCTCCTGTGGGCACCCCTCTCATCCAGAAACTACCTGTAGGTCCAAGCAAGGTAACACAGGACAGAGGGGTAGGGGAAAGCCACTATAAGTCAGACAGGTTACGCCCCCCCACTCCAGTGGATGTGGTGGCAATGATTCCATTGTTGAACAGATACCCTGACCACAAAGCGGCCACCCTACTCCAGGAAGGTTTCTCTAAAGGTTTTAGGATCCCGGCCGGGGGATACACAGGTAGTGCGCACTGTAGAAATCAATTGTCAGTCACACACAATCCGGCTGTTGTGGCCGCCAAAATTGACAAGGAGCTTTCCTTGGGCAGGATATCTGGCCCTTTTCCTGCAGTGCCAGTACCCAATTTTGTGTGTTCCCCACTGGGAGTTGTCCCCAAGAAAGAGAAGGGGCAATTCAGATTGATTCATAACCTATCAGCACCAAAGGGGGCGTCACTGAATGATGCCATTGACGAAGGTATCTGTAGTGTTAAGTACGCCTCGTTTGATCAGGCTGTTACCTTATTGCAGGCCACTGGACCCGGGGCGCTGATGGCGAAATCAGACATAGAATCCGCCTTCCGCCTCCTCCCAGTCCACCCGGCGGACCAGCATCTTTTAGGATTCACCTTTAGGGATAGGTTCTACATGGACAAATGCATGCCTATGGGTTGTTCTATTTCTTGCGCCTACTTTGAGATGTTTAGTTCATTTCTTGAATGGGCCATGAGACAAGTGACGGGCCATCAAAGGGTCATGCATTACTTAGATGATTTCCTCTTCCTCGGTACAGCGGGTTCTCAGGAGTGCGCACTGGCATTGCAGGAATTTTGCGTGCTTATGCGGGCTTTTGGGGTCCCGCTCGCGCCTGGGAAGACGGTGGGCCCGACCACCTGCTTGGAATTTCTGGGCATCGAGATTGACTCAATGGAGAGATGTTGTAGACTACCTATGGACAAGGTGTGCAAATTCAAGACATCGCTACAGTTATGCCTCCGGAAGGAGAAGGTCACTTTGCAGCAATTACAGGAGGTAGTAGGGCAACTGAATTTCGCACTAAGAATCATCCCAATGGCTCGCCCCTTCTCTCGCTCCATCGCGCACGCGATGAAGGGGCTGAGGGAAAAGCACCACCGCACGCGCCTATCGTCTGAAATTCGCCAGGATATGCTTATTTGGATGGCATTCCTGGAGGATTTTAACGGTAGGGTGGTCTGGCCCGACCCGCTCAAAACATCAGCGGAGTTGGGACTATGGACTGATGCGGCCGGTAGTGTGGGCTTTGGTGCCATCCTAGGGAATAGGTGGGTCGCTCAACAATGGCCAGAAGAATGGAACACATGGGGTTTGCTCAGCAACATCGGCTTCCTGGAACTTTTTCCAATATGGGTGGCACTGATGGTTTGGCCCGAACACCTATGTAACCAATCAGTGGTGTTTTGGTCAGATAACATGACAGTGGTGGAATGTATCAATCAGCAGGGGGCGCGGTGTCCTTTCATACTTCGTCTGATCAAAGAAATTGTTCTGCGGTGCCTTAAACTGAATGTTAATTTTAGAGCCAAACATGTCCCTGGTGTTTTAAACAATGCTGCTGACTCCCTTTCTCGCTTCAAAATGCAGGTTTTCAGGGAACATCTCCCCACGGCAGACCCCTCGCCAGCACACTTCCCAGCAGTACTTTGGCAGATTGGTGCCCCAGATTACAAGACCTCGTGGTCGCTAGCCTAGCCCCCAGGACCAGGACGGCTTACGAAGGGGCGTTTCTGTCTTATTGTTCTTTCTTGGGGCCACAGTGGGAAGTGCTTTGGGCGAAGGAGGATGGGTTTGCGGCCTATTTAGAATGGATGCACAAAGAGGGGCGCTCAGTGGCAGCGGCAACCAGACATAGGGCCGCAGTGTCATTCTTCGCTCAAGCTAGGGGCTTCCGGGATCCCACTAATACCTTTATGATACGCAAGGCTTTAAGGGGATGGCGCCGTATTCAGGGACACCAGAAGGATAAGAGGAAGCCCATGGGGTTGGCCCGGCTAACAGCCTTACTGGGCATGCTGGAGATTGTTTGTAACTCGGAGTGGGAAGTGCTTCTTTTCAGGGCGGCATTCTCCCTGGCATTCTATGGGGCACTGAGAATTAGTGAACTTGTGGCAGGATCTAAGTCTGACATACTAGGTGGTTTGCAGAAGGCTGGGGTGACGATAAGGGGTGACACCATGTGGGTGATTATCCAGAAATCAAAGACCGATCAAGAAGCTAGGGGTCACACCATAGTTCTGCAACGGGCCCCCGCCAACCCGTGCTGCCCGGTGAGGCACGTAGAATCACTCATGGGATTATTGGTCGGTTCAGCAGGCAGGGCGTTGCTTTGTCACGCCGACGGGAGCCCCTTGACCAGGTATCAATTCAGGAGAGTGTTCGAAATAGGGGTTACAAAAGCGGGTCTTGATCCTAGAGATTTTGGATCTCATTCCTTCAGGATTGGGGCAGCAACTGAGGCGGTGGCGGGGGGCCTCCCAGTGGAAAGAGTGAAGACAATTGGGAGGTGGTCGTCTGACTGCTATAAACGTTATGTTCGGATTGACATGCTATGATTACCTGTCACTCACGCTTGGTCTCTTTTCCGCTCTCTTACAGTTTCTCAGACCTGTTACGCAGGGGAGGAATCTGTCGTCAGGCACCGCCAATATTCATCGGCACGGAGCAACGAACAGGAAACAACAAAGAACAATGTCTGGATTGTCGGTCATTCATATGTGAAGCGAGCGGAATGTGTCTTCCTGTCAGGTGACAAGAAGGAAAAGGCGGCACAACTAGGGTTGAATATCACGTTCTTTGGCAGAGGAGGGTTGAGTCTTCACGAGTTTAGGGGATTCTTCCAAGGGCTGTTAGCACGCCAGCGGGCTCCACCGTCAGTGGTGATACTTCACCTTGGGGAGAACGATTTGGCAACACTGGGCAGGCGCATCTTGATTGAGGAGATTATCTCAACAGCGGGTTGGATAGCTAGGACCTGCCCCGGGTGCACACTAGTATGGTCACAACTAATACCTCGACTTCAGTGGCGGGGGGGTCATTCAGTCAGGGCATTGAATCACTCGGTAAAGAGGGTCAACACACGGTTGGATAGGTTGTTTCGAACCCCCGTGTTACAGTCAATACCTCATGGGTGCATCTGGGGTCAAAAGTATTACTTGAAGGACGGGGTTCATCTGACAGAAGAGGGTAATGTCCTATGGGCTGACAATATCTGGGCTTGGCTAGAGGGCTGGGGTAGGAGGAATGTGTCCTTAGGCAGGGGCTAGAGGGGGAGGCCAGATCGTCGGTTAACAATACTGGCCTGTGGCGGTAAGGTCATTATCGGTGAGCACATATTTGAGGTCTGAGGGGGCGGGCATCATCCTATGGAGGTTCCCGCCCGGGGGGAGGGGCCTGCGGGCCACTCCCAGTACTCCAGGGGCAAGGTAATATGCAAAGGAGCGCGGGTAGGAGTAGTTCACGCTTTCCTTAGGCTGGTAGCCACCCCGCGCGCGTGGACTCATGACGCCACCGGCGCAGAGTAAGGGCCCTCCTTTAGTGGGTAAATGGAGTTTGGGGCGTAGACCGGGCAATTCCCGGGGTAACACTGCGCATGCGCACTTCTAAGGGGAAGGCGCAGCTTGTAGGACCTGACACCGGTAGTGACCCTGCCATATGGCCAGAAATGTACAAAAATCAAGGTAGGATGTTTAGTTTAAGCTAGGAACAACTTGTATTAGAGTTTTTGTTAAGGTCAGGCTCTCAAACTTGTTGATAATGATTGTATAACTGAATGTCCTGCTGATTTTTGTATTTCATTGTTGATTATGCAATTAAAACCCTTTTTTAATTTCATACTTTAATAAATACGGCCGGGCGACTAGCGCCCGCCTTCCAAAAAGTAAAACACGTCTCGTGTCCACGTTCCTTGGTGTTGGGTGCCGGATTGGGGGGGAGGCGGCAGCTAGTCGCTGACCATGTGAAAAGGGGGGGCCCTCGGCCCCCCCGCACGCATGGCGGCGCGGCGACCGCCTCACCCCCTCTCCCCTCGGGTCCTTCGGCGGTGGGGGCGTGCCCTGGGGGCGCGGCCCACCGCCGATTGGCCGGCGCCCCTCCTGACCCGGAATCAATGGACTGGTTCCGGGTCGGGGGGGGCGGGCGTTAGGAGGGGCCACCCGGCCCCTCGGGAATAAGAGGTAGGGAGCGCCCAGGAGACCCCCTTGTCCCTGGACGCTCCCTCGCTGAACGTTGTGCCCCGCGTTCGGGGCTTCTTTGTTTCCCACCCACCATCCCTTGGTACAAAGTTTAAGCAGCGTTATGTCCGGTTTATTGGTAAGTTTCATAGGTATAGACCGCGGGAGAGAGTAGGCTGTTGTTGTATATTGTGATCTGTTGTCAGGACTTTTTTCCCTTTGTAGAAAAGTGATGTGTGAAGTGTACTATATTTGAAGATATGTGTCTTTAGGCCTTCTTTCCCTTTGTAGATATACGTTGATATTGTGATTTTGAGTAACATGCGTGAACCGAATTGTAATTTTATGCCATGTGTCGTTAGGCCTTTTTTCCCCGTTAGCTATGCGTGGATACTGTTATTTATTAGCCAGTGTAGTTGTCCTTTAGACTTTTTTCCATAGGTCGTCGTATTTATTAGGTATGGGGCATGCGGTAAGGTCATTATCGGTGAGCACATATTTGAGGTCTGAGGGGGTGGGCATCATCCTATGGAGGTTCCCGCCCGGGGGGAGGGGCCTGCGGGCCACTCCCAGTACTCCAGGGGCAAGGTAATATGCAAAGGAGCGCGGGTAGGAGTAGTTCACGCTTTCCTTAGGCTGGTAGCCACCCCGCGCGCGTGGACTCATGACGCCACCGGCGCAGAGTAAGGGCCCTCCTTTAGTGGGTAAATGGAGTTTGGGGCGTAGACCGGGCAATTCCCGGGGTAACACTGCGCATGCGCACTTCTAAGGGGAAGGCGCAGCTTGTAGGACCTGACACCGGTAGTGACCCTGCCATATGGCCAGAAATGTACAAAAATCAAGGTAGGATGTTTAGTTTAAGCTAGGAACAACTTGTATTAGAGTTTTTGTTAAGGTCAGGCTCTCAAACTTGTTGATAACGATTGTATAACTGAATGTCCTGCTGATTTTTGTATTTCATTGTTGATTATGCAATTAAAACCCTTTTTTAATTTCATACTTTAATAAATACGGCCGGGCGACTAGCGCCCGCCTTCCAAAAAGTAAAACACGTCTCGTGTCCACGTTCCTTGGTGTTGGGTGCCGGATTGGGGGGGAGGCGGCAGCTAGTCGCTGACCATGTTGGCGCCACCTTTCTTAGCTCAATACTCCATGTCGCGAAGGATTCTCTGTGCTGCCATATTTGTTCTGCTATTGTCGCATCTTACCGGCTTCTAACTGTGATGTTGGTTTCTGGTTTTTCAAGGTTTGATTTGAACTTGATTCTTTCTATATTACTTGGTCTGATGTGCGTCAGACCTGGTAGGGAATAATCGAAGTATTGCTCTTCGATTTAAAATATCATGGGCTCCCCTCGATGTATAATGAAGAATCAGCTCGATCTTTATGCCATCCTGAATTAAGGGATTCCTCACCTACAGCTTGGTACAGTATGTTGGAGACTCTGCTGATCCTTCGATTAGCCCTTGAAGTATTATTGGGGCATATGTTGTGTGCTCCATGCTAGGTGGGGGTGTACTTTAAAGATCCATTATGGGGACTACTCCTGTGCTTCTTGTTATGATGTTGCTTGTGTCTATTAGGATTGTCTGTCCTAATACATTTTCTGGCTAGTGAGTTAGTTTGGGAGATGCAAGTCATAAGTTCAGCTTGTCCTTTTGTCTTATCCTCCTCAAGGGGGTCTGGATGTTTGAATACATTATACATTGTAGTGGCTGTGGATGTTTACTTGATTCTGTAGGTTGGTCGGTGGCTAGCTGTGTGTGGTTTTCTCTGCTGGGTTATTTGCAAACAACAGATTTATAATCTTCATCTGTTTCTTTGACTCTTTTCTCATCATTATTCTGGTCGGGGATTTCGAATTGTGTAGATAGTGTGTGAATACTTGATTTTTCCTTTACTTTTCCTCGCTTTCCTCAAGCATTTACTTTCCCTCTTCATGAGAGATGGGTGTGGCATGGAGTTTGGTGAGGCTTCTGCTTTTATTAATGTTGTAGGTTACTGTTTTTAGGAGCTGTTTGTTACTCCTTTTATTTGTATTGACTCTGCCAGGGCTGCGACTTTGACACTGGTCTCCGTTTGTGTAACGTTTGTGACATGTGTTTGTGCTGACATATTATTACAACTGTTGTAGGTTTTAAGATGCCACTGCTCTGCCATGCAAGATGTTTTATGTGACTACTTGACCTCCTCCAACAATTCTGCTATTAAGGAAGGAACCATTGGACTCCTACAAGTGTGAGAGTTCGCACTAATTCAAACCCCTAAAACTATAGGAATGGGTTGGGTGGAAGGTAATAGTCTTTTGCAATGTATATTGAATTTATAATTAACTATTGTTGCGTTTATTTCTAAATTAGCCAGATAGCGCCACCTTGTGGCAGACTTTCACAGGCGCAGGTGTTGACAATTAAGTGCCAGAAACCACTGGCTCAAATTAAGCACTGCCCCAATGGTACTGCTTAGGCAGGGTGAGACCCCGGTATGCTGACGGGGCATATACCAATGTTTGGCGCTCCCACATGGTCCCCAGTGGCCCCCTGACTTGGCGAGTGTCATGTATGGCAGTCTCCGGTTCACCAGCTACCCCTGTTGCGGCCGGGCCTCCAAGACCTGCTTGTGCATGGTCATGTCACCCACAGCAAGTTCTGCACTGAAAGCGGGGGACTCATGTCCAGTTTTCCAGCAGCTGGGGAACCTCAGGTCGCCATCAAAAGGGTGTCAACCACAGAGTACCACCGGAATGGGTGCTTTTTCACCAAGGTTGCGGAGCTCAGCAGAGTGTTGTGATTTGTGTTGTGGATCGGGCAAGATAGCAACCGCTCTACCACGCCTGGCTCAGAAACTTGTTTCCAATGCTACTACTGCAATAAAAAACATCTCTCTATGGTGCACTGATCTGTTCATACTATTACATACCTAAAATATAAATGCAATTCTTTTGTACTGCAAATAGTATCCTTATGAATAGTATTACTAGCTAGGAAAAGGTGCATTCTGTATGCTGGTACTCACATTTTGGCACACGCTGCTGGAAATACTAACCGATATAACAAAGCACATCATTCATAAAAGATTCAAGCATTTATTTTCCCTCTTTGAGCACTAAGTGCTGCCTCGTCTCCCACATGCTTAGACATGGGAGCCGGCTTTAATTCACATAAGGTGCTATAACAAATTTCCGCTCACTTAAAGGTTGTCCAAATGTCAAAACAGTGTCTAGCTTCGTCTGCTTTCAAAATAGGATTTGTAAAGGTGAGAGAGCTTATTTCAGATCAGCATGCCCGGTGTCATAATCCACTTTAAAAAAAAACATCAGTTCTCACTGTAGAATGCAATGCTATTTTTTCATATCAAAACAATTCAATACTGCTTATAAGTAGGCATGGGTGAATATTTTTGTCACAATGGTGTAATCTTATAATTCTGGTTTGTTCTTCTTACATCAAATCCTCAAAATAATGTTACATTTCACACTAAAATATAGGGCCAAATGTCAGTTTTAGATTTCACTTTATTTTCACTACATTCAAAATTATTTCAAAAGTACAAATTACGCAAATTTTGTACACCCCACAATTTCCAACATAATTGTTTTTGCTTTACATTTATCCATACCATTTGATTCTAATAAGGTAGCGTGAAAATTTCAGCAGGGTTAACTTATTTCATGAATATGTTTCAATTTATTTCATTATTAGAATTTTTAAAAGCAAATTTGTAAAACCCATTGTTTACCATGTAGAATCTGGCAAAATAACTCAACAATATGAAAATATCATGAATCCATTAGAAATCATCTCAATGATGTATGTATGTCTGTTTGTAGGTTTGTAAATATATAATGTGAATAGAGCTATACAACTGTGAAGTATCATTAACAGCTGAGAGGTTTATCAAGAGAAGGGGGGTCAACAGTTCCCCAACACGAAATGAGGACGTTGTTAGAGTGGGACCTATGGTAAGCCCATCATTTTTATATATTTCTCATGCGCCATTCTTCAAGTGAAACCATACACAAATCTGACGGTGGCTTTCTCTTAGGGCCTGATTACAAATTGGCAGGTGAGAAATTCTGTCACAAATGTGACAGATATCCCATGCGCCATCTTACATGTTATAGGATATATCAGAACTTAAATACGGCGGATGGGATATCCGTCATGTTCATGATGGAGTATCCCATCAGCCAAGATCCTAATCAGGCCTTAGTCTAATTCAAATTAAATGGGACAGGATTTAAATTTAGAGAAAATAGTCACTATTGTATATATCGGAAGGCAGGGGGAAAGAGAGTAGGGGCAAGCTAAACACAGAGGCGAACCAGGAGGGCAATGAGGAGGCACAGAATTGGGGAACTGAGGGCAAGAATGGAGGGCAGTGGAGGTACATCAGACCATGGAGGGAAGGAGGGAGGGTCCTGGTGCATGGACTTGGACAGTACAGGGTAAGGAGGAGGTAGATGGGAAAGCTAGTGGTTAGGAAAGTGGGTTATTTGTAGGGGCAAATGTAGATCTCCCAATGGCAATAAGGCCACTAACATAGGACTCAACATAGGTCTTACAAAATGATTCCTATGCTCAACCCTTGGTAACGTAGCTGCGAGCAGACAAGCTTAACTTCAAAGACAGGTATGTAAAACATTTAAAAACACCAATTCAATAAGTAATTAAGACACAACACGTAACAAAAATCCAACACCAATTTATAAAAATAGGAAATATCTGTATCTTTAAACTGACATCAAAACAACAAAAATCCAATGTAGGGAACAGGAGATATGAATTTTCAAATATTTATTAAAATATGGTACTTTGAAGATTATAGCACCTTATTGTGATACCTGCTCGCAATAGACCAGGCCAAAGTCAACGTTTCAGTCCGGGCGCGATGGAGCCCTGAGCGGCTACAGCTTGTGGCAGGTCCCGGTCTCAATTTCTACCTTCACAACTTTCCTGGAGCTTTTCTCCCCGAGACCTCTCAAAGCTCCCAGCCAGTCTGGATTCGGTGAGGGTTCGCCGGCTTGACTTGTGATGAGGTCATGGTCAACTTCCCTGGAGTGAACTTAGAAAATTTCTCAAGATCGCTTCAGCTGGGCAACCCAGGAATCCAGGCCGGCACGCGAAAAAAGGCAGGCGGCTTGGCTCTCATGGTTGCTCCTGGACACCTTATCTACAAGCGGACTTAGAAACTTTTCTGGAGCTTTTTCTCGCAGGGTCTCTCGATGCTCCTCATGTAGCCGGATATGGTGAGGGTTCGTCGGCTTCAGTTTTTAGTCCCGGTCAATCTCTGGAAGTTGGAGCGATGGAGCTTTTAGCGGGACAAACCGGGTTGGCTTGGCCGGCTTGCGGTTGAACTCAGGCGGCCTGGCTGGCCAGTTTGAGTCAGGCCCTCTATGGAGCTTTTTTTCAAAGTTGATCCAAAGTTCTCCAAACATTTTGAACTTCTTCCTGAAGTTCCTGAAGGGGTCTCAAACTCACTCAAAGGGTCTGGAAGCTCCAAGATGGTGCTTGAACGTTGAGGACTTCAGTTCCCACAATCCACTGGTACAAAACCGTTACAAATCCAATGATGGTTCTCCAAGGTGTAGATTTAGTTGGTGATGTCTAACCGACTATCAATATATGAGTAGTCTAATATTAACGCATTCTGCCCTGAATGGGCTAAATTCATCAGAATTCTCAATTTAGAAACCGAAAAGGATTTCATTTGATCAATATAATTCTCACAGCACAAACATTAAATATTTCCGTTGGTAAAAAGGTTTAAGAAAGAAAATTCATTTGATGCAACCCTTGACAAATTGAGTAATTATTAAGGCCTGAATGGCCCACTGAGTGAAGCTGCAAATCATAATCACCAATAATCCCTTCACCACATTTTCAAATTAACCTCTAAACATCAAATTCGTCATGTAGTGTCCAAAAACCAATTACCAACTCAATTTCCTGAAGCATTTGTAAAAATTAAATAAATTCTCAGGCAGTGACACAGCTCAACATATGCAATTCCAATTTCTGCTACTACAGATGTGATAGTAGTTCTTCCCCTGCATTGAGCCCTCCCGGGGACTTCGTTTGAAGATCTATAATATGTCTTGACTCCAACCGTCTGAGCTTCAGTTTAAGGTCCCCATCCCTTATATCTTGTGGGACACAATCTAAACTAAAGAAGCTGAGTAGGGTTCTATCACTGTTATGGTGAGTGGCGAAATGCCGGCCCATCGGGTAGTTCTCATGCTTATTCATGATGGCCCGTTGGTGCTCTAAGATTCTCAACTTTACTGCCTTTGTGGTGCTCCCCACATAACGTAGTCCGCAGGGACACTTTAGACAGTATACCACAAATGTGGTCGAGCAAGTAATAAACTTGTTGATCCTAATCTTAGAGTCCTTGTGTGGCACCTGATATGTAAGTACCCTCTGACTGTTGCTGCAGGCCTTGCATTTCCCACATGGGTATGACCCATGCATGGCGTGCAGATCTCCTTTGGGCTTCTCCCTAGCCAGATGGCTTGTGACTAGCCTGTCCTTCAATGATCTTGTCTTCCTGAATGTGATCATAGGGTGTTCCTGCAGATCTTTGCCAATTATGGTATCAGATTTGAGGATCCCCCAATTTTTGGACATAATGGCTCTGACTCTATTCGCTGCCACCGAATAGTTTGTTATCAGTCTGATTATGCCACTTCCACCTTTTGTAGTACCAGTCTTTCTCTCAGTCAGTAGGGTTTGTCTATCAACAGCTTTCGCCTTCCCTTCAGCTTGTTGGAGTACAGTTCTAGAGTAACCACGTGATTTAAAGCGTTTCACGCTTTTATCCGCAGCCTCTATAAAATCTTTTTCCAGGGAACTGTTGCGTTTTCTTCTAAACAGTTCCCCGTAGGGGATACTTTTAACAAGGGAAGCTGGATGACTGCTTCGTCCATGTAGGACAGAATTCCCTGCCGTCTCTTTTCTAAAGAGTGCAGACTGGATAGTGCCTGAATCAACGAAAACCCTTAGGTCTAGAAAGCTGACCTCCTTCCTACTCATGTTATAGGTAAATTGCAGGTTCAGATCATTTTGATTTAGGGCCCTTATGTATTCCATTGCGTTTCGGGATACATTCCCTCCATCACAGGCAAGCCGCCAAACATCTTTCAAGCTGCCGACGCGTTTCGGGATACATTCCCTTCATCACAGGCATAACTGGAGTCACAGGCTTAAAGCGCACCTGAATTGATTGATCAAGTTCTGCCCTTGTGGGCGTGGTCGACACCACGGCCTTCTGGTACTTGTGGTGTCATATATGAAGGTCATCCACTGGTGTGGGCTCTTTCTTTTCTACAATTAAATATATATATATATATTTATTTTTTTTCACAAAGTTCTTCTCCTTAACTTGTTATGCGCGGCGGCACAGGTATGGATTTGTTCAGAACGAAAATGTACCTCACAGATTATATTTATAATCTCCTAATACTTATCTAATACTTTAATTTAAAATTCATATGCCTTTACCACTCATGCCTTTACAATCAAATTTGTTGTAAAGGCATACGTGGTAAGGCATATGCGATGTAAAAACATGCATTGTAAAGTTTATGCATGGCAATGCATGGTAACGGCCGCGTTGTATGGCAATGCGTGATAACAAGGGCGTTGTAATGGCTGTTTCCTCAACAAGCATTTTAAAAGTCAGCATATCTGCCTTTAAACTGTAAATGCATATATACGCATACACAAATGAGCACAATTTATTTGTGCTATATCTCTTGTGTAGCCACCCCTTTCATTGCTTTCTATGTCTAAGCTCTATTTGTATTCCCCATGCGTGCAGTGATGCAATTCCATGATGGGTAGTAGAATGGAACAAAGAATGAACAAAAATAATCTTGGCATATCAGTGCAAGTCTGCATTTACCTGCTTTGTCATGCTAAAGAAAGACAAGGTGACTTTGCTGGTGCTTGGTCTCAAGAAGTTTGAGGTATCAAATGTTCACTGTTTGTTTTAGCATGGGAAGAATCTTTCAAAACTACAGTTTTAATAGGAATTTTAAATGTCGTTTGACAAATCTAATATAGAAAGGATTGCAACCAGTATGTGGGGATTTTGATTGTGAAAAATAGGTCCAGGAGAAAGTCCTTTGTAAGAAATTGGTTTATTGTTTGAGATGGTGCAAGCCTCACTCTAGCAAAAATCGCAATCCTGTTTAGTGTGAACCCAAAAAACGTACCTGTACTAAACCATCTGGTAGCTTAGCACAAAAGCATTCATGCTTAACTTAGAGGCAATAGGAAAAGTACTTATGCAGCAAACAAACAGTAATAAATAGAAAACACAACAAAAAGAAAATTCAACACTGATTCAGAAAACTAGAGTGAGCTTTATTAAATACAATGACACCAAAATGACAAAAATCCAATCAGTAGAACCAAAGATAATCAGTTTCAATAATTTAGGTTACCATAGCACTTAAAAGCGCAAAGCGCCACTCGCTGTCATCTGGTCATGCTAGACCAGGGGAAATTCACAAAGTTCAGGCTGACTGTGATGGAGCAGAGGCCGGATGTAGGGACCTGGTTAAACCCACTGAAAAAGATACCTTATAAAAGTCTGACATGAAGAGTTCCGTTTGCCGTGGAGGAAGTAGCAGGGAGCAGGAGAGCTGTGTGAATGGTCAATGTTATAACACAAGGTCCGGTTGTGCGCCACAGACTGTCATTGCTGGAGCTTCATGTTAGCTGTCAATGCGGGCTATCATTGTTGTAGCATGAAGGGTAGAGGACGCACTGCCGGTTTTTGCTGTAGGGTGAAGAGTAAAATTCACCAGAGCTTCATGTTGGTGGTCACCACAGTAGGAAGAGTCTCAATGAGAATGGGCCCGTACTGTCGCAAAAAGCTCAAACCATAAAGAATTTTTCTTTTCTTAAAGAGGAGAACCATCTGATGCCAGCCAAGGTTCCAGGACCAGGGGAAGCAACTCTACGGGAAGGAGGGATTTTTTAGCAGAAGCCACCAGGGCTCAGGCAGGTATGGTTGCAAATCCAGTTGCAGTAGGTCAGCTGGCCAATTACAAGGAGGCCTCCGGAGCTTGTTGTGTTTCTGTAGCACAGAACAGTGTCACTGTTTGGGAGGAAAACACACACCCTAAAAGCAGAGACATTCACAGCCATGTGACCTAGGATACTTGCAGAAGGCATCAAATGGTTAGAGCAAGAAATTGGCAACTTTCTAAAAGTGGTATTTTCAGAATTGTATTTCAAAACCTGACTTTACAATTAAAGAGGACTTTAATTTGCAACTCATTTGAGTGTAAACACCATATCTCTATCTGCTCTCAATAAAAATTAAGCACTTTTAAATGCCATAAGGTAACCCATTGTTAGTCAATGGGGGAGTGATAGGCCTTGCAGAGTAAAAAACAACTTTAGAAGGATTTTACTGTCAGGACAAATACAACTTAAGAACACATGCCCTACTTTTCAAATGCAATGCACCCTGCCCTATGAGCCTTCAGGGCCTACCTTAGGAGTGACTTGTGTGTATTAAAAAGGAAGGTTTAGGTAAGTCAAAAAGTTTGTTTTGCCATGTCAAAATGGCAGTTTAAGACTGCATTACAGGCTGTAGAGGCAGACTAAGACACATTGTACCTGGTTACTTTTGTGGGTTGCTGTTGGAAGGTGGATTAAGAGTAAGGGTAAGTATGCACCAACCACAAGCAATAAAACCACCAATGCAATGCAAGGTCCAGTCCAGGTCTCAATATATTATCCCCTGGCTCAACCCTTGCTAGCTGGCTGCAAGCAGTCAGGCTTAAATCAGGAAACAGATATGTAAAGGATTTAAACACACCAATACTTTAAATAAGTAAGACACAATAAACAATAAAAATCCCACACTAATGTATAAAAATAGGAAATATTTTATCTTTGAAATGACACCAAAATGGAAAAGAAATCCAATATAGGGAACTGGAGATATGAATTTTAAAAGATTAAACACTTTCTAGTGCTTAACAACATACACCACCAACTTAGGACTTCTGGTCGCGCTTGACCCGGACAGAGGCAAGTTTGACGCCAACTGCATTGGAGCCCTGGTCAGATACCCTAAGTGGGAGGCCTAGGCCAAAATGTTACTTTCTGACTTAGAAACTTTTCTTGAGGATTTTCTCTCAATGCTGTGTTGTTCCCTCCAGCCTGCCGATTTCAATTCAATTCTAATTGCTTCTCGCAAGGCCCTGGCCAAATCCTGGGAGTCTGGAGCTCCGGAGCTTTCAGCTGTATGAACCTGAAATTCAGGCCAGGTTGCGGTTAAAGGTAGCCCACTTGACTCTTGACGTCGAGTCTGTTCCCTATGGAGCTTTTTCCAAAAGTTGCTCCAAACATCTGGAACTTCATTCTGAAGTACCACTTGAGGATCCAAAGTGTCCCACACACAAAACCAAGGGTCTAGAAGCTCTGAGGTGGTCCTTGGATGTTTGGAACTACAATGCCCACAATGCACCTGGCCAAATCCTTAAATGTCCACTGGATGCATTCCAGGCTGGGAACTTCTTGAGGGAGATGGCGCAGGGAAGCTCTGTTAACTTGTTACTTTCAGGGAGCCCACTCAATCCTTTTTAAAGCAAGGCAAAGTCCCCAGGGCTGTAGTTCCAAGTGAGCAGGAGGCCAGGTCCTTCAGAGGGCATGCTTTTGGGGTGCCGACCACGATTCCAGCCGGGGAGTCCTTTTTCTCCTTGTAGTTTCAGGCAGCAGATCGGAGTTGCTATGCAGATCTCACATATTTATTCAATGATCTGGGCCAACAAGCAGGAGGGCACCCCTGTCCAATGAGGCTTCATCCAAAGCGTGACATATTCTTGTCCAACAAAGCACTGCATTTTAAAATTGAAAATGGAGAATTCCCGTCCTGTAGAGTAAGACCTGGCTAAACCAACCTACTTCTGTGGCCCATTTCTATTAACATTCCCACTCAATACCTTCTGAAAATTCCATTCCTGGGCCTGCCGTCTGGCTAGGGATACAGGAAGAGGGGGTAGGCCTGGCAGGCATTCCTTACTGACCTGCCCAATTTAATTTACCCAGGCCCCACCCTGGTCTGGTCACTGCAGCTGCAGAGCTCCTCGCATCAGATAACCTCTGATATAGGTAGGTCACTTATCATCTCATCAAAGCAGCTTGGGTAAGCCTGTTAAGGCTCAGCAATCAGGAGAGGCTGCAAAAGGGCTGGAAGTTGTCTCACAAAAAAAGAAAGTTATATAACTTATCTTCTGTATTGGTTATGGTAAATTCAACAGTGGCAAGTTGTTGGATTTACCATTACCAATCTTTTAATTCGTTGAATTACATTTTGAGCTCCTTCCTAGCAATATTTATACTTAAATAAAATATTCCAATGTTAGTCAATGCAGCTGAGCATCTACAATTGGGAAAATGAAATTGGCAGTTTTTTCCTAATCATGGCATGTAAAACATATTTTATAATGTCCCTGCTTATGGTTACCTGGCACCCCACCCCGTGGGCACCCAGGGAAGGCCTTAAGGGAGACATATTAAAAATCAAGCACAATTACCACTTTGGAGGTACCTTTAATTCCAAACTCAAATTTGCATATACTTTAACTTTAAAGACAGTTTGCAAAGCAGGACTGACTTTAAATATGAGAGCAGGCAACACAGCAGTGCCCTCTCCAATGCAGGAAATCTACTGGGCCTATAAACCTCCTTGCCCTGTAATATGCTAGAGACTTATAGGTAGTTTGAACCCTCCTTGCCTTATTATATAGTAGGGGCTTACAAGAGTCTGTCATTGTCAATTGTAATTATACCTAATTACCATTTACCTTTTTCATCAGAGCAATGAACCAGGGCATAGTCAGAGTCAGTTACGACCAGTATCAGTAAAGAAATGGGCGTGATCAAGGCAAAACGGATGACTTTCCCTCAGTTGCACAATGAGTGCTACAGACGCACTAGTAGCATTTAATTTTACAGGCCCTGGGTACCAGTAGTAACACTTTACCTGGGACTTACAAGTAAATTAAATGTGCCAATTTGGTGTAAGACATTTTAACCACGTTTAAAGGCGAGGGCACATGCACTTTAGCGCTGGTTAGCTGTGGTGAAGTGCGCAGTCCTGAAAGCCGACAAAAAAGTGGTAAGAAAATTGAAGGGGGCAAATGCAAAAACTTTAGGGGTGACTCTGCAGAGAGGGTTAGATCCAACAGTAAGGAACCCATTATTTCTCAACAACCCTCATAGTGTGATCGCAGGTAGATACAGTAGCACTAAAGGTGGAAAAAAGCTATGCCATAATTCAGGCAGCCCAGTGTTTTAACTATATCAACTTGGTGATAAAATATAACCACAAAGAATTCAATGGCTAACTCAACTTCTGATGCCAAAGTAGGCAAAACAAAGAATAAATAATCTCTAATGCACACAGAGAGTTAATATTCTTTGCTTCAATATATTATGTTTCTCTCATTCTGTCCATGGAAGATAACCAATCACAGTGGACATGAGGTAAATTGCTAACTCAAATGATATAGTGAATAGAATTGAATATGTTACACTCAATAATAGGAAACAAAGCCAATCCATATAGAGAATTGGAATTCTGCTGAATAGTGGGCCAGTGATGGCTTGGGATATGGAATAGAAAGCATCAAAATTAAAATAAGTTCAGAGACTAGATAAAGCCAGAGACAAGTCTGATGAAATCCTTTTAGCTTTGTGAGTTTCTCTCGTGTTTTTAGCATCTCGAACTGTGGATTTTTGGACTTTGCTGTAGGCTGAGACCTTGCAAATAGACATTGGCCTCCTGTCCTCTGTGAAATGGTATGTCTTCATCTCTTCGTTGCAGCCTTTACTATAGAAGGCCCATTACAACTTAATGACAGGGCACCAGGGTGTCGGTGAGGTCCGACCAAATTATTAACGAACGCCTTGCAAGGCAGTAGTACCGTACAAGACACTCAATCTGAATACTAATTGGTTAAATAAACTATGGAGCAGGACAAATATCTCCCACTTTTTAAATATTCTCAAGCATCTTTAAAGAACGCAATGATTTTGCCATCGCTGTTGCAGGACCCAGTCTTAATCAAACGAATGTACCAACTCTATATACACGGATAGTTTGACAAAGGCAATCAACTCTAAACATGCAGTATAAATTAAATTTGACACTGGAGGCTTAATATGTAATCTGATTGCGGATAGTGGTTTTAGTTTTTTCAGACATTTAAAAAAATAGGGCCTTTGTGGTGATCGACTTTTAGCATATTAGTGGATTTTATTGCGGGATTGGAGGCCTTGATAAGTAAACACCCAAGTCAACAACCCAGCTATAAGTTTAACTGGAAGCCGTCACTTTAAAAATGACCTTCACAATACATCAGGGAACAATACAAGGTTGTGACTTGCACTTACTGCTTGTTGATTTAAAAGTGTTTAGATGTGCTCAGTCCTTATACCCTTCAGCAGATTGTCCATGTAAAACTCCTAAACCCAGTAGGTTGGAAGAATTTTGTGGACAGTGCCAGAAGAAGGTGATGGAATACATTTGAAGGGGATTGGGGTGAACTCGTTGGTATTTCATATAGGAGCACATCAAGGAATAGCTCTTGATCCATAGCAAAATTCCCACTCATTGAGGACTTTGAGAACATTCTGATGCTATTAGACAAAGTAAAAGTGAGAGTGATTTTGTTTTAATCTCAACGATTAGTGCCATCAATCAATCAAAGCATTTGTAAAGCGCACTACTTACCCGTGAGGGTCGCAAGGCGCTGGGGTGGGGAATGCTGCTACTGCTCGAAAAGCCAGGTCTTGAGGAGTGTTCTGAAGGACAGCAGGTCTTGGGTCTGCCGTAGGTGGATGGGGAGGGTGTTCCAGGTCTGGTGGGAGATTGATCTGCTGCCGGAGGTCGCTCTTCGGATGTAGGGGACTGTGACGAGGTCGGCAGAGTGGAGATGGCGGGTAGGGGTGTAGAAGCTGAGTCGTCTGTTGAGGTACACTGGCTAGGTGTTGTGGAGTGCCTTGTGTGCATGGGTGAGGAGCTTGAAGGTGATCCTCTTGTTGATGGGGAGCTAGTGCAGGTCTCTCAGGTGGGGTGTGATGGTGCTGCGGCAAGGGATTTCGAGGACCAGGTGCGCAGAGGCGTTCTATGTGCGTTGAAGCCTTTTCAGGAGTTTGGCCGAGGCTCCTGCGGAAAGGGCGTTTCCGTAGTCCAGCCTGCTGCTGACGAGGGCCTGAGTGACCGTTCTTCTTGTTTCGGTGGAGATCTTGCGGAGCATGTGGAGGGTGTTGAAGCAGGAGGAGGAGACGGAGTTGATCTGCTTAGTCATGGATAGGGTGGAGTCAAGGATGACCCCTAGGTTGCGTGCGTGGTCAGTGGGTGTTGGAGCTGTTCCCAGTGCAGTCGGCCACCAGGAGTCATCCCAGCCCGAAGGGGTGGGTCCGAGGATGAGGACCCGAGTTCAGTTTCAGTCGGCTGTTTTTCATCCATTCGGCGACGGCCTTCATTCCTTCATGGAGGTTGGTTTTAACAGTGTGGGTATCCTTGGTGAGGGAGAGGATCAGCTGGGTGTCATCGGCATAAGAGATGATGTTGAGGTCGTGCAGTCGGGCGACGTGGGCGAGTGGTGCCATGTAGATGTTGAACAGCGTTGGACTGAGCCCTGGAGTATGCCGCAGATGATCTCGGTGGCTTCGGAGCGGAATGGGGGAAAGCGGGCACTCTGTGTTCTGCCGGAGAGGAAGGAGGTGGTCCAGTCCAGGGCCTTCTCTTGGATACCGGCGTCGTGGAGGCGTGTGCGTAGTGTGCAGTGGCAGACCGCGTTGAAGGCATCTGATTGGTCCAGGACAATGAGGGCCGTGGTTTCTTCATTGTCTAGCAGGGTCCTGATGTCATCGGTGGCGGCGATGAGGGCAGTTTTGGTGCTGTGGTTGCTGCAGAACCCGGACTGGAATGGATCCAGGATGCTGTTCTCTTCAAGGTAGCGGGTCAGTTGTTTGTTGACAGTCTTCTCGATGACCTTTGCCGGGAACGGGAGCAGGGAGATCGGCCGGAAGTTCTTGCGGTCCTTAGGGTCTACCTTGGGTTTCTTGAGTAAGGCGTTAATCTCGGCGTGCTTCCAGCTCTCCGGGAATGTAGCTGTCTCGAAGGAGATATTGATGGCTTTCTGGAGCTGGGGTGCAATGGTGGTGCTGGCTTTGTTGAAGACGTGGTGAGGGCATGGGTCCGATGGTGATCCGGAGTGGATGGTGTTCATGATCTTGATGATTTAGTCGTTAATGTTGGTCCAGGAGAGCAGGCGGTTGGTGTGGATGGTGGTCATGGGGGCAGAGGTCTCAGTGGTTGTCGGGGCGGTCGTGGTGTTGAATCTGTCGTGGATGTCTGCGATCTTGAGATGGAAGAAGGTGGCCAGTGAGTCACACAGGTCCTGCGAAGGTGGGATGCCGTTGGTGTTGGAGCTGGGGTTGGAGAGTTCCTTCACGATGTTGAAGAGCTCTTTGCTGTTGTGTGCATTGTTGTCTAGAGGGTCTTTGAAGGAGGCTCTTTTGGCGGCTCTGATGAGGTGATGGTGTCTGTGGGTGGCATTCTTGTGGGCTGCGTAGCTGTCCAGTGTTCATTCCCGGAGCCAGTTCTTCTCTAGCTTCCGGCAGGTTAGGTTGGAGGCCTAAACGTCTTCAGTGAACCAGCTGGCTTTCTTGCTGGTGTGGCTGTTGGAGGTTTCTTGGGCACAGTTATCGATCCACTGTCTGAAGTTGCGGGCGGCGGTGTTGGGGTCGGTGGGGTTGGCGGGTGGGCTCTTTGCGAGGGTGGTGGTTAGCTGTTCTTTGGTGACTTTGCTTCAGCAGCAGCGAGGCATCTGTTGGGTGCGGTGGTGCCTGGTGGGTTTCCAGAAGGTGAAGTGGATGCAGTGATGGTTGGTCCAGTGCAGTTCAGTGGGGTGGTTGAAGGAGACATGGGACTTGTGGAGAAGATGGGGTCGAGCGTGTGGCCAGCGGAGTGGGTGGGTGTTGTGATGAGTTGTCTGAATCCGAGGATGGCTAGGTTGTCAATCAGGATGGTGGAGTTGGTGTTGTTTTTGTTCTCGAGGTGGAAGTTCAGGTCTCCGAGGAGGATGTAGTCCGTGGAGGGGAGGTTGGGGGCCAGGGGGTCTGTAGAGGAGGGTTCCTCTGAGGGTGGTATTGGGGTCGGTGCGGATCTGGAAGTGCAGGTGTTCGGCGGTGCTGAGGTTGTCGTCGGTGTTGGTTGAGACTCTGAGGGTGTTCCTGTGGACAATGACGATTCCTCCTCCTACTCCATTGGTGCGGTCCCTGTGGGTGATCTTGTAGCCTTCCGGGATGGCTATGGCGATGTTGGGTGCCGAGGAGGGGTTCAGACAGGTCTCCGTCAGGAAGGCGACGTCTGGGGTTGAGAAGGTCCCTGAGTTCAACGGCGTGTTTGCAGGTGGAGCGGGTGCTGAGAAGAATGCATCTGAGGTAGTTGGGTTCTTCTTTTCTGCTCGGTGGGTTGGCAGGCCGAATGCTGGTAAAGCTGCAGTTCCGGCAAGTGAAGGGTCCTTGGGTGTGCTTCCGGGCAGCCAGTAAGTCTGGCATTGAGTGCGTGGAGGGTGCTGGCATCGTAGCGGGGGCGGGCAACATGGCGTTCGTGGGGGCCAGGGGATCAGGCCCTGGGCACGGTCCAGGTGCAGACCGGCTTGCCTTGGGCGCGCCAGCGCCATGGCTGCTGCGCGTGGCCTCCATATGAGGGGAGGTGGGAGGGAGGAGCAGTTGGGAGGCCGGAGCGGGGTGGTGAATGGGAGAGCAGGATGGCGGGGCCGCAGTGACGCAGCAGCAGGAAAGAAAATGGTGAGGGACGGCGGGGGGAGCTAAGGGGAAAACCGAGAACAGGAAATGTAGAAGGAAACAAAAATGAGGCACGCAAAGCAAAGTCTGGCAAAGAAACAATGCAGCAGCGTAGGGAGCGACCTGCCTGCGAGCAGGGTCAGAGGTCGCTCCTTTCACCGCTGCGCCGCCTCCATATGAGGGGTGGTGGGAGGGAGGAGCAGGTGGGAGCGGGGTGAAGAATGGGAGAGCAGGGAGGCGGAGCCGCAGGGACGAAGCGGCAGGAAAGAAATGGGTGAGGGATGGCGGGGGGAGTTAAGGGGAAAACCGGGCACAAGAAATGCAGAAGGAAACCAAAATTAGGCAAGCAAAGCACAGTCTGGCAAAGAAACAATGCAGCAGTGTAGGGAGCGACCTGCCTGCGAGCAGGAACAGAGGTCGCCAAGTTTGTTCCCCTTTTAAAAAGTCTTCTGTAACCAACTTGGACTCTTAAAATGAAGTATTGGTGTAGCAAATTTCTAATTTATTTACCATGCATAGTGATATAAAATCATTGCATGATAAAAATCACACATTATAAGAATCATGTTACCTTTAAAATACGGCATGAATACAATAACCACATATATAGTTCATTTCAAGCTAGAAATAAAATATGTGTACGAGCTTCTGTGTAAACTCTGCGTAACATCGATGCCTGGACTGCCATAAATATTAACAAGTCATATACATACCCCAGGTTAAAAAGTGTGTGTTGTACAGTGCAAATAGGCAGGAAATTAAAAACTGTAAAAGCCCGATTGGAGATGCATAGGGTCTTTGTTGACACTACAGGTGCAGAGGGTGGTGGTTGTGGTAGAATAAGAATGACGTTGCTCCCATCAAGAATGGGAGTGCTTCTCAAGTCCTGCCTTTGGAATGTATGCAATCGTGCAATAAGTAAAGTACAAATCATGGTGTGCATAGTAAACTTGTTAGACAAGCAAACGGACCCACTATTCACTCTTATCAGCAAGATGGTGACTTCTTATGAGAGATAAAAGTAGACATCAAGTTGTACCGTGCCCGGTTCTCGTTCCTGGCTATCCAGCAGTTCAATCACAGGAACAATGCCATTTCTTAAACTGAGTGTTCATCTAGTCATTATGTGGCATGTAAGATCTATCTGGATCACAAAGCCTCAGTCTGTTTACCCAGCAGCCCTTAAGAATTTGACAAAAGATGCGTTGAGTACTATGTTGGTTGGTTTCATGCAGTCAGTGACTGCGTCGCTGCAGGTACAACCCCCCAACCTTATTAAAAGACTTTTTGAGGAAGCATCTTTGTTCAGCCAGTTTGGACAAATACACATGTGTACTAATTTTTCTTGCCACAGAGCCTGCATACAATAGTGTCTGATGTTTTGAGACAGGGAGATAAGCTGTCCAAAGTCAGCTCGGCACCATAGCGATACAGTATAAACTGGCTTTTCAAAAACTGCAAGTAACACGCAAGCAGGTAAGACTGTGGGTCAAAATAGAGATTGTATTTTAACATTTTTAAAGAATTAACACACGTTTAGTGTTGCTCAACTAAAAAATGATGATCGCTCACTGCTGGAGGCCATAGATGCTCTGGGTTAGTAGTTCCTAACTCAAGAGGTTCATAATTCATGATTAAGGGGACAAACAGCACAACAAAAAGATTGGACTTAGACAGGAGGAAATGAGCAGCAACAAACTCTGCATTCTGAAGGATGACTCACTGCTAGAGTCATTGGTGTGAGGCAGAGGTTTCACCCTCGGGGGTGTATGATAAGGCTCTCTACCCAGAACTCATTGCCATGGCCATTGCACACATGCCTAAACCCAGACATTAATTGCATTGGTCTACCGCAGCAATCAATCAATTACTTTATCATTAAAAGATAATCATAAAAGCTCAAGTCGGAAATTAAAAATACAAATACATTCCAAGAATAAAAGCATCTGATCCATATTATATACAAACAGTAGTTTTAAAACCTAAAGAATTTTGTTAGAGGCAGGGCTCGAAAAAAAAGTACAAGCGCTTAAACAGACCACGGGTGAATTGAGCTGTTGCAAAACAACAGCACAGGTTTGCATCACATCAGTGCAGTGTCTCTCAGAACAAGGATTAAATATATTTTTGCATAGGGTCAATAATATTTACAAAAAAACAAAAAATTGCAACAAGCTCTGGAAAAATGAGTCCTCATAGGGTCAAGTCAGGATTGCAGCGGGATCTTATCGGCAAAGAGGGAAACCTAAACAGCACAAATAACACCTAATAGTCTCTAATCTGAATCAAGTTAGAATTTGACGTATAGTCGATAAGGCTCAACTCCATCTTGAGCTGGCCGAAACTCCAGTTCTCTACTTTTGCTGAATCTTTGACATGCCTGCCCTTGACACTGATGTTTTCTGTCCTTATATTTCCATGAACCAGTGAAAGTGTCACGTTACTCAGACAATGACATAGATAAGAATACCTGATGCGGCAACCTGGGACAAGCGTCTTGTTAGCTATATTTCAAGGTCAGACAAGAACATCAACAGAGTATTTTGATTAGACATATTTGTATCTTATTTTTTCTAAGAATGCATCCAAGACTAGCATCTTTATGCACATAGGTTATGACTGGATTTCCTCTCTCAGATAAGATACAGTATAAAAAGGGCTATCATTTGACCACTCTTTAGGAGAGGTCATTTGCTCCAGATTATCATGTAAAATACTTCCAGAGAAGATCTTGACTGCCAGATTGCAGGTATGCTGCGTGTTAGACTAGCACCATTGGCGTGGGTCTCCCTTCCATTTTTGCTGTTGCCGCATGTGTTTTTGCTGGTGTTAAATGCTTTGGGCACTTTGCCACTGCAGTCCAGTGCCACAGTGTGAGTGCTCCCTACTGTAAATTGATGTATGGATTAGTGATTCCATGATTGACTTGTTTGGGTCACTTGTCAGACCCTAGTACAGTGCACTGAGTGTGCCCACGGCTTGTAAATCCAAATGCTGCGGGTGGGCTTGCAGCACTGGTTGTGCCACCCACAGAAGCAGCCTTATAAAATGTGTCCAAGGCCTGCCATTGCAGAGCCTGTGTGCAGTCTGCTACTGCCATGCTGACTGGGCAAGTGCACCCACTTGCCAGTCCCAAACCTTCCCTTTTCTTCATATAAGGCACCCCTATGGTAGGCCCAAGGGCGGGATGCATTGTAATTATAAGGTAGGACATGTCCTGGTGTGTGTGGCATGTTCTAATAGTGAATTACAGCCATTTTCGTTTTTCACTATTGCAAAGCTACCTGTTCTCTATAGGCCAGAATGGTCAGTTAGATTATTACATCTTATAATCCTAACTGACTCAGGGAACATGGTAGGAATTCGAGATTAGTATGCCTGAACTCAGAATGATAAAATACATCTTTTAGTGAAGTTGGTTTTAACATTCTGTGTTTGAAAATACCACTTTTAGAAAGTAGGTATTTTCTTGTCTAACTATCCAAAGCCTGCCTCTGCTAGGTTGTGTATTCCTTGTCTGGAGTTTGAGTGACAGGGCTGGGGGATTCCAGGAGACATGAGTCAGCCCAGTGGTGAATAGAGTGATCTGCATTTAGATGGGTGGGAGGTGTTCCACCTAGAACCTGAATAGGGCTGTGCCTGCCTTCCACAATGCTGGCTCCACCTCCCGTGGTGCGGCTGATGTCTCTACCCTGCACTGTGAAAGAAGAGAAGGAATCATGTCAACTAAGTGCTCCAGGGCTTTGCTTTCCCTCCACGATTCTAGCTCCACATCCTGTGGGGCGTCTGATGTTTCTGCTCTGCACTGTGAAAGGAAAGAAGGAGTCATGTAAACAGAGTGCTCCAGAACTGGTTTGGACTGGGTAAAGGTCCCTCTGCCCTCAGAGAACAAAGGATTTTGGGGTATAAATATTGGGACCCTGATCCCAAGAAATTAGATCACTTTTGGACAAACAAGAAGAAACCTTTGCTGAGGAGTAGAGCCAGAAGAAACTGAGGTGAGACTTTCCCTAAGCTGAAGTGATGCTTGGAGGATTGTCCTGCAGTGGTTGCCTGACTGCCAAAGAGAGGAGAAAGGGACTTTGTGTTCTTTCATCAACTTGTAAGGATCTCCAAGAGCTTGGAACATAGCTTGCCTCCTGCTGAAGTTTCAGGGACAACAGACTTCAACCCACAGCTCCCCAGAGTCCTTTTGGATGTGCCTGCTGCTGTTTTTGGCCTTCTGAGGGACTGCGTGTCGCAAGGAGCTGGAAATGCGACTCAAGAGGAAGAAGCGTGCTGCCGTCGCATCGTGGATGTCGCTGCTGTAGCTGTCGTATTCCACCGCATCGAGAGAAGCTTCTCGCAACAATGAGGAAGCGTGTCACCCTCGCTGCTGCTGCCGTCGGATCTTGGATGGCGCCCCTGTAGCTGTCGTATTGCACCGCATCGAGAGAAGCATCTCGCAACGAGGAAGAATTGTGTCACGGTCGCTGCTGCTGCTGTCCCATCGTGAATGTTGCCGCTGTAGCTGTCGTATTGCACCGCATCAAGAAAAGCACCTCTCATTCACGAAGAAGCGTGCTGCCGTCGGAGCTGCTGCCGTCGTATCTTGGATGTCGCCTCTGTAGTTGTCGCATTGTGAGGAAGCGTCTCGCAAATGTCGTAGAAGAGGGCCACAGACAAGGCTGTTGCCGTCACATCGCTGAACAAGGGTGTCGCCACTGCAGTTGACGCCTCGAAATGAGACTTCTCGCATCATCGGAGAAGCGTGCCACATCTGAAAGATCTTCACGTCTTTATTTCTTTGCACCGGAACTTTGCCGCATTTTCATCACTGCAACACTTTTTTTGTGGAAGCATCACGCATCGTAAGGTACATTTACCTAAAGTGACGCATCTTAAGAACTGAACTGAACTAAGCTTAAACTACCATTTTAAGAATGGTATTGTGGATTTTTGTCGATGGTCTTTTGTTAAATCCATATAAAGAATACTTATTTTTAATATACAACTGTGTGGTGTCCATCTGTAGGGTTGTCACTGGATTACTGTATGTGGTCACAAATGCTTTACACACTGCTCTGAGATAAGCCTGTCGGCTCATGCCAATCTGCCAAGGGGGTGAGCAGAGGTTATTTTAGGAGTGTACTCCATTACCCCGACTAGAGGCAAGGGTCCCTATTTGTCACAAGTACCTACCTGTGTCAACTAGAGACCGCCAAATCTAACAATGGTAGTCAGCGGTGAGGATTCTGGACTTGCATTTGTGACTTATGTACAGTTATTGGTGAACACTACTAGTGAGTGCAGACCAAAAATGCAACAACTTACTTTTTGGTAGATTTCTTTTTGGAATTTGTCTATTTTTGAGAGATGCCTAATTCAGCTGTCATGGAGAGAGCAGAATCCATAGCCTCTGTTGATTGTGATTGGGAAGAAGAGAGGCTGGAAATCTACAAAGTATCACAGCTGAAGCACTTCTACAAGGGACCCCCAAATCTAACACTGCGCATTGTGCTATATGCAGAAAGCGGATACCGAGCCAAGTCTGGGAGGAGAGGAGTTGATGCAACTCATGTCCTTTAAAAGGAAACACTGCTTCCCCGACTTGTGATATCAATAAAGGTTTGCTGTGAACAGATATGCAGTGCATTGATTCATCCTAAGAAACTCTAGATGAAAGTTATACTACTCCATGCTCTCCTAGTGTAACACATCGAAGTAGGTTTCAGGGTGTGAGGTTGCTAGATTACTTTTTAAAGATGTTAGAAAAGTTCATTTTATTCTCGTTGTTAACATGCATTTGTGCTGTTTTAATAAGATTCTGTGTGATTATTTTAGATGTTTTGCAACAGGATGAGACTGTTGAAATAAACACTTTTTAGTTAATGTGTTTTTTTCTTAGTTCAGTTTCTGTTTGTGATACTGTAAAGAACATAATTGGTCCTTCAAGTTGCCATGGCATTCCAGGATCTCTGTTTAGGGACTGTTACTAACCCAAAATAATTGACACCACTTAAGCTAAGTATTGAGTGGAGTTCGGTGAGGCTCCAATAACCTTTCCCATTCAATTGTTGGTGCATTGAACTAAGTTCATTCGGGTCACCCATGGGTGTAGAAACAAACCTTGACGAGGTAAGACAGAGTCTTATTTAGGCAACAGTAATATAAGCTTATCTCAATATCTGCCTTTATATCCCCAACCAAGGTATACTCAGCATTGGTAGATTTAGCTATTTCCAAGGATTCCCTTTCTGCCTCCTGCATGCACGATACTTTGTTCTTAGCCAGTTATGATCCAAACCATGTAAATCACTCAGGTTTGATAAATATAGGAGTCTGCCTAACTTACTGCAGACCTGTCCAATGTAGCAAAGTCACGAGATCTGTCCTTTCCTACCATAGGATAAATAGTTTCGTATGGTCTCCCTGTTAAATGTGGCATGAAGGTTGCATCAAATAGAGCATCATAACATAAGAGGAACCAGGTTTTGTTGTCTTCGAAAGAGATAACACAAGCTCCTCATTAATAACATAAGTGGCGACACTAGCTTGAACATTCAGAATGCTCCTGCAGGCTTTGTTTTCCCCTGTCTGCAGTGTGTTTTATATCCTCACACTCCTGCATCATATGTTAAAACTTGAAAATAGGTTCTCTTGTACACTTCAGGTAGTTGTGTTATAGGTTTCTTACCAATCTTGGATGCCATATTTAAAAACAAAGCTGAGGGAATTGCTAAATCTCATCCTCCTCATCTCTAAGTAAGCAGTGCCCAAGTGTTGGAGGAATCAAAAGTAACTCTAAGGAAAGGAAATTCTTAGATTCTAGTATTCGATTTCCTATGAATCAAGAACAGTGGGATTTTACGTTCCTCAGCACACACACCATCACAAAGGTTTTACCTAGCCTAATTTCCAAGCTCAATTAGCCTGTAAATCAACAAAGGCATCTAGCAAAATGTTTAGCCTATTGGAAGTTCATGATAACAGACCAGCCTTGTCTACTTATAATCAAGATGCAGACCTACTCTTACACACAGGTGTATCAAAACCCGTCTTAATCAAAGCTGCATCAAGCCTGTTAGAGTACTATAAAAATATTAGGGTGAACACACACCCCTGATGAACCCATCAAGCTAAGAGAATCAGTGCACTTGCCATTATTCCATACCTAATGCAAGCTATTACATCATAATGAAGGGCTCTTAAAAATATAAGACACCTGTTTACCCCCATGAACTCCTCTATATCTAAGTACTTGAACCTGACCATGCTGTCAATTGCACATGACAGGTTCATAAAGGCAGTGGTAGTGCAAAAAAGGAAAAACAAAATTATGATAACATTGCGTTATCATTTTATTTTTCTGTAGTGGCTTAGTTCTAGGGGCGGGGCTGCACTGGGAAGTCCAGAGCAGGGGAAGTGCGCATGACGGTTTGGCTGGCTTTCTGGGGCAGGCCAAACAGTCATGCACGCTTAGCATGTTCTCCACCTGGCTGTATTGCACATCCTCGGTGGAGAACATATACAGGCTCCCCCTTCCTGTCTGAGTGCCAAACTATGGCACTCAGACCAATCATGATGCCTCTGTCATGCTGGTGACAGCAGAGTCATGATTGGCTTAGGGGATCCCATTTGCTTCCTGCTTCAGGGACTCGTCAGGAAGAGAAGCAGAGGATGGTCAGCGGCTGTGAAGAAGTAAGCGTGATTTTTTATTTCATCCTCCTCCCCGCCACCCCCAATGCGTGCTATCCGACACTGCATAAAGAAGGCCATTTAAATTGGGCTACATTCAGCAAATGTGTATTTTTCTATTATAAGATGTAAATTGATGCACTGTCCCAAATCCAGCACTGAAGCCATAGTGCATATTGGACAGCACAGAATTGTCTGATACCAATAAGGTATCAGCCCTACCAACGTTTACTACCGAAACTAAAAGGCAAATTGGTTGGGGTCAGCTGGGACTCGATCGATCCCATTTCTTGAAAATGGTCTTAATAATGGCAGATCACCAAGACTGAAGGATTCCATTTCTGCAGACACTACTGATGTAAATAGTCAATAGCTGCAACCATAGATCAGTAATTTGTTTGTATAGTCATAAGAACCCTGCCAGAGCTAGGGGCTTTTCTTGAAGAACTTTTATTTTCTCAGTCACCTCCTCAAGGGAGAACACCCCATGAACAATAAAGGTTTGAGACAGAAGCCCAGTTCCCATGATGTTACTCATCCCTGAACAATAAATCTTTGGTAGTGGCCTACCCACACGTCTAGGGCAATATTCACTCTTGTACCATTAGCACCAAATCTGATTTGTTTGTTATGGTTAAGTATGGCAAAACATCTGAGTCCACATATAGGAACCAGTTTATCCAAGGTGTCTAACCACAAATCAATTCTCCTTTTCCCCAGGCCTTGCTTGTACTCTCTTCTACATTCTGTGACGGCCTCTCCATTCCTTGGAATTTGTCGCATTAATCTATGGAGGCGTCTTGCCTACATGCCCTGTCAAATCATGAAGGTTGGATATCCATCACGCACTTCTGGGGCTTAGTAAGGACAGCCCTGATTGTGTGGCCCAAATGAGTATTGAGCTCAATACTATTAAATAAATTCCCCTCAGGAAGGAGACAATAGTTATTCAAGATCAGATGATTAACACAAAACTTGGACAATAGAATAGCCAAATTTACAGATCTCTAAACCTGCTCTCAATATCCTGGGTAGAGTTGACCCTCCCACTAACCACAAATTCCATGGGCCTCTTGATGGATCGCCGCAGGTCAATAATCAAGGGCTTCCAATCCATAAAGATGCTGAGCAAGACTGTCCGCTCCACAATCCAATTCAGCAAATATGTGGTCACAATTATGTAATCAATTACTGAAGAAGCACACCCACCTTCCCCAAGTAAAAGTAGCTACTATAGCCACCCTTGGCAGCAGGTGTACCGGAGGCACTTTGTAGCGTTGCTGGCATTTGGGTCTTTCCTCCACCGTCTGTTCATTCTTGTCTTCTGGGACCTGGAGTTCCCACCGTCACCTTAAACGCGTCTATTCTTAGCAAATTAATGATGTATTCTCATCAGAAAACCCTAGAGAAAAAACACCCAGCAAAGGTAGATTTGGTGGTGGTGGTAAGTGGTAGCCTGCTCTTGTTTTACACTATGTGCATATTGTATAATTTATCCTGCATTTACCTTCCTTAGAAATTAATTATTAAAAATAGCTATGGGATCATTCTAGCAGCAGGTGCACCATTAATGTTCACAAATGACTTACAATGTGAAGAGCACAATCAATACCGTGAACTTCATATTCAATGGATGTTAACCTCCCGCAGACACAAAAAGTAAACTACCACGAAATTGACTCTGTGTGCACAAAACCTCTGGACTTAATTTATATGGTGAGCCTCCCATGACCGTGGAGAACTGACTATATACAAATAAATGCTGCCAGCCGTCACAGATGGTGCATATTGGTTTAAGGGATGTAAAGCCTTGTCAATATAGGGTGAGTGGACCAATGTAGAGCTTCTCCATCTCAGTGCAAGCAGGGAATAAGCTTAAGGTGCACCAGGTCTGCATTTTGAGGAACCCAATGCAATTTGGGACTCCACAACTCTGGAAAGGGAAAATATGCAGACGAACGTCTGCACTCCTCACAAGGGGCTGATGAATCTCAGGGTGGAGTTTGAACATTCGTCCCTGCAAGACGCTCGAATAGAAACACTGTTAGCCCAGGTTGTAGAGGCAAGTAAGCAGTTCAGACTTAATTTTTACTTCGGTTGGGTGTTTTCTATTTATTCTCCGTTAATATTTAGTAGAAAAAAACATTTGTATTTCTTACATGCCTCCTTATCTGTTGTAAGTTTATGCTTTAATGTGCCCTGTCTTCTCTTTTTTCAATCTTCGCAGGGTCTCTCACAAAGAAATGTCGCATTTTACAATACTTATAGAATTTGTCTGATTTGAAACTTAAACAAAAGTCCCCCTGCAGAAAGCATAAAAATAAATATTGTGAAAGATTACATTTTTCGCTAATGGGTGGATTATTAGGGGTTTTAGGGAAGCAATTTCCCACAAGCCGAGCTCGTCATTGTCATTGGTCGCAATACTGACTTTCATTTCACATTTGCGGATTGATTCAAAGTCATGAGAGTTATTCACAGGCTTGGAAAGATAGTCGTAGTATCACTCATCCGCTTCAACGAACGTTGGGTAACATATGAGCTCCGGCCTGGTGTTTAGAAGGCAGGTAAAGTAAAGTGTGGGTGTTAAACAAAAGGGTCTCTGTCACAGTGGCGCAGAAAGTAGTCAATAACAAACAAACAAGTCACAGATGCCCTCAAGTGGACGTTAGCACACTGCATTCACTGTTGACACCTGGATTAAATACAAAGTGGAGACTAGCATTGTGACACTGTTATCTTTACAGTCCCCTTGCTAAAAGATCCCCCTCGTCTATTCTCACTCAGCAGAAAATTCAAACTCAGTAATTCCCTCTCTCACGTCACCCCCGCAGCCAAAGGGTTTTGCAGTCTGTGGAACTAATTGCGCAGCAGCAAATGGGGAGACGGACTCGTGCAGTCATGAAAAAGGAAACCGTTGCATATTCAGAGATTAAATGAATGTCTGAACGGTACAGCCGCTGTCTGCCCAACTGTGAAGAGGCACTCACTTGTCAGCGATGAAATAAATCCTCAACAGGGCGCTCCAGTAGGGAACAGATTTAATTTATTTCATTTGAAAGAGATTTACATTATTGCTGTTCATTTGGGACCTTATCGACTCTGCCCTGGTTTTATGTAATGGGATGGCTAATTGGCATGAATATCATCTTGTTACAGTCTTGGAACATTCTTTGAAGTCGAGATGATGTTATGACTCGAGGGGTGTGGGAAGCATTGGCGCGTTAATAGATTGGGCACAGCTTACTTATGCACTTGTTTCAAGGACTTATCGCTCTTCAGGAGCGGATCGCATCTGATGACGTCACATCAGCAGAGCCAAGTCGAACCCAGATGGTTCTAAAATGACAAATTTCAGATTCACAGAGGAATCCGCTTATCCCTGGCTTCGAGTTGCTATACCTATGTTTTCAACAAAAATTTCATGAACTGTGCATACCCAACATTTGTAAACCAAAGCTCATATGAGAACATACTGTGGAGAAAGTCATTTCTGTTGTAACCTAATGGAAATAAAGATGTGGATTTACAAGCCCCTTGTGTCACTTTTACGCTGCTGTTGCGTCAACTTTTGTGACGCAGCAGCGGCGTAAACAATGCGGCACATTGAGGACCATTTACAACGTGACGCATCTAAGGAGATTCGTCACGTTGTAAAGCCCTTCGTCACATTATACCTGCACAAGGTGGGCGTTCCCATGCAGGATAGCCATATAGAAGTGACGCAATGAAGTCTACAAGATTTCACTGCACCCTTTCTAGGACACCCACTTCATCAAAACCTTACGCCTGCTTGAAGCAGGTGTAAGGAGTGATGCAGTACAATATGTATAGGCCTCCCCAAGCATTCGTGGAGTTGTGTCGTGCTTGTGACACGTTTCCAGCAATGTGTGACTTTTGCACCTACAGATGTGTCAGAATTTCTGTCAAGCCTTGCGCCATGGTGTGCGGAATTGTAAATACGGGGCATCCATGGTGGCACAAGTGTATCGCAGGATGGTGGAGGGAAACTGACGCAGCTCTACAGATGCATCAGTTTCTTGTAAATCTGCCCCAAAGTGACTGTAGCCGTCACATGTCGCGCAAAGATAATGCTCACACAATTAGACATCCCGATGCCACAAGTTTACTAAGGTTCTGGAAGCTCCCGTACTCTGACGACGAGTGTCACGTTCCTAATTGATGTGTCCCGGCTCATTATTGGGGCACTAGTGACTGCGCCATAGCACGCTCTTACAGTGAGTGACCTGTAGAATTGTCAGTTAGGTACTCTGACTAAAACCGTTCGATAAAACGTTCTCGCTATATTCACACCAATGTTGCTGTTTTACATAGCGTAGTCCTGGTCTTAAGCATCTTCACGGACCGACTGAAACATGGTGCCAAAATTGTGTTATACAGAGCCTTTAAATTTGCTACTGAATTCTTTTTCAGTTGTCTGGAGCTGCTGATAACATCTAAAAAAGGTTTGCTGAAGCTTGAAAGCGTGTGCAATTTTCCACCTTCCATGACTGTTACAGTAAGTGCTATTGCCGGCAAGCATCACAGTATTCCGGGATGTTAGATCTGGGGGTCTCTAGTTGGCAGAGATAGGTACCAATGTCCAAATAGGGACCCTTTGCTTCTAGTCAGGGTAAGGGGGATACACTCTTTAGATAACCCCTGCTCACCCCCTTGGTAGCTTGGCAAGAGCAGACAGGCTTATCAAAGGCAATGTGTAAAGTATTTGTACCAACACTCACAGTAACACAGTGAAAATATCACAAATGGACTCCACACCAGAAAAATAAACGTATTTAATCTAAACTAGACAAGACCAACACAACAAAAAGCCAACATACACAGTTCTAGAATATGATTTAAAAAAAATTCTAGGGTTTGCGTTAAAATAATCCGCAGTTGCGTCACGTTTAGCCCAAAGTACCTGTAGATGCGACAAAGTTCCAAAATGAAGCTGCAGCGTTGAAAAACAAGTGATGCGTCACTCCTGAGACCCTGGGGAGGCGATGTGACAGCCCTGCTGGATGCAGCGGGCGTGTTGCAACGAATCCGGTCTGTATGGGGAGGGATGCATTACCTTGTATGGATTCCGGTGCGCAGGTTCGGTAGGAAGCGTCTCGCAAAGGCACGATGCGACGATCTTCTGGACAGCGACGATCTCAGGTGCGGCAGCAATGCGTAGCACAGTGTCAATTTTCTCCTCTCGCGGCCCCTCGATGCGATGGCTTTGCGACGATGTTTGCAGTGAAGTGATGTGGTCCGCAAGCCAGCGGTGCAGCGATTTCACCCAGCGGTGACAGGCGCTTCGAAGATCTCGATCCTTGCGGCGGCGGGAATTTCCTCGGGGATGGGCTCCGCAGGAGAGTGATGCGTGAAAATTGCAGATTGTACTTGTTTCTCCTTGTTCAGCTTCCCAAACAGCCGGCCACAACTTCCAGAGACCCCTCAGTCGGATTCAGCACTCCAGGAAGGGCAGAACTCTCTCAGCAGAGTTCAGCGGGAAGCTGGGGGTGAAGTCCTTTTGTTCCTGGGACTTCTTAACAGGAGGCCAGCTCTCTTCAGGCCCTTGGAAATCTCTTAAAGCAAGGGGTCAATGCACCAACAAAGTCCTTCCCCTCTCCTTGGCAGCAAAGCAACTTCAGGTCAGCCTACAAACACACAGCAGGACAGTCCTTCCTCTTCAGTCTTCCAGCTTTCTCCTTGGCAGAGATTCCTTCTTGATTCCAGGATGATCTAATTTTCTGTAGTCTGGGGTCCTGTACTTATACCCCAAAAAGTATTTGTTCCCTTTGTGCAGGAGGGCTCTGAGCCCGGTCTCAACTAGTTCCTGGCTTCTCCTTTCCTTTCAGAGAGAGGGGCAGGGTTGTCAGCCGCCCAGCAGGAGGTGGAGCCAGCATTGTGGAAGGCAGGCACAGCCCTATTCAGGCCCAGGTGCTATCTCCTCCCACCACTCTAGATGCAGATGGAGCTATTCAGCCCAGGGATGGCCCACTCAGCCTCTGAGAGCCACCCAGCCCCTGCCACTCACAAACCAGGCAGACAATTCACAAACAGGTCAAGGCACACAGAAAGGTCAGACAAGAAAACAGCCATTTTCTAAAAGTGCTGTTTTCAAACACAGGATTTAAAAACCATCTTTCCTGAAAGATGTGTTATTAAATTCTGAGTTCAGGGATAGCAGACTTGTATGTCCTAGCTTGCTCCTATGGGAAGATATGCAGGTAACCATTATACACAGCATTCCCCATTATAGCCTATGGGCAAGAAAGCCTTTCGATATTGAAAAACGAAAATGGCTGTAATTCACTACCAGAGCATGGCAACCACACTAGTACATGCTCTACCTGTCACATACACTGCACCCTGCCCAGGGGAGTACCTTGGGCCTTCCATAGGGGTGTCCAATGTGTACAGAAAAGGGAAGGGTTAGGCCTGGTCAGTGGAGACACTGGCCAGGTTGACATGGTAGTCCACAGACTGTACACAGGCATTGCTGTGGCAGGCCTGAGACACCATTTTAGAGCTACTTATGTGGGTGGCACAATCAGTGCTGCAGGCCCACTAGTAGCATTTGAATCACCAGCCCTGGCACACTCAGTGCACTTTACTAGGGACTTCCTGGTTATCCAAATAGGCCAATCATGAATAACCAATCACAATAACAATTTTTACAGAGAGCATATGCACTTTGGCACTGAACAGCAGTGGTAAAGTGCCCAGAGTCCTATTGCCAACAACCATAGGTCAGGACAAATAAAGGAGGAAGAAGCAAAACGTTTGGTGATAACCCTGCAAAAAGGGCCATTTCCAACACTGGATTATTACGCGTGTTAGGAGTAACAAGTTCTCCTTCATGAAAGTACATTTCGTCCAGCAGAAGAGGTCAAAATATGCAGAACACCCAGTGACGCAGGTCCCAAACCGCTACATAGATTTGATCATCATCCAAATGCCCAAGCACCAGACCCTTCACAATTACCTATTGAAAATAATATAAAATATTACTGCTTGGACGCATTAATGCAGAGCTACCAAGTCTTACTCCACTCTTGTGCATTGTGTCTAATGAAAAATTACCCTGATCCTACTGCATTAATCCTATTGATGTCCGTACAGGGAGGTGCCCAATGCTGCTTCGTTGGTATTCTCGATTTACCAGGTACAGGTTGCCAATAACCATTGTCTGAACCTGCTTAACTTCCCATAATGGTGGGCAATGACCACTGTGTTTGTGCCCCCCTTTGGAAGGCGTATTCTGTCCTTCTGCATGGATCTGCATGACACCCACTAGAAGATGGTCCAAGACCAGCTACGTGGATCTGCACAACTTCCAAATTCTAGAGTACCAAGCTGCATAACTTCCATAAACAAAATACTAATCAAGATATGGAATTACCATTGAAGACTTAGCAGTCCCCACAGCAAGGGTATATAGGATTTATGGCCAGAGTAACATGAATCAGTATTGCATTGATATGAAAGATTTTTCACAGGAGTAGCACTATGGCCTTTTGAGTGAGTCTGCTTAGTATTCATTAAAACAGTTTTCAAACCCTGAAACACATATAAATAATGCTCGGAAGAGATGACTAAGCCCAAGAGGTTCCAACTCCTTCTGCCTGTATATGAACACTTGGCCTTGGGGGGTACCAAGCGAACCCTAGTTTGTATTTCATATAATGTCAGATGGAAGCCCTGGTGCCTAGATCTTCAGTATTTCCCTTTTCTTCCAAGGGTTAGTGGTACTTGTAGGAATAGGTATAACTGTCCTCCGACCAAACCGAATTGATCTACTTCCATTGAAGTGGTGCCAAGTACTACTTTAAAAGACTACTGGTGTAAGCCGTAGGAGCCACTACCTATGAACCTCATAATCGATGTGGGGTCCAGCACCGTGAATCTACCTACCGACCATTGAAATGGGTATGAAGCATTTATCCATGGTTTGACAGGGATACTGTACAAAACAAGGTGTTAAAACCCCTGATTAAAAGGTTCTACATTTTACCTAAAAGGCGGTGTAAAAGCAATGTGGAATAGATCTGTAGAATTTACAAAAGGAAGGCGTAAAAAATGTTTTTGTAGTACATGGTGTTTCTCGGACTGGTCACAAAACTCCAAAGCTGAGAGCATAAGTTATTCCAACCATGGTATTTTGGGGTCTGCTTTCACAGATCCTCACAAACCACTGATTGTAACACAACTGCTGTTTTACTGTTGTGATAATGGCGTCGCAACCTGCTTAAATTTGTCACAGCACATCAATATTAGCAATGTACCATACCCTCTAGCAGCACTGGGTAGCAACGTCTGATCTTCAGACTTGACTATGCTTGTACCATGCGTTTGGCTATTGACCAAGGCCACCATACCACTCTATATAATTGCAATTCTCACCACCAAATACATTAAAAAATTAAAGGGGAATAACATGCCATACGAGGGGTGCTGCTTTAAGATTTTCTTTATGGCTCATTTTACCTGTTTTCTGTCCAGGGAAAGGAACCATGGTGTAATAAAGCAAACAGTGTGGTAAAGATACACAAGGATCATCCATTATTTGCCACCGAATTCTGCGTTAGAGACGCCCACGCATCTAGAACTTCAGATTCTGTTGACAATATACATTCCGGTTTTGTGTAGTGCTCTTGGAATATATTCAATTTTGTAAACACACAAAAAAAGATCATGAAAGCAGTCGAACAAAGAAGAACATAGCTTTTAACAGGTGTGCGTGTGCCTGCACTCAAGGCCCATGGCATAGTAGTGGATGTGGTCTTTACAGCTTTGATTCTGGTTTTCAGTCTCCAATCACCAAAGAGATACACTGTTTTAATGTAACGCCCACAATTTAAGAAGCTAATCTCCAGACGAGGTTGAGTTTCACTTCCATTGGAGCTCTTCAGAGGATCTTAACCTTGTGAGGTAAAGGCGACTTTCAATGATACAGTACAACCACCTGTTCCTGTAAGGCAGCTAGGCTAAGTTCCTCAAGGCGCTTTGAGCAAAAGGAAACGTCACAAAAACAGGTAAGAGTAGAGCAAAATGAACTGTATTAACTGTTTTAGCGAAAGGCACTTTGGATAGAGGGAGTTGCCCAACTCTCGAATATCTTACTCAACAAACAGTTTCTTACACTTGTGTTATAACTCGCATGCATTCTGCTATTAGAAACCCCATTATGGTTCCATTTCACTTCGCCCAAAATAAACACACCACACTCTTTATCCTTGAGGCAAAAAAGGCCACTTTATTTAGATCAGGTACACTCTCTGAAACTAAAATACTCTTTATTTCATTATGCATACACAATTTGGTAAAATGGGCCAAAACCTTTAACTTTTCTTTACATGTTGAACTTTCTGACCAAAACCATCAATATATATCTGTTTTATTACATTTCTTTCCAAAACCTTGTTTTTCCCCTTTTCTTTCATCTTGTATCCAAAAGGATGGGTAATCCCGCTCCAGACTTACCCACCCCCCCACAAATTGCCCACCAAGCCTATCTCTCAGAGTAACCTGTCTAATAGTGGCATACAAGGTTTTTTTCTTTTTTTTTTTGGGTGGGATGGTGGTATTTTGACCGACTAAAAGAACCTCCTCCTAACCTAGCCTCCCTCCTAACTCCTCACATCTAAAACGCACCTAACTACGCAGCTCCGAACGTTGGCAGCGCACCTGTTCACTGCTCTCGCGCCGCTCTCTGACCCGGTCTGTTCCATCCGGGCGAAAGACCCCAGGGGGAGACTGCTCGCTCTACACTCCTCCTGGGGCCCCCATTCTGCAGCCAAACGCAATTGTAAATCGCATTACTTATTTAAGCAGTTATTTGTAGGACCGCTTCATACTTTATAGACATTGCTTTTTAAAGACGCCCGTGAAGAATGGCAGAAGCCCCGGGATCAAGTATCTAAAATAATTTAATGTTGTAGCAGGGAAACTATCAAACAACAAATGGCAGTGAGCAACATTTATTTTAGCTCTGTGCAAGTTCTATTTATGCCGCTTTCGAGTAAGATGACCTTCGAAAAAACGTTAACATAGGGGCTCGAGCCATTGTGCTGTATTTTTATAAAAAAAATGGTTCACACACCTTTACAACGTTTAGAAACGCCCCCCCGCTCCCCCCCGACCAACTGGAAAGATTACAAACTTGCAAAACGTGGAGTTTGTGGGTAACTCCCCAACATCTCAAGCACTGATTCACAATTTCCAACAAAGACATTGTTTTAAAATATTTTCTTTTTTATGTTGTTCCACCTTGAAAGCTCCCTGCATGATAGCTCTGCACCACCCATGGGTGTAGAAAGTGTGGGGGACGCGGGGGAATATCCCCCCAAGATTTTGGAGTGCTGGGTACACGGGGGACAAGGATGGGGGGACGAGGGGAAAAAATAATTTCCCCTCTCCCTTCTGTTATTCGCAGGGCCATTAGCTACTGAAAGCGCTACCTATTGGTCCTGCACTTGACCAGTGACCTCACCTGCTGGCAGTCAAAGAGGCCACCCACCCTCTGCCCTTTGTTATTCTGCAGTAAAGCTTGGCTAGTCTGGGACGGGCAGAGAAGAAAAAAAACCTCTTGTCTCTTTTGCGTCATGCCCAGAGAAGGCAAGGACAGTGTCGGTTCTCCTGCTCTTCCTCTGGCAGCTGTACTCCTCCTCCCCTCTCTCTTTCTTTAGTCCACCATCTCTTTCTGTCTCTGTCTCGCTCCTCAAGTTCTGATTTCAAGAGACAGCTCTTGTACTCTCTCTTGCCTCTCCTTTTCTTTATTTGTTCCCCCGTGAAATGGATCCAAAAACGAGCAGAACACTTTGGCTGGAAATGTCCTCATTTTCTGACAGGGTTCTATTCCAAAGTACAACCTCGGGACGGAGAGAAAAAAGTATCAAAATAAGAAAAATAATTAAATAACAATACAGAGTGGTCAGCAGACAGGCCAGATTGTTATTTACACCCATGCACCTTAGCGCTGCTTTACAGAGTTTTCCAGTGAAGCGCTACTTTCTTTTTATCTTCTTTCTTTGAACAACATTGTTTTCCCAGGGTGGGGAAGTGCACCATTCATAAAGGGACTGCAATAGCTGTTTGAGGGCTGGACTGAAAAACGTGTAATATGAGCATTTTCAACTGTTTTAATTATTTTAGCCTATAAAATGTGTACCGCAGCTCTGTGTTGAGGGATTTGGTCTTTTTTTAACCAAACTGCTTACATTTTGTAAGGATATAAGCAATGGACATTGAAGCGGGTCCCTTCCTAGTCCTGTAGTCATGTCCTGAACTTTTCTGGCAAAATCACTTAAAATGCGTTTAACCATGTTGTTCCTACTTACATTTCACATGCTTTGCTCATCCTTTTCCTCTTACTTGTTTGATTATTCGGTCTTCAACACCTGCCGGTGGGAAGATCTGTGGAGTTCTGTGCCGCCGTGGCACGTCTTACTCGCTCTCCGTGTCTCTACTAGAGTAGTAGAGACACGGAGAGCGAGAAAGACGTCCCGTTCCACACATGCCAAGTGATCGCCACAGTGGCACAGAACCCCACAGATCTTCCCACCGGCTGGTGTTGAAGACCGAATAATCAAACAATTAAGAGGAAAAAACGCCTCATAGAAATAGGCGTTTGTCGGCTGACATTCTCCACCCCACACCGGAAGCCATTCTTGTTGATAGATCCACTTTTAACAAGGCTGTCCACCTTTCGTGCAGTCCTGGGGAAGACCCGCCTTTAGATGCACAAAGTCAGCGCATCCAATCAAGGGTCGAATCATCGACGTTCTGTCTATGTATCGGTCCACACAGAGTTTCATCTAAACTAAAGAAATAATATCAGCTTGAAACCATTGTAATTCAATGTGGACAGTTATGATTGAAATATAGTGTTTATATGTATACTTATGATTATGTTCTCTGTTTAATTTTATGTTGAGCACTCAGTAACCAGTCACGACTCACCTTCCTAAATGTACATTCTGTTGATGTATTGTTTGTCTTGGACAGCTTCTTGAAAAAGTTGAGAATCAAACCACTAGAAAGGCCAAATACAAAAGATTTGCCTACAAACGTCAATTGTGGTCAGGTGTTTGTTCTGTTCTTCTCTTAAATTCAGGTTCTTGATATATCACTCACTGGGTATATACCTACCACTATATATTCGTATATATTTTCAATGTAAATGTGATCCCCAACAGAACCATTGTTTTCATTCAGTTAAACTACCCAGGTTCTGAGGGTTACCGGGTTACCCCATTACTTCTAATGTATATTACAATGGTGAGCAGTTCCCCGCAGTCGGAGAGACCGATCGCCATGCACCCTTCTCCCTTCCATAGGGAAGGGAGAAGGCTGGGATCTTTGTGTCTTGCAGAAAGGAGAGAAACGGGTGTATCTGCTCTTCAGGAAGGATATACAATGCAGAAAGGGCCAGAATAACCACTCTGGCATTTTCTTTGTGGGCTGCAAGCTAATGATGCTTAATTTAAGTTGGTGTCTGCAGGTGAGGCGTAACTGTATTCTTTGTTACAGACCGGTACATTATTTAAACCATCAGACTGTAACATCGAACAAGAGAAAGGCATCAAGAGTTGTTAGCAGAAGGAGGAAGGGAAATATGGAAAACAGAGAAAAAGGAGAAAGCAAAGATGAGAAAAAACCTGGAAGAGTGAGATAATGTGGAGGGAGAGTATGTTGGTGGATAAAGGAGGCAGGAGATGAAATCAGATAGACAGCCTTGGTATTCAACAACCCAGCTCCGCCACGGAATCCCTCACTACCACCTTTTAATAGTGCTGCTCAAGTCTCCATAACCACTGTCTCAGATGCATTTAATTAGTTATATAGCGCCACTCATACCAGTGCAGGGTGTCAGCACTTTACACCATTCACACTACACAGAGGCCGTCAATCATAGGTGTGTAAATGTTAAATAAAACTTCAGGGTGTAGGAGTCACATGTCATCCCTTCGTGTAGACAGTATTGTTTAAGAGTGCTTGGTCTGGATGTTGGAAAGTGGGTTAATAGTAGGGGCAAATGTATATCTGTCCATGGCAATAAGGACAGTACAAAACACACAAAAGAGCAGGTAAGGTCTACATATGATGTGCAACTGCATTAGCGACTATGAGGCACTGATGGTGAGCGTATGAGACACAGGGTCTGTCAAAACTGAAAACTAAGGGTCACAAAAAGGCTAAAATAATTCCCATCAGACCACCCATGTGGTGGAGTTTACGTCATATGGGAATAGTTGATCAACCTATCCCAAATCCGACCAAATAGTGTCAATACGGGAAAAGGTTGTCAAGAAATAGTCCTATTGTGACACCATAAAGTGTTATGAATAGACAAAGTGCAGTGCTCAAAAGAAAATCGTTTACAATAAAATTGACTACCAGGACACCGAAAAAAATTATAATGGAGGGCCAAGTGTCAATGCTTAAAAACACGCCGAGTAGTAAGACTACTCAAAGGCGCTGTGCAGTGTGGTCGACATGTTTCAGCTGTAAGAGCAATTAGCTCAGCTTTCTTCAGGACCTTTGACAGAATAATAGCTACTGCAACTACATGTGATGTGTATAAGTGACAAATAATATAAATGTACTGATACAGAATTACATATATACCAGGAACTGGTATACTCGAATGTCCACTGGAGGGAAAGAGAAGTGTCTTCTTCCTGTCAAGTGAAGAAGAGAACACACATAATAGTATGTCAGACAGCACCAAAGCCCACACGCTCACCCACCATGCACACGCAGAAACCATGCAGACACACGTGCAGAAATAATTTATATTCTGCAATCCAACAAGCATATTAGCTTCAATCACTCAGAGGCATTTCCTCTCAGTGATACTCACCCAGCTTTGTGTGGGTGACGACCTCACCTTACCCGGCAACCACTCGGGAGTATGAGGCCCCGCTCTGAAGTATAGAAATAAAGGACACAGTAAGCACACAACTTTACGATGTCCTACCCAATGGTTCTATACATGTAACCCAACTAACGTGTGATAGTATACAAAATGTCACACCCAACACTGAACACCACAAAGACCCCCATGGGTAAAAAGAAAACGCACAACCTGCGATCCTTCAACATCAGCCGGTAAACTGATATCTATGTGTATCTCAAGAGAACTTCTTTCAAAAGTAATGTATAACTTAAACCTACATACAAAGTATTGAATATCATGAAATGTCATGACCTCAGCATTACTGTATGAGAGAGGAAAGTTTTTTAATATATATAAACACGGGGGCAATGCCCCTAAGTGGCTACCTGGGCCACCCCTATTGGTGGACTTAAAAAACTCTCTCTAAATATCCAAAGACAGGGTATCCAGGCCCTGCCCAAGATGTGTAAGTAGGGGCCATGTTAGGTCAACCTGAAATGACTAGTAAGCCGGGGGTACCCTGGCCCTACCAAAGATCAAAAAGTAGAGCCCCTGCCGGGTCTTGCTAAACTGACTAGTACACCGGGGAATAGTACCTCCCTAAGCTCAACGCGAGCACACTGTAACTCACCTGTCCGTCGGTGCGCTCGCTGCAAACGCGAGCGGAAGTGGAGGTGAAAGTGCTCACACCCTTCCTGCTTTTAAATCGTCGTTAATGGGGTGACACGTTAGTCGTGGAGTCAGGATTGCATATAATCATAATAGATGGCGTTGCGGAAGTCGCTGCTTCCTCGCGCATGCGTGAAGACAGGAAAACATTACTCCTGAGCGCATGCGCTGACCCTCGGACTGGCCAAACATCGGAAGTGAGAATCACCGATTTGGAGAACGAATATCTTAATAATGAAGATTCATTGTGCTCAGGGGATCATGTATACATAACCCCACAGGAGACAAGTTTTAGTAACACCGGCTCGGCGAGTGTCAAAAAAACCACGCTCATTTGATATATGTCCACAATTAATTATGGAACCAAAGAAAGGGGTTTACACCATAACCACCAAAGCGTGTGGTATTCGTTATAAATTGGGAGCCAGTTAGTCCAGATCAAAAGTTTCTAATAAGGGGACAGGCTATCCCAGATCAGGAGTTAAATCAGCAAGAGTCTCCAAGCGTAATAAATACGATGGGACATATCTATAAGGTGGTCCTTGGCTTGCTGAGTATGAGGAGGGAAAAAGAACGGTGTCTAGAGGGAGCCTGTACTTTGAATTCAAATCAAGGGCACACATATCTCATCATGGGTCTGTGTGTAATGACAGAGTCACCAAACCCTATGGCGACCCTAAATGGAAGTAGGGGTTATTGTCTGGGGGTGTCAGTGAGGGTGCACAAAGAGACAACACACACACATAAGTTGGGTGAGCTATGAGGTGCAAACAAGGTTGGCACCCTAATCAAAACGACCCGCAGCTAAAAAACTGCACTGGATACTTGAACAAAACAGGTGTGTGGAGGGTCGGGGGGAAATATTTACTGACCTTCCTGCTCGCTCCCCTATGCCTAGATACAAAACACACAAAAGAGCAGGTAAGGTCTACATATGATGTGCAACTGCATTAGCGACTATGAGGCACTGATGGTGAGCGTATGAGACACAGGGTCTGTCAAAACTGAAAACTAAGGGTCACAAAAAGGCTAAAATAATTCCCATCAGACCACCCATGTGGTGGAGTTTACGTCATATGGGAATAGTTGATCAACCTATCCCAAATCCGACCAAATAGTGTCAATACGGGAAAAGGTTGTCAAGAAATAGTCCTATTGTGACACCATAAAGTGTTATGAATAGACAAAGTGCAGTGCTCAAAAGAAAATCGTTTACAATAAAATTGACTACCAGGACACCGAAAAAAATTATAATGGAGGGCCAAGTGTCAATGCTTAAAAACACGCCGAGTAGTAAGACTACTCAAAGGCGCTGTGCAGTGTGGTCGACATGTTTCAGCTGTAAGAGCAATTAGCTCAGCTTTCTTCAGGACCTTTGACAGAATAATAGCTACTGCAACTACATGTGATGTGTATAAGTGACAAATAATATAAATGTACTGATACAGAATTACATATATACCAGGAACTGGTATACTCGAATGTCCACTGGAGGGAAAGAGAAGTGTCTTCTTCCTGTCAAGTGAAGAAGAGAACACACATAATAGTATGTCAGACAGCACCAAAGCCCACACGCTCACCCACCATGCACACGCAGAAACCATGCAGACACACGTGCAGAAATAATTTATATTCTGCAATCCAACAAGCATATTAGCTTCAATCACTCAGAGGCATTTCCTCTCAGTGATACTCACCCAGCTTTGTGTGGGTGACGACCTCACCTTACCCGGCAACCACTCGGGAGTATGAGGCCCCGCTCTGAAGTATAGAAATAAAGGACACAGTAAGCACACAACTTTACGATGTCCTACCCAATGGTTCTATACATGTAACCCAACTAACGTGTGATAGTATACAAAATGTCACACCCAACACTGAACACCACAAAGACCCCCATGGGTAAAAAGAAAACGCACAACCTGCGATCCTTTAACATCAGCCGGTAAACTGATATCTATGTGTATCTCAAGAGAACTTCTTTCAAAAGTAATGTATAACTTAAACCTACATACAAAGTATTGAATATCATGAAATGTCATGACCTCAGCATTACTGTATGAGAGAGGAAAGTTTTTTAATATATATAAACACGGGGGCAATGCCCCTAAGTGGCTACCTGGGCCACCCACACAAAGCTGGGTGAGTATCACTGAGAGGAAATGCCTCTGAGTGATTGAAGCTAATATGCTTGTTGGATTGCAGAATATAAATTATTTCTGCACGTGTGTCTGCATGGTTTCTGCGTGTGCATGGTGGGTGAGCGTGTGGGCTTTGGTGCTGTCTGACATACTATTATGTGTTTTCTCTTCTTCACTTGACAGGAAGAAGACACTTCTCTTTCCCTCCAGTGGACATTCGAGTATACCAGTTCCTGGTATATATGTAATTCTGTATCAGTACATTTATATTATTTGTCACTTATACACATCACATGTAGTTGCAGTAGCTATTATTCTGTCAAAGGTCCTGAAGAAAGCTGAGCTAATTGCTCTTACAGCTGAAACATGTCGACCACACTGCACAGCGCCTTTGAGTAGTCTTACTACTCGGCGTGTTTTTAAGCATTGACACTTGGCCCTCCATTATAATTTTTTTCGGTGTCCTGGTAGTCAATTTTATTGTAAACGATTTTCTTTTGAGCACTGCACTTTGTCTATTCATAACACTTTATGGTGTCACAATAGGACTATTTCTTGACAACCTTTTCCCGTATTGACACTATTTGGTCGGATTTGGGATAGGTTGATCAACTATTCCCATATGACGTAAACTCCACCACATGGGTGGTCTGATGGGAATTATTTTAGCCTTTTTGTGACCCTTAGTTTTCAGTTTTGACAGACCCTGTGTCTCATACGCTCACCATCAGTGCCTCATAGTCGCTAATGCAGTTGCACATCATATGTAGACCTTACCTGCTCTTTTGTGTGTTTTGTATCTAGGCATAGGGGAGCGAGCAGGAAGGTCAGTAAATATTTCCCCCCGACCCTCCACACACCTGTTTTGTTCAAGTATCCAGTGCAGTTTTTTAGCTGCGGGTCGTTTTGATTAGGGTGCCAACCTTGTTTGCACCTCATAGCTCACCCAACTTATGTGTGTGTGTTGTCTCTTTGTGCACCCTCACTGACACCCCCAGACAATAACCCCTACTTCCATTTAGGGTCGCCATAGGGTTTGGTGACTCTGTCATTACACACAGACCCATGATGAGATATGTGTGCCCTTGATTTGAATTCAAAGTACAGGCTCCCTCTAGACACCGTTCTTTTTCCCTCCTCATACTCAGCAAGCCAAGGACCACCTTATAGATATGTCCCATCGTATTTATTACGCTTGGAGACTCTTGCTGATTTAACTCCTGATCTGGGATAGCCTGTCCCCTTATTAGAAACTTTTGATCTGGACTAACTGGCTCCCAATTTATAACGAATACCACACGCTTTGGTGGTTATGGTGTAAACCCCTTTCTTTGGTTCCATAATTAATTGTGGACATATATCAAATGAGCGTGGTTTTTTTGACACTCGCCGAGCCGGTGTTACTAAAACTTGTCTCCTGTGGGGTTATGTATACATGATCCCCTGAGCACAATGAATCTTCATTATTAAGATATTCGTTCTCCAAATCGGTGATTCTCACTTCCGATGTTTGGCCAGTCCGAGGGTCAGCGCATGCGCTCAGGAGTAATGTTTTCCTGTCTTCACGCATGCGCGAGGAAGCAGCGACTTCCGCAACGCCATCTATTATGATTATATGCAATCCTGACTCCACGACTAACGTGTCACGCCATTAACGACGATTTAAAAGCAGGAAGGGTGTGAGCACTTTCACCTCCACTTCCGCTCGCGTTTGCAGCGAGAGCACCGACGGACAGGTGAGTTACAGTGTGCTCGCGTTGAGCTTAGGGAGGTACTATTCCCCGGTGTACTAGTCAGTTTAGCAAGACCCGGCAGGGGCTCTACTTTTTGATCTTTGGTAGGGCCAGGGTACCCCCGGCTTACTAGTCATTTCAGGTTGACCTAACATGGCCCCTACTTACACATCTTGGGCAGGGCCTGGATACCCTGTCTTTGGATATTTAGAGAGAGTTTTTTAAGTCCACCAATAGGGGTGGCCCAGGTAGCCACTTAGGGGCATTGCCCCCGTGTTTATATATATTAAAAAACTTTCCTCTCTCATACAGTAATGCTGAGGTCATGACATTTCATGATATTCAATACTTTGTATGTAGGTTTAAGTTATACATTACTTTTGAAAGAAGTTCTCTTGAGATACACATAGATATCAGTTTACCGGCTGATGTTAAAGGATCGCAGGTTGTGCGTTTTCTTTTTACCCATGGGGGTCTTTGTGGTGTTCAGTGTTGGGTGTGACATTTTGTATACTATCACACGTTAGTTGGGTTACATGTATAGAACCATTGGGTAGGACATCGTAAAGTTGTGTGCTTACTGTGTCCTTTATTTCTATACTTCAGAGCGGGGCCTCATACTCCCGAGTGGTTGCCGGGTAAGGTGAGGTCGTCACCCACACAAAGCTGGGTGAGTATCACTGAGAGGAAATGCCTCTGAGTGATTGAAGCTAATATGCTTGTTGGATTGCAGAATATAAATTATTTCTGCACGTGTGTCTGCATGGTTTCTGCGTGTGCATGGTGGGTGAGCGTGTGGGCTTTGGTGCTGTCTGACATACTATTATGTGTGTTCTCTTCTTCACTTGACAGGAAGAAGACACTTCTCTTTCCCTCCAGTGGACATTCGAGTATACCAGTTCCTGGTATATATGTAATTCTGTATCAGTACATTTATATTATTTGTCACTTATACACATCACATGTAGTTGCAGTAGCTATTATTCTGTCAAAGGTCCTGAAGAAAGCTGAGCTAATTGCTCTTACAGCTGAAACATGTCGACCACACTGCACAGCGCCTTTGAGTAGTCTTACTACTCGGTGTGTTTTTAAGCATTGACACTTGGCCCTCCATTATAATTTTTTTCGGTGTCCTGGTAGTCAATTTTATTGTAAACGATTTTCTTTTGAGCACTGCACTTTGTCTATTCATAACACTTTATGGTGTCACAATAGGACTATTTCTTGACAACCTTTTCCCGTATTGACACTATTTGGTCGGATTTGGGATAGGTTGATCAACTATTCCCATATGACGTAAACTCCACCACATGGGTGGTCTGATGGGAATTATTTTAGCCTTTTTGTGACCCTTAGTTTTCAGTTTTGACAGACCCTGTGTCTCATACGCTCACCATCAGTGCCTCATAGTCGCTAATGCAGTTGCACATCATATGTAGACCTTACCTGCTCTTTTGTGTGTTTTGTATCTAGGCATAGGGGAGCGAGCAGGAAGGTCAGTAAATATTTCCCCCCGACCCTCCACACACCTGTTTTGTTCAAGTATCCAGTGCAGTTTTTTAGCTGCGGGTCGTTTTGATTAGGGTGCCAACCTTGTTTGCACCTCATAGCTCACCCAACTTATGTGTGTGTGTTGTCTCTTTGTGCACCCTCACTGACACCCCCAGACAATAACCCCTACTTCCATTTAGGGTCGCCATAGGGTTTGGTGACTCTGTCATTACACACAGACCCATGATGAGATATGTGTGCCCTTGATTTGAATTCAAAGTACAGGCTCCCTCTAGACACCGTTCTTTTTCCCTCCTCATACTCAGCAAGCCAAGGACCACCTTATAGATATGTCCCATCGTATTTATTACGCTTGGAGACTCTTGCTGATTTAACTCCTGATCTGGGATAGCCTGTCCCCTTATTAGAAACTTTTGATCTGGACTAACTGGCTCCCAATTTATAACGAATACCACACGCTTTGGTGGTTATGGTGTAAACCCCTTTCTTTGGTTCCATAATTAATTGTGGACATATATCAAATGAGCGTGGTTTTTTTGACACTCGCCGAGCCGGTGTTACTAAAACTTATCTCCTGTGGGGTTATGTATACATGATCCCCTGAGCACAATGAATCTTCATTATTAAGATATTCGTTCTCCAAATCGGTGACTCTCACTTCCGATGTTTGGCCAGTCCGAGGGTCAGCGCATGCGCTCAGGAGTAATGTTTTCCTGTCTTCACGCATGCGCGAGGAAGCAGCGACTTCCGCAACGCCATCTATTATGATTATATGCAATCCTGACTCCACGACTAACGTGTCACCCCATTAACGACGATTTAAAAGCAGGAAGGGTGTGAGCACTTTCACCTCCACTTCCGCTCGCGTTTGCAGCGAGAGCACCGACGGACAGGTGAGTTACAGTGTGCTCGCGTTGAGCTTAGGGAGGTACTATTCCCCGGTGTACTAGTCAGTTTAGCAAGACCCGGCAGGGGCTCTACTTTTTGATCTTTGGTAGGGCCAGGGTACCCCCGGCTTACTAGTCATTTCAGGTTGACCTAACATGGCCCCTACTTACACATCTTGGGCAGGGCCTGGATACCCTGTCTTTGGATATTTAGAGAGAGTTTTTTAAGTCCACCAATAGGGGTGGCCCAGGTAGCCACTTAGGGGCATTGCCCCCGTGTTTATATATATTAAAAAACTTTCCTCTCTCATACAGTAATGCTGAGGTCATGACATTTCATGATATTCAATACTTTGTATGTAGGTTTAAGTTATACATTACTTTTGAAAGAAGGTCTCTTGAGATACACATAAATATCAGTTTACCGGCTGATGTTAAAGGATCGCAGGTTGTGCGTTTTCTTTTTACCCATGGGGGTCTTTGTGGTGTTCAGTGTTGGGTGTGACATTTTGTATACTATCACACGTTAGTTGGGTTACATGTATAGAACCATTGGGTAGGACATCGTAAAGTTGTGTGCTTACTGTGTCCTTTATTTCTATACTTCAGAGCGGGGCCTCATACTCCCGAGTGGTTGCCGGGTAAGGTGAGGTCGTCACCCACACAAAGCTGGGTGAGTATCACTGAGAGGAAATGCCTCTGAGTGATTGAAGCTAATATGCTTGTTGGATTGCAGAATATAAATTATTTCTGCACGTGTGTCTGCATGGTGTCTGCGTGTGCATGGTGGGTGAGCGTGTGGGCTTTGGTGCTGTCTGACATACTATTATGTGTGTTCTCTTCTTCACTTGACAGGAAGAAGACACTTCTCTTTCCCTCCAGTGGACATTCGAGTATACCAGTTCCTGGTATATATGTAATTCTGTATCAGTACATTTATATTATTTGTCACTTATACACATCACATGTAGTTGCAGTAGCTATTATTCTGTCAAAGGTCCTGAAGAAAGCTGAGCTAATTGCTCTTACAGCTGAAACATATCGACCACACTGCACAGCGCCTTTGAGTAGTCTTACTACTCGGCGTGTTTTTAAGCATTGACACTTGGCCCTCCATTATAATTTTTTTTGGTGTCCTGGTAGTCAATTTTATTGTAAACGATTTTCTTTTGAGCACTGCACTTTGTCTATTCATAACACTTTATGGTGTCACAATAGGACTATTTCTTGACAACCTTTTCCCGTATTGACACTATTTGGTCGGATTTGGGATAGGTTGATCAACTATTCCCATATGACGTAAACTCCACCACATGGGTGGTCTGATGGGAATTATTTTAGCCTTTTTGTGACCCTTAGTTTTCAGTTTTGACAGACCCTGTGTCTCATACGCTCACCATCAGTGCCTCATAGTCGCTAATGCAGTTGCACATCATATGTAGACCTTACCTGCTCTTTTGTGTGTTTTGTATCTAGGCATAGGGGAGCGAGCAGGAAGGTCAGTAAATATTTCCCCCCGACTCTCCACACACCTGTTTTGTTCAAATAAGGACAGTACCTCAATATATAGCTCTGTACCAGTCTTCGAAAATTATTCTCATGCTCAACCCTTGGTAGCTTGGCTGTGAGCAGGTATGTAAGGCATTTAAAAACACCAATTCAGTAAATAATTAAGACACAACACACAATAAAAATCCAACACCACTTAATAAAAATATGAAATATTTTTTTCTTTAAAATGAAAAAAATCCAATGTAGGGAACCGGGGATATGACTTTTTAAAAATGTTGCACGATATAGCATATAGAAACGTATATCCCTTTTGGTACATCTGGTCATGCTAGGCCTGCTCAAAGTCAAAGTTTCAGGCCTACGATGATGAAGCCCTGCATGGCCACTCCTTGCGGTAGGTCTTGGTCAAAGTTTTTACCTTCTGACTTAGAAACTTTTCTGGAGCTTTTCTTCACGGAGTCTGTCGAAGCTCTCAGTCAGCCCTGATTCGGTGAGGGTTCGCCGACTTGCCTTGCAACAAACTCCCGGTCAAACTTATGGAAGTCCAACCTCCAGAGCTTTCCAGTGGTACGAGCTAGGGATGCAGGCTGGCACACAGTTGATGGTGGGTGGCTTGGCTCTCATGGTTGGCCCCGGTCACCTCTTCTAAGTTCAGAATTAGAAATGTTTGCAGAGCTTTTTCTTGCAGGGTCCCTCAATGCTTTCCACTAGGCCGGATTCGGTGAGGGTTCACCAGCTTGAGTTTCCGCCTACGCCCAATCAAACTCTGGAAGTCGGACCCCTGGAGCTTTTCAGCGGGAGGAACCTGGACGGCAGGACAACTCAGGGTTGATGGTTGTCGGCTTGGCTGGCCAGAGTGAGTCGGTCCACTTATGGAGCTTTTTACCAAAGTTGGTCCAACCTTCTCCAAACCTCTGGACCTTCTTCTTGAAGTTTTCAAAAGTGTTCAAAACTTACTCCAAGGGTCTGGAATCTCCAAGATGGTCCTTGAAATGGACTTCAGTTCCCACAATCAACTTGGACAAAACCCTTTCAAATTCACTGGTAGTTCTCCAGGCTGGGAATTCTTGGTGGGGGTGGTCCAGGTGTGCTCTGTTAACCTTCAGCTTGCAGGGAGTCCACTCTTTAGTCCTTTTGAAGCAAGTTCGTCCATAGGACTGTAATTCCAGATTGTGCGACAGGCACAATCTTCTCTCCAGGGCCTGGTTGGTTCAAATCAAACTCCTCAGCAGGGACCCTTCTTCTCCCAAGTTAGAAGCAGCATCATCTGAGAGGCTTTGTCCCTTTCATATACTTTTTCCAAGTTCTCTGGGTCAAGAAGGAGGACACTCCTGTCCAATGAGGTACAAGGCAATGCTCAAGGTAGGACCACATCCTCTAAAGTGTGGCATTATTTTCCAAAAGAGAGCACAATTTCTAAAAAAATCATCATGGCTGATTTTCCAGCAGAGGGAGCAGAACTAACTAAATCAGCCTACAGGATGGCTTCATCTACCTAGGTCCACTCCACTTACATCTGGGAATTCCTCCTTAATCCCCCATCTAGCTGTGGAGCAGGGGGGAGAGGTGTCAATGAAAGTGATTTTTCCAGCTTGTCTCCTTCTCTTGAAGAGCATTGTTTACTACCCCTCCCCCTGGCTCTTCGATTCCTATGCCCAGCAACCTCTACTCCCAGACAGGCCTCCTAACTCCAGGGGTCATGTATCACCTCTTCAAACAGCCAGTCCAATCCACTTACCTCTGACCAATCAAGGCAGGGCACGAGAGGGCTGAATTGTGGCTTGCAGACAAGAAAGTCTTATAACTTCTTGTCTTTACATTTTAGAATAAATTCAACAATACCACATTGTTGCATTTATCATTAACATTCTTCTGAGTTCTTTAATCCTAGTTGTATGGCTTTACTTTCTCCAGTTATTAATTAATAACCTCTTGCAATGTTAACCTATGGGCTGGGGATCTGCAATGGAAAAATTAACTGGCCAATTTCTGCAATACCAGGGCGTATATAAGGATCCTCCTTATACCTACAGGACCCCCACCCCTAGAATACACAGGGAAGACTTTAGTGGTTCTGATTATATCAAAATATTGCAGATCCTCACTTCACAGTGCTCCTAGCACAAAAGCCGATTTTGGGAAGCACTATACTACAATGTAGGCAGTGAAATGTGCAATTTCACTAAACCCAGGGCATATAACACTAATTTTTTAAGGGTCTTCCTTGTAGATACATGACCTCTCACCCCTGGGACACCTAGGGGAACCCCTCGGGATACATTGTAGTTTATCAATGTGTAGGTGCCCTAAACCCAAAAGTCAAGATTGTGCACAATTTGCATTTTAAAAGCAGTCCTCCAACTCGGGCCTGCTTTTAAACTGACCCCAGGCTACAGCAGTGCACACATGCAAGTGCAGGAAGGGCTGCTGGCCTCTAAACCACTATACCCTAATATATAGTAGGGACTTAAAGGTAGTTTCAATCCTCATGCCCTATTATGTACTAGGGCCATATAGGAGAGGGCGTGTCAATCATGGAGGTACCCTAACCCATAGTGCACCCTAGTGTATGTAGGTGTTGTTACTGTATTTGTAAGTGTCTCTTTCAACATAGCACTGGCCCTGGGCCTGGTTAGGCAGAGGCCATGGTCAGTCAGAGTGAGGTACCACCAGTACCAGTCAGCAAAAAGTTGGGGAGTGCCCTGGGCACAGATGGTTTTGCAACACTAGAGAAGCACAACCCCAGAATTTAAAACATAACACCATCGATGGGGGTTCTCTTTAATAATCAGAATTGATTTCCATCCTAATGAACCTATTTTCCAACCTTAGGATAATGAAAGACTGGGTAAAAATCATAACGTTCTAATCTATACCTTGCAGTTTTCATGCAGCTCTTTGATGACGGTTAATAGCTCACTGTTTTATGTTAGGATTTTACCTTATAAACTGCAAATAGCAAAATAATCTCTCAGACAAAAGCAGTAACTCACTGACCTATTTACATTATATGCATTTTGTGATCTGCGTGGTACACGTTATTTGCAGAAGGCATATTAACACATTGTGGCTACCTTACTATAAGTCAAAACTTCCAGTAGTCAGACCTCTGATCTCTCTCAATAAAGATAATTAATTACTGAAGTTATCTTCACATTTTTATTGTTGCCTGAAAATTGCTGTAGACTAGGAATGCAGCAGCAGGTACTTTTAAACCATAATGCACTTACAAACATGAAGCCCTCACCGGAAGTCAGTGACCTTTTTTGCTTGGTGCATGAAGATGCAAGATTCATATATATTTTTTTTTAACATGTGGTCTGATTACTATGTGAATGTAAATAACAATAAAACATACATGCAAACTGTGACTACATGCCTGCTTTTCTCAATATTTCATTTCAAAACTAGGCAACTGTATTTGTTTAAGGGGTGGTGATTTGTATAGGGTCTCAGGCAACTCCACAAGGTTGTCCTGTCCCCCCCAGAATTTTAGTGTCTCCTACGCCCCGTGCACCACCCAGCTACAGGGAGTTGCTCGAGACAGCCAGAGTTAAGGCACGTGCGATGAAAGGAGCCAACTGTCGATCAGCAAAGACAATGAGCATCTATTTCCTCCATGTGCGCGCAAGAGTATGGCACAGCGTCACTCTTTTTTTATTGCAGCAGGCCCCGGTGTATTTTCGTATCATTTTTCTGAAGTCAAATTCAATTTTACTCTTTATAGCTTTTATACCACCAAAGCGTGGTATTTCATCTGGTCAGATTGTGCCACTAATGCTTATTTATATTTCTAAAATGGTTAAAATACGTGCCAGAAGCGTGAAGTATGCCACAGTCTCTTGAGAGCCAAACGAGTCCAATCTTGCACGGGGGAAGGGAGCTCTCAGACACGTGGAGCACGGAGTAACAATTCCTCACAGGTGTGCGTTTTTATTAACGCTCAGATGCATTCTGGTAAGGGAAACCGCAATACGTCTTCACATTATCTTTCTGCGGTAAATGCAATTTTATTATTGTTATTACTATCACTAGGGCCCTAATGCATTCTGGTCTCAACTTTATTTTAGATCACTTTCTGTAGTCAAGTGCTAATTGCCATAGATATTCTTACCCCCTTTCAAACATGCTAGCTTCTGCCATGCACCTTTTGCATTACCACAGCTCCCCAGAGAAGTTTTTAATTACATTTTCCTTGTCCGGTTGTATCACTTATCCATCATCATATTCCAAACACGATTTAAATATCTCCTAGAAGCTTGAGGTGATTCCCGTACTACGAATAGCGAAAAATAGTTCTATCTTTGTGAAGAGAGACAACTCTAAAAAAATAAATAAATAAAAGGCAGTGGGCAAGAATTTCTTACAGGTGTGTTTCGTTATTATGGCGTAGATGCATTTTGATATTAGATCTCCAAGAAATTTTTTTCATATATTTTTGATCGTCATAGGCAATTTTATTCCTTCTGTGCTTTCATGTGAAACAGTTTCTTCACATCACATCGACTGTTTGTTATTTTACTGTCAGTTTCCAATGAGTATTGATTTCTTATTTACTGCACTACTGTCTTTAGTCATGCATATTTATTTAAGCTGATTCCCTTGTGGTTATTTCATTAGGTACATGGTATGTTAAGTCATATGTACTATGTTGGTATATATATGTGTTGAGCATTTTTCCATACTGTAGACTCAGTGAGAGTGTAGGTTTTCATGAATTTGTTTCTAATAGCATGTATTTTCCTGTGTTAAGCATTTCGTGTGCTATGGTGTCTTACTGAGAGCTTGAGTCTTGATTAGGTTGTTCTTAGGGCAAGTATTTTCTTGACGCTGTGACCTCTACTTTGGGGATTTATTGTTTAGGAGCTGGTCTCCTTACATTGATTACATTTTCTTTCAGTGGGGGTAGTGCACACCCTTTTCCTCTGATTGTATTCCCCTTAGTCTTGTTTGTCTAGCAGCTCAAGCCCTTCTTATTCCTCACTCTCACATCACCATTTACATGTTCCCATGTAACAGTACGTCTTGTCTTTTTCTTTATTTACAGTTCTTTGTGTTCACCTATTAGTTTGTTGTACACAATTGGCATTTTGCGCTGTGGGCAGTGTACCCACCTTAGCTTTCTGTACAGCGCTGTGGGCAGTGTACCCACCTTGGTTTTTTTTTTTGCGCTTTGGGTTCTGCACCCATCCTTGTTTTGCGCTGTGGGCAGTGTACCCACCTATGGGCAGTGTACCCATCTTAGTTTTTAGCGCTGTGGGCAGTGTACCCACCTTTGTTTTGTTTATAGCGCTTTGGGCTCTGTACCCATCTTTGGCTGTGTTGTGTTGTGGACAGTGAATCCACATTTAGTTTTTTTGCGCTGTGAGCAGTGTACCCACCTTTGGGCAGTGTACCCATCTTGGTTTTTAGCGCTGTGGGCAGTGTACCCACCTTTGTTTTGTTTATAGCGCTTTGGGCTCTGTACCCATCTTTGGCTGTGTTGTGTTGTGGACAGTGAATCCACATTTAGTTTTTTTTGCGCTGTAGGCAATGTACCCACCTTATGTGTTATGCGCCATGGTTTCTAATTCTTACCTACATTAGAAATGTAATGTGCTATGAGCAACTTTATTTGTTCTTGCACGATGGGGTCTGTTTACTACACCTGTCTGGTTAGTTACCCCATGTTTTTAAGCATCTGTAATGTTTACATTACTGTCTTGCTTCCCTTTCTGCATCATTTCTTCCTCCTTTTTATTCTCTTTTCTCTGTATTTTCTTGATCTTTTTCTCGGAGACCTTTCTTGCAACATTTCACATGCAACGTTTTACATGCTATGTTGATTATTCCTTTTATTGTGTTTTGCTCTAAGGGAAGGGGATGTGCTGTCTTGAAGCTTTTTATACTGTAGCTTTAGCACCATTTCACTCTCCCTCCTTTCCAGTCTCCTTGTACTACATTTTCATTTCTTTCTTCCCTGCCACACTACTTTCATGTTTCTTTCTTTACAGAGATGTTGTAGACTTTTATTATTCGTTGTTCGCCAAGGGAAGGGGATGTGTTGTAACCTGATTACCCTAATGCATCCTTCCCTCAGCTACTCAGCCAGGATGAATGTGGTGTGTGCGTGGAATGTTGGTGTGCCTGATGAGAGAGCGATTGGAATGTTGGTGTGCCTGCTTGTGTAGAGAATGACAGTTGGAAAGAGTGGGCTGAGTAGCCAAGATGCTGCTCCAGGTGGGACCACTACTAGACCACTATATGACTACAACTTGTAACTTGTAACTTCTCATGAATAAATCCTCTACATGAACATTTACCTCCCGGCTACCTCTGGTCATTCCTACAAGTTCACTTACAACAATTTTTATGCTACTTTTAATAATGAAAAGTTCTGAAAAAATGTTTCATGTTATCTTATCAGGTGTGAAAGTCGTACTGCTATAGTTTTAAAACGTTATTCAAATATCTCTTAGAAGGGTGGAGTTGATTCCAGGCTTGGATAACCAAAATAAGTTTAATCTTATCTAGGGGGCACCCAACTCTCAAACACGTGCAGCACTGTCTATTTATTCGAGAAACAAGTGGCCGTGCTTCTCGAATATTTCTATAACATGAAGAAAATTACTAGGTTAATTCTGGAGGGAGGCTGAAGCTAATGAAAGTTCGGTCCTTTGAGGCTATATGAGCTGACATGGTACTCTGAACCAAGAAAGGGATTTTAGATTTGTAATATGTACAGAAAATATTATTTTCGTTCAAGTCTGCTCGCGTATATTTTATCAGAATCTCCCTTGCGGGCGGCACCGAGAGTCAGTCTTGTAAACGCCTCCACCACGTGAATGGCGCAGCTTAAAAATCAATAGAGTATGAGGTATTTCAACTTCTCATTATTGTAATGTGTCAACATCACTTCAGTGACCCGGGAGCACACGCTGGTTGATTTGCTCGCTGATTTATTGTGCACTCTTGTAGGGCAAACTCTAATTTTCCCTCGGAATCAGAAATTCTACTCTCGTGGCTGTGCCGCAGTCCTTAGTCAGACGGCATTCAGTGGTAATCAATACCTGCTCTTGTTGCGAGCTGAATGAAGCTGTGGAGCGCACAAGATCGCAAAGAATACAAGTTCGGAACATTTTCAAAGCTGGGCTCCTTGGCAGCTTGTTTTTATGCAAATGTGCAAGTGGTTTTATATACTACCAATTACAAAAATATTGAATATGTCTTGTTCTTGTGTAGGCTATGTGCGTTTCTAAACAATACTGGAATATAAATTATTGCGACCCTATTATTGCAGCTTTGATTCAGTTTAAAGTACACATTGATTGCAAGGCATTGCAAGTTTACTTAATGTACGGTTGTGTAATGTATATACTGAATATTCAGTTGTCTGTGAGCAGCCCCATTGTCTTCATTATGTGAGGTTAGGCCATAGGGCCTCACCTGGTCTTGGTGCTAAAGTACTGAAAAAATAAGCATTGGCAAATCCCATAGGTTTTGCCAATGGCAGATCTGTTGGTTTTGTCAATGTTTTTAGACATTTTGCGCAGCAGCGCGTGCCACCTCATAGCACTGTATTTTTAGGTCTCGCTTGAGCCAGCGCATGCGTTGTCTGGCAAGACATTTAGTAAGTGGGCTTTAAAAAGTCCGAGAGACAATTTTCCACAGCGGACCAACCAAGAAAGCACCTCAAACTTCAAATTCCCATATAATCTTAAGTCTCTTGTGCTGTTCAACCTCCGAGACCTGCTGTGGTTGGGTCCCACTGGATTTCCAGAGAAAAGTTCAAAGACACGTGGAGGCAGCACCAAAATCAAAGTAAATTCCAAAGGCAATGAGTCATATGAAAAGTATATATTTTTCTTTATTGATTTTTTCTTTTTGAAAGTGCACAAGACAGCCAACGCGTTTCGCTCCCCAAACTTGGGAGCTTCGTCAGGGCAAGGTCAAGTGATCTGAAACCTATATGGGTTTGTGTCAAAATAATATGGCTTGATGGGCGCAAAGTCAATATGTTGATTTGAATGGAATCCAGATGAACAAGGATATTGCTCAGAGAGGCAGAGAGAGAAATAACTGAATTCTCCACTTGAAAGTCCAATGAGCTTCACGGGGGCCGTAGTAAATGACAGTCAAAATGCAATAGTATGCAAGTTCCTATGGATGTCACATGTATTTTATATTCATATCGACTATTGTAAAGAATGTCACGAATTTCACCACCCCTTGTTGTAAATAACGAAGAAAAGCAGTCCTTGATAAACTGCACAGTTTAATGAGTCTCACGTTATGACGACAGATGAACTGGCCCCCGCAAAAACCGCCAAGCCTGGCTTGGCGGTTGTCACTTTTGCTTGTGGCCTAAAGCTTGCGGTAACGCGCACAGCCTCCATCAGGCTTTCCGTCAAGGCTCATTAAGCCCATTTCCATGCTCCTCCACCCCCTGCTCTCTGCTCTAATTACCCCTCTCTTCTCCCCCTCCCTCCTCATCAGTAATCGGGCTACAGCTTGTTCTCTTTCCTTCTACCTTTTCTTCCTGTACTATTGCACTTTTGCTCTGAGTATTTCATGTGGCCTGGACTCGCTGACATATTTCTGCTTATTTGTGTTTGTGAATTGGTGTTATTGTGCGCTTATTTAGGCAGAAGGTCATAAGATACATTTAAGCCGTTTTGTTTTGTGAACGTCTGCCCTGCTAAAATAGTCAGCGTGGATATACTGCCCCTAGTGTTTCCTCCAGCACGTGTTCCAATGTCACCGTTTCGTACAATTGTACGGTCCAAATACTCTTGATTCTTTTTAGCATCATTAAATTGTGTTGCAAACTTATCTTAAACCTCTGACCGGTGACGTTTTCGCACGGCTAATGCTTGTTCAAGTTGCCAGGTATGCTACCACAAGGTCATTTACGGTAAATCCACACCTTGCCCTGGAATTTGATATTTTTTAGCACCACCACAGCATCACTCAGCGCAACCACAGCATCACCCAGCGCAACCACAGCATCACTTAGCGCAACCACAGCATCACTCAGCGCAACCACAGCATCACTCAGCGCAACCACAGCATCACTAAGCACCACCACAGCATCACTCAGCACCACCACAGCATCACTCAGCATCACCACAGCATCACCCAGCACTACCACAGCATCATTCAGAGCAACTGCAGCATCGCTCAGCACCACCACAGCATCACTCAGCGCAACATCAGCATCACTCAGCACCACCACAGCATCACTCAGGACCACCACAGCATCACTCAGGACCACCACAGCATCACTCAACACCACCACAGCATCACTCAGCGCAACAGCAGCATCACTCAGCGCCACCACAACATCACTCAACACCACCACAGCATCACTCAATGCCACCACGGCATCACTCAGCGCCACCACAGCATCACTCAGCCCCACCGCTGCAGCACACAGCCCCACCGCTGCATCACTCAGCCCCACCGCTGCATCACTCAGCCCCACCGCTGCATCACTCAGCGCCACCGCTGCATCACTCAGCGTCACCACTGCATCACTCAGTGTCACCACAGCATTACTCAGCACCACCACAGCATCATTCAGCACCACATCAGTATTACTCAGCATCGCCTTTGCACTAGTACACCACCACATCATCATCACTCAGCAAGACCTGAGTATCAATCAGCATCACCTCAACATCGTCTCTGCAACAGTCACCACCATCACTACCACCTCAGCATCACTCAGCACCACCTCAGCCTGCTCTCAGAATCTGGCATCGGTTGATACTCCTCTAGCGTCTAGCCGCTGCTAGTGTTTTAATACAGGTACTAGTTCCCAACGTTCACCCTCCGATTGTTTATGCCCCCTCATAGAAAAGCTTTAACAAACAACCATTCAAATAGGCAGAAACAAGTTGCCAGCATTGCAAGAACAAAAGAAAACTGAGGAAATGTTTTATTATGATTACTTTATTTAATATGGTCGTTCAGTTGTACATAATGCCTTCTTGGTCATATATAAGGTAACAAAAATGCTTCTGACACTTTTGTATTATAACTTTTCAGCATGCTGCACAGCAGCCACACTTCTCTACAGCACAGCTTGAAGACATTGGCAAAGTCAATAGCTCTGGCTAAACACTTATAAGGCACCAACGGCAAAACTTATTGGCTATGCCAATGCTTGTTACTGTAAGCCGTGTTGCGCAGCAGCCCTCACTGCTGTGAAACATGTCTAAAAAACATTGACAAGGGCAATAGGTTTTGCATAGTCGAAAGTTAATGGCTCTGAAAATGCTTGTTTTTAAGACTACCTTGTATGCCTCTCCTGTGGGTCGCAGAGCATTTACATTTATTTTATTTTTATAGACCGATGAGGGAGAAGAAGAATACGGAAGGTGGTGGGAAGGAAATGGATGGGGTTTGAGGGATAGGGGCAAGCAATGAAAAAAAGCGCTGTGACTGGGCCAAGAAAAAGGACATGGGAGAGGTGGAACGGGATGAGGTCAAGCAAGGATGAAGGGGGAACGGGGCAAGCAACAAGGTTGCGAAAGAGAGTGAAATGAATGAGAGCAAGCATCTACCAAACAGGAGTTGTTGGGTGGGACGGGGTAAGTAATGACCAAATGGGTGAGGGGTGGGAGGGACAGGGCTAGCGACAAGGATGGGAAGGGGGCATTTGGGACAGGTAGTGATAGAAAGGTATTGAAAAAACATGCACTCTTATGGAGTGCTAGTGTAAAAGTAACAAAAAAGCACCCATGCAACTGGATAGCCAGTGGAGGGACACTAGTGACAGACAGGAAACAGTAATTCATCTGAGCTCCATGGAACACGGAAGACCGAAAGAGAAAGTGGAAGCAGGAGACGCTGCCCAATGAGAGGCAAGGAAATGAGAGTGACGTCAAAGCCAACCTATGGTAAATAATGGTGAACAATTGACTGGCACTAAGCCCCATATATTGTTTACAAGAGATTTCGCAAGCACAGCACACGCCCTGTGCAGGTAAACCCTAAAAATGAGCCCTCCAACCAGCAAAAGGAGATTTGCATGTGCTGCTCCTTTCCTATTGTTACACCCTTGTACACTATGAAGCACCTTCTTACATAGTTCAAAGTCACTGTTGGCTTTTAAGTAAAAATTGCTATGCATTTTAGGACCAACAATTCTCTTCTACATTTATAAGTATAAACTACAATATGTCAGCATAAAAACCTGATATGACTCTTGGTGCTACACTGACATAGGCACAAAAAGGTGACTGGGGAACATTTTCCCCTTGGAGAGCTAGGGGGACTTAAATACATGCACACAATGCCTCCAGGGTATAAATCATCCATAAACACTTTAATGAATGTTATTCATATGGTAACGGTGCAATGATCTGAAATGATGAGCAAAATACTCATTTGCAAGTGTGCCTTTCTAACTACAGAATGATGTCTTTACTTACCAACCGCATGCTTGATTATATTATTTTTATTATTTTCTTATAGCGCATATCATTCATCAAGCACATTTTAAGTACTTGCTTGTGGTAAAAGTGAAAACTCGGGCTGAGTATGATATATGGATGGATAACTTAGTGAAAAGCCAGGTCTTAAGGGGTCTTCAAAACATACAAATATTTGTTCTTCCCTATCATAATTTATTGGTAAGAGTTCCGAAGGTGGAGACCTTAGCACAAAAGGCACTGCCTTCCAGTTCTTTACATTGATATTTGTGACTGTGAAAGTCAGGGACATGGTGGACTTTTTTTTTGTTTTTGGGAAGTGGCCATCGAATGCCCTATACATTAAGCATACAACTTTGAACGTTTTTACGGGTAGTATGAGAAATTGGGTTACTGTTTTAGGGGGTGAACCCTACTCAAGCAGCAACTACAATCCTTGTCAGGGTGAGGCACAAGCAAACCCAAAATGAACCTGTGGTCAAGCTTCTGGTAGCTTGGCACAGAGCACCCAGGCTAAATTTAGAGGCAATGTGTGAAATATTTATGGAGCACTTAAACAGTAATAAAGTAAAAACACAATACCAGAAAAATTCCTCACCAATTTAGAAAAAACAGGGGGACATTTAATAAGTAAATCAAAACCAAAACAACAAAAATCTAATCGGTAGAACCAGAGATATGCAATTGTTTAAGAATTTAACAAAAATAGCACCAAAAAGCTCAAAGCGCCACTTGCGGTTATCTGATCATGTGAGACTAGGAGAAAGTCACAAGTTCAGGCAGACCATGATGGAGCCCGGGTCGGATACAGGGAGCAGGTTAGTCTAGCTAAAAAGTTACCTTCTCAGTCCAGCACAAGGAGGCTTGTTCAAGGTGGAGGGGGCCACTAATAGCAGAGAAGAGTCACTGATGGTTCTCAATGCAACCCAAAGAGTAGGCCTGGTGTAGCGGATGATCGTTGCTGTGGTGTAATGATCTTGTTGTCATTGTGAGTGAGAAGGCAGGCAGGAGCTTTGCGGTGGTGCTCTTCACAAGTGGTCAATGCTACAGCACAAAGAATTGGGTTGACAGATTTTCATGCTAGTGGGCTGTGCAAACAACAACGTTTTGGCACCAAAGGCCCATTGGCGGTCGCAAAAAGCCCCAAAACTTTAAATCAGCCTCTCTGAGGCCATACCACAGGTCTAGTACCTGATGGTGCACCACATGGGGTTGAAGGGTTTGCTGGAGCTGGATCTGGGTACTGGTTCAGGTGGTTTTAAGCCTGTTATTTTGCTGTGTTTCTGAACAGGAGGCTAACAGACTAGCCCTTGGAGTCACTCTGGGAGCCCTAGCTCCTAATCCCCCTGGGTCCGCTGTGATCCGATTTCCAGCTGCTGCGTCCCCTGTGGCCCCGCCCCCTCACTCGCCCATTCATCATCCCACCCGCCTAAAAGATGCCCCTCCCTCCCACTTCCCCTTTTTAATCCCGGCCGCTGGCGCCGGAGGCGTGCCTAAGGCATGCCTGTCTGCACCCGTTCGCGCCTGGACCGCGCCAGACGCCCTGGCCCCCACAAGCACCACGACATCAGACGCTGCTATGATGCCAACCTCCTCAACGCACTCCACGCTGGCTGCTCTACCACCTGCTTCCAGGCCACCCCGAAGCGCACCCACGGACCCTTCATCTGCCAGAACTGCAGCTTCACCAGCAAGCCTACACCAGCATCCCCTGCCCCCTCACAAAGGCAGGCCACAACCCTCTCAGATGTACACTGCTCAACAACCGCTCCGTCCACAGAACCGCCATCGAACTCTGGGACCTGCTCGACTCATCCTCCCCGGATGTACACCCCATCGGCACCTGACGTTGCCATAGCCATCCCGATGGCTACAAGATCACCTGCAGGGACCGCACCAACGGGGCAGGAGGAGTAATCGCCATTATCTACAGGAACAGCCTCAGAATCTCGACCAGCACCGAAGACACCCTCAGCTCTGCCTAACACCTACACTTCCAAATCCACACCGATCCTAACACCACCCTCAGAGGAACCCTCATGTACAGACGCCCGGACCTCGGCCACAGATCAGCGACTCCATCACAGACGTCGTCAGCTCGTACGCCTTGGCCTCGGCAGACTACATCCTCCTCGGAGACCTGAACTTCCATCTCGAGAACGCAGACGACAGCAACTCCACCACACTGCTGTACAGCCTTGCTGACCTCGGTCTCAAACAGCTCGTCATGACACCCACCCGCTTCGCCGGACACACGCTCAACCTAATCTTCTCTGCCAGCAGACACGTCACCTTCAGCCACACCACCGAACTCCACTGGACTGAACACCGCTGCATCCACTTCTCCTTAAAAAAAAAACCATTGCACACAACCACTCGCAACGAATACCCCACCGCAGCTGGAATAGGGTCACCGAAGACCAGGTAATCACCACCCTGCCCAAGACCCACCAACAGACCACACCAATACAGCCGCCTTCATCCTCACGCAATGGATCGACGACTGCCCCAACATTCTAGCCCCGATCAAGAAACCCTCAATCAGAGTCACCGACAGAAGGGCTACCTGGTTCACTGCCGACCTCCAGACATCCAAGCAGACCTGCTGAAGACTCAAGAAGAAATGGCGCCTTGAGCAAACACCAGACAACCACAAAGCCTTCAAGAAACGCCAGCCGCAAGCACCACCAACTCATTCAAACCGCCAAAAGGACCTTCTTTAAGGAACGCATAGACAACAACGCGCACAGCAGCAAATAGCTCTTCAACATCGTGAAGGAACTCGCCAGCCCCAGTTCCAGTGACATCCCGCCATCACAAGACCTCTGCGACTCCCTAGCCACCTTCTTCCACTGCAAGATCATAGACATCCATGACAACTTCAACACTCAGACCCCCCCGACTGCCGCCGACACCACAGACTTACCGCTCCCCAGTCACACTGGCCTCCTGACCTCCTGGAACCACGTCAATGACAAAGACACCCTCAAACCATGAACACAATCATCTTAGGCTCACCGTCAGACCCCTGCCCCCACCACATCTTCAACAAAGCGAGCTCCATCATCGCACCCCAACTCTGAAAGATCCTCAACAGCTCCTTTGAGACCGCTACCTTCCCAGAAAGCTGGAAACACGCAGAGATCAACGCCCTACTCAAGAAACCCAATGCAGACCCTAAGGACCTCAACAACTTCTGGCCCATCTCCCTGCTACCATTCCCAGCGAAAGTCATCGAGAAGATCGTCAACAGACAACTGACTCAATTCCTCGAAGAGAACAAAATCTTTGACTCATCCCAGTCTCGATACTGCAGCAACCACAGCACCGAAACCACCCTCATTGCCGCCACAGACAACATCAGGACATTGCTGGACAACAGCAAAGCTGCGGCACTCATCCTCCTAGACCTCTCGGCTGCCTTCGACACCATCTGCCACCACATCCTACGCACACGCCTTCACACTTCAGGGATCCGCGACAACACCCTGAACTGGATCACTTCCTTCCTCACCGACAGAACCCAGATAATCCTCCACCCTCCATTCTGATCCGAAGCCACAAAGAATACCTGCGGCATACCCCACGGTTCATCCCTCAGCCCAACCCTCCTCAACATCTACATGACACCACTCACCAACATCGTCCGATCGCACAACCTCAACATAATTTCATACATCGACAAAACCCAGCTGATCCTCTCCCTCACCCAAGACACTGCCACTGCCAAAACCAACTTCCACAAAGGAATGAAGGCCGTCACCGAATGGATGAAGAACAGTCGCCTGATGCTGAACTCAGAAAAGACTGAGGTCCTCATCCTCGGCTCCACCCTCTCTGCCTGGGATGAATCCTGGTCTTCGGCTTCGCTGGGAGCTGCACCAACACCCACCGACCATGCATGGAACCTGGGGTTGATCTTGGACTCATCACTGTCAATGACCAGCAAGTCAACACCGTCTCCTCCTCCTGCTTCAACACCCCCGCATGCTTCATAAGATCTACAGATGGATCCCCACCAGAACCAGAAGGACGCTCACCCAGGCCCTTGTCAACAGCAGGCTGAACTACGCCAACACTCTCTACGCAGGAACCACAGCCAAACTTCACAAGAGACTCCAATGCATACAGAACGCCTCCGCACGCCTCATCCTCAACATCACCCACCACAGCCACATCACCGCTCACCTGAGGGACCTACACTGACTCCCCATCAACAAGAGGGTCGCCTTCAAGCTCCTCACCCATGCTCACAAAGCACTCCACGATGCTGGACCAGCTTACCTCAACAAACGACTCACCTTCTACACTCCCAACCAGCAGCTTTGCCCTGCTGACCTCGCCACCATGTCACGCATCCACCAAACAACCACCGGCAGCATATCCTTCTCCCACCTCACCGCCAAGACATGGAACACCCTCCCCATCCACCTGCAACAGAACCAGGACCTGCTGACCTTCAGGAGACTTCTCAAGATTTGTTTGTTCTGAGCAGTAGCAGTTCCCCCCCCCCCTCAGCTCTTTGACACCCTCACGGGTGAGTAGTGCACGCTACAAATTTCTGATTGATTGATTGGGTTGAGGTGCAGGTCCAATCCCTCTGACTTAAGCAGGAGGGCGTTAGGGCAGCTGGGTAGTCTAGCAAGGCAGTAGTCCAGCAGAGTCACGGTTCTTTCAGCTGCACAGTTGTCCTTCTTCTTGGCAGAGTCGCCCCAGGTCCGGAAGTGGACTGAAGAATTGGAGTCTGAGGTCCAATATTTTTACCAGATACCTCCTTTGAAGCGGGAGAAGCTTCTAGATGTTTCCCTTTGAAATGCACAGGTTTGGTGATCCCTTACCCTGGCTCCAAACTAACTACAGGAGATATACAGCACGTGGTATGGAGGCAGGGCATAGCCTATTCATGTGTAACTAGGGTTATGCCCAGCTCCACCCTTCCATCCTGCCAGTGATGGCCCAACCAGGTACACTTAAGCTCACTATTGTGTGTGGCCATCTAGGAGGAATACACAAAGCCCAATTGCCGACTACACTAGTCATTTGACCCAGATACAGGCTGCAGCCACTAAATGGCAAAGTCGGGGAAATGCCAACTTTCTAAAAGTGGCATTGTCGAAACTGTAATTAAAAAATCTGACTTGACTATAAGAGAGTATTGTTCATTACAAGTCCAAAGACACCAAACACAACCCGACTACCTGCTCCCATTTAGAAATTTTCACTTATTAAATGTAATATGGTAATTCCAATGTTATACTACAGGAGAGGCAGGCCTTGCAGTACTGACAAAATCATTTAAGAGTTTCTCAATTTCAGGACATGTAAAATTCAAAAGAAGATGCCCTCCTATTTAAATCCACTGCACCCTGTCCTCTGGGCAGTTCAAGGCCTAATCTAGGGGTGACTTACATGTTTTATTTGAAGTCTGTTTTTATTTCACCCCCGAAGAAGGGAGTACGCAAAAAAGTGACATATACACGGAGATAAGCCTACAACCCCACAGGGGCCGGCCGCGTCAGAGGCAATGCAGTAAAATAACATGGAAAGTGTGTTTGCTTCTCAACATTATACACAGCGTTCCGCCTACAACCCAATAGGGCCGGCCGCGTCAGAAGATAGAACTAGCATTCTGTCATGCCTAATAGTCACTGCCAATAAAACCTGGCCTCTAGGGCCGAGTGTAGACCAGGAACTAGAACTAATAAAACTACCGGACCAGAGTGGTCCAATTTACAACCAGGTGCCTAGGAAAAGGCAATAGAACAGCAAGGGTAGCAGAAGAGAAGAAAAGGAAAGAATCAGGAAAGAGGAGAGAAAGGACCTAGAGAACAGCGAAGGGACCAGCGGGAAAAGAGTCCTCACAGGCCCCGTCTGCAACAGGAGCACCCGCCACGTGCCACAGTACGGACTCCAGGGCCATTACACCACAGGCCTGCGTGAGGTAGGAGGAAGCACAGCATTGTCCACTAGATGCAGCGCCCTCAGTTTAGGGGGCATGTTTCGCGCATGTTCGGTTTTGCACGAATAGGTCACCAGAGGTTGCCATACCGCCTTGAAGCGTGTATTACGAGACTGCAGCCTAGCGGAGAGTAACTCCATGGTAATGACATGCTAAAGTCTCAAAAACCACACAGCAATAGGGGGCGCCTCTGTCGTCTTCCAGTACAGGGCAATGAGTTGTCTGGCAGAGCCCAGCATTTGTAGCGCTATAGTCCAATCACTCTCGGTCAGTGCTAACAGATTCGCAGGTTTGATTCCCAGCAACAATGTACTAGCGGCATCAGGCAGAGGACACCCCAGGACCCCCTTAATGTGACTCAGGACCTCCTTCCAGAAGACGGTGATCAAGGGGCAGGACCACCAGATGTGTAGGAAATCCCCAGGCGCAGCTCGACACCTCCAGCAGTCGGGAGAAGAGGTTGGGAACATTTTATGTAAGCGCTGGGGCGTGTAATACCACTGGGTCATCATTTTATATGCGTTTTCTTGTTGCGGTATACTACTGTATACTTTAGGGACATCCCGCCACAGACGAAGCCACTGTGCCGGTGTAATATCGGTCCCTAACATCGTGTGCCACCGCTGTTGATAGGTCTGTGAAGGCGGTACCTGAGGGTGTTGCAGTATCTGGTATATCTTGGAGATCAAGCCCTTCGTTTCAGTACAAGAACGGGCTAGGCGCTCGAACGGGGTAAAGTCTCGGGTGGCCCCCGGGTACATTGCATCCGTCAGGACCCAGTGTCGCAGCTGGAGATATTGCATCTCGGCCTCAGGCGGGAGTCGAAATTCCTCCCTGCAGTGGGCAAAAAACTTAAGGGTGCCTCCATCAAAGAGGTCTGTAAGGACCCTGCAATCACCCTGAGACCATCTACGAAACGCTCTAGTACGGAAAGCCGGCGGAAACCACGGGTTCCCCTCAATAGGGGTGTGCGGGGAAGGAAAAGTCGTGAGACCTCTATGTACCGCTATTCTGTCCCATGTTTCCAATACTGTTTTCGTGGGCACCGCCAAGTAGGCGCTCGGGGAACGCCCTGCTTTGTGGTTCCACGCCAAGTCCCAGATGGTATGGCCGGTTACAGCCCTATCCATATGGAGCCACCCCTTTTCACTTTCTCTGGTGCCCCACTCAACCACGAAGCGCAAATGGGCAGCCCAATAATAGTCCACCAAATTAGGACATGCCAGCCCTCCACGGTCTCGTGGCGCCATAAGGAGTGCTTGGGAGAAGCGTGGCCTCTTTCCCCCCCCCAGATGAAGTTGGTTAATTCCCTCTGCAAACTCCGAATATTATGTAAGGGGATAGGTGTAGGTAGACACTGGAACAAATAAAGGAGTTTGGGTAGGATGGACATCTTTACCGCATTGAGTCTACCCAACCAGGATGGTATCAGCGACTTCCATCTCCGCAGGTCTTCAAGGACCGATCTGCGGCAGTCCCTCCGATTAACTTGCGACCAACCATCTAATGAAGGGGTCAGGTGTAAGCCGAGATACCGAATGTGGCGTTCTGTCCAGCGATACGGGCACATCTGCTCCAGTTTGGGGATTTCGGGTTTGGGGATGGTATGGTTGAGTGCCCAGGATTTGCTGTGGTTAATTTTCAGACCAGAGACACATTCAAAGAGGCAGAGCATAGAATGGATCGCTGGTATTTGGCCTGGATGAAATAGCAGATTAAACTGCACACAGGTTGTAATGGCAGGACTGAGACCTGTTTGAAAATGCTACTTCAGGAGGTGGCACAAACAGTGCGCCAGGCCAATTCATACCATTTAATTTACAGGCCCTGGTTACATGTAATACCACTGTAGTAGGGACTTCTAAATAAATGAAATATGCCTATTGAGTGAGAGGCAATTCTACCACATTTTAAGGAGAGAGCACAAGCACTTTAGCACTGGTTAGCATTCCTAAAGCCAGCAAAATCGAAGTCAGCAAAACAGGAGGAAGGAAGGCAAAAAAGGTAGGTGAGAACCACACCTAGAGTGCCAGATCTAACAGGTAGTAAATTAATGGACTCAGGGTAGATAGAGACATGCTCACAATTTATGATGTGCAAAATTAGCCCTTTGATGGCATTTTATGCATTTTGAATTTCTTTTAGGCTTTTTTGATGAAGGCTGAGATGGGGAGAATTTGCAAAGTCAACTCTCGATGAAGGCTAGAACATACCGTGCTGAACATAGAGACCATGATTAGGAGTCTGTCGGACTAGGGTAGCAATATTTACCATTCATGGTATCTACCAATACCCCTGGGTAAAGGATTTTTTGGGTGTGGTAAGTGCCTCCAATTCTTAAGTTGTGCAAGTAAAATGTGGAGTTGCATAACAAATCGATATTTAACACACCTAATTCCATATGCATCTGATTTTTACAGCACTTTCATCCTTATAGATTTTAGTAGGTTTGACGTGCTAACATCTCAGAAGGAAAAAACATGGAAGTGTGGTATATACCCCAAACCATTCCAATATTTACACAAATGTCTGTTTGTGCAGAGGTCAGCATTTTTCACTTTTGCCATTATGAAGGGATCAGAGTAGAAAGGAAAGTGGATTTCAGGCCAGAGCCATCACCTTGTTTACGTAGTCTCAGGCTTCCATTGTGTGCAGGTCCTAGGATTCCAAGCTGCAGGGACTACTGAGCCAACCAAAGGAACTCAAGACTGTTACTGTGATAATGCATCATCTATCTTCTTCTCCCGGGTAAAATGTACCTCAACTTGAATAGTTGTATTCGACTTTAACTAGTGTGACATCATTATCATTCTTAATCTCAGAACCCATAGGCATCTAATGAAATGTCTCTTCACCATATTTACACAGCCACATGGTTCCTCAAGAATGTTATCTATTGATTGGTAATTGCCCAGTCACACTCGCACCACTAATGCTAAAGGAAAACACGCAAAGAAGGCAATGTTGTATTTCCTGGATAGTCAAGCGTTAGGTTACTTCTTGTAACATCAACATCATTTGCCAAAGTGACCCACTTGTTCCTGAATCTGCTATGTCTGTTGTAATCTGAAAGTGTCTCGTTTTGTTGTAAACTGGCTGCAACTCTGAAACATCACTGGACCCATAAACATGTCGATCACATATGTAAAGCACTGTTGATCTATCTTTTTTTTCAAATTTCAAGCCACGTTTATTTTAAACTGCTATTTTAATCAAGTTCATGGGCAATAGTAGGAAGTAACCAACAAATTTTTTTGCTTGATTAATTAGAACTATTACAGTATAATGCGCAAGAATTCCCCTTTAAACACCAAGCATAAACAGACATAACAGCAAATCCATTTTTGATGAAAATCTATTGGAAACATTTTTGTGGCTGGTTTCTGGGTCGAGGTATGACCCAATCTCAAAGATTAACCTATACTAAGAAGTCCATAAATTGCCTCATGCACACTAAAAATCCAGAAACTCTTTTCTGGTCAGAGACACATACTTATCTTGCGCAGTAGATTTTAGTTTAAGTCTCTAACAGCAAGGTTATGTATGGTCCAATTTCATTTAAATCCAGTTGATAAATTTGACAAAATTATTAATAAAATATCATATTTATTCAGTATAGTACCGTTTCTATGCAGGTTCGTATGCCCAGTTTTTAGATCTGGGGTTAGTCAAGATCTTTTGATATTACTAAAATTATATGTATAGTATACTTACTTGAAGGTGTTTTCAGCTCCGCCTCTTAATCATTTGATGTTTTGTTTTGCCATTCATATTTTGCCCCCACCCCTATAGTATACCCTATTCGGCAATGGGTCAGCCTATTTCAGCCACTGGCTAACTTCACTTTGAGTGACTGCATTTTGCTCCTTCACAATAAGTTCGTCCACACACAATGTAGTTCCATCTGTCCCAGTGGTTTTGTTTTTACTTTATTATTAATGTAGTGCTGCCTTTGTGTTTAGAGCCTGATGTGTTAGTAGGACGCCTTTGATGTGAGCACAAGGTACATTCCAGCTTTATCAGTTCCTGTCTCCTGCCAGTGCTGTTATAAATTCCTTTTAGAGCACCCTTTGTTTATGTGACTGCTGCTAGTTCACAGCACACTAGATTGTGCTGATTCAAAACTGTTCTGCATTAAGTTATACTATTTTACTGTTCACACAATGACATGCAATTATATCTATCTATTTCATTATAATACACAAACAAAAACTTCATCAGTGGACGGTTCTGCAGAATTGTTTATCCTGGTTTCAGCAATAAACTTTGGTTAGGAAGAAAGTCCAACTTTATTGTGTTTAATTTGCAAGATACTTGTAAAAGTTTTACGCATATGTGGGCTGTAATTTAGGTTTTCGTTTGCAGAATTTCACACTGTGAGGGCAGAAAAAAAGTTCATTTACAATATAATCACTGATACTTTTGAAGCCAGTGAAATATGTCATTCAAAGTGTAAATATGAATACATTCATTTGCCAGGTAGGCAGCTCATTACAGTGGAATCAGTAATAACTTCGCTTTCCACTGAAAAGGCTCAGTGGGTTGACTCTGAGTGAACTATCTGATATGTAAAGCAACCTCTGTCCTTCTGGTCCTGCGTATTCTATGAATGGTGAGCATTCTCTTTGTCATAATGTATCTGTGAAATAAACAGTCGGTATGCAAATCTGCACGCTACAATAACAACAATGCTCCAACTCTAGGGCTAATCTGAAAAATTGTGGAGAGCACAGCCTTTGGAAGGACGACAGAAATACAAACATGAACTCTGAATATAAGTTCATGAGTATACTTGATCTATCTTCACAACCCTAACTCTGTTCTTCTTTTCTCGCTTTTGTTTTTGTTCCCGTATGTTAAGGATGGAATGTATTTGGCCTTTATAACCTTCAGGAGAAGCACAATTGAAGGGTTATTTCTGTTTTTGCATAGTTTATTTTTATGACGCTGCTTTCATTTTCATTCCCTCCAAAAGGGCTTTGTGGCGTCATTTTTATGCAGAACATAGTCAATTAGGCATATGAATCAACCAGTTCCAATTGAGGCCTTCCTTTTTAAAAACAAAGCATCATTGTTTTTGTCTTTTTTGGAATTGGGAGCTAATTGATTTTGTTCCCAATAATAGAAGATATTCTTTAGGGTGTGTCGTAAGCCAGATTTGGTATGGTCCAAAGGGCCGGTGTCATCTGCAAATTGTATAATGATTACTTGATGGTTGTTGATCTCACGGTCTCAGTCTCTAGAATTCTTCAGTGACTCCTCAATGTCTGAAGCATACAGGGTAAACAGCAATGGTGAATGGGCACATCCTTGTTCCAGTCCATTGTTTGTCAGAATGTTTCGATTGAGGCTGGAATAATTCTTCAGTTTACCTTGGATCCAGTTTGATAAATAAATACTTTTAATGGCATTCAGAGAATTTCACAAGAATTCTCCTTTAACGAGTTTGTCCCAAAGCAGATCTCTGTTAATAGATTGAATGCTTTTCTTCAGATCTATGAAGCAAGCATATAGTAGTCTGTTACCACGATGGGCTTTGTGAATTAGTAGATTGGTTCTATATTACATTTGCCTTATAACTGGTGTTTGTTTGGAAGCCAGCCTGAAACCAAGGAAGTCATCAGCCCACTTTGCCCACTTTTTCAGGTCTTCCAACAGGAGTGATGTACAGTGTTTGGATTATACATCCATTAAGGCAATAAATCTATAATTGGCTGGGTCTTTCTTTATCACATTTTTTGCATAACAGGCATAGACAGGCTTCTTGCCAGGAAGCAGGGTCTGCTCCTGCATTACAGCAATTCACAAAAAGATGTTCATGGCTGGCGCCTACTACTCTGGATTGATCTGAATACTGCAGATGGAATCCCATTTTCCCGTGGCAGAATCATTCCTGATTTTGTGTTTCATTTGTGGTATCTGTTTTGTACTGACCCATTCCGTTTCCAGTTGGTTTGACCTTGATTTATTAAATATAGGTGGACTGGTGGTATCAACATCTTCCTCCACGGTAGCTATCGGAGGGATTTGTTAAACATTCAAGATTTTAGTTTATTATTTCCCCTCTGTGTTTGCCTTGGGAGTTTAGGGTACCTACAATGTTGATTCATCTCTCAGGTTTGACATTATTGTTTATAGTTGGGCTATTTCCATCATAGATTTCATTAAAAAAAAGCCCAGAATCTTAAAATATTCATCGAGGAGCATGTTTTCTGAAAATCAATCCAGTTGTGTTCTTTGTGTGATTGCTTCACCTCCCAAATGCAATTTTTGTATTGTTTTCTGAGATCATTTAAATTGATGACCACAACAGGATTATAATTCTTTTGTTTGATTTTTTGGCTTTAATTGAGAGTTCTCACTTTTTGTTTCGTAGCTCCAATGATTACCAGCTTTTTTGTGATTTCAAATAGGACGGTATATAGTGCTAGATGTTAATAGTTTGTTTTTTGTGTCAATACATTATCCTATACTTCTGATTTGAAGGGGCCTTAAATTCCGTCCTTCCTCATTAAGTTAGTCATGAGATTTCCGGCTACTCCTGTTATCCATTCACTTATTCTCTTTTCTATGGTAGAGGAAAACTTGATTCCTTGCAGTTTATGTACTAATGCATTTTTTGATCTATCGTGTCAATCTGATCCTGAAGGGGATCTTGTATTTCGCCCTCGTCATAACCCAGCGCCTGCAGAACGATCCAATCACCCTTGCAACTTTGCATGTTCGGTTGTCCAATGAGTGTTAAACCTTTATTAGATCAGCTCTGCTCCTTTACATCTACCTACAGTGCCAATTTGTATGACCAACTAATGAACGCAATGCAATTCTTGATTCTGCATTAGTTGTGTATAACTCAATCACCAACAGTGTTTAATTCCTAGCTGGCCCTTCCATTATTTTCAATGCCATTAGTAGTACAAATTTTACTATCAAGTCTTTCAAAGATCTCAAAAGCCTGTCTCATTCTAGGGACGTGAAATTATCAGATCACCACAACACCTGCTCCCACCCTCACTACCTTCACAGCCCATTCATGCGATATCACAAACGTTTTTGAAAATAGCATGTGCAATAGAGAACACTGGGGTACTGCTTTGTCAACAAATATGTGCCCCTCAGACTGAAATGCAGTTCATATATATCTGTCTGTGGCATTATGCTGACTTAGGCTCTAATTGGTTTCAAGTGGCCCACTTAATTATGTTCTTTGCGCAAACCCTTCTCAGTGCAAGGATCAGAATTTGCGTTTATTCATGAAGTTTGCCCTTGATCAATTTCGGCAGGTAAAACCTGAAAGTTCTAGGTGAAAACATGATAAATTCCAACATATGCAGATTTTGGTGCAAAAATACAAAATTCAGCTTGCAATTCCTCATTTCCATGACATAAGCTTGCATTACCTTCTCGTCTGTCCTCGCGTCCCCGTCCTAGTGAGCTATGGTTTTGCTTTGATGTAAAGTCATTATTTACCTATCCAGGCTAAAAATGGTGTTCTCATTCTGGTTCCTCCCTTCTTGAAACATTAAAGTGGGGGAACAGCCACCACAATTTCATACGTTGTTCCATAGTTAGAACTGACATATCCCTCTCAAATCTACATTGGGCAAGTCTTTAGTCTTTACTTTCTTTCATATAATGTATGTGTCCTGCTGCTCTGGTTCCTCTTTTATCAAAATGTATTTCTCAGAAGAACTTCCATTGCTGTGCCTTAGCCTTTTTGAAAGTCTGGGTTCTTTTCATCATGAGCATGGTATAGGACCTGGTTTAGTGGGCTGGCACTGTAATTACTGTTTTTGTTAATCAGAGATATGGGTGATCATGATCTTGGAAGAGTTTAATAGTTGATCCCCCTGCTGAGCAGGAGGAATAGAGAAGCAAACTGCACTCACTTAACATTTTCCCTGGATAACAGCTGCTGATAACAACCTGGTTTAAACATGGTGGCAGTCTCACAAGATTTTAGAGGAAGAAGCAGTACTTTGACTGTAAAGGGACGGGATGACTCTGGAAGCGTTGGTTGGTTCCATCATTAGCAGAGTTTATTTGGTTTGTTTTAAAAAGTAAGAAGGCGCCATCTGACTTTTACATTATGGATCAGCCTGGCAAAGGTTATAGGAGTTACTACAACTGTCCTATGTTGTACTCTCATAATTCTCCAAATGCAGAGGGGAAAACCCTTGAACAAATTCCTACCATGGCAATGTTGCAGCAAATGATTGAGCAGGCTATAGTTTATGCAGTGCAGGCCCTCTACAGCCTACAAACACCATGGATGATGGTCTCACCCAGCATCATAAGAACAGAAACCAGAAGGAGGACCTCATATGTTGCTTTCTAGTAGGAACTGACTTGACAGACATTACACAATATCTTAAGAGTAATCTATCATTATCTTAACCTGCTTCACATGAAAAAGAGGTGTTTTCCAACAGTATAAAAAAGACTGAATACTTTTCCCCACACATGCATCCATGGGGCCTCTCTCACAAACGGAAGGAAGTGGAATGTAATGTGTTTCCTAGGTTTCTAATAAAGCTTGATACTTTAGAGCATTTTGCTGGTGAGTTCTTATCAGATGCAACTGGTGATTGATTGTACATCTACCCTGTCTATGATGGAGCAACAGGTTCACTTCTTTTGATCGTCTGTGTGCAGCTGCTGAAACCTTGGTATCATTGGTGGCTGCCAATGCATGAAGTACTGGAAGCCCGATACTTACCAAATGGCTCTACTAGTGTATCTTTCATTTAAAGGAGCAAAACAATTTGGTGCCTAGCTAGAGGACTTTTTTGTAGATTGATTGTTCAAGTTCAAGTTTCAAGTTTAAAATTTGTATAGCGCACTACTCACCCAGAGGGTCTCAAGGCGCTTGAGGGAGGGGAGGTACTTTATTTATCGAATATCCAAGTTTTTAGTTGTTTTCTGAAGGAGAGGTGGGTTCTGTGTAAGGCGGAGGTGGATGGGGAGAGAATTCCAGGTCTTGGCCGCTAAATATGAGAAGGATCTTCCCCCCATGGTGGATCTTTGGATGCGGGGGATTGCGGCGAGGGCTTGATTGGACGATCGTAAATGGCGGGTGGGGGTGTAGAAGGACACGAGCGTGTTGTGGTATTCGGGTCCTAGGTCGTAGAGGGTTTTGTGTGCGTGGGTGAGGAGACGGAACGCTATTCTCTTGTTGACGGGGAGCCAGTGGAGTTCTTTCAGGTGACCGGAAATGTGAGCTTGGCGGGGGATGTCTAGGATGAGTCTGGCTGATGCGTTTTGGATGCGTTGGAGTTTTTTCTGTGTTTTGGCTGTGGTTCCGGCGTAAAGGGTGTTTCCGTAGTCCAGTCGGCTAGTGACCAGTGCATGGGTGACCGTCTTTCTTGTTTCGGTGGGGATCCAACGGAAGATTTTTTTGAGCATACGTAGGATGTTGAAGCAAGATGATGAGACGGCGTTGACTTGTCTGGTCATAGAGAGGGAGGAGTCCAGGATGAAGCCCAGGTTACGTGCGTGGTCCGTTGGTATGGGTGCGCTTCCCAGGGCCGGTGGCCACCATGAGTCGTCCCATGTGAAGGGGGATGATCCTGAGATGAGGACTTCCGTTTTGTCTGAGTTCAGTTTTAGACGGCTGTTTTTCATCCATTCGGCTACTTCTTTCATCCCTTTGTGTAGGTTGTTTTTGGCGATGTTTGGGTCTTTGGTGAGGGAGAGGATCAGCTGGGTGTCGTCTGCGTAGGAGATGATGTTGAGGTTGTGTTGGCGCGCAATGGAAGGGAGGGGACTCATGTATACGTTGAAGAGGGTGGGACTGAGTGATGATCCTTGTGGTACGCCGCAGATGACTTCGGTGGCCTTCGATTTGAAAGGGGGGAGGCGGACTCTCTGGGTTCTTCCGGCGAGGAAGGAGATGATCCAGTTTAATGCTTTTCCTTGTATTCCGACGTTGCTCAGGCGTTGTATGAGGATGCTATGACATACTGTGTCGAAGGCTGCGGAGAGATCAAGTAGGATGAGAGCAGCTGTTTCTCCGTTGTCCAGTAGGGTTCGAATGTCGTCTGTTGCTGCGATGAGGGCGGTCTCGGTGCTGTGTTTGGCTCGGAAGCCGGACTGTGAGGGGTCGAGGGAGTTGTTGGATTCGAGCAAGGCTGCGAGCTGATTGTTGATGGCTTTTTCGATGACTTTGGCAGGGAATGGGAGGAGCGAAATGGGGCGGTAGTTCTTAAGTTCAGAGGGGTCTGCTGTGGGTTTCTTCAGGAGGGCGCTGAGTTCGGCATGTTCGGCATTGTTGAGATCATTCCCTAGTCAGAGGATTCATTTATTGTTCTAGGAGGTTTTTTGGTTCTTCTTTTACTCTTAAAATTCTTAGCCAACCCTTTAGTGTAACAGGTCATGGCCAAGGGGACCCCTTTCTCTGACAAGGCATGGTTATAGACCTCTTTCACACCTCCTCCCTTCTTCATTCCAAATCAGGACTATGCCATTATTCCTCTGGGCGATCATGGGCCCCTTGGGAGGTTATCATTTTTAAATTTCTTGGTGCTGGATGACATAAGATCAGGTCAAAGTGCTCTTCTGTTCACCTCTTTTACCACATTCAATCCTTCATAATCAGAGAACACTAGACTTATGAGACACACCATTGTTCCCATACCACTGCTGGACTTCCATCACAGGTATTATTCGATCTTGTTTCATAATCATAAAGCATCAGGGGATAATTTACCAGTTGTAAACCTAGTCTACAGTCCATTCTACTCAGAATATTTCTTGTCTTCTCTGGATCCCCTCGATGCCTTCATCCACATACCTAAAGATCAAGATTTCCAGAACATTCTTCACTTTCACATCAAGGATCAACATTTTATAATTTCAAGTGTTTTTATATATTCCCACATCTTTTGCAAGACTTTTTAGAGAAATCTTGAATCTGTTGTCGGTCACAATTGATTATAGGGCATGCAGGTGCTTCCCTATCTGGGTGATTGGCTAACTTGTGTCTCTTCTTTTTCTATGGGTTGTGAGAATATGCACCAAATCTGCAGAGTACTTCAAATCCATGGTTTTCTTCCCAATTTGGAGAAGTCTCACCTGTTTTCATCACCGCACCTCCAGTTCATAGGTTCATGTTTTGCACAGTTCTGGTCATGTATTCCTCGTGTCCTCAAGAAATCAGAAGTTGATGTTCTATCTATCTTCTCTTTTTCCCTGCGCAGAAGCAACAGTTTGAAACCAGTTGAGAACAAAGGTTAAAATGACAACCCATTTTCTGATAGCTCTCTGGGTCCATTATCACCTTCAGCTCTTGATCCAACATATTATTCACTTACCAAGTCCTGGTCCAGGTGACATCATAGATCCGCTAATTTTTGCAATGATGGTTTACTCCAAGAAATATTGATCATTGTATAATTTTACCCTTTCAGTTCCATTGGCTTTAACAAAAGATGACGGATTAAGGAGTGAGGAGGAACCATCGGACTGAGGTCTGCTCAGGGCCTCTGGGATGGGGGAGAGGAAAATTATTTTCCAATTTGAGGACACTAACCACAGTCCATCATGCAGCATTTGACTTGTTTTCTCTACTACAGAATACTTCTCTTATGAACAGGGCTGGCAACCAGTCGAGGAGATAATGTTGTGCCGCCTGTGGATCGAGGATGGGTATTTTTGCAGTGGGACATGAGTGACACATTGGGATATCAGCTGCTAAGATACGTAATCATGAGTTTTACTGGTAGCCTGGTATCAATAGTATGGTGGGTGCTTTGGTAAGGAGTTGTAAACTGTTCTAACAGTGTTAAAACAGCAAACCGTGAGTTACTGTAGGCTCACCCATTGAGTTTGTTTCTGGGTTGTGCAGGAAGCTAGGTATACATCTTGCATGTCCTTTTTTACTGTTCCCAAGAAAGAAGCATTTGCCGTATTAACTGATTATTTTTCCAAAGGGTCTGAGGTTAGGATGACTGAGAGAGTGAACTCTGAGACTGTAATCTAATTTTTGAAGAATGTTTTTGCAGAGACGAGTTACCTTTAGATAACGGACCCCAATTTGTGAGTGATAAGTTTGAGGAGTACTTACTGAGGTGTGGTAAAAAACATTAAAAAAACTGGTAACAATTATCCACAATCTAATGATCAGGCTGGGACGTTGAACTAAGCAGATAGGGAATCCATTCAATTGGCCTGTAAAGGTGGCTACCTTGGAGGAAAGCATTTCAGGCCACTTTATTTGTTGTATCATACTATGCTTAATTCTGTTACTGGGTGGTTCCCGTTTGAATTGCTCTGTAGAAGGAAGCCTGGAACCAAACTGGCTCCATGGTGGTTGAAGGATTGTGATAAAGAAACTGCTGCAGTCGTTGTTCATAAGAAAATCAGACAGTTTCCATTAAATTTGCATAAGTTTATGGTTGATCAGTTAAGGTCGGGAATATGATCCGAATTTCAGTTTGCTGAAGCCAAGTGTGTGTCGGTTTGAGCACACTTGACCCTTCGAAGAACTTGGAAGAGAGGAATGTGTTTCTCGATCTGCTTGTGTGAGTGTGTGTCTAATTCTGTTACTAGTGTGCACAACTTTGTTGCTAGTGATGAATGTGAGTGTGCTACGAGAAGTGTAATCAATTCACGAAGTTTAGAAGATGGATTAGGAAGGAGCTCATGAACCAAACTGTCACCCGCAAAATAGTTGGAATATGTTAAGTATTAACAGCATTGTTAGAGTTTTGCTATTGTATTCAGTTCAAATTCCATGCCCAATTTGTTTAATTGTAAGTCGCAAATTTTGGATTGATGAGTGTATATATTTATGATGTTTTTATTATTTTTAATTGACCTTCTTTATTCTATTGTTCTCCAATGGGAAAAGGTATGTTGTTTTCCTTTGATAATTAGAATTTAGGGGTTGGAATGCTGGGGGGACTGTGTGGGAGAATGTTGGGGCATTCTAGGGAGGACGGTTGGAAGAAGAAAGTTTGAGGTGTTAGTGGTGATTGTCTTGTCTGATTCTGTCAATACATACAATACACTTACCTTTTTCTTAATCCGGACAGCGTGTTTTCTGTACCTTTTAACCAAACCACCAATTTGATCATGCCTGGGGAGAGGGGTAAAGTCAAGGATAACTTTAGTTTCAAAGCTTGTACCCTTGTACTTCAGGGAAAAGGTATAGGTATGTGTGTAGAAGCATCTAAATTAACTGTCCTATACCAGCAGTTAAATACTAAACGCCCATTCAATGCCTAAAGTATTAACAACAAAAATAATATATGAGCATAAAAGCAAAATCTATCTGACTAAAGTGCATTATTAAAATCTTATTGTTATCAGTCGTCCTAAGAGCTTTATTCCTCCAGCGTGCTGTACCATCAAAAGCTTGCAAATTACCCCTAGCCTAAGATGCGAGCGCTCACAAAAGCAAAAGGAGCAAATGATGGAAGGAGTGCGGAAAAATGCAAACATTCCCCCCTGTCACCTTGCCAACCCAATTTGGACCCAGCCATATACAAATCAGTCTTGACCCTGTTCCTCATGGGGACAGTCCAGCCCGAACTACCAAGCCAGGTCCTCCCTGGACTGGAAACAAGCATCATGGTATCGGTTTTGGTGCATCACCCCTCATCAGCCAGGCTAGCTTGAATCCAGTGGTGCAGTGAGCTCTGGACCTATGTCTGGGCAAACCCTTCCCACTTATGGTGACGAAAACAAAAGGAACTATTGGTGTACGGAATGCTGAACAATTCAAACATTCATCCCCAGTCACAAATATCTGGGTCTCACAAAACGGCACCTGGTTATCACCTGTAGCAGTCATTCTCTAATTGGAAGTTGCACTCTCTGTCACTCAGTGCCTACCCATTGCCTTCCTTTTTTGAGGTGAAATGTAAGCCCTTGCAACCACAGAAAAATAGGAGAAAAAATGAACATGTTTAATAATTTTTTTCAACTGTTCTGCTGTGGAATTCGGGCGTACACTCTCCATTTGAGACGGAAGAGGAGGAGCTAGCACACAATGACACTGAGAGCAGCTTCTTATTAGAGAGCTGTTCCTGCTGTAGAGACAAGCCATTTTGACTATCTTCCATTGGGAATTCAGTTCACGGATGGTAGGGCAGCGGTAAAAGCCTTAGTTCGCATACCTTTATTGCACATATGTGAGAGATCCACCTGTTTTGAGCCGTTGTATGCAGCTCAGGCCCTTAACTCTGGTGGAACGGGAGGGTGTCGTTACGGGCCATAAGTGCTGATGATTTTACCTAAAATAACAAATTGATGAGTGTAAGATTAATTGGACTTTGTAATAGTAAGAGTGAAATGGTAATAGTTAACTCCAGGGGTGGCTCTTCTGCTGTAGCACAGGAGCGTCACCCTACTGCTGTTACCCAGCAGAGGCAACAATGAAAAATAAAATGATAATAATTATTTTATTATTTTATTGTTCACTGTTGCCTCTGCTGGGTGGCTGAGTCGAAGGGTGGGGCCGGCTGGTGCCCCTCAGGAGGGGTGATGGGCATTACTAAGTTAGCAAATCTGTTTACCCATCCATTTTAGGACGGCTAATCCAACATGCGCAGTTACCATTTGTCTACCCGAGGTGTGTTGCACAGCCGGATGGAGAACACACAGGCTCCCAGGCCCTGTCTGAACGGCAAACCAGGCCACTCAGACCAATCCCAGTGCTTCTGTCATGCTGGGAAATAGCATTCCCAGCATGAGATCAGTGTCGGGATTGACATCTGGGAGCGTACACAGTGTGCCCCAGTCGAGGATCGTGAGAGGAGCGCAGCGTCAGGTAAGTGGTCATTTTAAAAAAAGTTTTCCTTTGGTTTTTGGTTTGTGTTTGATTTTGTATTCCCCCACGCGCTGCAGCCTTACCAGGTCGCATTGGAAGCAGTCTCCACTGGTTAACTCCAGCTAAGAAACTGCCAGTGTTCTACTGTGTTGTTTGCCTCAGTGGCCTAAATAGGGTACTGAGTCACTGATTCCCAAGATCCAAGTACCAAGATGTCAGGAGCTGTTCTGTGCAAAGCCACACATGGTGTGATACGTCTACACTAGTTAAAAAATCATAGTTCTCGGAAACTTGTGTATCTCAGTTCAATAAACTCCCTCAGGATGTAATATATGAAGGATTTCTCAGCCTCTGTAGGTACTTAAAAAATATCGATCGAAAGTCTGTTACATTGAATGCAGAAAGAGGTTTGAGGCTCCTCTTGTGGGCTTCTGCCCTACAAATGTTAAAAAGACATTAACATAGACATATGTGTAAATGCACATCAGTTTCAATTTCAAAAAAATAAACAGAACAATGAATCAAATATAGACTTTACTTTATGCGGCCAGCAAAGTGGTGGTGCAACTCTCTATTAAATAGCATTATTGTTACATTTTGATTAAAATTGATTGGTTGTGTGAGAATCACCCATTCTTGCGCTCACTAGTGAAAGACTACTCTTAATATGAATTCTGGTATATCAATTGAACAATTTGCTTCTATGATATACGTAACATGTTAGATTTAACTAAAAGAAAAGTGCATTTATCGAGGAAGACTACCTGCAACCTCTGCTGTGGTAACGTGAGACCAACTTTAATGTTTATGTATGTGGTGACTTTTATTGGCCTTTATACAAAGGCGAAATTATCATAGGTCTATGTCCATGGGTCCTGAACTCCCAGTAAGTAAGTAAGGGTTAGTATCACCTTGCAATGTTTTCAGATTTTGTGTACCTTCAACCATAAGCTACATGATTGTTTGGACAAGATCTGTCAATTAAAAGACCCAGTTTAAGGGAAGTTATGTTTTTTTCTGCAATATGAAACTATTTATTCTTCTTCTGATGGCAACATCCAAAGCACAAAATCTTATTTCTTTTAGTTCTATTGAGTAGTGTACCTGTTGTTAAATAATTTAACATATTTAGGGCCTCATTACGATGTTGGTCAGGAAGCCTACGCCCGCTCATCGGAGGCTTTCCAACCGACATGGTAGGTTTACAGTCCGACCACGGAATTTCAGTGTCAACAGTCGGAGTGTAAACCGGCTGGTCAATCCGACTGAGTTTCTATGGGCTCAAGGAGCCTGTTTGCTAGGCGGAAACCATCCATAATAACTTCAGGATTGCATTTTCGCCGTCTGGATTATGTTGGTTTCCGCCAAGCTTTCCATGTCTGTCTTTTCAACATGGAAAGGCTGTGGGAAAGTGACTTTGGGGCCCCTAGTAAGGCCCCACCCCTCCATGGCCTCCAGTTGTGGGGCCTCAAAATCCATGCACCGTATGGTAGGCACCGTGAGGTGCCTGCCACATGATGCAGCGATTTACACAAACTCCCATTTCTCGAAGGAAACTTGTGAGGCGGGCGGCTTCTGCCTGCCACACAATCTCCCATCGAGAAATCGGAGTTTGCGATCACACCATGTGCGATTGCATCATAATAAGGTGTGAGGAACCGCTGACCTATGGTCAGTCAGTTTTCACAGAGAAACTCTATCGGACGGAGGCAACTCTGACCAACTTATAGGAGCCTTAATGTACAGAGGTTTCAGAAGTAATTTTTGGGAGGGTTTGCTCCTTTAAAATACTCAAATTAAATGAAAATAATATTAAAGTTGCCTCCCGCATTCAACTGATTGGGATAATTCGTTTTTCATGTTATTGATTGCTAAGGCCAGGTTCCGCTTCCTGAATTTACCTAGGAACCCTGGGTCTTTGTTACCTGCTGAGAAGTGTACAGGGGAGAAATAACTCATTGTAGGCAATTCAACAGTCCGTAGTAACTATGGCTCAAAAGGATCACTGAATCCGAAATTCCAGTTTAGGGGGTTTATTACAAAGCAAAAAACAACTGAATATACAATCACCTCAAGACGAGGTTGTAAAAATACTTGGGAACTAATACAAATCCATATCTACGGGTTAGGATGATCCAAATCATAAAGAATGAAAAATTCCAGGAATAGAACACAAGCAAGAACTGTTCCAATATCTAAGTCGGACTTCATCGCTGGCTGAAAAGTGGAAAGTATTAGACTATCCCTACTCTACCTCTAAAGTGACATCCCTACTTAGCATTTCCTAAGATCAGTTAAATGTGTTGGCTCATGAAGACTTCCTTAGCAGTACACTGCCGTTGTATGGGTCAAGTAGTCAAAGCTATAGAGCTCGTTCTAAGATGCTCTTCCCGATCGATCTCCTCACCCCTTCTAACTCAAGCCCCGGGAGACAGTCCCTCATACAAAACGCAAAGACGTAAAACATGCCCACAGATCACCTCATTTTAACGGACACCTTCCCTAGGTACTTTTCCACTGTCTTCCACACTCCTTCCAGTGTTCAGCTTGATGACCTAACAGTGTTCAGCTTGATGACCTAAATTCCCAGGCCTCCTCGGTGAAAAATGACACCGGCTCCCAATTATCGACATTCCTTTTACTTTGTTTCTTTTCTCTTTCATGCCTAACCCTTAAAGCAAAAGGCGTTAGTTCTAAGTAACAAAGGCAGCTTCTTCCACCTGTAACTGAAAACATGAGAACAGAACATCCTTGCATACACATGAAATTCACTGACCACCTCTAAATGTGAGAGCTTATCAGGGAAATTACATTTTCAGGCCTACACAATTTGGCCAACATAAGAATAAACGAATAGGCCTTTCATATACACAACGTGAACATTTCATTTAGGCCTATACACATCAAATCGTACACGGATGTTAATGACGCTTTGCTTTGCAAACATGTACAATTATTACACATTAAGCACAACTCGTCATCTCCACTTGCAATCTTCATCATGGTGCCCGTTTAAATCAAAATGCACTACATTACACATGAGCTCTTATATTAGGCAAATGCAATATACTTGAGGTTACTCTTTCCAAACATAGATGCTATTTCATTTCTCTTGCATGGCACAAATACTTTTTGTATCGAATTAACATCAGATCATTATTACAACACGCTTTCTAATAACCACATGTTAATACAACACAGGAATATATGTGGGTGCGGATTATTCATGATGATGAATGAATGAACATCGAGGCATTTGTAAAGCGCATGGCTACCCAGGAGCATCCCAGCGCTAATAGCGGTGCAGCTTCAACTACAAACAGTATTAGATAAACATATGGGGTTTTAGCTGCTTTTGAAAGGTCAGGTAATTTGGCTCCAGCCTGATACCAATCGACAAAAGATTCCACAATTTGGTGGCATTGTACGAGAATCAACGTCCTCAGCTTCTTTTTTTTCTTATTTTTGGAACTACCACCTTAAAGACCTATTCGGGTGATAAGGTTGACCAATCGACCTGATAATGGGAGGGCTTCTACCTGATAGTGCTTTAAGTGTAATACATAGAGCCTTAAACTGGACTCTCTCTTGAATAGGCAGCCAGTGGAGTGATGCAAGCGCAGGCTTGGCTGAAAGGTGCTTAGACGTATTCATAAGCAGACGTGCAGCACAATTTTGTACTATCTGCAAGTTTTTTTATGGTAGTAAGTGGGGCTCCCAGATATAAAGCATTGGCATATTCCAAGCATGAAAGGATCAATGCTTGGACCAGCAGTCTTTTAATTTTGAAGGGTAACAAGGGAAGGATTTTCCTTAACATTCTTAAAATCCCAAAACCACAGACTGCCACCTTACATGCTTGCTCTTTGAAATCAAGCTTACGGTCTAGCCATACACCCAGGCTCTTGATTTGCCCCTTTGGGGATGGTGGTGACCCCAACCAGCTAGGCCAAAAAGGTCCTAAATTCAGCGAGGTGGAGTTACCCAAGAACATCAGCTCAGTTTTCCGTTCCATTCAATTTTAGACAAGAGCTGTCCATCCAACTCGCCACCTTTTCAAGGCATAAGGCTAATCCCAAGCCTAAGTGCTCCTGCTGATTGAGTGAAACCACCAGCTGAGTATCATCTGCATAGGTGATGATCTGAATGCCAAAAGAATAGAATAGAGGCATTCGCTTAAAGGTGACTTCCTATTCAAAGACTACAAAGGATCTGTCCTCTAAAAGGGACTGTAGCCATTTTAGCGCTGTTCCGGCCACTCCTGCCTTCCTAAGTCTTTGGATTATTAGATGGTGGTTTACCATATCAACGGCTGCGCTGAGATCTAACAAAATAGGCGCAGCGCACCCCCCACCATCCAAGATTTTCCTTGATTCTTCCACCACTGTCAGGATTGCAGTTCCTGTGCCTTGCTTTGGTCTGAACCCAGTCTGTGAGGGGTGAAGACGGTTGTTACTTTCAAGAAAGGATGAGAGAGTCTGGTTTACGTGCTTCTCAGCTAATTTACCAATTCCAGGTAATAGTGAGATGGGGCTATAGTTGGCTATTATGATGCACACCTACAATTTTAGATCACCATCGCGTGTTAAATGTTTTAACATATTTAGGGCCTCATTACGATGTTGGTTAGTAAGCCTCTGACCACTCATCGTAGGCTTTCCAACCAACATGGTAGGTTTACAGTCCGACCACGGAATTTCAATGTCAACGGTCAGAGTGTAAACCAGCTGGTCAATCCGACTGAGTTCCTACGGGCTCAAGTGGCCTGTTGGCCAGGCAGAAACCATCCCTAATCACTTTAGGACTGCATTTCCGCTGTCTGGATTATGTCGGTTTCCGACAGCCTTTCCATGTCGACATTTTCAACATAGAAAGGCTGTCGGAAAGCGACTTTGGGGGCCCTTTGTAGTGTTCCAACCCTTCATGGCCCACAGTTGTGGGGGCTGAAAATTGCTGCACTGTATGGCAGGCCCCATGAGGTGCCTGCCACATGATGCAGAGATTTACAAAAACTCACATTTCTCAATGGGAGCTTGTGTGCCGGGCGGCTTCCAGCTGCCGCACAAGCTCCCATAGAGAAATGGAAGTTTGCGACCACATCATGTGCAATTGCATCATAATAAAATGTGAGGAACCGCTGACCTATGGTCGGTAAGTTCTCACACAGAAACTCTGTCGGCCGGAGGCAACTCTGATCGACATCATAATAGAGGCCTTAATGTACAGGGGTTTCAGAAGTCATTTTTGGGAGGTTTTGCTCTTATAAAATACTCAAATTAAATGAAAATAATATTACAGTTTCCTCGCGCTTTCAACTGATTGGGATAATTATATTTTATTTTATTGATCATATTTACAGCTTTCAGTCCAAACCACAACACCACAGCAGTGGTGGGGATAAAATGTGTAAAAATGAGAGAAAATACGACTAAAAAGTACAATTAATTCCAGATCAGTCGAACCTGCAAGTTTACTTAATGGATTGCAGTTCAGGGCAAGTGAAGCACAAACGGATTGTCTCCACAGCTGTCCTTAACACATGCAGCTATTTATCACTTGACTTCAGCAACTAAATAATTCTTCTGGTCAGTCCAAGCCTTCAACTTTAGAGTGACAAGCATTCCTCTCTATGCTGAAGTGACTATAGCAGCACCATCAGGGGACTCATCTCAGGAAGGCACTCATTCTTCTTCCCAGGTCGGGTTCACTGACTGCAAGTACACACACTTCAAGGAGCTGCACGATGACCTTTTACAGAGGTGTCTGTTCCTTCCCTTGAGACCCTGGAAGAGCTGCATTGACATATACGTAGGCATCTAAAGTACAGTTAAACTATTGAGCATGGATAAGGTTAATTATGGAAACTATTATCAATATTTCCAGAACCAAACAATTTACAGGAAAATGAATTCTATATAATTGCTTGTAGTAATTCCTGATAGCGGCAATTCAGACTGAATTATTTCCCAATAATAATAAATTGGGCATGAAGTAAAAAGAGAGGCAAATATTATTTATTTCACCTCATTCTCATATTTTGAGCTGCCATGGTGAAGGAAAAGGTGGAGGGGAGTTAGTCTGCAGTACACTAGTAAAGAGTTATATGTGTTCCTATAGGAACACAAATTCATGCAAGTTCTCAGCACACACTTTACCTAGACTGCAAAGTTTTTTAAATAAACAGTATTTACGACTTGCGAGGAATCCATTCATGAAATGCCCTTTTCTTTATTTAGTATTTTACATGCTAATTTGAAACGGTAAATAGCATTATGCTTAAGGCTCTCTCCAGCTGTCTTTTAGAATACATGCATTGATCATTTTCACCATTAAACTCCTTTTTCCAGGCTGATGGACTACCTTTTTCCGCATTTCTAATCATGATAGGTACCCAATCAAACCCTCCGTTTTCCCAAACATTTTTATATGGTGAATTAAAACTCCCTTATCCAAATTCTTCCTTATTTCCACTTTCAATCCTTCACTCCTTTGTCTTTCACCACACTTTGGTCCTGTACGTTTTCTCCTTAATCACATTTTTCTGATTTTATAGTGAAACTCTGTTCCCTATCAAGGGTTCACTGGGGATTTACAATTCTGTTCCTTTAAAGACATTTTTTTGTAAATTAATATTTATTTGTTCTTGGTTTATTTTCAGCTGCTGTGATTCGGTAACAGTATTTAGAATCCACTTTTCACACTATTGGCTCTCAGTGAGAGCCAAACATGACAAAAATATGATTTACATCAGCTTAAACTGTCAATAACAGTGTGAAACTATAGTACGGATCATTTACCAAAAAGAGCCTAATATTAATTAATCGGAGATTAAACACATGAAATTAAACTCAAAGCAAATAATGCTCCTAAAAATAATACCCAAAGAACCACCAACGCAGTCACGGCTACACTTGCATGCTCACCTTCACATGAATACATACCATCACTCCTAAACACACACACAAACCTTTAAACAAAATTAAAGGAAATGGCGAGCACATTGCTTGGGATAACTGCACTAGTTTACTCAGACGCATTATGGTGAATACAGTACATATATACAGTCACTTTAATTTATTCGCAACTTGAAAAACATTTGCCACGTGTTGTCACAGCCAATATATGTATTTCTGAACATGTGTTTCTGTATTTTTGTCCTGAATCAGCAGAGAGTATCAGATTGGTTTCAGGATCTTGCAATGCTTTTCACATTGTCTTTAATTTTAAATACACTCAGAGCGGATGTGCATCCGCATAGGCTTACAAACTTAGGGGCCGATTATGATGGCGGGCGGACCTGAGTCCGTCCGCCACCATAGAGTAGGAGGGACCGTCCGCAGGGGCAGCGGCGGTCCCTCCGTGCAAATTAGGATGTGACCGCCACCCTGGCGGTCACATCCTGTATTTTTATCATTGCGGCGGGTGCTGCTTGAAGCAGCACCCGCCGCAATGATAAAAATGTAAGTTGTGCATTTGCATGCACAAAGCGGCAGGCACCTCGCGGTGCCTGCCGCTTTGTGCAGGCAAATGCAGGGGGGTACCATAGGTACCCCCCATGTGCACCCCCCACCCCCCCTTCACCCCTGGGGGCCCGCAACGGGCGTGTAAAGGCATCTTTCTGCAGACATCCTAATATGGCTGGCGCCAGCCATGTTAATGCTTTTCCGCCGCGGGCGGAATCCGCCCGTGGCGGAAAAGCGGAGGACAGATAGTAAGACCCACCAGCAATCCTAATATGGCGGTGGGTCTTTCAAGGCTCCGCGGCGGATTTCCCGCATCCTCCGGGCCGGCGGTGGCTTCCGCCGGCCCGGTGGATGCGGGAAATCCACAATCATAATAGGCCCCTAGATAAGTCCAAGGCGGAGCTCACAGTCAAAGGGGAGGGGAGCACAATGCTTGGTACAACAGCACCTTTTCAGGTATGCATTATGTAAGCATGTATATGGTATTTCTATAGTGCGAACCTAGCCAAAAGGCAGCGGACTACTGCACATGCCCACAGACAAACATAAAGACAGTGAGTAATAGAAGAGGAAGCTGAGTTGGGGATGTGCAATGCATTGTGATGTATCGTTGTTTAAAGAGGTCAGTGTTTAATTCTTTCCTGAATTTGAGAAGTGTTGGGCAGGCCTGATGGGTACAAAGATGTTGTTCCAGATCCTTGTTGCATAGATGAAAAAGCCTGCTGCTGCTGTTTTCTTTTTAAACTTCTTAGTCTTCAGTTGGATGGTGTCCTGGCTGCAAGTGTGCCGAGAACCAATAGAGATGGTGAGCTTATCTTCAAGGGTTTGAACATGGCACTGGCTAGCAAGCGGAAGCAATGGAGTCCATCAAAAGGGTGATGTGATCATATTTTAATATTTCTTGAGGTCCTGGATGAAACGTGCTGTGGCATACCACTAATTAGTGCCAGTACGGGAGGTCATGGAGTAGGGCAGGCTTGAACAGCAGTTTTGAAGTCACATTCTGTAAGAAACTGTTTAATTATTCTTTAGAAGAGAGAGCTGGTACCAACATCTTTTTTTAATGTGTTCCTTGAGGGTGAGATTGGTTTCTAGGGTGAATCCAAATGACTTGGCATTTGGTGAAAGTTGGGGTTTGAATATATCAAGGTTCATCTGATTGAGCCAGGTTTATACTGTATCTTTTTGTAGTTCCTGGCATATAACCAAAATTATGTCTTGGTTGAGTTGAGCTTTAGGTAGGTGCTTGACATCCTGGTGGGAATGATGTGAAAGCCGTATTTGAGATGCTAGATGTGTGATGTAGAGGAGACTTTCAAGTAGAGTTGTGCATCATCAGCATATTGGGGAATATTGATGTGGTTATCTGAATGTAGAGCACCAAGTGGCTCCATGGTTAAATATGTTAAGATACAATAAGGAATCCTGGGTGACTTTGAAGATAATATGGATCTTTTATGATCCGGAGGTGCTCATGTGAACAACCTAGTGTCAGCTGTAAAGGTAGGAGGAGAGTCAGTGAAGGATGTTGCTGGTCTGTGAATCCCATTCAAAACTGCCAGATGCATATGAGGGTGGGATTATTGACTGTGTCGAAGGCAGCTGGGAGATCCAGCTTTATCAAGAGGCAGGGACCATCTTCATCTGTGGTCAAGAAGGCATTGTCTACAATGTATAAGTTTGCACTTTCCATGCTTCAGCATGATTTGAAGCCACCCTGTTATGCATGTATGAGATGGTTGTGATCTTGGAGTTGAACATAGACTATGTTTTTCATGTTCTTGCCAACGAAAGCTAGATGAGTGCTGGGCCAGTAGCTGGCAAGGTCATCAGGGTCTAGTATGGATTTCTTGGGAGTGGGCAGATTTGGACGCACTTCTTGGAAGATGCATTGAATGAAGGGAGGCACCGACAATGGTAAGCAGGGATAAGGTTGCACCCCTAGAGAAAGAGAGAGGGAGAGAGAGAGAGAGAAAGAGAGCTTTGATGAAGGAAGAAAAGAAATCCTCTACACAATAAGTGGATTTGAGGGAGTTGGGCATGTCGGCAGAGATCTGGGAGCTATAAGTGTTACACATGCCAGCCTTAGGGTGGTTTTCCCCCACAATTGTTGCCTGTCCGCTCCTTTTTTGTGGAATTAGTTTTTTGTTGGCCATCCGTCTCTGTGCACTTTACCACTGCTAACCAATGATAAAGTGCTTGTGCTTACTCCTTATAACATGGCATGATTGGGTTTCACCTGATTGGCATATTTAATTTACTTATAAGTCCCTGGTATGGTGGTATACCATATACCCAGGGCCTGTAATTAAAATGTATTAGTGGGCCTGCAGCACATATTGTGCCACCAACTTAAATAGCCCATTAAAATGCGTCAAGCTTGCCAATGCAGCCTGCATGCTGTTTTAAACTGCCAGTGTGAGCTGGCAAAAAAAAAAACAGCTACTCGCGACATGAGAAGGACTTGAAACTAGCCAGTCTCATCCTAGTTCCCCCCCCAAAAAAAAATATTTAGCTTTACAACAAAGGGGAGGAAAACCTGAATACCCCATGACTTGTGAAAGAGGTGGAAAAAGAAATGAGGCAAGAGAAAATTATATCCCAATTTAGGAATCCTTAGGGGTATAAATACTGCCCTCGCCCACTCAATGAGTGGCATGCTTCATCATAGGGCTGCTGTGACTCCCTGTTGCAAACCAACATCCAGAGAGGAGTGCTGAAAAAAAGAATATTGAAAAGAAAGAAATTTTAGAATAGGGATCCCTCACACTGGGTATCCACTGTCTTTATTATGGATCCCACCTGGCAGGATTAAAAAGGATTCAAATAAAGGCTATATGGGTGAGTAACAACCCCATTACCCTTTCTGCCATATCAACATGTTTCTGCTATTAGTAGCTTCCCTTCAGGGTCAATGGTATTTGTCAGACTATGGATCCTTACAAAACGTTGCAAACAATTCTGAAAATCCAACTTTTAGAAAGTTGTCATATTCGTGTTCTAGCCATTTGGTGCCTACAGCCTGTTCCTGGGTCACATGACTAGGTGACGTTGGCCTTTGTGTATTCCTCCCAAACAGCCACACACTAAGGGGACTGGGTTGTGGCAGGATGGGCCATCCAGGCAAGATTAGGGGGTAGAGTTGTGCACAGCCCCTCTTGCACTTCAAAGGCACTGCCTCAGCTCACACACAAATAACATCACATTAGCCTTTTGTGTCTCCAGACATCCTGGGACAAGAGCAGGGAGACCGGTAATTCCATACACTTTTGTGGGGTTTAAACTCCAGGGGCCAGATTCTAAAATACCGAATTTTACGGATTTGGTATTTTAGAATCGGTAAATGATATGTAGCTAATGATTTGGTAAATTTTACAGAATCGGTAAAATTCGGTAAATACCGATTCGGTATTTACCGAATCGGTATTCCTCATTCATTCCTATGGGCCTGGAGGCCCATAGGAATGAATGAGAATTACTGATTCGGTAAATACCGAATCGGTAATAGGGGGTAGACTTACAAGGGTGGCAGGGTGTCACATTGACACCCTGTTGCACCCCTGTATAGTGCATGGGTGCACATGTGGCAGACATACATGCCCTAAGGGCATGTATGTCTGCCACATGGCACTGAATAAAAAGCAAAAAATTTATTTTTGAAAGGTATTCGGAATTTACCACCAACTAATAGTTGGTGGTAAATAACAAATCCTTAAATGTAAAAAGCACTCACTTGAGTGCTCTCTACATTAAGGATTCGGTAATTTACCAAATCGATATGTTAAGAATTCGGTAATTTACTGATTCCTTAAGTTACCGATTCGGTAAATTACCGAATCCTACAATTTGGCCACCTACATCTGAAAAGCCTAATTCCAGTCGGTAACGGACGAAATTCGGTAATTTCGGCCGTTACCGACCGGAATTAGGCTTCCTACATCTGGCCCCAGAAGTTTCTTCCGCTTCAAAAATGCACCAGGTATGCAACTAGGATCCACAGACACACTCTAAAGTCAACTAATGGACCCTGTGGAGGACTCTCTGCGGAAAGGCCCTGCTGCCTGTGGCCTGCTGTGTACTTCAGAGGACTGCCCTGCTTCACCAAGAGGACTGCACTACTGACTGAAGCCTGCCCTGTGCCCTCAGTGGATTGCTTAAGACCTGCTTCTCCACTTGAAACCAAGAATTCCAACGGCTAGATGGCTGGCATCCTAATAAGAGCCTCAGGGACAAAAAAAGATCCAACCAACGTGAACCTGCACCTGAACTCAGCCTCAGCAAGTTCTGACCCTGCAGGTGGTGCCCCACCAGTCCTAGACTCTTGGAAGTGATACAAAAGGTGCCCAAATAGCCCAATCCAAAATTTAGCCCGCAAAAATCTTTCTTCCAAAAAGTGCCCTGTGAACCGAGAGGTGACCAGGACCTGCCTGCTCACCGATCCACCCAGAGTGTATCTCCAGTCGGCCTGACTTCATGGTAGCTCCTGCTATGTTCTTCTTCTCAGCTGCAAATCCTTTTCAGCAGCTTCTGTCCAGAAGAGTATCCAGCCTCGTAAAGCCCTTGTTAGCTGCAGACATGCAATGACATCCTGCAGTTTATTTTTGACTTCCAAAAATGAGGATGTTGAACATAGAAATTGTCCCTTTGACTTCATCCAGTGATTTCCCAATGGCGACGATTCCTCCTAAGACACCACTGGCTGCCTTGCCCTGCTGAACTTTACCTTTTCAGACACTTTTTCACAAATTTCTTCTAAGCCCGAAGGTAAGTGGAAACTAGGCCCAATCCACTTCATAAATCAGAACCGCACGCCAACACAGTTGGCTTTAACTTTTGACTTCTCCCTGGTCTTGCCAGACTAGATGACTGCAGTTGGAACTTTGATCTTTTAGGCACTATTTTTCATTTTAAACCAAAAAAATGTCATAAGTCTGGCTCTACTGATTAGATTTTTGTCGTTTCAGTGTAAAACAATTCATTAAATTTCACTCTTTTTTTCTAAATTGGTGTGGGATTTTTCTTATTTTATATTTTCACTTTATTACTATTCTAGTGCTGTATTAAAGCTTTACAAATTGCCTGTAAGTTAAGACTGTTTTTGCGCAAAACTCCTAGAAGGTTAAGCACAGGTTCATTTAGTGACTTTTTGTGGTTGCCCTGACAAGGATTGCAACAGTTGCTTGATTTTCACAGGATTTAAATGCAGACCATTATGAGGTTGTACTGGATGGGTTGGGTGTAAGATATGAAGCAAGCTTGGTGTCATCGATCTGCTATTGGATCTTAAGTACTTTTTCATTGAAGAAGTGGTTGATGGCATTACATTTTCTGTGAAGCAAAGAATATCTGATGTCTGGGAGGAAGTTGATGCATTCTGCTTCTGTTGGGGGCATCATTTATGGTGTTGGTATAGTATTTTCCTTTGCCTGAGCTGTGTGCCGGGACTACAGTATCCAGAACTCTTCTGGTTGTTTATTTTCTTCAATTTTCTTTCCTGTCTGCGAATTAATCATTTATTGTCATAAATGTAATTAGAGAACTAGGGTCCTGAGGTCTTTGGTTTGCATTTGTATGTTGTAACTGGAGTGTGGATATTCCCGTAGGCTTAAAAAAAATTGTGAAAGGTTGATGGCTTCGGGCAGGAATTTTATAGAGTAGAGTGAGAGATGAATTCAAGTATTAGGTTATTAATTGAAAAGTCTTTGAAGCATTTGATGGTTTGGTCTTCTCTTTTGTGTGGGCTTTGGTTTGTTGGCAGGACTCTCTCTATGCTGAGCAGAGCGATAAGGGTTGCAAAGTGATCAACCCAGTCCTGTTGTATGGTGGTAGGATAGGTGCAGCAGACAGTGCTTAATTTATAAAAAAAAAAAATAAGAGCCAGGACATGTGTCACGAGGCCACAGAAGCTTGCACCACCTATTGCCTGTCCCAGTGCTGGAAATGAAAGTACCAACACACGCGGTGCTAGTAGGTGTGGTGGCAGCACTACTGAAGGTCCGCTGAGCGCTGGGGACAGACTGCGAGCTACCAACATTGTGTGGAGCTCTTCTGTTACCCCTTCCATTTTCGCCGTGTTATCTTTGCTTAACAGCCTTATAGCGCCTGGCAGCGCGATCTTTTTTAACAGCTTAAATTTTATATCTTCCTACCTTAATATATTTGGGCCAGACAGCGGGTGAATTACTACTCCTTTTCCTGCATGAGGTGTGCCTCCCTGCCCCGGTCCATCACGGCTGACGTGCCGATTGTTGTGGAGGGCAGGCGCCATCTTAGGTGAGGACCTGGTTCCCGGCGGTGACGCGCGCTGCGCTCTAGCTGGGGGTGGGGTTTGGTCTCAAATTGACCACAGGCTTGGGGCGCTCTGCGGTGCTAGTAGGTGTGGTGGCAGCACTACTGAAGGTCCGCTGAGCGCTGGGGACAGACTGCGAGCTACCGGCATTGTGTGGAGCTCTTCTGTTACCCCTTCCATTTTTGCCGTGTTATCTTTTCTTAACAGCCTTATAGCGCCTGGCAGCGCGATCTTTTTTAACAGCTTACATTTTATATCTTCCTACCTTAATATATTTGGGCCAGACAGCGGGTGAATTACTACTCGTTTTCCTGCATAAGGTGTGCCTCCCTGCCCCGGTCCATCACGGCTGACGTGCCGATTGTTGTGGAGGGCAGGCGCCATCTTAGGTGAGGACCTGGTTCCCGGCGGTGACGCTCGCTGCGCTCTAGCTGGGGGTAGGGTTTGGTCTCAAATTGACCACAGGCTTGGGGCGCTCTGCGGTGCTAGTAGGTGTGGTGGCAGCACTACTGAAGGTCCGCTGAGCGCTGGGGACAGACTGCGAGCTACCGGCATTGTGTGGAGCTCTTCTGTTACCCCTTCCATTTTCGCCGTGTTATCTTTTCTTAACAGCCTTATAGCGCCTGGCAGCGCGATCTTTTTTAACAGCTTAAATTTTATATCTTCCTACCTTAATATATTTGGGCCAGACAGCGGGTGAATTACTCCTCGTTTTCCTGCATAAGGTGTGCCTCCCTGCCCCGGTCCATCACGGCTGACTTGCCGATTGTTGTGGAGGGCAGGCGCCATCTTAGGTGAGGACCTGGTTCCCGGCGGTGACGCACGCTGCGCTCTAGCTGGGGGTGGGGTTTGGTCTCAAATTGACCACAGGCTTGGGGCGCTCTGCGGTGCTAGTAGGTGTGGTGGCAGCACTACTGAAGGTCCGCTGAGCGCTGGGGACAGACTGCGAGCTACCGGCATTGTGTGGAGCTCTTCTGTTACCCCTTCCATTTTCGCCGTGTTATCTTTTCTTAACAGCCTTATAGCGCCTGGCAGCGCGATCTTTTTTAACAGCTTAAATTTTATATCTTCCTACCTTAATATATTTGGGCCAGACAGCGGGTGAATTACTACTCGTTTTCCTGCATAAGGTGTGCCTCCCTGCCCCGGTCCATCACGGCTGACGTGCCGATTGTTGTGGAGGGCAGGCGCCATCTTAAGTGAGGACCTGGTTCCCGGCGGTGACGCGCGCTGCGCTCTAGCTGGGGGTGGGGTTTGGTCTCAAATTGACCACAGGCTTGGGGCGCTCTGCGGTGCTTGTAGGTGTGGTGGCAGCACTACTGAAGGTCCGCTGAGCGCTGGGGACAGACTGCGAGCTACCGGCATTGTGTGGAGCTCTTCTGTTACCCCTTCCATTTTCGCCTGTTATCTTTTCTTAACAGCCTTATAGCGCCTGGCAGCGCGATTTTTTTTAACAACTTAAATTTTATATCTTCCTACCTTAATATATTTGGGCCAGACAGCGGGTGAATTACTACTCGTTTTCCTGCATAAGGTGTGCCTCCCTGCCCCGGTCCATCACGGCTGACGTGCCGATTGTTGTGGAGGGCAGGCGCCATCTTAGGTGAGGACCTGGTTCCCGGCGGTGACGCGCGCTGCGCTGTAGCTGGGGGTGGGGTTTGGTCTCAAATTGCAATGGCATCCCGGAGGCGCAGCGGGGGAGCGCAGCGGGCGCGCCGACGGCAGCCGAAGGTGCGCCTAAGGTAAGCCCGTCTGCGCCCGTCCGCGGCCGACCGGGGCAAGGGGCCAGTCCCCCTGTCCGTTCTTCCGGATATTCACCTTCTCACCTAACCCAGTTACATGCTAATTGGCCCCTTGCAGCTACTACTCGGATGGAACTCGAGTCATTAGGGATATTCCGTGTTAAGGTCTCGTTCCCTGAGATCCCACTGCCTCCGCCACAAGGTCCAGCGGTTCTCCCTCTTCTGCCCCTCCCTGCAGGCATTGACTCCCCCTCTACTAAAGGGTCTTCGTTATTAAAACTCACAGTGAGCTACCTTAACACTCGCTCACTGGTCAAACACCAGTTGGATATTTTCAATTACTTAGACTCTGTGAAACCCGATCTATTGCTGCTGACTGAGACCTGTCTCAATGCTGATTCTACCCCAGATATTCTTGCCGCCATTCCCCCTGGATATTATATTCTGCAAGCAGACCTAGCTTCTGACAGGCCAGGTGGAGGAGTAGCAGCAATTATTACAACCTCTATCAGATTTTCTTCTTTAACCACGGTCTGTATCCCTACGGTCGATCATCTTGTGTTGAGACTGGAATCTTCAGTCACACCTTTGATCTGTGTGGTAGCGTACCGCCCCCCTCAACCCATGCCCAATTTTCTGACGCTGTTTGGCGATATGCTTTCTGAATTAATCATTAACAACTCCAATATCCTAATTCTAGGGGATTTTAATTATTGGCCTTTTGACAAAAAGGAGAGTGTTTGTTCCAACATGTTCTCTGATCTTTTATCCGGCATGAATTGCTGCCAGCACATAAATGTCCCAACCCACATTAAAGGTCATGTACTGGACCAGGTCTGGACGTCCAATGTGAAGATTTCGGTCCCCTTCATTTCCCCTTGCCTATGGTCAGATCACTTTATAATTTCTTTTTCCCTCACAGTCACCTCCTGTCCTAGTAGAATCTTACAGAGTAATTTCCAAGCCCGGAATTGGAAAAGGGCTGACCTTGGCAAATTCGCCGATCTACTTAAAACCTCCCCCCCCCGCAGTCAACCTTACTAACTCTATTGACATCCAAGCCTCAGCTCTTACGAATTGGCTTGTAACAGCTAGTAATGCCGTTGCCCCGCTTAAAGAATTAAGCTTAGGCGCCCACATGACGCACAAAAGTGATTTACTGAAGACCTTAAAGCCTTAAAGTTCGAGCTTAGGCAAGCTGAGCGTCAATGGCGGCGAGGCTATGCCGCGGACACAAAGTTGCGGTACAGGTCCCTACATAAAGAGTACAAAACAGCGATTTTAGCTGCCAAGACCTCTTATTTCTCACAAAAAATTGTCAATTCAGCGACTAAAACGAAAGAGATCTTCTCCATAGTGGAGGAACTATCACTTCCTGACAGGGTCACCATCAAACCCCTCCCTTCCCAAGCGCTCTGCGATTCCCTCAACCAGTTTTTTGTAGACAAGATTGTCAACATTAAAAAGAGCATTTCTCCTGCCGGCCTCCCTTCCCTCCCTGGGCCTGCTTCCCTTCTGCCCTCTCCGAACTCGCAGCAACTTACTCAGATCCCCCCCATTTCAGAGGAGGACTTTCTAACCTTTTTGAGGAAGGTTACTTCAGGTTCCCCGTCTGATTGCTGCCCTCCCCTGATCCTCCGCGAGGCTTTTACCGACTGCCCACTCCCCCCTTTGAGACTCTTGAATTCGTCTCTGTCCTCTGGTCTGGTACCTAGTTCCTTCAAGGTGGCCGAGGTTGTACCCATCTTGAAGAAACCCACGGCAGACCTGACGATCATGAGCAACTTCCGCCCCATATCCCTCCTCCCCTACCTCAGCAAAGTGCTTGAGTCTCATGTTACCAACATATTGAGCTCCTTCATTGAGCACTCTCAATACCTTGATTCTCAACAGGCCGGTTTTAGACCCGCCCATTCCACTGAATCAGTTATTCTTTCAGTTATGGAGGAACTGCGGAGAGGAGCGGACTCTAACATAAGCCAGGTTCTAGTGCTCCTGGATTTGTCGGCCGCCTTTGACACGGTCGACCATAATATTTTGGTCGACCGTGTCAGGGAGGCTGGCATGCGGGGCACCGCTCTGGACTGGGTCCGCTCCTTTTTGTCCAACCGCCTTCAGGCGGTCCGGCTCTCCCAGTTCACTGCTGATAGAGTAGGTCTAACGTGTGGCGTCCCGCAGGGTTCCTCCTTATCCCCTCTCCTTTTTAATTTATACATGACCCCTCTTATCCGGTCTCTACGTGGCAATCATGTCACCGCGTTTAATTACGCGGATGACATTCAATTGGTTTTTAATATAGATGGTTCGGCGGAGTCCATCCTCACTTTCCAGTCTACCCTCTGTCACATTAGCGACTGGATGGGGGCTAATCACTTGAAGCTCAACCCCGACAAGACCGAACTGGTTCTTGTCGGGGGTGCCGCCAACCCATGGAAATCCACCTTCTGGCCGGTGAGCCTGGGCTCTCCCCCCAGTCCAGTCGACTCAGCAAAAAGTCTGGGAGTCATCATCAGCAACGACCACACGATGAAGCCCCAGGTTAATGCTGTAGTCTCCTCTTGCTTCTTTCAGCTCCGGAAAATCCGGAAGATAGCCCGCTTCCTGACCATTGAAGCCCTCACCTTAGTCCTGCTGGCTTTAGTCATCTCGAGAATTGACTATGCCAATTCGCTTTATGTAGGTATTCCATCCTACTTGCTGAAGAGGCTGCAGCTTATCCAGAACCAGGCTGCACGCCTCATCCATCATCAACCCAGGTATTCACACGTTAGCCCTTTGTTAAAGTCCCTCCATTGGCTCCCTGTGTCTGAGCGGTGCAAATTCAAGCTAGGCTGTATTATTTTTAGGTCCCTTGCCGGTCTGAGTCCCTCTTTTATCTCTTCATTACTGCACCCTTATGTTCCTGCTCGTGACCTCCGCTCTTCCCACCTTGCGCTACTCAAGGTCCCTATCTTTAAGCGCAAGAAACATGGAGGTACAAGATTCTCATTCCTCGCCCCTTCCTTCTGGAATTCACTCCCTCTGAGCATCAGACTTGCTTGTTCATATGTACGCCTCAGGTCCCTCCTCAAAACCCATCTGTTCCGTAATGCTTTTTGCTAATGCCTATATGTTGTGAACTGTTCTTTCCCCGCTGCTCAAGCGCCAAGAAACCGTTAGGTGTTAGCTGCGCTCTATAAGTAATTTTTACATTACAACTACTAACCCTAACAATGCTACAAGTGTGAAAATTCAAATTATTTGCGGCCCCCAAACTTATAACAATTGCTTGGCGGCAGGTATAAGATGGTTTGAATTAATAAACAACTGTTGCTCTGCTCATCTCAAAATTATACAAACAGAGGTACATGTAGCAGCTCTAATAAGTGCAGGTGTTGACAATTAAGTGCTGGTCCTAATCACCGGAAACCACTGGCTCAAAGTCAGCACTGGCAGCACATGGATACTGTCACTTTACTACCAACTTGAAGAGTGTTGGTCTTATGTTGGCACAGCCAGTGCTTTTATCTCTTGATACACATTACTGTATTTTTGTCCTACATTAACAAAGAGCGATAGGTTGGTTTTTGGGTGCTTCTAACGCATAGTTGCAAAGTGTCCCAGGTCCATGTGAGGGCAACTAGAGTCCAAGTTTGTTTTAGCTTTCAAGAACTAGTAGTACTGGTTTTATAATGGGACAGATCAGCCTACAAGCCCCAGAATGGAGAAGCTAATCCTCAAACGGGGTAGCTATCAAACCCATTGTTATTTTGCGCACCATGCCACTTCAATTTGGACCCCGCCATATGCAAATCAGTGTGGTCCCAGCTACAAGCAACCTAAGACTGATTTCACCCTGATTAGGGTTCTTCAGGTGGGTGCAGCATAATTCCAGTGGCACAGTGAGCACCGGACACACCTCTGGGTATACCCTTGGCCACTTAGAGAATGACATCAAACACATTCAGATAATGGGAGGAATGCTTGCAATAAGGAATGCTAGCAATACGTCTAACCACTGGCAATCACTTAGGCTAGCATCCCAGACTGCTATTCTTTTTTCCATCATACCACTTCAAATTACACACAGCAATGTACAATACAGCAAATAATGTTTAACCCTGTTCCATTTGACTGTTCCAGCTTGAATTATTTCAGGAATTTTAGAGTGTTTCTATGGACAGCCTCTTGCTGCATATATTAGAATCTCTAAGCTTATGCATCTGTCTAGGGCCTTTCTCCAGTGCTCCAGGTTAGGTGGGTCCAGAAGTGCCCAAAGCAATGTTCACACATTGGCTACAAACCTTTTCACCACCTCCAGTCCCAACCACAACAGCATGGCTTGATATCTGTTGCAATCACACTAGCTTCGATGGTTTGGGGGTTCTCCATCCTAGGATCTTCCCCAAGCAGGCTAGCACAAGCATGCTAGCACATCCTCTGCAAACAGGGCTCTAATCTTTGACATGCCCAAATGCTTTGCAGCAGGTCACCCATCATATCAAAAGCATGTCAGTGTGTCTTTCTTGTGTAATAAATTGTGAATAAGTATTTTAGCTGTATGACCTTGGAGGCAATGGCCAGGGAGAAGCCTGCACCTCCTTCCAGTCGTCATCCATCAGCGGGACCATGTCCTTATCCCATGCCTCTCTCAGGTGGTCAAACATGTCTGGTGAGTTGTTTAGCAATGTACTGTAGACATTTGTGTCCCATCAATACATCTATAAGTACCTTTGTTTCTATGAGGCTGAAGTCTGGTGGCTTCTCTAGATCTCTCATGTAGGGAGTTAGAATGTATCGGAATTGCAAATATCTGTGGAACTGGCTGCAGTGAAGCTCATATTTAGTTTGGTGGTCCTTGAAGGGTTTCATTGTTGCCCCTATTGCAACACCACCCAATTTGGTAATCTCTATAGTGTCCAGGGCACTTGCTTCAGTAGTGCCCCAGCCAGACTGAGGGTCTCCTTGGTCAGTCTGACAACAAAGTGCGTTGCACTTTTTGGTCTTCATCCACGAGGCTCAAGACCAGCTGTTGCGAGAGCAGCATGCACCGTCTCTCACCAGCATCCACCACACGCCACATGTAGAAGAAGAAGATGATGGTGTCAGGATGAACACAAGGGAAAGGGGTTTGGGAACTTTATGAAGCTGGCTCTGTATATACTATACCAAAGTGAGGTATAGTGTACACAGAGTCCAGTGGAACCCCAAAGGTAGGCAGAGGTAAAGTCAGATAGAACCTTACTCTCTATTTGTGGTAGTGTGGTAGAGCAGTAAGGCAGTATCAGAGGACCATGTTAAGCATTTGGTGTAAACACTCAGTCAGTAAATGAATTCACACAAAAAAACTGAACTCCAGACCAATTGTTTTTGTATAAAAATATTCTTTTAGTTATTTTATTTTCTAGAACCAAGCAAGCCTGTCACAGGTAAGCAATAAGTACTTTACAGTAGTAATGCAGTTAAAATACAGTTTGAATGATAATTGTATATGCACTTTGATCTGATGTACAGTATGGATGCAGTGAAATGCAATACTTAGTAAATGCAGTACCTAGACTTGAATAAACTTTTTAGTAAAATAGCAGGTAAGTAACTTTTGAGCGGCGCGTCTGTGGATCAATGGATGGGTTTCGGCTAAATTTCCTATTAGGTGAGGCATGCGGCAGGGCATACAGGGTGGCAGGGACCGGGGTTTGATGTTGGGATTCACTTATGTGCGTGTGAGGCAGGCAATTATCACCATCTACCTGGAGTACCCAGCCGAACCCAAGACGCTATTGGCACTGCAGGTGGTGTTCGCAGGAGAAGAACGCAGTGGCCTGATCACAAAATTGTATAATGTGTCCCTTAGGGAAAGAGAACAGCTTGATTCCCCTTCCTACAATACATCGGTCGCGATACTAGGGAATTCTTTGTCACTGGACATGTGGAGGTTCTGCTGTACCATGACTGGTCAATTAATGGCAAATTGTAACCTCTACATCATCCATTTTAAATATTTGAACCAGTTATACTATACCCCGATACAACTGACACATTTTCGTCTGCGGGAGAGTGCTTGCTGTGTTCGTTGTGGACAGGGGGATGCAGATTTTGTGCATCTCGCATGGACTTGTACAGTAATATAAAAATTTCTGGACTAAGGTCACGCATATGCTCACGAACATTGTATCTGAACCTGTGGTAAAGAATCTTAAACCCTGCAACTGCCGACTGGTGACTGTTTCAATCTTATTGGCTAAGAAGGCTGTGGCACAGTGCTGGGGGTCTAAAACGACCCCAACATTGAACAAGTGGATTCGGGATCTACTCTACTGTAAAGAACAACTTGGGATATATGCTGAGGAACTGCCTGAGACCTCATGCCCTAGAGATTTCTGGGCTTCGTTATCTGAGTATCTCCTGAGTAATCCTGATTTGCAATAGACGCTGTAATTTGATGCCCTTGCTGTTTTTAATTCTGGGATTGATCAACTGTTGTGAAATGCCCTCATGTGATGCTATGCTGCTTTGGGGTCACAGTATTATCTACATTGCCGTGAAGGGTAGGGGGAGGAGGGTGGTGGCAAGTTTCTGAGGGTTGCTGTTCCTATTCTATGGAAAATGCTTGTACCATTTATGCTTTTTGATGCCTGCCTTGGTCCCTAATCGGGGCCTGACTGTGTATTATACAAACTGTTTAATAAACAAAGGAAAATAAAAAGTTACGTTTGAGATTACTAGTTTTACACAGAGTAGTATACCTAGATATGGGACATTTCATGCAAACAGGTAAGTAAAATCACAATTTTAAAGAATTTCTTTAGTTTCTCAAACTCCACACTTAGAAACTTGTCACAGAAACACAGTTAATGCATCCTTTGGAGGAAAATATTGATGTAAGTATTTGGTATTGGGAGTTGAGATTCTGGGGGTAGACTCAGGGGTCCCCCAGGGTCAAGGATGCACTCTTGTTACACCCTCTGCGGCACTAGGGTGGCCGAGTGCGGAGTGCTGAGGCCCAATGTTATCCAACGGGGGATAGGGAGCCTCCGGCTGGCGGCTGCTGATGAGCAGGCCACTGTGTTGTGGGATCAAAACTCCTGTACTTTAGTTCAGGGCAAATGGGGAAACAAATTAGCACCAAAGGTGCACCCTCAGCAGCACTAGGGCAGCCAGGTGCAGGGTGCTGTTTCGACGTCAGATGCTCTGTTGTTTCCAATCGAGAACCTCTGGTTTGCAAAAGCACTGCAGGCAGGGAGACAAAGGTCTTCTGGGAGCGACCACCACTTCGAGAGGTAAGTTAGGAGGTTAGGGGTTGGTTAGGCACTGTCGGTTTGTGCACAAAAGGCCGTGGGGTGTCGTGTGCAGGGGTGCCTTTTGGGGTCGGATCTTCTTACCAGCTCCTGGTCGCGGTTAGGGGGGCCTTCTGGATTTAGACTGCAGGTGTTGGCTAGAGGCTTGAGGTGAGTCAGGGGACACCGGATTTCGGGTCAGGATCACCGGGGTGACCTCCTCGTGGTGTTTGCCCACTCAAGCTCTGGCCTTGGACGGAGGGTGCAGAGTGGTGCAGATTTGCGGTTTCCATCCAAGGCCAGGGGTTGCAGATGAACATATCCAGTGTTCATGGGAGACAAAGTCTTTTGAGTTGAAGGCAGGCAGGTCCTCTGGGGTTTTAGAGGTTGCTGGCTGCAGGACACACCAGGATTTCTCAGGAGCAGGTTCGAGGTGGACACAGGCCGCTAGGGCTGGGGCCAAGTCAGTGGGTGTCTTCCTCTTGTTAGCTGCTGCACGGCTGTTCGGTCCTTCTTCTTTTTCTTCTGTTTGCAGGTTCTTGTCCAAGGAAGAAAGGTTCAAGGGGGCCCCTAAATACTGGATTTAGGGGCATTACAGGTAGGTAAAAGGCAGGGACCAATGGGTCCCTTCCCTGGGGTGGGTACACCTCCTATTATGCCACCCTCCAGTGGGAGGGGGGCATGAGGCTGTCCCTGTTTGCTGAGTCCCGCATCTTCAACATGGCGTGGCCTGAGAGTTGTGCTCCACCTGAAGGGGTGGAGTTGGCAGAGGTGGGCACACCAATCTTCCTCACTTGTTTTTCCCGCCGGTTCTCCCACCCAAAGTGGAAGAGAACCAGTGGGGACCAGTTGCTGAGATCAACAAGTGGCCTGGGGTGGCTGACAAATGCGGCAAGCTTTTGAAGCTTCCCCTTTGTGAACCCTGCCCATCCTGGGGGAGAAGGCTTGGCACCTCGCCCCAGGTTGTGCATTGTTTCAGGCCCCAGAGAGCAGCAGGCTCTCGACCCTGGGGCCTGGAAACATGTCTGGTGGTGGCAGCTGAAAGCAGCCACTCAGCTTGGACACTAGTGGTAGGTTAGTTTTCAGGGGGCAACTCTAAGATGCCCTCTGTGTGCATTTTTCATTAAATCCCACACTGGCATCAGTGTGGGTGTAATGTGCTGAGAAGTTTGATACCAAACTTCTCAGTTTTCAGTGTAGCCATTATGGTGCTGTGGGGTTCGTAATGCCACACTCCCAGCACCATATACTCTTAATGGCAGCACTGCACTTACAAGGGCTCATGCACCTGTACCCTCACCACTGGTATAGGGCACCCAGCTGGAGGGGTGGCTGATCTATGCCAGGGCAGTGGGTTGTAGGCATAGCACACAGATGTGTGCCATGACGTTGTTCTGCACCAAAACACACAGCCTTCAAAGACAGCGTTTGTGTGTAAAGGTACAGGGCCTCTAAGGGTGGCACAATAAGTGCTGCAGCCCTTAGAGGTCTTCCCTGGTCACAGTGCCCTGGGTACCAGTGGTTCCATTTACCAGGGGCTGACCTGTGACCAGAGATGTCAATTGGGTTAATTTATTTGTAAGAACACAGGCCCTGGAAACCTGATTGGCAGGGACCCAGAGCACATCAAGTGAAAGTGCATCAGTAGTCTGGCAAAAAGTGGGGGGTTACTGCAACATAAACCCACTTTCCTACAGGAACAAACAACAAACTAAAGTTAAAAGCTAAAATAAAAGGCTAAAACAATTTACCAAAATAACAAATGTGATGATCCACTATCCTCAAGAGGTTCTACATGGACCTACAGAATGAGTAATCATAAGGAAAATGTTAGTACAGATAGCAGGACAGATATGTCACCCAAAATGAAACTGACAGATGCTACCTAAAGAATACTTAGCGTTTGCTAAAGGAGGGAAGCAAGATAATGAGCCTACTAGTCAACCACACTGAAAGAGTGGCAATACACTATGATCTCCTGATGATGTACATAAACAAGACTATCACAAGTGTATATATATATATTACTTTTCACAGCTCAACATTATATATCAGAACACATGACTTATGTAGAGTATCATCCTTCGTACCTAGTAGATCTCCACTAATACGCTGACAAAGAGCACACCAATGTTTAGTGTTTCTCCTCGCATGATAGGAAAAGACACACAATTGATAGACGGAATGCAGAACAAATCAAAGCATTCACTCCCAGTCAAGAGATCTGGGTTAAATCCATCATTCTTTTGCCCACCATGCCACCCCAGTTTTGAACTGGCCATATACAAATCAATCTTGACCCTGTGCCTCATGGGAACAGTCCAGCCCGAACTGCCAAGCCAGGTCCTCCCTGGACTGGAACCAAGCATCCTTGGACCAGTTTCAGGGTTTCACGCCTCATCAGCCAGGATAGCTTTAATCCAGTGGCACAGTGAGCCCGGGACCCATGTCTGGGCATACCTGGCGCACTTAGGGCAAGAAAGGAAAAGACACTGAATTGATGGACGGAATGCAGAACAAATCAAAACATTCACCCCCAGTCAAGAGATCTGGGTTAAATCCATCATTCCTTTGCTCACTATGACACCCCAATTTAGCACTGGCCATATGCAATATACACAATAAACAACAAACTTTGTTGCACAGATAAATATTCGTAGCATAGCTGTTTTTTGAATGTTCAACAGCTTGAATGCACAGTATATTCACTGGTGGTGAGAGGTACCAAGCTTTCCTTTATCCACAGTCAGAAGCCCAAGCAAGACAACAAAGCCCCTATCAATGAGCGCAGTGACCGCAGGAGAGCTCTAAATAGAGTACTTATCTATCCAGATGGAGACTTGTGATCCAAATTCGGAGGATGGACAGGCGATGCATCATGTCTGAATTCCTTGATACAGCACATCGAATGTGAAGGGGCTAGGCTAATTATAGCTTAGAGCTTTAAAAATGGCCGCAGAGACTTTGAGGTCGGGCGAGATCTTGGCCGCTGTTTCATGTTGTTGTTGTGGATGACTCGTCAGCTGAGGATGACTCATTGTACTTGGGGATGACTAGTCAGCCGGGGTTGACTCACTGTTGTTGAGGTTGACTCGTCAGCTGAGAATGACACACCAGTATTCAGCCCCCTGTATCATGTTGTTTGGAATGACTCAATTGAGGATGATTCACCAGTATTCTGACCCCCTTCCAAGGCACGGGGCAAAATCTGAGATAAAGGTCAATTACAGCATAAACCACCATGCGTATAGGTAGAGAGACCCCCCAATGGTCCGCCCAAAAGGTGACTTAAGGTGTCGATCTCTATATCCTACATAACCTTGGCCATAATGAACTGAAAGTGTATGCAGAAGGCCACATGGGTGCAAGTGTCTAAGGTGTGGATGTATGCATTGTTCAGCATTCCGTCCATCATGTGTTCTTTTTGCTTTTATCGCCTAAATGGGAAGCGTATGCCCAGACATGGGTCCTGTGCTCACTGCACCACTGGATTCAAGCAAGCCTGGCTGATGAGGGGTGATGCCCCGAAACCAGTCCCAGGATGCTTGTTTCTGGACCAGGGAGGACCTGACTTGGCAGTTCGGGTTGGACTGTTCCCATAGGGAACAGGGTCAAGACTGTTTTGCATATGGCTGCGTCCAAACTGGGGTGGTGTGGTTTGCAAAAGAATGATGAATTAAACACAGATCTTTGTTATTGGGGGTGAATGTATGCCGTGTTCAGCATTATGGCCATTATTTGTTCTTTTTTCTTTTGTCTACCTAAGAAGGAAGGCTATGCCCAGACGTGGGTCCCATGCCCACTGGGCCACTGGATTCAAGCTAGCCTGGCTTATGAGGGGTGATGCCCCGAAGCCGGTCCCAGGATGCTTGTTTCCGGCCCCAGGAGGACTGGGCTTGGCAGTTCAGGCTGGACTGCCCCCATGATAAACAGGGTCAAAGCTAATTTACTTATGGCTGGGTCCAAACTGGGGTGGCATGGTGAGCAAAAGGATGATGATTAAACCCAGATCTTTGTGACTGGGGGTGAATGTATGCATTGTTCAGCATTCTGTCCATCATTTGTTCTTTTTGCTAAGGTGTGGATTAGAGAACGGATTGCCAAAGAAGGTGGCAAAAGGCCAGCAATGCGATTCCCCATGGCAAGGATGGTAGTAACCCTTGAATCCCCGACACACCTGGCCATATTTGTCTCTTGCCAAACCTGCAGCACCATTCCCCTACCACAGGGAGGAAGTCCAGGGCGCCCCCAATAAATTAGTTGCAGAGTGTATATGTCGCCCATCGGCCATTTGTTTTTACATGAATGCTGGGTGACCTAAGGTGTCCAAACCCCCAGTCATTTACTATAATTTATTTGAAGGACCAGCACTTCAATTCCTCCATTGTAGGGCATTATAAAGCAATTATATGAGGCTATGAGTAGTGGTTCCATAGAAACCTCTGTAAGATTATGTATAGCTTGTTAAAGAATGAATGTGGTATGAGGTATGGCTAATTTTGTAGTCGGCATAGGAGGTAGGGTTTAGCCACCATCTGCCTGGAAAGGATATAGGAGGGTCGACCAAAACTCTAAGTTGCGCTTCAAGTGGTCTGTTTTAAAATTGTATGTTCATGGTCAACGCTTGAGTCGGATTTGTCAATCATATATAGTCCCAAGTATTAAACACCTTTAGGGTGTCTGTATGCTAGCCGCCCACTCAAAAGCTGTGGGTGAGCACTTTATGGGGTATATTAACCCTGCTAAAGTGGAGTCTGAGAAGCTGCTGAAGATCTGGAGTATCTTGAAGGTTGAGGATCTACCAGAAAAATAAGGACATTGTCCGCATACAAGGAGAATCTGCCGGCAACCCCTGGGGACCACTCTAATCCCTGGAGCTGGGCATCTATCCTCATCCACGCAGCCAGAGTTTCAATGGTGATAGCAAACAGCACAGGAGGCAGGGGACGTCCATTCTTTGTGCCTCTGAACACTGGGACGGAATCAGAGTGTGGTGCTGAATCTTGCTCAAGCCTTCAAATCAGTATCTAGCTGAGGCTTTCGTCCTATAAATTTTGGTCCAAAATGTAATTTACACAGGAAAAAAAAGGAGAGGCACAACCAATTCGATGAGTTAATGGCCTTATCAAACTCAACTGTCAAGTGCAAATGCATTATATACCCAGAGTGTGTTCGGTCTGGCAGCCCAGTGGGGCATGAAGCTGGCTTGGTCTGGTAAGCATAGATCCAGTCGGAGATATCCAACATCCTGGGCCTCTGTGAAGGCAGCAGGCAGTGGTTCAATGAGTTGGGCCCAATAGGTTTTAAAGGATTCCGTTGGGAATCTCTTGGTACTCAGCATTTTTACCCGGCTGCATCGGTCCTGGGGCCTCAGCTAGTTTGTCTCCGGTTATGTTGTCTTCCACATATTACCTATTTTTCACAAAAAGGGATCTGGTCAGAGGGTCCTCTACAATGTGCCAATGTTCAGCTAAGTTGGGGCACTGTTTGGAACAGCAGAGGTCTGATTAATAGGATGCAAAACAGTGTGGCATATCAATGTCCCTAAATCTCTTGTTTTCGTCCACGTCCAGGATATAAGATATCAGTTTTCTGTGCATCCGTGCAGAGCCTGTATAGTATTTTACTAGGTTTGTCGCCCCACTGGTAGATAGGGCTTTGCATTGCCAAATATGCCATTCTGGCTTCAGTCAAGATAGTCTGTTGTAGTACTGTTTGTGTGTGTAGTGAGTCTCTGAGCGCTACAGCTGAGTTTAAGCCCACCACTTCCCTTTCTAGCTCCAGAATGTGAGCTTCTCACAGTGCCACTTCCTGCTGTCGATGTTTGTTTTGGCCTGCTATATGACTGATAATGTGAGCTCTAGGGGATGCCTTGCGCCCATCCTATAATGTTCCCGACGAGGTGACAGAACATTTGTTGTTGGACAGACAGGGGGAGAGCATGGTTGATATGCATGTCGTCGTGTCCGGGTCTTGCAGCTGCGATAGACCAGTTGCTACCCACTTCTCCCTCCCTTCTGGTTTTAGCTGCAGCTCTACCCATGAGTACTAAGGTAGTCCTCGAGCATGTATGTGTGAACCCCTTACACTAAGAGTTACAATATTAGGAAGGAATAGGAAGACCAGATGGGAAACATCTAGTGGGCACCCGAGCAGAAGTTGTTGCAAGTATCTGACTGTCATAGCGTCTCCTTAAATTATTCCAATGGATAGGGGCCATGCTGGCCACCCTGTGTTCATTCTATCCTGTCTCCATTCAGCCACCCATTCAAATGCTCCCCAATAACCCAATATCATTGTTGGAAATTGTGCCACTGGATTGTCAAAAACTTCTTTGTGAGTGAAGGGGGGCATAGACATTGACCAGGGATATAGTTCAACCATAGAGAAGCCCCGATAACGCTACGTACCTATGCCATCTGTCCTGCCACAGCTGCTTGACCTTAAAGGGTAAGCGACTATGGATTAAAATAGATACCCCTCTTGACCCATTTGAGAAGCCAGCATGAAGCACCTGAGGGAAGCCCAAGTGGGCCATGAAGGGGCATTTATTCCCCCTGGAGGAGGGGAATGTCCACTGCTAGACATCTGGCATCTCTAAGCACTGCTCCCCCGTGACCCTATCCAGGAGGCGGTTCATTTTCCAAGTCAGGATGTGTGTCAGGACTTGAAACTGTGTTACAGTGGTATCAGTCATGTCTGAACTTGGCGGTTTAACTGGTGGAACAAGTGTGTGTGTTTGTTTTGTTGAGGTCTCAAACGTAGCCCCCATATGAGTTCTGCCTTTTCTCAAACCCATCAAAACTAGAAATTAAAAGAGAAACAAAAAGAACAACAACTTCCAATACTTCACTAACCAGAAGCATCTGTTGTGGACTCAACTAGGAAAGGAAAACAAAGCAAAAGAATATACAATAGTTTGAATGATGGCCAATTTGACCCCGCTGTTTGGTTGTTACTCTATGCTTCACAGGGCCCTGTAGCTCTGGGGGAAGTGCTGTCACTTTTATCCCCACCATCTCACTGCAGAGATGTCTTGGTTCCCCACTGGGCAGTAGTTGGATCCAGGGAAGCTGAACTTGTGTGTTTGGGATGCCCCCATGGGCTCACAAAGGATCAATGCCTCGTCCAGGCGTGGCACGTTCATTGCTGAAGATTTCGTCAGCCCCAGCCTGCCTCATCCCTTCTTCAGGTCTCCGGCAGTTGGGCAAATTCTTGGGGAAAACTTGGTTGTTGCTCCACCAGGCCCATGAGGCCTCTGGGGTGCTGAAGAATAGGGTATTGTCATTAAAAGTGACCTTCAGCATCGCAGGCGATGGTAGCATATATATTGATTTTGCATTGCTGAAGCTAATTTTTAATGTCTAAAAGGGGTACCTCTGTTATAGCACTTTGAGTGTGTAGTCTGGGAAAAGGAAAACTGCTGAGTTACATACCAGCTTCGCCTGTTTCCTTGCAGCCCACAGGACTGCCTACCTCTCAGCAAAGTTTAAAAATTAGGCCATGATGAGGCGTGCCAGAGCACCGGGTAGGGGCCTCAGGGCCAATGACCAGTGGGCTCTTTCTACCACAAAATATGGTGATACTTCCTCCTTAGGCATCTTTGAGTGCATCCATTCTACAACAAACCATGTTGGGGATGAACTCTCTGAGCCCTCTGGGACCCTGACAATCCTAATATCGTTTCAATGCTATCCACGAATGTGCTTCATTGCACCTCGACCACCTAAGATGCAGCTGGTCCCTCAGTGGTATCAAAACCATGGTTAGAATGCAAAATGTCCAAAGTAAAAAGTAAGTGTGTCTATGGGTATTTGTGTTAAAACCATAGTTCCATGCAAGGTATCTCCAGTTCCTTCCACCGAGTTGTTGAATGTTTCCCTTTCATTTGCCTTTCGAAAAGTAACCATCCTATGCCCAAACCTCCCACATCCTTGTGCAAAGATCGGATATCTGCAAGAGGCCCAGTACCTAAATGTAGATCACAGTACGTTGTATGTTCCCTGGGGCCCCACACTTCTATGGTGGTATCATGGCCAACATGTGTTTAATTTTAACACTCTCTGGCAGAAATAGCACCATACATATGGGCAGTACCGTCAAACCGTATTGATATTATTAGCACTCCCAGCTTTTTAGAGGTAAACTCCAGACGGGCTCTTATGATTTCCGGCTGTAAAATGCAATATTATGAGCCAATGGCTGTGGGAGTAATTTAATTCCAAGCTCTGTCAAACAGAATTGAGAACCAGCTCATTTAAGAAAGATCAACAGACATCTATAGGTGTAGCCCAATGTTTCTAATTAGTTGCTACACATTTTAAGATGAATGAGGATTAAAAAGGTTCAAATTCTAAAGCTTAAAAAAGCATATCTAATACAATAAATTGTAGTTACGTAGAGGAAGTATGCTACACTATTTCAAACAAGAAGACCCAGGGGTTTTTTAAGTGGAGTTTTTTCACAATCGCCAATGATTATGGGAATAAAAGATGACTTTTTAGTCCTCCAATAAAATGTGAAGTGTTCTCACACAAGAAAACTGATGGGTTTTGTAACCTTGCAGTGCCTTTCTAATCCTTAGGTTGTCACACATATCTTATAACATCATTAAAAGATTCTCCAATCGGCTATCCTGCTTAAAATACAACCTTTCCTGTAATAGCTCTGCTGTAAATTCACAGATCTTTGTTATTTTTCACCTTTCCTTCTGATATGATCCATTTTTACTTGACCTTGGCCATTGTGTCTGCGATGCCCTTTCACTTTCTTCATGTCTTCACTTGGGATGAGACTGAGATTCTGTATGTTAAAGCTTCTTATCATTATGTAGTTTCTCCATGTTCTGTTTTTCCAGTCTTATCTGCCCATTTCTTGCCATCCATCTTCTCACTTTCCTTTTTTCCATTTATTTGCCTGGGCCCCCGGTCTTGAAGATCAGATCTTGAACATTTCAAGGTCGATTATTTTGTTTTATTCATTCTTTGACTTAACATTTTCATTACTTTCATTCTCTCTGGGCCGATCTTCCGTCAAGTGTTTTCCATTGATTTTCAACTGATTTTTCAATTTGAATTTCACTTGTTTTTCAAACGTCCTTTGGTCTGTACATTTCTTCTCTTTTCTGCTCCCCTTTCCCTCTTGACTATAGTTCTGCTTCCTATGTACTGTTTGTAAGTAGACCTCTGCCTTTACTTCTTGTGATATCCATTCATTTTTCTACATCCATTTTCCAACTCAATAACATTCAGTCAACAGCCATTTTCATTATTTCTATACCTCAGTCTCTTTGCACCTCGTTTCCTTGTAATTCTTTCTCCTTATCTCTCAATCTCTGGAAATCCATTCTACTCTGTCTGTTCTACGTATAACCTTCCTTCTTTCATGTCATATGTTTTGTTATGTTACATGTGTTGTGTAGTGTTATGTTGGGCATGCTAAAACCTGGAGGTTTCATGAAGTAGTAAGGAGGAAAGGAAAGGAAAACATAACGGCAACAGAGATCTAAGAATGTAACATAAACGCTTTTGTATTGGTTCTACCACATGAGGTTTCTTGTGAATCTTGGTAGTTTATACTCAAATCTCATATTGTATAGTTAGTGTGTTATTTCTACAGTATTTCGGAGAAAATAGCTTCTAAATGCAATATGTGAAATAATGTTTTTTATCTAATAGATAGTCCCTATTGAAAATGCATTCCTACAAATACAATTCCTCACTTAGGGGGTCATTAGGATGGGGGGCAGGCTTTGCCCGCCCGCCACCATTGCGGTAAACGGGACCGCCCGCCTAAAGGGCGGGGGTCCCGATGTGTGCATTAGGATGCGCCCGCCACAGTGGCGGTCGCATCACTCATATTTAACATTTTGGCGGGCGGTGCTCACTGCACCACCTGCCACAATCTTAAAAATGAATGCACGCATTTGCATACACGAAGCGGCAGGCACCACGCGGTGCCTGCTGCTTGGTGTATGCAAATGCTGGGGGGTACCACTGTACCCCCCCTTTGCACCCACCACCTCGGCCTTCACCAGGGGGGTCCCCAAAGCAGAGACCGCCTGCGATGCCGCCACGGAAAGGCACCTATACCCACACATCTTAATATGGCTGGCGCTGTCCATTGGACACCGCCACCATATTAAGCCCTTTCCGCCGCGGTCGCAAGGCGACCGGGGCGGAAAAGCGGCGGACGGTCTTTCCGTCCGCCGAGGTCTCCCCCGCCATACTAATATGGCGGGGGGGAAAACTAGTGAGGATCTCGGGCGGATTGCCCCTGCCAGGCTGGCGGTGGCTACAGCCAGCCTGGCGGGGGCAATCCGCCCGACATCCTAATGGGCCCCTAGGTTTGCAGTCATTAACTTCAATGGTTTGTTGGTATTGCACTCTGCAAGATTCCACACTAAAATGAAAATTATGTCTTAGTTTAACAGCTAAGCTGTGAATTATGACTAAAGAATGTCTATTATGTTTTCGTTTTGTGAACACAAAAATTGCCTCATGTTTATAACTTTTATGATTTTTCCATTCCATTCCTACACTTTATTTTCGAATTGTGGACCATAAAAAAAGGATATGCAATATGCATACCATACTTAAAACAGGTTGAAAAAAAAGGTTAAAAATCCATCGAAAAACATGTAAAATTTGTTTGGGACAAAACACAATAAAAGAGTTGCTCAATATTAGGATCATTAATTGATTTCTAAAAACGACTTGGGTGTCCACCACATAGAGGTTAAAAAGCACGAGACAGCAAATACTATTAAGATTTGGGTGTTATATTCCAGTAGTCTATAAGTCTCTTCACAGCACATTGTTGTACCAGCCATCTTTGCCTAGTTTTTTTGTATCCTGAGCAGAAAAAACATACATGGAGCTCAGTCTCTTCTTTACTACTGCATGCAGAACATCGTAAGATGGAACTTCCAGTCCATTTGTTAGAGAATGCCCGCAGAGGAAGAGTCCCATGCCTAAACTGCTTATATAATTTCCTGGCTAATGCTGGTTAACTGTTAGTCAGCCAGAGGCTAGGCTCTTGTGCAATTGGGCAATTCTCCACCCCCAGAGCTCCTGACTAGTTGTTTACGGGATATTGCAGGACAGGCTACGTCTGGGTTACTCAATAGGCTCTCTCTACCTATACTACGAAAAACTTCCTTAATGTCTGCATACCATGCCACTTTTCCTATACCCGGAAGTCTTGGAACCTCTTTTAACTCTGTCCTAAATTCGGCCAGTTCTTGGGTCGCCCACAGTCGCTGCCAAAATATTAATTGTCTACAACCAATTTCCTCCACAATCTGTCTTACCGCTAGGTCCAAGCACAGTGGGGTGAGTGGGGAGCTCAAAGTGAGGCCGAAAAATGCTGTCTGTAAAAGTTGTTCTCTGCCTTAATGATGTTTTTTGAGTGACAGTGACCCCACAATTTGGCCCCATACATAACAGCCCCCCTAAGTTGAGTTTTATAAACCTCCATGACTGGTCCTACTGGCTAGTGAAATGAATTCCTGTATAACTTGGCCAGCCCACCTGCTGTCTGCGTTAGCTTAAGGCTCGATTTATTTATTTGAGACCCCCTGTCCATTTTTTCAGTTAGGGTAAGACCTAAGTAATCAAAGAGCGATGCCTTCTCCAGTTGGACACCATTTAAATACAGGTTGGGACGAACTAGCCTAATTGAAGACCACATAATTTGTCTTCTGTATATTGATCTCTAGCCCCAGGTTTTTACAAAAGGTTCCAAAGCCATCAAGGATCCACTGAATACCCATCGGAGGCTTAGAAAGTAGAAGAGTGTCATCTGCAAACATCATTGCCAGCACTTTTCCATGCATTAGCTTTGGGGGCATCCTTATCTTTCATCCCATTCAATACATCAACCAATGCATTGATGTATAAACAGAACAAAGTAGGGACTAGCACACAACCTTACCTGACTCTTCTGTTGACTGGGATTGGTGCAGTCAGTTCCCAACGCATCCCATATCTAATTTCAGTGTAGTTCTGCTCATGTAACCTTTTTAGCATATCCAGAAGATAGTGGGAACTCCAAGATCACTTAGAACCACCCAAAGTACATCCCTTGGCACCAGGTCTAAAGCGTTTTTTAGGTCCACAAAGACCAAATAAAGACTACCATCTTTCAAATACACAGTTTTCCAATAGAGGAGTTGGAGCCTAAATATTTGGTCAACTGTGTTTTCGTTTTTTCTGAAACCAGCTTGGAATAGGTTCATAATTTTTAATTCTTCCATCCATAACTGCAGCCAATCCAACATTACCCGAGCAAACATTTTTTGGGTTACATCAATTAGACTGATAGGTCTATAATTGATGGACAAAAATGATGACCTTTTTATATACAGGAAACATGTCAGCTCCAGCCCATGTTGCCAGGATTGCCATTCCTTGCAGTATGGTGTTATATACCACCCTTAAATATGGCCCCTGGATTTTCGTCTCACTACGTAAAAGGTCCTCTGGTACCTCGACCAATCCTGGGGCTTTACAGGGGGCTATTTTGCCTATGGCACTGGTTACTTCAGACAAAGTCAGTACGGGGTCCTCTGTATAGGAGTTTTGTGGTGGCTTCAACACTGGTGCCACAGTGTTGGCCACAGCCTCCTGCAGAGAGTATAGGGCCTGGAATTGTTCTTTCCAGCTATCAGCTGCTATATTTGGTTCTACGGCCTGCTTCCCATCTCTACAGCCAGTACTAATTATATTCCAAAAAGCTGTCATGTCTTTGACTGATAAAGCCTGTTTCAGTGAAGCCCACTGATTAATTTTCCATGGTTTTGTTTGCAAGGGTGATGATGTCTCTATAGGATACGCTCATTTTTTGTATTTGAGTTTTATTCTTGGCTTTTATAGCCTCTATCAGAGCTCTCTTGGCCCCTCGACAGCTGCTATCAATCCAAGACCATTTCATCTTTGCCCCCCCTTATAACCTGCTTGCCACAATATATCCACCAAATTGGCTGACAATGCCTCATATATCTTAGCAACTTCAGTTAAAGAGTTTACTGAGCCAACAGCAGTTAACATTTTTTGTATCTCCATTAAACTTGGTATAACAGTTTCATACAGAGAAGCCAGTCTTCCAGGTGGTTGCTCAATCACTGGCCATCTTATTTTCCTCCTGTCATTGGTTAGTAGTAATCTACGGGGTGCTAGCATGTTGGGGTCAGTATTTTCCCCTGCAACAGGCTCAACAGTCAAGACCATTGTGATCGCTGTCGTGTCTGGGCAAGACAGGAAAATCCACAAGCCTACCCCACATTGGGGTTTCTATTAGGATTTAATCTAAAATAGAGGAGTGGCCAACCCTATTGAAGATCTGCTTCCCATCGGAAGCGGACTTGGCTTGGCCATTGCAAGCTCTTAGAGAGTAGTTAAGAGTTAACGACTTAGGGCCAGATGTACGACGATTGCATTTTGTGACTCGCAAATGGCGTCACTTTGCAACTCACAATTTGTGAGTCACAAACCGCAATGTACAACAGTGTCTCAGACACTGTTTGCAATTCCCAATGGGGTCGCAAATTGCATGTCTCCTTAATATTCATGAGGCAAGCGCAATATGTGACCCCATTGGGAATGCCTAGCACTCCCAGGGATGGTGACCTGCTTTTTCAATAAATCAGGTATTTTTTTAAATGCAGCCCGTTTTCCTTAAAGGAAAACAGGCTGCATTTAAAAAACAAAAATTACACTTTTCTGTTTCAGTTTTTTAAGTGCAGGCAGTGGTCCCTGGGACCACTGCCTGCTCTTAAAAATATTTTATGCACACACTCACAAAGGGGAAGGGGTCCTCTGTGGACCCCTTCCCGTTTGCGAGTCGTTTACCACCTAGTTGAAGTGCAGCTACAAAACAACAGTACATGGCATGGTGACTCACTATTCGGAAGGGATGCCCCTTCCTACTAGAGAGAGTTGCAAATGCTATTTTGCGAGTCACTGACTCACAAAATAGCATTTGTAAATGCCTGGATCCTTTTTTAGGGTTGCAATTGGGCCAATTGCCCGTTTGTGGGCCCAAAAAAGGGTTGTACATCTGGCCCTTAGTCTGAAGAGCCAGCAGAGTCCATACCTTGATTGAGGGGCTATTGGGGTATGGAAATACCCATGACACATTTTCTTAAGAGGGTGGGGTTTCGTTAAAGTCAATCAGTGGCTCAAATTGGCAATTGAAATCCCCCCTTATAGCCACCCGGGTATTTTTGGTGAGAGTAGGAATAAAGCGACCTAATTGGTCAAGAGTAAAAGACTCGTGGTTCGACCTACCGGGTCTAGAGTACACATTAACCAGTGCTAGTTTGATGTTTCGTGTAAAGGTGAGTAATATGCACTGAATGTCGTCAGAAGAGGACTCCAGCTGTTCGGCCGTACAGCCCAAATGGCAGCCTGTTCATGTGGATAACCCCCCAGAGAGCCTACCCTTACCCCTTGAAATGACATCTATTCTATGGGCAGCAACCCCCAAATGCAGTACCTCCTCCATTCCCCAAGTTTCCTGGAACATACAAACATCAAAACCATCTATAAAAGCCTGCTATACAATGTATCCCTCCCCGGTTGGTCTGTTTGGTGGATGGGCACCTGATCAGGCTTGTTTTTCACTATGAGTCAATCTACATCTTCCCAAACCCCAAATCTACTTGTCACTGGTATGTTAAATAAGGTGGTGTCTGTTGTTGGTGCCACTGGCCCAATTGGGATTGGTTGAAGTTCTGCTCATCCTGCACTAAACCTTTCTCTACCGTGATTTGGACCACTGGGCTTGATGGATAATTCTCATAGAGAATTGCCGATATCTAGCCAGCCAGGACAAATATTTATTTTTTTGTTCTATCTGGGTTTCCCTTTGCCCCGCTCTAGTTTCAGGTACGCCTGCCAGTGCAATAACATATGGGGATGATGCTGGAAGGAGGTTTATCGTAAGCAGATCAACCTAGAGAACCCTGCCCCTAAGAATTTTCCCATAACCAATCCCATCCCCTTTGGTCTGAGTCCTGTTGCTGTCCGTGACTTCCTTCATGGCGACCTTAGTTAATGGTGCCAATTCCCCTGTACTGCTTCACAGTTCGTTCTAGCTTAGACCAGGACCCCTGAGTGTATGTTGGAACTTTCAATGGCGATTTCACAGACCGTATCAGTCTGACAAAAAGAGTCAATTCCACTAGCTCTGGCCTGGACTGGCATTTCATCGTCTTTTCCATCCCTCTTGTCACAGATATTAGCTGTCTTTTCCAGGTGGTCTACCGGAGGGGCGAACTCATCCCTCTTAATGGTTCTGATCTGATCCCTTAGATCCTCTATCAGGAAAGCTACCTAAGGCGGAAATGACGAGCCCGATTGTGAGCTACATCCATTAGCCAGGACATGATTGATCAGTGACTCTGACATTATTGGTGTCCCATTGTTAGACTTTTTACATTTTACCCCTACACTTGTTGTATGTTTAGGCTTGGTGGACTTAGCTGGGCCTTTGCTCTTGACCCCCTTTAGTGTATGTGGTCTGGTTACTGCTCTCATTTCCGGGCCAACAACTTAAGAAGGTAATGTAGAAGTACTTTCCAGGGTGGTACTAGCTAAGGGTGTGGGTTGGGGTGAGCCAGTTGGGAAACATTGTAAATCTGGGGTTAAGGGCCACCATATTTGTGTGAGTTCTGTCTCGGTAACCACCACACCTATCGCCCGCTGTAACATCCGATCAATTGAGGTTTGTGGTAAGGATGGGGGCAGTGTCTGAGGCTGTGCTTGCTGTTTATTGAGATTAGGTCTCTTTCCCATTCTTGCTCTCCAATTACAGAGGTATCAATGGGGCCCGTCTCCTATGGTTACTACCAATAGGGCAGACCAAAAGGAATTAGAATGCAGAATACCAAAAGAATTGAAGAATAATGGCCACTTACTGTACAAACATACTGCCAGATAAAGATTTTGTTATGGGCTTGGATGTGTTGATTGATGACTGTAAAGTAGAATGGATCCTGAGTGGTAACTCTGGTTTAACATGTGTATACTGGTAAATTGTGAGAAAAAAAAAGGACCCCCAAAAAGCAGGACCGGGGGGGGGGGCCTTCTTCGGTTTCTGACGGGCTAACAGTGGCCTGTCTTGGCCTCGTCTTCGCCTTCGCCCCCGGGCACGTCCCCCATAGTGGGAGCCCCTGGCCAGTGATATAGGCACCTTCTGGCATGGAATAGCAGCTGCAGCATCACTGTACCCCGGTGGTACTGGGGCGAGTTGTCCTCTCCCCCCTCCTGCTCTGAACGGGCATACCGCTCAGCGGGAGCCCCTGGCCAGTGATATAGGCACCTCCTAGCATGGAATAGCAGCTGTGGTGTCACTGGCCCCTGGTGGTGCTGGGGAGTGTAGTCCTGGATGACAGAGTGTATTTGTTTACTTTCCAGCACATTCCACACCAGCACTGTTTAGTCATTCACGCACTATGATTTTTAGATTTAAATTATTTTCCTTTTCCAGCATCCTTTACCACCTTTCTGCAGTACAACAGTTTTTGTGCCGAAGCCTCAACAGGGCTTATTTGTCTTGGCAAATATTAAAATATTTGCAAACATGTACTACATAGGTACATCATTGTGGGGGTCAAGGACTGGTGAGAATGATACTTGTCTTACTTGAATTCATTAATCCAAACAGCAGCTAGAGCTCCTTGCATTACTTTTCCAATCAATTAGTTCTTTACTTCCTGTAGTGTATTGTACTCTAATTTGTAACATATTAGGATTTTAAAAGTGCCTCTTAATCCTGATGAGACCACATAGCATTGGTAATATGCTAATATGAGCCATTGATCTGGATCTAGGGTCGCTTTGAAGTCACTGGGTCTCTTTTAGAGGAATGAGGGAATGGGACAGCCAACAAAAAAGGCATATTTCTCATCAGCCTTCTCTTTGTTCCACTACCTAATTTAGAGTTACCAATGATAAAGCTGTCACAGTCAGCAGCATTTGGGAACTCCTAACAGAGGACCTATAAGCAGGTGCTGAGGTGAAGTGGTCTGTTTCCTTCACTTTGAAAAAGTTGGGAATTCATAATTTTTACTACTCCAGAGGATCAGGACAAGATGCTTAGAATTGCCCAGGAAATTGCCCATAGTTGGCAAAAAATCAGGTTAATTTGTTTGGAGCTTTTTGCACCATTAAAATCGGATTCAACTTGACTTTATAGTGAAGGTATCATGCACTGTGGAGTTGTGCTCATCTACAGCTGCCATCCGTGCCATGTTGGTGGGTTTTCCCTTTAAAAAAGTGGCTAAGTCGCAGCTAAACCTTGGACTGGGGTAAAGTGGCAGATCTATCTGACCCACAAAGCGACCTATGAACTCTAGGCTTGTCCGACTCAGATATTTCAGTGCCATAATCACCCGTTCAGTGGGATCTCAGCAACCAAGACCATCACCATTTACAGCTTTGGACCTTGCCCGATGGAGCATTTTGACTTCCATTTATGATAATAAGTCCCAAGGTGAAAGGTTTGACTGGGATCACCACCTTGGCTTATCTTACTTGTGCTTCATGTTGGTGGCCTGAAATCATGGTTAGGTCCTGGTCAACAGCAAATAGCAGCTTTTGACTGTTGCTTTGCTTTTTCTTGCTGCTTTTTTCCCTAAAACCGTAAAAAGTCCTATCCCTGGTTCCCCTCTACTTATTTTAATGGTGTAATTTTAAGTATTCTTCTAAATTGCTATTTGAATTCAATTGTGTTCTTTACTTTAAAATTGTTGGTACCGATTATACTTAACACACAAGGCTCTGAGAATTACCTGTTGCTTGTGACATGGCTACCAGTTATTGAGCAGATATTCTCTCAGAACTGTAATTTTGCCCTAACCAGAATGGGTGTATTGAAACATAGGAGCACCCATCTCCCAAACTAAAAAACCCATTCCTTACAGCATTTACACGGCTAAGCTCTTTAGAATGCTTAACTTTATGACCCCTTAACGTTTCTGTCACTTGAGTCTTTGCTCTGAGAGGTGTAACTTTGTTGGTAGGTGCCTGTGTTCTACCTAGAATTCCATGGAAGGTGGTTCCCCAGCACAAATATGAGAAATCTGGGTTAGAGGGCGCCAGGACTCCAAAATGTACTGGGTGCCAATTTGAGCTACTGTGTTCTTTCTCATCTGGTATCCGTTTGTCCCATTCTGCAAATACTCAAACTGGGAAGAACCCCTTATTAGCACTCGGCTCGGAAAGGTCCGGGCCCATAAGTTCTAGATCTGTTCTAGAGTCACAATTTGATGGTCCTTTTCAGCAACATGGGAGCGTGGAGGGGAGAAAATCATTAACTAATTAATCAATTGAATAAGGACTTTCTCTTACTCATAGTAACCACAGACCACTTTGTAAGATTAGTTTATTTATTACAAAGCCAAAAATAACCGGACATAAAGACACCTCAAGATGAGAATGTAGAAATACATTGGAATCAAGATAAAATCAAATCTGTGACTAAGGTTGAGTCAGAGCAATAGGCACAATACAATTATCTTGAGGAATAGGATGCAGAGGATCAAAAAGCATGACTCAAAATTTACCTGCATCAAGGGTTGATGAATGTAAAGTATCAATGTATCCCTACACTAACGCTAATGTGACTTCCCTACTTAAGCATCCTTCAGGGAAAGGGAATAGAAAGGTGTCAGCATTTGGAGTCTTCCTAAGAAGCTGCTCCACTGTCAATGGGTTGAATGGCATAAGCTATTGAGACAGAGCTCATTCTGAGGTGCTCTCTCGCTCTCCAAAGGCAGAGAAGAAGTGGGCTGCTTTCCCTATGTGCATTATTCCAGTGTTACAGGTATCAATCAATCAATCAAGGTATTTATAAAGGGTGCTACATCCCTGTGAGGGTCTCAAGGCGCTGGGCGGGGGGAGGGGGGGGGGAGCTGCTACTGATTGAAGAGCCAGGTCTTGAGACGTCTTCTGAAGGCCAGTAGGTCTTGGGACTGTCGTAGGTTGGTGGGGTGGGTGTTCCAGGTCTTGGCGGCGAGGTGGCGGTGCCGCCGGTCGTTTTTCAGATGTGGGGAACCGTGGCGAGGGTGATGCCGGCTGAGCGGAGGTTGCAGGTGGGGGTGTAGAAGCAGAGTCGTCTGTTGAGGTATGCTGGTCCGGTGTTATGGAGAGCTTCGTGTGCGTGGATGAGGAGCTTGAAGGTTATCCTCTTGTTGACGGGGAGCCAGTGTAGGTCTCTCAGGTGGAGTGTGACGTGGCTGCGGTGGGGGATGTCGAGGATCATTCGTGCCGAGGTGTTCTGGTTGTTGTTCCTGGGTAGAGAGCATTTCCGTAGTCCAGCCTGCTGGTGATGAGGGCCCGGGTGACAGTTTTTCTCATTTCAGTGGGGATCCACTTGAAGATACTCTGGAGCATTCAGAGGGTGTTGAAGCAGGATGAGGAGACAGCGTTGACCTGCTTGGTCATGGAGAGGGTGGAGTTGAGGATGACCCGCAGGTTGCATGCGTGGCTGGTGGGTGTCGGGCTGTTCCCAGTGATGTTGGCCACCAGGAGTCGTCCCAGGCTGAGTGGGTGGAGCCGAGGATGAGGACCTCCGTCTTGTCAGAATTCAGCTTCAGCCTGCTGTCCTTGATCCATTCGGCGATGGTCTTCATTCCTATGCGGAGGTTGGCATTTGCGGTGAGAGGGTCTTTGGTGAGGGAGATGATCCGTTGTGTGTCGTCGGCGTAGGAGATGATGTTGAGGCTGTGCTGTCGGGTGACAAGGGTGAGTGGTGCCACGTAGATATTGAACAACGTCGGGCTGAGTGAGGAGCCTTGTGGTACGCCGCAGATGATCTCGGTGGTCTTGGAATGGAAGGGTGGGAGGCAGACCCTCTGGGTTCTCCTGGAGAGAAAGGATGTGGTCCAGTCCAGTGCCTTCTCTTGGATTCCGGCATCGTGGAAGCGTGTTCTTAGGGTATGGTGGCAGACCTTGTTGATAGTAGCTGACAGATCCAGGAGGATGAGGGCTGCTGTTTCTCCATTGTCCAGCAGGGTCCTGATGTCGTTGGTGGCGGCGATGAAGGCGGTTTCGGTGCTGTGGTTGCTGCGGAAGCCGGACTGGGATGGGTCCAGAATGTTGTTGTCCTCGAGGTAGCGGGTCAGTAGCCTGTTGGTGATTTTCTCTGTGACTTTCGCCCGGAACGGGAGCAGGGAGATAGAACGGCAGTTCTTGAGGTCCTTGGGGTCCGCCTTGAGTTTCTTGAGTAAGGCGTTGATCTCAGCGTGCTTCCAGCTTTCCGGGAAGGTTGCTGTCTCGAAGGAGATGTTGATTGCTCTCCGGAGATGTGGGGCGATGACTGTGCTGGCTTTGTTGAAGACGTGGTGTAGGCATGGATCAGACGGGGATCCGGAGTGGATGGAGTTCATGATCTTGACGGTGTCATCTTCGCTGACGTTGGACCAGGAGATCAGACGACTGGTACGGGTGGTGGTCGTGGAGGTGGGGGACCCGACGGTAGGTGGAGGAGTTGAGGTGTTGAAGCTGTCGTGGATGTCGGTGATTTGCGGTGGAAGAAAGAAGCCAACGAGTCACACAGGTCCTGTGATGGGGGAATGCCGTTGGTGTTGGAGCTGGGGTTGGAGAGTTCCTTCACAATGCTGAAGAGCTCTTTGCTGCTGTGTGTGCTGTTATCCAGGCGGTCCTTCAGAGCGGTCCTTTTGGCGTTTCTGATGAGTTGATGGTGTCTGCGTGTGGCGTTCTTGTGGGCTATGTAGCTGTCTGGTGACCGTTCGCAGAGCCAGTTCTTCTCCAGTTTCCGGCATGTGCGCTTGAAGGAGAACGTGGGGACTTGCGGAGAAGATGGGGTCAAGTGTGTGACCGGCGGCATGGCGGGAGTCTTCACGAGCTGTGTGAGTCCGAGGTTGTCGATCAGGGTGGTGGAGTTGGCATCGTTGTTGTTCTCGAGGTGGAAGTTCAGGTCCCCGAGGAGGATGTAGTCCATGGAGGCGAGGGCCTGGGTGCTGACGAAGTCCACGATGGAGTCGCTGAGCTGTGCTCGGGGTCTGGGGGTCTGTAGAGAAGGGTTCCTCTGAGGGTGGTGTTGGGGTCAGAGTGGATCTGGAAGTGCATGTGTTTCAGCGATGTTGAGGGTGTCCTTGGTGTTGGTCGATACTCTGAGGGTGTTCTTGTGGACGATGGCAATTCCACCTCCCACTCCTTTGGTGCGGTCTCTGCAGGAGATATTGTAGCCTTTTGGGATGGCTAGGGCGATGTCTGGAGCTGAAGTGGTGTTCAGCCAGGTCTCCGTCAGGAAGGCGACGTCGGGAGAGGTTGAGTTGAGGAGGTTCTTTGGTTGACGGGTTGGCGGGCCGGATGCTGGTGAAGCTGCAGTTCCGGCAGGTGAAAGGCCTTTGGGTGCGCTTCGAGGTGGCCCGGTAGCAGGTGTGTTCTCGTCCGGGGTTGAGTGCGTGGAGGGTGCTGGCGTCGTAGTGCAGTCGGGTGTCGTGGCGTCTCCGGGGTCCAGGGGTTCTGCCGCTAGGCGCGATCCAGGCACGGAAGGGCGCAGACGGGCTTGCCTTAGGCGCAGCGGCCGCCATAAGAAGTGGAGGTGGGAGGGAGGAGCAGCTGGGTGGGGTGCTTCCCAAGATTCCTTTTGGTTCACGCCATCCACTCTGACCACGTTCTCATAGGTATTTTTTCACAGGAAAGTGATGTTCCTGAACAGCAAGATGATGACCTTGATTCGCAGGCATTCTCCGGTGTGAAAGAACAACAGCTCTTTTATCGTCTTTAACTCTCGATGTATCTTCTTCTCCCTTGCCTAGCTCCTAAAAAAAATACATTATTCTAACTAACAAGGGACTTTCTTCCACGTGCAACACAAATGTGAGAAAAAACAAAATCCACAGCACACTTGAAATTCAAACTATTAATTCTAAAGAGAGAACTTCCAGGGAAAAGCATTCCAGGCCTACAAGATTCAGTTAACATGGAGAAATGGAGTATGAGCTTTACGTAATTGCATAGAAAATAAGGCACATTTGAATAATATTCCTACCTACATGTAAAATGACACGATTAATAAACACATTTAATAATGAATGCTTGTCGGTTGCACAACACAAATTCTTCACGTTAGTGTTTTCTTCTTGTTATATGTAATTTCCACATTGACTCATCATGTTTTCTATTTAACGGCCTAAATATATCATATTTTACTGTAATATATTTCAAGATCCTAACACTTTATGTTAACACGTCAAAGTATTATATGTGGGTGCACTCTGCACATGTGATTATAATGCACCACTACAAATGAAAATTAATTTTCCACTACATCAACTCTTAATATAGTGAGGCAGAGCAACACAAGGCTTACTCCCGGGCGGTGCTGTAGACTACAGACTCAGAGCTCTGCAAAACAAAAAACACTGAAGAAACCACTGAGTTATTTTTCTTTTTAGAAGGAAAATAACTGTATTATTACAAACTACATACTGTATACAAATGAACAAATGTATACAGACTGAAAAGTGCAATGCCTATCAGACATTCTCTAAAAGACCTCACAAACTACTTTGAGCACACAACATAGAAAAGATACAACAGTTGAATCTTCCTGTGAATGTACCTGGTTCCTGGTTCCTCTTATGCTGGAGGTACATCTACCTGCCAGCACACAAGTAAAGCCTTAACTCCTAAACTTATGAGAACTCTGAGACATTTAACACAAGAAGAAAAGGGACTACTGGCTTTCCAGGGTGTCACCATATTAATCAAATGTAGAACATAAACAATTACACTGAATACACCTCACATTAGTATCAGACGTATGCAGTGATTTTAAGTTTCAGTTGCACATATCAACAAAGCATTAAGCATGTTTTTATTGATTTTTCAACCTAATTCATCAACAGATCAATTATGCATTATCCTGTCGATCATTTCAGTATTGGAACTGTATTTCTACCTTTACATTGCTGCCTGGCAGTCTCAAAGGACATAACAACACAGGTCCATGTGCCCAAACAAATGCTCCAGCTCCAGGAATGCTTGATAATCTGGCACATATCCCCTGGTCACTCTTTCATGACTGAAAAGACTTAATATTAGGCCTTAAAAATAATGTGAGACCGTTGGTTGCAAGTGGGGGGGGTGCCACTCTCCTGGCAGTCTTCTAAACATGAAAGAACATCTTCTGTAAGTGTCCATTTCCCAGGGGGCACCACATGAAACTGTTATGCAAATTTCCATGTGTCCTCTGGGGCCTATTGACTATTCTCAAGCCCAGACAGAGGTTGGTCCTTTCGTTGACCATATTGGTGCATTATTCCTTTCATCTTTTTCATTCTTCTTGGCAGTATAACCACCAGTGTGTTCACTTTACTTAAAAGTGTACACCCCTTCTTTACATGGGGTACCTGCTCATTGATGTCAAGAGTGGTGTAGGAGCCAGAGTCCACATGGAAATAATATCCCAGCCACCAGGGCGTTCTCCTTACCGTCAGCTCAGCATTTCACATTCCTGGAGCATGGAGCCAGAGTTTGCTCATTTACTTGCTGCCTGGGGATACAATGTTCCTTATGGGCTGTCAGCACAAGGCCTAGGCGCTCCCTGGATCAGTACTATGTTTGTAGTATTTCACACTACCCCGCAAATGCAATGCCCCTGGGTAATAGCTAGTTCCCAAGATAGAAATGTACAATGCTGATCATGGCACACTTGTAACATACTGACCCTCACTGGGGGCGTAATTAAAAGAACTTCCATGTGGCATCAATTTTGTCAGCCTCGGACCCTGAAAAATGCACTCTACAAGGTGCAGAATAGCAATGAGACAGTAAAGTCCTGATGGGCCATTTGACACAGGGTTTTGATTGTGGTGATCCCAGTGTTTCTCTATAGCCACCAGCAGGGATTATTCAGGGCCTTTTGGTCTAGTTTGTTTGTGGTGATCCCGGTGATTCTCTATAGCAGAGGTCTTCAAACTTGTTGCTGCCGAGACCAAGATTGTTTAAGTGAAAGACCCCTGCTGACAAAAATGTCTAGAACTTGGGTCTCCTCATCATTGACACCTATCAACAACCATAAACGCCTCCAATTGCCATAGCAAATCATTTTTACAGTGGGGAAATATTATTAAACAGTGTTTACCAAACCAAAAGTCAGTGAGTGTGAAAGTGTGGTCAAACGTGTGGCTAAAAAAAAGGGATCATTTACGAGGAATTGGCGTAGGGAAGAGCGACAAGTCTTCTTGCTGCGCTGACCTACGCCAATGTGAAAGGGCAGGAATGTACCTCATTTATGAAACATGGTGCATTCCTGTCCTTTCTCCCTGCATTGGTGCACAAATTGCTGCCTAGCACAAATGTAGGCAGGATTGTTTTTGTGCAGGAAGGGGTACCTTCCTGCACAAAAACAATCCTGAGGGGGGTATTCCTCTTTCTATGTTAGCTGCAGAATGCAACACACATGAAAAGGGGTAAAAACGAGGAGAAATGAAAATATTTTTCCTCGTTACGCATGCTGTGGGGAGGCATAAGGTGTTGGCACTGCCCCAGGTTTACATGGTTTTGTAAATCTGTAGAAGCATCAAAATCCATAGGTGTTGCTTGGGAACACCCACCGCAATGCTCATGAAACGCCTACTTGACAGTCAAAGCAAGGTAGAGACTTGTACTGCTTTGTCTTACTCCATATGTATGAGGCCATGTGAAGCCACGCAGTGTGACTTTGCGTCGCTTCATGGATATTATTGAGACACTTGTGCAGCCAGAGCTTCAAAAAAAGTGAAGCTCGGGCATCGCAAACCTCTCATAAAGCAACCCCAAATATTTTGTCTGTTTTTTTTAGGTCTCTCACCATCAGGTAGATACATATAACATAATGTGTAGCTTGAATAAAAAAATAAATGTTAAAAAGTTGTTACTCAGTGGGAAATGCACTGAAGTACATTATGAAACCTTTATTAGTTAATGCACTGCAGAGGTCTGTGTGTAATCCAAGAGCCACAGAATTACATTTGGTTGCTGCAGTGGACAATGGTGAATTGTGTATTTTTAGTGCTATGAGGTCACAGCCTGTGACAGAAAGCACTGTGAATGTGTAAGTCAATATTTTATTCTTGCATTACACACATTATAAGATAGACTGCTACAAACTGGGCAAATAGTTTAAAGATAAAATGGAGCTTCCAAAATGTAGATTTTGGTAATAACGGACCACAAGTAATGCATTGTTTTTTTTGCATAACTGTCCCTTCAACACTTCCTCAGGGGTACTAAGCGCTGTGTAAATTACTATTAAAACTATGCACTTCACAGCCCAGTTGTCAACTCTTACTACTACCACTCAAAACAAAACCAAATTTTTGCCATCACAAAGCAATTAATGCCAGAGCCGATCCCAAGCGCCCTTTACATTTGCATATTAGCTCATAACGCACAATTGCATTTCATTCAGGCTCCCTGGCTCAAAGGATACTTTTACCTGAATCCTCAGCCTCTTCCTTTCACAGCACAGGAGACTCGATTAACTTCAGGGTAAGCATTTTATTAACCAGAATGAAGTGTCAAGGTTTCCAAAAGGATGAGCACATGTTTTAGATTCTAGGCAATAGTGAGACCTGGAAATGTGTGATCCCCTTCTCAGGACTCCACGGCCTACCTGGGCGGTTGCACCCCACAGATTGAAAACCCCTGCTCTATAGTCACAAACAGTAATTATTTAAGGCCTTCTGATCTCTTGATTTTTCCTACAGTCCAATCCCAGCCCCTAGCAGCTCCTTTGTGATTAGCAGCAGCATTCCACACCTCTCAAGACAGACTACACTGCCTGACTGCCATTCTGCATGGTCTCCTGGCCACTTACAGAGCACCTGTGTGTCTTGCAGGTGTGTGAGGTTCCCTTTCCAAGGCACTTTCAGCTAGATGTGGTACACAGAAATACAAGTGAGCCCTCTCCTTCAAGTTCCACAGCATTTCCACCCTCTGCTGTCTCTGAGAAGGAGTGGGTAGCAAGTCCAATTGGCCATGGAGCCAGGTGATAGAGTCCCAGTGCGAGCCTAGAGTCCTCTCCAGACGGGTGTCCCTCAATAGAATGGGTCTCTCATTCCTTCTCTGTATTTCCCTCTTTTCTCAAAGTCTGTTCCTCTTACAGAGGTTTAAAAGTGTATGTGAAGAGTTCCATATAACTTGACTCCTCTTTCCTTCAAAGACACCTATGGCCCACCTACTGCACATCATGTTGAGGCTTTTAAAAATGACAGGATCAAACTGTGGTCTGCAAGAGCTCCCCCTGTATCTTACCTCTACCCCTAATTGACACTACAATACTTTTTTTCTTTCCAACACTGCTTCAGTGGGAATCCTTGGTGTGACTAAAGTCAGAATTCCGCCAGCTCCCTCCTTATTCCCTGTGAAAAGGGTAAGGCTAGGCTTGTCAATGATTCACCCTGTGAATTTATCCCTGACTCCTTTCACTATCAGGAGAAAATTATTCTGCCTACTGTCCAGTAGTGGCTCTCAACTATCAACTGGCAATTAGAATAAATAACTAGGTCCAACAGGGAAGTTCAAATCTGAATCAAATATAGGGCTTGCTCAGGAAAATATTGCAATAGGCAAAAAGCATGAAGGAGCACAAATGTGGTACATATGTTGTTTTTGCTTGTGTCCTTTTTAAACAGAAGAAATGTTGTAACAATCAGTTTTCTATGTTGAGCAAATTGTAAATACATCTATTTGCTCAGTTGTCACCCAAAGTATAAATAGAGTAAAACATTCCAGATTTACAGGTTAATAAAAAAATAAAGGGGATCTTTGTTTTTGGATGGCCAATTAAATTATAAGGTCTGCACTGCCATAAACAGAAATCCAGAGTTCCCTCTGCAACAGGCTACCTGTGCAGAGATACCAGGCTGAGTTAAGCAGTAGTCTTCTACACTTAGCCTGCACACAGGTGTACATGTGGGTGCAGAAGTGTTCTTGTGTAACCAGTGCACAAACTCCAGATCCACCTCAGCCGTCCTGGGTTTTGCCCGTAAACTAGGAGCCAAACCAATGCAAGCGCTTCTAAAGATATATGGTGCAAAATGCATTTATTATGCAATGTATGGGGCAGACCTTTGAGGCGTTAAGAATGTGAAGGTAATTCAAGTGTGGAGGATACGTTTTTGAAAAATATTTTATCCGTCCCTCAATCAACATCCGGCTACATTGTCCATCAGGAGTGTGGAGTTCGCTTTGTGGAGGATCAAATAGATATTACACCACTTTTAAGATGGATCTCTACCCGGCTAAACCCTGAATTAGAAATGAACCAGGAAATCCTCAGAGACTGTTTAGCGCTCGATTTCGGGTCCCGTATCCCCTGGCTGAGGTATGTTTACAAGCTATCAGTTAAACTGGGGTGACCAGAGTTGTTTAACTCCCCTGAGAAGCTGCTGAAAGGGGATTTTAAGTGGGTCAAGGAATCTTATAAGTTAATGGCTGATATGGTTAGAGAAGAAAGATAGCTGATCAAGCCGACTGTAAGAGCTCACCAATTGCTAAAAACATCATGTGCTATTGAGCCATACCTGAACGTTGTCACCAACTCAAACCACAGTTTTTTATTACTCAGATTCAGGTTGAATCAATTTCATCTCCTCCTTGCTGGATCCCCGGGAGTAGAAAAGGGAGGAAAATTTGGGGATCTGATCTTGTGATGGCTTTTCTGCTAAAGACACAATGCACTTTATTTTTTTTCTGGGAGCACTTTCTCCATATTCGAAAACATTCTATTATTCCTATTTTAAAAGACAAAGGCTTTATGCAAGTTAAACCAGCCCTCCTCTATCTGCAGCTGCTTTCGAATGTGTGGGAGATTTTTAATATTGCTAATTTTCTTACTGGTGGCAGTTAGATTAAAAAAGAAAATTAGATGGGAGTAGTCAACGTTATGAATTAGCCCGAATTAACTGAATTTAAGAATGTTTTAAAATGGCAATATGGTTTTTTATAAAGTATTTTAAATGAAATGATCATTGGCACTGTATGCACTTTAAGCTTGTATAGCCTTATTGTAATTTTATGGTTTTCTTAAAAAACTTTCTTTGATATGAAATGTTTAGTATGCTTTTATGGTTTTAATATAAACCGAATAAAGTACTTTTGACTGACAGTGCACAAACTCTTACCCTAACCAAACAGCTGTTAGTCCTTACCCTAACTAAACAGCTGTTAGTCCTTCTTTTTAAAGTCAAGAACTGGGGATTTATTACTCAAGTCTATTTCAGCAGAAGGTTAGAGTGAGTGTGATTCAATTAGTAAGACTTACTCATACTAGAATTCCAAATTAGGCCAATGCTAAATTTCAAATACACTGGCATGATCTATGTAACTGGTAGAGTTTAGCATTACCCTGATTATGCTAAATTCCTGAAATTATGCCATGTCACATAATAAGACTGCATTTCACAGCAAATTTATAGTGCGTTAGTGTGGGAACTATGCGAACCACCAGAATGCGAGTGGCTGAAGTTTACTGCAATTGTGTGTGCCATGCTATTTATTTAGTATGAAATGCATCCTCATGTCAAAACTTGACAAAATAATGCATATTGCGCTAACAAAAGACGGATTTGTATTTTGCATAGATACTTGTAAATTTGTGTAATCACTTGAAAGCAAATTTCGGAAATTTCATACACATCTATTCTGAATATCAAAGGTCTAAAATCATAAACTTTGGGGAGATTAAAGGGTCATAACTTGCTTCCTAATCATAAGCCAACTAGCAAGGTATATTGTTTACACACTCCATAACTGTGCATATTCCCAATGGTGTGTTGGAAACAGTTTAACGTGTCAAAAACAATCACACATCAGGCTCATGTCTTGGTGCAAGGTACCGCTGATACAATTCTGTTCCGTATCTACTTCACCATATCATATTGAATATGTGGGAGAAAGAGATAGACCGCCATGGACATTGAGCTACAGCAGTCTTAAAGAAATCTGTTTGAATCTGGCAAATCAAAATCCCAGTTTCAAACCATAGCACATCATGGAAGGGGTACAGTGGCACAATTATTTCCTTGAATTCAAAGACACCTATCCATACAAAGGCCTATGGTTTTCTTCTTATCCCCCCTGCACCATGGATTCATAAACCCATTGCCAAAAATTACCTGGCCATACTGTTTGCATTAATCTGAACCACCAATCACTGCACCCCATTGAGAAGCATATGTAAATGTTTTTCCTTAGATTTGGGTATAGTATCTTGTTCCATTTCACCAATCCCCACTGAAAAGATATCATTGGAAATGCTCACAGAACCATATTTGCGGTCCAATTAAACATTGAAACAATAGTGCCAAACATCAGAAGGGACCATACAGATGCTCATGCTTGATTACTGATCTCAATTAATCAATCAACTTTGTTTCAGCTTACAGAAATAACAATACAATACATAACACAAACTTGAGTTACAAAAATACAAGGGCGACATGCATATTAATACAATACCATAAGATTGTTTTGCTTCAGTACTAATACTAGGCCAGAGGTAGTCGTCCCTAAGTTGAGTAACAATTCTCTTGGGTTAAGATCCAAATGTAAACTTGATTACAAAAGGTCTTCCTAATACCTGTAGTTGTACATACAAATCCAATAAAGTGTTTAGGTCATAAGCTACCAAATAATGAAGAGCACTTAGCTCTACTAATTATTAAGAGAAACTAATGATCACACTCCCCTACAAAGGTATTTATCCAATAAAAACATACAATTAAGAGCAACATTAAAAACTTCACAACTTAATGCCAGCCACTTGTACAGGTAGATCACAAAACACAGGCATGCAAAAATAAACTACAGGCGTGAATCCATCTCAATTTGACACTAAGTCTGCAGGAGCTGAAGAGGCAATGGCCCAACAAGCAAATGACAAATCAGGATGTTGAGCATTATGTCCATAATGCAATTGGTCTCATTTTGAGGCATCACGAAATAAGGTTGCAGAGAGAAACATGCTTTTAGCACAAGAAATAACAATATGGATGGGGCACCTTTGCAAGCCCTAGAGAATCAGTCAGCGGGTGCATTGGACGCAGGTTCTACTGACACTTTATAGCAGTTAGAGCTCCTAGGGATCAAAGAATGAATGTATGGGGAAATTATGGTTCAAGTGCCTTGTTAGAAATTGGGGTCTCTAGTTGCAATGGTTTGCACTTTTTTCCAAATAGGGACCCTTCCTTCTAGTCAGGATAAGTGGATAAAATACTGAAATAACCCCTGCTCACCCGCTTGGTAGCTTGGCACGAGCAGTCAGGCTTATCTCAGAGGTAGTGTGTAAAGCATTTGCACATCACCAACAGCAATACAGTGAAAACACTACAAAAGGACACCAGTTTTAGACAAATAGCCAATATTATTTTGTGCAAACAAGACCAAAACGATAAAAAGCCAACATACAGTAATCCAAAGTATGTACTTTGCAAGATTGACTTTGAAATGCAGTTCCTTGAAGTCGGTAGCTCCGTCTGCGCACATCGCGTTGCGGAAAACAACAGAATCCAACAGTTCAGGTCGACCGTGTCGGTGTGGGCTGGCGTTAGTGTCAGCAGACTCATAAACAGGACTTTAGATTGCAGGCGATCGCCGCTCACACCAACCGTAGCGGTTGCGATGTGAAAGGTAGCAGTGCAGCATGCAGTGCCCCCAGGTCACGGTGCAGGCAGCGGCTCGGTGACAGTCGTCTAGCGGTGTCGGTGAGACCAAAGCTGCTGTGCAAAGGGACGCGTCGCTACTGGCGGGGCTGACAGGTCATGGTGCAGCGGCCATGTCAGTTGATGGGAGCTGCTGTCGGTCGGCCCAGACTGCAGAGTGGGACTGGGCAGTGCGTCGTGTGACTTAAGAGCGATGCTACCAAACCACGGTGCGGTCATGGGTATCGAGGTCAGCAGGCAGCGATGCTGTCAGTGAGACCAGGGCGGTGGAGTGAAGCAAGTCGGTGCAGAGTGCGGCACCCACAGGTCACGGTGATGCAGGCAGCAACTTGGTGGCAGCGGTCGTCGTCCCTATCGGTGAGACCAGGGTTGCGTTGCGAGGTGTAGCGGTGCCTTCTGTGGTGCCTTCAGACACGGAGCCAGCAGCGATGTCAGTGACAGTGTTGGCTGATTTCCCATCTGTGGCAACTCAAACCCATGGTTCCAGCAGCGTACCCAGAGGTAAGTCAAGTCTTTGCTGTCCCTGAGACTTTGTGAACAGGAGGCAAGCTCTATTCCAACTCAGCAACAAGTGAAGACAGTTCAGTGCAGTCCTTTCACTGCCCAAGGCAGAAGCAGAAATTTTTGTCCAACCCAACAAAGCAACAACCCAGCAAATGGGCAGTATTCCTCCTGGTAGTTCTTCCAGCTCTTCTTCTTGGGAGGTTCCTTGTTCCATGCAAGGTCTACATTTCTGGGGTCTGGGCCCCAATATCTATACTCGGTTTCTCTTTATTCTCTTGGGCAAAGAGTGTTTGTGCCCAGTCCAAACCAGTTTGGTCTGCTCTAGCCCAGCTTCTCAGGAGGAGGTGGAGACAGCATTGTCCAAGGCAGACCAGGCCCATTCAGGTGCAAGGATATCTCATCCTACTACTCTAAATGCAGCCCAGGTCAATTCACCCAGCACTGACTCACACAGGAAAGGCAAGACACACCTTGACCCCCCAAGTGGTTTTCTGAAGAGAATGCACATTCCCGGCCCCTGTCCTTCCAAAGCCAGATAGTCAATCCAAAATCCAGCAGAGGCACACAGGATGGCTAAGCAAGAAAATACCTACTTTATAAAAGTGGTATTTTCAAACACAGAACATAAGAATCATCTTAAAAAATAAAATATGCATTTCTACATTCTGAGTTCAGGCATATAGAACTCAATTTTTCTATCTTGTTCCAATGGGAAGATATACTTGTAAAATGTTACAGAGTATTCCCCATTCTATCCTATGGAACAGATAGCCTTTCAACAGTGAAAAATGAAATTGACTGTATTTCACTATCAGGAATGTCACACACATTGGGCCTACCTTAGGTGTGACTTACATGATATAAAAGGGAAAGTTAGGGCTTGGCAAGTAAGTGCACTTGCCAAGTCGACATGGCAGTAAAATCTCTGTGCTGGCAATGCAGTGGCAGGTCTGAGACCCCTTTGAAAGGCTGCTCGTGTGGGTGGCACAATCAGTGCTGCAGGCCGACTAGCAGCATTTGATATACTGGCCCTGGCACTCTCAGTACACTTTACTAGGAACTTATCAGTAAATCAAATATGCCAATCATGGAAACACTAATCCATAATCCAATTTAAAATAGGAACAGTTGCACTTTAAGACTGAACAGCAGTGAGAAAGTGCACAGAGACACTAAACCAGCAAAAACAGAGTCAAAACCGGGAGGTCAGAAAGCTAAAAGACAGGGGAAATACGGATGCCTTATTTAGAGTTTAGTGTGATGGATGCTTCTTCAAACCGTGTAGGAATATCCTATGCACTTTATTTCAAGTACCATAGGCATTAATGCACTTGTAATACAGCCAACAGGATAGACTGAGTATCCTGGCCACCGCCTTTAAATAAGGTTCTAAGTTGAGGTCATGGGGTTGGTGGTACTTTTCAGAGGGCAACACTGTGTGGACTATCAAAGAACAAATGTGATGTCCTAAGCAGAATGGGTGTTGGGCCTAACAATGGACATAACAAGAGTGAACAGCCTTCCATATCCTGCAGATTGTTTGGAGAAGAACAAAAGGAAGCGCACCACATAAGGCAAGGTCTCCTTGACATCTATCTACCTTGAATAATATTCACAAGGACACAAATATTGTAGTGTTTATGGATTATTTTTTCCATTTTCAAATTGTGTCTTTATAAGCAAGCAGTCTTTTTTGCCACTTTGCCTAGCTTTGCCCTCCCACCCAGACTAGGGAGGGCACCCGTGAGCAAGGCGGCTTCGCTGAAATGCGTAGGGTGCTTTTGTTTTGGCTAGATGCATTGCAAATAAATCTCTTTGGAGCAACGAGAAGGTGTTGGTGTTATTGCAGGCGAGGAGTGCGCGAGTGCTTGATTGCACAGTGAGTGTTATATATATGTATATATATTCACTGACAAAACCATAGGTTTCAGCCACGTTATAGTTAGTTATAGTTAGGAATTAGCATTTAAAAAACCGTAGCAATTCACTGAAAAAAACATTTGTTTCACACATGTTATAGTTAGCTGGACATTTCACTCATACAAAACCATTTAAATTCCCCCGTTATAGTTAGTTCAGCTAACTATAACTCGCGCACCGGCAATGCACTACTGATGATGTCACATATTACATCACTCATGACATGGTCAGTGACATCACTCATGACATCACTGATGACATCTCAAATTACATCACTGATGACATCATCCAGTGAATGTGTGCCTTTCTGAAAATAAATATGTTTTATATATGTATATCTAAAGGTCGATGCAAAAAATGATCTTTTGGAAGGGGGCTGCCTTGCCCCCTCCTGTGGCCTCTTATGGTGCCGGGGACCCCATCCCCCAGGCCGTTTAAAAAAATAATTTGTGGAGGGGGGCTGCGTGACCCCACTCCTGGGCCACTACTAGCCCCGGGGACCCCATCTCCGGGGCTTTCCCTCCTCGCTGGGGGCTGTGGGGGAGTACCCAATCCCCCCACGGTCCCAGCTGGCTCCCCGCATCCTGCAGGACCCGGCATTGCTTTTCCACTTGGGGAGCAGCTAACACACCAAACCCAAATTAAAGTAGCCCCGGGGGTGGTGGTCCCCGGGGCTGGGGGGCCTGAGAGCGCCCCACCCAATTTCCTGAAGCCCTGGGGGGTGGCGGTCCCATCATTTATTCATTGCCCGTTCAGTAGTTCCTTAGAAAATTACAAGTAAAATCATAGCGATATCTAGAGACGGAGTACAGCACGCATACGGAAATCCGTACAATTACGAGCACGAGTTGCATGCTGATTGGCTGTCAACTGTGCGTGAACACTCCAAACCAGGAAGTGTTGGCAGCCATCTTGTTCGTCGCTAGAAGCGACTCACAAGAATAAAGTAAAACAAAGTTGAGAAATAAGGAAAGGGGGCAGGGTAGAAACATCCTGGCCCTCTAGGCTTGCTCAGGGGATCGTACATGGATCTTTAGGCTCAATTGTTATTTTTTTTTAAATAAAAAATCGGGGGGTACGTGTATGTTATACTTACGCGGTGGAAAAGAGAAATGAAAAATAGAAGTCCGTTTTATTCATTAGGTCATAGTGGGGGGCTTGTAATTTGCCCCGAGCACCGGGGAACGCCACGTCTCTGTGGTTTTGTTTTGAAGTATGCGGGGGGAGTTACAATCCTCTTCCCCTCAGTCTCGGGGACCGACACCCCGACTATGCTTTTTTTAAAATATATATTTTTTTAAAGTGTGTTTTCAGCTCTCCCTCTTTCTCTCCCCGTACACGTCGCGGGGACCGCCACCTTCCTGGGGCAGTAATATGTAAAATGACCTTCCAGCCCCGGGTACCTGCACTCTCCGGGGTTTTTTAATGGTGGGAGGGGGTCGCTCTTCCCCCCTGCTGGAACCCTTGGTGGCCCTGGGGTCCACCATCTCCCAGGGTCAGTTCTTGCAGTGTCTCGGGGTGCGTACTTCCGGGACACTGCTGTTTGGTATGGTAGGGTGGTACTGTCGCCGCTTTCACTATACCACAGGCTTTCCTATTTGAAAAAGAGAGCAAGTTAATCTGTTCTCTCTTTCAAATAAGCAGATTGTTTTTCGAAAGAGAGAGCAGCATATAAGGTGATGTCTCTGATAAAGCAATGCGGGCTCACGAAGGATGCGGGGAGCCGTCTGCGATCGACGGGGCATTGGGGTAAAAAAAAAAAAAAAAAAGTTCTTCGTAAGAACTAACTTTACTGGTCAAAAAAAGAGCTATATTTCTATGATAGTATGTAAAACTTTCCGGGTTTTTTTGTGCACCAGTTGTACTTTCTACGCATGCGCAGCCTCGTTTCCAAGCCCACGTTTTTTTTCTTTTTCTTCAAGTTCGCCAAGCAAACATCTCCTCATTTCAGGTATTAAATTTGCCGCTTTCTTTTCCTGGGCCGTGTGTGTCATCCGCTGCTATACTTTTTTAATATATTAATAAACAAATTGTATCTATATTTATTTGAAATGTAGTGTCGAGGCCCCAAACGTTGATTAAATACTCCCTCCAGCGCCATTTTAGTAGTTTTCCTCCGTTATTTTTATTATACCTGTTACTTTCATTTTACCCTCCGCATATTTTCTCTGTGATCGATGAGATTTCCTGCCACAGACACCAGGGTGTTTGTCCTTGGCCTCCGATCTTATCAGACTTGGTTACACGTATACCCAGAAACTAATTTGAAGGACGTAAGCCACAGCCATTACAACGCGTGTTCGTCAACACAAAGACATTATTAAGATTATGCGTTTATCATGCGTGGTAAATGCATACTAGTTGTAAAAGCATGTGTGGTAATGCCATGTGCGTGCTAATGGCTTCGTGGTGACGATCAGGGGTTGTAATGGCTGTTTCCCCCCAGGACACTGCAGAAACTGGGTGTGGGCGTGGTGGACTCTAGGGCACCAGGCAGAGGGTCACGCAGCCCCTCTCATACAATATAGAAGTCTTTGTGGGGTTATTGTTTCCGTGGTTTGAGGGGCGTCATTGAGGCGCACACACTTAATTTTGTAGGGGGTAGGCATTGCATGGGGAAATGTTGCAGGAGGTTTGTAAATGTGGTACACATTGTTTCGTATTAGTTTGATTTCTTTACCATGTTGTAGTGTATCCAGAGAAAATATAACTCAGTACTATTCAATCCTAGTCTTGAACATCTTACTATAGTACTTCAACATTTTAAATTTTTTTTATTGTGGATCGTCACCCCCCACAAAGAAAAAGTAGTATGTAGGTTTTTTTATTAAGTTTTATTAAAAAAATAACTGTAAATGAAACTTAATGATAACTATATAATAAAGAACTAGAAAAATAACTTTAAAAAAACAATAGTATAAACAAATTGTGAAGTTGACTCCAAAAGACGTACGATTGGTAATCTGCAAAACAAAAAAGAAAATTAGAGTTTAGAATTATGTAGATGTGACTAAATGAGCTGAAGCATTAAAAGTCAAGGTAACACTACGATTTTACGTGTGCAGTGTGCCTGGTACATTTCATTTCTGTTATAGTGCCGCGTTCAAGTGGTTCAGTAACCCCTGTATACCAGGAGAGGGCCACTGTGCAACAAGCACCATGCGGGGAGCTGTAAACCTACCGTCTTGTTTCGATGTGCCTGTATGCCAAAGGGGACCACTGTTAAAGTGATTGTGGAGACAAGCACACCAAGGTTTGCGAGTGCGTTGAGGGTGATTGCAATGAAGAGTCCACAAGTACCACTGCAACCCCATCTGCCAGAAGGGGCTGGTGGTACTGTGTTTGCCAAAGGGTCAGGCTATTGCCCGGGAACAATAAGAACTGCGGCAGGCGGGTCAAGCTTAGGCATCGAGGTCTGCCCCTAACTGACCCCGAGGAATTTGGGAGGACGCAGAGGACGACGCTGCACCATAGCCAGTGTCTGGTTGAGAGTTGACGATAACCCCTGTCTGTGCGAGGAAGACAGACTTGTAGGGTCCACAAAGGCTGGAAGCATCTCTGATTACTGAGGAAAGCCAGCACCGCCACATGGGATAAAGAGCTTGCACCGGTCAGTACTGATTTGTGTAGCACAAGCCGCCCAACTTCTCTGAACAAACTAAAACTTGTTGATGCCTGCGGTCAGGGCACCCGTTGAGATGCTGAACGCTTCTGTGCTGCAGGAGCAGGTAAGGATTAAATCAGTCCTGTTGGGCGCCTGGGGATTAGTTGCTGAAGGTGCTGCGGCATCATAAAGACTTTGACTAAACCAAAGAGTCAAAGGGGAACTCTTGAGTAAGCCAGACTAGTGAGCATTACCTGCATGTGGCCCCCAGTGAATGGGGAATAACCCTAACCACAACGCAAGGACCAGAACAGGACAGGGATCTGACCGAGAAATACTAGAGCCCCGACCTCAAGGGTATCGGGTTTTGCTTAGGAAAGTCATTACTTCTTTGAATACATGGAGTTAGAAATAAAATATTTCTTTTTCATACAAAAATAAGTATTTGACGGGACATTGATTTATTGACATTGCTGGGTGCGCTTTAAGTGATTCTTGTTCACTAATCTGTTTTTACATTCCCCCCACCCCCACAAGGAAGCATTTAACTTCTTGTCTACAACTACTACTGAGAGTTAAGTGCAGAAGGGTACTGTGCCAGTTGCTTGAAATCTACAGTAAATTTGGCCCTCTTGACATCAGGAGTAAATGCCTCAACCACCACGATCGGGCCCAGTAGCCTCTATGTTCCCTAAGGACCTCAGAAAGGGGTTATGACCCAATGTTTAGTTAAATGAATTGGGTTTTACCATGGGTGCATTAAAGTACATAAATTAACATTCTGAAAAGAGTTTCCAAGTTCCATTCTACTGTGACCTATGTTCTGTGACTGAAAACAAGTCTGGTATGTGTGAAATACTAAATAATACATTCTGACTGAGATATTTCATTTTGTTTAGAATTGTAAGCAGCCCATTACGTTGTTAGGATTCCAAGTTAAACATGAATGCGGACTCACTGTATCCTGTGTAACATTGGGTGAAATTGTGCAATTGAGCAAAATGTACTCACTGGTATCTTGCTGAAAAATGTAAAAAGAGGGTATGCAACCTATCAACAGGAAACTGGTTTGAGGAGAAAATGTTTCTCTGCTACAGTTTTACTGTCCCTGTTACGGGCTAAAACACATGCAATGTTTTTTGCTGTAAAATTCCATGACATTTCCCAAAATGTGCACACTTTGAAAAGTTTTTGCTGTTTAAAACATTTATTAAGTCCTAACAGATACTAAAACTTCTCCTTACTGATGAAGCCAAGTGACACTGAAACATATCTGGGTTGCGTATGTGTTTCTGTGTGAGACTAGTAGGATTTCTTGCCCGACTTCTCATTAGACTGAACTGAACCAAATTGCCATGGTTGTTCTCCAGCATTATTGCCACAATTGTAAAACTGCTTCCATTGGTGTTCCTGGACGTCCAGTTTGTCAGCCCAAGACTTACAGTCAGATTTTTTTTTTCTAGACTTGCATATAGGCATGGGTATCAAACATGAGGTGACTGGGTTACGGGGCAACCTGGCTGTGTAAGCAATGCTGAGCTGATAGGTCAGTATGTGAGCTTCTTTTATGGTCTGAGGGCTGGTTTTTACTGTTGATTTGCCTGATATCAACTCACACGGGGACTGCTGAAAGCACAAATGCATAAAGTCTCCGGCACCTTGAAAACACCTACACAGCATGGGCCTCATTTATGAAAAGTGACGCATCGCTGCGTGAAAACAGCGATACGTCACTTTTCACTGCGCTCTCCCTGCGACATGATTGATGCGTCATATTTATAATATGACGCATCATGTCGCAAGGAGTTACAGATACGTCAGTATTTCTGACGTATCTGTAGGCGCAAAAGTGACGCATTGCTGGAGTGTGTCACAAAAGTGACGCAACTCCAGCAATGCTTCCTTTCACATGGGGAAAGCCCCATGTGAAAGGGCTTGCGTCAGTCTTACGCCTGCTGTGAGGCAGGCGCAAGATTTTGACGCAACAGCATCCTAAAAGTGAAATCTCATAGATTTCACTGCGTCACTATTGTGAGGCTTTTTGCGGGTGAACGCCCCCTCTGCATACGTTATACCTGACGCAGGTATAATGTAGCGCAGGGGTTTACAAAGTGACGCATCTGCTTAGATGCGTCACTTTGTAAATAGTGCGCATCAGGAGGTATGTTTTACGCCGCCGATGCGTCACAAAAAGTGACGCATCAGAAGCGCAAAACTCACGCAAGGCCTCATAAATGAGGCCCCATGTCTTTATAAGTTCCAAACATCCCGATTAGCAAATGCGGGCCACTACAGTAGCTATCTGATTCATTCATGGAGGAGACTTTTATTTAGGTGCTCAGGACTATTTTCTGTTCTCTTCCATCCCTACCGACACTGGTTGTGCTCAAATTACCTAAAATATGTTGCTTTAGCGGAAAGCTAACACAAAGCAGTTTTAATTCAGTTTACATTGTAGGAGTTTTTAGGAGTATGTCGCAGATCTAACTTTTTTTTACTTTACTCGGGAAAGTAGGTATTGATTAAACTGGTGATTTTTGGATAATGCAATTAATAATAATTTATGTTCTGGACAGAACCTTGATCTGTAAAATTTCCAGCAGCCTACACCTATCCATTATAATCCAGTTGATCTCACTGCTCAGTGGAGAACCGTGGAGTTCTATTTTTCTTAATTAAAATGGAGTATCGTGGTTTCCCACCACATTTTAAATATAATTGACTTTTTGTTCGATATAAACCAAAGGCAGCACGTTTTTTCCCGGCATTAATTTTACTCAGAAATGCCATTGAAATGTTTTGGACAGTGAATAATGGCGGTACTATGGACGAGCATCTGATGCTGAAGTCTAATTAACTTTAGATTGAAATTAGATGATTACATAAGATAAGAAGTAACAAGGCCCATCAGGCAGTAAGTACAGCGGCGCGACAAAATCAATAGTGGTATCAGATGCTCCATTTAAAAGAGGGATTTTGTAACTACAGTAGGAAAATGTTCAGACGTCCCCCAAGACAAAAGAAATACAATCTAAATCAGGATATAGATGCATAGCTCAGAAATATTATTCCATCATTTTATAATAGTAGCCGTTTAGTCACTATTTTAGCTTTCCATACTTTGTGTATTCACAAACTCTAGTAAAAAAAAATACATGTGTAAATTGTAGTTATTTTTATTTCAGGTTATTTGATTTGTAACTTAGCAAAGTCTGGTGCTGAAGTTCGTGAACCTGATTCTGGGACCTTTGCATGAGTGAAACAAACAAAGAAAAGAACATTTGTTTTGCAGAGGTCCTTTCAGATTGTATTTATTTATTTCGAAAAACATTAGCACTTTTATCAGAAATGCAGTATACGGTAGTTCAAAAGTACAGAAGTAGAAGTTCAACTGGGGGTTTATTTCAGGTTATGTGGGTTGAAGATTACACATATGATGGAAAAGGAGAAGCTACAAAAAAAGAACATACATACTTTATTATAATACATATGTGATATACTAAGCATTAAAGTAGGAAGAGTAGGAAAGGATGGAATTGAGTTAAGTTTTTAAGATATGCAAGTTCACAAATGAGAAGCTGAGTTTCAGAGTAATGATAAAGGCTGAAAGGGACAGCATAAATCTAAGGTAAAGAGAGAGAACATGCCAGTGAAGCATGCCAGATAACATGGCAATAGTGAGAATGTGCATATGCGCGAGTGCTGGCCAGTGACGGGTGGGCCAGCTAAGACTCTATAATAGGGAACTCCCAGCAGAGAATAGTTTGGCACAATTCCCCTGTTGCCTGAGGAGCCCCTCGTGGTAACAGGCACAATTTCTCTCTGGTACATAAGACTGCTAATGCTGCCCCTCAGTTTTTAATAAATCTGGAAAAGCTAAACCTTTTTGTGGAGTTGTGGACCATTTGGGTTTGCAGCTTTGCTCCCTCCTAAACACAATATAAAAGTCCAGAGGGTGAGAGAGAAGAGTGTTTCAGCAAGATACAGAGGAGTTAAACCATGAATTGATTTGGAAATGGGCAAAAGACGTGTTTTTGATTGAAAGCGATTGAGGCTGGGTGAATTGAGGTGGCGTTAATAAAGAGTGAAACGCCCTTCATTTCACCTCCTAGAATTATAGAATAAAGCAGTGGTAGGCAGTGCCGTGTTAACGCATGGGCATGCTGGGCAGTTGCCCAGGGGCTCCATGGGCGCTGGGGCCCCATAAAGACCAGAATTTAACTCTTATTACCGATTGAAAATTTTTATTCCTGTGAGTGGTTGTGTAGGCAGTGCCCACTGCACTGCTTTGCCAGGGACCTATAATGCTGTTAAAACAGCCATGTTGGTAGTAATAGGATTGAAAGAAACATGGTACCATTTTGTGTTCACAAGCCAGTGAAACCAGCCCCCCTTCCTCCTCCCCCCAGCAACAGGGATATTCTACATCAGAGGGTGCTTCTGTGAGCTGTTTAAACTGTGTTTACTAGGGCCTGTGCACTTCGTTTTTTGGCCAGCAGAGGGAGTAAAGTTTTATTCAAACAGTATTGTTAGATTTCAAGTAAGTGAGGCCTTTACCTGCAGTAGTCCAAAGTGTGGATTGAGCCTGTCTGTCTCCTAGGAGATTCTGAACAGGAAAAGCAGCTTCCAACTCCCTGGCCAGCAAACCTTGTCTGAGGTGTCTGTGACATTATATGGTCTGCTAGTGGTTGATACATGTATACACTGATTGGTGGTTTTATCCGGTGTTTCTATTTGATTAGGGTTAATGTCCTCATTGGTTGGGTATTTGAGGGTTCCTATTGGTTTCTGGGTCTGTGATTCAATCATTGTTGGGTTGGGACTAGGGCTAGGGTTAGGATTTCTATTGGAAGTAGAGACTAGGGCTTCCTGTGTTATTGGTTGTTGGGAGTAGGGTGGGACTAGAGCTAGGGTTAGACCTTTAATTGGAAGTAGCGAATAGGGCTTCTGGTGGGATTGGTTACTCGACTAGTTTTGGGACTAAGAGTAGGGTTAGGTGTTCTATTGGATGTAGGGACTAGGGCTACCTATGCCATTGGTTGCTTGGACTTGGGTTGGGACTACTGGTAGGGCTAGGGCCTTTATTAGACGTAGAGATCAGGGGTTTTGAACTGATTGGGTGCTTGGAATAGGGCTAAGATTGGCTGTAAGGTCCTGGCCTCCTAATGGTTCTAGATTTTAGGGTTAGTGTTTTGATTGGATAGTGTTAGGGCTAGGGTTCCCATGGGCTGAAGGGGTCACCTGATTACTAGGGCTATAAAAGGTTAGGGTTAGGGCGTCTCGGCCCGGGCGTCGAGGCGAAGGGCAGAGAGGACAAGGGCAGTTACCTGTTTGGGCCTATTTAGGGCAGAGGGGACAAGGGCAGGTACCTGTTTGAGCCTGTTAAGGGCAGAGAGGACAAGGGCAGTTACCTGTTTGAGCCTTTTCGAGACTGGGCGGGACAAGGGCAAGATATGCTGCCCATTTTCCCATTTCGCAATACCCAGCCCACACCATCCACATCCACAAACAGAGCAACACACTCACACCAAATGTACACCACGCACAACACTATGCACAGATTAATGTACCAGCATGCACCACAAACCCAACCAAACCACATCTACACACCCTACTATCCCAACTACCACACATATCCACCATCACCTACAAACAGTGCACAACTCTATCCTATACCACTAACCAATACACTCATCACTAACACAACGCCAATCAACACCATACATACCTACATCCCATTCAGACACACTCTCCCTGCTGTAATTACACCTAACAGACCACCTTTTATCACTAAAAAACATATAATCATCCTTCCATCAGTTGTCCAACAAAGAGCCTCCTCCCCCCTTCTACCATAATAACAATAACGCACAACACACACACTGCACACCACCACACTTTGTAACTCCTGCAACAAACCAGTCTAAGATAAACTGTAGTGTAGTTCCTATTATCCCAATAGGCTCTGCGCATTGGAATAATATCTTCAATAGTATAGACCTAGGGCAGAGGTTAACTAGGTCTTCTACCGACGATATTAGACTTAAAGTTTTGTGTTTGCCAGCTAGCTCAGAGTTCACTAGAAACTTTCTCGAATAGGCAAGGAGGATTTTAACCTCCCTGGATAGACAAGAAGGGATTTAGTTTCTGACAACCATAGAACATGACAACTTTGCTCTCCCCTAATCAAGAGTGTATCTCTAGAGTCGTGTGAAAACAATAGACAACTTATTTTACTCAGTCAGTTCAGTGCATTCTTAGTTTCACCAGATTGTAGAGAAAAGGAAGAGACGGGCGTGTTCAATAAAAAGATGTTATTTATTGATCAGTCTCTTTTCTCATACAAGAGAAATGAATCGCTATTATTGCAATACTTGTAGTTAAGTAAAGTGCATACAGTAAAGACAGAATTATAAAATAATACTGTAAAAGCATTGATATGGTTTCTGAGCCATATGATACTTTAAAATGGATAAAATAGATACATACATATATACATTTGACTAATCGTACTCAACTGGTGCTTCTAACCACGCCTACCCCAGTGTACCTGACCTAAGCCTAATACGTGGGCGGGAGTAGATAAGTAGCAGTTTAAGTTAAGTTTGCTTTGCCAAGCGACTGATTCGAGAATTCTCTGCAAGGGGTTATTCAGTTCTGTACTTGAGATCTAGAATGATGGAGGGCTGGTATCTCTTATCCCAGGTCTTGATATTCCAGCTGCCTGCGAGGGCTGCTTGGAAGCGCCGGAGATGGATTTCTCAGCAGGAGAAAGGCAGCGTCTCGTTCTCAGCGCGTCAGGAAGGCGGGGCAGCGCCTGTGGGCTTCGCTCTCTGCTGGGCTCCTCGGCACGTCTCGCTGCTCCGATCTCGTCACCACCGCATGTGTTTGCTTAAGGCAATGTTGGTAATATTTATACCTGAAAGGTGCCGAGATTGACGTAAGGATGGACATAAATACGTCAATAAGGATGTCATATGAACGGGCTCGTTCGCACATTCTTTTGCTGAAGTTCTCGGTGAAATCAAAACAATGGTTATGGGAATTTCCCAGGTCGCTGTAGGTTTGATTTGTTTTGAGAACTCCATATGCCTTATCAGGGGCTGGAGGAATATCGCTTGTCTAATTAGATGGCATGCGTTATGACCTAATCAGATAACGCGCTTCTGTGCCGTGGTGTGGCTTAATCAGATAACGGTTTTTGCACCGTTAGATGGCTGCTAGTTAATTATTAACCAGACCAGGGTCAGGAATAGGGGAATCGATACAGTACCTATAGGAATACATCACACCCACTCCACGTAGACTATGTCCATATTTACAAATCTTAGGCATAGTGAAACCAGTAGCGTTTGTGTATACCGTACCACTCCAAAATACATTCATATGTATTCTGAAATTTGGAATTATAAAATATACGAAACACAAGCACATGCTTATCACGTGTACGATATGCACAAGCAGTCTAATAATGCTAAACATATAATGCATATTTTTAAATTCAGCATGAATAAATGCGAAAACCACACATGAAATGGCTCTTAATACAGAAAAAAGAATGCGAGACCATTTCATCACAATCATAAAGTTATGTATAATAGTGCTAGAGGATAGCGAATGTCTCATGACTACCTAAAATAGAAATTTAGTTCTCTAAGAATAATGTCTACTTTAAGCAGAAGATAAGTGTCCCAAAAATCGTAAATATTTTGGAATTGGGGAAAAAGTTCTTTCAGTCTGAACAAAATGATGAGAAAAAATGTTCATATCGCTTTTCTTTAAAAAGTTGAAGGCCAAATTCAGGATGTGGGGAACTCCGAGTGCTAGTTTGCTCAAAGTTATTCCTGCTGCTCTGGTGAAAACATCATATCATTTAGACTGTTGAAAAAACTGTCAACAGCTTCTTGCGTAAGTTCCACTAATTCGGAAAAGGTTGTTACCATGCATTCATGAGCCTGAGCATGATTGCCTCCATTGATGTTTTGATCAGCATAGCTGACTGAAGGTCGTACCTGATCGATGCTGCTTTCATCTTGTACTTCACTACCCCTCAATCGTAGTGGTGAAGTCTCCACGAATGCCGTCATCAGGATTGGTAGCCGCTGGGGACAGCACAATGCATGAGCCGTTACCGGACCCAACAAGGTATCTGCGTCCATTGGCACATCCGATTGTAGTGCCAGACAGGTGTCCAACACGCATTCTTCGCCGCATAGCAAGCACCTTAATACAGGCATAACACAACTTTGCCACATTGGTCTAAATGAAAGAGACCAAGTCATGTTCAGGTCTCTAAGCCGGGATAGTCCAAGGATTTTAGTTACCCGGTCCCGGTAGCCAATGGCTAGGATCATTTCTTCCCTTGTCGCAGGTGTTTTGTCTGTGACATGGTTTGCCATAGCGAAATAACAGGATCAAAAATAGAATACCCGCTACTAGTCCCAAAAGGAGTGGAAGTCCGCCAAAAATGGAATGGACAAAGTCTGGAAAAATACCCAGGATGGCTTTGAATGGAGTTAAAGCACCCGAAAACACTGCTTTAAATACACTGGAGACACCAGTGGTATCAGAAATATTTAAGATTTCGTTCAGTATTTCTGCGAAATGTATGGGGGAATTAGTTGATAATAATGAATGAATCTCTTCTGTTGTCCTTGCAACTTGGAGATCATACGTTTCTTTTGATGACGTGAGCCTGGTCGGCGTCTGTAGGAGCACAGTCTTCATTCTGCTTAAAGTATCTATTCGAATAGAAGCAATTTTCAAATCGGGCCATAACCTTGCCTCCCTGTCTGGAGAATCGTTCGGGAACAAAACTCGTTCACAGCACATGACCTTCCTAGTCACGGTTCTGAGATAAGGTTTTCCGGGCAGCAAACTACAACATCTGCGATCTACTATTAGAATGTAACTCCCGTTCGAGAGTCTCCTAAAGAATGGTTCTATTCGTGTTGCAGGTGTGCCTAGCTGGTAACATGAAAGGTTATTTGAAGTCCCTTCACAGGCTCCGTGCAAACTAATACCCTGACACAGAAGTGTACCACTTAGTGATCTTGCACAATTATCGCCACTGAGAAACACTTTCTGGCCTTTATTACTTACACATTCGTGTGTATAGGGCAAGTTCCATATTGACTTAATGTACCCTTTACCCAACCTTTCATACTGGCCTGCCTGTATATATTTTTGGCAGTATTGAAACTGGAAAGTAGTTATCGGAATATTTATTATTCCATCTATTATCCATTCAATGACAGGTCGTTCTGACATTGTCAATGGTAATCTCTCAAGTTTTTCAATGCTCAGAATTGTATAGTCAGCACCCTTCTGTGCCAAACTGATTTGTTTATCAGTAAGGTTAAAGATATTAAATAATGACGTTGTGTTGATTAAACGCCAAGGCACATAGCCAGAACGCAGATTTTGTAACGTCCAGCCAAGCTGTACAATAGAACGCAATTGGGACTGACCGTGTTGTAACATCAGTAAGTCTTGCGATATTATATCGATTGCTGAAGACACAATGCTGTCCAGAGAATATATTCTGGAGGACAGAGTCATTAACCCATTGTCCACCACAGAAAGTGATTTTTCTAAATTAATACGGTCAATTTCCCGTATTTTTTCTGCTGTCTCAATTTGAGTTACTTTCCAAACTTTGTTATAAGCTGCATATATAGAGGCCGCTATGAAATGTTTTTGACGCTGTTTGCGTGGTCCCAATATGAAATCACGCAAGTCAGCACCTTCTGTAAGTAAAGTTAGGTGTTGCTTAATTTCAGCCAGTGTGGACGTTTGCAGCCATTGAAGGCAGAGCTTGCCCACGCTGTAGGTGGTTACTATCCCTGGATGTTGTCTTTGGGAATATCTAGGGTCTGGCCTAGTCAATGTGAACCCCTGACCACTAGCGCACCACACGCAGCGCTTTTACTCTCAGCGCGAACTTGATTGCTGCTCTCTTAGAGCTTTTAAATATCCCGTTATTGGCATTTGTGTTTATTTTATTTAAACTGTTTCCCCTGCTTTTAATTTAGTTGGCCCACGCCTACCTGTAATTGTATCCTCTTACACGCACTCTAATCGGTGGAACCACCGCTCTTTGCGGGTCCCTCGCCCTCGTTTTTGCTGGCGGCCATCTTTGGTTGGGGGAAGAGGGTGCACGCGCTAGTCCTCTCTCTAGGAGGCGACTAGGGCTTAAATCCTGCCATGTCCACGCGCAGGGGAGACGCGCAGCGGGGATGCCGGAATATCGCCGGAGTTTCGCCAGAGTCAAGCCCGTCTGTGCCCGTCCGGGCCCAGACGGGCTCAGGGCATGCCACGCTGCTCAATCCATCTAGACCTCTTGCCCCCTCCTACAGGTATTCACGGGATTCTCTGCTCTCGCTTCGCGCGCCTAAACATTCTAGCTGCCGCTACTACTGGGTTGAGGGTACTGTCTTTAAACACTGTCTTGGGTGTCGTCCGTCTAATAGTTGTGTGAACCCAAATTCACTCACTATGGCTCTGCTTAATTGCAGATCACTGCCTTGTCACGCTATGGAAATACACTCCCTCCTTTTGGACCACTGTCTGGATGTGCTATTCCTGACGGAAACGTGGTTGACTGCGTGTTCTGGTCCCGACATTGTCAATGCTCTCCCGCCGGGATACCTCATCTTCCATCTTGATAGGCCGGATGGGAGAGGGGGTGGAGTGGCCATCGTCTATAGAGACACATTCGTGTGCAAGGCTGTAGACTGCGGCATTATCAACTCTGAAAGCTGTCATTTTTCCCTCGGCATATCTTCCTCCGTTTCCATCTCCGGTCTCCTCGTGTATCGGCCTCCTGCGACGCTGGGGAATTTCGTTGACTCTCTTATTGAGGCCATTATCCCATTAGCTGCTGCCTCGTGCAACTTTGTACTTCTTGGGGATTTCAATCTTCACTTTGATGACCCCAATGATGTAGTAGCAAGAGATTTATTGAGCTCGCTTGGTGCACTTGATCTTCATCTCGCTCATTTGGGAGCTACTCATAACAGAGGTCATCAGCTTGATGCTGTTCTTGCTAATACTATCAACCTGCAAGCCCTCCAGATGTTGGCCCTTCCCTGGACGGATCATCATCTTATTCCATTCAGCTGGTTGTTGAGGAATCGGGGAGATCTCGTACCTAGACAACATACTGTGGAACAACTCTGGTCGAAGCTGCCGGTGGACAGCTGGGTGGAAGAGCTAGCTATAACTTGCCCTGACCCTGTAGATGACCCCAACATTGCTGATCAACACCTGGGCGAATGGCTCACTAACTCTTTCGACCAACTGATTCCTAAAAAAAGGAGGCTTATCAGGGAGAGAAGAATCGGCTCTGCCCCCTGGTACACCTCGGAACTTAGGAGTTGCAGAACTTCTTGCAAAAGGCTCGAACGTGCCTGGAGGAGAAAGCAGACGGAAGAAAGCCGGGCTAACTATAAAAGAGAGATGAGGAAATACAAAAGTGCACTGAAGGATGCTAAAAAGAATTTCTTTAGTGATAGGATTGAGAGGGCAAGTAATTCTCCAAGAGAATCGTTTAAAATTTTTAAAGAACTTTTGAAAGCCCCGGTCCCGCCAGTCGTGCATGCTAATCCTAAAGACAAATGTGAGGAACTGGCGAGTTTCTTCCACTCAAAAATAGATAAAATATTATCCTCTCTGCCCGTTATGCCTCAAATCTCTGAGCCGGCTTCTAGTTCAATAAGTTGTCTGACCGAACTTGTTTCCTTTGGCCCCTTCTCGGAAGAGGAGGTTACAAAGGTCCTGTTGGAGATGAGGAGTGGATCTCCGAGTGATCCAGTGCCTATGAAATATCTTAAACTTGTGGCTAATACTTTGTCAACTCCGCTGACCAACCTTATCAATCTTTCTCTCTCTCATGGCATAGTGCCACAGAGATGGAAAAGGGCAGTGGTAAAAGCCTTATTGAAAAAACCAGGTTTGGATCCCTCCAACTTGAACAACTTCAGGCCAATCTCGCTTCTGCCGGGGTTTTCTAAAATCGCCGAGAAGCTGGTCAACCGTCAGCTTTCCTACCATCTTGAGTCCAACCGCCTGTTGGGAGACTCCCAGACTGGTTTCCGCCCCGGCCAGGGAATGGACACAGCCCTGCTGGTGGTAGTGGAGGAAGCAAGGAGCACTCTTGATACAGGAGGATCAGTGGCAGTGATCCTCCTGGACTTGAGTGCTGCCTTTGACACCGTGAGTCATCAGGTGCTCCTCCAACGCCTGTCAGAGGTAGGTGTCTCAGGGACGGCCCTGAAATGGTTGGGATCTTTTCTCTCCAACCGTTTCTACCAAGTCTGGGAAGGAGCAGAGCAGTCTTCCCTATTCCCTCTTCGTTGTGGAGTCCCGCAGGGCTCATCGTTGAGCCCTACCTTATTTAATACATACATGACTCCACTTGAAAGAGTGGTAGCCCCTTCAGGGTTGAAGATCATCAGCTATGCTGATGATACTCAGCTGGTGGTGGGCCTCACTCAGCTGGCGGAACAACCCAATGTGCTACATGACTGCCTGGCCAATGTTTATCGTTGGATGTCCAACTCTGCCCTAAAGCTCAATGGAGGAAAAACAGAGCTGATGCTCCTGGGTAACTCCAGTCCCTCCATTATTGCCAGCTGTTGGCCCCGGTCTCTTGGCGATCCACCATCCCCCAAGAAGGAGATCAAGTCCTTGGGAGTATGGTTGGAGGAAGATCTGTCCTTTAGGACTCACGCCAGGAAGACCGCGGGGGTCTGCTTCGGTCTATTGAAGTCAGCCCGAAAGGTGTTACCACTGCTTCCGGATCCAGCTAAGAAGCTTTTGATACGTGGTTTAATCCTATCGAGGCTCGACTACGGGAATGCCCTGTTTCTCGGCGCCCCCAAAGCGACCTTTAAAACCCTCCAACAGGTGCAAAACGCAGCTGCCAGAGTCTTGATGGAGATCCCCAGAAGGCAGTCTGCTGCCCCGGCCCTTAAAGCGCTTCACTGGCTCCCTGTGAAGGAGCGGGTGAAATTTAAGGCGCTGTGTACGGCCCATAAAATTCTACATGGCAAAGGCCCCCCCATCCTTTTTAATATGGCCCGTCCTTATAAACCTCCACGCCTTTTGCGCTCGGACCAAAAACATCTTTTGCAATCAGCGAGAGTGAGGAGAGCTCGTACTGGGGGCAGGCGTTTCTCGGTGCAGGTGGCAACTCTGTGGAACTCTCTGCCCCTTAAGATTCGCTCAGAGCCCAAGATCCTACTATTTAGGAAACTTCTCAAAACCTACCTGTTTCCACAGTAGTGATTAATCGAGTCTCTCCTTCTTTGGTCTATCGCGCCGGGATGCCCCCGGGTAAGCTGAGCGCGTTATAAGTTTCATATAATAATAATTGTTCAGGAATCTGTCTTGACAGTTATTTGTATCTGTGGGCCAGATCAACCATTCTTTCCATTCAGTATGTGTTCTGTTTTGGTTTAATATATGGTTTACGTCTATCTCATCATCTATAGAGCTATTAGTGTTCATTGTTGGCTTTGGAATAGATGGTTTGTTCAAATCTTTGATTTTGGCTAAGCCAAGACAGGTAGTTTGTTGAATAGTGTCATTCAAGAATATAATTTGTTCTGGGATCATGCAGGCTCTAAACAATGATTCTATACCTTGTACTTGCCAATCTCTTGTACCCCAAACAGTTTTTGCTTCAATATTATTGTTCCAGAAATCAAACCCAAATGTATTCATTTGTTCAAAGAATGAATCGGAATATATCAATTTTGTGTTTGTAAGCATGGTCTTCATACCTGTCTTATTTGACAATTTGAAATAAAATGTTTCTGCATTACTTGTGTTAAACCCTGAAAAGTATGAATATTTATCATAAAATGTTTTTGAGCTGTCTTTTGGAGGAGTAGCACAATGTTCCCATTGGTTATAATTTAAAACATTTCTAGGTTGAGCAGATTTATGTAGATAATGGTTACCATAGTGGTTATAGCAGAACATCTGATCATAATTAGACGAACCCTGCAAATAATCATGTTCTGTAAATTTAGCAGACATCACAAGATCAGACATCATATCATTAATACTTTCAAAGTCCCAATCATCAGCAAATGTGCTTGGTTTTACAAAGTCACTCAATGAGATCTTGAATTGGTGTGGATACTTCAGGATTTCAACCGGACCATAGATTTCATAATCAGTTTTGTCCCATGCTACACCGCCTGGTATAGGATTGGCTGTGAAGTTCACTGAAGAAAGTTCTCTTTTCTCGATGTGTGAAGATGTGTGTGGTTTAAGGACCAAGTTGATTTTCTGGCTTGCTGTGTCCATTTTAGCATATTTTCCTTCAATGAAATGTCCCAAGCATAGTACTAAGATGAGCCAAAGAATGAGGATAAATGCACCAAAGGCCATCCAAAATTCAATCCATGGAGAGATCAGATAGGTTTATTTCAGCTGTTGAAAAAGTTCCTTAGCTTTGTCTTTAAAAGTTTTTGTTGATGGCTGTTTTTTTGCTTCACTCAGGTCTTCAGATGAATCATCGAAGTTGATGAAGTAGCCGGATGCTGTTCTGTCAATTGTTCCAATTGTTTTTGGATTTTGCTTTGTTTCATTAGCAAAGTCTGCAGTTACATCATCATAGGTTGTTGTTTCTTGATTAAAAGTTTTAATTTGGGTTTTAAGAGGTTCAAGCTCCATTGCTTTGTTGCATAGTCCTTGTTGATTCACTGTAGATTTCCCAAATGTGATCAATCTTCCAGTTTGAGCCTCGGGAGTCCACTTGGCCTACTGTTTGTTATCGGCCACATGATTGTGGTTTAACCAGGTCGATGGATACAACTCGGTTCTCCTTTTTACCAGCAAGGGGCGGTAGTACTACTGATCTTGTCCCGTTGATAGACAAGACAGGAACTGCTTTTCTGTAAGAAGGCCCAAATTCCTTCTTTACCGCGATCTTCTCTCTGACTAGATCCCCGACTTTTGGAATCCAGACAGGCCTTGCTGGGACAGGTGGTTTCTCTTCAGTGGTTGTTGGCTGTTGTTTCAACTTTATGTTGCTCAGGTCTTTTCTTGTTTCATTTAAGTCCTGCAAAATAGCCAAACGATCTTTGATATCAAAGCTTTTGTCTTTAACCACTGAAGTCTGACTATCAAGATCTTGGATCATCATTCTAGTCCCGAACAATAGTTCGTACGGACTGAACCCTTTCAGAGAATTCCTTGGCAGGTTATTTAGACTACGTTGGACACTTATTAAATGTTTGACCCACCCAGCACCCGAACCTAATACCTTTTCCGTTATAGATTGCTTTATGTCTTGGTTTTTTCTTTACACCATGCCGTATCCCTCAGGAAGGAAGTGAGAAGAGTCCCGCTATGCTATGCTCATTTGGTCATGCTTCTCTTTAAGCCTGAGCTTAACCTGCAGCTTGATGCGTCGGTGAACAGAACAGTAGCGACTTGCATGGGCCTACTTCGGGCCTTACGCAAGATTTTACCTCTTCTCCCTGAAAATGCTAGAACAGAAGTAGTGCGCAGTTCTATCCTTAGCCGGTTAGATTACTGCAACGCACTACTCCTGGGGGCCCCAAAACTTCTAATTTTAAAACTACAGAGGATACAAAATATGGCGGCTAAGCTGGCTCTAGCGCGTCCTCGATCTGCCTCTTCCACAGGAGCACTGGCTGATCTCCATTGGCTACCTGTCCAGCAGAGAATATTGTTCAAGTCAGCTTGTCTTGTTTTCAAGGCCCTGCATGGACAGGGGCCAACGCCGATCCAAAACCTGTTTTCCTGGTACTGCGCTACTAGATCATTAAGATCTTCCTCGCCGTTCTTAGTGACGGTCCCGAGGATAAATAGAGTGAGGATGGGCGGCCGGGCGTTTGGCTTTACGGCCGCTACACTTTGGAACTCACTCCCGTTGACATTGAGGAGTACACAGGATCTCCCCTCTTTTAAAAAGGACCTGAAAACGTTCTTGTTCCCAAGGAAAATGTAATGATAGACCTGTTGCAGCACGGACGCAGTCTCAGCGCCAGGGTACCCTTTGGGTGGCAGTTGCGCTTAATCAAGTAAATAAATACAAAATACAATAAAGGGAACACATTTTTCAAAACGTAGCATGCTCCTAGCGTATATGCCATTATAGACCTGCAAATCCTTGTATAACAGTCCAGACGTCAGCCGAGCGCTGGGGTCTACATCATAAGTGAAAATTAGTCTTCTTATGTTAATATAACGCTTTTTCCTGATGGGTACATTCTTATTGTTGTTGTTTTTCTGGAGCGAAGTGCCATGGCAATAGTCCTCCTTGCTCGCCACTGCGATCTCTATTGCAGTCTGGGCAGTTTTTTACAAAAATGTGATGATGCAGGCTCATGCCTGGCCACCAGTACACTGATTGTAATTCTTCCAGAGAATCTTTTTGCTTAAGGTGTCTGAGACCCTCACCCATATGTGCGTCTGCTATTAACAAGCCTCTCCTGTCCGTGTTTGGAATTACTCTATCCCCCACTCCAGGGATTTGAGCAAAAGGGACTGAGTTTGCATCGATTATGTATGTATAATTGAGTGGATAATTGATCGGTAGCGCTGAGCAGTCGCCTTTTGATGACGTTTTCACCGCCAGCACAGTTTCACCGTCAATGTGTTTTACTGTACGCTTTTTTGTAGCTACGGAAGCCGGTTTAGTTGCTCCCACTGTGGCTGTCTCAGCCAATGAATTCCCTGCAACGTGAACGCCATCACGCTGATGACTCAGTGAATGTATCACGTGAGTTTTTGGTAGTTCTTTCTTTAAAAGAACTAATTGTTCCCAAAGTGCTTTCTGCTTTATTGTGGCACCTGTGTCATCTTTGTAACCGTTTTGAATCCATTTCTGCAAATCGTTATTGTATGATTTGACGCAGTAATACGAATCGCACACAATAAGTGTCGGGAATTCGCGATCGGCATTATCTAGCGCCATTTTTAATGATATTATTTCAGTTTGTTGTTCTGAATTATTTTCCACTGAGTGTGTTTTTGTAAGTAGAGGTCTTAATTTACCTCGCGCCACACTTCTTTTACAATTTCGCATGTGGCGTTGTAAGCCAGCTCTCCCCAAACTGAGGGTTGAGCATGCCCGTCTGTATATATTACACAGGCGTACTGTCGTAAAGGCAGAATGTCGATTGGCAGAGGGTATTCTCTCTCATATTCTAGATATTTTAATTCTTTCATTTCTGGGTCAAAATAGTATTTTACTTTGTCTGTAGCAACAGAATTTACCCATTGTATCCATTCTGGATTTAGTGCAGTTGTCGGTAAATTACATGGTGTTGTTAATGCCTCAAAAGCTGATTCTGCTGTTCTGACTGTAACCTGTCTACCGTCTGCTTGGTATTTTTCTTTTGCTACAGCTGTTTGAACCGCATGAACAATGTTTTCTTTAATGCTGAACCTTTTTTCAGCTTCTGTGTACAAATGTGATTTGTATGCTATTGGTACCTTCTCTCCCTCATTAGAGGTCAGGTATGTGAATCCGCATCTTCCTGGGATTACTCGAATCACAAGGTTGCGTGTGTTGTCACGTGTTTGTAGTTTTGTTTTAACTAACATATCTGTTTGTAAGGATCTCAAAATTTCTGTGTGTTTTTGAGTCCAATTGATTCTTTTAAAATCTGGTTTTATTAGATCATAGAGAGGTTTAATTCTCTCTGCATAATTTATAATGTAAGTTTTTCTGAAATTTAGGAAGCCTAGAATTGATTGTAAGTTTTTCAGTGTTCTAGGTGCTTGGATTACAGCACATTTCTCTAGGAAATTGTCGGCCAGGCTTTTGCCTTCACTTGATAGTTCATATCCTAAAAACAGGACTGTTAGATGGGCAATTCTTGACTTTTTAAAGTTGAATTTGTAACCCTCTGCTGCGAACCAAAGTATTATGGTGTTCACTCTCTTCAAGTGAGTATCCAAGTCATCATCTGTTAGATAGATGTCGTCGACATAAGATAATGCTTCGTCATCATATGTTTGTAGTAATTCTTTTACTCTCGCTGAGAATAATCCTGGGCTGTTTTTGAACCCCTGGGGCAAATGACAGAAATTTTTTTGCGTGCCATTTATTGAGAACGCCGTCAAATATCTGCTCTCTGGTGCTATATTTTGACAAAAGAATCCATTAGAAATGTCTAAGGTTGTTTTGTATTTTTTGCGCACTATGTTATTCATTAGTGCAGCACTATGCGAGTTTTGTACCGCAAATGTTTTGCAACATGAGTTAAGGTGTCTGTAGTCCAAAACAAGACGATATGAATTGTCTGGCTTAGAGACAGGAAACAAAGGGTTGTTCATTTGTGAGGTGCAAGTTTCAATCACCCCCTGGTATTCAAGTTGATCTAGGATCTCTTTTACCTGTTTTTTAGCTTCTTGCTTAATCGGGTACTGCCTCTGTGCAGTAGGTTGTGATTTTAACTGGATTTTGTGAGGAGGAGAGTCCTCATCCCATCCCACATGATTTTTATATAAGGCAGGGGCTTGAGCTACTGCCCACTTTCTTGCAAGTGTATATTTTTTATGAATTGGAATATGGTTTGAGAAGGCAGGCATAATTATTTCTTCGCCATGTGGGCACTCCCTGACAAACTCTGGAGGCCAGTCTCGTTCAGCTAGAAGGATGTCATAGCCCTTGGAGAGATTATCCCAAAATAGACCCCTTATTTTTCTAGTCTTATCCCCTTCTATACGCAATGTTATTTCATATATTTTATGAGGTTTGCTAACTCTGGTATCTGCAGTTTCCACCTGAATGTATTCATTCGTGTCCACTGTCTCCAGATGATTCATAAGGACTTTGCGAGCTATGCTCACTTCTGCTGCGCTGCCTAGCATTGTCTGAGCCCATTCTCCGTTTTTCAGCTGTGTCCTCAGTATTCTCGGCATTGTTGATTACTTTAATACTGGCTACCTTCTTTTTTGGAAATTGTAATTTTTTATTCTGATGAGCAGGTTCTTTGTCTTTGGACTTGACGTGCTCTTCCCTGTGTTCTGATCGTCCTCTTCTTTCCGATTTCTGCGAGGAAGTGTGAAAAGATTGAGAGGGACGTGTATCAATATCTTGATATCTATCAGGTTTTTTTATATTATCCCTATTTCTAAGGTTGTATTTTTTCACAGAGGGCTCCCTTTGGGGAGACTTGCATCCTTGATCAGGAGATCTTTCTCTCCGCCGAGGAGACCTTCCTCTGGACTGGAATCTTTTTTCTTTAGGATTGGATTGCTTATTTCCATCCCAGCTCTTTTTTTGAGTGTTTAAATTATTTTTTATAAATACCTTTTCAGGACTTTCAACTAGTTGGGGTTTCACTGGTATTCCACCCAAACTATCTCTTCCTAGTTCTTCATAGGATTTTTCTATGATTCTGGCAATTTCAGATGGTTGGTCTGCTATATTTGTCTCTTTTAACCTCTGGCGAATCACCACATTTGCTGCTTCTCCCTTTATGTTGGCTAATAATATTGCCGAGACCTGCTTGAAATCTTTCAGTAATTTCATACCGAGAGTTAAGGCGGGTTCTGGACCGTATTCATCTTGAATCTGTTTTAGCACATCTGGTATTACTGACATGGATGGTACACCATGTGTTTTTGTGTAAATGGAAGCAAAGACTGTTCCCCAAGTGTCACAGTCCTCCACATGTGGTGCGATTCCCATTGGGAGACAGATAGTCAGAATCCTATGTTTCTCAACAGGGGTGGTATCTGGAAACACCGCCTCTATTTGAGTGATTTTTTGTGCTAGCCAGAAGGGAATTTGTTCCCGTTTTGCGGGCACTTTACCTAGACAGGACTGTATGCTTTGTGGTGTAATTTTATTTGTGTTCCCCTGATGAGTGGTCAGCTGTGGAATTTTAATAGCTGGTTGGATTGTTGAAGTCCGCATTACATATTGGACTAATTGTCTATGTATTTTTATTAATTGTTTTGTTTTGTAGCTGTGCTAAAAGCTCTGGTGCAGGCATTTCTTCAATGTCTGGATGTGGTGTATATCCGGCTAGGACCGGCCACGTTGCTCCTGGTCTACCTAGTGGACCGAGCCTGGTGATGTGATTATTATGTTTTAGGGCGCCATTAAACAAGAGCAGGTGCTCTTGGAATTTGAGTGGTATTTCCACCTCCTCAAAAGGAGTGTACTCATTAGGAGGTTCCTCTATTTTGTAATAGTGGAAGTCCTTTGTTACAGCGTTTGCTGCTGGAAAGTTTATCCATGAATAGAATACCTCTGTCTGCCGATATTCGTGTGCCTCAATTACGAATATGACTGTACCACCTCTTGGTGTCAGTCCATTTTCTATAAGTTTTAGGGTTATAGATTTCCTTATGTTGACCGGGATGAGTATTGCATCTGGGTCATTTTCCAGCACAGTATTGTCTGCTACTAGGAGTTCAGCTGCTATTCTAGCTGTCTCCCTTTCTTCTTCAGTTTCTGACATACTACTGTCAAGAAGATTATTTTATTTATTTGCAGATCAGGTTTCTATGGAAACAAAGATTAGATGCACAATATTTTGGAACAGTGTATCCTTCAACGTTGAATTAACCAAGAACCATACATAGGAGTCTCCTCCTGCGAGGTTTGGCGGATATGACCTTTCACCCACTCCAGACGTCTTTGGAGTATTATGGGAAAAAGGGGTCTGTGTGAAAAAGCACGACTGAGTTACTCTAATGTCTTGCGTTAGTTTTATCGCCTATCCAAACGGTTGGGCACCATGTAGTGTAGTTCCTATTATCCCAATAGGCTCTGCGCATTGGAATAATATCTTCAATAGTATAGACCTAGGGCAGAGGTTAACTAGGTCTTCTACCGACGATATTAGACTTAAAGTTTTGTGTTTGCCAGCTAGCTCAGAGTTCACTAGAAACTTTCTCGAATAGGCAAGAAGGATTTTAACCTCCCTGGATAGACAAGAAGGGATTTAGTTTCTGACAACCATAGAACATGACAACTTTGCTCTCCCCTAATCAAGAGTGTATCTCTAGAGTCGTGTGAAAACAATAGACAACTTATTTTACTCAGTCAGTTCAGTGCATTCTTAGTTTCACCAGATTGTAGAGAAAAGGAAGAGACGGGCGTGTTCAATAAAAAGATGTTATTTATTGATCAGTCTCTTTTCTCATACAAGAGAAATGAATCGCTATTATTGCAATACTTGTAGTTAAGTAAAGTGCATACAGTAAAGACAGAATTATAAAATAATACTGTAAAAGCATTGATATGGTTTCTGAGCCATATGATACTTTAAAATGGATAAAATAGATACATACATATATACATTTGACTAATCGTACTCAACTGGTGCTTCTAACCACGCCTACCCCAGTGTACCTGACCTAAGCCTAATACGTGGGCGGGAGTAGATAAGTAGCAGTTTAAGTTAAGTTTGCTTTGCCAAGGGACTGATTCGAGAATTCTCTGCAAGGGGTTATTCAGTTCTGTACCTGAGATCTAGAATGATGGAGGGCTGGTATCTCTTATCCCAGGTCTTGATATTCCAGCTGCCTGCGAGGGCTGCTTGGAAGCGCCGGAGATGGATTTCTCAGCAGGAGAAAGGCAGCGTCTCGTTCTCAGCGCGTCAGGAAGGCGGGGCAGCGCCTGTGGGCTTCGCTCTCTGCTGGGCTCCTCGGCACGTCTCGCTGCTCCGATCTCGTCACCACCGCATGTGTTTGCTTAAGGCAATGTCGGTAATATTTATACCTGAAAGGTGCCGAGATTGACGCAAGGATGGACATATATACGTCAATAAGGATGTCATATGAACGGGCTCGTTCGCACATTCTTTTGCTGAAGTTCTCGGTGAAATCAAAACAATGGTTATGGGAATTTCCCAGGTCGCTGTAGGTTTGATTTGTTTTGAGAACTCCGTATGCCTTATCAGGGGCTGGAGGAATATCGCTTGTCTAATTAGATGGCATGCGTTATGACCTAATCAGATAACGCGCTTCTGTGCCGTGGTGTGGCTTAATCAGATAACGGTTTTTGCACCGTTAGATGGCTGCTAGTTAATTATTAACCAGACCAGGGTCAGGAATAGGGGAATCGATACAGTACCTATAGGAATACATCACAAAACACTCTCACATCTACTTCATTCCCTCCTACACACAACATACACTCTCCTCATAAACATATCACCACCCCCTCTACGTCACAACCTCCTCTCACAAACAATACTATACAACAAATCCATTGCATGAAACATATACATCAGGACCCCTTTTCACTACTCCTCAAAAGCAACACATATCACACACACCAGCACAACAAGATCTTCAAAGCGCAACACCTCATAATACTTACCATCACAAAATACAAACATATACCCACCTTTCAAACCACACAAAGGAGAACATTCCAATGCCAAGCTTTCACTCTTCCACCACACCTAACACAGATACAGCAATACATCACCTCTCTTCAAACCGCCTCTCATCCATTGGAAAATTTAGAACATTACTACATGAACCACATGCTGCACCACCTCCCCTGACTCATACACCTTCCGCCTTAAACACACACAAAAAATATAAGCAACATGCCACACCTCACAACTTTGCTTCCCCATGTCTACTTCACAACAATGTTACACCACAAAAGCAACACAGCACTCCAACTCACTCTCAGACACCATCTCCAACTCATACATGCATACCCATCAAAATGCCTTCTTAGCATGCTGGATGAAGAACACGATACAGAACAGAAACATGATTGCTATCCTAATACAGCTAAAACCAGCACTAAAAACACACCTGCCACAACCCCACACAATATTGATCACTCTTCTACAAAACAAAGTCCCACTATCACCAAAGGCCACTCACTAAACTGTCTACTATTAAATGCCTGATCCCACTCTAAAAATAAGCAACACATTAACAACCTTCTCACCGATGCAAAACCAGACATACTATTCATAACCGAATCATGGTTGGGAGAGGATATGGCTCCAATCCTGCATGAAGCCATTCTTCTAGGCCAGTGTTTCCCAAACTGTGGTCCGCGGACCCCCAGGGGTCCGTGACACATTCCCAGGGGGTCCGTAGGCAACAGTTGTAAAAGCACAGAAACGTTTCTTGTATAATTAGCAGCCTTCCAGCAACAATAAAAGTGTCAAGATAATGCCAGTGATTAATGTACCTGCTAGAGCGTGAGGAGAGTTTTGTTCAGTGGCAGCTTTGACTTAACTAATGTTGCACAGAGGGTTAATGTGTCTACTGCAAAGAACGTGTAACATGCATCTTAAAAAGCAGTATTTTATATGCATAGGTTCGTGGTTACTGCTTTTGTCACAGAAATTCTTTGGTTACTGTGCACTTCATAAGTGACAATCATAATCTAGCAGAGGGACCTATAAACTCTCATCAAAGAGCTGCTTGCAAACTGCATGGTACCAGTTATTAACTTCTATTTTTCCCCAGTTATTCATTATCCTGATGCTGCTAAAAAGATTTATTTGGGTGGAAATGCATTTTTAATGTAAAAGTCAGTGCTAGCCACTGTGTTATGTTCTGAATCCTGAGTTTGTGCTTTTCCAGACCAAGCACTCTTTAAAAAATTTATATACACACACTGATTTACATGTATGATTCAATGTCACTATAAGTGTGTGATGTAAAGTGCTCTGACATCCTACAATGGTATGAGAGATGCTATAAAACAAATTAAATACATGTGACAGAGGGGCTATTACTTCAATATAAAATACTAAGTGCCAGATGTACGATCTGTTTTTATATGCGCAAACGCGTTCGCGAACCCGTTTATGCATGCAAAAACCTATTGAGCCATGTACATAGCCTATTTTGCGAATCGCAATTTGTTTGCGACTCGCTAAATAGGTTTTGAAACTTGCTATTTGGAAGGGGCATTCCCTTCCAAATAGGGAGTCTCAAAACCATGTACAAATGTTTTGCGGTCGCAAAACAGTCGCAATTACCACCTACTTCAAGTAGATGGTAATGCATTCGCAAATGGGAAGCGGTCCCCAGGGGACCCCTCCCCCTTTGCAAATGCATGCAAAAATATTTTTTAAGGGCAGGCAGTGGTCCCAGGGACCTCTGCCTGCCCTTAGAAAATGAAACGAAAACGTTTCATTTTATTTTAAATGCATGGTAAACAGGCTGCATTTTTTTTTTAACTGCTTTATTTAAAAGCAGTCCGAGACATGGTGGCCGGCAGATCCCAGCAGGCCACCATCCCTGGGAGGGCTGGCATTCCCAATGGGCTCGCAAATTGCGAGTGGCTCATTAATATTAATGAACCTCGCAATTTGCGACCCCATTGGGAATCCCAAACAGTGTTAAACACACTGTTGTACATTTCATTTAGCGACTCGCAATTTGCCACTTGCAATGTGTCGCCAATTGCGAGGCGCTAAATGAAATGGTCGTACATCTGGCCCCAAAATCCTTAGTACTTTGAATATTTGTTTTGTGTGCACACGTGTGTATTTTTTTCGAATTACTGTTTTAATTTTGAAATTTAACTCATACAAATTGCTTGGGGGTCCCCGGCTTCCAGTGGTGACTCAATGGGGGTCCTCAGGAGTCAAAAGTTTGGGAACCACTGTTCTAGGCTATCAAATAATCACCCAAAATCGTATAGCCAAAAAAGGAGGTGGTCTAGCTGTTGTATTCAGACAAACAATACATATCACTAAAATTGACAACATCTCCACAAAGAATTCTGAGGCTCTTCTAACAAGATGTAAAAATAATATTATGTTGTTAAGAGACAAAATAATAATAATTAAATAAAAATCATCTTTGGTCTACATGTACATACTTTCATTGTGCATCTATGTACCTTCCATGTACTTGGATCTGTGTGTCTGTAACTTTTCTCCTGAAAAGCATGTCCAATGCACTACCCTATTTCTAATCCTGTGCCTCTATCAATATCTTTAATCTACATATACTTAACATCTTTATGTATCTATATACTTTCAATGTACTTATGGATCTATATATTTATCACTTTCTTCTAATTTAGCATTTCCAATGTACTACCCTATTTCCCAGCCTGTACTTCGCTCAATATATCTTCTAGCCCAACCTTCTGACTCATCTCAAACTTCTTTCTACTACTCCTTCCAATGCCCTACCCCATCTATCATCCTATACATCTATCAATACATCCTCTACATCCACTCTCTCATTTATCCCAAACCCCATACCACTATGATCGCCAAAATAACCCTTTCTAGACTCTCTCCTACTCTACCCCTCCTTGCATCATCTGACACCTCCTTTTACTATACCGATCCCCTAACACAAACCTTTCTAAACTCTTCCCTCTGACTCCTCCCCTCCAAAACTCCTTTTTACTCTTCCAAAAGCAGCCTCCTACTGCTAAGACCTAAAAAAAATGAAAAATCCTTCACTCTTTTATCCCTCCACTATCCTTTTCAATCAAAATTAACAGACTATCCTTTTTAATCAAAATTAACAGACTAACATGTTCACTTCTCAAATTCCATATTCAACTATACTAATATACTAACTAGATAACTGAATAACATATCCACTACTCAAATTTCTTCATATTTACACTATACTAACGTTCAACACTAATCCTTTATGGGTTCCGGAGTGGCGTGCTACTCGCCAGAAAAGTGCTTCAACACCCATCAGGGGTAACAAGTGCTATATGAATGCAAATCTTTCTTCCCCTTTTATCCCTCTGATATCCTTCTCACTCCAAGTAACTGACTAATATCCACCACTGAAATTTCACCGTATTAATTCACCACTAATCCTTTATAGGCTTCCTGAATAGCGTGTGTCAACAAGCGCTATATTAATACAAACCTTTGTCCTCCTCTATCCTTCTGCTATCATTCCAAATACAAATAACTGACTAACCTATCCACCAATTAAAATGTACTTGCATGTTTCACTATACTAATTCAATAGTAATCCTCTATGGGTCCCAGAGAAGAGTTCTACTCGCCGAAAAAGCGCTTTGACGCCTCCTCAGGGGTAGTAAGCGCTATATAAATGCAATATCAATACATACAATACAATAGTTGATTTTGGGGAGTGACTGGTGCAGCCGTGCGATCTTTCCAGAAGATTGTATACATGCACCACTGCAAATAGTGGTGAAAGAGTTAGCAACAAATATTACATAAAAATATCTCTGTCAGTTTACAGAAATCTTAGCAATATCTTAACAATAACTTTAAGTGAGCACCAGTTACATTACACAAGGACAAATTCATTTTGATCATTTTTATTAAAGGGATTTGTCCCGAATCACAGGATGTTCGACTGACGCTGAGATTCGAAAACATGGTTAAGCAATTCCAAAGTCGGCAGCTGTGGCTGTAAAGCAACATTCTCAACCCAATGATGTTACAAACTCTATATTCTGCTAAATAGCCAATAGCATAAAGCTACCTACGGGCATAGACGTGTGTGTGGAATTACTTCTCTTTGGCCCACTTTGTATTTCCTCAGCATTCCACAGAGGCAACAATTAATATTTGACATAAAACCGACTTTTGGAATTATCTTTATACTCGGAGCTTTTACATGCAGCTCATTATCTTGTTTCCAACTCGTCCTTTATTTCTTTAAAAGAAAGTCGCTTTTTTTCTCCCAAATGGTACCAAACCTCCCTTTTAAATTAATCACAGACATTCTCGTTTGTCAGTTGGGACTCAAAACAGTCTTTAACAACGTGCCCTTTTTTGTAAAAAAAAAAAGAAAAAAGCATGTCAGCGCCCCACCCATTCTGGCCTTCTTCTCCTCGGACTCATTTTCTCCCTCCCCACCCCACCCCTTCCCTGCCTCTTAATTCCAGCTTGCTGTTGGATGATAACGGTTCTTTCCCTGTGCCACACCCTCCCTTTAAATAGATGGCTCCACCTTATTTCTAGGCGTTCCTGAGCAAAACACAGTCGATGTTCGCCTGTATACAGGTTCATTTTGTTTCCTCCTGTGCATGAGATTTACATTGACCGTGCTGCCCTGGTCCCTGCGCCTCTGAGCGCCATCAGTCAGTAATTGCAGACCTGTATGTTTTAGCATACGAAAGGGTATGAAAGGATGTGTGACCCAGCCAGTCAGTCCACGCGCCCCTCTCTGCCATAGAGGTTACTCTGAAAAAGGATCTTTAACCATCAGCGACAGTGCACCTGGCTGTGCCCTAGTTATGAACCATAATCAGTTACAAGTGATGTCAGAACTGGAATGCACAGGGTAAAATCGTCCATTTTGCAAATAAAGCAGCGTTTGGGGTGTGCTAATTTTGTATCTGGAATCATTTATGATATCGATAGATTGTTCAGCATTACAGAATGACATTGAGATTACAGGTAATCAATTCTAGACCCCATATGAAAGGGGTGGGGCAGTAGACATCAATGTCACTGTGTAGTTTTCTTCATGTTCTGTAATTCCAGGTTCATAGCTGCCAATTTTTTAAAGTCGTTGCGTGAATGGCTACTCCATATTAGTGCTGTTTTACAATGGACTACAAGTCCCAGAATTCAAAGAAAGGCTTGGACTGGTGCAGCATATCACACATAGACTGTGAAAACTCGGTAGGGGTGCAGGTTTTTACAGGGAAACACTAAAAGAATAAAAACATTTATACAGCACAGACACTCCCAGTAGAGATTTCGAGGGGGGAGAGAGGGTGTAAAACATGGATTTTTCAAGGATATCTAAATGCTAGAAGATATAGGACTGGGTCTGATTTGTTGGAGGAAGAGAGTTAAAAACCATGCAACTGAAAATGTCCAGTATCTCTTACGTTTTAGTATAAATCCGCACCCCATCAGGTCCTGGAGCCTTAGTTCTTGCATTCCGTTCCATTGCAAATCTTACCTCCCCTGGAGTAATCAGTCCCAATTCTAGCCCCCAACCCCCCCCCCCCCCCATTGGACAATCGGTATCTGTAATTGTCAAATTCAATATTGCTATCATACACCTTGGAGAAGAGCTCAACCCATTTATCTAGCGGAATAGTAGCATTCAGAATGTTATTATGTTCTCCAAAAAAATGCGCCTTTTCCGTTTTACAAAACAGGTGAATATCATTCTTGTACTAGCCTCACGCAGCTGTTCCCTTGCCTTATCGCTAACTCTCTTTTGGTACTAGCCTGTTTGCAATTTCATCTACACCGCTTCAGTTCCCCCACATCCCTAGGTAAGTGCTTAAGTGCATAGTTAAGATTTCTATGTGCCTACGAACGGGGCCTCAGATGGAATATAGGGCATTAATTTAAGGAAGAATAATGGAAGCACCTATAAACCCAACAGGCATGTTTGTAACGAAGACTAGAAGCATCAGTATAAAGATTCATTCTACTTGCATGGAAGATGGCTGAAAATGACACAGGCTACTGGCCAAAGATGGCAGACTACAAAAAGTGTTTACGTGGATAAATGACATTTGTAACCTGGACCAACATCAGTCGATTGATACAAAGCTGACCACTGTCACTTGAATACGAGGCTAATACCTTTACGTCCTAGTATGGATTTTTTTTTGTTCCTCATGACCCAAATCCTTGGCCAAATCGCTCTCACCTCCTTACGTCTGTAAAAAACACAAATTTAACCGAGGCAAATAATATTTTATTTTAGTTTGGCAAAGACCCGAATATTTGATTTCTGCCGATAGCCTATTATGAAACAGAAAGGCGATAACAACTCAAAACTGCAAAAGGGTGGGTGCCCGTTCTGGAACAGTGAGGGCTGTTTTTGGTACTTGAGGCCAGTTTTGCAGCGATTCTGCAATATCGGCCCCCAGTAACAAAAGCTGCAATGCTGGGGGAGGTTTTGTTAGGCAGCAGTCCACCCCCATTCCCCCTTCTTTTTACTTGTAAGCATCAGTTAGGAAAAGTATTACTGGTACAAGTAAATGAATGATGCAAAATATGTATCTATCTCATAATAAACACATATTTTCCATCCCAGCCATAATATACTTCAGCTAGTTTTGATTACACTAAATATGATAAGTTTTAAAGAGAGGAAAACATTTTTCTGCTGGTTTAAAGTCAAACGTTACATATCAGAATTAGATGATACAAAATGGTCTAGCTTTAAATGGGGGGGGGGAGACATCAAGTAATTCACCAAACGCAGGCTTAAGAAGGAGGGACCTTTAAAAGTGTTGTCCGATGATTTTTCTCACGTGTGCTTGCTTATTTCTGCTGCCTTTGCACGTAACATCGACCTTTCGGAGTTACAACTATAAAAGTATACATATAATACACTTAAAAAAACTTTCCTTCATCACCACAGAGGTTCCTGTGCCCTGAATCCATCATAGCTTACTTTGACTGCCATGTTACCTCCTCAATTCATCAACGTCTTCCCTGCATCGAATCCTACAATTAGTGGTTCAGAATTGCATGAGTGACCATAATCCTATAGCAAGCTGTCTGTCTGTCAGTGGGCAATACACAATTGTGGCTGCGCATTCCTTACTAACAATTGAAGCTAATCACAACAAGAGCATCGTCAGTAATGGATAGTGGTGGATTCTACACACTTGTTAGCTGAACTTGTAGCTAAAAAGGGAGAGCAGTTGATGGTAAGTTGGAAGTTCAGATGGACCACTTTTCTGTGCCAAGGGCGTATACTGAAATCTGCAATACTGTACCTGATATGCTAATGTTTGTAAAGACCCATAGGGATCCCAGCAATTCGAAGCGGTTTGATGGAACCTATTCACAGGTCCTTAGAAATATTAACCATGCCTTTAAGAGGACATATAGGGATGTGGAGGAACTGAAGCTTTGTAGATGAAATTGCAAACAGGCTATTACCAAAAGAAAGTTAGTGATAAGGCAGGATGCTTGGGAACAGCTGCATGAGGAAAGATCAAAGAATGATATTCACTTTTTTGGGAAAACTGCAAATGTGCCTTTTTTGGAGATAGTCATAATACCACTCTGGATGCTACTATTCCACAACATAGATGGGTTGAGCACTTCTCCAAAGTGTATGATAGTAGTATTGAATTTGATAATTCCTGTGGCCAATTGTCCACGGGGGGGGTCCTGACTTACTCTAAGGGGGTCAGTTCTACAATAGAACAGAGTGCAAGGAATAAGACCCCAGGCCCTGATAGGGTGCTAATTGATCTCTTTATTGATAATGTAGATCTATGGGCACCTCCAAATGTGAATGTAATAAGGAGCACAGTTACTGTAGGCCCACTCAAGTCATGGTCGAATCCTATCATTATCCCTATTTATAGGAAGGGTAATGACGCTGACCCTCGATTTTATCGACCCATCTCCCTAATCAATTCAAAAGCAAAAATACTTAGTAGGGTTTTATTGGATTGTTCTGAGGCTCCGCAGTCCAGTATGGGTTCAGGAAGGGCCTAGGGTCTGTTGAGGAATGTTTGGACCTACACCTAATGATTAGTAGATATATACTGTCGAAAAAGGGTTGTGTGTATTCAGGGTTCATTGACCTTAGCTCAGCTTTTAATTGTGTTACTAGAGGGAATCTTTGGGTGAAAATGGGAAAGGAGGCCCAATTAGTTAAATTCTTAGCCCAATTACATGAGATGTGACATGTATTAGGTATGAGCCTAATGGTGAGTGCACCCACTAATCAATAAGTGTTGTGTGAGACAGGGGTGTGTGTTAGCCCCCCATTATTTTCTGTTTATACATTAATGCCCTTGATACATTTTTGACACTTCGGGAGGCAGATATGCCATGGGTCGAACCACAAAGAGTCCCTGCACTGTTATATGAGGACCATTGTGTCCCAATCTCAAGAACTGATCTGGGTCTCCAGAAGTTGCTGAATAGATTTGTTCTATTTATGAGCAGCCTAGGCATAACAACCTGTCATAATCAACTGAAATGCTCCTCTGGCATATAAAGCTCAGAGGTGGTTTATATAATAAAACCACTGCTGCAATTGCACTGTGTCAGAGGTGCAACACTGGTGTGTTTGTTTGTCTTGGCGACACAGGGCTGTCTCCAGCCGGACAAGAAAAAACAACAGTATCATGTTTAATCTTCTGAGCCTTGGACGGAATGTACTGGGCAACTTGATAATGTGCTTACTAAGAAATATGGTGCCTGCAAATTAATTTCTATGGATGCTACAGTGAACGTTTTAAACATGTAGAAAGTTACAGTTTGAAAAAGATGTCAAGTTTAAATGTGTAATTAAAATGATATTTGTGCTCATGCCCTGTTGAGCCCCGGAATACCCACTGCTTGGCCAGAGGGAGACTTCCTCATCAAACTAAACTTAAAAGCTAATCTAAAAAAATCAAATTAACATAGAAATATCTAATCATTAAACAAATCATTATAAAATGCACTTAAATAATAAAAGAGAATGAAAACCATAATGCTTTTAAAAAATGGCAATTTAAAAAAACATGCAGTTAATAAAATGAATAAAAAAATCAATTTAAAATAAAACATGATGTTGAATTAAAATTCAACAAGGTCCTTAAAAGTTTAATACGTGTGCAGAGTTAATGGGATACAAACTGGAACTTGCTGCTACAGATGATGTTTCCAAAGTGGTCTGAACTGCAAGTCCCAAAGAACAAATGTGATCACATCCAGCTCAATCAGCAGCTGCTAATGGACTTCTTTAATGCTTTATTTTCTCTCTTTTTAAATAAGCCACAGCCAACGCGGTTTCGTTCTGGGAACAGAACTTCTTCAGGGCATTTGTAAGTTCCGCACTGTCATTAAATAAATGATGACTGAGTATCACTCTTTGAATTTAGCGCTGTGCTCCTTTATCTTGCATATTGACCTAATTGTCTTCATGCATAAGTCAAAGTTGATCGCCGGGTATAATGTTGTGATATAATATTCACTCAAAATTCTCCAAAACGTATGTAAATCAAACCCAGAGCATATCGTACCTTGTGAGAGGGTTTGTACGCCCAACTCGACTTCTCCGCGTTTTCCAAAGTACTGCATATTGCGTTCATGACACAGCAGGGCGTGTAGCAGTCCCATCCCTATTTGGCCTCGTGGTGGAACATCCGTTATGGAGCAACAAAACTAGAACCAAAATCTCAGCAATCAAGAAAAACACCAACAGTATGCCTCCAAATACACATGAAACAGAGAGTGTATGAAGGACGGAATCACTCCAAATGTAGTCTGGAACGTGCTGTCGAAGCCTGACACAATCGCTTCAAAATGTGTATCACACTCGCAGTGCTTTAAGCATTAAATATGTGGTGCACAAGCTCGCCAAAATGTTGAGGGAGGTTTGTGCCCAGTAGCGAATGACTTTCAGAAGAAGAACTTGCAACCTGAATATCAGAGCTTCTCTAGCAGAAGTTATTGCAATGTCCTTTTGAAACAATAAGGCTTTCAGTCTGCTCAGCCTATCAAAGTTCATTTTAAAAATGGCTATTGAAGGCCATACTGTAACTTCTCTGACTGTGTATATACATTGTTGCAGCAGGTCACGATCCTAGAAACCGGTACCACATATGATATTCCCGGTTTCATACCATAACATTCTTGCTCATTTAGAATCAAATATCTCCCATTTAAAGTTATTTGACAACCAACCAAATCATGCCAAATTAGACATGGACGCATTGCAAACGCCATGATGTCTTACATCTTTACAGAGTAATGAAAGGCCAAAGGAAGTTTCACGTGTTTCCGCTGAGAAAGACTTCAGTTACTCCATTCTGACACCTGTAATCGAAAGGCAGGCCTCATGTTTCATGTACAAATCTCTCCCCTAACACCTCATATCTTCCTAATTGAAAATGTTTCAAACAGGATGTGAAATGAAAGTAGAGTTTGGTAGTGAAATAAATCTGTGTTTTAACCACATGGAAGATGGTGCTTCAGCTACTGTGAAGTGCAAATTTTCTAAATGCGCGATGCCTAAAATTGTGTATGTTGCATCTTATTTTGCCATTTTTTCTGTGAGAATGTTAAATCATAAGGCAAACAGAAATCAGTTGCATTCATGTATTTTAAAGGCACCTGATTCAATTTTAAAATGTACAATGTCCAAGTCAATTGCATAATCAATATAAGCGGACTTTGCCTGTGTTGTAAGAGGGACATGTCACTTTGTATTATATATCAATTGCAGATGATACAATATTATTCAGAGAATAAATGCAGGTTGACAATGTTGTCATGCCATTGTCCACTACAGTCAAAGCCTTTTCCAAATTAGCCCTGTCAATTTCTTGTAATAATTCAGTAGATGCTGCTGGGTAACTTTCCAAACTTTGTTGTATACGGAGCATAGAAATCATTTAGAACATGGTCATCCGCGACCTAACCAGGAATCTTGAAAATCCATGTCATCTGAGAGGAGAGACAAGTGTTCCTTAGCTGCAGATAAAAGTGAATGTTGTACCCATTGCTGGTATATCTTCCCTACACTGCAGATAGTAACTGCCCCTGAGTGTTGCGTCTACACATAACTTGCTTGCTTTAAAACCATTTGAGGTAGTTAAACACATGCATGACAGCCATTAGTGTCTGTTGGCCACACTAATCATCCTTCTGAACCCAAAAGGGTACAATTATATGTACCATCCTGTATCATGTTGGTGAGCTGTTCTTCTCTGTAATTTGTAAAGTGTTGTCAATTGTCAAATAACAGTGTGCAATGGAGGGAATGTTTGGTGTATTCATGTCTTTAATTTTATCCAACCCAGGCAGGTAGTTTGCTGCACTGTTTTGTTCAGGAACATTATTTGTCTAGATATTAGACATGCTCTAAATAAAGTTTAATTGACCTTCACTTGTCAATTGCATATTCCCCAAATAGATTTCAAATTAATGTTGTCCTTCCAAAATTCATAACCTTGTATAGACAGATGAGAAATAAAGGAATCAGAATAAACAAACTTTGAGTGGGTCAGCATATTTTTCTTCACCACGGAAGGGGTACGTTTATAATAATAAAACACTGGATCTAACGGGATGTTCCTAGAAAAATTGGCAAACTTTTGCATGGAAATTGTTTGACCTACCTACTAGTGGTTTCAGGCAATTTTCCCATTGAGTGTAATTAAAAACTGCACACAAAGTACGAGCTCTGTGTAAATAGTGGTGTATTTGATGATATGGTGGCATAATGATGATAACAAAACATTTCACCGTAATTAACATAGTTATGGTGCATGTCTTCCTCATCAAATACTGTATAAGACACTAGTTCAGAAAGCATTGATTGGACTATAATTACATCCCAATCATCAGACACACTTCTAGGAGTAATAACATTGTCCGTACTTATCGTGAATACATAAGGGATTTGTAATGTTTCTGTGGGATCCAAAAATATAAACTTCAGATATATTCACAAGGGACAGGTCTCTTCACACTTAATGGGAAAAAAAGGAAGCTTCAATACGTTAGTTACCAGTTCAACAGCAGATTTCTCTGGGAGAAAATGTCTATTTAAGATCAAAAAGAAAATGGTCGCAACTCCAATCCAAATGAAGAAGATAAGCAATGAATTTGTAATCCATGAATAGGACCATGGCGGAATCAGGTAAGTCTGTTTCAGCCAAAAAATAAATGTAACAAATCCCATGCTCTGAAGTGTGTGATGAATCCAAGGAAAAGTCATCGAAATCAACAAAATAGCCAGAAGCAGTCTGTGAAAATACAAGAACCTCATGGAATAAAGTGTAACTGGTTGGTACCTTCAATGGTGGTTAATAATTGAAACGTTGTTGTTAAGAACAGTCGTTGAAGACTGCAAATTCAAATAAGGTGTGTTAACCGTTTTGGCAGTTGTACAAGGAAGCAGTAAAACTTCAGTATCTGAAATTCCCAGTGTGGGAGGAGCACTTTCTATATTATTTAACGCTCACGCTACTACTGGAACATTGAAGGTGGAAACTGACCTGGGGCTGCCCGCTACACCTCACCTTGCGGATCTTTGTTGTTGTTGCCGCCACTTCTCGCCGCACCCGCTGCGTGGATCCAGGTGGGGGCTGAACTAAACCAAAGCCTGTGGACCAAGCTCAAGTCGGGGAGCTAACAGCAGCTACCGGGGTGGTGCGTGGCAGGGACTCTCTGGCCCAGGAGTCCCTGCACAGCCTCGGTCATCTGGGCCACGCCTCCTGGTAGCCACGCCCCCCGCTTGACCGGGACTTGAAAAGCAGCGATTCCCTTTGCCCTGGTGAGACGCTCACGCTACTACTGGAACATTAAAGGTGGAAACTGACCTGGGGCTGCGCGCTACACCTCACCTTGCGGATCTTTGATGTTGTTGCCGCCACTTCTCGCCCGCTTCGCCGCTCCAGGTGGGGGCTGAACTAAACCAAAGCCTCTGGACCAAGCTCAAGTCGGGGAGCTAACAGCAGCTACAGGGGTGGTGCGTGGCAGGGACTCTCTTGCCCAGGAGTCCCTGCACAGCCTCGGTCATCTCGGCCGCGCCCCCTGGTAGCTACGCCCCCCACTTGCGTCACTCTCCTATTTTAACGGCCAGTGTACCGCTCAGCGGGACGTGAGCGGGACGCCGGACGAAGCCCGGACAAAGGGCGGACAGTCTGAGACAGTCCGAGACTGACCGTGACTGGACTGGGCCAGGATCCTTATTTGTCGTTGTTGAGGTCCATCTGTGGTATTCTTATAGTAAGTCTTACCGTTGGTAAACATTTTTGAGGCATTTTCGTGCTTTCATTACATCGGCAATTGTTACCCTAGGGTTACTAGTGCAAGCTTTCTACCATTTCACTGTATGCAATATGTCCAAACAAAAGTCTTCTTCTGTTTCTAATACCTTGGACAACTATCTATTGCAGGTAGTGAGTAAAATCAACAGCACGAGAAGGATATCATTGGGCTTGAGTTCTCCACCTATTACTCTCACACAGAGCCCTCTCCCAGAACCAAACCTGGTAGAAGTTCCTATACAGGTGCATAGCAGTGACACTTTGGATATTGTGTTTTCCCCTGATGACAATTCCGACCAAAATATACCTACTGCCGTTAATCTAGACAATGATTCCTTAGACCAGTCAAACATGACAATAGATAATTCACCCTCCCCATGTCCAAGCCTGTAACAAGAGCAGTTAGAGCATGTAGAAAGGGTCAGAGCAAACGTGGTGGGTTACGCTCTAGCAGGAAAAGGACTGCCTCTCCACCTAAAATTATGGTTACAAAAGAGGCAATTGGGGAGCACGGTGGGAAGGAGATAATGGAGGATGATCAAATTAAAAAACTACTGAGTATGATTGATTCCAAGATTAAATGCATTATCAAACCGTTGATAGCCAAAATCGATCAGCTAACAGCAGAGGTAAACAGGCTAGGGGGACTCATAAACAAGTCTGTGGAGGAGGTGGGTAATACTCCAATTTTAGCTTCAAACAGAGTTGAACAATCAGTGAAAGTCCCAGGAGTTGGGCTAGAGGGTAGAGAAAAAGTGATATCAAATCTTCCCCCTACCCAGCACCCAGTACTTAACGATGTGCAGGTAACAGCTAATGAAGTCTCCCCACTAAAATCCACTGGGACGGGCACAGAGAAAGGCCCAGTCCAGCTCATTGTAGAGGCCTCCCCCCTCGTCCTGGTCTTGGCCAATGTGCCTCCCCTAAAGCCGGGTCAAGTGGAATCTACATCTTCCCTGATCAGTAAAGCATTTCACTGGTTATCTAATAACATGATGATATCCCCATGGGGTAAACAGCAGCTAGCTGGGGAAATTACTATGGCAAGAAGGGTGGACTGGATAGGGAATAGTGTGAAAAAACTTAAAGGAGATTGTGTAGTTCTGCATTTTATAAGCCTAGAAGTTCTCCCTGAAGTTTTGAGAAATGTATTTCCCCCACAACGTAGGAGCACTGACATCACCCCGCTAACTCTAGATTTTTTTTATCGTAGAGTTAGCACAGTGAATCCAAGCATACTAAAGACAAAGTGGAATCTGGTGTCAAATAGGTGGGGTAGTGGTCCCCAACCCAGTGAATGGGGAATTAGTCTTGAAAATAGATGTGCGGCACTGTCAGATTTGAACGAATGCGATTTACTTGAGTGGGCAGACAGTGTAGTGTTAAATGAATTAGTTGAGCTAAATAGAACAGATATTTCAACAGACGCGGGGATTGGTCTTACAAATGCTATCTCCTCGAGCCCAGGGAAATGGGTTGATGATCCAATTATTCGAATAAATAGAAAGGAGTATAAATACTCCGAGCCACAGTCTGTCCCCACTTTGATAGTACCATGTTTCGCCTCTGGTCCAGTAGCATTTTCATCTGAATTATTAAGTAATCACAGTGCTATTGTAGAATTAGATCCAAGGTTGGAGGATGAAACCCAAGGTACATTGTCATCTCAGGCCCCCCTAGGTTTAGTAGCAGATGAAATAGAGGAGGCAGGGTTGTCTTTTCTTTCCTGGAACATCGCCGGAATTACTAATAAGTTGTCATCACCTGAATGGTGTAACTTTATAGATCAATTTGATATTCTACTGTTCCAGGAGACATGGTCAGTGACCCCAGTACATCATCTAGGGTATCTTAATTTCCAAACCCCAGCTACAAAAAATCCTAGGGGTCGCCCATCAGGGGGACTGATAATCTGGGTCCGCCAAACATTATGCTGTAATATTCAGCAAAGGAGTTCTCCCCTAGATGACATTTTGTCAGTCAACCTTACGTGGGCTAACGGACAGGGGGTGGTTATATTTAACATCTATGCCAGGGGAGTAGTGGGAGGCCAATCATCAGAAGTAATCGCCGCTCTTGACCTTGAGCTTGAAGCACTCCCAACACAGCTGTCTTTTATTGTGGGGGGTGATGTTAACACCACTTTTGAACCGCTTGGTCAAGAAGACCAAATCTTAGCAGAAGAGGAGGATAGTAAGTGGGGTGTCCCCCAGTTAGATCTACCCGTAGTTAGAAGATGGACAGCAGTGGCCATCCAATTGAAGGCCCTATGTCTATCAAGAGGACTCAGAGCAGCCAATGGACGCACCTCTTCAGATCGCCTGGGGAACAAAACATTTGACAATGGTAGGTTCTCTAGCCGAATATACTACTTTTTAGTGGATATTAGAGAGTGGCACAGGCTGATCGACATGGCTGTAAAAAACAGGATGGAGAGTGACCATAATCCTCTCTGTATGGTCTTCAAAGCAAATATGGGGTTGAGAGAATCAAATCATGGGGGTGGCAAACTCACTTTAGATATCATAGCCTCGAACAACCTGCGCCACATAAAATGGGGTAGATTAATTGAGAATACAGAGAGGTTGGAGGAGCTTAAAAAAGTGGTGGTTGAGGAAGTGGGTAAGATAAATTCATATGCCACAAATCAAAACTTCCCTGAAATCATGCTTGAGGCCCATATGAACTTTTTTACTAAGCTCCAGGATTTTTTCAAGAAGCCGACAAAATCAGATAATGCCCGTAAAAAGTCACCCAAAATGGGATGGTACGACAAGTCCTGTAGAGTAGCCCGCCAGAACCTCAGCACTGAACTTAGAAATAAGAACATCCTAGGTGTGAGAAAGGCGAGGGATACATATAGGAAAGTACAAAAAGAGGCCCGGAAACAGTGGGATGAGGCCCACTGGCGTGATCTTAAATCCGCCTGTGATGCAAAGAAACAAAGCCAATTTTGGGCCTTGATCAAGTGGGAGGGGGGTGGCACAACCCCCACAAAATAACGTTTCCAAAAATAAATGGGTAGACTTCTTCAAACCACAATACGCTCGTGATTTAGCGGAAGGAGAGAGCTTACTACCTCCTACAGTTTTTTATCAATGCCAGTTATTTACTAAAAAAGATGTCAGTATTGCGTTAGATTGTGTGATTGGGGGCCGAGCACCAGGAATGGATGCCATACCTGCTGATGTGTTTCTAAGTGATCGTCCATCTTGGTGTCAGTACTTTGAGTGGCTAGCTAATTCTGTGGCCAGGGGTGCACCGATACCAACCTCATGGAAGGGTGCAGAAATAATTCCAGTTTTTAAAAAGGGAAACAAATCGTTACCTAGTAATTACAGACCTATCAGTCTCATAGACTCTGCCCAAAAGTTAATAGGTCGACTAGTGCAAAACAAATTGCAATCTTGGATAGAAGAAAAAGATATTTTATCCCCTTATCAAGCTGGGTTCCGTCCTTGTACAAGTTCAGTTGACCAGGTCTTTTTTTTCATAGCTCTATACTGGAGAAACGTGACGCTAACTAATGGGACTCTCTACGCTGTTTTTGTTGATTTAAAATCAGCTTTTGATTTAGTTCCTCGTTCTAAACTTTGGAGGGTGCTTGCCGAAGCTGGGGTGGCCCCGGAACTGTTGACGCTACTAGTCCGCTTACATGAAGATAATTATGCTAGAATCAGGTGGAGGGCTCAGGGTGAGGTGACAGACACATTCCCTGTCGAACGTGGGGTCCGGCAGGGGTGTGTCTTGGCACCCACACTGTTCTCTATTTACATCAACGGCATTGTAGACCATCTAAGCCGTTCTCCCACTGATGCTCCTGTTCTAGCAGGGGCATGCGTGCCAGTCCTAATGTTTGCGGACAACACGCTCATAGTTTCTCGAACACCGAGTGGGCTTCAGAAGGCAGTTAATGCCTTCGGTGAGTTCTGTCAAACACGTGGACTTGAGATAAACACCTCCAAAACTAAGTTCATGTGCTTGAACCAGCGGAACACTTTCAAGGGTTCAATTAATTTTAATGGTACTCCCCTAGAACAGGTTGAGGCTTTCACGTACCTAGGAATATCCCTTCAGTGTAACATGAGCTGGAAGAATCATATAGACATGGCTGTCCTAAAATTTCACCAGCTTGCGGGCGCAGTGGCCCATAAATATAAAGCCTCGTTGACTAAGCCAATCACCCCTGCTTTAGAAATCTACAACATGAAGGTGATTAGTGCCTCTTTATACAGCTCGGAATTTTGGGGATTCTCCAATTTGAAACAACTAAAAATGGCGGAAAACAGGTTTTTATGCCGCCTGGTTGGGGTTCCCCAAAGCACTCCAACCGTAGCACTGGCATATGACCTTGGCAGGAAAAACATTGAGGACTTGGCACGGCTGCGACCCTTGCTATATTGGAGACGCATTATGACTACTCCTGAACTTGTGCATTATGCCACTGCCCTAAAGGACATCATCAGGGCAGATCGCTTCCATTCGATCCTGTGGTTAAAGGAACCAAGAGGGCTGCTTAGTAAGTTGGAATTAGACCACCTATGGAACTCTCCCATTGCTGAAAGCTTCCCATCAAAGGTATCATTGAAAAAAATGTATTGGGAAATGGTATGGTCGTCCGCTTATAGTTTTGGCTCCAATACAAATTTAACAGGAAGTTTTTTGGATATCAAACCCTTACCATCTTGTGAGCTATACTGGGACATTATTGAAAGGCTGTTTGATAGGAAATTGTATTTTCAATTTAGAATCGGGACCCTTCCTATAAAGGCGTTTACCCGCAAATGGTCAGCTATCCAGGATGACAAATGTCCACACTGTAAAGACTCGATTGAGAATATTGCTCATCTTCTGTTTGTGTGTCCCCTTTATGTAAGCCCACAACGGAAGTGGATAAAACCTGTGTGTTTAAATCTAGGCACACGCAGGTGTTTAGAGGCGCTAAGAATGCTGGAATCGGACTGCGCGCCCTGCTTGGCGATCGCCGTTGCAAAATTTTTAGGTTGGTCATGGACTATACGCACCCGCACTTAACAACAGCTAGACACTGCTTGATGAATTAACTGACACCGTTTACTATAGCTTTGTTTTTAAAATATCCATGTTTTATTGAACTATTTTGTATTATGTATAAAATTTCTTTAAAATTGTAACATGACAGCGCTAAGGTTTAATGAGTTTAAAAAAAAAATAATAATAATGATTTTAATATTGTAGTATTCATTGCGTAGTGTAGGATGTAAAATTGCTTTTATGACATGCTGTCGAATAAAGCTTTGAAATTTGATTTGCTTGTAGCAGTATTTCCTGAATGGTAGTGAGAGGGGACAGGTAACTACCCAGGAGCCCTTGTTGCCTACTGTTTAGGACTGGCCACATGGTGTGGTGTGAGGTTTATCGGGATACATCGTTTGTTTTTACAACCAGCAAAAGGTGGCAAAAGTATTGTCTGGTACATTGAACTGCCAGGACCGGCACATGCACTGTGTACGATGGTCCAAACTCCTTTGTGTTGACAATCTTTTCTCTAACTAGATCCCCACTCTTTGGAATCCAGACAGGAGTCGCTGGTTGCACCTTTTCTTTTACAGTGGCAGAACATTTAGTTAATTAATTGGAGCACTCACCCTGGAATTCCTATAGTTCCTGTTAGACAGTGAAACGTTTATTGCTGTCAAACGGCTTATTTGCCGCCACTGTGCCAGGTTTATCAAGGTCTGGAACAAACATCTGGATGTAGAACAGAACTTCATAAGGAGTCTGGCAAACCAGGGATCATTTAAAAAGATTATTTCATGCTTTCTGAACTCCCAACATGTAATCATCCAAAAACGACGTGAACCTAATACTCTAGTGTTGAAGACTACTTTAAGTCTCTTGGGACAAGCAAACTCCCCATACCTGTGTATGATGTATCAGGCAGCTCGTCTGGTGTAGAAGAGGCCGCCGTCGTCTGCAGGATAGAGTCTGGAATCAACTAGCTGAGGTTTGTTGTTTGATAAATCGCCGTCCCTACCTCTGGCAGGACTCGTCCCTGGTGCCTGCTGCCCCTTTGATTCCACACGACCGCTAGTCCTCCCGCTGCCGCATTGCTACCTTCAGCGGCTGCCGAGCGGAGGACTAGCCTTCCCAGGGGGCATTGCGGCCGAAGCCACTCACGTCATCGTTTGCGCCCGGAGGCGCTATAAAGCGGACCTTACACCGGTGGAGCGGTGTGTTGTTTGATAAATCGCCGTCCCTACCTCTGGCAGGACTCGTCCCTGGTGCCTGCTGCCCCTTTGATTCCACACGACCGCTAGTCCTCCGGCTGCCGCATTGCTACCTTCAGCGGCTGCCGAGCGGAGGACTAGCCTTCCCAGGGGGCATTGCGGCCGAAGCCGCCCACGTCATCGTTTGCGCCCGGAGGCGCTATAAAGCGGACCTTACACCCGCGTCGCGGGATCACGCGCGCGGGGCACGCCGGGCTAAGCCCGGGCAAACGGCGGGCCGTTTTGTGGCAGTTTTGTGGCCGTTCGGTGGCTGAGAGAGGCTGGGCTGGGCCCATTCTCTTATATTGTTTAAACGCCACCACCTTATGTAGTAAGTCTGCCACCTCTTTGACATTGAGCACCCTTGTTATTTGCCTATATTGCATTTACGTACAGTAATTGTTTTTTTATTGCCACTTTTCATAAAGTCCTATTTTCTTAGCGATCACCCAGAGGGCCTCCTATCTGGTTGCCCCTCTAACAATATTCACCTATTGGGTAACAACGTTGGAGGGGAATTTATCTGGGGTTCGCATTCTCATTACTAGAGGTTGTCGTCTAGAATACCAAAGACACTTAAATAAACAACATTAGCCCTGCAATATATTACTAACACTGGTTTTATTAACACCCATGGCTGTTAACCCCGAAAAAATTATGCTATCTGAAGAAGTGGGAAATAGCAAAGGTACCCTGGATAACTCACTGGCTGAACGCAGGGCAGAGCGTCGCCGCTCGATTGAAGCTATTAAAATCAGATCCCCTTTGGTTGTACCTTCCCAGACTAATCCAGTGGGTGTAGGTTTGATATTAGGAAACGAGGACCTGTTATCTACGCAGGGTATTCCTATGCTCCTGCGAGATACCCCCCTTCACCGACTGCCCTTAACAGGGTGGAACAAAATAACACTCTAACTACTAGTGACATTAACACAGCTATAAAAATTATACCCGATACTCCCCGAGTAGTGGTGGGGAATTTAATAAAGAAAGCGGGGAAACGGGAAGCCGTTAAAGTCTTTGGACCTCCACAAACAAGAGAAGGAGGAGGGGAGGTGTTCCACAAAAAGTCAAGATCAGCCATACTGACTTTGGGAAGGGGAAAAAGGCTATTGATACATCTGCACCTACTACAAAGGCTATATTACTTCCCGATCCAGGTCAGGAGGTCTCACACGAAAAAATATCGGTCATAAATACCCCCTCACTGAGTGTATCCAGTCCTGGTTTAACATCTACCAGGAGCTGTACGACCAGGGAACAATTGTCCTCTGTCTCCCTCGACAGCATTGATCGTCCATGTACGGCGACTCTCCTGGCTGGGGAGTAGAGAGAAAGACACAGAGGGTGATCTCATAATTATAAATTTTAGAGACCCAGGTGCGGTCAAACACATCCTAAATTGGTTGCCAAGGACCAATGGTACAACCATTGCTCCTTGTGACCTAACCTATTTCTACCCAAGATCTCAGATAACTCCCTTAATGTCTTTAGGGGTCCCTTCTGGCCTTTGGAATAATCCTCCCATAACATTTAATAACCAATACATGTGCCAGGCTCCCAATCCCATGATGCCAAAAAATGTATATGGGTGGAACACCGTTCCATACAAGGGACATGGAAATAACTACAGGGGGGCGGACCATTCACAAGGAATCAGGGGAATGGACCATTTGTTGCCATTTACCCCCTTTGAGCTCACTAACAGATTTGAAGCATTCTCAGACTTGGATGACTGCGAATGACGGTTGGGGCCCCCTGCTAATTTGTCATCAATTTACAGGACAAAAGGCATAAAAGATAATTTGACCGCCCAAAGTTATATTCTGACTCCTGTACATACCATGACTACGCCAGAATCCTGCCCTGTGATAGTCCCTCACCTTGAAATACAAGTATCTGGGGAAGAAATAACGTTACTCCCCCAGCTAGATAATTTGCCTGGGATTAACCCCTGTGACATAATGGAACCAGCCCCTGTGACACCTATGGTTGTAACACCCCCAATAAACATCGAAGTTCCTGGCAGCATAATAACGTGGAACATAGCGGGCCTGGCCCCAAAAATCAATGATGCAGACTGGCGATCAATAACTATGACCCACTCAATTATAGCTCTCCAGGAAACATGGGCTAGGGAGCAATCCCATTTGTTGGGATTTAAAACTTTTTTTACCCCGGCAGTTCCCACCAAAATGGGTAGACATAAGGGAGGGCTGTCTATGATCTGTCTATCTGTTCAGGCCCCACGGTCCTAGGGAGCTTCTTGGATTCCCCATATTATCAGATACTAAGGGTATCCTGGGGATCTCTGAAAAATTTAGCTATCATTAACTTCTATAATAACATCCCGATAGCACAAGTGGAAACCACAATTAAGAAACTGTCAAGTACTGTTAAGACGATCGTAGATAGCTGTCAAGGGGATTTGGCCCTCATGTGGGTATGGGACTTTAATTGTCCATTATGTTCAAGGAGCCTACAGGGGGTCGAAGATGAAACTATAGGGGCAACAAGCCATTTTGCCCATACAAAACTAGGGGACTTGCTTAATAATTTAGTGGTGGACCATTCTATGGCATTTATTAATGAGGCTTGTTCAGTGCCAAAAACATTTGCACCTACATTTAATGCAAGAGGGGCAAAGTCAATTATTGATTTTGCCTTACTCTTGTCACGTTATGCTCCATTAGTTAATAATTGGGAGACACTTACAAGTGGCATTAATGACCATTACCCCATCTCAGTTACTTTTAAGCTAAATCTGGATACGCGGCCCCTTAATACTCAATGTAATTATGACTTTAACCCTATTCTTGGTCAGCGTAACGGATTTTGCATTAAATGGGAGAAGGTAATACCAGAGAGTTTCCCAAAAAATTTAGTGACCATTTCCAATAAGGAAATCATTAAGTGCTTGACTTTAGAAGAGGATGAAGAACAAGTTCTGGTCTCCTTTAATAAAATCTGTGGTTCAATCAAACACCTCCTGACTAGAAATCCACGTAATATAGTTAAGAGAACCCCAGGGTGGTTTGATCCAAATTGCTCCAGGGTATTGCGGGAACTCAAAAATGCATTGCATGCTACCCCACTAGATAGAGCACAGGTTCAAAGGGCAAGGCATAAGTACCGTGCCGCTTTGATTAGAAGAAAGAAAGATCTAAAAGTTGAAGCCTGGGAAGCCCTCCATGCAGCAGCAACACAAAAGGACACTGTTGCTTTCTGGAAGGCTGTGAATGCTCCTTTTTATCAAGACGACCAAGGTCCTCGTCTAGACAATGCCATCACGGCTCAGGAGTGGGTATCCCACTTCCAAGCCCTGTATGGCTGTACGGCTCGGCCTGTACTTTTCTCCGAAACAGCAATACCTACGGAAGTTGTGGATTCCCCGTTCCCTCTAGATATTACATTTAAACTAGAGGAGGTACATAAAGCTCTAAGGGAAAGTTCAGCCTCGAAAGCACCAGGACCAGACTCTGTCCCTATTGATGTGTTTAAAATGTCTCCAGACCTGTGGGCCCCTCTACTCACCAGAGTCCTGAACTGCATGGTCAAAAGAGGTTTTATCCCAACATGGAAGGAGGCAATTTTGGTCCCGATATACAAAAAGGGGGACAGGAATGATCCTATCGGCCCATCTCTTTGCTAGATGGCTTTATGAAGATGGCAGGCAGGGTCATTTTTGCTCGCATTCAGGACTGGTTGGAGGGACAGGAAGTGCTATCACCTTTCCAGTATGGGTTCAGGGGTGGGCGGGGGACAATTGAGCAGGGGCTAAACCTCTCCCTAATCATCTCGAATATATACATGCTAGGAAATCGAATTTGTATGTGACCTATGTGGACCTCAGTTCTGCATTTGATTGCGTTCTGCACGACAATCTCTGGCAGACTCTGAGGGATATCGGGCTGGACAATAAAATAGTAGACTACATCAGAGAACTCTATGTGGAGGCAGGTGCACGAGTTAGATACGGTCAGAGGGGGGAATGCACAGAGCTTTTTAAGATTAATAGAGGGGTAAGGCAGGGCTGCATTTTGCCCCCTGCTATTTAACCTATATATTAATGGAGTGGGTTCTTGCTTAACACAACAGTATTATGATTACCCCGTAATCAATGGCAAACCCATCCCTATTTTACTTTATGCTGACGATGCGGCTATCCTCTCACAGACCAAGGTGGGCCTCCAGAAAGCCGTACAGACCTTCACTAACTTCATGAACACTAGAGGGCTACGTGTTAACGTCTCAAAGACGTTTACTATGTCGTGCGGCCCAAACAAACATAGATTACCATGCCCTATCTTTTTAAACAAAAGGAAGCTGGAGTTAGCCGATATCTTTTGTTATTTGGGGTTCACATCGATAGGCAAGGCACCTGGAAGTCCGCTGTGAATGCAAGGGCCGTGGCATTTAATAGAGCAGTTGGTGCTTGTTGGACCTAGATTACCCAAGCCTACATATGGTAGCCTGGCACAGTAGTGGTTACAGCTAAACTCAAGGCGTTGGTTAAGTGCTTACAAGACCCACTCACAGTAACTCAGTGATGAACCACTAAAATAAAAGACACAACACCAAACTTAGGAAAATACCAGTACCTTTTATAAAAATAATATACTTTCTGGTTCTTGTTTTAAATAAAAGCAGTACACAAATAATTTACACTTTTCTCATAACTCTCAAGTGACATCTAATACTTTTCCTAGTCAGTAAATAAGAATCAAAGGTACATTGCATTTGGAAATTGCTTATAGTTAACTCTACCAGTCTACTCCTTTAATCACTGGTTACAGAAGGGTAAATTCACATTAGAGATTCAGTGTGCCACTTGCAGTGATATTAGCCTGCTTCAGTAGTTATTTTCAATAAGACATTGCATCAGTCTCCAGCATCACCACTCTGCATTCAATTCTGAAAATACCCTGATATATAAAACTAGACCTCAGCCTTAATTGACTTTAAATTCTGTAATATGCTCTTATTCCTCCTTTCCACAGCTGAGATTATTAATCAGAGCAAAGTTACCCCCAGTTCTCAGAACTTCCCAGGGGCCCCTATTCCCTGCTCCTTACTTTAGCGTGGGGACGATGTTGTCCCAGTCCCCACGCGTCACCGCTGCCTTAAGGCTCCCTCTGGTTTCAAGATCTCACTGTCTCTTCCTCCCGCCGAGCCAGCTGCTTGCTCGGGGCTGGGGCGGTGGAATGACGATGATCACAATTCCCCCCTTCCTGCTCGCGTCAGCTTCTTTCCGTGACACTCGAGCGGGGAGGGTAAAGACGAAGCCACGCTTTGGCCTCCTTTCTGCTCCTCACCGGGAAGGATGTCCTCAAGCAACGCCCTCTGCGCGGCGGTCCACTCGACGATCCGGAGACGCTCCCTCGGCGCCTCTCCTCAGGCCAAACACTTCCTCACCGGGCATGCGCGGAAGCGCTCGCTCTTCTCCCGCCTCCTCCGGCGGCCGCTCACAGGAAGGACGCTACTCGCCTGGACCTGCTCGGTTACGCTACCCCTCTTGCCTTCAAGAGCGGACGTGCTCCGGGCATGCGCGGAAGCGCCTCTGCACTCTCCAAGCCTTGGGGTGATATTGACGCGGCCGGTGCCCCCGGGGACCCGCAGACGATCGGAGCAGCGCCGCTGCTCTCCCTCAGTCACTTCCCTCACCGGCTCCAGGGGAAGGATGTTCTCCAGCAGCGCCCTCGCTCCTCAGGAGGTTTATGGCTCCACAGACCCACGACTTCACCAGGGCACGACAAGGAACTCCAGCCACGTCACGGGGCTCACAGCTGTTCCCCCACGCTGGTAGGTGCAGCGCTGGGCATTGGCAATTAGGGAAACCCTCTACTCAGAGCGACCTGTCAGGATTCGTTGGGGCTCAGTCTTAGAAGGGTCTTCCTTCACACGTAGCTTATTCTGATTCTCAGCAGTTGATGTTTGGGGAGGGATTGGTCAGAGGTTGAAGGGGGAACGTCTCTCTGTAGTGACTGTAGTGACTGTCTGCCTCAAAGACAAACTAGTTGCTCCCAGTGCGTCCACCTCCTCTCACCACTGCCTCACTCCTCCACACTTGGATCAGCACCAAATGGCTGCTGGTCACTGGCCTTATATAGGGTGGCCTGAGACCTGCAGAAGTCTCTAGTCAATTCTAGAAAGTTCCCTAATGTTATCCTATGGACCTGTCCTCCAGTAGTGTCCGTTATGGCAGTTGGTGGACACCATCTTAGGTTTCTGGAGATCCCTAGATTTTCAAGGGGGCTGACTAGGCCTCACAGGTTATGAGGGAAAAATGGCGTCATCGCCAAGGAACACCTAGCCCCCTGACAGCATTAAAAAATTCCTGATGGACATATGTAAAAATAAAAAATAGAAACTCTGGGAGGCTAAGGGGGACAAAAATAAATCATGATGGTTAGAGTCTTCCCAGAAGCAGACAGGTCTAACACGCGTCCCCCCCAGCTGAAAGTGGGGAGAACTACCCAACCCCTTGGGAGTCCTCATCACTAAGGCGGAAATACCTGGATAGACCGTCTGCGTTGGCATGGTCTGCCCCAGGTCGGTGTTCCACCCTAAAGTCCATTCCCTGTAGGGAGATGGACCACCTTAGCAACTTGGGATTCTCCCCCTTCATTTGCATCAGCCAACGAAGGGGGCGATGGTCAGTCTGAACTAGGAAGTGCGAACCAAACAGGTAGGGTCGCAGCTTCTTCAGAGCCCAAACCACCGCAAAGGCTTCTCTCTCAATTGTACTCCACCTCCTTTCCCTGGGGAGTAGTCTCCTGGACAGGAAGACCACGGGTTGATCCAAGCCCTCATCATTTAGCTGCGATAACACTGCCCCAATGCCATGTTCTGACGCATCTGTTTGGACAATGAATTCTCTAGCAAAATCAGGGGCCTTGAGAATGGGAGCGGAACACAATGCTTGTTTCAAGGTCATGAAGGCTCGCTGGCAAGCCTCTGTCCAGACTACCCGTCGGGGTTGCTTCTTGGAAGTAAGTTCAGTGAGGGGGGCCACGATAGTGCCATACCCCTTCACGAAGCGACGGTAGTATCCAGTGAGGCCCAGGAAGGCTCGGACCTCTGTTTGAGTCTTGGGGGGCTCCCAGGCGATGATGGTCTCAATCTTTGCCTGGAGGGGCTGCACCGTCCCTCTGCCCACCAAGTGACCTAGGTACACCACCGACCCTTGTCCGATCTGACACTTGCTGGCCTTGATGGTCAAGCCAGCCTGTTGCAGGGCATGAAGAACAGCTTGCAGGTGCTGCAAATGGTCCTCCCAGCTGCTACTGAAGACAGCAATGTCGTCCAGGTATGCAGCAGAAAAAGCTTCCATTCCCGAAAGGACCCTGTTCACCAGCCGCTGAAAAGTGGCAGGGGCATTCTTGAGCCCAAAGGGCATCACACAAAATTGGTAGTGTCCCTCAGGTGTAGAGAAGGCTGACCTTTCCTTCGCCTCCTCGGTAAGGGAAATCTGCCAGTACCCTGAAGTTAGGTCAAAGGTACTTAAGTATTGAGCAGCTCCCAGCCGGTCAATAAGCTCATCCGCCCGTGGGATAGGATGTGCATCAGTTTTAGTCACTGAGTTCAAGCCTCGGTAGTCCACACAGAATCTCAATTCAGGTGTGGTGCCTGGTGGGGCAGCTTTTGGTACCAAAACCACCGGGCTAGACCAAGGGCTACCAGAAGGTTCAATCACCCCTAGCTCCAGCATCTTGGCGACTTCACTTTTGATGTTGGCCTTCACCTTGTCCGACAGCCGGTAGATTTTAGATTTCACAGGTGGGCTGTCTCCTGTGTCCACGTCATGGGTACACAGGTGGGTCCTACCTGGGACAAGGGAGAACAGGGGAGAAAATTGCTCCAGGATCTGGCGGCAATCACTTTGCTGTTCAGAAGTCAGGGATGGCGAGAGAATCACTCCCTCCACTGATCCATCTTTTTCTTTGTACGAGAGAAGATCAGGGAGAGGTTCACTTTCTTCTTCCTCTGCTCCATCGGTCACCAGCATTAAGACAACCTCGGGCCTCTCATGATGTGGCTTGAGACGATTGGCATGCAGCACCCTGAGGGGCTGCCTCGGGGTCTTAAGATCCACCAAATAGGTAGACTTCCCCTTTTTCTCCAAAACCTCAAAGGGGCCTGTCCAACGGTCCTGGAGGGCATTTAGCTCTCCAGGTTCCATTACCCACACTTTCTGTCCAGGCTCCAGTTCCACTGGGTGAGCGTTGTGGTCATACCACTCTTTCATAACTGCTTGGCTGGCCTCCAAGTTGTCTGAAGCCTGCTTCCACAACTTAGCCATTTGGCTCCGGAAGGCCAGCATGTAGCTCACCACGTCCTGGGGAAGCTTCCTGGGAGTCTGTTCCCATCCGTCTTTCACCAGGCTGAGAGGTCCCCTTACAGGGTGCCCATACAAAAGTTCGAAGGGGCTGAAGCCCACTCCCTTCTGTGGCATTTCCTTGTAGTAGGAAAACAAGAGACAGGGTAGGAGGATGTCCCATTTCTTCCGTAGGCTCTCAGGTAGACTCCGTATCATACCTTTCAAGGTTTTGTTAAACCTTTCCACAAGACCATTGGTTTGTGGGTGATAGGGAGTGGTAAACCGATAGGTAACGCCGCACTCCTTCCACATGGCCCGCATGTATGCTGAAAGGAAGTTAGTCCCCCTGTCGGAAATGACCTCCTTGGGGAAACCCACTCTGGTGAAGATCCCCATCAGGGCCCTTGCCACTGCAGGTGCAGTGATGGTCCTCAGAGGTATTGCCTCTGGGTACCGGGTGGCATGATCCACCAAAACCAGTATGAACCGGTGTCCAGCTGAAGTTGGTGGATCCAATGGCCCTACAATGTCGATGCCCACCCTCTCAAAGGGGGTGCTAACGACAGGTAGTGGTTCCAGGGGAGCTTTTAGCTTCACCCCAGTTTTCCCACTGGCTTGGCAAGACACACACGTCCGACAATATGTATCCGACGCCACTTTCATTCGAGGCCAGTAGAAATGGGGGACAAGCCGGGCAAAGGTCTTGTCCTGTCCTAGGTGTCCTGCCAATGGTATCTCATGAGCCAGTTCCAGTAGAAAGGCTCTAAAGCATTGAGGGACCACCAAGGCTCTGGCTGAACCGTGGCCAGGTGCCTTGGGTTCACTGTAGAGGAGTCCATCCTCCCAGTAAATCTGGTAGCTCCCTTCAATGTTTCCCGCTGCCTGGGCGTTGGCCTGTTGCCGCAGCCCCTCGAGAGTAGGACACTCTTTCTGAGCTTTGCAGAACTCTTCCCGGGAAGGACCTCCCTCCACATGCCATTCAGTTGGGATGGGTAGGTTTTCCAGGGAAGCAACAGTCTCCCCGGTGGACTCCAGATCCACCTCCGCAGGTGGTCCAGCTGTCTCACGAGGTGGAGATGTCGAGGCAGGGTCCTCCGGCCTCCTGTCCTTCTCCTCTCTGGCAGCCGGCTGGGCCATTGTTCCAGGCTCCAGCGTCAATGAACTCCCCCTTCGGGCAGTCGCGGACCTTGTGCTGACACAAGTCCAGTCAGGGGGTCCCAGCATCTCAGAGTGAGTCTGGTACTCCACCCTCCTCCAAGCATTGTGCTCCATATCATTCCCTAACAGGCAGTCAACAGGCACGGCAGGGCTTACGGCAACTCGAAGTGGACCTGCAACCCCTCCCCACTCAAAGGGAACCTCAGCCACAGGGTAGTGGCCCAATCTGCCGTCAGCCATTACGGCGGGATGGAGTACATCTGGGATGACCTGCTCTGGAGACACCAGCTGACTCCTTACCATAGTCATGCTGGCTCCTGTGTCTCTCAGAGCCTCCCCTCTACGGCCATTGATGGTGACCCACTGCTCATACTTAGTAGTATTAGAGGGCAGCTGGGTCTTGGGAACCATCTCCTTATCTCCCAGGGACACTAAGGTGACACCCGCCCGCTCCCCTCCATTAACCAAAGGTATCTCCTCCCCGAGCACTACACTAGTGATTCCCGGGGCTTTTCCTCCAGTGGGAGGGGGTGGTCTTTTTGGGCATCTCACATCTCCTTTATAGTGTCCCACACCACCACACTCAAAACAATGAACAACCCTTGGCTGCTGGCTTTGGCCAGGGGTAGGGTTGCGAGGAGGATTACTCTTGGGGATGAATCCTCTGCCCCTTCCTTGCGAAGTATTTTGTGGCCCTTTTGAGAACTCCCTCTTAGTTTCCCCTCCCTCTTTCCTCTGGGGGGCGCCCTGTCCTTGCTTCTGGGAATTCCCTCCAGTCCCCTTAGTCAACACCCGGGTACTAACCCAGATGTCTGCCTCCTCAGCAAGCTTCCTGGGGCTGGTCAGCTTGCTGTCCACCAGATGCTGTCTTAGTTCGGGAAGACACTTCTCGAGTAGGTGTTCCTTGAGTATGAGGTCATATAGTCCCTCATAGTCTCCTACTTCGCTGCCTCTTACCCAACCCTCCAGGGCCTTCCTGGAGTAGTCCAAGAAATCTACCCAGTTTTGCGTGCCCAGCTTGTAGCTGCCCCGGAACTTTTGCCTATATTTCTCAGGGGTCAACCCAAACTTCTTGAGCAGCGCTGATTTCATAGCCGGATAGTAGGTCTGTTCACTCTGGTCAAGAGCCAACAATGTATCCCTGCCAGTGGGGGGCATGTATTTGTATAACCCACCTCCCCAGTGGACTTCCAGAATCCCATGGGCCCTTAGCGAGACCTCGTAGGCGGCTAGCCACTTAGCAATGTCGTCACTGGGTACATAACAAGCCATAATATCTTTTGGTAGGTACGGTCTAGGTTCTTTGATGTTGGTCTGGGTATCGCTGCCACCATTCTCTGATTTGGGGGATCCTCGGTTTAGGGCTTGTAAATCCATCTCTTTGATGGTTCGCTCATGCGCCAACCTCCTATCCTCCCTTTCCATGTCCATCCTGGCTAGTTCTATTTTCAACCTCCTCTCCTCCCTCCTATCTTCCAGCTCGGCTTCGGTTAAGCCCCTGTCTGAAACGCTGCTGCTTGCCCTTGAAGGTAGCCTGGGACCTGTCAGAAGATTCCCTCTCCCCATTTGGTTCAGCAATGCAGCCTCAGTAACAGTGTCCCCATCACCCACTTCCGTTTCTGGTTCCTCCCTTAGGCGAGCTTCTAACCATGCCCTTATGCTTGTCAGCAACTCTCCTTTCTTGGCACCTTTATTAAAAAATACCCCGTTCTGCTGACACCAATCCCTGAGTTGGGCCACAGTATTGGCTTCCAGCTCTTTAAGATTCACCTCCAGCTTTGCCATGGTATAAAATTACTCACAGGAGAAAACCACGAAGTGACCTGAGGTTAACCTCCACCCACCACCAGAAGTAAATTTAGAAAAATCAAAAATTAGATTAGGAGGGCCGCAGGGAGAAAACTCCAGGTGGGGTCCCGTGGTTGGCACTGCGTTACTACTAAGTGAGTGTAAGCACAAATCCGTGATCCCACCGCTGAAACACCAATTATGTTGGACCTAGATTACCCAAGCCTACATATGGTAGCCTGGCACAGTAGTGGTTACAGCTAAACTCAAGGCGTTGGTTAAGTGCTTACAAGACCCACTCACAGTAACTCAGTGATGAACCACTAAAATAAAAGACACAACACCAAACTTAGGAAAATACCAGTACCTTTTATAAAAATAATATACTTTCTGGTTCTTGTTTTAAATAAAAGCAGTACACAAATAATTTACACTTTTCTCATAACTCTCAAGTGACATCTAATACTTTTCCTAGTCAGTAAATAAGAATCAAAGGTACATTGCATTTGGAAATTGCTTATAGTTAACTCTACCAGTCTACTCCTTTAATCACTGGTTACAGAAGGGTAAATTCACATTAGAGATTCAGTGTGCCACTTGCAGTGATATTAGCCTGCTTCAGTAGTTATTTTCAATAAGACATTGCATCAGTCTCCAGCATCACCACTCTGCATTCAATTCTGAAAATACCCTGATATATAAAACTAGACCTCAGCCTTAATTGACTTTAAATTCTGTAATATGCTCTTATTCCTCCTTTCCACAGCTGAGATTATTAATCAGAGCAAAGTTACCCCCAGTTCTCAGAACTTCCCAGGGGCCCCTATTCCCTGCTCCTTACTTTAGCGTGGGGACGATGTTGTCCCAGTCCCCACGCGTCACCGCTGCCTTAAGGCTCCCTCTGGTTTCAAGATCTCACTGTCTCTTCCTCCCGCCGAGCCAGCTGCTTGCTCGGGGCTGGGGCGGTGGAATGACGATGATCACAATTCCCCCCTTCCTGCTCGCGTCAGCTTCTTTCCGTGACACTCGAGCGGGGAGGGTAAAGACGAAGCCACGCTTTGGCCTCCTTTCTGCTCCTCACCGGGAAGGATGTCCTCAAGCAACGCCCTCTGCGCGGCGGTCCACTCGACGATCCGGAGACGCTCCCTCGGCGCCTCTCCTCAGGCCAAACACTTCCTCACCGGGCATGCGCGGAAGCGCTCGCTCTTCTCCCGCCTCCTCCGGCGGCCGCTCACAGGAAGGACGCTACTCGCCTGGACCTGCTCGGTTACGCTACCCCTCTTGCCTTCAAGAGCGGACGTGCTCCGGGCATGCGCGGAAGCGCCTCTGCACTCTCCAAGCCTTGGGGTGATATTGACGCGGCCGGTGCCCCCGGGGACCCGCAGACGATCGGAGCAGCGCCGCTGCTCTCCCTCAGTCACTTCCCTCACCGGCTCCAGGGGAAGGATGTTCTCCAGCAGCGCCCTCGCTCCTCAGGAGGTTTATGGCTCCACAGACCCACGACTTCACCAGGGCACGACAAGGAACTCCAGCCACGTCACGGGGCTCACAGCTGTTCCCCCACACTGGTAGGTGCAGCGCTGGGCATTGGCAATTAGGGAAACCCTCTACTCAGAGCGACCTGTCAGGATTCGTTGGGGCTCAGTCTTAGAAGGGTCTTCCTTCACACGTAGCTTATTCTGATTCTCAGCAGTTGATGTTTGGGGAGGGATTGGTCAGAGGTTGAAGGGGGAACGTCTCTCTGTAGTGACTGTCTGCCTCAAAGACAAACTAGTTGCTCCCAGTGCGTCCACCTCCTCTCACCACTGCCTCACTCCTCCACACTTGGATCAGCACCAAATGGCTGCTGGTCACTGGCCTTATATAGGGTGGCCTGAGACCTGCAGAAGTCTCTAGTCAATTCTAGAAAGTTCCCTAATGTTATCCTATGGACCTGTCCTCCAGTAGTGTCCGTTATGGCAGTTGGTGGACACCATCTTAGGTTTCTGGAGATCCCTAGATTTTCAAGGGGGCTGACTAGGCCTCACAGGTTATGAGGGAAAAATGGCGTCATCGCCAAGGAACACCTAGCCCCCTGACAGCATTAAAAAATTCCTGATGGACATATGTAAAAATAAAAAATAGAAACTCTGGGAGGCTAAGGGGGACAAAAATAAATCATGATGGTTAGAGTCTTCCCAGAAGCAGACAGGTCTAACAGTGCTCTTATGAGTTTTGCAAAAAAAATAGGAAACAGGCCAGTTAAGGAGCTCCTTCAAATATTTAAATCGAAATGTGTGGCTATTGGGACCTATGGGGCTGGCATCTGGGGCTGGCAGCAAGTGGAGGCGATTCAGCGAATCGAGAATAGGTTCCTCCGATTCATAACAGCTACACCGAGGAGCACTCCTATATATGTATTACATGCCGAAGTTGCTCTTATTTTCATCACGGACATTATAAAACTTGCCCCAGTTTTACTTTGGCATAACGTCTGGACCAACCCTGCCATAGAACTGACCAGATCCATCATAGAGGACTGCTTAAGCTGTGATGGGTTGAAAAACATCAAATGGCTTACTTACATTAAGAACTTCGTCAGTGAGATTGGTCATCCTGAATATTTTACTGACCCAGCCTCATTGGAATTGCTCTCGCGATCTATGCTCAAAAAGATGCTGCTGGAACATTTGGAACTGCAAAGGTGGAAGGATGAAAGGACCAAAAAATCTGTCATGAGCCATGATGAAGTGACATCTCAGAGGGGTCTTCAGTTGTATCTTGTAATAGATCACCCCCTACAGCACCGTAGGCTCCTGACATACTTTCGCCTGGAATCCTTCTATAGACTTGTATTATTCCCGACCTGCAATGACTGGGCGAGGGTAAAAAGACGGTGTCCTTGTGATGACAAATCATTTCAATCAAATATACACTGCACTCTTTTCTGCACTTTATATAGCCATTCCAGACGACAAATTGTAAACCCTCTCTTGTTAACTTGGGGCCTAAGGAAAGCAAGAGATGCCTATATTAAACTTAGGTCCTTAGATGACTGTCTTACTATCAGTACAATGAGCCTCTTTCTGAACACAATTTTAAGTGTGAGAAGGACCATCGTCATGGGATAATTAGAGTTAGTTAAGTGCTTTTAACTTTTATGTATTTTAACTGATCGTACTGTTTTATTCCTTTTAATCTTCTTTTTTAACTGTAAGAAATCAAACTTTAGTAATGTTTAATTCAGAGTGGAAAAATGTCATTTTAATTGTCATTTTTATCTGTATACTTTTATGAATTGTGATCTCAATTCGAATAAAGTCTTTTTGAACTTGAACTAGCTGAGGCTCAGTCACAGTGTCCAGGATAATCCACTGAAGTGCTCCTCTGGCACATAAAGCTCAGAGGTGGTTTATATAATAAATTCACTGCTGCAATCACACTGTCAGAAGAGCAACACTAATATGTTTGTTTGTCATTGTGACTCAGAGCTTTCTCCATATGGACAACTTAAAACAAGAGTATTGTGCTCAATGTTCCTAGCCATGGACGGAGTGTAGTAGGCAACTTGGTAATGTGCTTACTAAGAAATGTGCTTCCTGCAGAACCATTTCTAAGTATGTAATCATGTACATGAAAAGCATGTAGAAAGTTACCATTTGAAAAAGATTTCAAGTTTAAATATGTACTAAAATGGCGATTTGTGCTCAGACTCTGTTGAACCCCACAACACACCAATATTGCTAAGTCACACACTATGATTTGTGACTGCTCCCCTAACAACTTGAAACCCCATTTTGTCGATGGCAATAAACTTCTCTGCATCCTAACTTTTACATTTTTGTGGGTACCTTTTGACAGAAAATGTACCTGGGTCCACCTTTCGAAGGTTAGAAAAACTCACTTTGGAAAAACAACAAATGCAACTCATAGGTTCACAGGGAAGATGAGCTCTAAATCTCTGTATGTGATGCTTAATATTTAAAAAGCACAATGCTGTTCTGCTATGATATACGATGTAGGAATATGGGGCTACTACAGTACTTTGCACTAACAGGATAGAGAGAATGCATTTTTGAGAAGATTGTTATCCATTTCTACCAGTGTACCTAACTATGCGTGTCACGTGGATCTGTGCCTATTGTATTTAGAGAACTGCATTAAGTAGGCACCACTTATGTTGTGCCACTCTATTTGGTTCAAACATGAAACCATTCTACATCAGGATATAATTAATGATTGCCTGTACCTTGATTACGCTCTCAGAATTCTGCGGTTGAGATGTGTTAAAGGACAATTTACTATGCTAGGGAGGTCTAAATGTTTTCATAGTCCACATGAATCTGCCTTATTTAAAAGGGATAGAGAAGGGAATTTCAAGAGTTCAATAAGACGAGTGTGGCTGCCCATCACATGCTAGTAATCACAGACCATATGGAGCCATAACTTTATTCTCTATCTCACCACCACCAGAGATTTTACCTGCTCAGGTTCAGATTCAGTGTAGCGCATCTTTTAGTCTCCTAGCCAAGATACACCTATAGTTAATCAGGCTTTGAGCTATGCCCCTGTGATTCTCGATCAGATCAACCTTTGTTACATTTGTTTTTTCTTCTGTAAAGTGTATGCTACGCCAAGGAAACACGTTTTTTATTCCATTACTTATGTTTCTGAATATTAGAAAGTGCAGGTCAGCTCTATTCCATTTGCTGTGGTTGCAAACTGAATATGTTTGCATGATGGTAGACAAGTTGATATCAGCACGCAGTTTGATTGAGTAATATGGTGTAAAAGTAATGTTTTGATGCATGAGTCACTTTATGAACTTAATTTTTACAGTGGTGCACCTATCGGCGTTTTTAATTTCATTTGTCACTTTTATATTTTTAAGCATCTGCTGGTAAATCCTAATTGTGATTGTTTGTTAAAGAATTTTATGCTGTGTATTCTTTTATGGCTTTACAAACTGAATAAAGATTGGATTAGTTACTTACTATTAGTGTTCATTCATATCTTACTATGCATTCTCGTATTTAGAGTATTTCAAAAATAAAACTACAAGTACCAGAAAGTAAAGTGTAATCATTACTGTGTAGGCATTGCACAATAATTAAAAGAGTATCATCCATTCTGCCCCTGTATTTTAGATTGCAACATAGTGCTGTTTATCAGAATGTGCACCTGTCACAAAGAACTTCTCGCCTTACTTGAAATGTGTGCAAAGTGTTTTGAGATCACCATAATGTGATGCTTATAGTAGTTGAAATAAGCCCCTTGCAGATAGGATCCTGAAATAGAGTTAATATATGATCCAGAGGGCTAAATACATTCTGTAAGTTCCAAGTTTTAAATTACAGTGGGGCCAGCAAAGCTTTAAAACTTTCTGAGGTTCATAAAATAGGTACCACTGAGTACAGCATAGCAAAAATAACGAATTTGCCTGTAATTATTACACTAACTGTTTGGCATCCTTGGTGTGGTTTACCCCTACCTTTTTGCCTTCCATCCTTGTGTTTTGCTGACTTCATTTGTACAGGCTTTAGGACTCTCCACACTTTTCCATTGCTAACCAGTGTGTGTGCTCTCTCCTTAAAACATGGTAGAACTGGCCGGTACCCAATTGGCATAATTAATTTACTTATAGGTCCCTCGTAAAGTGGTTGTACATGTGCCCAGGGCCTGTAAATTAAATCTACTAGTCAGCCTGGAGCACTGATTGTGCCACCCACATATGTAGGGCTTTCAAACACACCTCAGACCTGCATTTTGAGCTTGTGTGGGCTGTTTTTACGCTGCTATTTCAACCTGCCAAACTAAACATTTTGCCAAGCGCCAACCTTTGTTTTTGATACATATAAGGCCCGGGATACCCCAGAAGGGAAGATGCAGTGTATATAAATGTTTGGGCATGTACTTTATAGTTTGAGATGTCCTAGGAGTGAAAAACTCTTAAAACTGAATTACATTGATCTTGCATTTTCGCCGTTCATCAAACGTAAATATATCAATTTAAGGTTGGGTAGCTTCCCAACAAGTGCTGATCTACCAAAGTGGAAGCCCCAAGAATGTGAGGAATGTGATCTATGTGGCGCAAGAAGACAAGACTTCATCCATCTGATTTGTATTTGCCCGGCTCTGATTCAGGAACGTCGGAGTTGGTTAAAAGCCAAGTTTAAGGAATATGGAACACGCACCTGCCGGTCTGCGATTGTACAAATCTTATGCTCAGTAGATCCACAATTTATTTGCAAAGCAGTTAAAATTATTGCCAATTTTGAGAAAAAGAAAAGATCACTGCCAAAGACTTGAATCAACAACATGTTTACTTTTAAACTTGAAAGACATTCTTATTTTAATAACTTTTAATCTCCACACAGCGGTGTTTTCTGCTTTTTAACACATTGTCGTATCTATATTTTGTAATGGTTTTTATTAATTATACAATAAAGCTAATCCCAGTATGGATTTTACTTTTACTTATGCCACTACTGCAAGGCCTTCCACTCCCTTATGATAACATTGGAGTTAGCTTATTACATTTAATAAGTGATCATTTCCAAATGGGACTAGGTTATCAGTTAATGCTTTTTGTCTTTGGAATTGCATTGAAAAGTCCTCTCGCATGGTGAAGGCAGATTTTAAAGTACAATTTTGAAAATTACACTTTTAGAAAGTTGGCATTTTTTTTTGCCTTATCTGTTAAATGTCGTGGTGGGGGAAACTCAGAGGTTTATTCAGCGGAATTCTGTGGAGTTACATAAAAGCAGTGGAATTCCTTAACGTTGCGCTGCTTTAGCTGATTTGTAGTGCCAGGAACTTGTATCGTGCTGTAAACTCAGCACGAACAGCACCACACGCTGCACCAGATGGGGATGCTTCTTTCTGCCACTTGAGTATATACTCTACTTGAGATTTTTCTAGAATTCTGCGCTCCAGGCAGAGCACAGAGTTTGCAAAACTCTGCAAACTCCACAGGCAGCGCATAGTTGACTGCCTACCCCTAATGTAATACCTGCAGCCTACTTCTAGGTCACACCACTGGGTGTAGCTGAAATTTGGGATTTGTGTATTCCTCCTAGACAGGCACACACAAAAGAGGGTTTAGTTGTGCCAGGATGGGTCACCGCTGACAGGATGGGAGGACGGAGCTGAGCACAGCCCTACTCACAATTGAATAGCCTGTGTCCTTCTTCCACACAAAGGGCTGCATGCCTTTTGTAGTTTGTCTGGAACCAGGAGAGGAAAGACATGAAGCCTGTGGATTTCAAAGGGAGAAGCTTCTCTCACTTCAATGGAAGGCCCAGGTATAAATATTGGACCTCAGGCACCAACTCTTCAATACACTTGTGGATTAGTGGATAGTCTACGAGAAAGAAGTACCACTATGTTACTGGAAGAACTGTCACTCTGAAGGACTGCTGTTCTCTTGCCTTGGTGAGAAGGACTGGACGAGGTGTGCCTAGAAGTTGTACCATGCGATCACTGTATTTTCTCTCCAGGAGTACTGTTTTCATCTCCTTGGTGACTGGCACGTCCATTGCATAGCAGAAAACGACAACCAGGATACCTGCTATTAGAAACAGGATCAGCGGCAGTCCTCCATAAATGCTTCCTATTACGGAGTGGATAAAGTTTGTTATAACTCCGAGGACCGTCTGAAATGTGCTTAACAGTCCAGAACCTACGTTCTAAAATAGGTGGACAATGCCTGTCATATCAGACATGTTTAAGATATGATTTACCATTTTTGCGAAATGGAAGGGCAGTTTGTACGTGTAAGTGCCTGTATCTCTGCTGAAGACCTTGCTATTTGGAGATCAAAAGTCTCTAGAGCGGAGGTTAGGGGCAAGGATTCCTGTGTAAGCATGGCTTTCATTCTGCTCAAAGTATCAAACCGTATTAATAAAATATTTAATGAAGGCCAAAGCTGCACCTCCCTGACTGTATGTGATGGGGGAAAGAATACTTTCATACAGCAAGTAACCCTGGAACTTACAATCACCAGATATGCGATGCCCGGAAGAATCCCACAGCAACCTTGATTGTTCAGCATCAAGGAGGAGGAGAAGCCAACGGCCATAATGGCCGTTTGAAGCCGATGCTCCGTGGTGAACCCACGCTTTAATATTCGTATCGGTGTTCCGCTGCATCAAAATCCCACCTGGAGAGCGAATTCCGCAACTGGAACACCTGCAGCCTTTCTAGAACTCAGTTCGGCTGTTCTAGGATGGCGGAAAACCAAAAAATGAGCTGCAATGATTTTGAGCACCCATGACCCAAGATGGCGCCTGAAGCAAGCTGAGACTACTATCGGAGACCGTAGGTCGGAAGCTGTGCCATCCAGGGCTCCTGCACAAACTATCTGAGAGGTTACGGCGAGTGAGCAGTGAGGAGAAAATGAACCACTGAATATTGAAGCTAAAGTGGTGCGGCATCAGCTGTTCGTGCAACAGGAGGCATCTTATTCATCAGATAATCGGTCCCGATCCTGACACAATGTGAGAAAGGCCTCCCAACAAAATTACGAGGCAGGATCCCTGACGGCGTCATGGAAACGCTGCACTTTCTCTGATATCCCAATATGTCGGTACGCCAAGCAAGCGGCAAGCAATACCGACCATCAGACAGTAAGATCTATAATTTTGTCTTTGCTTAAAACAGTAACTGCAACAGCTTCCTGGCCCTAAAATGGTGCCTTTACCTAAGTCTATGGGGCACCCCGAGCCTGGAATTTTATGCGAGGCGAACCAAGCCTGCCTTAAAGTGCCCATTGTTGCTAGATCTCCAGCCCAAAGCCAATTTTTGAGAAATAGCTGAGGTTGCTTGTATCTGCGTATGCCAGTGTGGAGGTTGCCTCCCCATGATTGCCGATATTAAAATGGCGATGGCTCCCATCTAATTTACATATTTCGAGCGTGTCCGTATTTAACCCACTGACCTGCTGCTACATACTTTTTGGTTTTCTATGAATGCTCCCTAAGGTCAGGTTTGTAACGAGGGGCATGAGGGCCACCATGATCTTTTGACGAGCAAGTTTTTAGGCCCTGCCTGTCACTACCTGTTAATCCCTTACCTGACCGCAAGAGGGCTGCCACAGTGTTCCCTACTACATCGTTCTACTCCTCTGAGAAAAAAACGGACTTAGACCAGCCCTCGAACAAATCCCCCATCCGGCCTACCCTACAGGATACCGAATCTGTGAACCTACCTCTGACCATGGAGACCCAGCTTTTTGGCGGATGACCGGTGGAGCTACATGATAGCTATAAAGGAGATGGGCTGTGGACTACCCCTTTGGCCATCACCTACCCAGCTAGACATTGGGCAGACCTTACTTCATCTCTCCATGGTACTCTCCCTCCTACCCTTTTACTCTACCCACTTTCTCTCCTTTATGTTCCATTTATCCCTCCTCTTTGCTCTCTAATTGTTTTCTCATTAAGACCTAGCCACTTGACTGATGCCCGGTTGAGCTACCTGATAGCTATAGAGGAGATAGACTGTGTACTTGCCCCTCGGCCGTCACCTCCCCAGCTGGACTTTGGGCAGACTCTCCTTTGTCTCTCCATCCATCCTATCTCCATCCTTTCTCCCTCCTACACCTTTACTCCACCCCCTTACCCTTCTAAGCTCCATTTATTTAATCTTCTGACACTCTTGAAATGTTTTCTTGTAACTGATGTTACCTGTAACTGATGTAATTTTGTAATTCCTTTTTTTTTATTGTTCTTTCACAGCAAACACAGCAAATAACATAGTATTCAATTGACAGTTCCATAATTTAAAAAAAAAAAAGAAATCAAAGCAAAGGTATTAAATTCAGATAGCAATTCATTCCTCATAGTAATCCCTAAACGCCTTCCAGATTTTTATACCCACTCTTTTTTTCCTCGGTCCTTTGATAGAGAAGAGACTCCACTCCAGATTATATAAACTGAGCATTCTGGCACGCCACTGGTGGAAGTCCGGTGTTTTTTTTTGTAACCACTCCGTGGCTATGCACAGATGTGCGACAGTCATTGCAAAAAATATAAAGTGTTGATGCGGAAATAGTGGTTCCGGTATCCTGTCCTTTAGGATTTTACCCAGTAACATCATTGCCGGGGTAATAACCACGGTTGTTCTAAGCACCAATGACAGAAAATGTTCAAGATCTCCAACATAACCATGAAGTGTATCACAGCTGTAAAAAATGTGTGTCGTTCCAGCATCATTTTCCCCACACCTTCAACATTTCAAAGAGAGGGGCACAAGCCTGTGCCCAAACATGTACAATTTGACATAGAGAGGAAGATAGTCAGAGAGTGAGCTTGTGCCCCTCTCTTTGAAATGTTGAAGGTACTCCTTCAGAATATTCATTGCTTATAGTAAAAATTGGACCTCTCTCCGGCTGGACAAGTCATTTTTCAATATAGTGTCCATTGTGTCTATATTCATTGCATGTTACTATCCTTCTTGTGCTTGGGACCACTGTTGTTTGTTTAAATATATTCCCCGAGGTCCCGGACTGACTCGAATGGGCGCCCTTGTTGTTATTTATAAATAATAAAAATATAAAGATTGTATAGCATAAATACATTTCGGACCGAACCCCATTTTACTCATTAACTTTCACAAATAACCCCACTGTACTCGATCAAACGCTTTTTCCGCGTCAAGCAGAATCAGCGCAAGATCATTCCTTTTTACAGCAGCTATATCAAATAAGGAAATAACTTTGTTTACATGTTCTACTGTCCCTCTTTTTGGTATAAAACCATGTTGGTGATGTGAAACTAAAGAGGTCATGCAGTCAGTTAAGCGGTTGGCTAATATTTTGGAATAGATTTTATTATCCACATTTAACAATGATATCGGCCAATAAGATCCTACTAGCTCTGGTCGCTTATCCTTCTTGCAAAAAACTGCTATAGTTGCTTCCGCCCACGATCTTGGAGGGGTCTCTAGCTGAGCAGCCTGCATAACTTCTAATAACTCCTCTTTAATATCGTTATAAATGGTATGTAAACCTCACTAGGTATCCTATCAGGCCCAGCTGCTTTTCCATTTGCAAGACTTTTCACAGCTATATCCACCTCTTCCCCCATGATAGTGCCCTCCAACCTTTGTGCCATTATTGGGTCTAGTCTTTTTAAACCCTCCTCTAGCATGACCATCCAATCTAGTCCACTGTCGTCCACCCCTTGCTGTTGATCATATAATTCTGAATAAAACTGCTGAAAAATCTTAAGTATTTCTTGTGGGTCTGAGTGAGCCACCCCCGCAGAATCCGTCATTTGTGCAATATTTCTAGCTGATTCTTTCATTCGCAGCAGTACCGCCAGTTTTTTCCCTATTGCCTCACCATACTCATGCTTTTCCATCCTAGATGTTAAAAACCTCCTTGCATTATCTGCACTCCAGAATCCTAGTACTTTCGCTCTATCCTTTGTGACTGTATCCTCCAATTTGCTTACATCGTTCGACCCATCGGCTATCCCCTGCATCAATATTATTTCAGACTGAGTTAATTGTTGATATAATCTATCCAGCTCCTGTCTCGCCTTCTTTTGATTCGCAAATGAAAAACTAATACATTCCCCCCGAAACCCCGCTTTGAAAGTATCCCAGATAATGGCCGGCGTGGTAGAACCCTTATTTTCCTGAAAGAATAATTTAATCCACTTCCTCATATGGGCCCTAAAATCGCTATTTCTCACCAACTTCCTATCAAATGTGAAATTGAACTGTCTAGGTTTAGATAGATCCACACCAATCTCAAGTACCATAGGAGAGTGATCTGATGAAATCTTTGGGTGCACAGTAATTGTCGCGTCTTCCAATACAGAGGTCTGGGTGAAAAAATAATCGAGTCTGACCAATTTTTTGTGGGGGTAAGAGTAAAATGTATACCCATAATCCGATGGTCTTATATACCCCCACACATCCACCAAGCCTTGATTCTGCACTAAATTCTGTAGTGCTTTATATACTTTTGGCTTACGGCCCATATACTGAGCAAACCCATCTCTCAATGAGTTATTGGTGAGATTAATATTCATGTCTCCGCAAATCACTACGGGTTGGTACCAAGTGGGTAATTCCAAATTCACTTCATTGAAAACTTCCGGGTCGTCTAAATTTGCACCATAAATATTACATGATGTCAGGTTTTTACCATCAACGCAAAATTCTGCAATCGCCCATCTTCCTTTTTTATCAGCTAGCGTCCTTCCTGATGTTACATTATTACCCTTACACATAATGGCTACTCCGCGTATCAGGCTAGACTGTCCCGTAGTGATCACTAATGAGAGTCCAAGTTTTTAAAACATCGCTTTTTAACCATGGTATGTGAGTTTCCTGCAAACATACCAAATGTGGTGCAATATATCTCAACTCAGCAGCAACCTTCTGTCTTTTTATAATGTTATTTAGCCCTGATACATTTAATGAGCAAATTTTTAATCATTTAGATGCCATTTTCACAATCTGTAATATACATGAACTTATCCAAAACCATCATAGACATTTTACAAGAATGTGGAATCAAACAATCCCAATATATTGGAGTGTTAAAATCAACAAAAACTATAGGTTCCTCCGTACCATACTTTTTACAGAGTTTGCCGTGTTCAAGAACATTTTTCCCCCCTTTTTCCCCCCCACTCCCCGCTTGTGCACCCCCCCTGCAACCCCCCTCCAGAAACCTCCCCCATCCCTCCCCCCCAACCCTTCGCTGAGGCTTTAGGACTTATGGTCCTGGCGATGCGAGTTAGCCCCCCATGTACCTGCCTTCGCCCACGGGCATGTTATCTACTCAAAAAAAAATTCCAACAAAAACAATGTTTAAACCGCTGTCATCCGAGAAGGAGCAGTGCAAAAGGAAAAAAAGAAATGGCAAAAAAAAAATAGGTGTATTGCTGGTCTTAAAACATAAGCATAAACATAAGCATAAACATCTATCCACTTCAGTCAACAATTAAAACATATCATATCAGATATATATATAATTAAACCAGTTAAATCAATTACACCAGTTACATAGTATCTATAAAGGCTTTAGCAGCAGCAGCCGTCGTAAAATAATGGGTACGTTCTCTGTACACAACTTTCATTTTGGCCGGGAACATCAGGTAAGCTTGGGCCCCCTTAGATTGGAAGTCTGGAATTAATTGTCAAACTGCCATCTCAAATCAACAGATTGTTTACAAAGGTCAGGGCGAACGAAGAAGTCACATCCAAGAGCACTAATTTTCTTATCTGGTCGCGCTTTAATGAAGATTTCCACACGCGCCAAAAAACTGTTAAATGCCACTAACATAGCTCTTGGTTTTAGATCGCGGTGATTTGTTCTGATATTAAAGGGGAACCGGTGTGCCCTCTCTACCTCTCGATCCCAATCCCATCTTGTAGACTCAGGAAATGATTTCTTCAAAAGCTCTATCATAAAGCCTCAGGGATCTGACCCCTCCTTACCCTCCGGAATTTGTAAAAACCTCAGATTGTTTCTGCGTGAGCGATTTTCTAAAGCAATAAGCTTCCAATTGATATCATCTTTATTTGCGAGTTGCGCCTCCAAAGCTTTCTTCTGTTGCAGCAGCTCATCCTCTAAAGTAGATATATACGAACTTCAGCTTCATTTGCTCTCTCCACGAATTCAGAGTGTGATTTAGTCAGGTGCCTGACAGAATTTTGCAGCTTTTAAAAAAAATTCTGAACTCTTAGGCTATCCTGTCTATGCTCATCTCTGTGCAACATCATAGTCTTTTATATTAGCTCAAGTGAGATTTCTTCAGCTTGCTCTTCTACAGTGATATCACCATCCCTTCTTTTAGCTCCTTCTGATTTATCTCCATCTTGAGTTAACCGCAATCTACAAACTGTTCCACCATCATGGAAATCTAAACCCTGATCTTCCGTTTCAAAGCTGCTATGAAGGCTATGCAAGCTCCCATCTTCCATACTCATATGTGCAGCATACTGCTGCGCTAGATCCTCGGCTGACGACACTGAGTGTTCAGATAGAGAGTAAAAATCAATAGAGTCTGTACTCTCTATATTATTAGCCAGGGTAGTGGGTAAGTTCACATTGGAAATTGTTGCTGCTTCTAACTCTTTTCCCGGCACAATCTCTCTATCCCCCTCAGTCTCTTCTTCTTCAATCAAGTAAGCGCCAGTTAGTGTCTCTCCAGCTAGCCCATTTGCAATATTTAATCCATTTGTATTTACACTCTCTTGTCTCAATTCTTCCGTAGAGCCTGCAACAGCCTCCTGCCTCAGCCAATCTTCAACCCGCTCAATCAATGCCTCCACAGATTCAATAGCAACAAGGTATTTAACCGAATCTTTAACTAAGACAGATTTAGTAGACTTAGCACCTTCTTTTTTTTTCATCGTGAGAAATAACTCAGGTATACCTTTAACAGTCTTTGCTGCCTCCAACTCAGCATTCTCCATCGCTCGAAGTACAGTCTTTCCTGCTCTGACCAACTCCTTAGCTCGTGGCTCCCCACGAGCTGTATTTTTCATTGCGCTTAATGCTGGGGCTGGAGCAGAAGCTGAAGCGGAGCCTGTCAAAGCGGCTGCCGTCGCTGTTGCCGCGGCCTCTGATTCCCCCGATGCCTCTGAACCTGCGGCTCCCTGCCCATGGCCCCTCCGACCCTTTGGAGCCATTGCTGACCGGCTCACCGCCTTTCCAAACGCTGAAACGGCCGTCACCACGAGAACGCCGGCAGGAACAGAGGTGCTCCAGGTGAGCCTCTTCGTATGCACCACCCACAATCTCCACTGCAGGCTCCGCGCTCGGGCTCCGGTCCGGTCAGCGAGGAAAAGCAAACACATTTAAACTCCAGACATCTTCCTTCTCAATAGAGCCACGAACCGCATATACCCTCGAAACGTACTCCACAATTCAACAAGACTGTCTGCCTTCTGCCGTCTGCACCTATCTCGGCAGCGTCATGTCCGCGGGGTCTTGCCTCTTCTCGGAAAAAACTTAATTTTGTAATTCCTTACGTAAAGCGATCCGATAACTCCAGGTCTTGCCAGCACTATATAAAACTCAAATAAATAAAAATAAATAAAAAGTAACTCCCATTTGAAAGTAGTCTGAATACTGGAGTGATCACTGCAGCTGGGGCACCCTCTAAGTGATAGGACAAGTTAGCTACTGAACTGTTACAGGCTCCATGAAGCATTATATCCTGGCATATAAGTGATCCACTTAAGGTATTCTCGCAGTTAGTACAGCTAAGAAACACTTATTTTTCCCCACTCCGGCATCAAATTCTGTATGTCAATTTTTAAGATTCCTTGATGAATTCCTTACCCATTTCTTCGTATCTGCCTGCCTGCATTTGTTCTAGGCAATAATGGAATTGAAAAGTTGTGACCAGGAGTGTTGCAAGGATCCTGCTCATACACAGATCTGTGCACAGAGACCTAGGACATCAGTGAATTGTGGTGTACCAGAAACTCACCTCAGCACCTAGAAAAACCCCAACAAGCTTGCATCAGTGTCACATAAGCTCTTCGTCCCATAGCAAAGTAACCAATGATTAGACCACCTAGAAAATGCGACTTAGGACCATCTCAGGAATGGTGGGAAGTGAGAACACTCTTTCGTTATACTCTCATACCAGTCCACAACAGGAGTAAATTAGAGCCACAGTAAGGTTAAAATATTTATTTTAACAACGTGATCTCAGGTGCAGTCTCTTAGCCAACATAAGCAGACATATGATTAGAAATAATATGGTCAGCATTGTTACAATTCCATAAAATATAAAAGGAGAAATGATATTACAATGATGGTGAAAACAGGTCTTATAGCGCCTAGTTTTAACACCCTCCCTATAAAGGAACTATGTTTATAAACTAAAGAAGGTCTCTTAGGCTTGTTTGGGGGACCCCATTACCTTTCCGCTCAGTAAGAGTAAATCACATCTGGATCAGCATAGGCTCTCTGCATCCCTGGAAACGGAAATCTTCCAAATCATGGCCACTGTGGAATAATAAGGGCGCCAGAATCTCAGTTTGCTCACAGCTGCCAAATTGTTGTGTCTATAAACGTTAGCCGATCATGTCGAACAACAACTACCATGTTATGATAACCTTGACTGCTTCAGCACTCACTGCGCAGACTAGGGGCACGATGTAAGTATGGAGATGTCGAAAACAACCCTTTTCTCATGTGTAGCCCTTGACAAAGCCTAACTAACAAAAACAGCTATTAGGTGTGTCGTGTGCAAAAGCGGCAAAAGGTAAAATGGCGTTTAACCTTCTAATAAGCCATGCACCATTGTATACTATGCTCCCCTCAGTGCCATTTCTAACAGTTTTCTGCCACATTGTGCGAGGAAAACAGAGATGCGCTGTTTATGAAACGTCATGGCAAATAGCCTGCAGGCAACTATTGCAGCGTCCATCTTAATAACGTAATAGAAAGTAATTGTGATTGCCTGTGTTGTGATATGGACAAATCTTGTTCTAGTACATCAGAAGAAGAAGATACAATGTTGCCCAGTGAATAAATCCTGGATGTTAATGTTGTTTACCCACTATCAACCACTGCTAGAGCTTTCTCTAGATGAATACGATCTATTTCTCGTAATCTTTCCGCGGCCTCTCGTTGAGAGATTTTCCAGATTTCATTATAGACCGCATATAAGAAACATTTTTGATGTGGTTTCCTAGGACCTAATAAAAAATCCCGCTGGTCCACATCCCCTGTAAGTAAGGATAAGTGTTTTTTCACCTGTGTGAGTGTTGAGGTTTGTACCCTCGGGGGGTTGTCTCTGTACATAACATGGATCTGGCTTATTTATACTAAGGCATAGATTCATCAACCAAAATTGTGATTGCAATAGCTGCGAAACAGCAATTGCGATCGCAATTTCAGCTTCCGCAATTCATGAAGCTAAAACCCACCAATTTGCGAATTCGCAAACATAAATTCGCAGAATCAATGTGGACCCCCCTTAGCGAATCTGTAATAGCGATTTTCCACTAATACTGCGAATTAATTTGCGAATTCGCAAATAAATCGCTAATGCCATTTCATCAAACATCGCAAATTGCGAAAAAAACCAAAATCGCTAAATGCGAGTCGCAATTTAAGGAGAAGTCAAACCAGGTAGTAACCATGAAGTTCAATAGGAAAAAAATAATAATTTAAACAGGAACAATGGGCGGAGCAAAACAAACACACTTAAGGAGACACAGTATTAGCATGAGTACATTCACAATGCCAGGTCTATACATCGTGGCAAGGCTGCTGAGTCTCCAGCGCGCAGCCCGGAACCAACGCAGGATTCAGGAACGCATCTTCCGGCTACGGATAACACTCCTGGGCCAGACTGAAGAGGAGTTATACTCCAAATACAGGCTAAATGGGGCAATGATTCACAAGCTCATCAGAGACCTTGACCCCCTGATGCAGCACCCAACAAGGAGGACCAATGCCGTGCCCTCCCATGTCCAGGTCCTGTGCTGCCTGCACCTCCTGGCCTCCGGAAGCTTCCAGGGGATAGTTGCAGTTGCAGGGGGGATCTCCCAGAGCACACTGTCCCGCTGCCTACAAAGTTTCCTGGACGCCATGCTGACCCGGATACACCATTACATAACCTTCCCAACCACCCAACAGGACTTAAATCAAACAAAGCTTGCCCTCTACAACATTCCGCAATTTCCCCATGTAATTGGATGCATTGACTGTACCCACATCCACATCTGCCCACCCGCTGAGACCGAGTACATGTACCGGAACCGCAAGTCCTACCCCTCACTGTACATCCAGATGGTCTGCAATGCAAAGACAATCATCAATGACATAGTGGCCCAATACCCGGGTAGCACACATGATTTCTTCATCTTCCGGCACAGTGGCATACACACCCGCTTGGCCAGGGGTGACTATGGCGAAGGACACCTTCTAGGTAAGTACACATGCCCACATACAGTACGGCGAGACCATGTAACTGCGCATAACAGGCACTGACCCTCTGCTCCTTTCATTCAGGTGACAGCGCCTACGGCCTCCGTGAGCACCTCCTCACTCCATACCTCAACCCTGCCACGCCACAGGAACGGCGTTACAATGCTGCACACATTCGCACTAGAAATTGCATTGAACGGACATTTGGGCTGTTAAAGAGCTGATTCCGCATCCTACATAAGACTGGTGGGGCCCTCAAACACCAACCTGAGGTCTGCTGCCGCATCGTGGCCGTGTGTGCCATACTCCAATATATTGCTACCAAGCGGAGGATACCTGTGGAGATCTCTGGCAGTGAGTTGGAGGGGGACAACCGCCCACCTGCACATGTGCATCATGCACGCGGGGAGAATCCTGCAGAAGGACACCGCAACCAAATCACAATGAACTATTTCTAGTGCACCCATACCCCTCACACAACACTGCACTCATGCATGCCAGATGAAATAATTACATGAGTCGGATTTACGTTTGAAATAAATTCTTATTGTTTTTTGCACAATATTATTTATTTTCATTTCTTTTAACAATACATGACAACTGTATTTCCTCATACAGCCCCATGACAGCGAAGCAGGCGTGCTTGTCAAATCATGCATGGCACTGCTGCTAGACTACATACAATCACTGGCGCCTCCGGCCGGACGCACCCAGTCGCCTCTCCATATCCTCCTCACCAGTATTGGCCTGTGATGCTGCACTTGGCCTGGTGCTGCGGCGGCGTTCGGTTACCTCCGGCAAGGACAGGCTGCTGAGACTTGATGTGCCCTCACTGGCATCATCCCCCCCCCTTGCCTGGCCATGGCCACACGCCTGCTGATTCTGGACAGCGGTTGTGACCTGTTCCAATGCCCTGGCGACGTCCTGGCAGCATTGCACCATCTGAATCTGCATCACCAGGGACCGGCGTGAAAGTTGTGAGGTCGCATTACCAATCAGGTGGTTTGATCTTGTGTATGCTGACAGCCGGGTCAGCAGCTGGCAGTGGCGGCTGCGGGTGATGTCCTGCTGTGACACCATGATTTGGCTGTTCTCCCTGACAGCAGCCGTCAGCACCTGCACGCTTTCCGTGAGCTGGCTCACGTTGCGCACTGTCTTATAGAGCTGCAGCTGCATGGCTGCCATGTGCAGTGTCTGCTTTTGGTGGACAGCTAGCATCCGGCGTTCTATAGCCAGCCCTAGTCCTTCATTCCGTGTCGGTGACCCTTCAAACTTGATGAGTCTTTCTGTTTGAACTTCTTGTATAGTTGTGAGAGGAGGGTGTCTGTTATTCCGGAGTCCACGTGGCCTACTACTCAGTATCGGCCATATACTGTGGCTTGATTAGATCAATTGATACAAATCTTTTCTCCTTTATACTGGCAAGAGGTTGCAGAAATACAGTTCTTGTTCCTTCAATTGCCAGGACAGGTACATGCTTTCTGCATGATGGCCCAAATTCTGTTTTGTCTGCTATTTTTTCACTGACCAGATCCCCGACTTTAGGGATCAAGACAGGTCTTGCCATGAAACTTTTTACTTCCCCAGTGGCGCTCTTCTTTATATTGACATTACTATGTTGTGCCCTGGTTTTGTTCAGGTCCTGTAAAACAGCCAAACGTTAACGGCTATCAAAAGGTTTTTTATCCGCCACTGTGCCTTCACAATCAAGATCAGGTACCCACATTCTCATCCCAAATAGGACCTCATTAGGAGTGACCCCCCTAGAGAGCTTCTTGGCTGATTATTTAATGCCATTTGTACTCCATACAGATGTTTTACCCAATTGACACCCGAGCCTAATACTCTAGCTGTTAAAGATTGCTTTAAGTCCCATTGTTTCTTCTCCGCAATCAAATTTGCCTCTGGATGCTACGGAGAGGAGTACCGCAATGCTACACCCAGACTTCCCATAGCTTCCCTCTAAGCCCTAGAGTTAAACACGGTGCCACGGTCAGAATGTAATGTGCCGATTGTGTATTTCCCTTTAAAGACTCTGAAATATTTTATAACAGTTTGAGCGTCAGCCTAGCGTTGGGGCCACACCCATAGGAACCTAGAGCAGGAATCCACTGCAACCATGATATACTTGTAAGCCCCATCAGATTGTAAGGGGCCACCGTAGTCCAAATAAACACACAGGAGTGGTTTGTCTGATATAAGTAATGGTGTCTGCACTGGACGCATTACGGTGGAGCCTTTCATCTGCTGACAGATGGTGCATTTTAAGACTAGGGGCCAGATGTAGGTGTCTAAATACCGGTCGGAAACGGCCGAAAATACAGATTTTCGGCCGTTTCCGACCGGTATTTTGACATTGGTATGTAGGGCTTTGAAAAACATACAGATTCGGTAATTTTACCGAATCGGTAATTTTACAGATTCTGTAAAATTACCGAATCTGTATTTTCTTATGTAGGTAGCACTTTAAACAGTGCTACAGGGCCTTTAGAATTCGTTATTTACCATGGAATACTATTCCATGGTAAATAACGAATTCCAGTGTACATGCACCTCTGTGCATGTACACCTGTGCCATGTGGCACACAGACATGCCCTAAGGGCATGTCTGTGTGTCACATGGCACACAAGCCAGGAACAGGGGTGCAACAGGGTGTCAAAGTGACACCCTGTCACCCTTGCAAATTCTGTAATTTTACCGATTCTGTAATTACAGAATCGGTATTTCCCATTGATTCAATCAATGGGCAATACCGATTCGGTATTTACAGAATCGGTAAATACCGAATCTTAACGATTCGGTATTTACAGATTCTGAAATACCTACATCTCCCCCCTTCATATTTACCACTTCTTAAATACCGAATCGGTAAAATTCGGTATTTAAGAAGTGGTAAATAAGAATTACCTACATCGGGCCCATAGTCTTTAGTCTGCCTTCTTAGCCCTGGCCACCGGTAGCGTTGTTTCAATAGAGAGACAGGAGCAGAAACTCCAGCGTGTGCAGAACCTATACTATTGCGTGCTGCTAGAATTAATCCTAATCTTCAATCTATATGTGGTATTACTCCATCCCACACTCCAGGAATCTGAGCAAATGGAACATTGTTTGCACCTAACTTGTAGGAGTACTTGAGTGGAAATGTTTTCAGTACTGATGAGTTATTGCCTGAAGCAATAATTGCAACCATTATCTCACTGTCTATTCTCGTTTTTGAACGAGTGATTGCAGCCATGGAAGCCGAGACTACAGCCCATTTGGGGCCTCGTCAGCCAATGAATTCCCTTCAGCTGGAACGCCATCACGTTGATGACTCAGAGTGTGTATCACGTGAGCCCTTGGTAGTTTATTTTTCAACTCCACTACCTGTTCCTAAAGCGTTTTGTGCTTAATTGTGCCACCTTTTGCATCTTTAAACCCATTCTGTCCCCAGTGATGTAAATATTCATTGTATGACTGTACACAGTAAAAAAGAATCACACACTATTAGTGTGGGGAATTCCCAATCCGTATTTACCAGTGCCCGTATTAGTGCTTTTAGTTATGCCAGCTTCGCCGTGCAGTCTCCAAGAGACTGTGTTTTTGTGCAATCCGGATGAAACTTTCCATCCTGCATCTGTCCTTTAACAATAGCATACGCTGCGCTGTATTGCTGTTCACTCCCTTTGGAGTAAGCTTGCTCCAATTTGTAATGGATAGTTTACTCTGCATGTCCTGTTCAATGTAGGATATCTTGTTAGGTCATCTAACTGGAGTGGTGTGGCTCACTGGTTAGAGGCGGCAGACCCGTAAGCAGAGAACGGCCCGGGACCAGGGTTCAATTCCCGACGCGGCGGGGTCCTGGACCAGGGTCAAAACGGACTCGATAATTCTCGCCTCGGTGCCTACTCTAACCAGGGAACACACTCGGCAACTCTGGGCATTAAGCTTGGCTCATCTCTACAACGGCCCCCCACAGACGCCGGTGATGCCTGGTTTCACCTTGGAGAAACCCAGAAAGGGACCATCTCACAGGGAAAACCAGGACGGGTTCCCCAGCGGTCTTCAGCGCCAGGATACTCCATGGAGTCGCAGTGCGCTTTACAAGTACACCCACATTTACATCTATGGCACTTTCCTAACTGCAACATGCAGGGAAGTAGTCTCAGAGAGACAGCGAAGAAGTATTTCTTGACACACAGACCTGTGTATATCCTGGAGGTCACAAGCTTGTCCTGCAGATTACTCATCCTGTTGCACAATCGCCATATGTAATCCTGCTGTTTCTTTCATTGGGAATTTGAGAGTATGAACAAAAGATAACAGTAAACGAAATACAGCTCCCTTAATGCTCTCCTTATGAAGAACAGTTAAAGAGTAGATTTGACTAGATTTAGGAGTTTGGGCACATTTGCGACTGCCCCCTCCCTCATAGGGCAACATCTTTTTACCTGTAAAAAGGCAGAAGAACAACTAAGGGCCCGATTCTGATGTGGTTAGGAAATCTTCCAGATTAAATTGGTTTGGAAACGGTTTACGACCAACTTGGATTGGGAGATTCCGACTGACCGAGTATGATGCATCCGGATGCTTCCAGATATGATTTGGTTGGACTCCCATTGACTTCTATGTTCCTAACTGCATCATGATCTGGCCCTCGGTCGGGAAGACACATTCCCGATCCGATTCGAAAGGAGAAAATGCCATTAGGAAGCCTTCCTAACCGTATAGGATTTCGGCCCTAGATGGGAATGCTTTCCTAACCGCATTGGAATCGGGCACCAGGAGAGACTATTCAAGTAGCTGATAGCAAGTGAAATAGACTGAAGCTTTATCACAACAGAAAAGCAGGGAAAGCTTTTAATATCACAGTTTTTCTTACCTGCTGTTACGGTTACTAGGCAACAGCCAGGCAGTAAAGCGTTAATCACTTGTTTTGTTTGCCCATCCCTGTTGCAGCAACCTCCATGAAGGGGAGACATAGTATTTAATTTGTAGAAAAAAACAATATAATAAATAGATTAAAATAAAAGCAAGTAGACATGAAGTTTTGCGAAGTCCCGGCCAACAAACTCACTGCATCTGGTGGTACCTAATGGTATTAACCATTTCAGATGCCCTGTCAATAGATTAGGCTTGCTTTAAAATCAACAAAAACATGTTTTAGTATAAATTTCCGGGGTACTAAAAATGCCAAAGTGTTGGTAAGCGATCCAGTCTCCCTTTTTAAATGGATTGACAGCAGGAGCCTTGTTTTACTTAGGAGCCTGCTGTTGAATGTACGGATTGCCAAATACCAACACTGGCTAGTCTTAAATCCACCTCATACCTCAGTCTTCACTGGCTCTTCACCCACTCTCTTTGTTTACTTTTGCAGGTTCTTTTTCATCCTGTTTTCTCTATTCGTGATTGTTTTCCTGTCTTTCTCTTCCTCCTCCTTTGTATTTCTGTCTCTGGGTCAGAGTGTGATGATGTAAAATAAGTCCTGGACATCAAAAATGAGAGTTTGCCCCCACCACCTGCATCCCCGACCTCACTTAAATGTATTTATTTATTTTATGGAATTTGTAGAGCGCAGCTGTCACCTTACAGGTATCCTGGCGCTAAGGCTTCATAAAGTGGGAACAGTGAGTGTGACAGAGAGAGGAGTCCAGCAGGTTATACCTTCAGAAACAGCCAAGTTTTGACACGTTTCCTAAAAAGGAAAATTTCCTCCGTTTGACGAATCTCCAAGGGCAGACTGTTCCAGAGTTTAGCAGCAGCAACTCCGAAAGATCTTCCCCCAACCCTAACCCTCTTAAATCTGGGTACCTTTACCAAGCATGCAGTTGTTGAGCGAAGTGCTCTGCTTGGGATATACCATACAAATTTGGCTTGCAGCGAGCTAGGCCCGAGTCCATGCAAGGCCTTGAAGACAAGGCAGAGGGATTTGAAAGATATTCTCTGCCTCAGCGGGAGCCAATGGAGCTCAGTCATTGCCGCTGATGCAGAGGATCTTCTAGGCCAGCCAAGAGCCAGCTTAGCGGCCGCAGACTGTATTCTTTGAAGTCTGTCTAGCAGCTGACCCGGTGACTCAAGCAAAAGAGTGTTGCAGTAGTCGAGTCTGCTCAATATAGTGCATCTGACTACCATGGCCCGGGCCTGTAAAGGAAGTAGCGGCAGGATCTTTCGAAGTGACCTGAACAGGGCAAAGCAACTTGACACCAATTTCGCCACCTGACCTTCCATGCTCAGCTTGTTATCCAGCATGACGCCCAGATTACGAGCAGTAGAGGCCGGTTGAGTTTTAGTCAACGTTTCTGGAGGCCAAAAATTATCTGGAAAAGGGAAAGGGATCCGACTTCCAGCACAGAACAGCATCTCTGTCTTGCTGGCGTTGAACTGTAGTGAGTTCTTATGTAACCAACAAGCAATGTCTCGCATACAGTAAAGGGGGGGGATTGGGGAATTGGACAAACCTACATCAGGGGCCATATTACATAAAGTGCCACAGGGGAGCAATGGGTGTTTGCGCCCGCTTTGTACACCCCCTGGGCACTTTGGTATTTCAGAAGGTGTCGCAGACGCTTGTGAGGCCATTCTGTAATACCAATGGTGCTGGCACACATAAAGCTCCAGTGCTATCTTCAAGGGAGTGTTCCCTCATATGCAGGGGGGCGTGCCCCATGCTAATGAGCGAGTCCCTTTGCCTCTGCGCCTGCGCCGCATTACTTATGTGGGCACAGAGACAAAGAAACCCTCAGGCGGTGTACTGACAGAGCACCACCTAAGAGGTGGCACACAATCAGTGCACTGCCTGATGGTAGCCTTCTGGATGGGGGAAAGAGGTTCCCATGGACCCCCTGAGACATCCCCTTGCAGGCAGGTGCAGTTACTGATTGCACCCGCCTGCAAGGCGCTCTCTAATCCCCTTCAAAAGTGCAGGAGGGCTGCCGCCTGCACTGTGAAATCACGGAGTGGCGGTAAAGTAGCCGCTCCGTTTTCCACCTGAATGCTCTGGCCACAGGGCAGCGTGAGTTCGCGGCTCCCCTGGGGGCAGCACATTCATTGTAATAGGCAATTGAATAATGAAAATGTGCTTTATGTGTAATATGGCCCCAGATTTGTAGTGGACCACCCATCTATCTGGAGAGCTGCTAATTCTGACTGCTGGAACAAATCAGGTGCAAGCCAGCTGGGCAGGAACATGGTGCCCACACCAATGAATGGCCACTTTGCATCTTCTCCTTTGCAACAAGTACCATCATTCTCTGTTGGCAAAAAAAATCTTTTAAACAAAACTGGTAAAATAACACATGCTGGTACTGGCAGCCTGTAGAGGCCCAATTAAGGCATTGATGGTGGTCTATGATGCAAAGACGGTCTGATATAATTGTCTAATATGCTTGTGATTTGGTGGACTTGAGGCATTCCCCATTGGTATCTACATATCGCTTAATGTGTTTTTCCCTGTTTCAGGTTCTTGGCTGTGATATGGTTGACATGCTCTGAAAGAAGTGGCACTCAAAGAATGCAAGATACCAAGTCCCCTCAATGATTTGGTGAGTAAAAAGCAAAAGGGGGCGACATCTGCTATAATATACAGTAGCAAAGGAGCATTATGCACGCTCCCATCACAAAGCACTCCATTGTATCAATTTAAAGAGGTGTTTCACCACAGAATGATGGCACTGGTCCTTTGTAAGCTTCCACTTAATGATTTAAAACTAAAATGTAAATATCATCATTGTCCCATTCTGGTTGCATTTAAATATATATCTTGAGGTGTGAACTTGCAAGGGTGGACTATGTCCCTGGTGACACTCATCCAACTTGGCTATAATGCTGCTTTCATAAATAAACTTGCATATACTTAAATAAAAATGGAAGTGGAGGAAAATTATCAAGTCCTGGCTCTACCAACACTGGCTCTTCTCTCTAGCATTAGATCAGCGTGCAGGCTGTACTCACTCAGCGCTGTGAAGCCTTCGGGTAGCTACACGCTTTGCAAGTTCCGATTGCATAGCATAGCCTATTCAGAAAGAGTTTTCCAAACACAAATTATGAGACTGACGAAGCTTATGCATTTTCCATTGATGAAACTCTTCATTGTAGCTTAAAACTGGTATGTTTGCTACTGTATTTGTGTGGATATTTAATGTGCATATTGTTTTACAGACTAGTTTAATGTGAGCAGTTGTACTTAACAGGCTAAACTCAATGTAGTTAATTACCTAAATCAACCACTTACAATTAAATTGCTGACCTAGCCACAATGAGGGGATAAAGGTGCTGCTGCCATACAGGGCAAATGGGAAAACTCCTACCACCCTTTCAAGCAATAATAGAATCCCTTTGCCAGAGTTGGAGCAAGTGGGAATGTAACCCAATACTGATATTTGCACTCTCAGGGTCCACCCACTCTGGCACCCTCTACTTTATTGCTGCTCGCAGCCTGCTGGTGTGAATCTTGCCTTTGGATTGCCACTCTCTTAGCGAGTTCTTACTATGCTTCTCTTGGAATTCAGTAGACTCTAGCCCCTCTATTCAGTTAAGTCGCTGTGGCTGTTGGGGTATGGAGGAATGTCAAGTAATGGAGAGTGGGTGGCTAGCTTTGTTTTCCAGGTGGCATGTTCTTGATCTGATTGAGGGGTGTTGTAGCAGGGGTAGAAAGTGGCTCTGGAAGGGTGGTACTCCTTCCCTGTGGATCCTCTGTGGGTTTGGTGAATACTCAAGGTTGATTTGTTAGAGGATTCATGCCTTAGTCTGGGGAAAATGTTGTCCACGATTGGCGGGCCGTATGGAAGAAGACGCTGATAGTGGTGTTCACACATTGCAGTGTTTCTGGTCTAGAATAGTGCTTATGAGTGCAAATTAATTTGTTTATAATCCAGACCTACTAAAGTTTTTAACCACCTTACTAAGAGCATTGACATAAATGTATTTTGTGGCAAAATGTAAACAGGTCCTACCAGGTTCCATCTAGAATGCACTTCACTATTGCTGTTGGCATGTAATGCGCTTCAAGACTTGGTACTGCATGGGGACTTGTTTCTCCTTCACAAACCACACTACAAAGAACTGATGTGCAGAAAGCATGCCACAACATTAAGGTATTCCTGTTTCTTGACTTTTCTACTCACCTGGATGTAAATATTTTTGTTAGTATGTATGCATGTGTGATTAGGAGCAAAGGTTCATGGTCATGGATGTTTACAAGATTGCTCCACTTCCGAATCCAACATTTTGCACTGTTGAAAAATCAAAGTGGTGGCACCCATTATCACTGTGCACCCTCTTTCTTGCTTGCCACTGCTCTCAAATTTCCCAGTTCTATGTAGAAGTAACTTATTCAGTTCAGGGTTTTCCTGTTCATCCTGGTACTTCTACTACTGAATTTAGGATGTGAAGAATAGGATTATAGACATCAAAGAGCAAAAGAAACCTGAAGCTGATGACCTACTCACCTGAAAGAGGGAATCTTGAGGTAACTGGCCTTGTTACATTGAACTCTTAACTGACTATTATTCTTCAAAGTAGAGAGCAATTCACTTTCCGAGTAAGTACATGAGGCAAGGAAGTGGCTGTACTCTTCATCACATAGCTCATCTTGTCTTTTTCTACGCTTCCAGGTTTTGGAAGAAGCGGTCATGCTATTAAAAGCACTCTTTTTTCATTTGACCTACCAACTTGCATGTATAGTGAGGTAGCCAGTGTACCCTGGACCTTAATGCAAGGAAGGGGATTACACCTCCTGGTTGCAGTTTAGACTGTGAAACAAAGCAATAGTTAAGGTTCATTAGGCCACACTGGACCATGGTGCAAGTACACCTGCTGCACCAATGGAAGCTACACTACTGCATATCTATTAAGCTGCTTGTTAGGGACGTCTCAATGTTCCCTTTTTCCTCTAAATTATTGTCAAGTTTGCACTCGTTCTTTTCTTCTGCTGTTTCCTTTGTGCCCTCCTCTATTGTGTTAATGCGATATTCCCCTAAACCGTGTTCATCCAGTGTCTAGTGATGTGCTGGAACCAAAGAGATGATTCTTAGTAGCTGATAAGTGATAGTAAAGGTTACTCTGATTGTGGCAAATATCATTTCCTTTTCATAAATTTGGCTCCCTTGTTGACAGGCTCTGCTGAAAGACCCAACCTAGTATTGAGTAGGCATTGTGTACTTATATTACACTTACTGGAAAAAGTTAAAGCATGTTGACAACGAATATATAAGGATTTTTATGCCTTGTATTTATCAGAAGTCTCAGGACCCACACCTTGACTCCTGTACACTCAGATACCATTGTTTGCAGTGAGTGCAAGCCTAAAATATCTTTGGGGCTGAGTATGAATTCGGTGCAGTTGCGCCGGCTCGCCATTGGAACAGCTGTGCCAAACCCACGCAACAACAGCCCACCGTAATACGAGTTAAACTTTTGTATGGGGATGGTCCTTCGCCTTTCCCATGGTGGTACCTGATAAACAGGCACTGCAATGGGAATGGCCAAAAAGTTCCAACATGGCATGGACGGTGATGTCCAGGATGTGCTGGAAAGTTGGGGGAAAACAAACAGGGGGGCACATGTGCCCCCCTGAATGTATCCCCATGGCAGGGAGATGGGGACCCTGTAGCACCCTCTTTGGTTCTCCACTGCCAGACTTTTCACGGTGGAGCTCCCGCCATAAAATGGCTGGTGGTGGCAGAACCTGTAATATGCTCAGTGGCAGTCCCGCTGAGCTACTTACATTGTGGCGCAGCTGCGCCAGTGCCAGGAAAGGACTGTTCCCAGTTGCAGCCGGTGGTCCTCTGCCGCAAGGACTTTGCAGTCATAATGACTTGTGAAGTCATAATGCAGCGGATGGTGGACCACCACCATGAGTCTTGCGGTCGAAATACCGCCAGAATCGGAATCAGGCCCTCTTTGTTAAATTATTCAATTGCCTGTTCATCTTCATCAAAATGAATCTCTGCAGCACCATGTTCTTCTTAGACCACACTGTCAAACACACAGATCACCCAATGAGAAAACTGATGTGAAATGACCACAATGATGCCTCCTCGTGGAAGAACATCTCTGTTGAGGAGAAGCTGATCAAATCATAGGGTATTGTGCATTTTAATAATACATACCATCATTTAATGGTAACAAACTAAGAGCCATACACGTTTTGATATTAGTGGTTCATGAACAAGTAATTCAATTGTATTCAAGAGTTATATACGTTTTTAATATTATCATAGAAACAAAGTTCTCAGTATGCTTTGGTGATCACACTGTGCAGAGTTCAACCAATATTGCTGCAAAATGCGCAGTATAAAAACAAAGGCCACCAGATTGCTTATAAAGGAAACAATGTCAATTGATTCATATGTATATACTGAGCAGAACTAGGATTTTAGTTTTTTCATGGTAGCCGAAGTCGCAATATGTCTGGGGAGACAATTTCTTCTAAATCACTGAAAGAGTTCCTACATTTTGCAAGAAAAGTAGGGATCAATCGAGGAGTTTTACATTTCTATGTTGGAGGAGTACATTTGATGGGGGGGAACTAAAGTTTTCAGAAGCAACAGTTTCAATTTAAGGTGAACCAACCTGCAGGCCCAAATTTAAGACAAAACATTCAACAGTACTGAATGTTCCGACAGTATACTAATTACATATGCATAGTCCCTGTCACACTAATTCAAAATCTCCTCCACCCCTTATTCCCTTGATATTATGATTTTCTCCTCAACCCCTTATCCCCTTGATATTATGATTTGCCCTTCCCGTTCATGTCATTTCATCTTCCTTGTGTTATGATGTCAGTCTCTACTTCTTTTGACAATTTGCCTCATGTCCATTTGTAGGTTTACTTAATTCAAGTGTAGAATTTAATGTCCACATAAATTTGTTTCCTAAAGCGGCATCTTCAAGCTACCACATAACTGCTTCCAAACATTGGAATTCCATGTTAGGTCAACACTACTGCCTTTGTGAATACATTTTTTCTTTCCTTGAAACCATTTTGTTGTTGTTCCCAAAATGTTGTGAGCTGGAAAGTGATAGTTCATTTTCACAGAGCAGCAATCCTTTGCCCACCCTTTAAAGCAGAGAGTCAGATCAGACGTGTAGTCTTTGTGCCTGTTGCTGCACTAATTTGTTACGTTTTATGAACCCTTGCTTCTCATAGATTGAGAGTACAGAGTCATGCATACAAATCTTATTACACAAGGATTTACTTCTATCCATGTGCTGTGAGGGTCTTGTCAGACTTCAGTTGTTCCATGCACCATAATTCAGTCATGCCTCCTTATTCCACCTGGAGAAGTGAAGGGATGCTGACCTATTGGTTGGTTTACTCAATGTATCACTGCTTAATTCTTTACAGAAATGTTCCCCCGACGAAGGGAAATGACTGACCGAAATGCATTGGGAGAAACTATGGAAATGCATAACAGATGCTTTTAAATAGACACCATTGAGTTTAGATATGAAAAGTTGAATGGCGTTTCAAGAATAAAAGCCTTATCAACTCACATGAAGACTCTAGTTTACCTTTTGCACAAACGCAAAACAGACTCATTATATCGCGTTAAGCAGTTTTCAAGCTGTGCTCTGGGGGACATCTCCTAGTATAGGAAATGCTACCTTTTTACTATATTCCCCACACTCAACGACCAGAGAATGATACCTCTGAGGCGCGCGACAACCCAATTACTTTGTTCACCCAGTAGTGCGTGTTCTAATACCTATTCCTCCTTCAGACTTCAGTGGTCCCAATCACCATTGCTGGGTGACTTTTGCATACTTTTGAAACCATTTTGAGATTTTTGTGTGCAATTTCATTGAAGTTTAAAATGGGAGCTGTTCCTTGGAAGAGTTTAGAGTTGCATTGGTCATTTTAATAGGAACTACTGCTACTAATTCTTCAAAAATATACATTGAGTGGGCTTTTAGTCCACCCAGAGAAGTATTTTTCCCTAACCTCAAGCAATTGGGTGATTAATAAGTCAAACTCAATTCAATGTTAGTGCTTGCATTGCAGTGCATAGGGAAATATATACTTCTAAAAAGTACAATAAATTATCACACTTTTTCAATGCTTTATCAGATAGATGTGTAGTGTGGGTAAACATTTTTTTATTTCACTGCAGCATGCACTTGTATGGCTTAGTCAAGAATCAAAACGCAAACCAGATGTCTTCATTTTGACAATGGTTGATCATTTTCACACAGGGACATTTTCAATATCCATGTTAGAGTGGAATAGACTTTGGAAATAAAAGACATTTCATAAACATGAAATTATTTCAGGAAGTGGGGGGGGCCTCTTCCAAAGTCTTAAATAGCAATCAATGTGTGAGGTTCCTGATGACTGAGCAAGACCTAAACTATTGAAATACTGCTATGACATTTCTGTTACCAAGTGGTGTTTGGCTCAGTTGAAAAGTAAACATACCTATCAATAGTGAGGGAAATGAATATTTAGATGTTGAGTAGGAAAACTAGACATTTTATCTTTAATACAGCCTGATGAACAAGAGTAACTATGGTGGATTCTTGGGTAAAAACTGCATGCAAAATATGATATTCTTAAAGTGGAGTAGGATAAAAAAAAGATAAGTATTGATAATAAAAGGGCCTTGTGAGTAGCTATATCTAAAAGAATGCGGGGTATCCCGCAAAACAAAGGAGTGCACAGCGACTCACAGACTTTCAATTTCTCATCAAAACACAAAGAAGCTAATAGCTAACTGAGATTCTGCTTTTTTTTTTAACAAACCCTGCATTAGGATAGTGATTTATATGTAGAGTATGTGAAAATATTTTGGAAGTTTACATGCATTTATATAGTACAATATACTTTTTATTTTTACCCTCGGTGCATTAGGATTCTAGGCTTCCCTAATGGGTAAGTATTATATATTTGTACGTTTTGTGTATTTCACATAGAATTATCATGGAAGGTACACTACAAAATATTATTTTAAAAATCTTTCTATTTAGAACAAATAGAAATTGCAATAAAAAAGAAACATTGCATTGCACATTGTCATTAACATCTCCGCCATCTTTAGTCAAAAAGTCATCTTTATACTTAAACTTTCCAGGACGTCTTTCTTCAGTACCAAATTATCTAAATGTCCATGTATTTGACGTTATTTTCTGGTTGCCGTATTTTCTTATATGTACTAGCATTTGTTTTTTCTAATTTTGAGAAGTGTATTATGTGTGTAACTTTATGTTGGTTGATGTACTGACTCCCACAGTTGTGCAATGATTGGTTCCAATTTGCCAAAACCTGATCTTTGAAGTAGATTAACCAAAAGGTTACAAACGGGTTATTCTAAAAGACCTTTATACTACAGCTCATAAATAGACAAACTACCAGCCTGTAAGACATGGGGTAGAGGCATACGTATGCCATGTAAAACTAATCCCTAACATTATCATTCTGGTTCATAGGACATAGACTTGAGATGTTGATCATCTTTTACATAAATGAGTGGATGTTACATAATGTTGGATGGAAGGATGGAACTCACTTCCTCGCCCCCTGAGGCAGGAACCCAGCCATCTCCTTTTCCGGAAAAAATTGAAAACGCTGCTGTTCCCAAAATAAAGTCCCCTCTCCCCTCTGGCCTCCACAAATGCTACAGCGCGGGGATGCCTCCGGGTCACCAGGCGCTCTATAAATCGCTAAATAAATAAATAAATAATAATGTCCATCTGGCACGCTGCATTTGTCTCAAATTTGCACATATTCATTAGAAATTAAATCTAATTGTCAGCATTTTTTTCTGCCTTTCTCCCAAAAATTATTCAATGTGATAGCTTCAAAGTACAGTTCCTGAAAAAAAAAGATTTCTGAGAAAATGATTTGTCAAATCCAATGCCTTATTTAATTCATTCACGGCAGGCTATGTCTATTATTACATTTTTGAAAATATGAACATGTGCACCATCCCATTGGGTGAAAATGCTGCATAATCATTTGTTTAATTCAATCCCAGGATGCTTGGTGATGGCAGAACAATACATTCTTAAATTGTATCATACTGACATTTTAAGGCTTTTAGATGTTTTTGTGTCAAAGAAAGGAAGTTTAATTTTTAAATGTATTGGCCTGGTATTAGCATCTAATGCATAATTGTAAACATTCACTTTAAAGCCTTTTTCTGCTGAATTAATATGGTCTGTGTCTTATGTAGCACTTTTTGTAGGCTGAAGAGCAGGCATTGAAATTAGTTTATGATACTCTTCATTCATTTCATGTAATTAGAGAATTATACAATAAATGTTTATTGCATGGAGGTGAAATGATGTGTAAAAGAAGCTTTAAGATAAAGTTAAAATTAAGAGGTATTATACTGGCAGCGTTCGTTGGAAGAAACAGTGTCTGTAGATTTATGCAATTTCTAAGATTTGCCAAGATCAACCCCACTAATAAAGTTTTAGTTATGACAAAAAACAAGTTTCCAGGTACCTTGACTGCCATGAGGAGAACAAAAATATTTTGGCTATATTGATTGTATTGCTGGTGGATTGTCCTAATCTTCTTCAGCAATGGACGCCAATTAAGATCATGATGTAGACCCAAAATACTCAGGTTTTCATGAGTTTATTTCAAAGCCATCTACAAATTTTGAATGTGCTTAATCATATTTTAAATATTTGGATGCTCTGCTGAAAGTAGTAGTGTAACATCATCAAAGAAATGTTTGTTTCAGAGTAATATATCGCTGGAGAGAGAACGTGGGTTGAAAATGAATGGAAATCACCTGACAATGGTTTTATGAAGACAGACCCGTGAATTAGAGATATTGAACTTCCTTGCTAGGCACTCTGTGTCACTTCTGTTGAACCTCCCTTATGAGAAATAATATTGAAGCATATGATCCTTGATAGAAGGTTGTAGTAACTTTGTGAGTTGGAAGCGAAAACCTATTGCACAAATGATGGTAACAAAAGTGCTCCAAGCTGTTAGACCTGACATCCTTGGTGGGGTATTCTTCCCCTCCCCCAAAAACATTTCGCCTTCACCCCTCCTGTTTAGCCAAATTTGTTTTGGCTTTAGGACTCTGTTCACTTTACCAATACTAACCAGTGCTAAAGTGCTTTCTTCTCTACACATTGTAAAATTGACCTACACCTAATTGGCACATTACATTTACTTGTAATACCCTAGTAAATGGTACTACATTACATGAACCCAGGGCCTATAAATGAAGTACTACTAGTGGGCCTGCAGCGCTCATTATGTCACCCTCTACAGTAACACTGTAAATATATGTCTCAGGCCTGCTTCTGAAGGCTGTAGTATAGTTTTAAACTGCTATTTTGACCTTGCAAAGCAAACCTTTTGTCAGGCCTAAACCTTCCTCTGTAACACACATTACCCCTAAGGTAGGCCCTGAAAGCACATAGGGCAGGATGCATTGTATTTAAAAAGTTTGATATGTGTCCTTAAGTTTTACAACTGGCAGTGAAAAACTCCTAAAGTTGTTTTTCACTGTTTTAGAGCTTACCTTTCCCATTGAATAACGCCAGGCTACCTTATTACACTTAATAAGTACTAACTTTCGATTGGGAGTAGATAGCAACATGGTGTTTTCACTCAAATGAACTCTTTTGAAAAAAACCTCTTTAATGCTGAAGACATACTTTAAATTAAAATTCTGAAGATGCCACTTTTAGAAAGTTGTCATTTTTGTGTCCCACCATTTGTGCCTTCTACCAGTGCTCTGCTTCACATGGCTGTGAATGGCTATGCCACTGGGGTTTCTGTATTGCTCTCACTCAATACAAAACAGGGGGCTTAGTTTTGGACAGGATGGGCCATCATGGCAGGATGAACGGGGAGAGAGTGTGCCAAGCCCCTCTTAAACTTCAAAGGGCTTTGCTTCCTGTACTCACAAGGGAAAATGACACCAGGCCTGCTCTGCATTTTGTTACCCCCAGACAGTTTGAAGCCTTGACTGTGGAAGAAGAAGTACTTTCCAGAACCAGATGTTGCAGAAGAACAAGGAGTGTTCCCACCTGCCGCCCGCACACACACAAAGCCTGGCACCAGGTATAAATATTGGATCCCCAGAGCCACTCAGAAAGGTCTGGGACCTGTGGAATTTACAGAAGGACTGCACTGCTGCTTGAAAGACTGCCTTACTGCCTGAGAAAGAACACTGGACCTGCTTGGCTTCATCCCAAGCTAAGCAAAGTGACTCCAAGCGTCAGTTTGCTGACCTCTAGTGTGAGTGATAGGGACACATCAAGCTTCAGAAGCCTTCCTGTCACTGACTTTCAGCTACTGGACCAGCATCAGGCACTGCCTGAGCTCTGGTGGCCTATGCTAGAATAAGTCCCTGAGCTCTAAGAGGTGCTCTCTTTGTCCTGGAACGTTGTAGGGTATCAGAGTTTAATCCTCCAGAAATAAAAATGAAAATGCTGAAGTTTGGGCTCTTTGTGACAGTGAACGGGCGCATTTATACCAAGACTCTGCCGCCCATGATGACTGCCAACCCAAAGTACCAGTGTGACCTGCTCTTTGTGGCAACCAGCAACACAAGACCTGCAGTTCGCTCTACAGCTTTGACAGCCTACAACAACCATTTTCTACATTTGACTGGCTTTTTTTGCTACAGCAACGGCCGTCTGTGATTCCCGACCTGCACTTTGCAATGCAATGATGACTATCCATGAAGTTCAGCCCCCTCATATAATGCTAATGGAACTCTATCTAAGCACTGGAATCGTCTCAGAAGGTCTATTTTCAGCTGGACTAACCTGGTCCTTGTATCCATCCTGCAGTCCATCACGTTCATCCTGAATTTGTGACTTTCCCCTGTCTAGCACAACCAGATGACCGTGGGTTTAGGTGCTATTTTTACTAAAAACTTGAAAATGTAATATCTCCGGTATGAGTAATTAGATTTTTTTCTGGTATAACCTTATTAAAGTGTACTCTATTTTTCAAAATTGGTTTCGGTTTTTTCTTGTGTTGTGTCTTCACTTTATTACTGTTTGTGTGCTGCATAAATACTTTGCACATTGCCTTTAGGTTAAGCCTGACTGCTTTTCTGGTAATGTACCTGAAATTTAAACACAGGTTAATTTAGTGACTTTTGTGGTTCAACCTGACAAGGATTGTGGTTGTTGCTTGAGTCAGGCTTCCACCCCTCTCAACTAATAACCCATTTTACTAAAATAGCTCATTAGGAGGAATGCTTTTTCATCATCAAGAAATAAGATGGACACAGGTGTTCTGTATTTGAAATATAAACCAAGCATTTTGATCAGGTAATCCTTCATGGTTCAGAGCTGGCAGCCAAGAATGAATCCATTCCAACATTAATGGACCAGAAAATGAGCCAAATTTGTTATTCTTTTTGCCAGTGCTTCGGCTAATAATTTATAATTTGAACATAGCACTGTAATTGGTGTCAAAGTCAATGGGGCGAAAGGCTTGTTTCCCTGGTTTCAAAAAACGCATTAGAATTTGGAGTGTGGGGAGACAAGATTCCTCTCTGCTAAAACAAAATTGTCACACATCTGCATTAAGGGTCATCTTATGACTATTATGAGTGTCTTATCAAATTAGAATAGAAGCCCATCATTGCTGCACACCTTACCATTGAATAAGAAAAAAAATATATATACTTTATTTCTTCTGTAAGTGATATAGAATAAATGATTCTGCTTTAGATGGGAGTTAGTTTACTTCTAACTATCATAAAACATATTTTATTAAAGGGCCTGTTGCAAAGTGGTAGTCCTGATAAAGATGCTGAAAAAAATCCACACATGTTCCATGCTTCCCTTTACTACTACTTTTCCCGGACTGACAACACTAGTTATTTCTGTGAAAATCAAATTGTTTCTAATGTGCTATGCTAACACATTTTGATCCCCCAAAAATAATCTTTCAACTTGGTTTTAGGGTCTTTACAATTCAATGGTGCTTGGAAAAACAGGAGCTCACAAATATCTTCTTGCACTTGGCAATCCATTTCTTTTTATGTTTAAAATATTTATTAAAGAAAAAATCAAGTATAAGTCATCTCATTGGACATTGGTATGATTATTAACAGAAGATAAGATGATAAGATAACAGTACTTAAGATCTAAAAATACTGGAGCAAAGAAAAGAGAAAAACGAAGGAAAAGGGAAAATAGAAATAAAATAAGGGGAAAATGTGTATACATACATATATATATTTCTATGTTCTCTTTTCATTCTATATACAATAGTTAATAGTCGTGTAAAAACAAGAAGAATATTAAGTGACACACCTGTAACTAGCTAATTTACTGAATCTAATAAACCACAGAAGGAATAATACAATAACTATCTGAAAAATAAAAGTTAACATATTATAAAGGAACATTCAAGGAGGGATATCACTTCAGCTGACGATTTAGTAAGATTTGAACAGATGTGTCTAGAAAAACTGTAACCAGAGAGTTTCTCTTCATATGCTCAAGACATAGGTTGAACATATGCTCTATCCAGTTGATGATTGTAGCAAATACCATACAACGATGCCTGAAAGGAAATGGGAGAAGAATCGTTCCAATTTTTAGATATTTGTTGAAAAGTGACTGCCAATAATAGGTCTATTATATATTAACATTACATGCATAACTTCTCCAGTCTTCTAATAAGCTACCTAAAGATACATTTGAATATGAAAAACGAACATTGGTATGAAAAATATCCTCAATTTGTTTCATTTCAAACAGAGTTGATGTGATGACGGGCAGGAGAAAAAACTATGACAAAGGTCAGTGAAAGGTGCCTTACCTGACCAGCAACCAGGGAGATGGAATTCATTCTATTTATAGAACTTGGCATTAAGAGGAGTCTGTTATATACAAAAATCGTTTTTGGATAGGGTTTGCTACTCTTGAGGATTTGCGTTGTTTAGTCCATAATTTATACCATAATTGCATTCACCGTAATATATTTAAATCCTTTTCCCATTGAAGTTCAATTTTAGTCATGTCTCCTAAATCATTTGATGCATTGAGAGTTCTGCAATTTGTGGATGCTCATGAAGATTAAATGAGTTGTGTAATGCATATGTTAGAAGTTATACCCATCTGTAGAGGGGAGCATCTACAATAATTGTAAGATTATATATTTTTGTTATTGTGTATTTCTGAGCAAAATAGTCCAGTAGGTGAATGATTGTGCCTCTTGAAACTATATATAATCCTCATTATCCACAAGTAGTTTAACCCACAAAGTTCTTTATCACTCTAGGATTTTTAGAACATAGTTCTACCCTTATTTGTAATCAATGTATTATACCACAAGGATGAGTCTAAGAATTATGTTGAGGAAGTTAAATGTGGATCTAAGATTGAATGAAAAGTTCTATTGGTGTGTTTAAGAATAGGAAGAGAAATGCTGGAAGGTATGAGTAAAGGTCACAAATTCATCTAATGGAAATGGTAGTATAAAAGAAAGTTCAAGTTCTGTGCATAAAGGTGGAGGTTCAGTGTCCTTAGTAATCACATATTTGCATTAATTTTGCAACAGAAATTAGTGTGGTAGGATGCAAAACTGGAAATATTAATTCCATGTAAGTCTTTGGATTTTTGCTATTTAAAAAAAGACATCAGAGGTTTCTTATTCTGCTATAAAAATATTTAAGATAGAGTATAACGATTTTAAATAATTACCTGGAATATGTACAGCTAAGTTAAATAAAGTAAAAAGATTAATATGTGCAAGCATCATTTTAATTGAATCCAATCTGCTGCACCATGATAAGTATAGTGGGTTCCATCTAGAAGTTAGAGAAGTGATTTTTGTAGTTACTGAATCTATGCTAGCACATATTGTTTCTTTGATGTTTCCAAACTATAACCCCAGATACTAAATGTTTTGAGGTGTCCAAGCTAAATATGGTGCAAACAAAATTGATTAAAAGGAAGGATTTCTCACTTGTCTTTATTAGGTTTATATACAGAGACCATGTTAAAATTATCTATTTCATGTAGGAATGTTAGCAGAGAAGATGATGGGTAAGATATAAAAATCAAAACATAGTCTGCACAGCAGCTAATTTAACCTTGTTTCATTGAATTGAAATCACCTAATTACTAGGTTTTGTCGAATTTTAAGTAGGGATGGTTCTAATGCTACAATGCACAGTAAAGGTGACAGAGGGAAGCCTTGTCTAACTCATCTATGTAGTAAGGAGGTTGATATCAGACCATTTACAAAGATAGATACTGCTGATAATAAATATAAAGAGAAACGAATTTAAGATAATGTGGCCCTAAGCCACACTGTTTAAGAACTTGAAAGATAAAAGACCAACCCATGTGATCAAATGCTTTCTCAGCATCCAGAGAAATAGCAGCTATGGAATGCTTATGTTTATTAGACTTACTTAGAATATTAAAGAACAGTCTGGTATCGTCTGATAACTATCTACCTCTAACAAACCCTGTCGGTATCTGTTTGGATAATAATGGATCAAGACAAAGAGCATTCATTTTTGCAAAAAATGTATAATGCAAATCAACTAACGAGAAAGGCCTATAATGTTTGCATCATTTAAAATCTTTGCCATCTTAGGAATGAGGCAGACCAAGGCTTCCTGAAATGTTCTCACTGCAGATTTATTTTTACTGAAGATAAAATTCAATTGTAAATCTATCTGGACCAGTACCTTTTCCTTTCTTGATCAAATTCATTACATTTAGAAGTTCATGTGCGGTAATCTCATTCTCCAAAGGAGAGGGATAAATAGAGAGATCATGTTCATGTTGACTATGAGTGACTGTGTAAGAGTATTAGAAGTAAGAATTGATTCAGTTTGCCTGCCTTATTTTGGCCTACATAGTATCAGGTACTATATTTAAGTAAATAAGATGCTGCAACATTCGTAGAGGAAAGCTTAATATATTGAAATTTGGCCTTAATGAACTTATCAAGACTAGAGCTGAACTTAATAGCATGTGTTCCAGTTGTGTGAGTTAAAAAACAAATGATTGTGTATAATTTATGGTAAATAACCTTTCATTTTGTAGAAACACACAAGATAATGAAGCTCCAGAATGTTGCTTTAAATGAATCCCAAAGAATTTGAGGGGAGATATCAATAGTATCATTAAAAAGAAAAGAATTCTTGAACAGAGGTTTCAAAATGTTGAGTAAACTGGGTATTTAGTGTGAGAGAATTGATGAAACACTATATTTTACTATGTGTAGAAACCAGAAGTAGATCCAAATCCAAAATGACTGGTGCATGATCAGAAATCAATATTGAACCTATCTATGGGGGTCATTATGATGACGGAAGCACCACTGAGCATTTTACCCACCGCCAAAGTAGGATGGCAGTGGGTATCACAGGGGACGCAAAGTCCATCAGCCGCTTTTCCACCGGAGGCAATCGCACCCATTGCCTTGTGGACGGAAAAGAACCACTAATATGGTGGCGGTGACATATTATGATGTGTCCGGGAAGGCGGGCGGGGATTGGGTTTGGTGGCCAGTTGCGGGCCCCCTCTGTGTGGGAGGAGGGTGTATGTGCACTGGGGGGGATTTCCATGCACAAGGTGGCAGACATCGCGTGGCGCATGCCACATTGTGCATGGAAATGCACATTGTGGCATTTTGCTATTGCGAACGATGCTGCAGCCAGCAGCACCGACCACAATGATCAGAGCCCTGGATGTGCCGCCAAAGTGGCTGGCACATCATAATACACTCAGTGGGACTGCCGCCTTGCTGGCGGCTGGTCCCAAAACCGCAACGATGGTGGGCGGACTGCCCGCCCACCGTCGTAATGAGCCCCAATGATCCCAGGGAAACCTAATAACCCTGCCCAAAGTCAGTGTTCTGTTCTCCTGCCACCAGAGTGTTCCCCGCTTGTCGTGATCTTACCCAACGTGCCCCATCTCACCTCAGGGAAGCCTTTCATAATTTGAAAAACACTGTGTTGCACTGGCTAAATGTGAACACTGCTCAAGGGGTAAGGGTGGAAAATCAAATCATCATGGTGCGCAGGAAATCTTGGGTGGGCAGTGCCAAGAAAGATCGGGCTGGGGACTGTGTTAACATTAATTTTAATAATTTTTTTATGGTAACCTGAATTTCAAGTATAGTTGTGCAATCTAATTACAGGACTTGGAATTCGGCAATTGTGGCACTCCTGTTGAGATACTTTTAAAGGCCAAGGAATTACCATTTTCCTGCATTTGGCTGCCCACAGGGGCGGCCTCAAGATGTGGGTTACAGGAGCCGACTTGAGGCAACCACAAGGGTAAGTCTGGCAAATAGGCTCACACCACGGAGTTCGCTAGATAGATGTGATTGACAGTTTGCTGGCTCTCATGCCCCAGAGGTTTTCCCATCACAGGGGGAGGCACGGCCTTTGAAGCTGGGATACAATGAGTATAAAGGGTGTAATTTTATCTCCTGGAATATCGCAGGGCTTGTGAGCAAGATTGAAAACCCTTATCAGGTACTCTTCATTAAATGCTTTAACATGATCTGCCTCAAGGAAACATGGGCTGTAGAGAATAGATGTCACCTGGGAGGCTATAAAATCTTCTTTGTTTCAGCTACCCCCTCCAGGTTAGGACAACCCAAGGGGGGTTCTTGTTACGTTTGTCCCAGTAGCAGTCCGAGGCAGCTCCTTCACCTTGCTCCACACTTCGTACACCCTACATGTGATATTATTATTGAGTGGAAAGAGTAAGCTCTTGCTCTTAAACTTCTATAATGCTGGAGATGCTCACAGGGAAGAATGTAACATTACTAGGCTTGGGTCCGCATTACGGAACATTATCCCAAGAGGGCAGAGCTACCATAAAATCTTTTTAACAGATGATTTTAACATTGATATATGTGGAGATATTAGGCTCGGAGGGTGAAAGCCGTGGGCTGAGCGCAAGAAGCTAGTTTGCACCCCTCAGGGCATCAAACTTAATGCTATCCTGCAAGAACTCGATTTACCATCTGCTATGAATGAGCTGCCTCTGGATAAAACTGATATTGTTCCCACTTTCATTGAGAGTGGGAGAGTCCTTAATTGATTTTATCTTCGTCACTGCACCCTTTTTTCTCCTGATTAGGGACTTTTCAAGTAAGGCGTGTGCTCACAGCGATCACAACCCTGTTTGTGTCTCAACAGGATGGCACCGAGTAAATAAGCATACTAGGGAGGCCGTGGGGGCACCTCTAAAAGCTGTGGAAGGTGGGAGGAGACTAAAGTGGGGTCAAATCGTCCCAGAGCAGTTTTATGAATCCCTTTCAACTCAGTCTCATAGGGAGTTTGCCACATGTCTAGATAATGAGGACAACCCATCGGATATCAATGATGCTTTTGGAAGTATGTCCAGTGTTATAATGAACCTATTATGGGTCCCAGGTGGGTGTCCAACACATTTTGGACTGAGATGGTTTGACTCTGAGTGCGAAACTGAAACAGAACTTCGGAGTGATGCCTCGTTACCAGGTGGTTGTTAAGAACCTCCTGAGAGCCTATAAGGCTGTTCTACCAAAGCAGAAGTCTGCACCCAAAGGAGCTATTGATGATGCTCTACAACTTTGAGCTGCTGCACAAAGTGCTAGCCTCTACTAGTTCTGATCAGGAGTGATCAGAACTAGTAGAGGCTAGCACTTTGTGCAGCAGCTCAAAGTTGTAGAGCATCATCAATAGCTCCTTTTTAGCAGGGGACACCGGCAAGCCAATGGATGCCCACATCTTAGAGGAAGATTGGGTAAACCACTTTGAGGGCATTTTATTAGACTGATACTTATCCAGTAGAAGGGCAGGAAAGGGAGGAAGGCAAATCTGAGGTTGTTTTTACAGCTGTGGAGGTAGGAGCTGTCATTTTGGGACTGTCTAAAAATAAGGCCCCAGGCCATGATTGGATTCCTCCAGACCTTTACATTGTGAATGTGGAAACCTGAGTGCCTTTACTCAAAGCAGTCAATAATGCCTCAGTTCAGGCCAGCATCCCTGACTCCTGGGTTCTATCGTCAATAGTTTCCGTTTTTGAAAAGGGGGATATGGAAAGCACTTTCTGCTACAGGCCCATTTCTCTTTTGGATTCCCTGGTGAAGGTGGTGGGTTGCATGGTTCTAGACAGACTTGTAACCTGGGCAAATGAAAATAACACCTTAGCCGAGGTACAATATGATTTTCATCCAGGCCTTTCCACAGTGGAACAATGTTTAACTTGTATATGTTTTTAAACAAGTACACTGTGGTTCGCACCGGCTCTATCCACCTAGCCTTTATGGATCTGGCCTCAGCTTTCAATCGTGGAAACAGATCGTAGCTTTGGCAGATGATGTCCTCTATTGGCATTGACAGGGTAACTGTTTTATTTCCAAGGGACCTTCACAGGGACTCAAAATCAGCTGTCTTTTATTCAAAGTATCTTAAAGTGACTCACAAGTCTGATATTAGGAGAGTGGTGCACCAGGGGTGCAACCTGGCCCCCTTCCTTTCTTATCTAAATATCAACTCCCTGGAGAAGGTCCTCTTGGAGGCAGAAGCTGACCGCCCACAAGTGGGTAAGCGCAGCCTTCCGGTTCTCTTATATGCAGATGATGCTGTCCTCACGGCGAGGACAGCTAGGGGGTTACAACTTCTGTTGAATTCCTTCATTCATTTATGGAGGGCCTGGACCTGCTGGTTAATCACAGCAAATGGTTTGTTATGCCGGTGGGACCTCGTACAGCAAAGCAGTTCACTTTTAATAGGGAACCTTGCCAATTCCGATGACAAAAGTATTTTCTTATCTGGGAGTAGTGTTTGACGATGCCCTGAGTCAGTGCCTCTTGATTACTTGTAAGAAAGGGGACCTGGAGCTGAGCAAGCACAGTGTGTGTAGGTATATTGGAGTAAAAGATGTGTCAACCATTGAACCATATCTGCTGGGGATCAAAAGTAACCATGATCGTTTCCTACTGACCAGATTTAAAATTGACCTATTTCACTACCTCCTGGCCCAATCATGTGGCGTTTATAGAGGACAGTGCCTAATTATCTGTGGCTGTGACGGCCGATCTCCACAGGAAATGATGCAAATTTTCTTTTAAAGATTTTTTTTTAATTGAACTAGGCGATCACAATTGATACAGTATCAATGTCATATAAAACATCTTTACATATGGAGCAATTCAAATTTTCAAATATTGGTACATCCCCATACACTTTCTCATAAACGTTCGTTCCGTCGTTCTTCTCGCATCTCCATCTCCACAGTGGGAGAGGTGCATATCTTCCCCCGGGTAAGTGTTCCATTTGCCCATTTTTTGTCCCACTTCTTGCGGCATCCTCTGGATTTAAATACTTCTTTTTCAGCAATCATGCATTTTTCAGGCTCCTTAGCCCATCCCTCCACAGTCGGCACTCAGCTGCACCCCAATGCATAGCAATTGCACGTTTCACCAATGTATAACTCAGAGTGATGCATTGTTGTTCCATAACAGTGAGGTCTGTTGCCTTTCAGATGTTCAGAAGCTCCAATCTCTATGTCAGTTGGACATCCTTCCCAATAGCCCTGTGCATGTGTTCTGTGGCTCCATTTCACAGGACCTTAATGTGTGAGCAATCCCATAGAGTGTGATACAGGGTGGCCTCCTTCAGGCACTGTTTCAGGCAAAGTGCATCTTCCCTGCGGCCAATATTCATAAGTGTGGCCCTGGTGAAATACAATCTGTGCAGTACCTTGAATTGTATAAACCTGAACTTAAGAGGAATGGCTGCCTCTCTCGGAGACATAAGTGCAGATTGACAATCCTCGTCCTCTAATGTCCCTATGTCAGCCTGTCATTTTTCGCGAAGGCTCCGAAGTGGGTCTGGCAGATTATTGTGAAACTTACTATTGGTCAGTGATATCGCTTTTTCCGGCAGGGGTTCAGAGAGTAACCTATCCTCCAGGGGGGAGGATTCTGGTATCTCCCCAATCTCGGAGAGTGCAGCTGTGAGAGCGTGGCGGATTTGCAGGTAACAGAAAACCTCCCCTCCGGCCATGTCATAGTCTTTTTCCAGTTGTACAAATTACACCAATTTCCCTTTTTTCCAAAGTTGACCGATGGTAGAAATACCAATAAGGTCCCATCTGTGAAACCCGGGTTGATGACAGTGTCCCAAGTTTTTGGGTTGACCACAATGGGGTGGCCTGGATTAGGGTATCCAGCCAGCCCAGTTTCCTGTTGGCTTGCCTCCAGATAGCTATAGTTTGAGCTGTAGGTCAGAAGAATTGTCCCCTCTTGGCCTTTGACTAGAGAGCCCCTAGACATCCCTTTCTCCCCATCTGGTATTTATCCAGAAGATAAGCCGGGTCTGTTGTGGGGGCGATACATCCAGTGGTTCACCACCACCAACTGTGAAGCCCAGTAGTAGAGGCATACATCTGGGAGAGTGATGCACCCATTGTACCAACTCCTAGTGATGTTATGCAGGGCCATGCGGGGTGCCCTCTCATCCCACACCAGAGATCTCACTTCGCTATTAACGCTCCTAAAATAGGACTCTGGTATTTAAATCCGGCAGTTCTGAAGTATATATAAGAACTGGGGAAGCGCAAGCATTTTAAAAAGGGCAGCACGGCCCAATAGGGAGAGGAGCAGAGATCTCCAGTGTTTAACATCATTCCTCAGCCTAACCAGGGAGGCAGCTAGATTTTTATTGTGGAAAATGTTAGGATCTGGGGTGATGTAGATTCCCAAGTAGCTGAACCCATTCTCCGCCACCTCCACCTCACACCCCGCTGGGAGTTTTGCAACTGGCCGATGTCCTAAGAAAAGCACGGATTTAGACCAATTGATCTAGTATCCCGAGTATTTCCCAAAGTTTGGGAAGATATTTAAAGTTCTGTGAAGTGAGTTTGTGGGGGCTGCTAAATACAGCAGGATATCGTCCGTGTAGAGGGATATCCTGTCTTCTTGTCCCTTGGCCCATTTCAATCCCCTTAATAAAATATCCCCTCTGACCCATGTCGCCAGCGGCTCTAGTATCAGGGATAAAATCAACGCAGGCAGGGGGCATCCCTGTCTGGTGCCCCTCTTCAATGGAAACACTTGGGATGTGCGATTGTTGACTTTAATTTGTCCTGTAAGATCTGTATATAATAGCCTAATCCAGCCCAAGAACTTTTATCTGAACCCCAAGAGTTGTAACACCTCAAAGAGGTATGGCCACTCAATCAAATTGAACGCCATTTGGGCGTTCAGGGATAGGATTATGGCATTTTCCTCTATGACGTGTTTAAGGTCGATGACATTATGGAGCCTGCGGAAGTTAAGGGCCGCGCCGGTATGAATCCGGACTGGTCTGCATGTAGAAGTGAGGTGAGGAGTGGCGCCAACCAGGAAGTCTGTAATTTCGCAAGGATTATGGCCTCAGCATTAATCAGTGAAATCGGCCGATAGGACCCGCATTTGTCTCCGGGTTTCCCCGGTTTATGGATGACTACAATGGACGCAAGCCTCTAATCCTCCAGCAAAAAAACCCTCTCATAGCTCTTGTTGTACATGTCCCTCAGGTAGGGTACTATTATGGAGCTGGTGGATTTGAGGAGTTCAATAGGGACCCGTTAGGGCCCATCGCCATCCCGGATTGTATGTTTCCTATCGCCTTGCAGACCACCTTATCAGTAAATCTCTTTCGCTGGGGGACAGGGTCGGCAAATGTAAGTCCACCAGAAATCGAACGGAATCTTCGGCGGTAGTGGTAACTGAGGGAGTATACATTTGTTCAAAATGATCTGCAAATGTCTCTGCAATCTCTTGCGAGTCCAATATGGTCTGTGTACCACTAATAGTTAACTGGGGGACCCATCGCTCAGCCACCTCCCTCCGCTCCAGCCAGGCAAGCAGCTTCCTGGCACTGTCCCAGGGCTCATACAGTCTATGCTGGGTTGCCAGCAGCTTGGCCCTAGCCTGTTCATAAGCTATACCTTTATATATCCAGCTGCTTGACTTGTAATTTATGACGGGTGTCCTCATCAGGAGATTGTACATGTTCCACCTCGAGAGTCTGGAGATCGGCTTCCACTTGTTCCATCTGCACCTGTTGTTTCTTAATGTACCCCACCATAAGGGAGAGTGGCTGTCCCTTCACCGCCACTTTGTAGACCTCCCATATTTTCTGAGCTGAATCGACAAAGCCGACGTTTTTCTTAAAATAGTTTTCCGAGTGCTCTCACAAGTGTTCTTTTATATCCGGTACCGTAAGTAGCCATGGATTAATGGATATTGTGGATCTCTGGCGCTGTTTATTGTAAGAAAGTTCTGCCTGCACTGAGGAGTGATCCGAGATGCCCCGCGGAAGACAGTGTGGCTCCCGGAAGCTCCCAATGTTTGCCGAGTGGGTCAAGAGGTAATCTATACGGGAGAGGCTATGATGCGCGTTAGAATATTATATGAATGGTGCCAAATCAGGATGAAAGTGGCACCATATATCTGGAAGGCCCATAGCGGCCAGAAACTCCGACATATGCCCGCTGAGCCTCGTCGAGGGGCATGCAGGTTGTCTGTCTAACTGGTCAGTTAGTGTCAAATTAAAATCACCCCCTAAGATCAACGTACCAAGCGGGAGATCATGCATGACCTTACTAAGGTCCGTCAGTGATTCCTTTACTCATGATGCACTTTTTAATGTTTTGTAGTTTTTATGAGGTTCTTAGAAAATCTTTTATCAACCCTATTCTTAAAAAGGCTTGTTTTAGGTGGGTGAGACCTGCTTTTATCTTTTTACAACTTCTTTCAAATGATACCGTAACTGTATACGCTCAGTTTTTAAAGGGCCACCATCAGGCTCAGGTCAAGCTGTGACTAACTCTGATAGTGGGACACATTTTTATACTGTAATTAGATTATAATGTTCACATTACTTCATTATTCTGTACATATGTGGAGCTTTATTGATGGTTGATGGACTTTTATAGTTTTATTTGGAAACACCAAATAAAGTTCGATGAAAAATGAAACAGAACCTATCAATGAAATCAAAAGATGTGGAGATAAATATTTGAAGATAAATAAATTATCTCTCCTGGAATGAGAAGAGTATACTGGAGAAAGGAAAGTAGTATATTGCCTTTATTCTGCAATGTTGGATTACAGACTTCATCCATCCACCAGAGATCTGTGGTCCATGGTTGACTTAAATTATTTGTGAACCGTAAATGGAATACATTTAAACTTGGAATTATGATCAATGAAATGGTCAATGACAAGATTGCAATCACTGCCAAGAATCAAATAATCTGAAATTGACATTAATGTATGTTAAATGTCTGGCCAGAAGTGCTTCAGGTTCAGTAGGCATGTAAATGTTAAATAAAATGAACTTGATTTTATTAATTGGTAATTTTGTTATAAGCCACCTCCCTTCTGAATCCCAATCCTGGGATATTAGGTGAGCTACTAAATAATTTCTAAAAAGGCCAACAAATCCATTCATTTTACCTATATTTGGAAAAGAAAATACATTTCCTCCACAATTGCACACGTTTTTTAGTTTCATATTGTACCAAATTGGCTTCTTGTAACAGAACCACATCAGTTTTAAACGTATCCACATTTGATAAAACTCAGCCTTTTAATAGGAGTAAATAGCCCCTTAACAATCCAAGAATGTGTCCATAAAGACATTGATACTTATAGACATTGTTGGTGCTACCTTCACATGATATATTAAAATATTGGAAACATTTACATTTTTAGATAATTCAAAAAGCTATGTAGATTGTGAGTAGACACAATAAGCTAGGTCTTAGGGGAAAAGATTTAAGATAAAAATTATACAAATTGATATAACAGAATAGAAAATAATAGGGTGGCAAGCAAAAAAAAGGCAACCTGGTTCTAAAGTTGATAAAATGATGGGAAGGTCGTGTTAGACTAGATTAATATATTGCTTAATGTTTGATTATCCTGGAGAGTGGCTAGCTATATCCTGTTTTTCTTCTGTGCAGAACATTATGTATTTGAAGATTAAGGGCTGCATTGTGCCCTTGGGAGCTAGCCTGCAGACTTCCCCAGTTGAGCAGTTCTCTGCTTCCTTGGTGGAAAACAGTTTACTCTATTTTACAATCCCTGCCAGGTGGTGACATCTAAACCTACAGTTGAACTGCAGCACCAGTGGCACCTGTGGAGGGTGAAAGGAATGCTCCGTAGAGCCTGGATTATTTGAGCTCTGCCTTTCAAAAACAATCTCACAAAGTGGGAGCTTACTTTTGAAAAGCAATCCGTCATTGATTATGATGCACAAGGAGTTTTCTCCCTCTATATCAGGCCATTAATTGATTTTCCCGGCCAGAGAACATGCCTTGCATGGCAGAACCAGGTAGGGAAATCTAGTAGCTGATATCATGCTCTAAATAGGGTTGGATGATCGTCACTATTACCTGGAAAAAATGTGGCAAATGTGTAATGTCAATGATTTTCACCAGAGGTGGCGTCACCTCTGCAAACCTTGCTGTGGGTTATTTAGGAAAGCTCCACATGAATTATTGATGGGTGGATTTGTGGAAGCACATAAATGTTCTTTTAAGGGTTTGAATGCTGGTCTAATTATCTGACTTCAGGCATGTTGTTCACATGACATCACATTTCGCTGACAAAATAGCCGACGGGTAGGAGGTCTGGTCGGGAGCTCCTAGGAGAGGGATCGCCTTTTTGGCGATTATCCTGGAAATTGCCCCCTGTGAACCCCCTCCACCCTGGGTATTTGAAAGCTATAATTTTTCTGTGTTCCCCCAGGATGATGCGATCATCAAAGTAGAGAAGGCTGTTCCACAATAACTCATCCAGCGGGGTCTTTCAAGTGGCTCCCACCATGCAGCCGCTGACCACAACGAGTCCCGGGCTTTCCAAGCACACTCTGCAGATCAGTCCCAAGGATTATCTGCTCTCTATCAACTCCCCATACTTGTGCTCCAGCAGCAACACCAATGGACCCAGGCGGCACCCAGATCTTCCACATCGGGTGGCGTTGATTCCGGATGCGAAAACTAGGCCGGCCGCTCGGACTGCGTCTCCCCTCAGGACAAGGAGAGCAGGCGCTGCCCCTTGGCTGTGGCCGTCGGAATGGTGCCGGGAGCGAGATCTCTGCAGTCATCGTGCGTTGAACTGTGCTAGCCAGCGGACTGCGCTCCCCTGCCCGAGGAGGAGGACTATGGTTTGCACCCCGAGAAGAGTAACAGCCATGAGAACAGCAATGTCTGCCAAGAAGATGGATGCAGCCCCCTGCGCTCCCAAGTCTCTGCAGATGCAAATAATTTTTCCCTGGGATTCTCCCCCCCTTGACCTTTTTCTCCTTTGGGGATTAATGGACTTTTCACTTCCTTTCTGTATTTAAATCTTACTGGCATTGGAGCCCCAGCAACAAGGCCGACGCCCAGAGGAGCCGCCGATGCAGCTATAGAGGAGACCAGCCGTGGCTCCCCCCACTGGCCGTCACCTACCCTCTTGACCTGGGCACTGATGCTCGTCTCCCCCATCTAGTCTCTTTTCGCCCCTCGTCTACCAATGAACTCTGATAACCCTTGACTGCGGAGACTTTCTATTCCCCCACTACTCCCTACGCACCGAAGGACTTGTCTACTATACTATTTATTACTCTTGTAACACATTTATTCCCATGCCATGCTGTACTCCTGTAAATGATGTAAACATGTAATCTCTGTTTAGTTCCAATTCTTATCCCCATGTAAAGATACCTGATACCTCCCCCCCTTCCTTCATTCCCTATTTGACCAGATTCCTCATGCCAACCTATCTTACTCTTCCACCTCTACCTTCTTTACCCCATCGGACCTGTTCTAGTCAATGCTATGCTCTACGAACTCATGTAACGGTGTAACACTGCTCCTTCTTTCGTATGCTATACTATGCTACAGTAACTGATGTAATTTTTGTAACTCGTTTATCCTCTTGTAAAGCTCTCTGATACCTCCGGGTCTTGCCAGCGCTATATAAAACTCTGCATTTAAAAGTAAATAAGTAAATAAAAATGACTGGTCCAGTGATTGTGTTTAAAGATGGGAATGACTATGTGGCTATCACCACAAAACTCCTTTGTAATTATAGTTGCTAGAAACATAATCTATAAGGTGAGTTAATGTTTGATCCACTGATAGTTGCCACCTGCAGTCTAACCAAAATATTTTAAAGTGGAATGGTTATGTCCTTCTGTTCAGTAATAAGTACCCTGATCAAAATTATGTTGCACAATCCAGGTGTATTTTTTTGTACCCGCTAATTTGCTTCAACATGGGGTGCACAAATTGTGCTTGATTCCGTGCTTGACACCTGGGGACGGGAACACCATGCCAATAATACTTGTTATTTCACAAAAAGTGCATCTGCTTTATTTTCTCTGGCATAGCCTGCCACAAACTATGGCATTAAACACCAGAGATCTGCGCTCACATTGCAGTAGCATTTTGAATATAAATGGGAGTTTGTGCGCGAAATGAAAGTGGATGACCCGATCAATTGTAATAGTGAGCTTATTTTTCAGAGGTTGAAAGATCTTACTCATGAAAAGGCACTGAAGTGTTATAGAGAGCTCATATTTCAAATTTGGCAAAGTAAATTTGCTATTTATTATTCTTTTTGCCTTTCATGCACTAAAATTGCTTTAGGGAAAATTCAGTACGATAAATCTCAATCTTTCCAAAGGGTGACTTTATCACCCATTCCAAGTTTTTCATATCAGTGTTGGTAATAAAGTTTAGATGTGCGTTTACTACAATTGAAATCTGCACATTATCTCAATCACCTGCTTGGTTGTACCCACAAACTTCTCCATTTTATACCTCAAGAAGTTGTGCCTAAAAACCCCAAGAGTGAGATATGCTTACATCGTTTGGAAAATCCATACTAACTATATGTGCATAAACCGGGATTGACAGTTTCCCTCAGAACAAGGCTCTTACTTTTTTTTTGTTTCCTCACAATGATCATAAATGGGCAACTGACAACATAATCTCTTTACGTGAAGTAAAACATTAATGTTTTAAACCCTCTTTTTCCAAGTTTAAACCCTGCAGGTCCAGATCTTGACCTGACTGTAATTACTACACCTCTGAATAGTAAAATGATAATCAATAATCTTGCCGTTTAATTAATATCCTTTCCATTGAGTGTCTCCATCGCATGCAGAATGGAACTGCTATTTTACACAGTTAGTGATAGTCACACTTGACTTAGCTTTCACCGTTTAGGCTTCACTCCTGTAACAGAGTTGCACTTTCTTCATGGTCTCCACAGATGTTTTACCTTTTTCTAGACCCTAGTTGTACTGATATAATGACTCTGTACTGTGACTGTTTGTGTGTTGTGAACTTAAATTGTAGAGTCGAACTAGTTGCACCATATTGCTGTAGTAAAGTTTCCTGTAAGGCAATCGTACATGGTACAGACATTACAGGACTGGAATGGAAGTGAGATGTCCTATGTGGGCCATAGTGTGTATTTTCATCCACATATGTAAGAAAAAAAATATCAGCAAAGAATATCACTGTGCTCTGTCTGGGCTGCAGTTTAACCAGTTCGCTGTTGAGGCTTTTCCACCCGTAAGCCTTTTTCTGGTGTTTGGGGTATTTCACACTTAAGCCACGAAATCTGGTGGGAATAACATTTGTGGAAAACTTAAAATACTTTTCTTACATAATGGAAATTTCAAAAGGTACTAAGGGGCATATTACCAAGGGGGTTTATCTCCGCTTTTTTGGCTTTAAAAGCCAAGAAAGCAGAGATAAAATTATCTCCCTATTACCTAGCTGTCGCTAACACCAGTTAGCGACAGCTAGTAGGAGATAGCAACCATCTTGGGCCCCACTTTGCATGTCAGTGATATTTATCACTAATGACATGCAAAGTGGGCGTGCCAAGATGTTAGCGACTGGAAACAGTCGCTAACATCGCTATCTCCTATTACCAACTTTTGGAGATATTCGCGCTAAGCGCGAATATCTCCAAAAGCTAACACCTGCCCTGAGCAGTTCTTAGCCATGTTATCCAATGGGAGGTGGATAACATGGCTAAGAGCATTAGCTCAGTAATGCATGAATATCGCTGACTTTTCAACGATATTCATGCATTGCGGCCGTTTTTTATCGCATTTGCGATAAACCTTGGTAATACCAACGTTTATCTGCGGTAAAAATCGCCGCAGCTCAGCGGTAAAAGTTTGTCTCTAACCAAGCAATAGCGATAATTATCGCTATTCCTTGGTAATATGCCCCTCAGTTTTTCTGGATATCCCCGGAGGGAAATGAGAGGAAAGTCAAATTAAAAGTGCATTTTAAAGGTTTTTTTCTAAACAGTGTGAAAAGTGCAGTGTAAGAAAGGGCAGGGTTAATTTTTCTAAAGAGTTCATCAATTAAATGTTTGCAGTGCTAGGATCATTAACTTCCCAGCTTTCAGGAACAAGAAGAGTTGTAAAAGGCACTTTTTTAACCAACGGTTTTGCGTTTTTGTGGTAGTCATTCTCTATTTTTTGTGGTTTCAACCTATTTGCAGTTTATGGTGAAAACAGGTGTGCAACTTATGGTGAAGCCAGATGTTAGACATGTCCTTCCCTGCAGGGTCACCCCCAAACCTTTTGCCTTCACCCTGCCTGTTTTCTGAACCCATTATAGTTGGCTTTTAGGACTTTGTGCATTTTACCACTGCTTATCAGTACTAAAGTGCTTGTGCTCTCTCCTTTGAACATGGTAAAATTGGCTTACACCCAATGAAACTTTTATTTTATTTGTAAGTCTCTGGTAAAGTAGTACTAAATGTACTCCGGGCCTGTAAGTTTAATGCTACTAGTGGGTCTGTAGCACATTTTGTGCCACCCACTTGAATAGCCTTTTTAAACATATCTCAGGTATGCCGTTGCAGCTTGTATGCAGTTTTAAACTGCCCATTTGACCTCTTGCAAGGTATAAACCTTCCTTTTTAATTCATATGCCGTCCCTAGGGTACGCCCTAAACACTCCATAGGGCAGGGGGCATTGTTTTGAAAAAGCTGGATGCATCTGCATTTTCCATGTCCTGGTAGTGAAAAACTCTTAAATTAATGTTTCCATGTTGCAAGACTACCTCCCCCATTTGATAAAATTTGAGATACCGTATTATATTCAATAAGTGAAAGCTTTTGATTGGTAGCAGGTGGAAATGCAATTTTGGTGACCGAGGAATTGTAATTTAAAATGTTCTTCAATGGTAAAGTTGGATTTTAAGTCATAATTATGAAAATTCACTTTTAGAAAGTTGGCATTTTTATGTCCTAACCATTTGGTGCCTGCATCCTGGGTCACATGTCTAGGTGCAGTTGGCCTTTGTGTATTCTTCCCAGACAGCCATACAACAGAGGGCCTAGGTGTTTGACGGACGGCCATACTGACTTGATGAGAAAGCAGAGCTGTGCACAACCCTACTTGCACTAAAAGACTGACTCCAGCTTACACACCAAGAACCTCGCACTAGCTTATTGTGACTGCAGACAGATTGGGACTAGGTCATCAAGGCAGGGAATTACAAACGTCTGTGTGTGTGTGGCGGGGGAACTCCAGAAGCTTCTCCCATTTTGAAGCTAGAACCAGGTATCACCCGGTGACCCACTCTTCATATTACTTCTGGACATGTGGAAGTTGCCCGGCTGCTGGAAGGACTGCTGTGCTTCCCTGCGTTTGGAAGGACTACTCTGTTACCCTGCTGTTTGAAGGATTACTATGCTGCCTTATTGCAAGATGAACTGCCCTGTTGCCTGAGGAAGTAAGACTGGACCTGCTTCTAGAAACCAGAACCACCAGAGTGACGAGTGACTCCAAGGGCTGGCTGACTGGAATCCAGTTCTAAGAAAATGGGGATATAACAAGCTCCGGAGATCTGTCCTGTATCTGTCCAGCTGCCCAGAATCAACTGGACCATTTGTTACATAATGGTGTCCTTCTTGAAATGACGGAAATCATACTGTCAAAAAATTTCTTTTTGCACGACTCGAAATGGTACCATCAAACGCAAGGTACAGCGATGGGTTCCAAATTTGCTCCCGCTTACGCCGGCCTTTTTATGGGCTGGTTTGAGCGGGAGCATGCATGGGGTCGTCACGCAGCCAAATGGATGAACAACATAATCTTCTGGGGTAGGTACATCGATGATGTGATAGTGATCTGGGATGGACCTACCCCGGATTTGTTGGATTATTTTGGTTATCTTAATGATAATCCATTCAATGTCCGCTTTACGATGACACACAATCAGGGTGCTACTGACTTTCTTGATGTCAAACTCTTTATAGAGGGTAACAAGATCCACAGCTGTACTCATCGCAAGGCAACTGCCTGCAATAGTATCTTACACTACGAGAGTGCCCATCCCCGACATGTAATCGAGAACATCCCATATGGGGAAATGATCCGGATGCGCCGCAACTGCAGTACGGAGGATACTTTCCTCCATAATATTCAAGAAACGGAAAAACGGTTCCTGGATAGGGGCTATCCCAAGAACACTCTTAAGAAGGCCAACAAAAAAGTCCAACACATAACAAGACAAAGTACCCTAGCACCAAAAACTACACGAACAGATATCAGCAGACTCCTTGCATTTAGTACACAGTACTCTGATCAAAGCAGCAAGATTTTTAACATCCTAAGGAAACATTGGCACTATATTGCAGACATACCGAGCCTGCAGGATTCGGTCACCAGGACACCAAAAATATGTTACAGGAGAGGTAAAAACCTTCGTAACATACTCTGCCCAAGCTATATAGAATCCAATAGACGGACAAACTGGCTCATGCCCACCACCAAAGGATTCTACACATGCAGTGACTGTAATATGTGTGCACTAGGGAGAAATAAAACCAAAGAATTCTGCTTCAACACCAAGAAAACCTATACAATAGATCATTTGATTAATTGTAACACCAAATATGTTATTTACATTTTGGGGTGTGACTGCAATAAAATTTATGTTGGCAGCACCAAGAGAGCCCTTAAGATCCGTATCCAGGAACACGTCCGTGCAAGACGGAATGGGGACATGAGACACCCTATGACCTTCCACATGCAGGAATGCCATAAAGACACAGACAACATGTGGTTTATAGGCATTGACCATCAACCCATCCACCCAAGAGGAGGAGATAGGGAACTTGCACTGAGACAACGAGAGGCGGGTTGGATATGTAGACTACGATGCATAGAACTCGGTCACAACACTGAGGATGAGTTACACTACTTCCTTGACTAGCCCGGCCCCCACCGAGTCAGACCCTCATTTTTAGAATCTTTAAATCCCTTAAATTGTTTATTGGGCACCTTGATGCTCTATTTTTGTGTAAAACAATCTAGGATCATTTACTAGGGAGGTAACCCTACAAAGTCTCATGGACACACTACAATAAGGGTATAAGCGGATACCACCTTTCTTAGAAAACCTGTGTTAAGCATAATTCAACAAAGGCATGTTCACGCCATACTGTTTTTACACATGCACAAGAAGCTGTTATTGTCATTTGTCTATGTACAAAAATTAAAATCTTCAGGCCATGATGACATGGACATTGCAATCTTGTAAATAATCTTCTCCCCTTGGAGTTCACTCCATTTCTGTTCCCTCTCATGTCCATAATGATTGGTATTCCATAAGCTTGCAAATAACCTTACTCCCTTAGGGCTGCTTTTTAGCCCGTTCTAATTTCATGTTGATTACCCTTTCGTACCTTGCTCTCCCTTTCCTTTCCTCTTCACTCCATTTTACTTGATTTAGGCATTAAGCGGCCAAGTAGAATTCTAATAAATAGGAATGTTCATGTTGGCATTTGCCTTTGAAATAATGTGGACAACCTCATCAGGATTTTACCTCATATCCCTGTTTCGAGTTGTTCTCAAGGGACACATAGGGTCTTTGGGAAACCGCTCTTTAGCTTTGCGACTGCCTCTCTCTGATTATGAAGTTACCCCCATTGGGCTCTTAAATCCAAAAATTCTGACGTAGGCAACTAGTCTGACGATCTCACTATTCCTTATTGAAGATATGCACTTGGATAGGAACTCACTTCTCCAACCTTCAAGTATGTTCGTTTGACGATTCGTTTTTTTATTATGAAATTCCCCACTGCCTTTTCTATATTCATTGGCCATTCCAAAAATTAATAGAAGGGTTTTTACACAACATGTTTAACCCAATTGGAAACCATATAAATCCTGATACATGGCCCTTTTAAACAGGTTTCTTACCAAGCCTTGGGCACAGGGACATAGGCTAAGATGGCCGCCGCTTTCTCTTCTGTTTGCCATTAACTACACGCTGCAGACCTCACTTTGCCTCGATATGGATTTCCAACCAACAAATTCCACCTGCGAGGAGATACTTTTCATTAGTAATAGGTTTTCTCCACTAGGATGTTAATTATATCACATAACCTCCACGACATGCGATAGATGTCGTTTTATCTTAATCTGCCATTTATAATTTGTAGGGCATGTGAGTCGTTGTAATAAATGATTAACGGACGCTAGGAGCCGTGGTATTCCCACCCCGTGGGCTATGGGAATAGGATGTGCATGGGAGCTAGGGTCTATAAACAAACTACAAGATGGCCGCCGCTTTTTCTTGTGAATTAATAGCGCAACGCCTGTATTCATCACTTTGAGTTTTGGCGCGAGAATCACAGGTGTAGCTGTCTATACCCAATTAACAATTGTATATAAGGATAGGCAATGTTCACAATGCTCAAACACATTGACGTTGCGGGTGTTTCGGCGGGACAAAGGCTTTGTGGATGTGCGCCGGCTGTTTTAACACGAACGGTAAGACTGTCTGCAAGAATCTGTACTCGTGGTGGTTCCGTTTCGTGTTTGCTTATTTTGTTAGGATTTGCTTTAATAGCGGTCCTAGGCCCATTCCCCTCTAGACCAGACTAATATAAGGTAATTCAATTTGTAAGGCCAAGGGAACACTCACAAAATTCGAAGTGCTTTTGGGTTGGATCCTCTCTTTGCACTGCATCTATTCCCATTATTTACAGATATATATGTGAGCATAGCCCATAGGACATAGACCTTATTGCCAGGGCTTTAAATTTGGATTATATTTTGAGGCTCAATACATTATTCAGTACTTCACTAGCGAGCACAACGCATGTTAGGATTAACTTGGGGAAGGAAGTAGGGACGAGTGGAATCTCCCCAGCACATAGATGATGAGGTGGTGAATTATACCTCCAGTGTCATTTTCCTCAAATTCAAAGTTTATAAATACGTTCTTTCGATACTCACTCACAGACAAGGGTTTTAATTTCCCCTATAGGAATTATATTATCTGCCTAGCTCAGTAAGGTATGGTCAAGCAAAGTATGGGTTTAGACAGATTCATGGGCATTCAATAAAGATCCATGATCCCTTCAGTTCACGTCGTTCTTACAGCCAGCACCCTATCTCTTTGCTTTTCACTTGGCAGGCCTACTGGAACTCAGTGCCCACATCCTCTTCCCAGGGACATACAGGACCACTTGTCCTTTGGAATTCCGTAAAATATTACAGGTAAACAATCTGTTGCAAATACTACACTCCCCTTTTCCCCTTTTAGTCTAAACTATCCTACCTGGACATATCTTGCAATTCATATGTCCGTTGGGCATGGAAACCCATGGAAACTGCATATCCTCTAATGAAAATGTTTTTTTTGGTTTTTTTTTGTTATGTCTTTCAGAACATGAAAAGAGTTATATACTTATTAAGGTTGTGAGACCAACCCTGTCTATTATTTAGGAATCCTGCAAATCCTTGTCCGCATTTATTAAAACTCCACAGTAAGTTGATATATTTTTCTGGTCTTGCGTCTCAGCGTTAGGGTATCCCCATCTTAGTATTCTATTTCAATCCAGAAAAGCACCCCCAGCCTCTCCGTCATCTTGCTAATTACACAAGGTGATTTAGTCTCTCCTTTCCCTTTATTCCTGGAGGTTCTATCTTGATTGTTCCAATCTAGATGAAAATATATATACCATCTTGCACATTGGGATACTGAGTCTGGGAAGACGTTCTCCGGACTTTTTATATGTACACTTGCTCTGAAAGTGACGAACCACGATTAAAAAAGGTAACTGAATATTTGGTCCTTTATGGAATAATGGGATTCTAAGACTGTTTTCCCTCTATCCCGTAGCCTAGCCGGATCCATTGTTCCCTATTCTCTCTTCCTTCAGTCAGTCGAGCTAAACTTCTGGTTAGACCTTACGAATAATAAACTTTGCACACACCATAAGACAACCCGTTCACATCACCTGTGTTTCATTCCTGGTCTGTCTCTTTCTGTCTTTCTACCTGTTTTCTTCTCGTTCTCTTTGCCTTGGGAATTCCTTTACATAAAAATTGGTTTAGTAGATATACCTTGGGTTATGGTAGCGCACTGTCACTGGATTTCCAGTGTTATATTCAATATCTACTTGCTTTTTATAAACGTTCAGCCACCGCCCAGGGAACATTTCCTTGTCAGTGTAAATAATGTAAATATGTTTGTATATATCTTTTCATGTACATATAGGCCCTTGACCATTTTTAGGGCTTATACTTTTAATTATTGATGCACAAGCTCAATGTCTATCTTGTAGCTTTTTAAACTGGTTGCAATTTTCTATGATGATTTAATGTTTGTAAACTTATGTATATATTCTACAAATTGATTGTATGTATGTTTTTACCGACAGCCCTGAAGAAGTCCCCGCTTGGGACAAAACGCGTCGGCTGTACGTTGTTCTGAAAATTGAAAATAAAGATTACTAGAAGAATATCAACATCTCTTTAAAAAAATTCTTTTTTGTGTTAATATCATATGCACCTATTTCTTGTTTCTTGTGGTGCACCTTTGCGGTTGTTTTACTTGGACCTGCTTGTACCCTGCTGCTGGCCTCTGGTGAAGTGAGCCCTGATCCTCAAGATGTGCCCCCAGGTCCTGAACCCTGAGATGGCATCAGAGTACTCCTCCTCGCCCATTTGTAGGTTCCTCTGAACCAACTCAGTGTGATGCAACATTCCCTAACCTTCCCTTTTCTTACATGTAAGGCACCCCTAAGGTAGGACCAAAGTACCCCTGTGGGCAGGGTGCAGTGTATATGAAAGGTAGGACATGCCCTGGAGCGTGTGGCATGTCCTGACTGTGACTTACAGCCCATTTCGTTTTTCACTAATACAAGGCTACCTGTTCCCCATAGAACAGAATGGGAAGTTTGTTTATAACATCATATAAAAATAACTGGCCCTGGGAACTAGATGGGAAAATACAATGCAGTATGCCTGAACTCAGAATCTAATGATGCATTTTTTTGTAAAGGCAATTTTTACATTCTGTGTTAGAAAATACCAATTTTAGGAAGTAGTATTTTCTTGCACAGTCATCCCATATGCCTCTGCTGGAATGTGGAATGCCTGTCTGGGTTTGGACGACAAATGGCTAGGAAGCAAGGGTGGCTCCCGATAGTCTAAGTAGGTCAGGAAAGGGCTGAATAGACCTGGACTGCGATAGGGGAAAAGGGAGGAGATTTCCTTGCACCTCAAAGGACCTGGTCTGCCTCTGACAATGCCGTCTCCACCCCCTGCCGGGAAGTTAGACCAGAGAAGGCAGAACTAGTTCTGGCTGGGCACAGACACCCTCTGCCGAGAGGATCAAAGGATTCTTGGATACAAATACTGGGGCCCAGACCCCTGAACATTAGAACTCATCGGGATCAAGAACACTGCCAAGAAGAAGAGCCGGAGAAGCTGTAAGGAGGATCCACTGCTTTGCTGAGTGCTTTGATGGGCTGACCTGCAGCGGCTGCTTCTGTCTTGGACAGTGAAAGGCCTGGACTGGACTTTCTGCAACCTAAATTGTGAGTCTCTCCAAGGGCTTGAGGTAGAGCTTGCCCCCTGTTCACGAAGTCTCAGGAACCGCAAAGACTTCAAGCTCTTCTGCCCGCAGCACTGGGGACTGTGTGTTTTGTGCTGCAACAGAGGAAAAGTAACTCGGCGACCTCTACAACGCTGCTGCTGGCTCTGTGACCTGACGGCACCGCAGGGGGCACCGCCGCACCATAACCCTGGTCTCACTGACGACACCTGATGATGTCGCACCGTGACCTGTGGGCACCGCACTCCGCACCGCCTCGCTTCACGCCGAAGCCTGGGCACCACAGAGAGCACCGCCGCAATGATGCACTGTGACTCTGGTCTCACCGACGACGCCTGCTGATGCCGCCACTGAGCCATTGCTCGCACCGCGACCTGTGGGCACCGCACTCCGCACCGCCCCACTTCACGACAACGCCTTGGCCTCCCAGACGCTACCGCTCCACACCAAAATCAATGCCGCTGCTTGCACCATGGTTTGAGGGCACCGCTCGTAAAGTTACACGATGCACCACCCTCATCCCACACCGTAGCCTTGGCCTACCAACACCGGCACCATTGACTCCCGTTCATCAGCCGACAACAGCCCTTCAGCACTTACGCAGCTGTTTGCACAGTGACCTGCCAGCACCGTGACAGGCACCGCCTTCACCTCACACCGCAACCTTGGTCTCACCGACAATGCCATCTGACACCGCCACCAAGCCGCTGCTTGCACCACGACCTGAGGGCACTGCACGCCTCACCGCTGCACTTTGCACCGCAGCACCCGACGTGTGCCGATGCCAGCACCCCTGATCCCGACAGAAAGGAGCTCAACCTGCAACACGAGTGACTTCAAGGACCTCGGTACCCTGCATCTCTAACAGGTACTGTTTGCGGGTCTTCCCAACACCGTAGCTGGTCCACGACGCAACGACCAGCCTGAACTTTTTCGATTTGTTTGCTCACGACGCCGTGATAGCCCCGGACGGAGCTATCAACATCAATGAACTGTTTTTAAAGCGTATTTTGATAACTGTAGATTTTTACGTACTGTATTGTGGATTCTTATCGTTTTTGGTCTTGTATATAAAAATATTGGCTCAATTTTCTAAATTGGTGTGGTGTCCTTTTGCAGTGCTTACACTGTATTACTGTTGGTTATGTGCACATGCTTTACACACTGCCTCGAAGCTAAGCCTGACTGCTCATGCCAAGCTACCAAGGGGGTGAGCAGGGGTTATTTTAGGAGTGTAACTCCCATATCCTGACTAACCCGGTCCCTGTATCCCGCCAACGCTTCATCCTCAGGCTGCCTGAACACGTGACTTTGTCCCAGGCCGGTGCGACCAGATTACCACACTAGGTACTTTGTGGGTTTAGGTGCTATACATACCCTAAAACTTTGAAATTGCTTGTCTCTGGTTCTACTCATTGAATTTGTGTAGTTTTGGTGTCAATTTTTAAAATGTACTCTATTTTTCTAAATTGGTGCTGGATTTTTCTTGTGTTGTTTCCACCTTATTTTGGTTTGTGTTCTGCATAGATTCTTCACACATTACCTCTAAGTTAAGGCTGACTACGTTTGTGCTGAGTGGTGATACCCAGAGCTACGAACTGAACAACAGCTTTCAATTATATTTCTTGAAGTACCGACCATTCATCAACAAATTAGGTAAAACATAATGAAGGAAAAATGGTTATGAAGTAATCCTACGCATTTATGTAAATATCCCTGATTTTAGGAATAGTGGTGATTTGTACAGCTTTGACTCTGGGTTACCCAAATTATCATGTGGATCAGAAGACCACTTGAAATATGGCATCTTTCTTGCACACTTAATTACATTCGGAAGCAAATAATGGAGAGAGATTCAATTCATAATAGCAATTTTTTTATTATTATGTACTTTCACAATTCTCCAGATAGAAATGCTAGCTAGTGTGACTGGGAGTTGTGCCAGTGACACAAAAGGCCCCACAATACAACATCAGCATTTCCTTTCTAACAAAATCAGCTTGTTTGGTGATGGGTGTAGCCTAGGTGTTTAGACCCGGCCACCACTCATGTAAACCTACCAAACCCAGACAGTTTGGAAAACTAGTTACAGAGAGGTATTCATTGAGTTGTGCCTTGCACCCATTCCAATGGTGTTTTCTTACCCACTGTACCAACCGTAATCCTTGTCAGTCTGAACCAAAAAAGTCCCCAAATTAGCCAGTGCTTAGCCCTCTGGTTTCTTGGCACAAAAACAGTCAGGCTTAACTTAGAAGCAATGTGTAAAGTATTTATGTAGCATACAAAAAGTAATAAAGTGAAACCTAACATAAGAAAACTCATACACCAGTTTAGAAAAATCGAGTACATTTTAATAAATAAAATGTACCTGAATGACAAAAATCTAATTAGTAGAATTGGAGATTAGCAATTTTCAAGTTTTAGGTATTCATAGCACCTAAAAGCACAAAGTGCCACTTGCGGTCATCTGGTCATGCTAGATCGGGGGAAAGTCACACGTTTACAGTTAATTCCTGAAAATCTGGAAGGAATAGTTCGTTAGCACTGGAGGAGGCCACGAGGAGCGCAATGAGGAAAATGAGGAAGGTCCTTACTCTAGCGCAAAGAGCAGGCATGGTGTCGCTGATGGGCGTTGCTGGAGCTTCGCATTGACAGTCACCGTAGGCTGTCACTTTTTCATGAATTGCAGATATCACCTTACCAGTAGTTGCTGTCAGCAGAGTCTAAGTGTGAACAGGCCAGGTGGTCAAGAGTCAAACCCTCAGAATTTCACCTTTGTTCTCAAGAGGAACTCAACTGTTGCCAGGCAAGGGTCCGGGATCATGACTCACTCCAACAGAGGACAGGTGCAGGGCTCAAGGTCTCTGGAGCTTGTGTCCCTGTGGCTCTCACAGGAGGCCTGCCAACTAGCCTTTGAAGTTCATTCTGGTAGTTCTGGGTTCACGGAGATGGTCCACTTCTCCTTCAAGCAACAAGGCAGGCCTGCAAGCAGAAGGGCGACCCTCTGGTAGAAGCAGGGCAGTCCCCTGGTGCTCCATGCAGTCTGTCTCAAGTCTTCCACAGGTCAAGGAGTGTACCAAAGAGTGGCTCTGGAACTCAAATATGTATACCTGGTGCTAGCCTTTGAAATAGGGAGATTCCCTAAACTACTTCTGATGAAGCAAAGCTTCGCATATTTTGCGGCTTGCCGAAATCAAGAACCTCGTTTATGTGTAATAAGGTAACAAAAATGTATGTTTTACTAACCTTTATTTTTGTTTAGGCAAAGTTCCCGAAGCTTGCCTATGTGTATTTCTAATGAATTAATCCGTGTTTCTAAAAAATGGCCGCCGCTTGTATTTTAGTTACTGCGCATGCGTCAGCCACACTCACGTGTCCTGACGCGTCTGCAGAAGTGGAGGGAAAGTTATGCGCATGCGTAATTCATAGCTGTGCTTATCATGTGGTACTGCTCGTGCCACTGCTCTTGTGTCCGTGTTAATGTAGCTAACATTTAAATGCAATAAGTTTATTTCTTGATGATGAGTTAAAAGTACAAACCCTGTGATGTGTTTTCATAATGACATTATTATGTATTAATTTGTTTTCGCTTACTTTTCATGTACCGCGGGAAATGGGGGTCTGAGTGAGAGGAGAGCCATATTGGAGGTCCCTTCTGCGCCTGTGCGACATTCGGCAGCACGAGGGACCTTGGCTGATGGAACATAGCCAGCTGGCAGTGATGGGCGAGATGCTCCTGAGAAAGTCACCTCTGCCCTGCGAGAACAGCGAATGTGGCTCCTTATATGATACATTGTAATGTTGCGCTACTGTTTGCCGTGTAACTTCTCATGGGAACCCCAAACCTGCTAGGCGGTACCCAAATATGTTAATGAAGGCTTCAAATCGTGTATTGTGATTGGTGTGTTACCCAAACCCTACCTTAGGACCAATCGAAATTGAGGGATTCTGACACTTTGCAACATTGGGGGGTGGTACACTGTCCCCAAACTGTATATCTACCCTGGGTTCACCTAGTGAACCGTCCGACTTGTCTGGTTTAGCTGACCTGTCACTGACCCAACGCACTCAATAGGTGACTGAAGATACAGAGCGCTGCGGAGCACTCTGTCCGAATTTGACCATAGACTAAGGTTCTACTGAACCTTAAAGTGCTGGCAAGGCACTTAGCTGGGAGTTCGCTGACCCAATCGGGGTCTTGATCGATAGCTGCAGAGCGGGTGGAGCGCAGGCGTTGCTTCCGAACTGTGGGTTCCGGTCCTGGCCTGAAGAGGGTCCTGTCCTGAAGAGGGTCCTGTCCTGAAGAGGGTCCTGTCCTGAGGGTTTGCTGTCCTGTCCTGAGGGTCCTGTCCTGATTCGTTTTCCGAGGGTATCCTGTCCTGTCCTGGGTGTTCATTCTGCACCTGCTGTCCTTTGAGGGGTATCCTTCCTTGAAGGTTTCCTGTCCTTAACTGACCCGTGGCCAGGGTTTGGTTTCCACACTTTTCTAGGTAAATATTGCTCTGAACCTCTTGAAATTCTTGCACCTTCTGAATTTCTAACTTTTGCTTTAATAAAGTTCAACATTGCATATGTGATATTTTCCATGCCTTTCTGCAACTATTGAAAGTCATTTATATTTTCCCTAAAGTTTATTCCTATGTCTTCTCATTTCTTAGAAATTATATTTTGCATAGCAGTGTGTCATTTCCTGATATGGTCTAGAACTTCGTTACCTAGATGGTTCAAAGGCCCATTCACCTTAAGTGAAGCGTGGTATTCATTATAAACTCTCCTATAGTCACCCACACTTAGGCTATCCCTGTTTAGATAATACTGACTTGCATAGTATCTTTTCTCATTACATTTTATTAGTACTTTGATGATTACTCTGTCATTATTTCTTTATGCTTATGTGATTTATGTTATCTTGGTTATTGATTGCCTTGTTTTATTGTACCTCATGCAAGAAAATATTGAACTTTAGATAAACATTTTAAAACTTCCAGTTGTCCGTGGTCATTTTAAACAGTATTTGAATGTTATTGGTTGGGTTTGTATTTTGCTGCCTTTCTTTACAGCTAGCTCCCTGATTCATTGTGGTCATTAGGCACCCGCATCGGTGGATGGTAAGTCGGGTGCACCGAAAATTGGTAGCAGGGAACACACACACTCAACCTGGTAGAGCTCGTGAAGTCACCCGATCGATGTATATGGTGATTTGGAAAGTATATGGGCCCTGAAGCCGGAAACGGCGAAAACTATTGGCCGGGTGGCCTCGCGCGCTCTATCAGTTTTCTGGTAGCTAGAGGATGGTTAGGGACTAGTTGAGAGTAAGGCAGGGATTAGTTAGGCTAGTTAAGTCGGAAGCTGCTAGTATATCGATGCTGCTACAAGAGTAGGCACTTCGGGAGGATTGATCACCCACTTGAAATGTTTGCTTTGAAAATTCATGAAATGTTTTAAACTGTTTTCTTACTGTTATATTGATATATGTATTAACCCATGCGTTCGTAATTGTTATATGTCGTCTGGAACTCCCCGGGGAATTGAAAGGGCAAGTGGTGAATAGAATCCATTGTCCTGAGGTCACAGGTTCGAGGAAAGTTAGGTGCAGGTTAGGATAACCGGGAAGCACTAACTAGGGTTTTCTGAATACATGTGTGAATAAATGACAGTAACGGGGTTCATTGGCAAAATTCCCATAGTGGCGTAACCTAGTAAGGGTCACATCGGAAAAGTAGCAGGTTCCTCGGAGCTAGCGTGAAAGCAGAGGGGTCCGCTGAGAAACCTTAAACTCGGAATATATCCCGGAAAGAAGTGGATGAGTTTAGGGGAATAACAGGTTCACCGATGCTAGAGTGAAGGGTAGGCGGAAGAGATCTGCCCGCAGCGAGTGAAAAGTAAATGGAAGTAGTTTACTTGCAGTAAAAGAATTCTTTCTCTGTCTAGACACTTGAGCACTGTGGCGAATGTGTATTTGTTGTAAAATAACCAAGCACTGAGCACTTTAAAAGAAAGAAAGTTTCCGTTACCTTGTGAAGGGAGGGAGTCAGTCGCGAAGCGCCTCTGACGTCACTCTGTGCCGCGCTGGGATTGGTAGAAGCAGCGGGCGGGTAGCGGAGCTGAAATTGTAAAGGAGGGGTGAGCGCCGGAGCGTGGGAACTGTCTCACGAAGGGGCCGCGCACCCATTGGCGGAGCTTATTTTGTGTCGCGCACCTATTGGTTGCACGAATTTTCTGAAGCGCGTTTTGATTGGAGGTAGTTTGTAAACAAAGTTAGCGCAGAAGTCGTATGTGGCACTCGCGGACTACAGAGACTCGACCTGATCCAAGGCATTTAGGGTTTGAAAGGGATCAGTGGAAGGCTAACAGATACGATATTATGTACGGAACCAAGAGAAAAATGTCCCTTGTAAGTAAGGTGAAAAATTATTTTAAAACGGACAAACCGATTAAATCTAGAGAAGGTGTTCTTGTCCCAGCACCCAATACTCCCGCCTCATTCATGATGTTTGACCGAGGGTACAATACCTGTGTGTGGCTGGAGAATTGGGTGAAGTACACAAAAGATGACGGAGTATTGGCTTTTCCGTTAGATGGTACTTTCAATGGTAGGATCTTATTTAATTTAAGAACCCGAATGAATGAACTGCATCCCAGACCAAGACTAACGCAGTATGAGGCATTAGAGGAATGGGAGATTGAGGCTTTTGAAAGAGAAAGACCCCGAATGGACAAGGGTTTGACCAAGTGGTACCCCAGGCAGAAACAGGAGTCCAGGGATAAAAGGATGAAACAGTGGAGACAGAGCATGATTGTTGAGGGTCTGTTTCCCATGATGCCGGCATGTCATAACATTGGAGCGGGTGAGAAAAGTACTGAAAAATGTAAGCATTGGGGGGCCCTGGGGGATTCAGATGATGACCTAATAGATGACATCTGTACCAGAAGTCCGCCACCTTACAATGAGGGAACCCGACCTTCCAGTGTAGGAGATGTTCCCCGACGCCACTTCTTAAAAGAAGAAGACAGGTCCCTGGGACTGGGAGGGGGTGGTCAAGTATTGCCCTATCCTGAAAAACCCGAACCGACGGAAACAAGGGATATATATCCCAAAGTGCCCGCAAGCCAGGAAGAAAAATATTCACGTACGAAAACCTTTTTTCCCCGACCCTTGTATGAAAGCGAAGAGAAACCATCGAATTCAGGACTGCCTTTTGTTCAACCCCCATATGGGGAAGAGCGCAGGTCCTTTAATACTGGAACTTTATTCCCGAAACCAAATTATGGGGGAGGACCAAGTGAAACGCATCCTACTGCCCCGAGCTTTACTCCTCCGTTGACCCCACAGATATTACATGACACAACTTTAAGAAGGGTACTAGTGGAAAAGGAGCAAGAGGCTCTAGCTAGACAAAGGACAGAAATAATTCAGAAAATTTCCCAGTTAAATACCAGTCCTGAGGCATTGACTATTCCAGTAACTATTGGACCGGTGGTCCCGTTATACGGAAATGGTCAGGGAAATCCGATTACTCCAGTTATGACCCCAGTCATGGCAACCCCGAGACAGGAACCGATCATCATAGATGATCAGTCCAGTGAATGCGAGTCTGAAGTTGCGTTCTTGGAATTACCAAACAAACAGACTGGAAAGGGAATACAGCAGAGGCATAACCCTTTTAATACAAAAGAAATTAAATTAGAGACAGCAACAGGTACTAGGAATGTCTCTCTGGTAACTCCGGATGAAATTGAGAGTTGGAGTCGTGAATTAGAGAAGCAGACTCCGCAAACAAAACCTTTAGACCTCTACAAGCTGAGGGTCGAAATAGAAGAATTAATGGCAGGAAATGTGGGGTTGGATCGATTGAATACCTACTCTGAAGAAGAATTGTCGTTCATATGTAAAAGCTTTACAAGGAACACCAGAGTGCTCCACGAAAAACTGACCGAAACAGCAGTTAGTATGGGGGTAGATATCTCAAAATCCAAGCCCTTACAGAAACCGTACAGAGCAGACTTCTCAGACAAAGATATAGAACACCTGAATGTGGCAGGGAAGAAGTTGCAGATTAAAGAATTAATGGGGGTACTGCAGAAATGGGGAGATGTGGAAAAATGGAGAAGCAGGTGGGCGAAAAAGAGGGAAGAGGTTCGCTCCCGACAAGTGACTCCCGAGTTTGCTTTAAGAGAGGTAGAAAAACCTGAGCAGTTATGCCCCATGCGCGAAGTTCCAGGGGGGAAATATGTGCATGTCCCCTGGTCTAGGCAGGATATTGTGTCCTTCACGAACGATTTTCCAAAATTACGAGAGAAACCAGTTGACTGGTACAGGCAAGTGGAGAGGTTCGTGAAGGTACAGAAATGTCTGTGGAAAGACCTGGATGGGTTTTTCGACATTGTGGTTCCAGTAGATTTATGGACCCAGTGTAAAATAAACATAGACTGGCCCAGTGAGGAGTATCCCAGAAACAAGGAAACTGGGGAGCCATCGAAGGATGTCATGCGAAAATATGAGCAGGTAATTCAGCACTTGAAAGAAAAGGTGCCCGCAAAAGAAACTGATTGGACAAAAATAGATAGAACAACACAAGAAAGGGACGAGACAGTGCACTCCTTCTATGAGAGGTTATTGCAGGTATTTAAAACATACAGTGGTATTGATAACATCGACCTGAAGGATATGACGCACTTTATTTACAGGTTTGTAAATGGTTTAAGACCTGAAATTTGTCAGTGGATAAAAGACAATAAAATCTGTTGGCATACTAAGAAAATGGATGAGGTCCTGCGGTACGCTAAGTACTGCGAGGACGAGATGGCAGAAAAGAAAAAGGCCCTTAAGGAGAAGGTTATGTGGGCTCAGGTGAAGCTCGCAGAACAACAGGAAAAACAATTGAGTAACATGGTTAAAAATGCTGAGAACAAAGGTCCTGGGGGAGGGGGTGGAGGAAAGCCCCGGCCCAAATTTAGCAGGGAAGAGGCTATGAAAAAATTTCCCTGCCATCAGTGCGGCGAAATTGGACACTGGCGAAACGAGTGTCCCCAATTAGTCGATGTTAACGAGAAAACTCCTGATTTAACTCCACAGACGCAGAAAGAAAGACCAAGAAAGACTCAACCCCAGGTAAAAACAGTTCAGGTGCCTCGAGCACCCAAGCAGGTATACAGGGGAAGACAGGCAGAAAATGAAGAGATAGAGGTTTGGGAAAGCGGGGAGAACAGAAATACAGCAACTTCGCAGTATCTGCTAAATGATACCTTCCTTTGTAACGATCAGGACTGACGGGGCCTGAGAGGGGAGGACGAGGAGTGCGTACTTGGCGCTTCCTTGCCGGTAGACCAGTCTGGACCATATATTGAAGGAAAGGTTGACGGAAATGATGTCACCTTCCTGTTGGACACTGGCGCTACCCGTTCTACTGTAAGAACAGTGGACGTTCCAAACCTACCCCTCTCGGGAGAAAATATCCAAGTAGTAGGTGTATCTAATCAATTGATTAGTACTCCTGTTACCGAACCAATGGAGATTTCAATTGGAAATTTTAAACAGATGCATAGATTTGTCGTCTGTGACACCAGTCCAGTGAATCTACTGGGACGTGATTTGCTGTGCAAAATGAACTGTACCATCTTTTGCACACCAAAAGGTGTTGAAATACAGACCCCAGATGAAGACGGCATTTATAAATTATTGTTGCTTAGACCTGACTCAGAAATTAAAAGATTGACCCTGCAGGACTTGCCCCAAGAACTACAGGAAGCTGTAAAGCCAGAGGTGTGGGATTTCACTGGAAAGGATGTGGGGTTGATGAAAGATGTGGACCCCATACAAATAGCCATCAAGGACAATGCAGTATATCCTAACACTAGGCCCTACCGAATGAATGCTGAAGTGAAAGCAGGTGTCACTCTGGAAATACAAAAATTATTGGAAGGAAACATCATACAGGAAGTGATGAGCAGCCCATGCAACTCACCGATTATGGGCATCAAAAAGCCTAGTGGCAAGTATAGGGTAGTGCAGGACCTAAGAAAGGTTAACAAAATTGTAGTTCCTTGCTGCCCTATTGTCCCAAACCCTGCAGTGATATTGTACCAGATTCCTTGGGATGCTGAATGGTTCACTGTGATTGATTTGTGTCATGCATTCTTTTCGATACCCCTGCACCCCGACAGCAAATTTCTTTTCTCATTTGCTTTCGAGGGTCACGTGTATTGTTGGAACAGGGTCCCTCAGGGGTATACAGAGAGCCCCTCTATCTTTAATCAGATCTTGAAAAAATGTCTAGAGACTTTGATCTTACCTGGGAACTCTGTGTTAGTGCAGTACATAGACGACCTTCTACTGGCGTCTAAAAGTCACCGGGACTGTGTAGTTGACACCATTGCCCTCCTAAATCATCTGTGTGAGAAAGGGCATAAAGTAGCCCCTGACAAACTACAGTTCTGTGCGAAATCTGTAAAATATCTGGGACACCAAATAGAAAAGGGTGTCAGAAAAGTCACATCAGAAAGAGTGAGAATAATTCAAAAAATGCAGTTGCCCCGTACTCAAAAAGATGTCAGAATGTTCCTGGGTGTATTAGGGTACTGCAGGCAGTGGATTCTGGGATTTGCAGCCTTAGCCAGACCCTTGATAAAAATGACCACGAGAGGAATGCCAGATGTTGTACAGTGGGACGATGAATGTCTAATGGCTTTCACAAGACTGAAAAACTGTCTGTGTACAGCCCCTGCGTTGGGAATGCCAGATTATTCCAAAGAGTTTGCCCTTTTCTGTGACACTCGCGATAATTGCGCATTGTCTGTCCTGACTCAAGAACATGGCACGACCAGAAGGCCTGTGGCTTATTTCTCTGCCACACTGGACCCAGTAGCGGCTGGGTTACCAGGCTGTCTGAAAGCAGTAGCTGCTACCTGTGCAAGTTTGGAACAGAGTGAGTCCATTGTCATGGGACATCCTGTGACCGTGTATGTTTCACATGGAGTGGTAATTCTATTGACCAGAACTAAAACACAGTATCTCACCCCTAGTCGGCTGACTAAATACGAGAGGATTCTTGTGGGTGCAGCAAATGTAAGCATTGTTAGGTGCGGTATTCTGAACCCTGCCACCTTACTCCCCGACCCCTTGGAAATGGAAGGTGGGGATGATGATGAACATGATTGTATTGACCTGACAGAGTTCAGTACTAAGCCACGCCCAGACATAAAAGAAGTACCATTGCCTGAGCATGATAAAGAACTATTTGTGGATGGTTCCTGTCTAAGACATGAATTAGGAGGCTTGAGTGCTGCTTATGCAGTAGTGTCTTTCACAAAAATTGAACAAGCAGGTTACCTATATAACATCAAGTCTGCACAAGTAGCCGAATTGATAGCCATGATAATGGCTTGCAAAATTGGGAAGGACTTACGCATAACAGTGTATACTGACAGTCAGTACTGTTATGGCGTTGTGCATGACTTTGGCCAACTATGGCTACAGAGGGAATTCATGACTTCCTCAGGTACTCCCATTCGGAATGCAAAGGTTGTTCATGACCTTTTAGAGGCCATCCAGTTGCCCAAAGAACTGGCAGTGGTAAAATGTACCGCTCATCAAAGGAGCATGGACAGAGTATCACTGGGAAACGATTATGCTGATCGAGTGGCTCAATGGTGTGCCAAAGATCGGTATATTGTAAATCCAAAACGAGGGGGGCCAGGAACCAGCTGCCAGCTTCAGGTGTTTGAGGAAGTGCCTACATGGGATGAGGTGAGAGAGTGGCAGGAGTCGGCTCCTTGGCAAGAAAGAGAGAAATGGAAGGAGGATGGATGTAGACCGAGACGTGTGGATGGTGTCATCTTGGGCCCAACTGGTATGCCTGTGTTACCCCGACACTTGCTTGGCACAATGGCAAGATTAATACATGAAGGATCACACATTGGTAGGGATGCCATGATTCTGGTATTTCAACAGACTTGGTACAGTAAAAAGTTCAGGAAAGTAGCAGAGTCCCTTTGCCAGAGGTGCCTGTCATGTCAACAGATGAACCCAGGCAAGAGGACAATGGTTGAACTGAGCAAGATTGGGAGATCAGGGGGTCCCTTTATAAAGATACAGGTTGATTTCATCACCATGCCCCGTTGTGAAGGGAAACGATATGTCCTTGTCATTGTTTGCGTATTTTCAAAATGGGTAGAAGCTTACCCTACTCCTCAAAGTGACGCACTGACAGTAGCGAAGTGTTTACTAAAAGAACTGATACCTAGGTTCGGAATACCATGCATTATTGAATCAGATAAGGGTGGACATTTCCAGAATGACATACTGGCTGAACTCTGTAAGGCCTTTGGAATAAGGCAGAAACTCCATTGTGCATACCACCCAGAGGCTTCTGGAATAGTGGAACAAGTAAATGGAACTATCAAAAACAGACTAGCAAAGCTGACAGATGCTACTGGCATGACCTGGGTGAAGGCCCTGCCCCTGGTCCTGATGGGACTGAGAAGTGTTCCAGACCGCAAGACAGGCCTAAGTCCCCATGAAATCATTATGGGAAGAGTGATGAGACAAGCATGGGTGCCAGGAAGCAAACTGTTGAGTATTACTGATGATTTGGTGCTTGAATACTGCAGAAGATTGGGTGACCAAGTGCGTTCTATCTCTCGCCAGATTGGAGACGACGGCATCCTCAATCCAACGACTCCTCTCCACAGCTTGGTTCCAGGAGATTGGGTCAAAATAAAGAAGCACACTCGATCAAGCTGTCTGGCACCAAGGTGGGGAAAGAAACGCCAAGTAATCCTGGTGACAACCACTGCAGTGAAGGTCGCAGGTGTTCCTCAGTGGATCCACGCTGGACACACCCAGAAGGTATTGCCAGACAGAGGATTTGAAGAAGAAGGGCAACCAGCAGAGGACCCTGAAGGAGTCAGACCGGAAGCAACTGACAACGAGCAGCCCAGCACCAGTCAGGTTGCAGGAACAGCAGACGTTGGCCCAGGAGTAGTTGACTACGAACTGCCAAGAATCCAGCCTGCTGAAGAGGTCCAGGAAACTGAGCCAGGAGTAGCTGAAGACGAGCTGCCAAGCATATGGCCAGAAGAATGGATACCGATGATTGATCTGACTGAAGATCCTATCAGAACAAGAGAACGACTTAGTGAAGGTAGAGAGTGGACTAGTCAGGAAAAGCAAGGCACAGGCGAAGAACCTCAGCCGCTTGAGATTCAAATCAAAACTGAGGAAGGAGAAGGTCAGACAGGGACAGAGCAGGTATTTGATACACCACCGCGCACACCTGATGCAGATAAGGGAGAGACTAGAAAAAGAGTGATAGTTCGAGCAGAAGAAAATCAAGAGATCGAAGTGCTTGAACAGGATCAGAGAGGGTTAAAAGAACGGGTTCAGGAAACAGAAACAGAAACAGAGACAATCGAAAGCCAAAAACAAAATATTCCTGAACAAGGCCAGATTAACAACCAGGCAGAAGAATTTGATGCTAGCCCTGGAACTAGCCAGATAAGGGAAGTAGGAGAAGAAAGTGGAGAAGAATTACCACAAGATAAAGAGAACAAGAGAATAAGAAAAGAAAGTGAAGTCCAAGTACCGACTAAGAGACTAAAGAAAAGAAACAACCTTGAGCCTAGGTTTGTAAAAAGATTGAGACTTAGGATAAAGACTGTGGAAGAAAAACGTGCAGAGGCAAGAAGAAGTGCTCGGATAGCAGAGCAAGAAGAAGACTCTTCCAAAAGAAGGAGTGAGCGAATAAAAAGACAAAACAAAAAGTACAAGTCTCCTGAATGGACACTGGTTTTGGAAGAACTTGAAGATCTTGATATAACTGACGTGAGCGACGGGGAGCCTGTCCCAGAGTACTCAGCTGAAGAGGAAGACGAACCACCGTGAATTTGCACAAAGTAAGCTAGTGGTGTAAAAAGCCAAAAAGAGGGGTGAGAACACTCCTTCTGAGCCAAAATGTCTGATTCAACAGTGAATGGTAGTCCTAGTTGCAGCCGTTTTAAGACGTGTTGCAAGGTGTGTATATGTAGTGTAGTAGTACTGATAGTTATCTGGATAGGATTAACAATTTTCATTCCCTTTGCTGTAAGTAAAGATACTAACATTGTCCCTGCTGAAACTGTAAATACTGACAGTGAGGAGTTGACAACACAGAGTGTAGAAAGACATGAAAGAGCTTTGAGACAAACAAAACAGAACTTAGAAGCATCAGATGAGGGAGGACTACATTATCACGGAGTTAAGAACAAGACACACTTAAATGTTTTCGCAAACTTGTTAATACACTATGTAGAGACTATGGAAATTGAAGATTGCTATGTCTGCATGAAGCTACCTACTTCTGTGGCTGAAGGCGTGACATACCATCATCTGCCATTGACATATGGAATTTCCTGTAGCATTTTAGCTAGTTTATTTTACAAAAGGGGACCGTTACAGTATTATTACTCTAACAATGACGTGATTTTTTCTGAACTTCCTATACGTGGGAACTTGAATCCTGTACATACCAAAACTGACACCATAAGATATATGGGAGACTACTTTCTGACTATAGGTAACATTGACATAGCAGACGCACACAGAGATAACTTGACTTGTTCTTTGCGTGAGCAGGAAAAGATGTTCCTGAACATGGCAGAGAAAAGGAGAATTAAAATTCAGAAGAAGGCTAATGACGAAAGTCAGAAAAAGCCAAAGTGGGCAGAAAACATGGAAGGCACCTCATCTGGTGGAGCGGGTCCTGCTCTGTTGCTGGATTTTGAAAAGAAAGGCAAGCTATGTCTTCACCGCGAGAAGACTAGCTATTATAATAATGTTTTCATTGGTTCCAGTGAATGCGAACATAATTACAAGGTAATTGGAGGTTGGGGTTTCAAAAATGGGTCAGAGCCTTTGTTTCCTGGAATTTATTACATTTGTGGGGACAAGGCTTATTTCAAATTGCCGGATCACTGGTATGGGAGCTGCTACTTTGGCATTGTTTTCCCGAAAATATACCATGTGAATGGAAAAGCTGGAAGCAATGAAGATACTAATGGCTTAGTGCGTAGTAAAAGAGAAAGTATAGGTGAAATTATGGGTAGTATTTTCAGTGCACTGATACCTGGAGTGGGAGTGGTTCTGAATACTCACAGAATTTGCAAATTGTCTACTATAGTAGATGTGCTGTCTACTGAAACAGCTCATGGATTTCTGCTGGTCAATACCGAAATGGTTGCGATCAGATCAATGGTTTTACAAAATCGACTTGCTCTTGACACCTTATTAGCGAAAGAGGGCGGAGTCTGCCGGATGTTGAAGGCGCAACATTGTTGCACTTATATTCCGGATAAAAGTGTGCAGATCAAAAGATATGTGAAAAACATTACTAATTTGGCAAAGGAACTCAAACCACTCGAGGTTGATAGTGCCTGGAAGAGACTGGTAGATGGTCTCTCAAATGTAGGTCATTGGCTTGCTAGCATAGGTAAAAGCTTATTATTCAAAATTCTGATGCCAATTGGTATTATAGGTCTTATTATACTTTCCATTTTCTTATGCTGTAAATACCGCAAGCGCACCAAAAAGCACGAGGTAAATGCAAGAGGAGTGAAACGAAGTGTGGATGAGATGGAATTAGAGGAAGTGAATGATCAGATATACAAAAAGGTGAAGACTTCTCACCCTGCTAAAACTGAAAGAGAAAAGTTAGAACGGTTGCTGGAAGAAATAGAACTTTATAAAGTGTGAAAGAAAGTTGGCATCTGGTTCCATTATAATTTGTGATGATAGTAGATATCATCAAAGAGGGGATTGATGAAGCAAAGCTTCGCATATTTTGCGGCTTGCCGAAATCAAGAACCTCGTTTATGTGTAATAAGGTAACAAAAATGTATGTTTTACTAACCTTTATTTTTGTTTAGGCAAAGTTCCCGAAGCTTGCCTATGTGTATTTCTAATGAATTAATCCGTGTTCCTAAAAAATGGCCGCCGCTTGTATTTTAGTTACTGCGCATGCGTCAGCCACACTCACGTGTCCTGACGCGTCTGCAGAAGTGGAGGGAAAGTTATGCGCATGCGTAATTCATAGCTGTGCTTATCATGTGGTACTGCTCGTGCCACTGCTCTTGTGTCCGTGTTAATGTAGCTAACATTTAAATGCAATAAGTTTATTTCTTGATGATGAGTTAAAAGTACAAACCCTGTGATGTGTTTTCATAATGACATTATTATGTATTAATTTGTTTTCGCTTACTTTTCATGTACCGCGGGAAATGGGGGTCTGAGTGAGAGGAGAGCCATATTGGAGGTCCCTTCTGCGCCTGTGCGACATTCGGCAGCACGAGGGACCTTGGCTGATGGAACATAGCCAGCTGGCAGTGATGGGCGAGATGCTCCTGAGAAAGTCACCTCTGCCCTGCGAGAACAGCGAATGTGGCTCCTTATATGATACATTGTAATGTTGCGCTACTGTTTGCCGTGTAACTTCTCATGGGAACCCCAAACCTGCTAGGCGGTACCCAAATATGTTAATGAAGGCTTCAAATCGTGTATTGTGATTGGTGTGTTACCCAAACCCTACCTTAGGACCAATCGAAATTGAGGGATTCTGACACTTTGCAACATTGGGGGGTGGTACACTGTCCCCAAACTGTATATCTACCCTGGGTTCACCTAGTGAACCGTCCGACTTGTCTGGTTTAGCTGACCTGTCACTGACCCAACGCACTCAATAGGTGACTGAAGATACAGAGCGCTGCGGAGCACTCTGTCCGAATTTGACCATAGACTAAGGTTCTACTGAACCTTAAAGTGCTGGCAAGGCACTTAGCTGGGAGTTCGCTGACCCAATCGGGGTCTTGATCGATAGCTGCAGAGCGGGTGGAGCGCAGGCGTTGCTTCCGAACTGTGGGTTCCGGTCCTGTCCTGAAGAGGGTCCTGTCCTGAAGAGGGTCCTGTCCTGAAGAGGGTCCTGTCCTGAGGGTTTGCTGTCCTGTCCTGAGGGTCCTGTCCTGATTCGTTTTCCGAGGGTATCCTGTCCTGTCCTGGGTGTTCATTCTGCACCTGCTGTCCTTTGAGGGGTATCCTTCCTTGAAGGTTTCCTGTCCTTAACTGACCCGTGGCCAGGGTTTGGTTTCCACACTTTTCTAGGTAAATATTGCTCTGAACCTCTTGAAATTCTTGCACCTTCTGAATTTCTAACTTTTGCTTTAATAAAGTTCAACATTGCATATGTGATATTTTCCATGCCTTTCTGCAACTATTGAAAGTCATTTATATTTTCCCTAAAGTTTATTCCTATGTCTTCTCATTTGTTAGAATTTATATTTTGCATAGCAGTGTGTCATTTCCTGATATGGTCTAGAACTTCGTTACCTAGATGGTTCAAAGGCCCATTCACCTTAAGTGAAGCGTGGTATTCATTATAAACTCTCCTATAGTCACCCACACTTAGGCTATCCCTGTTTAGATAATACTGACTTGCATAGTATCTTTTCTCATTACATTTTATTAGTACTTTGATGATTACTCTGTCATTATTTCTTTATGCTTATGTGATTTATGTTATCTTGGTTATTGATTGCCTTGTTTTATTGTACCTCATGCAAGAAAATATTGAACTTTAGATAAACATTTTAAAACTTCCAGTTGTCCGTGGTCATTTTAAACAGTATTTGAATGTTATTGGTTGGGTTTGTATTTTGCTGCCTTTCTTTACAGCTAGCTCCCTGATTCATTGTGGTCATTAGGCACCCGCATCGGTGGATGGTAAGTCGGGTGCACCGAAAATTGGTAGCAGGGAACACACACACTCAACCTGGTAGAGCTCGTGAAGTCACCCGATCGATGTATATGGTGATTTGGAAAGTATATGGGCCCTGAAGCCGGAAACGGCGAAAACTATTGGCCGGGTGGCCTCGCGCGCTCTATCACTTCCACATCTGGTTCTAATATGTGCTTAATTTCCCCTTTCAATGCTCCAAAACGTATGTGGTGATAAAAGACTAGTGCCAGGTTCCTATGTGAAAGAGGTAGGCTCTTGAAGTGTAAGTGGGGTATGGCACAGCTCTGCACCAGCCATCCTGGTGGGATGGCCCATCCTGCCCAGACATAATCTACATTTGTGTTCATGTCTGGAAGAAATTCACAGACCCCAAGCAGAGACATTCAGTCATGTGACTCAGGACAAAGGCAGAACGCAGAATGCAGAAGGCACAAAAAGGTAGGACAAAAAAATGCCAACTTTCTAAAAGTCCCAAAAACCTTGAGCGGATTACCACCCCAATCCGGATGCGCAGCTTATTTTATATTGCATCTAACAAATGCCACAAAGTTATGTTTTTTCCATATTTATTTCTTTCTTCTTTTTCCAACGTAATCCAAATGTTTTACAATCTTCATATTTTTCACACACATCACAAGAGAGGCGCTTATGTCTTTACTTCATTCTTAATGTTACAGAAATGCCCGTCCAGGCCTTATCCTGTAACACAACTGTGTACATAAGTTAATCCACGGTCATGAATCTTATATTTCCCACTGCATTTCGGGCCTGTTTTCCGGCCCTTCGTCAGGGGATTTCTACAAATGTAAAATACATCAATTAGACTGCGTGTTTATCTCAAAATCACCTTTTATGACATTACACAAAAATCAACGTTTTTCCCGCTAACAATCATGGTTAAACACTTCCATGTTATGGCTGCCCATAAAACACTCCCTTCACCATGCATACTTGCTCTCCCAACCTTCCCCCATCTCAATACTGCTCACCCTCCTCTGTGATATTCAATCACCTACCACTTGTAAATCAGCTGGCACCCCTCATTATTACGTCACTCTAATCCTTTACCTTTCAGAACCGTCCGTGTAAGCAGCCTCCTGACTCCTTCAACGTAAACACTCCCAACTGAACAAAATGTTCAACTGTCTCTCCTCCCTGCTTTTAACCTTGCTTATCTCTGCCCCTCCCCTACACCTGCAAATACTTGCACGTCCTCCAGTTTCAATCTGTACCTACATTACCCATAATGCACCAAGTTCCCCGTTTACCATACGGAATAAATCCCAAATTTCGTCCTGATCTCACTGGCCCTTCATTCCTAACTATGGGAAGTGCAGGTATAAACAAATTCAGTGAGACTTCAGGATAACGTATTTCAGTACCCTGGAGTCCTGCCAATCTACAGCTTCTAGCTTTTCTGAAAATTAGATTTTAAAAAATTAAAAAAAGGTACGTCTTTGGACCGGGTAGTTGTAGCCAATTCATTCCAGCAGTGAAGTAATCTCTGTGGTGACTAATCCAGGTTTGTTTCACTCTTTTGATGCCAAAAGCAAGTGTGAGGGTGATAACAAAGCATCTAACTTTGAGTCACAGCACAACAGGAACCTGTTAGATCTCCTCTTGACAGCGGCAACGAAAATGGTACTTTCCTTTTTAAAAAAAATAATATTTCTATTCACAAATTTTTCCGTTAAATACACCCCCCCTCCCAAAATACCAAGGTCAAACACCCAAACAAAAGGTCAAATTATTACATACATACATAAGTCCGGAATTACAATCCATTATATACATATGAGGGTAGAAAAACAAAAACTTAAGTACATTACATCTGCCACCAATAGTCAAGTGCAGATTATTCAATCGTGCCAGCTCTTTTTTGGTGCGCGTTATCAATGGATTCATATTATTGCTAACAATATTTTCTATTTTGGCACTTATGTTAGCACCTAGATATACTGCTTTCTCTGCCACTCTTGCGTCCCTAATCGTAGTTTTGTCATTGAGGACATTCTGGGTTTTACTGAAGTTTAATTTCTAGCCAGAAACTAGTCCAAACCGTTGCGCCTCCTCCTCTATCACAATGATAGCTCTATTGGGATCGCTGGTGACAAGCGGGATGTCGTTGGCATATGCTAGAATTTTGGTATTATGATTATGTATTTGGACAGGTGGTATCATCTCATGATTATTTAGCTGACGGACAAATGAATCAATATAAATTGCGAATAGTAGAGGGGAGCAAGGGCACCCTTGCCTGGTCCCCCTAGTAATAGTAAAATTCTCAGATAGAAGCCCATTGACCAAGGCTCTGGCTCCTGGCTTAATATATAGCCTTTGGGTGCCCATAGAAATTTCCAGGAGACCCTATCGAAAGCCTTCTCTACGTCGAGCAGAATAAGCGCCATAGGGTCTCCTGTCGTCTCTGTATAGTCAAATAGGGAAATTACTCTTTGGATATGATCTATTGTTGATCTCCCTGGGATGAACCCATGTTGGTAATTTGACATGATTTTTATTTATAATTGGTGCAAGTCGAGCGGCTAAGAGTTTGGAATAAATTCTGGAGTCCCCATTTTTCAATGTTATAGGGCGGTATGATTCCATTTCTAGGGGATCTTTATTTTTTTCGGGAAGACCACAATTTTAGCCTCTGACCATGAGGCAGGTGGATTCCCCCCCTGAAATATATAACTGAAGAGTTAACATAATTATTTTAAGTTGGTCTGTAAACTTAGCATAGAACTCCGTTGGATCCCACCCATACCTGCTGCCTTCCTGCTGGTCAACGAGTTTAGGGAGAGGAGAATTTCATCCCAATAAAGCGGATCATCCAACTTATCTTGGTCTTCCTTCTCAAATCTGTTGCCTGTGATTAAATTTTAAATATGGGTCGGGATACTCCTGTCCCACTACTGGCTCTGTGTATAACTCCTGATAAAATCTCTGAAAAGATGCCCTGATATGAATACATTTTCAGTTACCTGTAAAGATGGGTCTCCCTGGAAGGACCATACCGCTGACCCATAGGATGCCATACTGGTGCTGTTTGCCCTGTAAATAGTCAGCATGTGTACGCATGATCATTTGCCCAATTTGGCTGTAAAGGAAAACAGGGCATTAATGTACCTCACCTTTTGGTTATTTCTGACTTCCAATTGCAGAAGTCATGAGCCTCTGCAGTTAAGAGTTACCCCTAGATAGATCAAATTGCCCATAATTTTTAGTTAGTTGTCATGTAGCTAGAGGGTTGGTTTTAAATTACTGTTTTTATCACAAGACATTACAATGTTCTCGCTTATGTTAATTCAGATCTAACCTCTCCATGAAGGAGAAAGAGGTATCCAGAAGACGCTAACGTGCTACATTGGTGCAGCCCAAAAGGACAGCACTATTAGCATATAGCAGTGTAGGTAAGGGACACTGTCATACATTAACACCAACTCCCTCTCCAGATGGTTAATGTACTGAGTGAAGAGGTATGCTGCAGGGACACACCCTTGCCTAAAACCCCTGCTAACTACAAACTTCTCTAAACACTCTCCTCGCAGCCCAAACCTTACTGACCTTACTGCAATTTTGAAATTGGTATACAGTTCCCTGATGGGGTTATTAATGGATCTGTCCAAGTCCACATTTTTCATGATATACTACAATTTCCTGTGCGAAACACAGTCCAAGGAGCTGGACAGATCGATAAAACCCAAAAAGGTAGACCCTCGCTTGGCAACTGTTTACTTTCCCAGCAGGACAGACTGGTTGAGACATTGATTCTCTGTCCCAAGCCCTCTCCTGAGGGCTTGGGACTGAATGTCTGAAAAGGTGGCGATCTCCTCAGCCCACTCCTCAATGTGGGAGAGTAGGACACGGCCCAGGTCCTTCACCGCAGAGTCCAGGAGAGAGATTGGGCGGTAACAACTAGGGTCCTTTAGGATTCCCTTTCTTAAAGATTGAGATAATTAATGAGTTGGACCAAGATGGTAGAGAAGCTTACCACCTGAAAGACATTGGTTAATAATGGGGCCCATATTTTTGAGATTACTCTTGAATAAATCCCCCTAATGGGGCTTTCCCACTGGGGCTAAATCTAATAGCCTCCATCACTTCTTCCTAAGAGGGCAATACTTAGGGAAGACTTTTTCCTTTGCCAAACAGGATAGTTCCCTATCGCCTCCCTCCTTCCCCTGGAGGAGTAGGCTCCACCAAAAAAAGAGACCCATTTGTGACCTGTTATGGCTGTTTTGATCGTGGGCTCTTGCTAGTCGTTAAGAAATGGTTGATTTAGAGAGCACCACAAGACTTTCTGGTTGTTCTTAAGGATGGCTTCCTGTAACTCTTCCCAAGCCTTGGATTCAAATGTATTTTTCCTATCCGCAATAACCTTCTTATAGGCCTTCCTACACTGTGCAACTTCAGGGGCTGACCTAGTATTTTTGTGGAGTGAAATCATTAATTCTTTGTGACATCTAGTGCACATTGCTGCAAACCATCCCCTCCTCTTTGCTAAACACCCATTGGCGCGCTAACATAAGGAAATACATTTTTTATATTGGTCGCTTCAGACTCAATGTCTAGATATACATTAAATGAGGTACAATTATCTGTGACCAGCTGAGACAAAAATGTCTCAGCACTAACAGACTCCCATTTGATACGAGTACCTTTTTTTCTTTGGGCAGAGATGTCTGTACGTGTCTGACTGGGCAATGCGCCACGTACCCTTTGGGAAACTCTAGGGTTATGCTTTGAGGAAGATGGTCACTCATTGCCAAATCGAGTATCAAATGGTCCACCATGTATGTTGGCTAATTTGGCAGATAGCAAGATGTAATCTATACTTTAACCCTCACGCTTACCCACAAAAGTGTTGGGGAAGGTGCCATTTATGTTACTATGCTCATTTGCAAAGCTCATGTTAAACTTCATCATCAGATGATTTAAGTTGTTAGCAAACATGTGGTGAGAGAAGTGAAACAAAGGATTCCCATCTATATCCATTTATTATTTATTTGTGAGTTTTCTATAGCCCTAGCTGGACCTGGAGGTATTGGAGCACTTTACAAGACCAGTAATAGGCAGATTCAAGGTTGACATAAATTACCCGTGAGGAGAGAAAAAAAAGGAAAAACAGTGAACCATTATATAAATAAATCAAAAAATAACACATAGCACAAGATTATCCCTCTTAGTTATTGATGATAGATGAAAAAAGCTGCTTTGGGTCAGGTGACCATATCTAATGTCCCTTGTTGGTGTAGCAAGTTCGGGGGAGCACGTTGTATTATTTGTTTAGCACTAATGATTTGAGGTTCTATTTGAAACTAGTATAGGAAGGATTACAGCGGAGGTCTTTAGGAAGTGAGTTCCAAATCCATGGAGTGTTCCTGAGAAAGAGTGTTTCTGGGATGATTTTTTTCTTCAGTTTAGGAGGGATGAGAAGGAGTGAGTTGGAGCTCCTTAGGGCCAAATTTCTACATCTCTTGCAAATTTGTTACCTAAATATTTAGGATTTGCAGTGTAAAGGGTTTTGTGTGTGATACAGACTGTCTTGAAAATGCATCTTCCTTCTATTGGGAGCCAATTGAGACTCTTGAGAGCAGGTGAGATATGCTAAAATATTTTTGTGCTTGTGGAGTCTAGCAGCAGCACTGCGATTTGTTCTTAGAGGAGCAAGGTGAATTTTTGGGATCCTGGTGAGGAAAGAAGTGTGCCAATCAAGTATTGATAGGACAAGTTATTGCACTGGATTCTTTAGATCTTCAAGTGGGATAAACTGCTTGATTTTTCTGAGATGTTTTAGGGTGAAGAACACCCCTTTGGCAGAAGTGTTGATGAGGTCTCTCAGAGACATGTTTTGGTCCAGGGTAATTCCCAGTCAATTTTCTTTGTTCAAAAGTGAAAGAGAACAGTTTAGTGCGTCCAGATCCTTGGATTGGTAGAGGTTTCTTTTTAGAGGAGCGGAGTAGTAGTTCCATATTGCTGGGGTTCAGCTTAGGTGATTGGAGTTCAACCAGGTTTGAATCTATTTAGTATGGTATCTAGATGACAAATGTTTATGGGTGATGTTATTTTGTAGTAGAGTTGTGTGTCATCAGCATATAGGTGATAATTGACCCCTGCTTGATTTAGAATAACTGTGAGGGGCTCCATAACGGGATTAAAAGGGGCTGGGGTGAAGATTAGGCCTTGTGATACACCCTGTGGAACTGGAGCCAGCCTCGAGGGACAGCTGTTGATTTTTATTTGCTGAGACCGATGTTGCAGATTGGACATGAACCATCTCAGGACTGTGCAGTTGATACCAGTGAGGTGCTTGAGTGCCTTAAGTAAAACTTGATGATTTACAGTATCAAATGCTGCAGATAAGACGCTTAGGAGGCAGGAGTGGCTGTCATCAAAGGATCTGTGAATGTCATCTGATATGTTGAGAATCACAGTTTCCATACCACAGCCTTTATTGAATCCTGATTGGAATGTGTTGTGAGGTTGAATTCCTCAATGTGTTGGTAAAGTTGTAGTAGGACCCACTTCTCGATGTTCTTCGCTAGGCAAGGAAGGTTGGTGACTGTCAAGTCAAGTCAAATGATCTTTATTCGGAATTAAAACATACATAAAAGTATACACAGGTTAAGTTTAAAAAGTACAATAAAAATAATTTAATAAAAATAACAGGTGCATTATGCTGTTAAACAAGTGTCAGAATATCTACATATCTATACAATAATGTGCAATACTCAGATGTACAAAAAGCAAATGTGCAAAAAAGCAATATGCTAATATTCATCAGGCAAATTCCATAGTTGCCCGTGAACGGACACTAGCTTTAAGAAAGCAGCTTATGATAAATATCACTTCATCTGAGATCATCATCTGAAAAGTTTTCATTGCCTGAGTAAAATCCCTGAAATCATGTCTGCGGCAATACGGCATCAGGTATTGGGAAGTATAAAGTTTATAAAAACCACAGAAGAAAAAATAGTGTGTCAAACTTTGTTTGCTGCCCACGGAACAAGGACAATCCAACTGTTCCAGATGTTTATTATAACCAAGGGGAAAGCTTAGTAGATTTACAACGCTTCCATCCCGAAATTGGAACAGAAGGCTCCTGTTCCATCTTCCTAGTGTAGTGAGCAGATATCTCTGAGGTGAAACTAAAGAGCCGTTAACGGGCTCAGCATAGGAAATGTATTTAATAACAGAAGTTTTGGGGTGTTCTAATCTTATCCGCTCCTCCCCATATAATACGTAAAGTGCCCTTTTAACTATGTTCTTATGTGAATGGACAATGGTGTTTGGGGAGCTATACAAAAGGCCCTGCCCCACACTGGACAGACTTTTCTCGACTGCTTTCAACCATGGTACATGGTGGGACCTTTCGCTTTGTAGGCAGTCTGATATTATGCTGCGAGTTAAGTGGGCCGCCGGATTTAGCCAAATTTTTAGCCAAAAAAGAGCGGGCCTGGATCGAATGAAGTCCTCAATGTACAATAGCTTAAGCTCATTATGGCAAATGAATGTTGGAGCACAGAAGGCTCCCCCCAAAACTTTTCTGCAAAATCTATTTTCCTCAGTCTGAATGGGCACACAATTAGAGTATCCCCACACTTCTGCGCCGTAAGTTCCCGTAGGTTGGCATTGAGTACGGTAAATCTTTAACAGTGAAGTGATAGCGTCAGCCTGTTTAGGTTGCCGTAGGGAGAGAATCGAGTTGATGGATTTACCTATTTTGTTTCTCCCATAGGCAACTTGAGGTTGCCAGGAACCCGTATTAGAGAATAGCAATCCTAGGTATGGAAAAGTGCTTGTGCATTTTAGGATATTGTCACCAGATTTAATTGAGGTTATGTTATATTTTTTGGGCCCACAGTTCATAATAAAACATTTTTTAATTTTTGGTGCTGAGGCCCAAATCTGATATAAAAACAACAAAACCAGAAATTAAAATACGCAGGGCATTGGGTGTGCGGCCCATTAGCACCGCGTCGTCCGCGTACAACAAAGCGGGGATGGGGTTGCCATTTATAATTGGAACATCATTAGTTATTGCACACAAGTTGCTGCTCAGCCCATTAATATACAAAATAAAAAGCAGGGGGCGAGTACGCAGCCCTGTCTGACACCCCTGCCAATTAAAATGTCATTTGAGACTACTCCCTCAGTGTTAATACGCACTCTGGCCTTTAGGTCCCTATGCAAATAAGAAAGAAAATAGACCAAAGAATCATCAAGACCATAACTAAGCAAAAGTGACCACAAACTGGAACGATTAACAAAATCAAAAGCTGAACTTAAATCCATAGTACCAAGGTACAATGGGGATTTTTTTACAATAGTGTACTTTGCCATTAATAGGTTCAAATTCAAGCATTGTTCAACAGTGCCCACATTGCTTCTGAAGCCGAGCTGGCAATGGTGTGGGACATTATTATCCTCGGCCCAGCTCCTTATCCTGTTAAAAATCACCCTCCCGAGAACCTTCAATGTGTTGTCAATTAGTGATATCGGGCGGTAACAGCCAGGGTCTGGTCTGTCGCCTTTTTTAAATATTGGTACAATAACACTGTTTGACCAGGATTCTGGGATTGAATTGTCGGATAAATTATTGAACAAATTGCATAATAAAGGGGCCCAAAAATTAATTTCAGATTTTATTTGATCTATTGAAAGGCCGTCAGGGCCGGGAGCTTTATTGCCCGCACTTTCAACTATAGCATCCTCAACCTCGGATAGTGCGATGTTCAAAGATCTAGCGGGCCCAACGAAAAGAGCAGTATCTGTAAGAGGCCCTGGTACAGCGTAGATTTTAGAAAAGTGCTCTGCCCACACATCTCCTGTTATATTACAGTTAAAAGCTTTAATGTTGGAACCAAAAGATCTTAGGGACTTGACCCCTCTCCAGAATCCAGTGATATCTTTCAGTGCCGTGGAGCGAACGAGGGATTCCCAGTGGTTTATCACTAGAGCCTCAGATCGGGTACATAGCGTGGTTTTATACCTTGCTCTAAGGTCTCTTACGAGTGACAGATCCCTCGGTTTAGTTTTCAGGGCTTCCCTCAGCTCTCTATTGGCCCTGGAACATGAAGAGTCAAACCAGCGGGGGCCGCAGTTTTTATTAGCCCAGGCTGGTTTCGAGGATTCTCTTTTAATAGCCGCACAGAGGTTACTAAAGGAATCAACAACATCACGGCCCGATCTGTCAGAGGACAGACAGTTCTCGATTAATGTGGGATTTTTGTTAATGACTCTAGCTAGAATAGCTTTGTTATCGGCCCCTTTCCATACAACTCTTAATCTATCAGTAGATGCTTCCAAATTTTGCACCCCAATTTCTATTCTTGCTCCGTCCATAATATTCCCAGGGTTATTTAGATGTACTATAATTGGGTAGTGATCGCTATAGATGGAACAGGCGACCTCTGCTTTTAAAATAATGTCGCTCAGTGAGGGGGAGATAAACATATAATCTATTGTAGAAGCACACCCCTGACCGATATAGGTGGGGGTAAGCATGTTATTCTCTCCTGTACCAGCAATTTCCAGGGCGTTCACTAAATCGCGGGATGCTAGATAATCCCTCAGTTCCTCACCACTTCTGCAGGGGGGATTATTACGATACATGTGGGCATTAAAGTCTCCTCCAATACAGATGCCGTCAAAGGTTCCGTATTTCTGCCCCACTATGACTTCATCAATGAAGTTAAACAAAGTTAAAAAGTTATTATTGGGATGGGTCACAAAATCGTTATTATAAAAATTAATTAAACATAATTTTAACCTATTTGTGTATTTCAAAGCCATTACACATTTTCCATGAGTCTGGATCAGTTTAGTTTGTACACCAGCTTTTATTTTAGCCCAGATGGAAAGACCCCCACTAGGGCGGCCCATAGATGAAGAGGATGCCGTTAGGCTATTGCAGCTGAAACCTTCTAATAAGGGCGGGGTTGTGCACCAGGTCTCCTGAAGCATCAGTATATCACAATTAGTATATACCCAGTCTGACCACTCTTTGATTTTTAGTATCGATTTAAGACCCGCTATGTTCCAACTCACAAGGGATAATTCAGAGCCCTGTGTAATAGTTCTTTGATTAACAGATTGCTGACTAACTGCAGTGAGTGGAGGAAGCAGAGGGATATATGGTAATAATTCTAAATTGGGTGCCTGGGATAGCTGATCAACAGTCATAGTATCTAGATTGGTGACTGATGGTCAGTCTAACATGTCCAATCCGGATAGGGGTGCAAACCTATTGTGCATCTTAAGGGGAAAAAAGGCTGGATGGAATTGTCTTTGTGGTGGTCTATAGAAATGGCTTAGAGGTAGTAGAGTTACAACGGTGGAGATGCCAGAACGAATGTTATTTCTGTTGAGCAAGAATCTTACTGTGCCTGGATTCTTAAAATTAAGGACTATACAGTCACCTTCGATGTCTTTAAATAAGGCCCCCACCCATGACACCCTACGAGATGATAAAATCTCTCTGGAGATGTCATGACCAACACCTTTGTGCTTAGTTAGCCAATCAATGCATTTATTATGCAATTGAACCCACGATTCCCCCTGTCCCTCCCTCAATGGTGGTATGCCTGCTAAAACCAGAACGAAGGGACAGGCATCAGGGGGTAAGTGCAAAGCAGGCCCCTGATGTTTAATTGGCCTGCTGTCCCCAGGCTGAACCACGCCCCTGTTGTCAACAGAGGTGGGCCCCACCGCTACAGTTGTCTGGATGGAGCCACTATTCTGATTGTCAGTACTAAGTCTGACAGTAAGTGGTACTGATGTATTTATCGGTGTGGGCTGGGGTTTGGGTGGTAAATTAGCTACTGCCTTGTTATTCCCGGCATTATTACCACTGGGTTGGATGGTGGGTGGTGCAATGGACGGTTGGGGTCCAGAAATACTAGGCCCCCCGGTCGATTTCAGACTACAACATAAAGCATCAGACCTCCCACATGATAAAATACTACTGACTGACTCAAGCTCTTTCAATAAGCAGTCACCCCTGATTTGGTCCAGGGTGACAGTCCCCTTTCTTTTAGCCTCTTCATTTTTTACTAGATTTTCTAATCTGTCCATTCTTTTAAAAACATTATTAAATTGTTTTATCATTTGCTTCTCTAAACGATTAAAAATAGTGTCAACTATAGTCTCTATAAGATTCCCATTTTGTTTCGATATGGTATTATTTTCTCCCACTGAAACAGTCTGTGTCCATGTTGTGTTTTGATTATCAGTGGAGTTAGTGGTAGTAGCAATAGAGACGCCATCCATATCCGCTAAGTCCTTGTCGCCGATGCAGATAGTATCAGCCCCTGTTGGTTTTTGTTTTTGCTTATTCCACAGGCTCTGTGGTGTGGGTTGGCTCTTGTTGGTTAACGGTTGTTTCCTTTTATTAGTGCTAAGTTTAGATGCACCTCTTTTACGCTTTTCCCCTCCTGGTTTATTACTGCCTTCCAAAGGGCCAATGGTAATGGCATCCACCTGAGAGTCAATTGTTATTACAGGATCATCCACCACCGACAGAGGCTCAGGAGGTATGGGTGCTAAAATGGATTTGGCAATTAGAACCGTAGGGGATATAGGAATATTGGGACCCATTTGCGAGGGTGTTGGCCGTGAGGAAATGTTTGAGCAACTTAAGGACATTCTCCTTTCCGTATCGGCAATTTCGTTAGATACTTATTTAAGAGCATTTTCAAGTAAGGTCTCAAATGTAGGAGGGGGAAATGGAAAGTCATCCAGGGCATCTATCTTATCCATTGACTCCATAGTAACAAGTTCTTTACTCACCACAGTGGAGGCGTTAGAGGGGTGGCCCGCCCGACCACTATTGACCACTGACAGCCACAGACGGCCCGCCCTCTGCCCGGGCTCAGCCCGCGCGCGTCCCGCGTGGCGGGAGGCGTGCCCTTCTCTTAAAGCACCGCCGGGCGCGTTGTTCACGTTGCTCCCGCCGCGCCTGCCGCGGTGCTGCTGGGAGTTGTAGTTCCCGGTGCCGGTGGTGCCGGTGGTAGTGGCTGAGCCGTTGCCCTCATGGCAGGGGGGACAAGCAAAATGCAGGTAGGGCTGTTAGAACTGCCGTTCCCCTCACGGCGTGGTATGCTGGTCAGGAAAGTGCCCCAGTATTGCTCGGCGTGCCCTTCTCTTAAAGTGCCGCCGGGCGCGTTGTTCACGTTGCTCCCGCCGCGCCTGCCGCGGTGCTGCTGGGAATAGTAGTTCCCGGTGCCGGTGGCGCCGGTGGTAGTGGCTGAGCCGTTGCCCTCACGGCAGGGGGGGAAAGCAAAATGCAGGTAGGGCTGTTAGAACTGCCGTTCCCCTCACGGCGTGGTATGCTGGTCAGGAAAGTGACTGGTCTGAGGTTATTGAGGTCATTTGGGTCTGGGCCTGTTTTTTTCAGAATGGGTATGACTTGGCCTAGGTGGAGGTAATCAGGTACATGGCATGACAATAGAAAGACATTGATGATTTTTATCCAAAACAGAGCGATTATGTGGTTGAGGTTTTTTACTAGGGTGGATGGGAAGGGGTCAGCAGTGTGGGATGTGGGCTTCAACATTGCAGTATGTTATAAACTTCTCCTTCTGCCACAGGCCTAAATCAGTCCATTTTGTATTTTTCACTGGTAGGATATCATTATTGTCTTTAATTATTTTTGGGGAACTCAGTTTCTTAAATGAATCTTGGGGGGTAGTTATCATCGTGGTTTGTGTGTCAATTGGGCAGTCAGCCGGGGAAGTTTGACTTTTGTTCAGGATGATAGATTGTAACATTTTAGAAACATTGTCAGTGTAGAAGTTAGCAATTTTTTCACATTGTTCATTGGTGGCTACTGTTTGGTGTTGGGAGACCAGGATTGTTTGTTGGATGATTTATTGTTTTTTTATGTTGAAGAGCTCCCTCGGTCTATTCATCGCAAGGTCAAGTTGATTGCAAAAGAAAGTGGCTTTTTCTCTAAAGAGTGTTTCTTGTGTGAGAGGCGTTCCAATCTGAGGACTGCAAGGTGGGCCAGTGAGTGGTTCTGTCTCCATAACCTTTCGGTCACTCTTAGTTGTTTTCTCTCTTTGTTCAGTTCTGAGTCGAACCAGGATCTGCACTGGGTTTTTCTAGAGTTCTTAAAATTGAGCGGGACGCATGGTCAAGAACATCTGTAATCGCTGAGCTGTAGTGGGTGGTAAGGTTATCAACAGAGTGGGGGAGAGGCTAAGAATGTAATTAGTCGCTGATCCTGCCTTCAAGCTCCGTTAGAAAGATTTGTTTGATGCTCCTTGCCCAGTTTGTGGATTTGTTGGATGGGGCAGGGTAGGATCTGGGATAAACCTTGAGATTGAACAGTATTAGATGGTGATCAGACCAGTCGATGGGCATGATGGATCTGAGAGAGACAAGATCATTTCTGGTGATGATCACATCAATAGCAGATCCTTTGATGTGGGTATGTTCTAGGGCTGGGCAGAGCCCGCGGAGTATAACTCTGTGGAGTTAGTGAACAACTCAGCAAAATAACGCTGAGATCAGTGAGCGTGTGGTGTAGAATTTGCTCTGGTTAACTTTACTCTGCATGTGCCTTACAGCCCAAATAGTGCCACTACTAATTGCCCACACTTCTAGGATTTTGAGGACAGAAATCTGCTTTTCCTCTGAATCCCTCACCCTACGTAATATCACATTTTAGGCAAGCTCAAAGAGACCGCAAAAAGGGTTTGCTGCTGCCATGTGTGTTCGGTATGCTTGGGTGAAGCCGTTGTTTGCGAGTGAAGTGAGCACCGAACAACATCAAACATCAGCAACATATGCAGAAGAAAATTTGGAAGCTGGAGGGCAAATAAGCACCTTTTTCCAACTAAGCCCCTGGACCAATCAGAGCAGCTGGGTCAGGAACATTACAGCTCCCTGCCTGAGCTCATATGGCTGAGATCTTCCAGCGTGGTCAGCTCTGCCAATGATAAGGTATGACACGATGACATGGTGAAGTCAATGGAATAATATTGGCTTACCTGACAAGGTCTTGGGTGCCCCACATTCTGGCTTTGCTTGCCACAATTATGAGACAGTTCTGGTGGGTCACCCTAAATACCAACCACTATACAGGACTGGTGGTGTGTTTGCCAGACGCTGGAGTTGACTGAACCCTAACTCCACTCCTCAGTAGCTTCTGCTGCACCATCCACAGCCAAGAACTAACCGGTCTGTACTGGCATCATTTCCACCTCCTGAGTTCCACTTAGACGGGCCTCACACTGTGTCTGTCTGTATCGCGCGTTGGTGTATTTCTGTGCCACATATATGTGTCATGCCTCAAGTACACTTTTTAGGGTAAGAAGTATGGGTGCCATAAATCAAATTAAAGAATACAGGTCTCAGGTGGCAAATTTATGTTATCATGTTGCATGCAGGATTCGATGTGCTCAGAGACATACAGAAGATGTTTATTTAGGAGATGATGATGGGGAGCAGTAAACTCCACTACTCGGCATTGTCAGAGTTTTTGCTAAATTCCTCGCTCCAAGCAGAGCGTGCAGGGGAAAAACTTTGTGAACTTCCCCAGCAGAGCAGAGTTCACTGCCCAACCCAGTCTGTTCATTAAAGATTTGCTTCATGTCATTAATTTAAAAGAGATTTGATAGGATGCGCATTCAGGCGTCATCTGTGTCATTCTAGTGCACGCAGAAGTCACCTAAGAACATGTTGTTTTTGTCAGTTAGAGAGAACCTTATTATTAGGTTGATTAGCTCTTTAGTGAAGAGTACACGGTTGCTGGGGGGTTATAGATGGTGTGGAGTTTGATAGGAGTGAAGCCTTTTGTCATAAGTTCGACTTCCAGGTATTCAATGGTCGAGTCGTTTATAGTTTCTAAGGTTTTAATCTGGGTTTTTTCTTTGTGGATGATCGCTAGCCCACCCCCTATTCGTTCTGGTCTAGCCTGTCTTAGAATGGAGTAGCCCAGCAAGTCCTGAATGGGAGTTGAGTGATCCTTTAGACAAGTTTCCGTTAGGAATCCAATGTTGATTCCCTCCTCTTGTATAGGTATCATTATTTCTGTTGCATATTTATCTGCACTTAAGAAGCATGCAGATGAGGGAGTTAGGAGTAATATTAATAGGGTGTAGTGTCAGGATGCTGGTGTATTGTGCAGGTGGTCTGGGCGATATGACAGCTTGAGGCATTATGTTAGTGCCCATTTTTACTTGGCTACTGGATGGAGGTTTGGGAACCAATTAAGCGTTTTTTGTGATGTATGATTCAATGAGTGCTTCTACTCCAATTGAGGATAAGGGGTTGATGGCTTGGTAGGGTCTGTTGGACAGGCGGCATAAGGTAATGGAGCTATTGTCGATGCGCCCACTGTTGCTTGGATGTCCTTTAAGGGGTGTCCATTGCTCAATATTCTGAGGGAAATTGAGTGTTAACTTGGCCTGAATCTCAAGGTTGTTTCGTACATGAGCGAAATCTTTGGCTAAAGAGTCCAGTTTTGTTTTCTATACGGGTAAGGTATAGGGTAAGGATGGTAGGGAGGAGTCCTGCTTCAAATCAGGGTGGATCTGCAGCAGGTCCTGTGTCTAAAGAAGGTGTGTGATCTTTATTAGAGGGTGAGGGCAATATCAATAAGGTAAGAAGTGGAGAGGTCTCGTTTTGTCTGTATGTGTACTATACCGGGTGTCCAGGGAGGGTTTGCAGGGGGGTTGGTGGTTGACGAACTTTAGTTAGGCCTAACGCTATCTTGTTCAATGTGCACATCAAGGTAGCTGTGTTTTAGTGCCTTATGGGAACAAGGTTCGATGGTCGGACGTAGAGGGGAGGAGGGTGCGAGGGGATCATGACCGTTTGACAGTAAAGTGAAAAGTATTGAGAAGTGAAGGTCAAAGATGGTTAGGTAGTGGTCTGTCGCTTGAGATTGCATGTGCCCCATTCTGAAGATAGATATGGATATCTCACATCTGAAGTTTTGGGAGGGGGGTGGTGGTGAGTTTAGTTCCATAGGGAATTTTGATTTTGTAATCAGTAGGTGAAGAAGGAAGATGTTGCGCCATTTTGCCGGGCGTTTTAAGTGAAAGAAAAAGTCATTTTTTATGTTACAGTTGCTCGTTGTGTAGTAGGTATAGGCTATTAGTGTCTCCGGAAGTTGTTTGAATAGGTTGTGTTTAAACCATTTCCTTGCACTGTATAAGAGATTATTTGTTATATTTTATACTCCAAGAATTGGGGCCCTATCTCTCAAGTACGGGTGTCATGTGGTTTAGGGTATGGAAATGTCATTGTGTCTGTTTTATGTATTCAAGCCCCTGCAGAGATAGCGAGGTGTAATGTTCACTGAGGGTATGGAGCAGAAAGATATTTCTATTACAGTGCCTGGGCATTACATAGATTAACATTCAGGAGCCATTTGTCACTTTTCACGGTTGTAAATTACTAGAAAGCTGTCTCTCATTTCATGCTCATATTGCTGTTAACTAGACAGTCATCCTTTCTCATATTTCAGCTCCCGTTGTGGGATTTCTCTCTCGCTTTTTCTGAAAGTAGTAATGAGGAAGGAGTTTGGCATCAAAACATAGATACATCAGGCAATTTCACTCACTGCTAGCATGCAAAGAACACAAATTAGGGCTGAGACATCAGCCCTCACAGGATGGATGCCATGAGGCATGAACTCTGCAGTCTCACACGAACAATCACAAAAGTAGAAGTCCTGCTTTACTTTCTGTTGCTCTAACTGTGGCTCTTCAGTCATGATTCATGAAAGTAGTAGTCTTTCCATGCTTTCTGTGGCTCTTCAGTCATGAAAGTAGTAGTACTTCCTTACTTTCTGAGGTGCTTAAGTCAAGAAAGTAGAAGTCCTTCTTTACTTTCTGAGGCTCATATACCACATGCCCATCTGCACGGTTTTGATCTTGAGGGTTCACAGCTAAAATGTACATGGAGATGTTTATATGCCTTTCCTGTTTGAAATCAATAAAAACATTTAAACCTTAAAGTAAAGGTCTGACCTCTGGGAAGAAAGAGTCCTATTTTACTTTCTATTGCTCCTTCATGAATGAGCCCGTAGACTAGAAGAAACAAATGTCCATTCTGAAGTTTCCCCACTCTGTGCCATGTAAACAGAGGAACATGCTGGGTTCCTTTAACTCAGTGCCTTGAGTGAAAAGGGAAGCAATTCCACCGCAATCATGTTGGTGTAGGATCTTAGATTGGTGCGATCGGTGCTATGTCCAGTGCCTGTGACCACTATGGAAATAGTTCACTTCTGATTGAATTAAAAATAAGAAAAGCTTAATGCTATCCAGAGACTTCAGCCGTCAGAGGTCACTGCAGGGTCAGCTCCATTGATGCACTGCAACGTCCATAAGACTGCAAGCCTCCCGTGGCATATTGAGACAAAGCTAAGCATTAAAACCATCTTCCACAACAAACCTACCTCTCTGCCTACTTTTGGTTTAAAGGAATCAAAATCAAAATCCTAAAACACATCCTCTATCAGCTTTTGGAATGTTATTATAAAAGTTCACGATACCCAACAGTGAGCCATCCACAAATTGAGGCTGAGTATCTGATAGAATAAGGTGTCTGCCTTATAGAAAAAGGGTTTGGTATTGACCATGGTGGTGATGTATATTGCCATACCTTCCCTAGGATGACTAAAGGACGAAAAAGTGGCTGCCTGATGAAAGATTTTAAACCTGTTAATATGTACAGGCAAAACGGCCCATGTCTCCTGCATGGAAATTACAGCGAAAGTTCCCACAAAGCTGGACCATGCCTGATTCTCAATTTCCCCCGTTATGCCCGCCACATTCCAAAAAAGTAGTGAGAGTTTACAAGTAGCGCTGGTGTTTTTGCCATGGTCATAGGATTCAAAAGATAGATCAAGGCATTGAGCTGGTTGGATGGGTGCAGAACTGCCGTTTATGTAGGCCAGCCTTGGATCTGATTCCTGATTCCTCTGATTGTACGAGGTGTGCTGCACTTGATGGAGAGGGTTCAGGGCAGACATGTCTCCCACAATTCCTTGTGCTGAGTTGAGAGCTTCACACAGAATTATAATGGATTCAGATGCCACATTTGTCCTTCCACCTTAATTATAACAGGGGTAATGTCATGCACTAGGTTGCCTGCTTTCTGTTTTGCACAGGAATTTCGAACATGAACTATCATTGAATGGATCTTATCTATGATCCCTCGCAGTAGATTTGTTGTGATTGGGAGCTTACTTCACAATACTGACCCTGTGTTTGAACACTAATAATTTCTGAGAGGTCATATTGGTGCCTTTGAAAATCCAAGCCAATAGCTCCCCTCAAGATCCCTAAGCTTGGCGCATTGGAGTTTCGAGCACTTGGTGACCGTGGAGCCACTTGGAAGCTCTTGCTGCAACTCAAAGCCTCATGAAATAAATGTCCTGCTAAACTGTCAAATATGATTGACTATCTTCAGAGAAGATCAGGTGGTTATTGTGTTGACTCTTCCTCACATAATTGTGTTAGCCTTGAATTCTATTGCCTCCAAATGTGTTGTATTGTTATGTCTAGAGCCCTCCAATGAAGCAAATTTAAGGACATACTTCTATTTAAGATATTGTGCTTGCCATTCGCGGAATAATGCAGAATACATTCTAACTTAGTTGGAAAGTCAAGGATAACAGTGGGCCCCTGCTTTGCCAGAGTAGCTCCAGTGATCTCGTATTCCAGGTTTCTTGCTAGGTTTGCAATGTTCCTAACTGGAGAAGGAACCAGTGGTTAAGTAGGCCACTGGTGTTCTATATGCAAGTATGAAGACATTATGTCAGCAGTACATTGAACTGGTTAATGGTCTATTTCTGTTCTTGCCACCTGAACCGTTGATGGCTGAGTTGTTAAATGAATGTAAAGAGGTGTAGGCTCTTCACTATGGTTGGTGAGCTCATTAGAACCTGCGAGTGCTATAATACGTTGCTCAGGCTGTGTATCGAGAGAGTGCCTCTTTGGAACCAGCGAGTCTATACCAGGCGTTAAAATCAGGTCACTAAGAATAGGCTTGTTGCTCCGAGACTCCGTATAACTTCTACATTCATTGTCTGTTTTTTATTATTCTGGAATGGGGTAGTTCTTTGTTTCAGTAATATGATTGGAGCTCTGTTTATTAATTACTGGAGGCAAGCCTACATTGACCAAAGGTACTTCAATGGCAGAAGAAATAGGCTGCAAAGGCCGTGCTCAGTATCTAAGTTGTTGGAAGACTGCAGTTGAAATTGGCTTTCCGAAGCCGCTATTGTTCCCTTTTCATGTGTGGTTTTGCTGTAGGTTTCATTGTTTGTAGCTGCTCTGTCCCAGGGAAGGTGAATGTAGGAGTCTTGATGATGGTAGCATGATCATAATGGGTGATATGTACTGAGTACTTGTTCCCCACAATGCTTGGTGTCAAAGTGTAATAGGCTATTACCATCCTGTAGCTTGAGGGATATCGCGCTGAAATTGCTCTCTTCGAGGGTAAGGTGCTTGGGCACTTTTCCGTTTTAGTCCTTATTGATCCCAGAGCTAACAGTGAAGAATGGCACTGCCTCGAGTGGTGAACGTTCGGGCAAGGTTGTCAATGAATTATAACCCTGACTGGGCTCCAGTTTGGCCTCTTGGCCAGATACAGAAAGTGGCTTCTGTATTGGCACTGCTACTGAATCCATAATAGCAGCCAGAGTTTGGGGTACCTCTGCAAAGGATTCAATTGTGCTAGGGCAAGGGAAGGCTTGGTATGCAACCGTTAGATTATACTGAACTCCTGCAATGAGATTATTTAGAGCAGACAGGTAAGCATAAATTCCTGCTACGTGAGCAGCCAAGGCATTTAGAATGTCCACCTGCATATCTAGCTTATCAGCATGGTATGTCAGATATACACAAACGGTGTCCAGATTGTTAAGAAGGGCACTCCATAAATTAGCACTCATGTTGTCTGGGGTTCTTTCTCAAGGCTGACAACTGCAAGAGTTGTTTGAAGAATTACAATCTGCCCACATGGACATGAGATCAGAATGCCCTGAACAGCGGATTTCATGAGTGGAAAGAGTCTCATCTGCAAAAGTGTTCCCGGTTCTCCCCCTTAATGGACTAATAATTGAGGATGCAATAGTTTTTTGTGGAAATATTGTAATCTGTTAACTGGTCAAATGAATTCTTCATTGTTAAACTAATCCTTTGGCGATCCTTGGGGAGCTAAGTAATGTCGTTGATGAAGCTAGCCACAAGGCTTAAAGGGTTCGCTCCCGTTGTAGTTTTGAGTGCTTACATGGGGCAGGGAGTGCCCCCCCTCTTGCCTAACTCCTGAGTCTCCTCCTCTGTCTCTAGCAAAGGGGAAAGAGAAGGAACAAAAGCGGTCTCTAGGAATGAAGTATCGCCATCTGAATGGATCTGGGTGGTGATGGTTTGGCTTGTATAATGCGTGCCATTATCCTGATAATTGGTTGGTGCTTCAGTGCATTTGCCACCCAGAGACTGGTCTAGCCATTGAAAAGGTGTCAGAGCCCCCTTATTTACACTTGACTTTAAATATTTCATAAACTTGAGCTGTTTAAATAGATGAGGGGACAAATGGGAGGTAGAAAGAGAGGTAGATGTTGCGGTATTCGGGGCATCGTCTGCCAGATTATCAGTAGTGACAATCATTTCTGTTTTGTCAGACTTTCTACCACATCCTTTCTTCTTGTTGCAGGTGCCATGGACAGACTTCAGAGTTTCCCTTAACGCATTGTAATCACAATAATCGTGTCCTAGCAGGTAAATTTAAGAATTGGGAAGCCTTGGGATTCCACACTACATTTTAAACAGCTAACGGACAGGTGGTATCTTAATATCCAGTAAGAAACCCCAGAAATATTGGTACTGGCATAAGATGGAGAGCGTAGAGCTCACTGGGTGCAACAGGTTGCACTTGACCTAGACAGTCACGTCCACGGGACCCAGACTCCATGCAGTGTAGGGACACCTAAGCCATTGCTCTCTCCACAAGCTCCACTTTCTCTCAGAACAGGAGGTCACCAGAAGAAATAGTGCAAAGGGTGGCTCCTGCATAGTAAACCAAACTTCAGACACTTTACGTGGGGCTAAAGAGGTCCTTGGAAAAACTTAAGGTTCACATGCCTGCATGTTTGAATAGGCAGCCTTTAGCAATTCCCGTAGAAATAATTAGGGCTCTATTGGGGTGAGAAACAGGCAGGCAAGGAGGCAAGGAGGCAAGGAGGCATGAAAACATGTCTTACCTTGAACAAAGTGCCCAAAGCAATAGGATGAGGTGTAGAGGGTGAAGATGTGTCCAAGGGTAAAAGGGGTGGAGAAACGTGCATGCCAGATGCATCCCCCCGGAGGCACAAGGTGCACTGGACTCACGCCGGCCGGTCGCCTTCGTGCCTCTTAAGAAGCCTGTGGCCTATGCCCCTACCGGCAAACTGTCACCTACTGCCAGCAACTGCAGACACCCTCTCCACTTTCATGCAGTGTGTCTACAGCATCACCTGTTCCCGCTCAGTTTGTAGGTTGGTCACCCTGCTCTGGCCTCTGTGTTTCTTTGCTGCTGGACCGCCAATCAGCTGTGGACCCGGGGCCAATGCATGCTAGGTGCAGCGCTTCAGTTGTGCTTTGGCCGGTGCAGCAGGGAAGGCGCTGCTCCTACCTCACAGGCTTGCTTCCTCTTTCCAGCCGAAGCGGACCCTAATCTTTCACTGTGGTCGAGTTAATTTCTTGACCCTAAATGTTCACCCTGGCAAGGGTTGTGATTATTCCTTGAGGTGGATAGTTAACTCAAATAATGAAATGTATTACATTACTGCTTGAACGTAGCATCGTTTTTTGGGAAGAATTCCTGCTGCTTCTGCCATTACAGGCTACCAAGAGCTGAGCAGAGTATTGAGACCTAACCAGGGTTTCTTTATTACATTGGGAAGGATACAAGGCACAGGCTTAGACTCAGTGAAATTGAGGAATAGCACTCAAGTATTTCTAAATAACTCAACTTACTATTTATGACTACACCTGTTGTTGGACTTGGCGCTTTTTGCAGGGTCATCCCTGAACTTTTTGCCTTCCACCTGTATTTTGTCTGACCTGATTTTGTTGGTTTTATAACTCTGGGCACTTTACCACTGCTGATCAGTGCTAAAGTGCATATGCTCTCCCTATTGTAAATTGGTATATGGATTAGTGATTCAATGATTGGCTGGTTTGGTTTACCTGTCAGACCCTAGTACAGTGCACCAGGAGTGGCCAGGGCTGGTAATTTAAATGCTGCTAGTGGACTTGCGGCACTGGTTGTGCCACCCACAGAAGCAGCCTATAAAACTGTGTCTAAGGCCTGCCACTGCAGAGCCTGTGTGCAGTCTGGTACTGTCATGCTGTCTGGGCATATGCACCCACTTGCCAGTCCCTAAACCTTCCCTTTTCGTCATATCAGACACCCCTATGGTAGGCCCAAGGGCAGGGTGCATTGTAAGTATAAGGTATGACATGCCCTGGTGTGTGTGGAATGTCCTAATAGTGAATTACATCCATTTTTGTTTTTCACTATTGCAAGGCTATCTGCTCTCCATAGGCCAGCATGGGCAGTTAGATTATTACATCTTATAATCCTAACTGACTCAGGGAACATGGTGGAAATTCGAGTTTAATATGCCTGAACTCAGAATGATAAAATACATCTTTTAGTGAAGCTGGTTTTAACATTCTGTGTTTGAAAATACCACTTTTAGAAAGTAGGTATTTTCTTGCCTAACTATCCAAGCCTGCCTCTGTTAGGTTGTGTATTCCTTGTCTAGAGTTTGAGTGAGAGGGCTGAGGGATTCCAAGAGACAGGATGAGTCAGCCCAGTGGTGAATAGAAAGATCTACATCTAGATGGGAGGGAGGAGTTGCACCTGGGACCTGAATAGGGCTGTGCCTTCCCTCCACAATGAAGGCTCCACCTCCTATGGTGTGTTTGATATATCTGCCCTGCACTGTGAAAGGAGAGAAGGAATCATGTCTACAGAGTGCTCCAGGGCTGTGCCTTTGCTCCACAACACAAGCTCCACCTCCTGTGGGGCATCTGATGTTTCTGCCCTAAACTGTGAAAGGACATGTACACAGAGTGATCCAGAACTGGTTTGGACTGGGCAAAGGCCCCTCTGCCCTCAGAGGACAACGGATTTTGGGGTATACATACTGGGACCCTAATCCCAAGAAATTAGATCACTTTTGGACTACAAGAAGAAACCTTTGCTGAGGAGAGGAACCTGAAGAAACTGAGGAGAGACTATCCCTAAGCTGAAGGGCTGCTTGGGGGATTGGCCTGCAGTGGTTGCCTGACTGCCAAACAAAGGAGAAAGGACTGTGTGCACTTTATTCAACTTGTGAAGGATCTCTAAGGGCTTGAGAGATGAGTTTCCCTCCTGCTGAAGTCTTGGGAACAAGAGACTTCAACCCCCAGCTCCCCAAGAATTCTTTGGAAGTGCCTGCTGCTGTTTTGGGCCTTCTGAGGGACTGCGTGTTGCAAGGAGCTGGAAGCGCGACTCAAGAGGGAGAAGCATGTCGCCGTCGCAGCCACTGCCATCGCATCATGGATGTCGCCGCTGTAACTGATGCATTGCACCGCATCTCAAGAAACGTCCCGCAACCCTGAAGAAGCGTGTCGCCATTGCAGTCGCTGTGGTTGCATCGTGGATGTCGCCGCTGTAGCTGACCCATTGCACCGCATCAAGAGAAGCGTCTCGCAACGAGGAAGAAGTGTGTTGCCGTCGCAACCGCTGCCATTGCATCACTGAGTAAGGATGTTGCCGCTGTAGCTGTCACGTCTCGCATCGTCAGAGAAGAGTGTCGCCGCCAAAGCCGCTGTCATCGCATAACTGAACAAGGGTGTCGCCGCTGCAGCTGATGCATCGAGCCGAAACTTCTAGCAACATCGGAGAAGCGTGCTGCATCAGGAAGAACTTGATGTCTTTATTTCTTTGCACCGGATTTTGCCACATTTCCCTCTTTGCAACCCTTTTGTTGCCCTGCGTGTCGCATCTTAAGGTACATTGACTCAAAGTGTTGCATTTTAAGAACTAAAGAGAACTAAGCTAAACCTACCATTTTAAGTACAGTATTGTGTATTTCTGTTGTTTGTGGTCATGTTTTAAATCTATATAAAGAATACTTATTTTTCATATAAAACCTGTGTGGTGTCCATCTGTAGTGTTGTCACTTGATTACTGTATGTGTTCACAAAGGCTTTTCACACTGCTTCTGAGATAAGCCTGTCTGCTCGTGCCAAGCTACCAAGGGGGTGAGCAGGGGTTATTTTAGGAGTGTATCCCCTTACCCTGACTAGAGGCAAGGGTCCCTATTTGTCACAAGTACCTACCTGTGCCAACTAGAGACCCCCATATCTAACACATGTGCTTCAAATGGTTAATAAAGAACACCTCAATTACAGACCAATGTTCATCGTCCCCTTGAATAGTGTCCTGAGCACTCTAATAAGAAGAGAAGACTTAAATGCTTTCTGTTGTAAGAATCCCCCTCTGCCTTATAGAGAACTATGGATAGATTATGTCTCTGGTTCACTTGCCCTCAATCTCCAGAACTGGAAAGGTGCTTCATAGGCTGGGGTGAACGCCTTTTTGCTGAACAAGCAAGAACAGTGGGCTGCAGGTCCTGCATAGGAGCCTGCTTGGTTATTTGATACTTCGCTCCTACAGCTAGCGAGGACAGAATGGCAAGGATAAAGGGAAACCTTGTCATCCTGGATAAAAAAACAGTACACCAGATACAACTGGTCCTCTTCTGTGTGTCTGGGAAGTGAAGCCGGCCATATAGACATAAGGAGTTGATGTAGCACATGAAAGTGAGGTACCAGTTGGTACTAGACAGTTTACTGTGGGCCGGATCAAGAATTGTAGGGAGATTTCCTGCAGTTTGGACACTTAGACAAGTGTCAAATGAACCTTTTCTGACGAGTTAGAGGTATTTAAACAACTAGAAACAACTAGAAAGTGTTTTAGTACTTTTCGCAGTTGTTGGAAATTAGAAGACATTAATCTCTGGAAGACAATGTTACAAGACTTTCTGATAAATTAAGAACAGCTATATGTTGGCAGTTAGTTGTTCTCGGAGTTTAACTATGAAATTTGATGCTGCAGTAGGAAGGTAAAACTGAAAATCTGTCCCTCTTTTTTTAGCTACGGTTTTCCACCTTGCTCCACTATACATTTTTGACTTCAAAAAGAGCTGGAAAGAGCAGTCAACTTTTTGAAATGTTTACTCCACTGATGGTAAATCCCAGTGGGTACCTATCTCCCATCCTCACACACCCTGCAGAATAACATCTAAATTACATATGCTTTGATTTCTTTCAGAATGGCTTTTTTTGTAAAGACTCATGATCCCTACACTGTTTATTAAAATATTGTTTAACTTATGTAAGTAAATATTATTGTCAACTATCTTAGTTTGGACATTAATTAGTTACTGATAACAAAGGAATCTGTGTGCATTCTAGTGACTCATTTCCATCCTCTGTTCCTTGCGCCAGTTGATCCCTGATAATTGACTGGTTGGTTGCTATGAACTTGCCTTGTACCAAAGTGTAAACCTTTTTGTGCCCCAAGGATCCTGCCTTCTCCTTAGCAAGGGCTTTGCTCCTCTCTATGGCAACACTGTGGGAAAATCTTGGGTACCTACTGGCACACTTGCTGATTTTGGTAAAACTAAGGGGGTCATTATGATGGCGGATTTCCCGCATACTCCGGGCCGGCGGAAGCCACCGCCGGCCCGGAGTATGCGGGAAATCCGCCGAGGAGGCCTGAAAGACCCACCGCCAAATCAGGATGGCTGGTGGGTCTCACAATCTGTCCGCCGCTTTTCCGCCGCGGTCGGAAGGCGACCACGGCGGAAAAGCACTAACATGGCAGGCGGTGTCTATCAGACACCGCCAGCCATATTAGGATGTAGGGAAAGTAATGCTTTTCCGCGGCGGCTTTTCCGCCGTGGAAAAGCATACGGACAATCACTTTGGGGGCCCGTTGCGGGCCCCCTGGGTGAAGGTTGCGTGGGGGGTGCACATGAGGGGTACCTATGGTACCCCCCTGCCTTTGCGTGCACGAAGCGGCAGGCACCGCGCGGTGCCTGCCGCTTTGTGCATGCAAATGCACAGCTTTCGTTTTTTACATTGCGGCGGGTGCTGCTTCAAGCAGCACCCGCCGCAATGTAAAACATACAGGATGTGACCGCCAGGGTGGCGGTCACATCCTAATTGCCATGGAGGGACCGCCGCTGCCCATGCAGACGGTCCCTCCTACTCAGGGGTGGCGGACGGACGCAAGTCCATCCGCCATCCTAATCGGCCCCTAAATGTCCACTAGGCAGCTCACTTGCAACTGCCTCGCTCATTATTCTCTATCTCTGGAGTCTTTGAACTATCTGAAACAACTCCCCTGCAGAAACACTGTAATCACATGATTGTTTGCACTGTCAGACTCTTTTCAAGGTATATCTGATAATCTTTGTTCCTTCGTGACTACATAGTGTTACGCTTCCTTCTTACTCTTCTAATAGTGGTTTGCACAGTGGCCTATTAAGGTAGAACACCTTCCACAAATATTCTGCACACTTCACATCCACACAGACCAGAAGCCAGCCCTAGAGAAAAGAAAAATCTGTAGATCCTTTGTGCTTTTGAAATGAGGGTCTGAATCTGATGGTTCACTGTGATGTGGCTGTGTTATAAGCAGTGTCCGCCAGCATGGCTCTTGGGTAGCGGAGTGAGCTTAGGGGGTCGCGTTGGGGGGAAATAAAAAAAAGTTTAAATAAAATTACCTTGAGGCCGGGTGGTGCGTCTCTGCTCCTGCTCTCCTGTCTCCGACTACAGGAACAGGAAGCAGGCAGCCAGGATTTCTCCCCTATAATAATAATAACCCTCTGTTTAACTTTTAAATTAAATACTTTTTCACATTAATCATTCATCATCACGGTGCTGCCATTTTATCTGACTGGCTCTAGTCAGAGAAATACCAGTTAGAATTTATCATGCTGTGTGGTGACATACACCAGGACACTATGAACCTGGGTAGAACTGTGCACTTTATAAATGAATAAATTTAAACTTTCTGTAGAGATAAGAAATGTGTTACGAGTCAACATGATTAAGGTGTTAAAATAGGAAACATGCTAGTTTTAATTTAAGTTGTCGATGTGAAAAACTGCATTTTTCAAATTATTGGACATTTTATAGAAAGATGCTATCTAAAATTTAGTTTTTCGTTGATTTGGAATAGAATACTGAAGACAATAAACATAATTATAGAAAAGGTTTAACCATCTTAAAAGTTGCACGTTCCTATTTTTGAAATATGGGTACCGAGCTAAGAATGTGATTGATTCTCAGACCTGTGGGCTCCCAGGGAGCCTACGTTTATCCAAGAAGTAAAGCGGGTGTTTTTTTTTTAATGCTTTGAAAGTTATACATGCTATTTCGAGTTTGCTTTTCACTTCTAGAGAAAGCGAATAGACATTATCCACAAGCTGTTTGATGTGGCCAGGACATGTGGCACCCCCCCAAAAAAGAAGGCTGCGTCGTGTAGCATTGAAAGTGACACGGAGGTAGCCCGGCAGGTTGTTTAGCTTGAACAAGTTGGTTGTCAATTGCTGCTCCTAGCTATCTGCAGGCGTCGCTTTTCCTTTTGCACGTACAGGGCAGAGCGCCTCAGCCTTGAGTGTCTACCTTGCTATTATGGCCAGGACCACAGATGGATTGAAGAATAGCATGTTCTTGTAAGGCACACCAGGCTCTGGTCCTTTTAAAGTATAATGAAAAGAACGGGCTCCTCTTCAGCCTTAGCCGGCTGTATAAGTATATAGTATAGTGGCTGTATAGCCACCTGGGACCACCACAGCTGCCTTTTTCTGTACAGTTTCAAAACCAAGTGTTTGGAAACTACTTTTCATCTTCTTTGCAGAACAGATGTGTTTCAAACTCATGTGAAATGACAGCTGTCGACCTGTTTGCTACATTCAACCACAGGGAAACGGCTACAGAAGCATCCAGATGTATAGGTGGTATATTTAGGGAACAGGAATGTAAATTCTAAAACAACGATCTTTTAAGATTATTTAATAATTAGAGATGTAGTTTTTTTCCTGATCTTCCTGCTGTGGTGTCACCCTATATACATTTAAAAGGCGGCATTCCATTTGAAAATGTTACAATGGCTACTTCACAGTACAAAATGTTCTTTTTCTTGTTTTTTACCCATCATTTGTTCTCGTGTTTGTAACATCAACTCTAACTTCCCTTATTTGCACTGCTTCAAAGAAACTCGTGATGTTAATTATTTTGATAGTGTTAGAGCAACACACAGTCCGAGATCAAGGTGGGAGAAAGGTGTAAAATGTAGCAAGTGTCAAATGTGGTTGCTCTAAGCATAAAATGCACATGCAAGTAAAATAACAATAAGAGTTGTGCGCAACTCGTGTACTAATTTGAGAAATTCCGAGTTAAACGTGTGTGCGTAAATATTGCAATAACATAAAACTATAGCTCTGTTCGTAATACAACTCCTGGACTGGAGGCTTCAGTAGCCACGGATGTGTTTCCCAGAATCAGCAATAGTCTTCTAAAGAATAAACAAAAGGTATACACTGAATGCCCAATGCGCTGGGCTATATTCAGAGTTTACCCATAGTGCGAATATTGTTTACAGAAGTTCATATGGCTTGAAATTACCACATCCTGTCACTTTTGCATAGATTCTCCTGTTCTGCAGGTAAACAACCATTTCAGATTGCTAATGATTAACCAAACAGAAAATGAATGTACAAAAAGTTGTGTGGCTTGTATTTGAATTTCTTCCCTAGGGTTAATATGCATTCCAATTTATGTTAAGCTTTCTCTTTCTCACTTAAAATTTAAATGTGTGTATGTGCATAGAGAGAGAGAGATGGCCGTCTAAAAGTACATTTACAGTGAGGTTCCGATTCTAAAGCATAACCTTAAAAACTATCGAAATTCTGCAGTAATATACTGCTACCCAAAGTGCAACTCACCGCCTCTTCATGCAATGCTCATGAAATCACTGATTACCTCACACATTACATTATTTATGACCTCATAAATAACTTCACTGTATCAGTCCTGTTTATTGTATGATCTAAGAAAGGCAAAATAACCCAGCCTTTTTTTTTTATTGTTGGTACCCCATAGATGAGTTGAGGTAGTAGATGGTACTCTTCAATTTAAGGTTCTTTCAATGAAATGCTAATTTGTTTATGTTTTTATATGTATGTATGCGTATGTATGTATATATGTATGTGTGTACATATATATATATATGTGTATATGTATGTATGTATGGAGCTGGAACTAGAGTTGGGAAAACATACCGCAAATGAGGAAATTAAAGAAATATTGTAGGCTATGGAAAAGAATTTAAGTAAACAAAAAACAGAAGTGGAGAAAAGGAAAGCAAGCAAATTGAACATGGACAGAATAGTCTATGAAAGTGAACGTATCTACACATTTGCTAAACATATGCTATGCATAAAAACAAAGCTGTGATGAATAGATGTGCAAGTTATTGGACATCGGGAACATTGGATAGTTCAGATATGAGCTCAGCAGATGAGGAATCCAACATTTCAAATTTGGATATTTCCAGGGAAATGCGATTAGTACAGATGATCACGCGACAAAGAGGAAGAGGAACCACGTGGGGGCAGGGAAAAAGCAAATCACAACCAGAAGAAGCAGAACACTAAGCAAAATCTAAAAAAGGAAGAGGAAAGAAAAAGCAAAATTAAAAAAGAAACTAATCACAAAGGATCTAGTAATTATTATCTCCTCCAAAATCCTCAGTACCGATCAAATCAAATTGTTAAATAGAGGACTTTTCTTTTGTCCTAAACAATGATGTCAATTTACCTAACCTTTGTCTTAACCTGTACACATTTTGTTGTAACTTGAAATTAAAAAAGCATTTTGAGAATAATCCAATGAATCCGCTGAGGAATAAGGCAACAACCATAGAAACATCTTTAATAAGTCTAAAAGATATAGCAACCTTAAGAAACTTGACACCCATAGAAAAAGGACAAGAAATAACGTCTGATGAGATGGGACAACTACTGGAATCTGACAAACAATTCAGCCTGAGTATGGTTATTGCAACTAAGAAAGGAGGAAACAGTGGTCTAAAAACACAATCAACCTTTTTTCCACAATTACCACCTGGAAACAAAATTGATCTCTTTCATGAGATCATGATAGAGGATATCAATCAACTAATGCACAGCAATTCTCAGAACAAATTTGACAAAAGAGATAAAAAAAGTAATTGAATCTAACTCAAGGAGAATGTAGAGCAATAAAAAAATTAAAAGAAGATTCTAATATCATTATCAGAGTCTCGTACAAAGGCAGCAACATCCTGATTCAGGACCTTATGACTATTTAAAAGCAGCCAATAGACAATTGAAGAATGAAGATTATGAAAAACTTAAAAATAATCCCATGGTAATTATAACCCAAGAATACCATCATAAACTGCAGTAGTGGAAAGACTTGGATCTGATTGATTTTTAAGAATATATGCATCTGAAAGTTGACCATCGCATTATGTATCTGAAAGTTGACCGTCCCATAATTCCAACGATATACTTTCTATCGAAATTACATAAATCGTTAATAAATCCACCTGTTAGTTCAATTGGTTCCCTTTTGGAAAAAAACTCAAAATTTAGTGTCATTTTTTAATGCATTACGTCACCTCTCTACAATCATACTTACGAGACACACTGGATTTCCTCAATAAGATCAAAGAAATCCAATGGAAAAGGAACATATCAATTTTACATGAGAATGGAATATCAGCTGTAAAATATTTTTTAAAAACAAGATCAATCAGTTTTTTGGAACATTCAGAAATGTTAATAGAAATGTTGACATACTGCCTAGCCTACAACATCTTTCTCTTCAATGGAGATTTCTTTCGACAACAACAGGGGACCACAATCGGTACCTCCTTTGTGCCCACCTATGCTAATCTTCTAATGGGATTTTGTGAAAATGAAACTATATGGCAAAAAGATAACAGGAACATCAAGTTCTGGACAAGATTTATTGATTACCTTTTTGTTATTTGGGAAGGAGATCAGAGCGAATTTGAGAACTTCATATACTCAATGAATGAAAACAAATACAATTTACTTTTCACATCTTCCATTAGTAGAGAAAGAGTTATCATCCTTGATGTAGAGGTCTTTGTAAAAAAAAATCCGAGACTCTGTACAAAAATGCATCGGAAGCCGATCTCAAGTAATAGCATTCTCAATGCGACTAGTGGACACCCGAAAAATGTTAAATGGAGTATTCAAATGAAGAAATGCTCAGAGCAAAAGGAACTGCTCAGAATCAGTAGACATGGAATAACAATTGGAAGAAATGAGCAATCGCTTTATTGAAAGAGGTTACCCATGGGAAGTCATAGAGACTGCAAAAAAGAGAGTTAGGCAACGATCAATAGATGAACTTCTTATATCCATACCAAGAAATGATAAAAAAGTAATGAAAATGAAAACATATGTTTGATCATGGATTTCAATAAGGAAAATAAAGAGTTGAGAGATATTCTGTATTAGATGAGACTGTGAAAAAATAGTGACCACCAATCCAAGCATCACATATAGAAAAGTGGCTTACTTGGGATTTTAACACAAAGCCATCTTACTAGAAAGAAACCATCACTGTTCTCTTTGGAAATGTTCCAAATGTTGAGCATGTCAACCCCTGATGGGCTAGTTGGCTCACAGATGACCTCAGGATTGAAGAGGAATATATTCCCCAACCTAAAATGCCCCACAGGGCGTGTTTGCACACATGTCTCCTCAGGCCCCGCCCCCTTCCTTCACTATTGAGTGAAATATTCCTCTAAAATCAGCCGAAGTACGAATTCCGATTTACTCACCTATTATTACGAGAGACATCAGTGCTGCATCTTTCATCCCACTACTAATCCTGAGAAGTAATTGTAACCATACTTACAGTAACTTGAATTTCCTTCCATAGGTTAACATTGACTGGTTTCACTTGAAAAATAGTCTAAGTGTGGAGTTTTTGTACTTTAAAAAATTCCTCAAAAATCAGCTGAACTATGAATTCCGATTTACTCACCTGTTATCAGGAGAGACCTCATTGCTGCATCTTTCAGCCCACTACTGATCCTGAAAAGTAATTGTAACCATACTTACAGTAACTAGAATTTCCTTCTAAAAGGCTAAGATTGACTGGTTTGACTTGAAAATGTTTTTAAGTGTGGAGTTTTGGAACTTTAAAAAATTCCTCAAAAATCAGCCAAACTACAAATTCTGATTTACTCACCTGTTATCAGGAGATCTCAGTGCTGCATCTTTCAGCCCACTATTGATCCTGAAAAGTAATTCTAATCGTAGTTACAGTAACTTGAATTTCCTTTCGTAGGCTAACATTGACATGATTTAAATGGAGATTCTTCTAAGTGTGGAGTTTTGGAACTTAAAGAAATTCCTCAAAAATCAGCAGAACTACGAATTCCGATTTACTCACCTGTTATCAGGAGAGACCTGAGTACTGCATCTTTCAGCCCACTATTGATCCTGAAAAGTAATTCTAATCGTAGTTACAGTAACTTTAATTTCCTTCCATAGGCTAACATTGACTGGTTTCATTTTGAATTTTTTTTGAGTGTGGAGTTTTGGAACGTTAAAAAATTCCTCTAAAATCAGCCAAACTACGAATTCCGATTTACTCACCTGTTATCAGGAGAGACCTCAGTGCTGCATCTTTCAGCCCACAACTGATCCTGAAAAGTAATTCTAATCGTAGTTACAGTAACTTGAATTTCCTTTATTTATAAACCGAACAAAACCAAAAATTAGTGTAATAAAAAAGAAGCAAGTAAAAATGAAAATAAAATAACATGATACTCATCATTATAACGTGTCAGTGATTTATTTGTTACTTTTTACAAGGTCAGTCCATATTATGCTTGCACGCTTAACACCACTACAATATGGCCGCCATGAGTTCGGTCTTAGTCCTTTGTTGATTTTCACACATGGGGAACCACACGAGACTTGTGTTACGTGAACTTTATTTATTGTTGTCAATTCGTTGAACCAACCACCAGTGAACAAGGCGAGTTTATCTCATCTTGAGGATCTATGGCGTCTACATAATCCCTCTGGTAGTGATTTTTCTTTTTTTTCTTCCCCTCATTCTACCTTTTCGCATATCGATTATTTATTGGTACACTCCTCTTTGGTTTCTTCTTCTTCTTCGCCGCTTATTCACCCTATTCTGATTTCTGATCATGTTGCGGTTTCTTTTACGTGTATGGGTGTATTAGTGAGTGAATGACTGTCTAAATAGTATCTTTATGAGTAACTACATATGTTTTAATCTAGCATATGTGAGGATTGATGTATGTTATATGTGATAGTGAGAGATTGGACGAGTTCCTGTATAAATAAGTAAGTATTTCTATAAGTGATTGTTTAAGAGAGTAAGTATGTGCACGTTTCTGTAAAAGTAAGTGTAGTGGTGTGTGTATAGCTGTATATGCAAATAAATGGATGTTGATAGTTTATTTGCATGTGTGAGTATGTGTGTGAGTAACTCTATGGATGAGTGTCGGTGTGTAACAGGATGTATAGATGTATGAGTACATATGATAAGTGAGTACATGTATGAGTAACTATATAAAACTGTTGCTGAGTGAGTGGATGTGTATGTAGATGGTGGAATAACTGAATAGGTTGTTGAAACTGGTATTGGTATCAACATTTTTTTGAAAATTTTAGTTTCTATTATTGAATGTGTGTATCAAAGGTTATATTAGAGTGAAAGGAGGTCTGCCAGTTTTTCACAAGGATGATGTCATCAGTGATGTCATCAGGGTTGTCATTTGAGACGTCATCAGCAGTGCATTGCGGGCGCGCGAGTTATAGTTAATTTCAATGGTTTTGTATGAGTGAAATGTCCAGCTAACTATAACATGTGTGAAACCTATGGTTTTTTCAGTGAATTTCTAAGGTTTTTTAAATGCTAATTTTTAACTATAACGTAGGTGAAACCTATGTTTTTTTCAGTGAATTTCAAAGGTTTTGTAAATGATAATTTTTAAATGTATTAATTGTTATATATATTTTCTTTATAATGATTTACTACATTATTTTAAATTATTTATTTTTAGATATTTTATTAAGTTACATTACATATTTTTTATATAAATTGAAAAATAAATGTTTGAAAAAATATTGAAATTGTAATATTTTTATTTTTATTCATATTTTTTTAATTTATATATATTTTATATAGCAGGCAATGATATCCTATGAAAGGAAATTCAAGTTACTGTAACTAAAGATACTATTTAGACAGTCATTCACTCACTAACACACCCATACACACACTCATCCACCCATACAGTCCTGCACACATGCTGTCTTCAAAAACACATACAAACACTGAGTCAGTTATTCGTCGACCTTTAGATATATATATATATATATATATATATATAAAACATATTTATTTTTCAGAAAGACACACATTCACTGGATGATGTCATCAGTGATGTCATTTGAGATGTCATCAGTGATGTCATGAGTGATGTCACTGACCATGTCATGAGTGATGTAATATGTGATGTCATCAGCAGTGCATTGCAGGCGCGTGAGTTATAGTTAACTATAACGGGGGAATTTCAATGGTTTTGTATGAGTGAAATGTCCAGCTAACTATAACATGTGTGAAACCTGTGGTTTTTTCAGTGAATTTCAAAGGTTTTTTAAATGCTAATTTTTAACTATAACGTGTGTGAAACCTATGTTTTTTTCAGTGAATATATATATATATATATATATAAATATATATATATATATATATATTACCTACTGGCGGTCGCCAGTAGGTAGTTATAGTTAGGACCTAGTTTCCATAGGAAATCCGCAACATTCTATTGGGAATAACTTTTGCACAGGTTGATGAATCTTCGCGAATTTCTCAAAGAAGATGGCCCGCATCGCTCTGCTCCGTCCCTGAAAGGTTTGGGAGGATTTGTCATGAGGGGGCTGAGAAAAAAGGGGTGTCCCAAAACGTGTTTTCCCCATGTTATTTTCCATAGGACGGTTAGACACGGCTACAGCCCGAACCGCTGAACGGAATTACACCAAATTTGGGGAAATGGTAGGGTCTGGTACGCAGATCGCCCTTTTGGTAAAATGGTGTAAATCCCTCCAGTAGTTCCTGAGAAAATCAAATGTGAAAAAATGTATATATCTGGGCGGAGCCTAACCACACATCTCATCATGAGATCTGATTGGCTGTCAGCACTTCATCCAAGAAGTGTTGGCAGCCATCTTGGGACCAATATACATGATAGCACCTCAATAAAAAGCATTGCAGTTAATAGAAGGTTTTAGGACTTTAGTTACATTATAAATCATTTGTTGATGGTACCATGCTCATTTTAGGAATTGTGGTGTGTTCTAAGGTGATTTTACCATGTGAAAAAGCCTTCTGCTGGGATATCATGAATCATGTTTGAAAGAAAACTATTATCTCATGCTTTTCCCACAGTGGTTTGGAAGGGGATCTATAGGCTAAACTGAAAGCATATTTTCTGTAAATTCACATTATCTTTCTCAGTCATGTGAGAGTGAAGTCTGACATTCTCAGTAAAACATGTACATCCAACAAGGGCAGAGACTGTCAGTTGATTCCTTTGTGTTCTACTGCAGCTTCCCAGAGTGTTCTAAAGAACAACTAGAGCTCTAACAGTCCTACGTATTACAAAGGTATGGCACACCTGAAGCCATCTTGATTGGAATAAAGTGGTAACTCTTAAAACATTTTATTTAAAAAGGAACAAAATGAGGGGGTATATTTTGCCATAGAAATGATGATTAGTGCTTCAGAAAGAAAAATTAGGGCACATTTTGAGTGACTTCTCAAATCCTCTTCTATTTCATTAAAAAATTCTGACATGCAGACTGAAACATGCACTTTCAATACCAGCATCAGACTTCCCTGGTGAGCAGTAGCTTCACTACAGTGATCTAATAAGCAACTAGCGTGCTAACATTCTGAATTTATGGCAAATGTGTGTCACATCTGAATGCCTTCTTGATGGAATCAAATTAGAAAACTGAACGTATTTCCTACTGAGGAGAAATGAGGAAATTAGGAAACTTCATAACAAATAAGTCTCCCAAGATGGCCACCAGAGACAAAAGAGACCAAATGTAGCACAAATATCCCCCAGATGTAGCCCAAGTATAGCCCAATGACAGAATGTCCCAGAGTGTTCTAAAGAACAACTAGAGCGCTAACAGTCTTACTTATGACAAAAGTATGGCACACCTGAAGTCATCTTGATTGGAATAAAGTGGTAACACTTAAAACATTTAATATGCAAAGGAACAAAATGAGGGGGTTAATTTTGCCATAGAAATTATGATTAGTGCTGAAGAAAGAAAAATTAGGGCACATTTTGACTTCTCAAATCCTCTTCTATTTCATTAAAAAAATTCTGACATGCAGACTGAAACATGCACTTTGAATACCAGCAGCAGACTCCCTGGTGAGCAGGAGCTTTACTACAGTGATCTAATGAGCAACTAGAGTGCTAACATTCAGAATTTATGGCAAATGTGTGACACATCTGAATGTCTTCCTGATGGAACCAAAGTAAACAAGCATTGAAAATGCAATAGATCTCGCCCTTGTTTAAGTTAAAGCCATTCTGTTTGTAATGAGGTGGCCTTTTAGCTTTGCTTTTATTAGTGTTTTTAAAACTTTCATGTAAATAACATGCATATGTATGCATATATGTATATGTATGCATGCATTTATATTTGTATTTATATAGATTTGCAGATTATATATGTTTATATATGTATGTATATATATATACACATACATATATATAAATGCATATGCATATATATGTGTATATGTGTGCGTGTAGAGAGAGGTAGAGAGGTAGAGGTGTAGAGGTAGAGAGGTAGAGACTAGTAGAGAGAGAAGTAGAGAGAGGTAGAGAGTACAGAGTGAGTAATAGAGAGTAGTAGAGAGCAGTAGAGAGAGTAGCAGAGAGTGCGCAGTAGAGAGTAGTAGAGTGAATAGTAGAGTGAGTAGTAGAGAGTAGTAGTGAGTGAGTAGTAGAGAGTGAGTAGTAGAGAGTAGTAGAGAGTAAGTAGTAGAGTGAGTAGTAGAGAGCAGTAGAGAGTGAGTAGTAGAGAGTAGTAAAGAGTGAGTAGTAGAGAGTAGGAGAGAGTGAGTAGTAGAGATTGAGTAGTAGAGAGTGAGTAGTAGAGAGTGAGTAGTAGAGAGAGTAGTAGAGAGTAGTAGAGAGAGAGTAGTAGAGAGTGAATATTAGAGAGTAGTAGAGAGTGAGTAGTAGAGAGAGAGTAGTAGAGAGAGAGTAGTAGAGAGTGAGTAGTAGAGAGTAGTAGAGAGTGAGAGTAAGTAGTAGAGAGTAGTAGAGAGTGAGTAGTAAAGCGTGAGTAATAGAGAGAGAGTAGTAGAGAGTGAGTAGTAGAGAGTAGTAGAGAGTGAGTATTAGAGAGTAGTAGATAGTGAGTAGTAGGGAGTGAGTAGTAGAGAGAGAGTAGTAGAGAGTAGTAGAGTAGTAGAGAATGAGAAGTAGAGAGTGAGTATTAGAAAGTAGTGGAGTAGTAGAAAGTGGGTAGTAGAGAGTAGTGGAGAATATTCCAAAGTTTGGCACACTACTTGCACAAGTCCAATCAAATCATATCACTTAGAGTCCTCATTGAAGCGCTGAATCTTGGTGTATATTCAAATGCTTTTATTTTCCTTAAGTTTATGTACCACAGCCAGCCGACGCGTTTCGTTCTGTACAACAGAACTTCTTCAGGGCGTTCTTATTTCCTTCAAGTTATGTCGGTATCCTGTTGTCATATAACTAGATATTTCTTCCAAATGTTAAACGAGTCGTAAGTACATTCTTATTCAAAGTGACTAGGTATCAATTTTACCCACACAATTCGGGCAGACTTGAGTAATTTATAGCATCCTCAAAGTCAGTCTTTCAAAAATTCCAAAGTATAGGACATGATAATCCAAATCCAAATGTTTCTCAAGAAAAGTTATTTATTCAGCGTTTGGGCAGATATGACCCACGGACATGGTTTCTGACTTTTCTTGAGAAACATTTGGATTTGGATTATCATGTCCTATACTTTGGAATTTTTGAAAGACTGACTTTGAGGATGCTATAAATTACTCAAGTCCATGGATGCTGCTGGGAACGCCCCCAGCAACACCCATTGCACGCCCCTTTAACGCCGGACAAAAAGTGACGTTCCGGAGGCGCAAGGGTCTCGTAAATAAGGCCCCATATGGTTTCACACTCGTTATAGTTAGGAATTAGCATTTAAAAACCTTTGAAATTCACTGAAAAACCCATAGGTTTCACACCAGTTATAGTTAGCTGGACATTTTACTCATACAAAACCATTGAAATTCCCCCGTTATAGTTAGTTGTACTCACTATAACTCGCGCACCTGCAATCCACTGCTGATGATGTCACATATTGCATCATTCATGACATGGTCAGTGACATCACTGATGACTTCACTGATGACATCTCAAATGAAATCACTGATGACATCACTGATAACATCATCCAGTGAATGTGGTTTGCTTTGATATTTAAATATGTATTTTAAATACACTACTTTGCATTGAAGAATGAGTGGATATATAAATATAAATGTGTGAATGATGGATTTAGTAACAGTATCCTTGATTGTTTCCTTGACTAATTTGTAGAGTCTCACTATATATAATATGTAGTTATTTAACTGTGTTAAAGTCTTTATTGAATTGACTTAATTGTTATATTAAAGACTATATTCGTTATTGGTTTCTTAACTGAGTATTTGTATGGGTAAATTAATGTCTATGTGGTTTGGTGGGGGGTATGTAATTGCCTAAAAATATGTGAATAGTTCATTCAGTAGGTAAATGAGGTTAAGACTACATGTTATAACACTTGTTTCAGTGAGTGTATATGTTTATGGGTGTGGTGGTGATTAAATATGTCTCTCAATAGTATATCTCCATTCAATTTGCATAAAAAAGCAGTGTATGTTACAGTTATATCTAATTAAGTGAGCCTAAGACTTAGTGATTGTATGAGTCACTGTATGGAGCACTGAATATTTCTAATAGTCATTTTATAACACACTAAGTGTATAGATGAATAGATGAAGTGGTGTTTGTAGAAGTGTGTAGGTGAGTAAATGTACGTATGATCCATTGTTTGCATAAGTCAATAAGATGTCTTTATAAGTGAATACAATGTGTACTGGTGTGTAATGTTGAAATAGGCGTATAAGTATATTTATTAGTGTTCTGTTAATTATTCACTGCATATAACACTGAATCTATAGGTAACTGATTGGATGTGCGTATAGATCTATTATTCACTGGGTGGATGTTTTGAAAATACTATTGATGTGTCAATGGTTTGAAATAGGGCACTTTCTATTTTACAGTGAGTGAAAAATATTATACTAGTGTGTGATGAGGTGTATTTCATTGTCGCATGGATGATGTCATCAGTGATGTCATTTAAGATGTCATCAGTGATGTCACTGACCATGTCATGAATCTATACTACTATTATAAAGGAAGAACTTTGAACCTTTGAGGCGGGTAAACTCAGGAACCACAGCGCCAATCCACACACCCGATACATCGTTGTAATCGTCAGGGTGTGCAGATGGACATAGGCTATATAAACTTAATAAATATACGTTATTTAAAAAATGTCCCGAAAAAAAGTAGTCCCTTGGAAGAAGCGCCGGCCGCGACGTGCGTGCCCGACGTGAGGAGCGCGGGGAGGAGCGGGCTCCAGGAGTGCGAGGAGGAACGGCGGACATGGCTCGGGGAGGAGCGGTGAGGAGCGACAGACAGGCGGTGAGGACCGGCGGACAGGCGGGGAGGAGCAGTGAGCGGCAGATGAGGTAGGTTATTTATTTATTTAATTAGGAGCGGTGAGCGGTGGAAAAACTGAAGCAAAAATGAAAATTGTGAGCAAGAGGAAGCAAACAGAGCATTACAAAAGTGAGCCAAATGGTGCATTACTGGAGGAAAAAGTTACGTGTGCAGGTTACAAAAACGTACATCGTGAGCAAGAGGAAGCAAACGGAGAATTACAAAAGTGAGCCAAACGGTGCATTACAGGAGGAAAAAGTTACGTGTGCAGGTTACAAAAGCATAGAAAGTAAACATAGAGGTATAGGAAGAAAAAGTGACGTGTGCCGGTAGCAAAGGGAAGCAAACGGAGCATTTTTAAAAGTGAGCCAAACAGTGCATTACAGGAGGAAAAAGTTACGTGTGCAGGTTGCAAAAGCGTACAAAGTAAACATAGAGATATAATACTGCACTATATGGATGAAGGCTCCGGGGGACCCACGGACAACGTCGGGGCGGCCGGGGCCCCTGAAGCCTAATTTCTCCCGGACAACGTCAGGACGGGCTACTACAAAAGCGTACAAAGTAAACATAGAGGTATAATACTGCAAGATATGGAGGAAGGCTCCGGGGGACCCACGGACAACGTCGGGGCGGGCGGGGGCCCTGAAGATTAATTGCTCCCGGACAACGTAGGGACGGGATGCTAGTGATGTAATATGTTTTATGAAAAGAGAAATGCTGGCCCTGCGGTTTTTGATGGCTATTTTAATTTAAGCAACAAACCAAATCTTTGTTATGATTTGTATGGTCAAATTTATTTAAACCATTTACTTTTTATATAAATCTCATTAATTTAAAGCATTAGTTGCATGAGAAAAACACTACGTGCATACAATTTGTACAAAAAACATTTAGCTCAAAAACATTTGACAAAGAATATTTGACAAAAAAACATGTGACAAAATGACATCCAATCATTTAGTGTACATAAATATACGAATACGGTAATACGAGAAGCATCAATCGTTATGTGGAATTTAGCAAAAACTTAATTAGAAGAATGAAGCTATTTGCAGTAAGGAAAAGGAAACAAAATGAATTGTAACATACAAATTTTTCAATTGTCTGATAAATAAGCTTAAATCCTTTCTGCTATTGCCAAATCCTTTCTGCTATTGCCAGAAAGGATTTGGCAATAGCAGAAAGGATTTAAGCTTATTTATCAGACAATTGAAAAATTTGTATTTGTTACAATTCATTGTGTTTCCTTTTCCTTACTGCAAATAGCTTCATTCTTCTAATTAAGTTTTTGCTAAATACCACATAACGATTGATGCTTCTCGTATTACCGTATTCGTATATTTATGTACACTAAATGATTGGATGTCACTTTGTCACATTTTTTTTGTCAAATATTCTTTGTCAAATGTTTTTGAGCTAAATGTTTTTGTACAAATTGTATGCACGTAGTGTTTTTCTCATGCAACTAATGCTTTAAATTAATGAGATTTATATAAAAAGTAAATGGTTTAAATAAATTTGACCATACAAATCATAACAAAGATTTGGTTTGTTGCTTAAATTAAAATAGCCATCAAAAACCGCAGGGCCAGCATTTCTCTTTTCATAAATTATTCTATGGTCCAGCTGACCCTGTGTCCCGGGACCTAACTCCTCATGTGATGTAATATGTGACATCATCAGCAGTGGATTGCGGGCGCGCGAGTTATAGTGAGTACAACTAACTATAACGGGTGAATTTCAATGGTTTTGTATGAGTAAAATGTCCAGCTAACTATAAATGGTGTGAAACCTATGTTTTTTTCAGTGAATATATATACATATATATATATATATATGTGTGTGTGTGTGTCTTATGAATACTGGTAAACTTTTGAGGTTTTTTATAAAGCTAAATTCAATATTGATCAAATATACTGGCCTGTGGCCAGCCCGTGCACCACCGTGCCTTCGGCCAGGCACAGTGGTGTTTGAGTGCAGAGCCTAGCTTACACCAAGGTCCAGCACTTTGTTAATTGGCAACAGTCTCTATTTACCTAGCTACCAGTACCTTAAAATACACTTAAATCTACAGACATGTTGGCCTTTTTAGCAAAACCTATTTTTTAAGTTTTATAAACCCAGTATTCTTAAATGTATATTAAATACACATCTGTTTTGTTTACTTAAGGAAGACATAGTATAACCGTATGCACCAATGTTTCAGTTGCATTTTTAGTAGTCTTTTTCCTATTCAAAGTAAAGTATTTTCAGTTTAAACTTACAAAATAAACATACCATGAAAGTACTGGAAGGCTAACTGACATTTAATAGGTATGGTCATTGAAATTTTGCCTTTGGTGCGTTGTGTGCAGGTCGGGTCCTGCGGCCATTCTAAGTACACATGGTCAAAGATAGTGCAGAGTGAGGGTCGGTCACGTGGGAGATTTTATACTAAGAAACATGTAATTCTCTCAAGATTTTTGGGTAGCAGGCATGCAATGTGAAATTAGTCCCAATAGTGAAAATCAGGACTTTAACAATGCTTTTCATGCTGAAATCCCAGTTGTCCAATAGGTTGGCATGTATAAAACCACCGCATACACACCCACATGCATCAAAGTCAATTGCATTTGCAAATGGTGCGAATCGCAATTTTCGGCCGTTTGCGAATGCAATTGACTAATTTTGAATGCATCATACATTTCACAATTTTAGGAATCGCAACCATGTTGCGATTTCTAAAATTGCGATTGTATTTAAGAAATCGCAATTTCAGATTTCTTAAATGCAATGCATGCACCTTTTTTAATTGTGAATTCTCAATTTGGAAGTGGTAAAATAGCATGAAGTTGACCTTCATGCTAATTTACCGAAAACGTTCAAATATGCAAAATTGCATTTTTGAAAGTATTAATTTACACACACACATGCCCTTGGGGTATGTGTGTGTGTAAATTGCATTTGAAGTTACATTTCAGGGGTGCAGGGAGGGGTTCTTTGGACCTCCCCTGCACCCTTGAAATTGCATTCACATTTTGCGAATCGCAATTTGAAATTTGCAAAATGTGAATGCCTTCCCATTCATTCCTATAGGCCTTTTGGTCCATAGGAATCAATGGGAAGGGTTTTCCTTAATTGCGATTCGCAAATTGTGAATCGCAATTAAGGAAAAATACTGAATCGCAAATAAAAATGCGAATGATTCATGCATTGCAGTTTGCGATTTCTAAATTGCGATTCCCTAATTTTCGCAATTTAGGAATCGCAAACGGGTGCATTGATGCATGTGGCCGTAAGTGTGTTAAATAACTGAATTTGCGCCACCAAAAAATTATGTGTATTTTCACCTATGTTCTACAAATTGCACAGAGGGCCTTGCTGGCAAAAGAGAGCCCATGCCATATATATTGAGTTTCACAGTTGCCTTGAGATTTTTCTGCTTAAGCCAAATTTATATCTAAATCCATCTGTAAATCTGTAAATCGTGCAGACAACATTGCAAACAAAAAAATGACATGCAGCCTAATTTCAGCGATCTACCCAAGATTATAATAGTGTAATAAGAATTACACTCAACCCTAGGCATACCTTTAAATATACTGGTAATATAATACCCTTCATAAGAGTATAACTTGATAGAATAACGATTGGCAATTTTTGCCTTAGGATAACTTCGATATCCATTTGAACAAGAGGGTTAGGTGAAACAGCATCTTGATAAGGCACAACAGTCACGTGTACGTCAATTCACCTTATAGGTAAACTGACTGTGACTGCAGAAAGTCCTCTAAACAAGTTATTTTTTCGCATTTTTTATTTACAGTGGAATTTCCGGACATTAAAATCTACAAATCCTTGTTATTTAAATCTGGGTTTGCACATTGGCTTATTACAAATAGTCAGAAGCACGACAGTTAAGACTGGCACCTTGATAAGGTTTAAACAAAACACTTTGCCCTGACATAACTCCCATTCATGCGATGCACAGGATAATGCAGCTAAGTAGAATAGAATAGTATGGATTCAGTCAGCAGGTGGAAAACACAGGGAAAATGACGAATTCTGTGGTTGTCGAGTCGGAGTTTGGCCACAGATTTACCGATTCCCTAATACTTAATTTCTCAGGGGACCCAAGTGGGAGTAGTTAATGGGTTGATTAGCAAGGCAGCCTTAAAAAAGCCCAGTCGAATTTATCAGAAAAGGAGCCGAGGACTTTGTAACATAAGGTAAAAGGTCTGGTAATTAACAGTGCAAAAATAGCCCAACTCATTAAGCTGCACAGAATTGAGCGACTCAACCTACATTACAGGAACCTGGAAAATCAAATTGATGTGACTATTCAGAGCAGCTTTAGCATTTAACATGAGGAATCTAGGACTATTAAGAATTGTATTGGTGCTTTCTCTCCATTGGTTTGTTGCTACCTCTCCAGCACAATACTGAATATTTGTTCAAAACGACACTCACTCCCTTAGTTTGTTTTCAATGTAACCTAAGTAGCTATGCAGGACAACGTGACCCCATCATAAGTGAATTCTTGGGAAACAAAATATATATAATGCTGTACGTTCCTAAATAACGAATAAGACAATGAATAAAACCTTTCTCTTCTGAGTCTTAAATTGCAAAATCTCAAATGGGTCTTTGTCTAAATCAAAGTAAAATACTGTAGCCCTCTCACTCATTTTGAATTGTAGATCAGGTTGCTGGCAACAAATTTCATATTTCTTTGTGTTGAACGGCTGGCTCAATGACAAGTTGATTATCTTTCTGAATTATTTTAGATCGCATTTCCAACATAATACAATGTGAAGGAAAGCTGCCTGTTCACTGTAGAACTTACGCCTTTCATTAAGGTTCCAACAGTATGAACACTGCTCAGCCTATGCCTAAATATCATAATGGTGTATGAGTTGCTTTTGAGGGTGTATCACGGCAAAATATTGGGCCTCTTTTCATAGGGTTATTGCTTTCAAGGATTCCATCTTGGTAATATATAGTTAGTAATATAATAATTAGTATGGCTGCTGTTTCAGCACTTTGCCTGGCACCTGCACCACTTTGGGTCTTTCTGCAGAGGATGCCTCAAACAGGATCGCTATTGACAGGGTCCAGCATTACTGCTGTGGCAGGGATACGCCACTGCAACCACTTCGCAGCCACTCAATGTCCCACAACCCCCTGTGCCCAATCATCATCATCTGACTTGCAGCGTCGAATTTAAGGTACCTGTCAGTCAGTCCCGCGGTGTGGGAGGTGTGCGGGCCACGCGCCCACACAGAGCCCATCAGCACTTGGAGGGGACAAGGCGGGGACGGGTAAATTTTTTGACTGCTCCTCAGCGGAAGTAAGACCTAGCCTCTAATTAATTATTCACGTGGACACATTTTGGCTGTTGGCCTGTTTTGTGGACCTGGTGGTTCTCGTGCTTGTGGCGAGGTTGGGCTGTTGGACACTGGAATTTGAGTAATTCATTTGATTGCTCACATCCCTGCGAAGTTTTCAGTGGTGTGGGCAGACAAGACTCTACTTTACTCTGGTGTTATCTTGCTATGCCAATGGGGAAGCGTTAAGCACCCAAGTCTCTCCAAGGCAAAATATCCCAAAATTATAAGTCAGCTCCAAATTCCGCAACTTGTGAATCATCGTTTAACACAACATTAAAGGATATAGGGGGCATATTACCAAGGGCCCTTATCGCCGCTTTAGCGGGACTTTTTTCCGCTACAGTGGCGATAATTTGATCGCCCTATTACCAAGCTATTGCTAACACCAGTTAGCGACAGCTAATAGGCGATAGCGGGCATTTAGGGGCCCACTTTGCATGTCCATTCAATTTGCATAAAAAAGCATTCTTAATGGTCTTTGTCGACCTTAAATCGGCATTCGACTTTGTACCTCGAGAGAAATTGTGGGCAGTTTCTGAAAATAGTGGGATCCCACCTCATCTTTTGGACATTCTGATCCATCTACATCAGGATATATATGCCTGTGTTAGATGGGGCAAGGGAAGGGGACTTTCTTTTTTTTTTTTTTAAATATATTTATTTGTTTTTGTCATAATACCCTAATACATAGATAAACGTATTTACATTATGCACTCATTGCCCCCCCCCCCTTGGTCAGGCAGAATTTACAAAGCAAGAGAAAAAAAAAGAAGGAATGACATAAAAATTATTTCATACAGAATCCCATTATACCGTGACCTAATTCATCCATTGAGTCGATATTCCAACCATTTCTAGATTACAAAACGACAAATGTCACATAACATAGATTTTTGCATTTCATAGATTGGTACCTTGAAGTTGACACCATTCCAAAAGCGGGGCCCATATTTTCAACCCTCGGTTACGTTTCATTCTACCCTTCCCTTTATAGATTGCAATTTCAAGTCTATAGGTGGCTAATAACCTTGCAAGCCATTGTTGAAATGATGGTGCTAGCTCATCTAGCCATGCGGATGCAATACAGATCCTTAGGACAGCCATCGTAATAAACAAAAATTCATCCTCTTCCTCTCTCAGATTGGGATCTGTGGCTCCTAAAAGGATCATTTCCTCTGTCAGCTTAATAGGTTTTTTTAACACACAGGAAACAAAGTTCTCAATCTCTTTTTTCAATTGCATTAGACCGTCACAGGTGGCGAATATATGTACACAGTCCGCATTGAAGATCTGGCATCTAGGGCAGTATGTTCCTTTACCCGAACCCCACTTTGCAATTTTATCAGGGGTATAATATAGCATGTAACAAGTTTTGTAAAATTGCGCCTGCAATTTAGTAGACATAAGGCATGCTTGAGACATGTCATAGGTTCTGGTAAAGTCTTCAGGGGATATACCAATTTTATCATGCCACTTTAGGTCAATTTTTCCTAAATCATCAGGGAAGATAGTGTTTAAAAGAGTATAAATGTCACTAATAGAATTTTGCTTTACAGAGGACAGTTTCTCGGGAGTCAAGATGGCGGGCTGACTCCGCCGAGTGAAGGTTGCTGCATGGAGCTGCTCTGCCCGAGAACCACCTAATGTAGCGATACGGACAAGCACTCTCCCTTATACCTAACCGGTAATTCAGAAAAGTCAGCCAAGTCGAGCAGTAAGTTCTAGCAGTGAGCTCCAACGAATAAATCCATAACCGCATTTACGGCAGCAAACGATAAGTTGCAGTTTGAGATTGCTGGCACCATCTCTTTGGATCCCGCTTGCCGGAATCCTAAACGGCCTCAATGATACGGGCTCTGCTTCAATTCTGCAGCGGGAATCTGCCTCGCTTTTGGATCTACGCGGCGGTTCGCCCTGCTTGCACGCCAGTAGGGAAAGCCAGCTGGGCGTGTTCACCGCAGCTGGCTGCTCACCTGAATCCGCACCCAATCTCAATCTCATCGAGAACACAGAGAGCGCTGCGGAGATCAGAGACGGAGTTAACGGAAAAGTCGATGTCTGCGCGGCAGACGAGGACCACACGGAGCCGGAAGACCGCCCTGGCAGAGAGACAACCAAACGCAGGTACGATGGCGGCAGCGATTGCTGGGGTGGCGGCAGCCGGGGCATCGGGTAATAACAAGGAACCCCAACTTTCACAAGGCATTAGCTGTAATGGTAACAGCGGGAGAATGAAAGAGAGAAGCACTAAACCGGATGATTTAACCGATGAAAATATACGTTGTGAGGGGGAAAATGCTCCTTCTATTAAGGGGAGTGGCTGCACTGAGCCTAAACTTGGCTTAGCCCGATTGATTGAGCCCAAAATCAAAAAGAAATTGAATAATAAGGATGAAGATGCGGCCATTTTTTCTGTTAAAAGCTCCGCAATGGCAGAGAAATCTAGCGGGAAAACTGATAAATCTGGGACTAAGCTTAAGAATTGCGGGATTCAAAGTATGGATAAGATACCCAGTGTAAACACTGATCCACGCTCAGATCCTGTGAACCTAGCTCTGGATACTCAGTTAGTGAGTAGAGAAGGCATACCCAGCGATGGCAATATGGCCACGCGGATCACAGATGAAAAAGAGGGATCGCAAAATATGGCTCAAAATCAAAATAAACAGGCGGATGAGACTACCAATATTAATTCCAACCCCCGATCAAAGACTGATCAAAACGGAATATGGGAGCAGAAAAGCGGAGATGGTTTACCTTATGAATCTATGGCTGTAACTGATGAAGACTCTAATTTAGAGTATGAGGAATTGACAGATGAGGAGGGAGTTGAGGAAGCGCATAAAATTCTAATTAACAAGAAAACTGTTTCGAGGAAAATTAAGATGAAAGTTAAAACTAAACAAAAAAATCTTTTACTAAAGACAGTTAATAAGGAACCTCTAGGAAATAAAAAAAGCCGATTAATTGATGATAGCCCTCTGAGAAGATGGATGGAGGCCAAAGGAGGTGTTAAGAGCATGGCTCTGAGATTATCAGGCGTTAGCCTCGAAGAAGGGCACAGTACGCATGGGGCTAACCTAACTAATCTTATAGACTCCTCTGGTGACTCCACTGGTGACTCCAATCTAGATGTGGTACCTATAAATCAAGAGACATCTCAGTACGAGGCATTGACCGATATAGAGTCGGCGAAAGGGGTTTCCCTAATAAACATAATTACCTCTCCCACTCACATTCTCAACACCTCTTCTAACCCTGCTACATACAATAAAGAGTCAAATGAATCTGAAGATCAGGGTCTTGAAAACATTGTCCTCAACTCTGATCAACCCAAAGAAAGCACCGAATCCATAATACCAAGTTTGAGAAAAACCCAGATACTGCTAACTGGAATCCCTGCTGAAAATATAGGCGAGAATCCTGAACAAGAATTTATAGAGCTGAGGTCTGACGACTCAATTACTAAAAGTCAAGAAACTTCAACAGGTCCTAGGTCGCTATCTGGACTAAGACTTCCACAAAGGGTCTCACATGACTCCTCTAATTCCCTTAATTCCTCTAATTCCTCAGACCCAACAAAGATATCTATGGAATCAATTATGCAGACTCTCCTAGAGCAAAGAGCGGAGATTCAACAACAATATCTGCAACTAAGAGAAGACAATACTAAGATACAAGAAACTATGAGAGACATCTGTCAAGGCCTGGGAGGAGTGACTAAGGAGATAGAAGACATAAAACAACGCATTGCTGAAGTGGAAGGAGACGCAATTAAGACTTCAGTAACAGTCAAACAGAATACATCAAGAGTCTCTAAGCTAGAGGATAAAGTGGAGGACTTGGAAAATCGTGCACGAAGACAAAACCTCAGATTATTTGGTATACCAGAAGGAATGGAGGGGTCCAACCCGAGGGCATTTATGGTGAAACTTCTTCAGAGAGCCTTCGCGGATCTTGCTGATTGGGACTGGGATTCTCAGCTACAGAGAGTACACAGATTGCCATTGATTCAGAGAAACACAAGCAGTAAATTTCCTCGACCATTCTTGATTTATTTCGGCAACTTTCTGTTGCGGCAAGCTGTATCGCTGAAAGCTAGGCCTAATAATCCTGTGACTGTGGACAACTTAACTTTTTTTGTGAAATCTGACCTAAGTAAAGGCACAATGGACAAACGTTGGGAGCTCAGGAAGATGATAGATGCTTTCAAAAATTTGGGATGTATGGCCTATCTTCAAGAGCCTGCTCGCCTTAAGGTCATACGGAACGGACATGTGGTTTTCTTTACCGACTTTGAAGCCGCAGAACAAGCTTTGGAAAAATTCTCTAGGGAAAATGAAAGGGAAAAACAAAATGAAAAAGAGAAAGAATAAGAAAATTAATGTGATGAAAAAATTGGAGTATACTAATTGCAATATTTAGCCTTTGGCTTTTCTGAGTTCTTTATTTTGAATCCCATCTTTTATGCATGATATGTATTAGTTCTTTGACACTAATGGGTTTTTTTTTCAGATGGGTTCAAAATGGTTCTATACTTTAGGTATGAGTTAACAATGAGCAACTTAGGATGTGGCATGAGCAGATTTTCATGTTAGCACCCTCACTCTGCTGCCACCTCAGCGGCAGCTTAAGATAGAGGGGCGCTCCCCCCTAAGGGACGGGAGGCTGCAAGGGCGAGGCTGGGGCCCTTGCAGGGGAGGGTACGACCCTTTCGGTCGGGGGTGGGGAATAAATGTGGGGAAAAAATGGATTGCAGGATTCGACTATTTTTTAAAATTTAGTGGAAAAAATCTAATCAATATGAAAAGGGCAAAGATAGTGGAGAGAAATATGTACTGGAACACCAACATGATACCAAAATGTCTAAACTAAGAATTCTAAGTTGGAATGTAGATGGCCTAAATAGTAAAAACAAAAGGAATTTAGTACAAGAAGAGATTAAAATGTATAATCCGAATATAGTTTTGCTCTCAGAGACACATGTAAAATACCAAGATCGCAAGTTACTTTCACAATTGAATTATGATTTGGTCGTATGTTCTACCTTAAATGAGACCATTAGGGGGGTAGCTATTTTAAAACAAAGAGGTGCTCGACTAGAAACTATGGAAACCGCTTCAGATGCACGGGGTAGGTGGGCAATTGCGCAGATACAGTGTGATAATGTAAAAATGGTACTATGTGTAGTATATGGACCAAATATTGATGATCCCAAAGTTTTCGAAGAGTTAAGCTTAGAGCTATTGGAATGGGAGGGAGAAACCATCATAGCAGGGGATTTTAATTGCACTATGGATTATAAAGTAGACTCCACTGGGCAAAGTACACATAAAAGAATGCATAAAGTTAGAGCAGCAATCTTAGAATTAGTAAGATTGAACAATGTCAGAGATGTATGGCGATCAAAATACCCTTTGCTGGCAGGCTTTACCTATTATTCTATACCACATAGATCTTGCTCAAGAATAGATTTGATCTGGGCCTCTGAACTAATTATAGACAATTGTGTGATTGATATCTGCCCTAAAGTCACTTCTGACCACAACCCCTTGCTATTAGAAGTTACACTTAAAGATAAAAAAAAAGAACCACGAAAATTTACTTTCCCTAGACATTTACTCGCAGATATAAGATTTACTACCCTACTCAAACATCATATACAAGAGTTTATTTCAATCAATATCAACTCGGCTAATTTAAATATGGTGTGGGATGCATGTAAATGCAGCATTAGAGGATTTGCCCAACAATATATACTTAGGCAAAATATCGAGAGTCGTAAAAATAACAAACAAATAATTTCCAATATACGGAATATGGAAATATGCCTTGAGGCATCATGTCATTCTAAAAACAATATTGATGGGATTAGGCTAAAGTTGGCGGAACTACAAGCAGGACTAAAAAAAGCTTTGAGAGAAAGATACATTACCAAATTACAAAAGTATAAATTCGATCAATATGAAGGCGGCGATCGTATTGGGAAATTATTAGCCTTCAAAACAGCGGATAGGAAAGCTAAAACAAAAATTAAAGAAATAGTTGGATTAGATTCAAACTCTTACGTTCGAACTGATGAAATATTGAATCAGTTTGCTAAATTCTACCAACAACTCTATACACCGGAGGCTTCACCAACTAAAGCAGATATAATACAATATCTAGACAAATACTTAACTCCACCTCGGGTGTTAAATATAGAAATACTTCAACAACTCAATTCAGAAGTAACATTGGATGAAATAAAACGAGCAATAGATAACCTACCCTTAGGGAAGGCGGTTGGAGAAGACTGTCTACCTGTGGAACTCTATAAACTCTGCGCCCAAGAATTATTGCCCTTATTAGAGAAAGTGATAAACTCAATTAGCGTTTCCAAACATGCACCCCCATCATGGAAAATAGCGAAAATTATTTTTTTTTTGAAAAAGGGGAAACCGGAAAAAGAATGCGGCTCATACCGGCCGATTTCTTTACTTAACTCTGATGTTAAAATCTTTGCTAAAATCCTTGCAAATCAGTTAGCCCCCACCATGCCATATATTGTTAATCTCCAACAGCACGGTTTTGTAATAGGCAGGGACACTACCACGCATGTAAATACATCAATAACAGCCTTTGATGTCGCTGAAGCTACTCACACCCCGCTCGGTATGATTATGTTAGATGCGGAAAAGGCATTTGACCGAGTGGGGTGGGAATATCTGTGGGAAGTATTAAAGAAATTGGGACTCTCTGGGTCTTATTTAGATTGGGTAAGGTCTCTCTATGACGAACCTCTGGCTTTGATAAGCTACGGAGATAAAACCTCAGCTAATTTTAAGATAGCAAGAGGCACAAGACAAGGTTGCCCCCTTTCCCCATTAATTTTTGCTCTTTCTTTAGAACCTTTTTTAAATGCACTAAATGAACAAACTAATATTATTCCAGTGAATCATGGGGGCTTAGCTCTTAAATTAACCGCTTTTGCTGATGACATAGCAATATATACAACCGATATTAATAAAGCTATGCCAGAAATCATCAATGAAGCACAAAAATATGGTATAATCTCGGGTTATAAATTGAATGTGAGTAAAACCCAAATTATAGTTAACTATACTCCGGATATTCACATTTACGACACTTGTAGAGAAGCCGTCTATCTAGGTATTAAATTAGCTGCCAAAGTGGGGAAAATCTTGGAAACGAACTACGAGACATTTTTAAAAGAAACTACTATAACGCTTAAAAAGTGGCATAAAATCCCTCTTAGTTTATTAGGCCGACTGAATTTGATTAAAATGAAAATATTACCCAAATTACTTTATTTGTTCAGGGCCATACCATTACAACCGAACCAACTCTTTTTCAAGAGGCTAGACGGTATATGTAGTAACTTTATCTGGGGGTATAAAAAGGCACGCAGGGCTATTAAATTCTTGACATTGCCAATATCTAAAGGGGGACTTGCTTTTCCGGATTTTAATCTATACTTTTTGGCTACCTTTTTTTTTCGAATAAGGAGCTTACTAAAAAATGAGCCTTCCCTATTTTTCCATCAGTATATGCTGGGCGCTGAATCTAATCAATTCTTGCTTCGTACACACGACCCAAACTATTTCAAGCGGGTCAAATTTAAGACTGCAAAACATGTTATCAAAATTTGGAATAAAACCTTGCATATTAGTAAGAGTTCATTTTATAATGCCGAACTCAGATTATGGAACAATCCAGGTCTCCCGGGTATTTTCTCGGGTGGGACAGGGAATCGATGGATTAGTTGTGGTATTAGCACATTAGGAGATATATTTGGAAGTAATGGTATCCTAGATTTTGAAACTTTGAAAATAATACATGGCTTAACGAATGATATGCACTTCAAATATCGGCAGTTAAGAGACTTTTTTTATAACAAAATGAAAATAACGGAAGTTACTCAATCTGATATTTTGGACTGTATATATTCTGATAAAACCAAATCACTCATAAAATTGGGATACCAACTTCTAATTAAAGATAAATACGAAAATACTACTAAAATTGCAACTAAGTGGTCTCGCAGACTAAACCTCGACATAAATTCAAGGCAGATCGGAAATGCTCTAACTCACTTAAGCGATGTTGTGCACTCCTCTAACCTAAGAATGCAATTGTATAGGACAATCACTGAGTTATATTATACACCACAGAGAATTGCCTCATGGACGCAAGGGAACTCACTATCTGATAAATCTAAATGTGCAAAGTGCAACACATATGCTGCTGGTATAGAACATATGCTATTTTCCTGTCCTGCACTCTCTAGTTATTGGAATGGAATAACAGACCTTCTCAAAACTAATCAGATATTGATACCTGAACTTTCTCCACAGTTGGTCTTACTAGACATCTTTGAGATCAACTGTCCCAACCAGGACCTTATAACAATTTTGTTTGCTTGTGCAAGACTAATCATAGCAAGCACATGGATCTCTAAGGATCCTCCAACTGTAGCTGAGTGGTTAGCATTGGTTACAGAAATTAGAACTATGGAACTTACACTTGCCAAATATAGAGGACCAAAAGCCCTTGTTAGAAAAGAAAAGATTTGGAAACAATTTTTTGAAGTATAAAATGGGGACTGTTAAAGGTTTATTTTTCACTAAGTAATATTCCTATTAAATGTTCCCCCGCCTTTCTTTCCTCTCTTTCTTTTTATCCCCCTATGTTGTTTAATAATTGAACTGTCTTTATTTCTCTCCTCCACTAATTTATATCTTTCTCTTTCGTCCCGTCATTATACTTATTGTAAATATATGTTTATTAAGCCCGTTGGGAATTGTATTTATGTATCACTTTGGCTTCTGTCGTTTCCTGCAATAAAAAATTAATTAAAAAAAAAAAAAAACAAAAAAAAAAAACAAAAAAAAAACAGAGGACAGTTTCTCAAATAGATCGAATTTTTTGGCAATAATTCCTCCCAAGTTTCTTCTATTGATATAGTCTCGAATTTGTAGATATTTAAAGAAATCTCGACAGTCAATTTGGAATTTCCCTCTAAGTTCTTCAAATGAGCGAAGCCCAGTGGAAGATCCCAAGTTGCCCAAGTGTGTTATTCCAGCTGCTTTCCATTTTCTGATACAAGTGTCCCGAAATATTTCCGGCAGATCGAGGTTATCTTTAAAGAGTGTATAATATGAGACCTGCCCAATGCCCAGCATTTTCCTAATCATTTTAACGATCTTATATTCCTTTAGTAGAAACTTAAATTTCACTTTTTTGTGATAACTATCATACAGATGGCGCCAAAGGTACCCTGTGCTTTTTTCTCCTATCATTAGATCGTAAATAGTTGGCTGGCCTTCCCGAGATCTCTCCTCGTCCCTATCAATTTGAAGCAATTCCTGGCTTTTGAGTAATACAGCAGCCTAGAAATAAGCTCTCAAATTTGGAAGAGCGAATCCACCCCGTTCTTTAGGAAGGGTGAGAAATTTATAAGCACGTCGGGGTTGGGAATAAGCCAGATAAATCTAGAGAAAGTGTGTTCCATAGATTTTAGACAGTGATCCGGAAATTCTAAGCAAATGGCTCTAAATAGATAGAGAAGTTTTGGGAAAAAGACCATCTTTAGGGCATTAACTCTACCTATCAACAATAGATGTAAATTATCTAATTTTGGAGATCTTTCTGCATAGTCTTCAATACCGGGTTTACGTTAATTTCCACCAAGTCTTCTAGTTTAGCGGTGATTGAAATCCCTAGGTAGGATGCATTATTTTTATCTCTAGAGTCTGTAAATTCGGTTCTTTCTTTAATCACAATTTGCGTTTTTCCCTGATTAAGAGCATATCCCGAGAGCATACCAAATTCTGTTGCCTCGGTTGTAATAACAGCCATAGTTGTTTCTGGATTGGTGGTAACAATCGCAATATCATCTGCGTAGGCAAGTGTTTTAGTAGAAAGATCTCGTGATATAATAGGTTCTATCTCCCTGTTTTTTTCCAGCCTCTGTAAAAAAGGGTTGAGATACAGAGCAAAAAGCAGGGGAGAGCATGGGCAGCCCTGTCTGGTTTCCCTGGTTATACTGAATTCCTTAGTAAGGCTGCCGTTGACCTGTACCATAGCCACCGGGTCGACATATAGTTGTTGTATGGCTTTGGTATAGCCCATGGGAATACCAACTCGAGTCATGGCTGACCACAAGAACTGCCAGGAGACCCTATCAAAGGCTTTCTCGGCGTCTAGGAGCACCAAAGCCATAGGGTCTCCTGAAATCCTTGACTGATCAAATAACGTGATCACTCTATGCACATGATCAACCGTTGATCTTCCTGGCACAAAGCCATGTTGATAATTAGCAAGGACTTTATGAATGATTGGAGCTATACGATTTGCGAGCAATTTCGAGTATATTTTCAAGTCTGCATTGATAAGGGTAATCGGTCTGTAAGACCCTAATTGCTCCGGAGGTTTGTCTTTTTTGGGGAATATGATTATTTTTGCACTACACCAAGACTTTGGTGGATGTCCCCCTTTGAAGATATGTCTAAGTAGCTTCAGTAACTGTTCTTTTAGATCATCTATAAAGGTTAAAAAAAATTCTGAATCTAAGCTGTCCAACCCTGTTGCTTTGCCCTTTGGTAAGTTTTTAATTATAGTAACTATCTCTTCTATGTTGGGGTCTTCTTCCAACATGGCTTGATCCAATTCGCAAAACCTAGATGAACTGACATTGTCTAGACACTCCTTTGTTTTTTTACATTGTCTCCCCCATCATCTTTATAGAGAGTGCTATAAAATTGAAATAAGGTGTCCCTAATAGATTCTGGATCAGTAACTGAGCCTTTTATTTGGTCTATTATCTCTTAAATTAAATTGACGGACACCTGTTGGCGCATACGAACGGCCAATTGATGGCCAACTAGTTCATTCACCTCATAGACCATCTCTTGATTTGCTGTGGCTTTCTTTACTGCTTTAGCGGTTATGATATCCATAATAGCTGCCCTAGCGATCGCCACATGATTTTGTTTTTTTCTCAATCGCTTCCGCCCCACAGTGCCCCTTGGTAGCCAATATTAATCCTTCTTCCGCCTGTCTAAGTTCTTCCTGTAGATTCTTCATTTTTTTTTAGCTATGCTGTTTGCCTTCAATGAGTATTGCAGTATTTCCCCCCGGATCCCAGCCTTTAGTGCATCCCATACCACATTGATTTTGGCACTACCAAGATTATCTTGTAAAAAAATAGGGATCCATTGCCGCATGTGTGTACAATACCTCAGGTCAAGTAGTAGGGATTTCTCTAAGGTCCATATTCTAGGCGCAGCCTGGCTTTGACCCATGTCCACTGTGCATAGCAAGGGCTTATGGTCTGAAAAGACTCTAGGCAATTTATTGATTTTGCTTTGGGAATTTAGTGAATTGGACAGAAAAAAGAAATCTATTCTGGCATGTGTACGATGTGGGTTGGAAAAAAAGGTATAGCCTGGACCATTAGGATGAGAATTTTGCCATCTGTCTATAAGCCTGTGCATGCTACATAGTTCTTTTATTGCCTTAAACACCTTGGGTTTACGACGATTATAGATCCAGCTATCTATCATGGACCAGTCACAGGGGAGATTAATATTGAAATCTCCACAGATCACCACTGGTAGTGGCCAATGTGCAAGTTCATTAGAGATTTCATTAAAGATGGAGGGGTCATCATCATTGCTACCATATATGGCGCAGATCGTCATTTTCTTCCCCTCCATATCCTGGTGCTCTGTAATTGCCCTTTGCCCATTTTTATCTGTTTTATTTCTTGTGAATATATGTCCTTGACCCTTGGCCAGGATAGCCACCCCCCTTATCCGAGCACCTTGGGTCGTTGCGCATACTAGCTTAAACCCCAGAGATTTTAACATATATGTGTGTGAGGCCTCAATATGGGTTTCCTGTAGACATATTATATTCGCCCCCATTGATTGTAACCATATAGATACATTTTGCCGCTTTCTTATATAATTTAATCCACATATATTTATTGATACAATTTTTAATGGCGTCATAGTTTAGTTTTTAGATGGTCCTTCCTGTTATCTTTGAATATTTCTATAGCCAATTTACTTATCATCTGTTTGTGACATTTCCGTTGGCATGGGTGTTCCTGCCTAAGCTGAGCTACCTTCATATCTAGATTAGTATTGGATGCTTGCCTGACCGTCCCCACTTCCCCGCCCTTCCCCCCCTTCCCCCCACCATCCCCCACATGAGTCTTCCCTCCCCCTCCTTACCACCCATTGAGGCATCCTGGGTCCGGTGGGATCCAGGTGTGGGCGTCCATGTGGTCAGTGCGCCTCAGTACACTCCCCTTCCATGGCCCTGCGTGACTACAAGTGAAAAAAGTGAAAAAAGTGAAAAAAGTGAAAAAATAGGGAGAGAGTCCTCTAAAAAAGTAACTGTTTCTCTGTAGTTACAAACATAATCATATATTACATCATATTTGATTAGAATTCCATAGTATTCCCCCTTTCCCATTTTTTAGCCTGTAGCCCCATACTGTTCATGTATGACACTTAAAGTTGGATTCCCATCATAGTGGTGATTTTAACTGTTCTTGATGTTTATCGGTTTTTCCTTTTTGCAGTCTCTGTGATTTCTTTCAAATAAGTTTCAGCCTGAATTTCACTTGTGAAGCTGCGAGTTATTCCCCTAAAAACTATTTTCAGTCGAGCTGCGTTTTGTAGGAAAATTGTTGCGCCAATTTGCTCGAAGGGAGTAAATAGCTGCCACATTCTCCACCTTCGTTCAACAGTAGCATGGGCAAAGTCTGGTCTAACAAAGAATATGAAGCCATTATGTTCCCTCTTGCTTGTAGGCCAGGCAAGGTCATAGATAGTTTCCCGTAGAAGAAAGTTCCCAAAGTACACCAGCATTGCCCTAGGATATTTAGGTGAATTCTGTGTTCGTTTGGGCTAGGTTAGGGGAAAACGGTGGGCGCGCTGTATTTCTCTATCTATTACCCAGGATTGCAGTTCAGGGAGGGCTGATTTAAGGAGATTAGTCATATAACCCCTTGGGTCGTTACCTTTTGCGCCTTCCGGGATGCCCAGAAGGCGCAGGTTATTTCTTCTTGCTCTGTTCTCTTGATCCTTGACCTTTATCATCAAATCCTTTATGATTCCTTCTTGTGCTTTTTCCTGGCTTTGAAGAGAAGCGACGTCCTTCTCTAGATGGTCAGTGCGTATTTCTACTGACATCATCCTTTCCGATATCTCTAGGCAAGTGCTGCCCACTTTTTTGACAGCTCCTTGTAGCTTTTGGATGGCGGCATGGTTCATTTGGCTGTCCATTTTGACATCTTTATGTAATTTTCTTATGGAGCTTAGTACATCTTTCAAAGATGGCTCTGCAGCCTTTCCTGTTCCATTTGAATTTCCATGTTGCTGTGAGCTGCTTCCATTCGATTCCTCCCCATTATACTGATCAAGTTCTGCTTCTTTTGTGCCTTTTTTGGGTTGAGATTTTTCTTGTATTTCTAATTTGTTACGAATTACTTCCTTGATCTGTGGTTTCTTCATATGTCGATTTGTTTACTCTTTTATTTCTTATCCTCCTTTTCTCAAGTTTTTTCCCCCTTGGGGTGATGCCTTGCTCAGGATCACTCAGTTTCCTTACATCTGTGGAGTCTGATACTTCCGGGGTTGATGCCGTTTGGTCTTTGCATCTGCTAGCGTCGCTTGCCCCACTGGAAGTGGAGATGCCAGTTTCGTAAATATCTGCATCTGATTCCTCTGAGTGCACTTCAGTCTCTGATTGTAGCATTTTTTCGAGGGAGGAGTTTTGCGTTGTTGGAACATTCCAATCGGACCCATGTTTTTGAGCTGAAGCATTTGGGTGGTCACTATTTGCCGTTGTGGTTTTAGCTACGGTAGCCCTTATTTTCCCCAATTTGACGTGTGCAGCCTGAGTTCCGAGATCCGGGGTTCGAGTAGTTCTTTCCCCCATAACTGGCTCAGCCTCTACTGCAGCATCTGGTTCAGTGTATCTAGTTCCACTGTCTTCCCCACCCTGTGACAATTGGTCCTGCACAGTTTCCTGTCAATATGTAGCTTTATTCACCCCTTCCTTGGGTAATGGACAAAAAATATTGGAAATACTAGGCTGGGATGCTGTTATCTGACAAGTGGTTTTCGCATTTGCTTTCAGATTCTTAATGGTTTGTAATGGCTTTGCTTTTTTGCCATTAGTTCCACCTCATCGGTGTCTTCAATATCCTTCTCCTTGCCCTTCCCTTTCACTTCCTCCTTTTCCATGCCTTTATCTTTGTCTTTGTCTTTGCTCTTATCTTTCTTAGATATTTCATTATCTTCATTTTTCTCATAATTACTCATGCTTTTGTCTTTGTTTTTATCTTTATCTTTGTCTTTTTCTTTATCTTGACCCTTTTTTCCCCCAGCTCCTTATCTTTCTCTTTCTCTTTTTCTCTGTGTTGCTCTTGCTCTTGGTCTTGATCTTTATTTTTTATTTCCTTAGCTTTTGCTCCCCTGGTCTCAGGTCATCGCTGTGTTGTCTTTACTTACTGTGCACTATGTAGATCTTGAGGGCCATGTGCACTCTCGTTGAATTCAGTTTCTTGGATACATTGGGTGCCTTGCGTGTCTAGGGGGGGTAGGGGCTGAGGTAAGATCTGCTCATTTAGCTCATTCAGCTCGTTCAGCCCATTCTGTGCTCCCACTCCTGTTCCCGCGTCCTCCCTTTCTTGTCCCTTCTCTCGTTCTTCACTCCGTCCTTCACTCTGCCCAGTTGGAGCTGTTGGGGTTAGTGATACTGATGCTGCAATCGTTCCTGAATTGGCCACTATTATTGCTTTCAGCGATGTCTGCTGTTTGCGCGCTTGTACATATGTATGTGGTTTAAGTCCGAGGTTACCGCCTTTGGTAGCTCATTTGATAGTACTTCTGGTCACCCCCTCTTCCTGCTGTCTGCCAGAGATGTTAGTTGATGCGTTTGATATGTTAGTTGCAGTGCAAGAGAGATAAATCTTGATCGTGGCCCCCCACCAACAGTCTCTTTGTGAACGTGCTTAGGCTCCGCAGAAAAAAATATTCTCGGGTTTTCCACTGGAAGCCTGCTCTCATTGCAGACCGTTTATTTTTTTGTACAAGAAAATCTCGTTGTTTTTTCCCCCACCTATAGGTGTGTGTCAGGCCTCCAGAACCCCCCTAGCCGCGCTTCTTAGCGAGGAACCTGGGAAGCCTTTCCCAGCTGGTAGACCTCCAATCTTCCAGTCTCCCACCGATAATCGTGGCAGGCCATGACAGGCTGTGGCAGGCCGTGGTCTAGGTGTGTGACTAAGTATCGGCTAGGTACTCAGGTATCCAAGTGTCCAGGAGAGGGCCAACCATCCAAGCAGCCGAGTATCAGGCTAGACACCCAGGAAAAGGCCAACCGAGCAACCGAGCAGCCGAGCGGCAGGGTGTTTTAAGGATCTGCCGAGTTCACAGAGCGAGTGATGACGGATCCAGGCTTTTGGCAGACCAGCAGGAGAAAAGCAGGGAAAGCGCAGTACAGGAGCTGTGGTGTTCGTTTTCGGTGCCTGAACAGAGCAGGGTAGAGCAGCGTATTAGTAGTAAGTGGTCAGTGAATATATCACCGGGTTTATTAACAGCAGAGGCACCTGAAGTAGCGTACCCCCCCAATGACACTGGTACAAACTAAAAAACTGTAAAGCTGTAAATCTGCAAGCTGCAGAGCTGATCCGAACCCGATCGTCTACCCCGCACTGAGGAAGAGTTCGAACCTGAACCAATCGCGTCGGGTGGCCGATCCTCTCGGCTCTCCTACTGCCTTCTACAGATCTTAGAGTTCTTTTGCCGCACCCGCATTCCACGAGCTAGCGTCAGTCATCTGCTTTGTTCAATTCCATTTGATTCCATTCCATCACACAATTGCGCTGCTCCACTCCACTATTGTAGCACTATTGCAGCTCCACAGTGATGACACGCCGGAGACACGGTGAGTGAGTCTGTGTGAATCTTACCTACAGGGTTAGCAGTTGCCGCGGCGGCGGCTGTGTCAGTGATGTGGCAATGAAGAAGGATGGAGGAGGGTAGAGGAGAGTGGCGGTTGGCGGGTGGCGGGTATTACAATCAGCAACAATAAACAATAAGTGGAGAAAAGAAAGGGATAAGACAGAACCCCCTTGGTGCTCGCTGAGCACCTCGCTCCCACCACGCCTCACCTCTCTTCCTAGTTGATAACAGATCGCGGGCTGCAGATGCAGGTTACAGATGCAGGTTTGTGGGTTGTGGTAGTCAGGCAGCAGATCACAGATCGAAGGACGACGGATTGAGTTTCAGCTGAGGCTTTTTCAGAGTCCTTGAGTTATAGTCTATAGGTCATCTGTAGACTGTAGACTGCAGACCGTAGACTACAGGCACTGCTTTACCACTGCTTTACCACAGCTTCTCCATAGGGTCTCCCTTCTACAAGCAGGATCGGCCGGGCTAGGTTTGGCTAGGCATGGTTCTCGTCAAGCAGGGCTCAGGAATCAACGGAGCGAACCTTCAGCGACCGCTCACCCCGACGCCATCTTGCCTCTTCCGGGAAGGGGACTTTCTGACAAGACAGAACTTCAAGAAGGAGTACATGAGGGGGGCATACTCTCCCTTTTCTTTTTCATTATACTTGAATGATGTAGTCGCCTACTTGGTGGAATGCCTAAATGATGCCTCAAGTTTGGCTGGCAATAGAATAACCCTTATCTATCTGCCAACTAAAGCCTCCTGATGTCGAAAACACCAAGTGGCCTTCAACACTTAAGGTTTGAAGCTTTCTGTTGTGAATGTAGACTAGTGATAAATAATGTAAAAACAAAATGATGGTAATTGATCCGCATAAATCCTTCCGAAGCTCCATAATGTTATTGGGTAGTCCTTTGTAAAAGATTTTGGAGTTTGATTATCTTAGGCCAAGAACATCTAATGTTATGTCCTGGAGCTCCCAGGTCCAGAAGAGCAGTCTGAGTCTAATGCAACTTTCGGGCGCAATCCTTAGAGTGTATAGGTCCTCTGATCTTAAGCACAACTCCCCTGCCTTGAAGGTTTACAAAGCCAAGGCCACTGGCACTACCTTACATGGGGTGGAAGTATGGGGCAATGTAACGCTGACCCCTTTAGGAGTGGCTGAAAACTCCTTTCTAAGAGCTATAAGTAACCTCCCTAAAAACACTCCTTGGCCTAGGTGACTTTTGGTCTTCTCCCCAATCTCTGAAACATCTGTCTAAGGTCACCCTTAAAGATGCTTCTTGGGGCTATATGCAGGACACCTTACTGGATTTTAAACCCCGTTCCTCCTTTGAACCTTGTTAGATTACATTACTTCATCAACACCTAGGTAGTTATTTTTTCAACTTGACTATGGCACATTTCCACTAGTCATATTGCTTGCCCATTGGAATCCACAAACCTGCACAAGGAGAGCATGCCCAACATGCTGTCAGTCTGAAGAAACTTTAGCACAGTTTTTTGTTCATTTGTCCCAGGTATGTGCATCTCAGGAAAGCCTGGATTATTCCACTTTGCAAGAAACTTAGATGTAGACATGTTGTGGCTGCTCTGCGGATATTATGTACACAAACATCACAGGCGGTGGTCTGTGTACTATCAAAATATATTTTCTGGGCATGTTGTGTTAGATCTAACATTATGTAGTGAGATTTTTATTATCTGTGTCTTTTTTAGAAATCGTTATCTTAGTTGATCATAGACTATTTAGCTACATATTTTTTGCTCATGAGATTTTTTTTATTATTTACGATACGGGAAACCAGAGATGGACTTGTATTCGGCTTTTATTCACAATTATCTATCTCATGATTTATGTATTGTGTGTACTCGTTTGCACTCTTTGGTTGGAAAACCTAATAATGTATTTTGATGATGATAATTAGTAAATATGAAATTCATGTTGTCAATGATATCTAAACCTCTTTCCTGCTTCCCACCTTTCCTCTAGGTGAGTAAACCCACACTTATCATTTTCAAATGTACATTATTTGTTCTAGAAAATCTATCAACACAAACATCATTTCATCTTTGGCAAAAAATAATTCTTGGTAGCCCATCTCTTACAATGCTTAGTTTTTCAAAACTGTTGGTTCCAGGGCCCTACATTTTTCAAAGGAGCCAGACAAGGGTGTTGCTGAAAGCAGGTATGTCGAATTTAAGGCTCTGTAGTCTTGATTCCACCTCATTACTGTCTTCCTCCACCCTACACTCCATGCCTATTTATCTCATAGAAGTTATTTTTTATTGTTCTATTTTCTATTTGTCATAGCTTTCCCTTCTTCTGCTTATCACTTTTTAATCTCTCATTCCTGCCTTTCACTCTCATGCTCTGGGTACAAGTCTGATGATGAAAAGGAAGTACAGGCCACCAAAATGTGGGAGCTGATGCCCAACACCTGCAACTACCTACACAAATTAAGCACAGTGGGGCACATGCATCATTCATACATTTTGCATTTCTTAATTTGTGAAAATTACCGAATCGCAAATTAAGAATTGCAAAATGCTATACATCATTTTTTTCGGTATTTATTTGTGAATCGGTAAAAATCGCAATTTTTACCGAATCGCAAATAAATACCGAATTCCTAACTGCTTTTTCGCAAATCCCATTGATTCCTATGGGCCAAAAGGCCCATAGGAGTCAATGGGAAGGCGTTTACAAATTCGCAATTTGTTGATGCATTCCAAGGGTGCAGTGGGGGGTCCAAAGGACCCCCCCCTGCACCCCTGAAATGCATTTGAAAGTGCATGTTTCACACACACATGTCCTAAGGACATGTGTGTCTGTAACATGAAAGTTTAGAAAATGCATTTTTTTGCTTTTTGACAGATTTTCGCAAATTAACACGAGGGTCAACCTCGTGTTAATTTGCACTTCCTATTTCATAATTCGCATTTTTTTTTAAATGATGCATTGCATTTAAGGAATCGCACAAATGCGATTCCTTAAATGCATTCGCATTTTTAAGAAATGCAAAAAAATGCGAATTCTGAAAAAGTGTTTGATGCATCCCAAAAACGTATTTAGGAAGTGCAAACGGCCGAATTTACCGATTCGCACCGTTTGCACTTCCTAAATAGGTTGATACATGTGCCCCAGTATCTCTCAGTAGAAGAGTTACCCCTCATTGTCTTATTCGATTGTTAGAACTCTTCAAGAATGGACTCAGCCCCTCTACTTTATCAATGCATATATTATTTTAATATGGCATGTATATTTCCTCTTTGCCTCCACATCACACAGACACAAATCCTTGCATGCCAATGTTATGGATGTAGACCTTTTACTGTCTGGGTCACAATGTTTGGCATGTTTCACAAATAGAACTTGTCAATTTGTATGTGCTTTAATCTTAGGCTTTTTTGTACTTTTGTTTGAGAAGGGTGTGTGTATCGAATAACACCTTTATAATAAGATTATGTAGTAGAGATGCAAGTTATCACTGTGAAATACATGTTCCTAGTAAAGTCTCAATTGCAAAGGAATACCTACGAGATCTGACACCTTTTTTTATTATTAATATTCAGCATTTGTAGAGCGCATAGCTACCCTAGGGCATCCCAGCGCTAGCAGCTGGACAGTAGGGGATGTGATAGGATTATAGGGTAGAGTGTAGGAATAACCAGGCTTTAAGAAGTTTTTGGAAGGGAAGTTGGCGGGATTCCGAACAAAGGTGTTGGGGCAGTGTGTTCCAAAGTCTGGCTTCATTGTAGGAAAATGATCTTCCTCCACTCCTTACCCTCCTGATTTTGGGGATAACTGCAAAGTCAAGATTGGCTGATCAAAGGCATTTTCTGGGGCAGTAGGAGGTGATGAGGCAGCTGTTAATATCAGGGCCCTTGCCCTACATGGTACTATGCACAGGGCTTTGGATGTTATTCTTTCCAGAATAGGCAGCCAGTGTAAAGACTGCAGAGCTGGTTTGGTTGACTAAGTTTTCAGGACCCCAAGCAATAGCCTAGCAGTGCAGTTCTACGTGACTTGGAGCTTCCTTATCGTTGCTTTTGGTGCTCCTAGTTACAGAGAGTTTCCATAGTCCAGGTGCGATAGTTAAAAAGGCCTGCATCAGGATCCTCGTTGCCCCCATCAGAAGGAGAGGGAGAACCTTCCGAAGTAGTCTAAGGGTGCCAAAGTAGGTCCCTGACACTTTCACTGCTTGATGGTCAAACTTAATAGAGCTATTCAACCAAACACCCAGGGTTGTGATTCTGGTCTTGGGGGTTGGGGCAATGCCTAGGCAGGTAGGCCATATCTGTTTAAGATCCATGCTGGAGGTGTTGCTCAGTAGCATTAGATCTGTTTTTCCTCTGTTAAGTTTGAGGCAGGAGTGTTCCATCCAAGAGGCCACTTTCTCCAGACAGGTTTCAATGTCTGAGGGGAAGTTTTGGGGGACATTGAGGGAAATTACCAGCTGTGTGTCATCCACATAGGTGACTATTTTGATCCCGTGGGGAAGTATGATATCAGCGAGTGGCCTCATGTATACATTTATAATGTGGGGCTCAACGATGAACCCTGTGGGACACCGCAGCTGTGTGCTAGGTTCCTAGATGTTGACTCCCCTGAGAAGACCTGGAAAGTTCTGCTGCCTAAGTAGGATTGGACCCAATTGGCTGCATCACCTAGGACCCCCATCCTCCTAAGTCTCTCTAGTGGGATGTTAAAGTTGACTGTGTCAAAAGCTCAGCTTAGGTCAAGGAGGATGATAGCTACTGCTGCTCCTTGTTCAAGAATTAGTTTAGACTCTTCGACCACTGCAAGAAGGGCCATTTCAGTTCCATGTTGAGGACGGAAACTGGTCTCAGTAGAGTGCAGAAGGTCATGGGTTTCTAAGAAGTGAGAGAGGGTTGAGTTCAAGTGCTTTTCAAGGACCTTATCGATCGCTGGAAGCAGCGAGATAGGATGGTAGTTGGCTAGGGAATCTGGGTCTAGGCTTCGTTTTTTGAGTAAGGTCTCTACCATGGCGTGTTTCCATGGCAGCAGGAATAATCCAGTGAAGATGGACAAATTTACCATTTCCAAAATGATGAGGAGAATCACATTTCCAGCTTTGCGTAGGGGGGGGGGATTGGGTCTAAGGGGGAACCTGATTTTATCTGAGAGGAAATTTCTGACAACTTATCAAGATTTAAGGTAGTAAATTTCTTAAGTGTATGTTCTGGAGGAAGTGGGAGCTTGTCCTTTAGAAAGAGGTGACTGGGGCGGTGTGAACTCGGGAATGCAGTATATATTTTTGAATTTTTTCTTGGAAAAAAACGTTCAGTTTGTTACACCGCTCTGGAGCGGCCTCTGGGATAGTTCTAACTTCGGAAGCTCTAGGAGATCCTTTGCAACGACAAAAAGATCCCCTGGGAGTGTTGGCACCAGAGTGGATAATACTTTCATAATAGGTTGCCTGTGCTATTTTTATTTCCATTTGATAGCATTTTATAGATTCCCTATATTTTTGTTTACTAAGGTCATGGTAGTCTTTTCTCCAATTCCTCTCCAGTCCTTTGCAGGCCTGTTTAAGTGAACGCAGCTTGGGGTAATACCATTGTGACTTTCTCTCTCTCACTTTATGGCTGGGTTTAGACAGAACAACCATGTTTAATGAGGCCTCAATCTAGCGAGTACATTTTTCTGAGGCTGAGGTGAGGTTTTGATCAACTTTTACATGAATTATTTCCCTGTATTAGAAGGAAGAGTATCTCAACCATGGATTACTGAAACCCCCTGTAGAGGTCTCCTACAAGTCACCTTGAATGGGGATGAAACCTGCCTACCAGGAAGATGGCTGTGAGTTGAAGTCGCTCCTAAGGTCGTAGAAGGAATCCAACAGTGTCTAACTTTGGCTGCTGACTACTGCGGTTTCCGATGCCCCCAGCTACACCCTGGCAGTGAGATCTGTGGCTTCCCAGAGGTATGTAGGGTCTCAGGGAATGATTTCTAGATGGTGCCGGAGCACCAAGGCTCCCTGATTGGAGGGCTCTGGGCTGAGTAGACACCTTGGAGTTCAGTGTAGGTGTAGCATTTGAACAAGCAGAGGCACAGTCAAATTCCGACATTTATGTGAGAGACCATCATGGGGGTCTGCCTTTGCTGGAGAGGGAGTTCAGTGTGTGCTAGAGGCCCCACTGGACCTGTGCAGTGAAAAGTGCAGTATCAGCAACCAAAGGAGAATGTGGTGTGCATTGATGGCCAGTGTGAAAACACAGACTGCAGCAACACCTGTACAAATGCATGTTATTTAAATATCACTTACTCTACAGTACCTGTTAATGCATTGAGTAATGTTGCAGGATGTGTGAGGGTAGACTTCTCCCGAGCTGGAAAAAGTTAATGCGGTTTATCTAGGCAAGTAAACTGGGCACTGTGGAGCTGCGTCCTCTCTCCCAGCCTTGAAAACAAGTATATCTGCTGTCCGGGATGTTTAATTTTTGCATATCTGCTCATCCTGTGGATACTTGCCCCATTGTTGCAAAGGAGGTTGCTTTACAGGGTGTTTGGGACATAGCCCACATCTGCTATAAAATGGGGAAAACAGACTAATCACAATCCAAACTGACAATTGACTCCAGTAAGTACCTGTGTTGTGCTAACAAAGATGTTGCAGCAACAGGCTGCTGCTCAGAAGCTTGAGGAACCAGAGAAGAATGACATCTGATCCATCTTGCAAGACAAGAGATGAAGTTTGCTAACAATTGACAGAAAGACAGCTTAGATGGACTGCATGTCGGAAAAACTGGACAAACACGCGTTCATACTGGACATGGTGGAGGGATGAGTATCCGATGTATAGAATGATGTGAAGGACATCAACTGCACTCAAGGCAAGACTGAAGAAGAAGTCAGTACAGTCTGCACCAAGAAAGAGGATCTCGAAGCTAGGCACAATATTAGTTGCATCATTGACTGGCTGAAACCACAAATGCGGACCATGTGAACAGCTTTGTTGAGACTTTACTGATTCATTTGATAGAATATAGCATGCGCTATTCTTCCTCTTTTGATTTATAGCAAAAACCAAGAGGCTGATTTGTTCTTACCTACAGTAAGCCATGAAAACTCTCAGGAACAAAGACATGGGCAAACTGCTTCCAAATCTGCTGGGTCGGACCTGACTGACTTTGGGTCTCATCAAGCTACAGCCTAAATGGCACCAGGAATGGTTTTCTTCGGTGCAGCAAGTGGTTATAGTACAGTTATCATAACGTTTTAAATTGTAATGGACAGTGGTCCTGTATTTAACCAAATTTGCTGTGTGTTTGGCTGTATTAGAACTACGTTTGCCCAAATTTCTGTGTGTGGCTATTAATTTTCCTAATTTAAAGGAGCTCTTGAGATGTATGGAATACAGTTTCACCAGACCTCAGAGCACAATATATTCTTACATATAGATATACAGCCAGCCCGGCCATGTGCGTGGGATATCAGGAGGTAGAGTACATCAACTCTGTGTGAACCATATCAATGTTGCTTACTTTATTTTGTTCTTTATATTAATTATAGAAAGGAGGGGCAAGTTCACTGCAGCATTGGGCATGCTATGTTGGGGAGGGTCGAAAGGAGGTTCTTAGAAAATGTCTGCAGGTAAGCAACTAGACGAGTGTTGACTATACACAGATTGAGGGTTTTGTACTTCCCAACATTGTTGAATATAATTCCATTATTCTTTATTAATCATGGTGAATGATAGATTAGGTTTAGGCTATTAACATGGAATCTCAGAGGGTTTCATACCCTTGTGGAACACATAATGTGGTAGCCTGCCTGCCAAAACTGATAGAATGAAGTGTAAATGTTATAATGTCCTGCTTAGCGCCTGTGCTAGAGGAGTTCTTATTTGGGTGAGGAGGGGCTATAGATTGCATTCATACATATTGTTGTTGATCATCTCGTTCCTCGCCGGAAGAACACAAAGAGTCCGCCTCCCCCCATTTCGCTCCGAGGCCACCAAAGTTATCTGCGGCGTCCCGCAAGGATCTTCACTCAGCCCCACCCTCTTCAACATCTACATGAAACCTCTCGCAGCCATCGCACGCCAGCACAACCTCAACATCATCTCTTACGCCGATGACACCCAGCTGATCCTCTCCCACACTAGAGACCCCGACACCGCCAGAACCTGCCTACACGAAGGGATGAAAGACGTCGCCGAGTGGATGAAGGACAGCCGCCTGAAACTGAACTCGGACAAGATGGAAGTCCTCATCCGGGGATCTTCGCCCTCCACCTGGGACGACTCCTGGTGGCCCCCAGCCCTGGGCACCGCGCCCAAGCCAACCGACCATGCACGCAACCTGGGCTTCATCCTGGACCCCTCCCTCTCGATGACCAGACAAGACAACGCCGTCTCCTCATCGTGCTTCAACACCCTGCGTATGCTTCGCAAGATCTTCCGCTGGATCCCGACCGAGACCAGGAAGACTGTCACCCAGGCACTCGTCACCAGCCGACTGGACTACGGAAACGCCCTCTACGCCGGAACCACAGCCAAGCTACAGAAAAGACTCCAGTGCATCCAGAACGCCTCCGCCCGACTCATCCTGGATGTCCCCCGACGCAGCCACATCTCCAGCCACCTGAGGAACCTGCACTGGCTCCCCGTCGACAAGAGGATCACGTTCCGGCTCCTCACCCACGCACACAAGTCTCTCCACGACCTGGGCCCCAAGTACCTCAACGACCGCCTGACCTTCTACACGCCCACCCGCCAGCTACGGTCCACCAGCCTCGCTCTGGCAGCCGTACCACGCATCCGAAGAGCCACCGCCGGAGGATGATCCTTCTCTTACCTGGCTGCCAAGACTTGGAACTCCCTCCCCATCCATCTTCGGCTGACCCAGGACCATCTCGCCTTCAGGAAACAACTCAAGACCTGGCTGTTCGAGCAGTAGCATACCCCTCCCCCCCAAGCACCTTGAGACCCTCCCGGGTGAGTAGTGCGCTATACAAATGGCATGATTGATTGATTGATTGATCTGAATTATAGATATGCATTGTTACTTGGATGAAATTTAAGGTACATGTACACTATTAGTAAAAATATATGGCCCTAACTATAATGACCCAACATTCTTTACTACACTCCAGCAGACTAGCATTACCTTCAATCGTGGTGTAAGGATTTGGGAGGGGACTTCAACTACACACTGGATTTGAACATAGTCTGGTTTACAGCAGCAGCCAGATAGCTCTCTATGGCAGCTAAAGAAATAAAACATTAAGCAGAGAGTACATTGTTTTGATATATGGGGGCATAGTCACCCAGAGGGTGAGAATTTGCATTTTACTCAATTGTATGCAGTGTGTCCATTTGGATAGATTACATGTTACTTTTTAGAGAAATATTCACCTTGACACTGTCTTGCCCTCACTATGTAGGGACACATCCTGACCATGCCACATTGTAGATTGACTTGAAGCTACCGTTAAAGTCTATCCCTTGCTTCTCCTGACAATTCCCATCAGAGGCACTTTGAAATAGACTTCTTGGAGCTGAGATAAGCAGTGATGTTACTGGGTACTTTAAGGTTTATGTTGCTTCTGTGGTACATTTTGCAATGGTGTGGAAGACATTTAAAGCCTCTAATTAAAAGGAGTGCATCCTTAAATATGCAGGTCTGCTAAAAAAACATATGTCATAGATTGTCAAGGCTGGAAGCTGTATGAGCTTTATTTGGAATGACTCATGAACAGATGGGGGGTCGTCAACTGCTCTCCACAAGAAACTATCTGAGTTTCATGAGGTGGTGGACAAGGAGGGTAACGGACCAAAATATGTGATGGCAAGAACTTAAAAGGAAGAAGAGGGCACTGGAGGCATAACTGTACATCTGCTGAGGCCCAAATGGTTGGAGGAATGTATCATGTGTTTGCAGAGGGCAGATGGGCAGGTGCCCTATAATGCTAGTCAATAGCAGAAAGATTTCAGCAACACTTTGGCGAACTGCATGCTTCCCATTGCAAGTTTTATGGAACACCACATACAATATTACTTAAAGGAATTTACTATGGCATAGATGGAGAACACAAACAGAGATGTAAAAATGGCTCCATTATCTCCTGAAGAGATTAAACGCGCAAAAAGAGAGAGGCCAGGTGAGCATGCTCTTGGAGCAGATGGTCTCACAGCTGACTTTTATAAAGAATATGAAACACACAAGGTAATGGAAGCAATGCTTGCAATTTGTCTAACCACTGGCAATTGCTCAGAGTAGCATCACAACCCATCTTTCTTTTGCTCACCATGCCACATCAGTTTTGACCCATCCATCTGCAAATCATGTTTGACCCTGCTCCTCATTTGAAAAGTCCAGCCCAAGTGCTAAACCAGGCACCCACTGAATTGGAACACAAGAAACCTAGAACTGTTTTTTCCCTGATATTGGCTTATCAGGTAGAGGAATAACCCTGGACAGATATGTGCAAGTCTGCATTCTTGTAAACTGGATGACACACTGGAGAAAGAAGAGCCAGGCTTCTCGCCTTCACTTCAAAGATTGCACTTAGATTCAGACGGGTCACAAGGAAGGGGCCAGGGCACATCTCAGAACGGCGGAGTCGATAAGAGAGTCCTAAACAGTAGTGCTAGTGTCCGTGCCTAACCTTTTGATACACTTTACTGCGGTTGACATACAGGTGTGAACCTCTATTACTGCAGTGTTCTGTGTTGTGGTGCTACCTGCTTTGGAGTCACTCCTGCTGTGACATATTCTCTTAGGATTAAGCAGACTCCCCTTCCTCCGTCTTCCCCTAGACCACCCCAACAACTTAGACCTATTCCCCCTTGTCCCTTCTCCAAATCGCCCGACCCCACTCCCCTCCGTTGCATGCTGATTAATTGCAGATCCGCCTCCTGCCACGCTACTGAGATTGCTGAAACCATTCTTAGTGAAAATATTGACATTGCATTCCTAACTGAAACCTGGCTCACAGCCCACTCCACTCCCATCCTCGACTTGCTTATCCCCCCTGGTAACTCTATCATTAGAAAAGATAGAATCAAACAAAAAGGAGGAGGACTCCCCATAATTTTTAAAATTGAACTTAACATCTCGCTCGTTCATCTGCAAGACCCTTCATCCTTTGAATACCTTTGCGCTGATCTCATTATGCCTGACTCCCCCACCACCCGGTTGCACACTATCTATCATCCCCCTGGAAATAACATCCCCTTTACGGAAGAGTTGACTGATCTTATCATACAATCATCGCTCTCACATTCTAATAATCTCTTCCTCGGTGACTACAACATCCATTGGAACAAAAGTGATGATCCTACTGTCATCCTATTTAATGATACCATGGACATCACCAATATGACCAAACTCTGCCATTCTCCCACCCATAACAAAGGTGCCACCCTTGATGCTATTATGACTAACAAAGACCTGGCCTCCCTCTCAAATATACTTCCAGTAGACTGGTCTGACCACTACCTTATCCTCTTCACCCTAAATAGAACCATGACTCACCCCGTCCCCATCAGCTTTTTACCTAAGAAAGCCACACGCAACCTTCACCTTATTCCTCCTGGCGAATTGGAAGCCACAATAAAGGCCCACTTACTTCTACCCCCTCTCACTGACAGCACCACCGACCTAACTAACCATTATAACAATTCTATTCTTGATGCCCTCGACCTTATTGCTCCAATCAAACTCAAACAACAAAAAAGCAACCCTCCTAAGTCTTGGTTCAATTCTGAACCTAATAACGAAAGACGGACCCTTAGACATTCTAAACGGGTTTGGAGGAATCATCCAACCGTTGACAATATGGCTCTCCTTAGAACTGCTAGAGCCCAGTACAAAAAACATATCTTTAATGAGAAAGCCTCCTTTCTATGATCACAAATTGATCAAGCCAGAAACCGCCCTAGAGATCTTTTCAACATTGTTAAAAAACAAACCTCCACTGGCCCTCCTAAAATATTAGCCTCTATTGAAAGATGCGAAGAAATTGCCAGTTTCTTTACGAACAAAATCAACAAGATCGAACTATCCTTCTCTTCCCTCCCACTCTCCCTACAACCTACTCCCACCCTATACACCCTCCCTAACACTCCTAACTCACCTCCGTCCACTTTTTCCACACCTCTTGATCCCTCTCATCCCCTCCCTGCTCTCCCCCAACAAGATTCCTTTCCGAAAAGAAGCCCCCCTGCTAAAAACAAAGCCTCATGGAATGATTTTAGTACAGTATCTGAATCTATGATCACTAATATCATTGCCAAACTAAACCCCTCCTCCCACTCCAAAGGTCCTCTTCCTGCCCTTTTGGTTCAAGAACTTAAAAGTATCATTGCCCCTATATGGACCAAAATCATCAACTCCTCTCTTTCCACTGGCTGTGTCCCCACCTCCCTTCAGCTTGGTCAAATCTCACCCATTCTCAAAAACACCACTGCTGACCCCAATGACCTTAACAACCTTCGCCCTATCTCTAACCTTCCATTCCTCTCTAAAGCCCTTTGAAAAATGTGTCCTATTGCAATTAGAGAAACATATCGCCTCCTTCAACCTCCCTGATGTTTTTCAATCCGGCTTTAGAAAGGGATGCAGTACAGAAACTGCTATGCTTAATATCACTGACGACAATCATCGCTCCCTAGACAAAGGGGAATCCTCATTACTAATCCTCCTCGACCTCTCAGCTGCATTTGATACCGTCCACCACCCCACCCTTCTAAACACTCTCAAAGACCGGTTCGGATTAGATGGCAATGTATTCAAATGGTTCTCCTCATTCCTTCAAAACAGATCGCAGCAAATCAAGCTCAGCCACTTTCTCTCTAAACCTCAACCTGTCTCACTCGGCGTCCCTCAAGGATCCATCCTCTCCCCAACCCTATTCAATGTGTTCATGGAACCTCTCACCCTCATCCTCAAACAAGCTAATATCAATTACCACCTCTATGCCGATGACACCCAATTATATTACAAGATCAAATCCCACAAAGACATTCTCCACCCCAATGAGACCTTGGCCAGAATTCAAACCTGGTTCCATCGGAACCATCTCAAACTGAACCCTAATAAAACGGAAATCATCCTTTTCTCCCCCAAAAACAACTCCCTTCCCATTCAACTCTGGCTAAAGGACATCAAAGCTCTTAACTGCCCACTCTCCACCTCTAATTCTGTCAAATCCCTAGGCATCAGTATCGCCCAGAATCTAAATCTCATCCCCCACATTAAAAATGCATCCAAAAGTGCGCTTTTCACCCTTCTCCACCTTAAGAAACTTAAACCATTTATTCCAGCAGACGATTTCAAACTTGTTGTCCAATCGCTTGTCCTTTCCAGGATTGACTATGGCAACGCCACTTTGGCTGGCACCCCTAAAATCCATCTTGCTCCGATTAAATCTGTCCTCAATCTAGCTGCGAGACTCATCTCTGATTGTAAAAAATTTGATCACATCTCCCCTGTCCTATCTCAACTGGCTCCCAATAGAAGGAAGATTCACCTACAAGATTGCCTGCATCACTCACAAAGCTCTTCATCAAAACACCCCTTCTTACCTTACAACGAAACTACACAAAGCAGGTAGCTCCAGGTACCTGAGGAGCACAAACTTCCTTGTCTTGATCCCACCCAGACTCAAATGTCAAAAGACCCAATCCTGTGCGTTCTCTGGAAACGCTCCTACAATTTGGAACTCTCTCCCTAAGGATCTTCGCTGCAACCCCTCTTACCCTCTCTTCAAAAAGGAACTCAAAGTACTCCTTCCCCAACAAATACTGGGGTATCTAATGTTACTGACTCTGAACATATCCACTCCTCTCTCTTCCCTTGTCCGCTCCTCTTCCCACCGCCACTCAATCCATTTATTTTTCTCACTCCCCCTCTCTTCACCCCCCTCTCTATCCTAACATTTAATATTCACTTTCCACTTAATGTTATCTCTCTGTTTCTTTGCCCCTTAGCCCTGTTGAATACATTATCATACTGTAACTCTTTTTCGCTTAATTGTTAATTTTATCTCATTATGTTCACCATTCTTGTAAAGCGCTCTGATACTCTTGGGTCCAGTAGCGCTATATAAAGCCTTTGAAATAAAATAAATAAATAAATATTGCTTACAAGAGAAAGAGAGGGTAAAGGAGTGGGCACCTCAAAAGAAAGCAGAACCCCAACATAAACTTAAAAGACTAAGACTCTACATCACACTAATGATCCCATATCTAGGGCAAAACCGATGTGTTTTTTATAAAGAGTATACAAGTGTGCTATACCATTTGTAACATACCCTAATTTGAAGAGTCAGCTAGAAGAGCCTGCATGTCCCACCACACTGAGAGAAACAGTTATGGCTATCCTAAAACATTACAAACCAGGCAATGTTTCTTCTCCTTGAGGTCTATTGTTTCTTATCATAGATGCTAACATCGTAGCAAAACGTTTGGCTAATCGTGTAACCCTGTTTACTAATGGAATAGTACTTCCAGGGCACTCTGAGTTTATTCCAGGCCATTCTGTGATGCATAATGTGAGAATCCTCTTTGGCACAGTCACACGGCTGAGCTCTGTTTTAAGAGCATTAGTGACTTTTCTCGATGCAGAGAAGGCCTTTGATCCATAGAATTGGCCTGTCTTCGCAATCCTATGAATATTAGGTGCGGTAGAGGACATCTTGAAGATAGTCCAATTACTCTACACTAACCCCACAATTGAAGTAAGAATTAATGGCTTTAAAACCAACATAGTCCCTGCTCAGAGAATGATGAAGCAGGGCTGCCTGCTCATGCAATGGTTAATTGCAATTGCTGCTGATCCGCGGGCCTGAGCCCTGAGGGAGCAGCATTCGTATAGGTCTCTGAGTTTTTAAGTACTAAGACTACTATTTAAGCATATGCTGAATCATTCTTAATTAAAAAAATATATATATATATATACATATATGTCTGTATATGTCTGTATATATATATATATCACTGAAAAAACCATAGGTTTCAGGCCTTATATAGTTAGGAATCAGCATTTAAAAAACCTTTGAAATTCACTGAAAAAACCATAGGTTTAAGGCCTTATATAGTTAGGAATTAGCATTTAAAAAAACCTTTGAAATTCACTGAAAAAAACATAGGTTTCAGGAGTTATATAGTTAGGAATTAGTTTTTAAAAAACCTTTGAAATTCACTCAAAAAACTATAAGTTTTAGTGGTGTTATAGTTAGCTGGACATTTTACTCATACAAAACCAATGAAATTGCTCCTATATAGTTAGTTGTACTAACTATATTTCGCGCACCCGCAATCCACTGCTGAGGATGTCACATATTAGATCATTCATGACATGGTCAGTGACATCACTGATGACATCTCAAATGACATCACTGATTTTGTTAACTGATCCCCCTATGCCGACTGCCCCTTTATATGAACCATTATATTTACAAGCTATGCAGCATTTGGCGCTGCTAGCTTTGATACGAGTTGTTTTTTCTCCAGCGCATTGAGCCTGATTTCAACATTGCAGAAATTGCTCCGCAGCCGTGGGCTGTTTGCATGTACATATATGTGTCACACCAGAGCTAATGGGACAAATGCTGAAAATTTTCCTGGCAAAATATGCAAATTATGTGCTTCATTTTCTCCTTTTCATGCCACTGGGCTAACTGAGTAGCCGGTATTCGGATATTTGCATACATATGTTTTTTCCAAAAAAAACGGGATTTTCCGTTAAATATGTTTTGTTTAGAACTTACACCATTGTAATTATTGATTTGCAAACTGCATGAATCATCAATCAATTGTGTGTACTATTCACCGAATAATAGCCAGGCACTGCAGAACGATGTATATTCCGTTTTGACCATTCCAATATGTCTGCCACATAACCACCTTTTTGCCAGTCCTACCTTGTTGTTGACTATGAGCCTACAGCACAGCAAAACTTTATTTATACTCGGTGTCTGTGAGTGTGGGGTTGCACGTGAACAAGGCTTTCTTTGCTGAAACGCGTTGTGCATTAAACTGCATTATCAACTATTTTGACCCTCTTTTTGCCTTCTTGTCCGAGAGCGCATTCAATTCACTTTGTGAGAGACTCCAGTTACATATATATATATATATATATATATATATATATATATATATATATATATATATATATATATATAAAATTTCTATGGCAAAATGAAACCCCTCATTTTGTTCCTTTTCAAATTAAATGTATTAAGTGTTACCACTTTATTCCAATCAAGATGACTTCAGGTGTGCCATACTTTTGTCATAAGTAAGACTGTTGGCGTTCTAGTTGTTCTTTAGAACACTCTGGGACATTCTGTCATTGGGCTATAGTTGGGCTGCATCTGGCTGATATTTGGGCTACATTTGGGCTCTTTTGTCTCTGGTGGCCATCTTGGGAGACTGCATATCAGAATTTTTTTAATGAAATATAAGAGTATTTGAGAAGTCACTCAAAATGTGCCCTAATTTTTCTTTCTTCGGCACTAATCATAATTTCTATGGCAAAATGAACCCCCTCATTTTGTTCCTTTGCAAATTAAATGTTTTAAGTGTTAACACTTTATTCCAATCAAGATGACTTCAGGTGTGCCATACTTTTGTCATAAGTAAGACTGTTAGCGCTCTAGTTGTTCTTTAGAACACTCTGGGACATTCTGTCATTGGGCTATAGTTGGGCTACATCTGGCTGATATTTGGACAATATTTGTTTTTTTTTGTCTCTGGTGGTCATCTTTGGGCTACATTGGACTACATTTGGGCTCTAACATATATATAGCCCAATGTAGCCCAATATATATTTTTTCAAAGTTAATTTTCGTAAAAACCACTGGAGCACATATCTTGAGACATAGCAAAGGCACATCGGGCTACCAGTCCCTACAATTTTGCCAAGTTTGGTGGAAAACCATTCAGCCGTTCGGGCTAAAAGTGAGTCCAACCGCCCTAAGGAAATTAACATGGGGAAAACACGTTTTGGGACCCCCCCTTTTATCTCGGCCCCCGCTTGATGAATCCCCCCCAAACTTTCAGGGAAGGAGCGGAGCGCCGCGAGGCAAAGTTAAGGAAAATTTCAGGAAGATTCCTCAACCGGCGCCAAAGTTATTCCCAATAGAATGTTGCGATTTCCCTATGGAAAACAATCCTAACTATATATACCTACTGGCTATCGCCAGTAGGTAATACCATTTCGATGGCAAAATTAAACCCCTCATTTTGTTCCTTTTCAAATTAAATGTATTAAGTGTTACCACTTTATTCCAATCAAGATGACTTCAGGTGTGCCATACTTTTGTCATATTTAAGACTGTTAGCGTTCTAGTTGTTCTTTAGAACACTCTGGGACATTCTGTCATTGGGCTATAGTTGGGCTACATCTGGCTGATATTTGGGCTACATTTGGACTCTTTTGTCTCTGGTGGCCATCTTGGGAGACTGCATATCAGAATTTTTTTTATGAAATATAATAGGATTTGAGAAGTCACTCAAAATGTGCCCTAATTTTTCTTTCTTCAGCACGAATCATAATTTCTATGGCAAAATGAACCCCCTTATTTTGTTCCTTTGCAAATTAAATGTTTTAAGTGTTAACACTTTATTCCAATCAAGATGACTTCAGGTGTGCCATACTTTTGTCATAAGTAAGACTGTTAACGCTCTAGTTGTTCTTTAGAACACTGTGGGACATTCTGTCATTGGGCTATAGTTGGGCTAGATCTGGCTGATATTTGGGCTACATTGTTTTTTTTTGTCTCTGGTGGCCATCATTGGGCTACAATGGGCTACATTGGGCTACATTGTGCTACATTTGGGCTCTAACATATATATAGCCCAATGTAGCCCAATATATATTTTTTCAAAGTTAATTTTCGTAAAAACCACTGGAGCACATATCTTGAGACATTGCAAAGGCACATCGGGCTACCAGTCCCTACAATTTTGCCAAGTTTGGTGGAAAACCATTTGGCCGTTCGGGTTAAAAGTGAGTCCAACCGCCCTATGGAAATGAACATGGGGAAAACACGTTTTGGGACCCCCCTTTTATCTCGGCCCCCGCTTGACGAATCCACCCCAAACTTTCAGGAAAGGAAAGGAGCGGAGCGCCGCGAGGCAAAGTTAAGGAAAATTTCAGGAAGATTCCTCAACCGGCGCCAAAGTTATTCCCAATAGAATGTTGCGATTTCCCTATGGAAAACAATCCTAACTATATATACCTACTGGCTATCGCCAGTAGGTAATAAAATTTCTATGGGAAAATGAAACCCCTCCTTTTGTTCCTTTTCAAATTAAATGTATTAAGTGTTACCACTTTATTCCAATCAAGATGACTTCAGGTGTGCCATACTTTTGTCATAAGTAAGACTGTTAGCGTTCTAGTTGTTCTTTAGAACACTCTGGGACATTCTGTCATTGGGCTATAGTTGGGCTACATCTGGCTGATATTTGGGCTACATTTGGGCTATTTTGTCCCTGGTGGCCATCTTGGGATACTGCATATCAGAATGTTTTTATTGAAATATAAGAGGATTTGAGAAGTCACTCAAAATGTGCCCTAATTTTTCTTTCTTCAGCACTAATCATAATTTCTATGGCAAAATGAACCCCCTCATTTTGTTCCTTTGCAAATTAAATGTTTTAAGTGTTAACACTTTATTCCAATCAAGATGACTTCAGGTGTGCCATACTTTGTCATAAGTAAGACTGTTAGCGCTCTAGTTGTTCTTTAGAACACTCTGGGACATTCTGTCATTGGGCTATAGTTGGGCTACATCTGGCTGATATTTGGGCTACATTTGTTTTTTTTTGTCTCTGGTGGCCATCTTTGGGCTACATTGGGCTACATTGGGCTACATTTGGGCTCTAACATATATATAGCCCAATGTAGCCCAATATATATTTTTTCAAAGTTAATTTTCGTAAAAACCACTGGAGCACATATCTTGAGACATAGCAAAGGCACATCGGGCTACCAGTCCAATTTTGCCAAGTTTGGTGGAAAACCATTCAGCCGTTTGGGCTAAAAGTGAGTCCAACCGCCCTATGGAAATTAACATAGGGAAAACACGTTTTGGGACCCCCTTTTATCTCGGCCCCCGCTTGACGAATCCCGCCCAAACTTTCAGGGAAGGAGCGGAGCGCCGCCAGGCAAAGTTAAGGAAAATTTCAGGAAGATTCCTCAACCGGCGCCAAAGTTATTCCCAATAGAATGTTGCGATTTCCCTATGGAAAACAATCCTAACTATATATGCCTACTGGCTATTGCCAGTAGGTAACATATATATATATATGTGAAAAGAAATCCTGACCGCTATCAATGCGGACACAACAGGAGCAGACCACTTCTCCAATGAAAGTGCTTCAGAAAGGATTTTCAATAAATCGCCATCACACCGTTAGTCGTGTTGCAGTGAAGGTTAATTTGCAGCATTGACAGAGCAAGTGCTCTCCATATGTATATATATATTCACTGAAAAAACCATAGGTTTCAGACATGTTATAGTTAGGGATTAGCATTTAAAAAACCTTAGAAATTCACTGAAAAAAACATAGGTTTTAGGTGTGGTATAGTTAGCTGGACATTTCACTCGTACAAAACCATTGAAATTCCTCCGTTATAGTTAGTTGTACTAACTATAACTCGTGCACCCACAATCCACTGCTGATGATGTCACATATTACATCATTCATGACATGGTCAGTGACATCACTGATGACATCACTGATGACATCTCAAATGTCATCACTGATGACATCACTATTGACATCATCCATGTGACAATCTGATACATCTCATCATACACTATTATAACATTTCAACACTCAATATAACATATGGAGTACCATATTTGAAACCATTGACCCACCAATATAAGTTTCTAAAAGCCCACTCAGTGATTCCCAGATCTACACACACATCTAAACACTTACCTATAGATTCAGGCATACATGCTAACAAAGATCAATAGAACACTATTAAATATACTTATACACCTACATCGACATTACAGACCAGCACACATCCTATTCACTTATGCAGTCATCCTGCTCACTTATGCAAACAATTGATCATACTTACATTTACTAAGCTACACACTTATACAAACACCACTTCATTTATTCATATAGATAGTAACTCATACTTAGTGTGTTATAAAATCACTATTAAAAGTATACAATTTTCGATACAGTCACTTATACAATCACTGAGTCTTATGTATACAGGGCCACAACAAGGCCTCCTGGAGCCTTGTTGCGGCCCTGGGGACCACCACCCCCTAGGGCCGGCTCCTGCAGTGTCCCGGGGTGCCCACCCCCGGGACACTGTAGTTTGCAATGAGAGGGCGGGATTCTCACAGCAGCAGCTCCCTCCCTCCCATAGCAAACTTGGTTTGGATTTTGAAAGAGTGAGCAGGAAACATACTCTCTCTTTCAAAATCCAAACCAGATTGCTTTTCCGCACGGGGAGCTGCATGTTAGCAGCTCCCCGTGTGGAAAAGCAATGCCGGCTCCCGCAGGATGCGTGGAGCCAGCTGGGACCGTGGGGGCATTGGGGCTCCCCCCACCATCCCCATTGTTTTATATAAGCCCCGTGGGATGGGGTCCCCGGGGATAATAACAATTAGTGATAGGGGCTATTTTTTTTACGGTAAAATTAGGAGTCGCGCACTCAGCCCGGCGCTCAGTGCGCCCCCTGGTGTGCACGCGTTCGATGCACGGCTTCTAACCCTTAGGGTGCGTGACGCCAGCGCATGTGGTGCACGACTTGCGCGCATCGGCTTTACAACTTTGGCGCATTGGGTGCGTGACTTCAAGCCAAAAAACAAATAATATTTTTCAGATATACATCAAGCTTATGTGTTTAGTTGTTAGGTGGATCTAAAAAGAGCCCTTGTGTTTATTGAGAGATTTTAGTACCTACAAGTAAGTACCGATGCAGAGTCTAAAGTTCAAGAGGAAGACTCTGTTCCCTTCATCTGTAAAATGTACACATCTCTCCTATAGATGCCATGCATATTAAAACGCAGATTGTTGTGGTATATGGACCCCATTCTATAGTCCCGGAGAAAAGCAGAAACAGATTTATTCACGTTTCCTAGCTTTCTCAATCTGTATCCAACCTCTCTGTGTTTCACCATGCATCCCTTGGTCTCCCAAAATAGAACCCATAGGTTGCCATGTAGTGTACCATTCACAGGCACACGTGCACCCAGCACGAATGGCACTTGTTACAATGCATGCATTTTCAACACATGCCATTACAACGCAAGTCGTTACAACAACTCGTTGTTACGTCGCATGCCATTACAACACAAGTCGTTACAATGACTTTCTGTAGGAGGGGGCGCTGGAGTTTGGAATAGTATAATTTACTATTCCAACTCCAGTGTGTGCAACAGTAGGGAAGATGTTGGATTGAAAATCCAACAAGTCCAACACCTTCTGCACCATACAGCAAGTTGTTGTAATGACTTGCGTTCTAATGGCATGTGATGTTGTTGTAACAACTTGCATTGTAATGGCATGCGTTGTGAATGATGTGTTGTAAACGCTGTTTCCCACCCAGCACATGCATTCAACACGCACGCCCTGCACAGTACTGCAATGCCCCTGTATTGTCCTCTTCCTGGGCACACAAAAACCCAGTATAGATACACTACTCATGCATTTCACAGCACTTCACATGACAGTGTGAAGGCCAAGGTGTGAGTTAAGTACACAGCAGCAGAACTTTGAAGTTGTGAGCTTGCCGGCCTCACTACAATGACACAGGTTAAAAGTGACCTGTTTACTCCTACTGATCATTACACTGTGTGCTGTCACAACTGTGCTAGTGCTACTAAACTCCTGGTGAAGGAGGTCAATAATCTGACCCCGTGTCTCACCAAAGTCCTGGAATGGATGACCACTTCTTTTTTAAAGTTAAATGGGGCCAAAACGGACATCATGCTCTTGGGTTATAAAGCCCCAATTAACCTGGACCCTTGGTGGCCACATTGTCTGGGACCCCCTCCGGTGCCTATGACTCAAATAAAAAGCTTGGGAGTCTGGCTGGACTCCTCCTTAGGATTCCAATACCAGGCCAAGAAGGTGGCCGCGACCTGTTACGGATTGTTGAGGGTCCTTAAGAAAGTTTTGGATCTTCTTCCATTTGAAGCTAGACGCATGCTGGTCCAGTCGTTGATTCTGTCACGGCTGGACTATGCAAATGCTGCCTATATGGGGGCCCCAGCAGGTCCTATAAAAACTCTGCAAGCTCTGCAGAATTGTGCAGCGCGTCTTCTCATGAAAGTCCCTAAACGATGCTCGGCAAAGGCCTCACTTCGGTCGCTTCATTGGCTACCAATTCAGGAGAGGATTATGTTTAAAACCTTGTGTTTGGCACATAAGTCCATCCACAATGTTGGCCCTACCATTCTCAGTCCCCTTTTTCGTCGCCATCAATCGGTGAGACCTCTGAGATCTAACCAGCGAAATTTGCTGGTAGTACCCAGGGTGAAACTAGCCCATATGGGCGGCCACCAGCTCTCCTTCCAAGCTGCCATGGGATGGAACAAACTCCCAGATAACATCAGGCATGAAACCAACCATCTGGCTTTCAGGAAGCGTCTAAAGACATTTTTGTTTTAATAATGTCTTTTTACCTCCTCTGGTCTTACAGCGCTGGGATGCTCAAGGGTAGCCATGCGCTCTATAAGAAAGTATTCATTCATTCATTCAAGGCAATTTATTTTCACCACTATGAGGTTAGAGCTTTGGGTGTCCCTCCTGGTCCAACGAGACAGCAATCTGTAAGACCGGCCTATGTCATGGCGCACATGTATTATCTGTTTGCCTATGACAACAAAAAACTGCATTGGGGATCCAGTTGTCACTACAGTTGAGGCACTCAGTGCACTGGTGCACATCCGTTACTATGCAAAGTTCTTTACTGTCCCAGTAGCCTCTCAGGCTAATCTTTACTTGGAGGTGACAAACACCCAAAAATCTTAGAACACCATCCCCTCTAAATTCAAGTACACAATGTTGTATGTAACTCTTTGGCAGTCCTACTCCATTTTTCCTTTGGAGGAGAATGTCAGCAATGGAGACAGTAGTCTCTGTCCTAATTGTCCACCCATCTGTAAATCAGGCTGGCGAACCATCCAGTTATATGGAGGGGGTAACCTCTCCTCCAAACACTAAATTAGCCCCGAAGTGCTTACTTTGAAATAAATAAATAAGCAGGAGCCCAAAGATTATCCTAGGAGCCATCAACCAGCACTACTGGAATGCGGCAGTTAAACAAACTAAAAGGCAACCTTGTCTTGATTTCACATCTGGTTCATTTTTTCACCTCATGGTCCTTTATCTCACTCTTTCAGGTAACTTTTTCCATTTGTTACTGTTTATTTCTCTCTCTCCTTTACTCTCCCATTTCAGTTTTTTTCTCTCTTACTTCAGGGCAAAGACTGATGAGAGATGAGCCTGAATGTCAAATTTAAAAGGGGTGCTCACCAGCAGTGCAGCCTCTGGCACAAATTAAACACTGTAAAGGTAACCTATAGATAGTTCCTACAGTTTTCAGTGAATGGGTGCTGCACTTTCCAAACCTAATACAGGAGAGTTAGCCTTTGCAGGTATAAATTCACATCTAATTATGGAATACTTTGTTTAACACGTATTCCGACCCATTTGCAGTTTCAGAATAATGAAGTCATTCATTTTGGATCCCTCAGCAAACATGCTTTACAAAATTCCCTAAATTTAATAGAACTGACAGCATTTCAGAACAGAAGCATTGTTAAAATATGTTTCCTTAGATCCCTAAATGTTACAACTTCGCTCACTTTTTCTCTTGTCCTAAATGTAAAGAAATAATAATAAAAAAAAAAATTGGATTGGGTCACACTAAATAGGATATGATGGGGCTGCCCAAGTCATATGCAATAGTTTGTTCTACAAATTATGTGAAGATGTATTGATAATTGTTAATAATGTAGACCCATAATAACAATAATAAAAATGATAATAGTGATGATAATACTAATTGTCAGAAATGGGGTTATTCCTTTGGGAGGGCGGTACTCCTACCAGCTAAGAAAACCCACTCTGTTTAGTTAAATAAATATTTCAGGGAAAATATCGGCTCAACCCCTACTAGCTATGGCACAAGCAGCAGTAAAATACAGAAAAGCGTGTGATTTGTTCAAGTATTAATAACAATTTTAAAGTAAGGAACACAACAAGATAAAATACCCAAATCATGTAGGAAAGTATCAATAAATGTAATATACAAAAAGACTCCAAGGCCATTAAAATAGGTTCAAGCGAACCAGAGAGGTGAATGTTCACTGTTCTAAGTCAAATGTTGCAGGATAGTAAAAAGCATCAAGCACTGTTGATGTGTGACAGGACTTAGGTGTGGTTTCAGGATGACTGCGATCGAGTAAAAGTCAGATACACCAAGCAAGTGGTCTTAAGCAAATGTTAATTTTAATCTTCTGACTAAGGGCCTGATTTAGATCTTGGTGGATGGGTCACTTTGTCACAACGGTGACGGATAGCCCATCTGCTGAAATATAAATCCCATTACATTCAATGGGATTTATATTTTGGCAGACGCGATATCCATCACCCTTGTGATGGAGTAACCTGTCCACCAACATCTAAATAAGGCCCTTAGTCTTTTTTATGCAAGTCAATATCATACAATAGGGCAAGGTCCACAACTGTAGCTGATGATGTCCCTTAAAGTCCGATATATAATCATTGAACTCCATTCAAAGCCATTCGTTTTGGTGCCAAAATCTCCAAGCCGGACAAACCTAGATTTTGCAGGCGACATTGTCACTTTTCAGGTCACAAATTTTACCAACTGCATTAAACACTTTTCTTGGAACTTAAAATTCTCCAGATCAAGTCTGGAAACTATAGCCAGACATGGTTCCTCCAGGCTGGATACCTTGACATAAAAGTCCTGCAGAGCCAGTTTTCGGTGCTGTAAAGGCTCCCAGCAGGTTGAACCTGGCTTTTCTTCTATCCCCTGTGGGTGTGCAAACTTCCTTGAAACACTTCAGCAACTTGTCTTGATTTTTCCAGAGCTTGAAAAATATACTAAGTCACAACTTTTTCAAAGCTCCCAGAAAGTCCCCCCTGGTCAGTTTCGCAGCCACCAGCTCCTCAGAGTAGGCTTCTAGGCACCAAATCATTCTCCCCCTGCCAGATCTCATTCAGGTTCCTATCTTTATTGGTAAGCTGGGACCTCTTCTACTTTTTTGCCTTGAAAACAGGAGACCAACCACTTGACCCTTGGACAATATGAGTCCCTGTGTGCCAGCAAAATGTAGGAGACCTTGTGTGAGTCCTCTTCTTCCAGCAAGAGTCAGAAGTCTTATTTCAGCAAGACCTTTCTTTTATGATGGAGTTTTTTCAAGACCAGGAATGTTCTGAGGTTTGGATAGTGTAGGTGCCAGAATTATTATTTGCACTAGCCAAGTGAATTGAAAAATGTCATAACCCGATTCTAACGATTTTCTTGCAGGTGCCTCACCTGTTTTTGCAGCACTTACTCCTTGCCATACTGTAAACTTAAGCCTGAAGCCTTGTTTTAAGATGGCAACCTCAGCTGCCACATTAGAAGGCCTGTCTTCATTTTTTAAGTCATTCCGTCAGTCAGATGAATTCTGCTTCTATCTGATGGAGTCGAAACTGGTTTTCCCTTCTACTGTGACAGGACCCTGTCTGTCTAGGATGGTTCTAGGAATGACTAGGACAGCCTGTCCTTGACTTCTCCAAGTCAAGAGGCAGCGCTGGAACTGCCCTATGTTCTCTCAACATTATCCATTCTACTCACAGGTAGCTTAATCCTTGTTGATTTTATAATGCATTAGCATTCATTGGCCCTTCCTGAGCTTAGAGGCTACCCATTGTCCCCTGAGCCAGGGTTATTGTCAGGGTCACTGGAACTATGTGATTCATCTATTGCATTCACTGCATAAGCTATCATCTGCTGCATAATATGTAGATATTAAAAAAAAAATTCTTTGCTCAAACACTTCAAAGTTATAAAAATTCAGCACATGCTGCTGCACAGTGAAAGGCGCTCTGCAAAGGTGAACTGGTCACCTCTGTTGCTTATTGCTATAATTGGGTGTTAAACTGTGACTAATGAGATGCAGACACTGACCCGATGTGTGTAAGAACAACAGGAGTAAACCCATAGACCACGTTGGGATGGGTGTGTAGTATAAACAAAAACAATTCCCAACAGGTATCAATAAAGGGCAGTTTAAACAATGTATGCAAATCGCATTACATAAACAAGCAACAAGGAGTCTCGAGAAGATTTAAAAGGTTATTATTCACCAATTAGAAAGAGGGTCTTACACACGGCAATACCGTTAAACAGCACTGTCCAGAGCAAATCATGTGACAACCCGAAGGCACTTGGTGAGTAGTGATATATACAATTGGTGGTGGTGAGAGAGCAAGTGCTAAGGTGAACAGCGTGATCGACGCATAGTGACAAAGTATAATACAGTGATGGCTCCACAGGATCAAGTTGCAGTCACTTAAAACATGATTGAATACATTTTACAGGAGCACAAAACGAAAAATGCGCCATATAATTATGCTGTGAAGTCAAAACTTCACAGCATATTTATATGGCGCATTTATTCAATCATGTTTTAAGTGACTGCAACTTGATCCTGTGGAGCCATCACTGTATTATACTTTGTCACTATGCGTCGATCACGCTGTTCACCTTAGCACTTGCTCTCTCACCACCACCAATTGTATATATCACTACTCACCAAGTGCCTTCGAGTTGTCACATGATTTGCTCTGTACAGTGCTGTTTAACTGTATTGCCATGTGTAAGACCCTCTTTCTAATTGGTGAATAATAACCTTTTAAATCTTCTCGAGACTCCTTGTTGCGTGTTTATGTAATGCGATTTGCATACATTGTTTAAACTGCCCTTTATTGATACCTGTTGGGAATTGTTTTTGTTGACACTGACCCGACAGCATAAAAATGTCAAAATAATAATGTAATACTATCACAAAATGTGTTGTATTTTTTCACATAACTTTGCTTTTCTTCCCACATAATTTACTCAACCCTGCCACATAATTTGGCCTTCCCCTGCCGCATAATTCCAGTGGCCCTGGTTATTATGCTAACTCTCCCAGCCAAGAATGTGTAGTCTAGCTCTAAATGTGTGAGTGGCAGATCTGGTTTTTAAACCAATTCTATTGCCTACGGTTTATTTTTTTATAAAATTACTATTGTGCGTATGTCACCATTAATCTGATTTCACCATTAAATAAGATTTTTACAACCAAGCTGGAAGTAACATTGAAGCAGTTTTCTTGCCTTTTCATAAGCAGAGATAGAGAATTCAGAGTTTAATCCCATAAAAGCTAGTGTAGGGAAATGTCTCACAAAGCCTACATAGTGAAATAGCTGTTGGGTTTTATTTCTGAGAGAAAGCACACTACCCTCAATATTTAGTGTACCCAATTTTTAGGTTAGCTCACTGCCCTTGGGGCTTACAAGGAACATTTTAGGCATGATGTAGGAATATATAAGCATAGTTTATTCCTCCATTTCGCTGAGCGATGTGTTAATTAAATCCATTTGTACTGCAGCCCAGTCAGATCTCAGGGGTGCTCTTGGCAGAGGTATATTTTCATACATGTGGGTGGTGTAAATACTCAGTGCAGCCACGTGACATTTAACTTGCTGTGCCACTGGTTTACTCTCCGCACTATTTACAGTTGGCCTTTGGAAAGTTAAATGGGCATAATAGGGAGTTCCACTGCACAGCACATGTTTTAGAGGGAATCACACGGACCTTATTGTTTAGCAGTGATAAAGTGCACAGAGCTCTAAAGCAGGCAAACCTAAGGTCCAGAAAATGCTGCAAAACAATTTGGTGAACATGCAGAAAAGTATATTTTCTACATCAGTGATGCTCCTGCTGCCAGTAGTACGACTAATACTAACAATTACAGCAATAGTAATCTGACTACTGCTACTAACAGACATAAAAATACAAATAAAATATTAGTGGTACATTTACTTATAGTAATAGGAGTCCCATATGCCCAATCTTGATGACCAAAGAATTAGCACAACTCAAGTTACATGTAAAAAGAAAACTCAATACATTCTCATAATAACACAAATAGAAGTTACATTTTTCTTCAACTACGTTAATATTAGCTGCGATAAAACATTAACGGCTTGAACTGTGCATGTATACACCAGGTAGATACACTGGCCCTTCTTACAGACAACATATTACTAAGCTTTTGGAAAAGCCGAGAATGTGCGAGAAGACGTGATGTGCCTCTGAATAGAAATTGACAAGTTTAAAACGTTCCTATTAAACTAGCTACCAATCTGCAGAGAAGATAAGATGAAATAAACGGTTTCGTTTCTTTTACAGCACAGGGGTCCTGCCTGGTCAGGTTTCATATTACTAGCCAGGATAACAGCTCACATATTAATATCTCAGCCCAGGCTCTGAAGCGTCACTTCCCATAGTTCACAGGGAGAGCACATCACATTCGCAGTACTGCACGGCTGGGGTTACAGCTGAGACTTGAGCTGTTGTTTTAATCCGATGTATGCTTTGACCTCTTGAAAATGGAATATAAGAAAGTAGCTTCATTTTTTCCTTTTTTACACTTCATTCCGTTGCTTCTCTTCCTAGAGCTCTGTCCTCATTAAATAACTGTCCTTTATGGTTGAAGTCCATTCCTGGCTACATTTAAACATGGTGTGTCAAATGGTATTTTGAACTCAAAATCTCTTGTATTGTAACCTAGAATTTAATTTGCATTAATATGGAGTGCTTCAGGTCCACGGGTCCACTTTAACCAGGCCATATTTTGGGCAACAAGTGCTGCTACCCCGTATTCAAACATGAACAATGACATTTGCTGTTGTGCTACTTGCATAACACATGCTGCCGTACCTCTGCAGAGCTATTACAAATGACGAGAGCAATCTCTTCGAATCTATACCAGTGGGTGCACATTTTCCTGAATCGCAAAATTTGCAAAATCCTGGAGGGGGGAATTTTCACTCACAGACTGAGTTAGTACGAACCAGCGCAGACCACCGAAAGTTTGTAGAAGTGAAAAAATATTTGGAAAACCTGTTCTTTGCCTTTTTTCTCTTCAGCGTACACTAGAATACAATTAAGCTTTCACACTCACTGAGTAATTAACATGGTGCATCTTAAATTATAGCTCCTTTGTTTACCCACCGATCTACCAGTGCAAACTATCACAATTGTTAATTCCCTATGGGTTGCAAATGAGATAAATACGTAAATGAGTGTAGCAGTCAGATGAGATTGCTACACAAATCTTATATCTGTATATTTGCTCAAACCCCATCCATACTGAATAAATTTGCATAGGGTCTGAACCAGCTTGCAGACTTGAATTACAAATATTTGTATTCTTGAAAGACGAACTTGGCTGTGATAAATGATCAATATCTTTGCTAAATAGTCTCTCGTCTTTCTCTCTGCATATCACTATAAAGGTTTGCAGATGTTACATACTACCGCCCAGTCAAAGGCAAGGCTCATACCTTACTCTAATAGAATACTTAACAGTGCACATATAATCTGTGTGGTGCATGGAAGCGGCACTATATTTATTAAATTATAGTATTTATACTCACCAAAACTGGTATCCTGGCGCTAGAATAAAATGAGCTATCTAGCTGAGTACACATGCCAACTTTAGACAGCAGAATGGAATTACTTTGCGCAGAGCCAGGTCTTCAGGGCCTTTCTAAAATGCAGCAACTCCAATGAGGCCCTCAATGAGCGCAGACGCTCATTCTATATCTGAGCTGCTTTGACAGAGAACACCCCCCCCCCCTCCCTGTCTAGATCTTCGGTACATACGGTTTGCAGTGCTTGATCTGAGACATTTTGGAGGATTATACCTTTTGAATCTACCTTGCAGCGGCACAGGGCCATTTCATTGCAGAGCCTTGATAACCATACACAAAGCCTTGAACGTAATCCTCAGCGTCAGAGGGAGCCCGTGTAATTCGTCTAGGGCATCGCTGGCTGAGCTCCTATGAGGTCTATTCAGTCCCAGTTTAGCCACATCTACTTGTACTCTGTTCAGTCGTTTGACCAGGTATTCACGTGCTCTGAGTAGTAGGGCTTTACAATAATCCAGTCTGCTAAGTAAGACACTCCTCATTACCATAGTTCTGGATTGAGGGGGCAGCAAGGAGAGCACCTTCCTAAACTCATGTAATAATGCAAAACACGTAACTGCCACTTTAATCACGTGGTTCTCCAGGGACAATTTATTGTTGAACACAACCCCAAGGTTACGGACTGTGTCTGAAGACAATAGCACCTCTTCCGATGGAAGAGGTAAGACATTGTTGGTAAGTGCCATAGGGATTCTACCTGGTGCATAGCAGAGGAACTCGCTTTATCACCATTAAGTTTCAATGAATTGGCGTTCACTCATCAATTTCTGTCATGGATCCCTTGTCTCCTTCTGATTGTTGGTAAGAGAAAGAATCAATTGCCTTCTGTAGAGTTGATCAATTTTAGGCCATGTTCCTTGATAAGGGTGATAAGGGGTTCCATTTACACATTGAACAGAACAGGACTAAGAGCCGATCCCAGTGGCACTCCCTGACACAAGTTTTTGTATTTGGAGCAGTAAGGAGACAGGTCAACAACCTGGCACCAATCTGTTAAGTATAATTCCATCCATTTCAGGACTGTGTTCCTCAATCCAATTGCGGCAAGTCTTTCCAGGAGAATTGAATGGCAGACCATATCAAAAACAGCTGACAGATCGAGTATTATCCAGACATCAGCTGACCATCATCTTTGCTCATACTCAGCTCCTTCAGGACAGTGATCAGGGCCGACATGGTAACACGTCCAGGTTGGAACCCGAACTGCTCATTCTCGAGGAGAGAGTGGGATTCCTGGAGGGGAAATAGCATTCTGCTCACATATTGCTCTACTATTGTCACTGGAAAAGGAAAGAGTGATATGGGTCCATAGTTTCTTAGAAACTGTGGGTCTGCTAAGGATCTTTTTTAAAAGGTTCGTAACTATAGCCTTCTTCCATGCAGATGGTACAATCCCTTACTCCAGTGATTGATTACAAAACTGCAGAATAGGGGGTGGGAGGTAACTCATCTTCAAACTCTTACCAAATTCCAGGAAGTAGGTGATATAATGGAGATTCCGAGGTGATAGATCTGGCAGTGAGTAGTAGGCATTCTATTAAGATGGGTTCAAAAATATCGAATATCCGTGCCTGACATTCTGTTACTTCTACTCTATTCAAGGCCATGGTGGATGAGTAGGAGTGCCTATATCTTCCAATTTCCTGCTAATCTTCTTATCAAAGAGTTTGGACAGGTTATCGCAGGGCTCCGGAAGGATATCACAGACCTTTCTCCTGCTATTTGAGTCAGCAAAAATGTCTTCCGCGAAGTATTCTGCCTTGGCTTTGCTGACCCCTCTCTTGTAATTGTATAGAGAAATTATTAGGCATTTCTTATCGACTTTAGGATATCTCCTCCATCATTTCCTTTCCAGCTGTCTGCATACTAATTTAAACATTTTTAGTGAGTCATTACACCACTGCGCCGAGGGCCTGTGCCGAAGTTTTTAGCTGGGAAAAGGGGTCAATTTAGCCAGGGTTTCACGATCCGCTGCTCATACACTGAGCAATAAACTTCTATAGATTTCTCCAAGCCGAGACTGGTGTGGAGGTCAAAAGTAAGTAGCCCATCTGTCCTATTAAGTTTATGCCAGGCCCTTCCTATTCTTAATAGCAGAGGACCCTGTTTGTGGTGGCAGGGCTCCATTCCCATTATTTGAAATGAGATTAGAGCATGATCAGTCCAGCATATTGACACGATATCATGTACTGTGATAAGACTGTTAGGAGCAAGAATGAGGTCTACGGTGTGTCCTGTTCGATGGCTGGGGCCACACACCCGTTGCTGAAGGCCTAAAATCTCACACAATCTCAGCAGTTCCTGAAAAGGGGATGAGAGGTCTCCCTCTGCCTAAAGATTGAAGTCCCCTAAGATGAAAAAATTTAATCTGCTAATACCATGTTGAAAAAACCTCTATCAGGGGAGTGAGGTATCTATTTGAGGGCTCTGGAGGTCCATAACAGAGAGCACCAGAAAAGGTGCTACCTTTTTCTGATTTTAAGGTAAAGCCTAAAATGTCCTGGCCTTTAATATCATCCAGTGGAAGAGGCCAAGGTGCAACTAGAGCCACATTTTGGGGTGGTCTACAAAAATATCCGGGGCTAATTCTTCCAGCAATTGGCAGAGTGGAGATGCACGGGCTCTAAGAAGGGGGGAAAACAACAAAGCCTTGTTAACAAGTAAATTGTCTTTTGAAGACCTGTGAATTACTCGGGTGCGGCTGCAATAAGATCGATGACAAACCTGCCAGCCTACAGCAGCACAAGACCTGTCTGTGTGTGCCCAGAAAACTGCCTCAGCCTGTGCTGACACACACGACAGGGAGGGGGGGGGGCTGAAGAGCTTTGAGCCATATGGGCATTGTGCGCCTGGGGAGATGCATGAAATTTCATTTTTCCTTGTAAATATATCCAACCCCTTTTTATTAACTCTGGGTTTGTGGGAAACATTAAACCAAGGTGGGCAGGTCAGGCCTAGATCTGCTGTTGACTCAGGGGCAGTACAGGTTTCTCTGATGAACAGAGCATCGCAGTCACTGGTCTTGAGTAGCAGATGGATTTCCGTGCTGTGTTTTACAAGTAATCTTACATTCAGTTGGCTAAGGCCGAAGGTTCCTTGCTTTTAGCATCTATGAGTGTCTCGGTCTCAGAACCTCCTCCCTCAGTAATGGCTTCTGAAATACTGATTCCAAGTTGCTTACCGAGATGCAACAGTGCATTTACGTTAGAGTGAATCCTGAATTTCAGCAGAGAAGGGGGGGGGGGGGGGGTTGCCCTTCTCCGTTGACTAAACCGGCAGCGTTACTGGCACTGTGTGTGGTCGGTGTGCGGATGGGCAGAGAAAGGTATATCTTAGGCGCACCTTTGGCACTCCAGTGGCACAGTCGTGCCAGCCTAACGCAAAGATGGTTGTCGCAAACATCCCACTCTAACAGGATGCCCAATAGTATGATATTGGTCTCTGAGGCACAATAATGGTGTAATAAGCATTGTTTGTAGTACACAAGACAATTCAGCCCTTTATCAGCAGTAAAGTCTTTGAGTTGGAATGACAAAGACAGTTACAGCTGTAAACCTATGTTTACTGCTACAAATTACAAGTCGTATTAGGTCTGTAGGGCATTGTTGATGCAGTACAATCTCATTTGGCAGTAATGCTGCTAGAAGCAAGGTTGGAATTTAGCCAGGTGTCAGGGCAATTCCTAATATCTCGTTTGAAAATCGTGGGCTTCTGGATTCGGTATATCTTGTGGATGTAGGCTCATCAAATAGACTGTAGAGCAAGAGTTTGTGTTAATGTTTCACTATCAAACTGCATCATTATAGACCAAGGCACTCGTGATGGTTGCCCAATATCACACCGTGGGTTTGCCAATTTCAAGAAAGTGTTAAGTGACGTAGTTCTTCAGCATTATGTCCTCAGGCCCTATGTGCATTAAAAAATGCAGACTATTTTGATGTATATGCAGGTAATGTCACAATTTGTATTGCATTTAAATTGTGTGTAGAGCAAATATGGGCAAAGCATTTGGAATTTCGTTTCTACAAACAAATGTATAGTAAATCACTGTTAAAATTAGTCACTAGGGGGCAGATGTATCATCCCCATCATTTGCGATTCCCAAATAGCGATTTTTAAGAAATCGCTATTTGGGAATTGCAAATTAGGATGTATGTAGAAATTCGCTATTTTTTATCGATTTCTTAAAATTCCTTAATTGCGATTAGCAAATTGCTAATCGCAATTAAGGAATAATTTCCCATTCATTTCTATGGGCCAGGAGGCCCATTGGAAGGAATGTGAAGTTATTCTCAATTTGCGATTCTCAATTTGCTAATCGCAAATTGAGAATAATTTCAAGGGTGCAGGGGTGTCCAAAAACACCTTGCTGCACCCCTGAAACTTACATGTGTGCGCATTTGGCGCACATACATGCCCTAAGGGCATGTATGAGCGCCACATGGCACCTTAACAAATGCCAAAAATTACATTTGTAAAAGAAATTGCAAATTACCACAAACTACAAGTTGGTGGTAATTTGCAATTTCTGAATGTGGATTCGCAAAAAAAAATGCTTGATGCATAGCATTTAAGGAATCGCAAAATTGAGATTCCTTAAATGCTCGAGCAAAATAAGGAATCGCAACTTTTGCGATTCCTTATTTTGCGATTTTGCACATACATACCAAAACACAGTTTGCGAATCGCAAACAGCTTCATACATCTGGCCCCAAATTTTGTCCCTACCAGTTGTGCCCCATATATTCTATTAAAAAATAATTTGGTATTCAGGCCTGATACCATTAAAGTGGTATTTTTTTTACAATTGACTAGGATTTGGCTTAGTCATTAAAAGTTAGGATGATTTCCAATTATCAATTGTAGGAAAATACAATGTTGTCATGCTGAAGGTAATATCAAATTATTTTAGAAAAACCTACATGTAATTATAGGTTATAGTTAATCTCAATTAACTATTATTCATGCCCTAAGGTCACTATAACTTGCGCCCCTTCCATATACAGTTTTCTCATCAATGATGTAATTTCAAATGTTGCAATGATAACAGTGATGTCCTAGATCATGTCACAAGTGATGTAATTTGTGGAGTAATTAGCAGTGAATGGGAAGTGCTTGAGTTATAGTTACCTTGGGACACAAGTTTTAATTCATTACAATTGATTGATGTATTTATTGGGTAATTGTTTCGCCTGGATGTACACTTTATATTTGTTGAAATGTAACATAATATTTTAAATATTTGTTAAGGAAACTAATATTTGCACATTTTTTAAATGTTGGGAGATTTTGGTGGCCAGTGTTATTTTAAAACTTCACATTGGGTATTCATTTTTTATATTTGAAATTTGTGATGATTGACATTCTTTATTTCCTCTCCATGTTTTATCATTTTGAAATATTTTACATTTTATGGAGGGAGGTGGGATTTATTGGTGAACTTGGTGTGCTGTTTTTAAATATAGGTATATAATAAAATACATTTATTGATTTAGCTATACATTATATTCTTCTCTAAATGGTTATTTACTTTATGTGATATGTATTTTTTAGAAAAAATATTTATATTTGTAATATTAGTTTCAGTTATATTGGAGGACCTGGTTGGTGTTGTTCTATAAGTAAAGTATGAAACTAAAATGTAACAGATTTAAAAATGCTGCAATACTCGTACTTTAGGTAATTAAAGTGAATATATTTTGGAATTCTCTAAAAATGTATTTTAAATCATAAATCAAAAAATATAACTTTGTTAAATATTTAATTTACAAAATATAGATCAAATTAGAACACATTTTAAACATCTACCTGAAAATAACATTATTTTTACAAGTAATTGTTTTTCACATGCCAGTCTAACTGAAACTGGGAAAATATCTATTGGAGGAGTTGGAGGGTCGGTAAGGCAGATTTACCATTCTATTCAGATCCAGTTGAGATTGAAAAAATCCACATGGGTAGCGTATTGGGGTCAAATTTACCATTCTAGCTCCCACCCAACTACTAGTGGGTTAAAAGTATATATTTTGGGGGACTGGTTTAATATTCTCACTACTAACTAAACAACAGGGATCATGCTTGTCCCAGCGAGCACTGAAGAAAAATACCTTAGCCAGAGCAGCAGGAGCAACATTGGATTTTGCCAGGAGACTAGGAAGCAAACACTTAAAACCATTATTGAAGGTTTACAATAGGAAATGCATCCCTATGACAATGTATGGTAGTGAGGTCTGGGGCTACAAGGAGGTTAATGATTTGCAAGTTGCCGGAAATAAATATGTACAGAAACTTCTAGCTGTCCCTCCGAGTACCCCTGCCTTTATGGTGCACCTAGATTTAAGGCAGGGTTACATCTCAGATTGCATAGCAGTGGCCCCTATAATATGGTGGCTATAAATATGGTCTAGACCTATACCCTGCCTAAATCAAATTATTTTAGAAAACTGTATGAAGCTAGACAGGGCTGCAGACATTCCCTGGTTCGGCTATGTCTCACAACAGCTCACCGAATAAGGAAGCTCTGAGCTTTTTAATCACCCTAGACAGCTGCACCTTGGAGAGGTGAAAGATATTAAAAATCCTTTTTTAACCAGGAGAAGGCTGGAAAGGGAAAATAGTGAACTTCTAAAACCCACGATTAGACATTATATGATCATAAACCCTTTTGGTTGTTTATGAATAATTTGCACCATCTCTTTCTTTTAATCAGATTTAGGTTTAATTGTATTCATTGCTCTCTCTCGGTTCCGAAGGGTTTTTCTAAGTTAGGGACCCTAAAGCCTTGTTCCTGTGATGATTTTTTAGACCAAGATTTGCTGCACTTTATGTTCTTCTGCAGTTATTTATAGTGATTTACAGTCTAAATATATCTTACCTCTTTTAAAGAATTGCTATTTTGCACGAGTAACACCTGCCCTGATATATCTGCAAATACTGTCATCACCCCTGATATGTTATGGGGTTGCAAGTTTTTTAGCAGGGGCTGTACACAGGAGAAAAACCCTTGATTAGCCATAGAAATGGGTTGGATTTTTCAGTCCTGAAGGAAGAAATGCGTTTAAACGTGTATGATGATCTTTTTTAACTTAGTATTGATTGTGTATAATATTTATTTTTGCCAAGATTTTTGCTGATTTTATAGGTTTTATCATGATACACTAATTATATATATGGGCTAAGTAACTGTTTTAAAATAACTGTATATGTAACGTAGCTCTGCTCTTTTTTATCATTTTGTATTCGTACTGTATTTCTGGGTTACTCTTTGTGTAAATGTACTTTTATGGCCATAATGCGGCAGAATAAAGTTTTATTAATGATGATAATGAACTAAACAACACTGGGGAAAGTGTTTGACTCTCGGAGAAAAAAAGTTTTAATAAAATCTGGAAGTCATATGTGCTTCTAACTTAAACCATGGTATCATTTGTATCGATACATTTTGACACATTTGGAAATGCTGTTTCAGGGAAACAGCCATTACAACGCGGCTGTACCACGCATAGCCTTTACCAGGCGTGCATTACAATGTGTGTACCATTACCAGGCATTACGTTGCAAAGGTTTGGATGGTAAAGGTATATGCATTGTACTGGTGGTAAGGACATATGTGTGGTAACAGTGGTGAAGGCATATGCATGCCAATCAGCGTCATTAGAGGAAACAAAGATACCCCCCCACTTCCTCTTTATGACCTGTGCCACACTTCAGCCTTGAAGAGCGGCTTCGTTGTCGTCATGAGGTAAGAGGAATTGGGCATGGGGCGGGGTATGGCTGCAGGGCTTTGGACTGGGGGTGGGTTTTTTTAAATTACTGGGGGCTGGGGGAGTGGCTACACCGGGGTCCAGTTTTAGAGCTCAGGACAGGAGCCGGGATTTTTTTTAAATGACTGGGTGCCAGGTGAGGTCACGCTGGGGGTCCAGTGTTAGGGCTTTAGGGCAGGGGCTGGGTTGTTTTTTTAAAGGGCTGGGGGCCAAGTGGGGTGAACCCAGGCCGGTCTCAGGGCAGGGGCTGGGATTTTTTTTGAAAGACTGGGGGCCAGGGGAGGTTGTCCCAGGGCTCAGATTTTAGGGTTGAGGGCAAGAGCTGGGTGCTCGTCATGTTGTGTTGATTAGTGGTTATCTTAGTGTGGCATGGACAAACAGTATCTCATTACCTGTGGCTTTTACAAGGTGCGTACACTTATACAGTTGTGATTCAACACTAGTTACACCACCTTTAAACTTCTCCTGGCTCCTGGATAGATGCACTCCCAGCCGCTTTTTATAGGAGCAAAGAGAGGGGGGTATTAGGTATTAACCCTACATTAACAATGTTCAATTATTCTTTTTAAGTCCAATGTATCTATAGATCACAAACTATTCAATGGGTTGCACTCACGTCTCACCTCTAAGTTGCCTTTATTTAAACCTCCGACCAAAGGTTCGTGGCTTCCAGGAGATCCTCTTATATTAGATCTTCCTGTGGAAAATACATCCGCCTCCTTGAGGTCAGATAGAAACGTGCACTATCAAATAAGCCCATGCAATATTTTAGTTTATACGACCACTTGTTCTGATCACACACCTCCATTCTAAAATATAGGTGCAAGATACGGGAGAGATATTGAGAACGCGGCCAAGATACTAAAAACATGGCCAGACTATTATGAACTTCCATGTCTGGCTTTAGGGGCCAAATTCCCGGAAAAAGCTTAAAAAAAAAAAAATCCTTGTATCCCACTATGATATTTCAAAACTGACTTCGCATTCATGTCTTTAGGTGAAAGAAGAGGTAGGGTTACTCTTATGAATCTCTACGTGTAGAGCATATTACTCATAAGCCCCTCTCTCGAATATCTCAGGAAATTCACTAACCCTCTATTCTCAATAGAAGTGGCATAGATTAACATATGCTAAACCCTCCCAGTGATTTTCTGATAAAAATGCCCACATTACTAAGCGGACGTGTTGAGTTCTTACCTCTACACTCTATCCATTCACTTGCGCGGATCCAAGGTATATACGGGCCTGCGGTATAACCCACTCTCTTTTAAAGCCCGTCTTTCCTGCATGTGTATTGCCAATGCCATTTACCCGGCATGCCTTTCCTCGTTAATGCGCATGTCTGGCGGCCAGCTTTGGCGAAGTACCCATTTGTTAAAACCTAACATTTTCCATTCTAGACAAAAATGACCACAGGAACGTTCATTTACGGGGTATATCAAGATAAAGTATGCATAGATGCACAATCACTAGGGTGAAAACGTCAATTGCAAATGCTGCGTCTAGTGATAACATGAACTAAAAATGGTACATAAAAAGTTCTTCAAATTCAAAATCACTTTCTACAATACAAACGATAGTTTAGCAATTATCTCTACTTAAGAGCGGTACCTGTATTGTATTTAAAATATTTTGTATGAACAGACAGGTGAATCCTATCCTGGATTGGATTGTGCCCTGTCCAATCCCGAAGAGCAAAACCCCCACTACACTATATGAATAGAAGTTTGTGTAAAACACACATCATTCTAGTGATCGTATAGTATTTAAAACGGGTTGATTGGTCCCCAAGTTATTTTAGGAGTCACAAATTAAACTACATGGAGATAATTCTCTCCCACGCCTCCCTACTGTTGAGACCATTTTTTATGGTATCAAACTTAATCATACACCATTGTTCCTGAAGTTTTCATCTATATGCACTGTTTCCTCCCCTCTTCAGTTCTCTTATTTTCTCCAGCACCACTTATCTTATATCTGTAGCCTTGTGCTTCTCTTGTGCCAATGATTAACTAATGGAACATTTTCTTTATTAGTGTTGATGACTGATCTGTGCTCATACACACGTTGTCTCAATTCCGAGTGCTCAGTCCCCTAGGACAGTAGAGCCACCTCTCATCTTTTTCCACGTTAACTACAACAAGCCTGACTAAATCACCTAGGATACTGGAGGGACAGTAGGAGGGCATGGAAGGGTAAGCCTGTAGGAATAACTCAAACTTGGTAGGATTACCGCAAGGAGAGGAAGGAATCCACCCAGAATTTATATTGGAACAGCGGGGTTGTTTATTTATTCCTGAAGACCAATTATCTCTGTATTTTGAATGTGTTAATCATGCTCATCAGAAAAGGAAGGCTCCAGGAGCTCTGGGGAGGCTCGTCATTGCTCATATCCTTAATTATAGATACTGTGACAAAATTCTTAAATATGTTTGAGAATGTGGGGGTCTTCCATCAAAAAAAGGAACAAAACAGCAGAGTGTTAGTGGAATCACGGCCAGGAATTTTGGGTATGTGTTTGTAAAGAATCCAAGGGTGCACCTTGAATGCCCTTATCTGGCAGATCTACAGAACAATGCAATGTGTGCAGCTTTACTAAGATTTAGGATAGGGTTTAACCTGCTATTTACCTGTTGTGATGCATTTAAGTATTTGTTAGATGAGGAGGGAAACTGCTATTGAGCTCTCAGAGTGAGGTCTTACCATGCATTTATTATGTGATCGTTTACAAATTTTAGTACTAAAGTGTCTTCTTTAAGACTCATCATTTACTCTTTACATCAATGGCCTCTTCAAATTCCTAGATCAGTGTGACAACGAGCCTCCTAGACTAGCTAACATGAGAGTTCCGGCCCTCATGTTTGCCGATGACACCATATTGATCTCCAAAACACCCATGGAACTCCAGAAGCAGTTAGACCAGTTTGATAGTTCCTGCCAAATGAGGGGACTGGAGATCAACGTGAGTAAAACTAAGTACATGGTCCTGTATCCTGGGTGCTCGACCAGAACTCAACTGACTCTAGCAGGGACTCCACTGGAACGTGTGTGCATATTTCTATATCTAGGCTTCAGTCTGACTGAGCAACTGGGGTTGCAAGCTCATATAATGCAGCAATGATTAAAAATGGAGCAAGTAGTGGGGGGTATCTTAAAGATGATGCATAGCTATTATTATCGACTCATCCTGCCAGTGATAAAGATTTATAAACTTAAGGCCTTGGGGACAGCTGTCTATGGTGCTGAGCTGTGGGGGTATCTGGGAAGAACCTCCTTGGTAATGGTGGAAAATCACTTTATGCGTCTGATGGTGGGTGTATCTGTAGGTATTCCTCTCCTTCCACTTAGATTGGACTTTGGGGTTAGATACCTCTCTAACACACTTGCTTTGCATTCCATATTTTATTGGAGGAGGATCTGGGCTACCCTGGAGTTATCAGTCTATCGACAAGGGTTATAGGAAATGTTATCATTTGTGGGCTCTTATAGAATTCCATGGCTAAAGCATGTGAAGGATACATTGTCAGAGATTGGTCTTGTCAGCCTACGGAGTGCCCCATGTCAGGCGAGGGCCACTTCCAAATCACTCATCAAGACTATATATTGGCAACATAGAGATAATCGCCTATACACACAACCATGCCATAGATCTTAAACAGATGCCTTTCTTACCGCTCCCTCTAGCTAGGCAATTGTACTTGCAATTCTGGTATGGAACCTTGCCTCTCCAGGCATTTACTACCAAGTGGGAGCGCACGTCATGGGTTAATGAGTCGCAGTGCTCGTCGTGTGGTGATCAAAAAGAAACTATTGATCACATTATCTAATTTTGTCCAACCTATGTGAGTTACAGGAAGTGTTGGATATTCCCGCTCTGTCGAAATTTGGGAGTCACAAAACAGAAAGTAGCACTCAGGATTTTGAAACACTATACAAGCAGATTGATAGTTTTCTCTCTCTCGTTATCTGATGTGTGTGTGGAAAGCAAGGTACAAGATGAGTACTTCCCAGGGAAAACTGAATTGCAGTAGTCAGTAAAATGGTGATTTTAATAACAGATGGAGAATAGGATGTGCAGTACTTATGTGCAGAATATAGGAACCCTTTTAGAGTATTTAGATAGTTTAATGATTACTGGTTGATCAATCTATTTTATTGTGTACAACCTATGTATAGCCTGTCGTGCATATTTAGGATTAGCTGGCCATGCAACTAAGGAAATACTTCAGACAGCGAAATATTGGTTATTTTTTTATGTATTGCACAAAACCTTCCTGTTGCAGAGCTCGCCTAATAGTATGGAGTTGTGGGCCATCCTAATGTTTACAACCTTGTACTTTTTATATCATAAGTCTAAAAATGGTTTTACTTTATGTTTTTATCTTCTGTGCTTTAATGGCTTACAGTCGAAATAAAATATTATTGATTGCTTGATTAAGACTCAATGTGACGCAGTAAGGTTTTTTATATGCAATGCCGTTCTGGATGTGACTTGTTCTACAGGAAAAATGTTAACGTTTTTATCTTCCAGGGAAACAATTATGAGATTTCAGTTGCCTTTTTTTCACAATTTGAGTATATAAATGTCCAAATGTTTTAAGGACCACAGTGTAAACATTTATTATTACTGAAAGACAAATGAGACGAACCGCAGGCACCCACAGAAGGTTGAGCTGTATGGGGATATATGATACCTTCCTTGCTGAGGAAAGTAATGTGTATTGAGAGGCTGGGGACTATGGCGCAAAACCGATAACTGTCAACAAATTAGGGGAATGTGAGTAAGATGCTTAAGCATAATAAGATGGCCGGGCTACTCCCACCAACATGGGGCACCCTGGACACAACGACTGTGGGTTTGGCTTATTGTTTTTATACTCCACTGTTCTTTATTCTTTACCTCCTTAAGAGCATGTAAGTCCTGTAGACACAGAAATAACGTAAACTGTTAGCAGTAACTGAATTGGTAAATTGTATTCACATTGAGATATCATCGGGCTGGCCTGAGCTGGCAAAACTGATGTAAATCAATTTTGAAAAATGCTAATTAAGATGGTTTAAAAAGAAAATACTGAAAGAAAAATGTAAGAATATCCATTACGAATCGGCTTGCATCATGATCTTCTCAGATAATAGCAAATACTTTCAACAATGATGATCCTTCAAAGAATTGAAAAGAAAGCTGCTCTCAATGAAAATACAGTAGTTACTGCTCTGTTTTTTTTAAATCCGAAAATAATCTTTTAATCATGTACTTTATTCTATGAAACTAAAGTGGAAGCATGGTCCTTGGTTGAGAAAAGGCCTCTGCTACAGCCGACTGCCAATTTCTCACCCCAGAGGCGAGTTGCAACTTCTGAATTCAACGTATCACTTAAAAAACAGTTAGCCTACTGTGAAATAGCAATCACTTTAATTTTGCCATTGAGGGTTCCCTCATGCCTCCCCCAGATAGGGGCTGGCCCAGGAGACTTTAGTATATGAGCTTATGCCCATGTAAACTGAGTGCATGGTTTGATCCTACAGCATTTCCCGTGAACCAGGGGAGGAGAAAGGTTGAGGAGTGGGTTTGGCCCACAAACCATGAAGGTTCTGCTGGATATCAAACTTGCTCCCTGTAGGAGGATGAGTTGTAGAGGTGTGTGGTGAAAAAGGTGGAAAAGGTGATTATGGTTGAGAGAGGTGCTGGAGGTGCACCAAATGCCCCTTCTTGGCATACTATGGCTTTGCACATGTTTTCCATGCTGGTTATACAAGAGGCTTGAGTGGTACAACTATGTTCATGAAGAGCTACCTACCTTTACAGGCAATAAAGGTCCAACTTGAACACTATAGTAGATATATTGTAGTTATGGGTAGTTTGTGTCAAAGACACCTGTCAGTGATCAGTGCGTATACTCCACCACAATTATTGATGGGTTTCCTTGAAATTCTAGATGGAATAATGGTGCAAGTTCACTCAAAAATTAGGCAGCAACCTCAGAGGAGTAGTTAAGCCTATGCTTGATTGCATAAGTGTTCACCCACGTCTGTAGCGGACAGCCACCATACTATTCAAGTTCTGAATACTCTTGGCATTGTAGATGTTTGACTTAAAGTTCATGCTGCAGGATTATGGTTTATGCTCTATTCTGGGGCTCCTAAATCCTTCTTAAAACTAGACAACTTCCTGAAGGCAGAACTGGTGCTGGCCCAAGTCCTGAGTGCTCAAATACTCGCCTGAGGCCTGGCTGACCACTCACCAGTGGAGTTGGTAGTGGAACTGGGCAGTGCATTAAAACAATGTTTTTTCAGCCTGAACTCATGTTGTCTGTCTGACATGGCTTGTAGAGCCCACATTTTAGAATTACAAACACGCATTTTGAACTTAACATGGGTTCTATGAACTCCCCTGGATGCTTTGGCATGCTTTCAGAGCCACAATTAGGGGGTACCTTATCAGTTAAAATTAAGAGAAGGTCCAAGATCAACGGCAATAAGAGCCACTAAGATCAAAGAACAGCTCTGAGAATATGAATCCCAACGCACAACATTCCCCAGACATACAAACCAAGCACCATAAAACAGTATTCAGCCAAAACCTGATGAATTAAGCTACAGCTATATGGTTGGCTACATATAACTGCACTTATCAAAAGGGCTACAAAGCGAGCAAGACTCTACACAGGTTGGTTCTCAATGCAATGCAGAGGCTACACCCCCCAGGTGCTGGATGGCCAATATCTTTTAAATAGTGGGGACAACACCATGGCTACTGCCTCTGCGTCATATGAGACCTTTCACTTTAAGGTATACACTCCCACATTAGAGAATCACCAATGTTTATGGAGGGTCTTCCCTGTAAACCAGTAGTTCCAAACTGTGCGCGGTGGCTCCCTTGGGCACCGTCAAAACTAGCCAAGGGAGCCATGCTCCAAGCACTTTAATGCATTTAATTTTGAAAGGTTTGTTGGCTTCAGTTAATGTAATTAGACTTAATCACATGATGTCAATGATCTGTAAGTGACAAGCCTAAATCTGGAGATGTAGTGCTTAATTGATGGCATGTCAAGGGAGATGATCTCCAAATTTCACTGGATCCCCACATTCCAACACTCCCAAAGAAATTGGAAGATGCCCGATTTATTTTGTGAGATTTGTTGATAGTTTAGATTTTTTCAGAATGCATTTTACACCAGGGAAAGTTCAGTTGTCCTGCCCCTCAAACACACTAAGGGCCTCATTATGATGTCAGGTGGAAACTTTCTGCCCAACACCTCTCGGAATCGTGACCGACTGTCTCGCGCTCTGCAGTTCCACCCGACCGATCGATTATAATGCGACTGAACACTGTTCTGTCGGAGTCCTATTGTGCCCTATGGGAGCTTGTGTTCCGCCCGACAACACAGTCTGCAATGGTGAAATGGGGTGTGTGCAAACCCCTGCACCCTGTCGCGGGCACCCCACGCTGCCTGCCACACAGTACAGAGTTTTACAGGGGGTTAATTAGGTACCCTCTCGGCCCCCAACCGGAGACCCTAGGATGAAGAGGGCCCTGCTAGAGGCCCCCAAAGTCTCTTTCTGACAGCCTTTCCATGTCAAACAGGCCAACTCAGAAAGGCTGTTTGAAATCGGCATCATAATCGGACCATGTTCCGACCAACACAAATTCTCATAGAGCCAGTCGGAACAGATTCGGAATGACCGCATGGTTTACAATCTGACCACAAACATCATATTCAGTTGGGCAGATTGTACACCAACTTAGTCAGTCTGAAGGGTTCCTACGTGATCGAGGCGATTCCGACTGTCGGGAGGAGGCTTTCGCCAGACATCAAAATGAGGCCCTAAGTGTTATTAAGTACTGACGTGTACTTGAACCATCGATACTTCCAGTACACATTTCTTACAGAATACATACTTTCAGACAGGTCTGCTCTCTCCATGAGCACATGGAATTAAAACACCATATACGACATAATGCCAACATTTAGAAACAAGAAAGAGGGACGTTTAAAAGAAAAAGGGGGGAATTTATTTGGCTTGTGTTGGAAATGGGATCTCTGGATGGCTAAGGTTAGCACCAAAGCCAGGAAGAGACCACCACTCTAGTCAGGGCAAGGGAGTTACACACCAAATATAATCCCTGCTCACCCCCTTGGTTGCTTGGCACAAGCAGTCAGGCTTATCCCGGTGGCGATGTGTAAAGCATTTGCGCACGCACACAGCAACAACATCCCAGTCACACTACAAAAGGAACTCCACACAAGTTTATATCAAAAATAGCCTTTGTATTCTCATAACACATTAGAATAGTAAACACATAATATACATGGTGCCACCTGGCACTGGGTCATATCTACAAGGGAATTATATACACCTGACAGGGCCAACAGGACCACTGTCTGAACCATCACAAAACGAACTTAGTAAAAGTAAAACAGATCATAAAAGTACAACCAGTAACCACTGGTAATCACTGTTTTAGCATTAGCCTGTAACATAAACTACATTATGCCCAGTATCACATCAGGCGCGAATGACCTTCTGCGCCAACCTCACCAGCATAAACACATTATGCTATCCTCTCATAAGTCTAAACACATTAGACCCTAACCTCCTAAGTATAACTCACATTAGGGGCATAAATCACACAGTGAAATATAATCACACTAGCATAAACCAGGATATGCAAAACAACCTCATAATCATAAAACACATTTAGAGGTATCAAACCGGGTGCATAAAACATACTACATGAATTGTATTTCCTAGCACCAAAATACTTTTAGCACATAAATCACATTAGGACCTGGTGCCCTACAACCCTAACAGTACCCCTGGCCAACTAGCCATCTCAAAAAGGGGCTCAAATGCCCTATGTCCAACAGTCAGGGGGTGCTGCCAATAGAGCGAAAGTCAAGGGTGCGCAATCTGCGCAGGCCTAAACCTTGCAACTGGCACTAAGTGCTGCGCAGTTGTGAATGTCAGGGGTAAAGGAGTGCATCTCACTACTAACTCAGGCATTTCCCCCAAAGTAAAGAAAGACCTGAACGGTGCAGCTGCCCACTACTTGCTGGGCAGCTGGAAATAATAAAATGTGGCATGGGCTCTCAATGGCCCTTAAAACAAATGTGCCCCCTTCGTTGGAGCCACGCGGGCTCTGAAAACAATTGGGCCAACTGTTGGAGCCACACAGGGCTCTGTAAACAAATAATGCCCCCCTAGCATTGCAGCTGACCCCTGAAAAGTGGGGCAGATGGAGGACAATGGCCAATATGGGGCAGCAAGGTCCCACTGGCCCTCGGGACCCCCACTGGGGCCCTGTAAACAGATATGGCCACACTGCCAGACGGGGTCGCTCTGACTGGGTCCCTCTGCCAGGCACCATCTAACGCGAGCCCCACTCACCTGGACTCTTCTCTGGCGAGGATCTCCGGCTTCTGGGGAAGGCCTGCGGGGCTTTCCTCCACTCACAAGAGACCCGCTTGGCCTCTGCTGACTTCCGCCTCCATGCGGCACTTCCCTCTTCATCCTGGCACCCTCCTGGGAACTTGGACTTTTCTCTACTTCAGCCGCTACCGCGGGGCTGTCTCTCAGACATGGGAGCCCCGCTTTGCTACATCGCGCTGACCTCCTTCGGCTCGGCTGCAGACCCCACCCACATCACCGGCAGGTGTGCCTGACTTCTGGGTCAGCTGCGGCTTCACCAAGGATGCCGAAAGTGGCTCAAGCCACAGCAGTGAAACGCGGGTTCGGCGAACACTTCATTTATAAATCAAAAAAGCACAATGAGGGGTAGGATCCCTCCGAACTGGCATATAAAGCAGGGTGGGCTCTGGCTCAATTAATTACACAAAGCGGGATGGGTACCCGCTAAAAGGCAAATACCGCGTGGTGGGCACCCTCAGTTAAATATAAAAATAAGCGGGGTGGGCACCCGCTAAATCGCCATCACAGGGGGAATCCCTATGCTGGGGATTCCCTCTTCCTCCTCATGCAGCGCAGCGCTGCCAATGCCCACATGTTCCTCCTTCTTTGGGGAAAGATAGTGCTTTCCAGGCACTAGGGGCAACAGAAAGTCCTGGATAAAAAGAATAGGTCCCAGCAAGGAAAGTCCTCCAGTCATCAAAGGCAAGGCATGGCCCAGGGAAGCAAGCCCTCATGGTAGCCCCCCCTGGGCCCCAGCAGCAGCACGCCCCGCAATAAAAGCACCAGTACAGAACTGAACAACTTTATGGGGACACAGCCCCTATATTTATATTAGTAAAACCCTTTGCGTCACAGCACAGGGCTGGGGGGATACCAGTCAGAACTGGTATAGGGGAGCTTTGGAGCACTTTGTTTTTGCTCTGTTCCTCTCTCCTTTGTCAGGTGGAGGCTCGTGGATTAGACGCACCACAGGGGGTGGAGCCGGCATTGTGGAGGGAAGGCACAGTCCTATTCCGGTCCCAGGTGCAACTCCTCCATCCCATCTACATGCAGATCTCCCTATTCCCCACTGGGCAGAATCATTCTGGCTCCTGGAGCCACCCACATCATCCAGCACCTGTCAATCACAAGCCAGACATGCAATTCACATCAGGCAGGCAGACACACAGCACACAGAAGTGCCCACTTCTAAAAGTGGCATTTCTCCACCAGTCACCATAAATCTGCGCACTCCATTGTGCAGCATTTATTCTCACGAGTTCACACATACTAAACTTGCCCCTGCACTCCTCTCATATCCGGAATTACCATGGACACACATATCCCCCATGCATTCCTATGGGAGGGCAGGCTGTTCTCACCATACGCACTCAGAGAGCGCACGCACTTTACACTGGGCCACAGTGCTAAAGTGCCCAGAGGCCTAAAATCACTACCACCATGTCAGAGCTTAAGGCAAAAAGTTCGGGGGTGAACCTGCCAAAACGGCCAAGTCCAACGAAACCCTCTTCCAGCCAAAATGCAGGGCAGACCAATCACCACCGTGATGGGCTTCCCTGCCTGGGGCGATAGAACACGACGTGGACCCACACTGCAGGGACACTCTCCGGTTCTATGCCACTCTGAATCAGCATGGTTCTCTCTGAAAAAGAACTCTCAGGCCCAACTAGGCTACCCCACAAGTACTCCCTAGTCGTCCACGGCCAGGTCCGTGCCCTAGGCCATCCAGATACCACTGGTCCTTGCCAAACCACAGAGTGGAGGACAGTAACCCCTGGCATCCAATAGCCATTCTCCACTCTCCCTCTCAGTGTGGTTCTAAACTACCACTGATCCTTCAACCTAGGGTCCGCACCCTCAGGCTGACCAGAGGTCATGCGCAAAGCGTCTCCTCACCCTACCTGAGCGGCTTTCTAAAATATGAGGTCTCTAATGCCACACTCGACTAAGAGAGGTGTATAGATCATCTGCCATATTTATGATGGACACGAGGAGATGCTGCGAATAAAATACAGACACTCAAATCTATTTATCTTTGAAGACAGTGATCCCTACACACTCTAGCACTGCTTCACATTTATTGAAAGATCTACGACCATTGTGAATCTATTTTCATTTATTGGAATCACCATTGAAAGACTGCTATAAATAACGATCATCCTGCACATTATAAAGGGGTCAACAAGTATATTTCCGTTTTGTCCTGAAGATGGTCTCGGCAATCAATTTCTAGAGACCGAAACGTCGACCAACGCTTTTTCTCTCATTACTTTGTATTTATTGCAACAAATAAGAAAAGCGCATACAATTGTTACAGCGGAGTGGTTTTGTTCTTGTATCTTTGACTTCTTGTAACATTGTTGATATACTTAATAGTGCCCTACTTATCAAACAATATATAAAGAATATACATTTTTCTATATACACGCGTTTCTCTGCTCTTTTTGTTCTTGATTATATATAGTGACAGTCAGCACTATTTAATTTGAATGAATAACAAGGATATACATGTTTGAATATAGACCATCATTCACCTAGTGGATTACAGACAGAATTGTTTTAACTGATCTCCACTTAGGTGTTAAACACAATTGGTAGATTTCAAGAGAAATGTTCCTCTTGTCAACCAATTTTACTTTGATTGTGGAGAGCACAGTACTGGCCAAGGCCCTATCAAAGTGACTAACAACTGTTACTCAATCACCTCAATCACCAGGTTGGCCTAACAAATCTGATTTCATGCCCAATAGGTCTACTAGACCTAATATTAGACACTTGCACAGTGCCCTGAGTGACAGACAACAAGGCCCACTAGCACTATTGGTTGAGGACTTTAACTCAGTAGGCTGGGACTATTTGTTTGCCTGAAATGAACAAAAGAAACAGTTTACCAATTTATCAATTGCAAAAGTCAGCTATATACATATCGGTCTGAGGATGATGGTTGGTAGGAGTACATCCAACCCATTTATTACAGGACATGGTACACAGTATGACATACTACGCGGCACAATTTAGGGTTCACATTGTAATTCTACCACTGGCGGAATGGATCTGTATCATTGGTAGGCCTTTTGGGTTTGAATGGGCCACAGGCATTCCTTTTAGGGTTTCCCTATAATTGGTTGAGGCAATAATATTCTTACAAAGAGATATTCATATAATTTGCATATTTTGTGAACTTACAGGACTCTAGATTAACGTTACATTTACATTTTAGCCGTTTGGTAATCAAATACAGAGCTTAGAGTGGGCATAAGGTATTTCATTAAACACCACTAGCTTATGTTACTTGGAGTATATGTGACCACAGGTGAGACAGTTGACTAGTGACAAAATACTCAGCCAGAACTAGACCCGTTGTGGAATAGTATATCGCTTTGGTTGCTTTTGCTTTTTTCGTTACTGGGTCAAGAATCCATCTAAAAATGGTTGCTCTGTCTCACTTGATATTTGATTTTAAAGAAATGTCAATGTTGGCTTTCAAATTATCTTTTAACCACTGTAACTCATTGGTATGGGGTTTCTGTAGAATCAAGGCTCTTCCAGAATTACCCTTACTAAATGTTTCAATCGGTGTACAAAGGTGATATTTGGGTGGACGATATTGCTTCATATTAACATGTTGCTCACTTGATCATTCTAAGTGCATGGAGAAAAGATTCACAGGATGATCCAGCCTTGGTTTCAGAGTTTTGGGCGAGGGGAAGACATCTCAGTGCTGCACCGCCAATGTTGTGCAAAGTCCAAATCCCTTCGCCCTGGCCTCCAAAACAGTACTTAAACTCTGGCGTGGGACACTGAATTACGTGGGATGGGAAGACAAGTTGACTTAAGCAACACTGGTGCCAGCCCACAACAGGTTTCTCTAGTCACTCTACTGCATGGTTTTGGTGAGTGGGACTCTAAAGCATCTCCACCATCAGATCGGATGAGTGGAACAGACTTGTTTATTCACAGAATGCAAGCAAAATTTGGGCTCCACAAAAGTCAATTATTTTGTTAGCTGCAGCCTTAGCCTAACCTAATCCCTTATATATTAAATATTGAGGTACTTAATTACTTCAATCCAGTAGAAGCCACACTTTTAATAGGGGAATTGAGAAAACAAGATATCCCAACGTCATCAATCTTTGGTCAATAACACCCCAGATACTGTTGATGGGTTGTGGCAGATGTCTTAGAAAGGTATAAGGAACTGACAAATGATTAGTGAAAGGAAGCCAGATTGGCTCCACAAGAGCCAGTGATAGCCTCAAGATTAAGTCTGATCCTGCTTAAATATGACCTGACCGGAGAAAACATTTGGAAATCGGTTGTAGTCCCTCCCCAGAGTGTTTTCAATGCAGATATCAAATAGATCTCTTCGCTACAACTTGGCAGGGCACCCCATGTAAACCCTTTTGGAATGGGTAAATAGGATACTGGAAGAGGTGTTGGGGTGGAAGATAGGGCCTGACCCTAAATTAGCTTTGCTCAATAGATCGGTGGACTTTGACATGGACGCATTAAACTGAGCCTGTTGAAGTTGAGCTTTCTGGTAGCCAAGAGTGATATTTCAAACTATTGAGACCCTCCCCCCTCTGAGGCTTGGTGCAACTAAATTAATCATACTTTAACTTTAGACATACCGGTCTTCAAGATGGATAATACCCAGAGAAACATTATAAAAACTGGAAGGGGAATTGGTGTATATATATATAGAGGCACAATATGTGTCCTCATGCCAAATCTGATCCAGGTCTGTGAGGTCTGAAGAGTGTGAAACTTGGGCATAGTTAATGAAAAGAAATGCTACATGATTGAGTATTACCCTGAATATAGCTCTACTCTCTTCCTGTATCTGCTATGCTGTGATGTCCACTTATTGTGCTTTACTTTGTTCTGTTTTGGCACAAACCTATAAAATGAGTATAACTGCTCAGATCCAAGATTTAACCCCTTCGCTGCTAGGCCTTTTCCCCTCCTGTGCTAAGCTGTTTTTTGGCGATTTGGGGTAGTGCGCGCTTAGGCCCCTGTAACATTTTGACCACATAAGGTATCCATGCCAAATTTGTGTCCTTTTCTTCCAACATCATGTGGATTCCAAAGGCGCCCAGGGTTTGTGGATTCCCTTGGAGGGGTCCCAGAAATTAACCAAAATATTGTGAAATATTTGTTTTTTTCAGAAAAATGGGCGGCAAATGAAAGCCTCTGGGGTTTTCCCTAAAAATGTTATCAAAAAAGGGTTTGTGGGGGTGAAATCTCCATTGTCTCAGCTTTTAGGGAATGACAGTCTTTTGTCAGAGAACTGACATTTTTCACACAGTTTTGGCATTTTTCTGGGATATTGCCTATTTTTGCTATTTTTAGAGCTTTCCGCCTCCTTCCAGTTAATGGTAGAAATGAGTTTAAAAGCAATAATGGATCCTAGAAAGCTGTACATTTTCGAAAAGTAGACAACATTCTAAATTCAGAAAGGGGTCATTTGTCTAAATCCATGAAGGTTTCTTTATAGAAACTAACAGTTAAATATTGGAATAATTGAAAATTTGTTGAAAAAAACAGCCTTTTGTCTCAACGTTTTCACCTATAACTTTTTCTAATATTGACAGCTCTTGAAAAGCAATATACCGTTACATCCGTTAGACCTTCCTGGTTGTGGGGATATATAGGACTTGTAGTTTCACCAAGAACCCGACGAACCCAGATCCAAAAACTGAGCAGCAACTTGCAATGGTATTTTTTCATTTACTGGGTATAGAGCACTTTGTCTTGGAAAATGTATACATGGAAAAGTCTGTATGAAAGACACCTATGTATTTCTGAATTGGGTACAAAATATAGAGTTCAGAAACAGTATATAATTGCACATTTTCAAACTTGGGAATACTCATACTAGCATGAGAATTATTGGTCGTTTTTCAAAAACAATTTTTGTTTACACAATGTCTTTCATTGAAAGGGAGAAATGCATGAAAGCTCAATTGGTAATAACAGTTGATTTACAAATCTGAGTTACCCGAAGTCTCCCGATAAAAACGGTACCTCACTTGTGTGGGTCAGCCTTGTGCCTGCGACAGGAAACGGCGCAAAATGCATCGTGGTCACACCTCAATTTTGCAGTTACAAATTGACCCTTTTCAGGCAAAGTGCCTACCTGTAGTTTTTGCACCCTAGCTCTGCCGGCACCTAGGGAAACCTAGCAAACCTATAAATTTTTAAAAAGTAGACACCCAGGAGAATTTAGGATGGGGTGACTCGACTGCCTACCACCAGGTTTTGTTACCCAGAATCCCTTGCAAAGCTAAGAATTTGACAAAAAAAACATTTTCTTCACACTTCTGTGGTGGAAAGTTCTGGAATCTGCGTGGATCAACAAATTTCCACCCACCCAGCGTTTCCGCAGGTCTCCCAAAAAAAATGGTACCTCACTTGCATGGGTAGGCATAGTGGCTGCGACACGAAACAGCGCAAAACGCAACGTGGTCGCACCTCAATTTCCCAGTGAAATCTTGTGCTTTTTGGACAAAGAGACTACCTTTGTTTTTGAGTCCTAGCTCTGCCAGCACCTAGGGAAACCTAGCAAACCTATACATTTTTTAAAAGTAGACACCCAGGGGAATTCAGGATGGGGTGACTCGACTGCCTACCACCAGGTTTTGTTACCCAGAATTCCTTGCAAAGCTAAGAATTTGACAAAAAAAACATTTTCCTCATATTTCTGTGATGGAAAGTTCTGGAATCTGCGTGGATCAACAAATTTCCACCTACCCAGCGTTCCCCCAGGTCTCCCCAAAAAAATGGTACCTCACTTGCGTGGGTAGGCATAGTGGCTGCGACATGAAACAGCGCAAAACGCAACGTGGTCGCACCTCAGTTTCCCAGTGAAATCTTGCCCTTTTTGGAGAAAGAGACTACCTTTTATTTTTGAGCCCTAGCTCTGCCAGCACCTAGGGAAACCTAGCAAACCTATACATTTTTGAAAACTAGACACCCAGGGAACTTCAGGATGGGGTGACTCGACTGCCTACCACCAGGTTTTGTTACCCAGAATCCCTTGCAAAGCTAAAAATTTGACAAAAAAAACAAATTTTTCTCACATTTCTGTGGTGGAAAGTTCTGGAATCTGCGTGGATCAACAAATTTCCACCCACTCAGAGTTCCCCAGGTCGCCCGAAAATAATGGTACCTCACTTGCGTTGTTAGGCATAGTGGCTGTGACATGAAACAGCGCAAAACGCAACGTGGTCGCACCTCAATTTCCCAGTGAAATCTTGCGCTTTTTGGACAAAGAGACTACCTTTTGTTTTTGAGCCCAAGCTCTGTCAGCACCTAGGGAAACCTAGCAAACCTATACATTTTTAATAAATAGACTTCCAGGGGAATTCAGGATTGGGTGACTTGACTGCCTACCACCAGGTTTTGTTACCCAGAATCCCTTGCAAAGCTAACAATTTGTAAAAATAAAACACATTTTCCTCACAGTTCTGTTGTGGAAAGTTCTGGAATCTGCGTGGATCAACAAATTTCCACCCACCCAGCGTTTCCCTAGGTCTCCCGAAAAAAATGGTACCTCACTTGCATGGGTAGGCATAGTGGCTGCGACATGAAACAGCGCAAAACGCAACGTGGTCGCACCTCAATTTCCCAGTGAAATCTTGCGCTTTTTGGACAACGAGACTACCTTTTGTTTTTGAGCCCTAGCTCTGCCAGCACCTAGTGAAACCTAGCAAACCTATACATTTTTGAAAACTAGACACCCAGGGAAATTCAGGATGGGGTGACTCGTCTGCCTACCCCCAGGTTTTGTTACCAAGAATCCCTTACAAACCTGAAAATTTGACAAAAAAACCACATTTTCCTCACATTTCTGTGGTGGAAAGTTCTGGAATCTATGTGGGTCAACAAATTTCTACCCACCCAGCGTTCCCCCAGGTCTCCCAAAAAAATGGTACCTCACTTGCATTGTTAGGCATAGTGGCTACGACATGAAACAGCGCAAAACGCAACGTGGTTGCACCTCAATTTCACAGTGAAATCATGCGCTTTTTGGACAAAGAGACTACCTTTTGTTTTTGAGCCCTAGCTCTGCCAGCACCTAGGGAAACCTAGCAAACCTATACATTTTTGAAAACTAGACACCCAGGGAAATTCAGGAGGGGGTGACTCGACTGCCTACCACGAGGTTTTGTTACCCAGAATCCCTTGCAAAGCAAAGAATTTGACCAAATAAAACACATTTTCCTCACATTTCTGTGGAGGAAAGTTCTGGAATCTGCGTGGATCAACAAATTTCTACCCACCCAGCGTTCCCCCAGGTCTCCCGAAAAAAATGGTACCTCACTTGCGTGGGTAGGCATAGTGGCTGCGACATGAAAAAGCGAAAAATGCAACATGGTCGCACCTCAATTTCCAAGTGAAATCGTGCCCTTTTTGGATAAAAAGACTACCTTTTGTTTTTGAGCCCTAGCTCTGCCAGCACCTAGGGAAACCTAGCAAACCTATACATTTTTGAAAACTAGACACCCAGGGAAATTCAGGATGGGGTGACTCGTCTGCCTACCCCCAGGTTTTGTTACCCAGAATCCCTTGCAAATCAAAGAATGTGACAAAAAAAAACATTTTCCTCACATTTTTGTGGTGGAAAGTTCTGGAATCTGCGTGGATCAACAAATTTCCACCCACCCAGCGTTCCCCCATGTCTCCCCAAAAAAATGGTACCTCACTTGCGTGGGTAGGCATAGTGGCTGCAACAGGAAACGGTTCAAATCGTACGGTGGTGAATTTACAATACCCTATTGCAAAACTACCTTGATTTTTTGGGGGGGGCACCTGAGTTTTTGGCCCGGGCCTCAGTCGCCATCTTTCGAAACTACCAAACCCGAACAGTTCTGAAAACTAGACACCCGGGGGAGTCCAGGGAGGTATGGCATGCGTGGGTCCCCCAATGTTTTCCTACCCACAATTCCTTGCAAACCTTAAAATTAGGTGAAAATATCACTTTTCCAAACTTTTTTGCGTGGGATCTCCATGCCGGCAAAAATGTCCTACCACCCACCATTCCCCTTGTTCTCCCGAGTAAAATGATACCTCACATGTGTGGGTGCCCCAAAGCAGAACAGGCTAAAAATGAATTTTAAAAAAAGTAGTATTTAAGTTTGACAAATTAAACCCCCCTACCTTAGTCACAGGCCTTTGGCCCACCCACACAAGTGAGGTATCATTTTACTCGGGAGAACAAGGGGAATGCTGGGTGGTAGGACATTTGTGCTGGCAGCGAGATCCCACCCAAAAATGTATGGAAAAGTGGGTTTTTTAACCTAAATTTACGGTTTGCAGGGATTTCTGGGTAGGAAAACATTGGGGGACCCACGCATGCCATACCTCCCTGGACTCCCCCGGTGTCTAGTTTTCAGAACTGTTTGGGTTTGGTAGTTTCCAAAGATGCCCGCCAAGCCCCGGGCCAAAAGCTCAGGTGACCCCTCAAAAAATAAGATTGTTTTGCTAAAGGTAATTTTTTGGTCTCCACAGTAGGAATTGGGTCTTTTCCTGTAGCAGCCGCTATGCCTACCCACGCAAGTGAGGTACCATTTTTATCGGGAGACCTGGGGGAACGCTGGGTGGAAGGTAATTTGTGTGAGCCCAGTGATGCCACGCTTTCCCACACAAAAAAGTGCGAAAAAACTGATTTTTCTCAGCTAAAATTGAGGTTTGCAAGGGATTCTGGGTAAAGGAACGTTGGAGGATCCACGCAAGCCATACCTCCTTGGAAGCCCTCGGGTGTCTACTTTTCAGAAATGTGTGGGTTTGGTAGGTTTCCCTAGATGGCCGTCTAGCACGGGGCCAAAAACCCAGGTAACACCTCTTGCAAAAGCTGGTGGATTGAGTCATGTCCAGCAGCTTTTGCAAGAGGGGTTACCTGGGAACGCTGGGTGGTAGGACATTTGTGCCGGCAGGGAGATCCCACCCACAAATGTATGGAAAAGTGGGTTTTTTAACCTAAATTTAAGGTTTGCAGGGGTTTCTGGGTAGGAAAACATTGGGTGACCAACGCATGCCATACCTCCCTGGACTCCCCAGGGTGTCTAGTTTTCAGAACTGTTTGGGTTTGGTAGTTTCCAAAGATGCTCGCCAAGCCCCGGGCCAAAAACTCATGGGAACCCCCTTGCAAAACCAAATTGTTTTGAATGAATTAAGTATTCAGTTGGAGAACGTGCGATTCAGGGGACAATATTGCATGAAAAATGTGACAGACATTTTCAAGTTTGCAAGAGATTGTGGACAAAAAACAACAATAGAATTCACCAGAAAGACATGACCATATACTATATGGGTGAGGCGACAGGATTGCTTGTTTGGTGGGCCGGCGCTCTAGCCACCGCGCCTCAGGCCCATAAAGATCCGCCCCATGCGAACGCGCAGCGGACGCCTAGACCCAGTGGCAGTGGGTTCGAGGCAGCTGTTGCTCGCGCTGGGGATAGTACGATTAAACAGGAAATTTTAAAGCTCCTAATTGTGCTCCTAATTTTGCTGCATGGTTTTTAAAGATTACTTTTGAAAATCTACTTTTGGTCTTATCATTTTATTTCACTTTATCTGCTCTTCAGCCTTTTACCTCACTCGCCCCCCCGCTCCCCTAGCCCCAGTCCGGCACGGCTTGTGCCGATTGTTCCGGAGGGCTGACGGGGTAGCGGGCGCCATCTTGGGTGAGGCGACAGGATTGCTTGTTTGGTGGGCCGGCGCTCTAGCCACCGCGCCTCAGGCCCATAGAGATCCGCCCCATGCGAACGCGCAGAGGACGCGCGCAGCGGGCGCGCCTAAGGCAAGCCCGTCTGCGCCCGTCCGCGGCCGCCCGGGGCTAGGGGCACCTCACTCTGCCCATTTCCTGTCATATACCTCTTCGCAACTTCAAGCGCTACAGGTCCAATGGTCCCCCACACCTGCCACACGCGTACGCATTAGGGAACTCGGCCTAGCCCGTCCGTACTCCTCTGCATTGCCTCCCACTCACAACCCCTCCCTTCCCCTCTGCCCGGTAGCCCCTGTCGACCCTTCTCCCTTTTCCCCTCAGTCCCTGGCGACACCCCAACTTTCTGCCTTCCTACTCAATACCAGATCGGCCGTCAAACATCATCTGGAACTATTTGATTTCTTAGACTCTGTTAAACCAGACCTTCTTTTTTTGACTGAGATGTGGTTTTGCCCTGACTCACTTCCAAGTGTGCTCCCTGCCCTTCCATTCCCTTATGTTATTTTTAGGGCCGATCGATCTGACGGTCGATCTGGTGGCGGAGTTGCCCTGGTCGCCCGAGCAGACTTCCACTTTCAACCCCTCCCTTCTCCTTCTTTACCTATACCTACGGCAGATTGTCTGGTTATCCGTTCTACCTTTTCTCAGACCCCATTGACGTGTGTCCTCGTCTATCGTCCCCCGCAACCCTCCCCCCGTTTCCTCCCAGCCATCTCTGATCTATTGGGAACCATAGCTATCAATAACTCTTGGGTTTTGCTCCTCGGAGAATTTAATTTTTGGCCCAACGCTTCTACTGAAGATGTAGTCTCTCGTAACTTTACCGAACTTCTTTCTAGCTTGAATTTTGTTTCCCGGGTCCTCTCCCCTACACATATCCACGGCCACGCGCTGGATCAAATTTGGTCCCTCAATATCTCGATCCCGGCCCTTTCCGTCCAGCCCTGCCCCTGGTCAGACCATTTTTTCATTTCTTTTTCGCTAGACCTTAGCTCTTCCTTTTCCACTCCCCTCCCCAAGCGCATCTGGGCGAGGAACTGGAGCAGAGCTGATATTCCTGCCCTTTGTTCCTCTCTTTCTGTTTCGGACCCTATCCTGGCAGATCTTACACCGTCCAGGCAGCTGGACGCTCTCGGTAGCTGGCTCCTGAGAGCCTGCGATCAGGCTGCTCCCTTGAAGCTCGTAACAGTTAAACGCGCACATGACGCGAACAAATGGTTTTCTCCTGCACTCAAGGTTAAAAAACTTGAGACGCGCCAAGCGGAGAGAGCCTGGAGACGCGCCTATTGCCCTCTCCTACAAACTCGTTACTTGCTTATGTTAAAAGAATACAAAAAGGACATTCTCCAGGCCAAGACAGTGTATTTTTCTGGGAGAGTTCTTGATGCCGAGAGCCACTCCAGGGAGATATTCTCTATTGTTCAGGAACTGTCCTCTTCTGACAGGGCCTCTCCCAAGGTTCCTCCCTCCCAGCAGTTATGTAACTCTCTCAACGACTTCTTCGTTGAGAAGGTTGCCCTTATTAAGGCCGGGATTCCCCCCCTTCCTCTACCTTTCGTGACCCCCAGCCTCCCCCTTCTATCTCCCGACTGACCCATCTACCGCCCCTTACCAGAGACTCCTTCCTTTCTCTCCTGACTCGTGTTAAATCTGGCTCGCCGGCAGACATTGCTCCAGCGCACATTCTTCGTAGTCTTCTTTCGAGCTGTTATCTCCCCCCCCTCACCTTCCTTAACGACTCCCTGGATCAGGGGATCGTTCCAGTTCCTCACAAAACGGCCATTGTTATTCCTCTGTTAAAAAAACCTGGGGCTGACCCCACTTCCCCTTCTAACTATCGCCCCATTTCCCTTCTTCCCTTCCTGGCCAAGGCCCTGGAGGCCCATGTCACTCAGGTCCTAGGTGCCTTTATTGAGGAAACCGGAGGACTCGCCTCCGGCAGGCTGGCTTTCGCCCTCGCCATTCCACCGAGAAGGTGGTTATTTCGGTGATGGACGATCTCAGGGAGTGGCTGGATACCAACTCTCCCCAGGCCCTGGTCCTCCTAGATCTGTCCGCCGCTTTTGACACGGTTGACCATTCCATTCTTCTCACCCGTGTCAGGGCGGCGGGCATCGAGGGCCCAGCTTTGGCCTGGATCAGCTCCTTCCTGAGAGACCGCTCCCAGGTCGTCCACCTGGCCGATTTCACTCCCCCCCTCACCAAGTTCGGTGTGGTGTTCCCCAGGGTTCCTCTCTTTCCCCGCTATTATTTAATCTGTACATTTACCTTCTCATTTTTGCACTCCAAAATATGGAGGTCACCGTATACAATTATGCGGATGACCTCCAGCTCATCTTCCAGCTTTCACACTCCCCTACCAGTGTACTCACCTTCCAGTCGGTCATGCTGTTCATCAGCGATTGGATGAACGGTAATCATTTGAAACTAAATCCGGACAAGACGGAACTTGTTGTTACTGGTTGCACCCCCAGTCCCTGGTCTCCCAGCTTTTGGCCCCCCTCCCTGGGTACTTCCCCCACCCCCTCTCTCTAGGGATCTCACTTAACTGCCACCTCACCCCTCACACCCAGATAAATGCTGTTGTTTCCTCCTGTTTCTTTGCCCTTCGCACTATACGAAAAATGTCCCGGTTTTTTTCTGTTCCAGCCCTTAAACTTATTTTGATGGCCATGGTTCTGTCCCGGCTGGACTATGGGAACATTGTTTACAATGGAGCTCCCGCTTATGCATTCCACCGTCTCCAGCTGGTCCAGACACCAGGCCGCTCGCCTGATCCATGGTTTACCCAGATTTCATCATGTCACCCCCCTTCTCCATTCCCTTCACTGGCTCCCTATTAAAGGGCGGGCCCTCTTTAAACTGGGGTGCACAACCTTTCAGGCCTTGGCGGGGACTGCTCCTGACTTCATATCCTCCGCCATTAGTGCCTACCGCCCCAGCAGAGAACTTCGTTCATCCACCAAACTTTTGCTCTCTGTTCCCCGCTTTAAGAAAAAGAAAGCTGGGGGCATGAAATTCAGGGTCCTCGCTCCCACCCTTTGGAACTCTCTTCCATTTCATATTAGATCCATCCCCACCTATTTTGAATTCCGCAGATCACTTAAGACTTTTCTTTTTTCCCGTGCTTTTCCATCTTAGCACCCTGCTCCCTCTTTACACCCACCCCTGGTTTAAACGTCCTCCCAGCGCCATGAAACCGCATGGTATAAGTGCGCTATACAAATTGCTGTAAATTCAAAAATTCAAATACCATGAATTAACAATAATATCTAAATTTAGAAAGTTATTTATAGCTATAATATACACCATAACTGAGTTACTCAAAAGACAAAGAATCAAGCACGGCTATCTATTCCTCAAAGACACACACATACAGGTTGGATTTGGCACGAGGGCGAGTGATGGTTCAGTACATAACATTTTATTAACATGATATTTCAAAAAAATGAAATGCTCTGTTAATAAATAAATGCATAAAAACCGAACCTGTGACTCGCAACTCGTGAGCTGTAAAGCCACGACAAGGCACCAACCGTTTTACAGGCCATTCACGCACCTTTCATACCTGATACAAACCAGACCACTGACACCATCTGGAAGGAAAAGCAACACATTACAACAATCACAATAAGGGACAAGGTACGCCCTACTGCAGAAAGAGAAAAAAAACATATATTACTGCGCAGCAATCTAATCCGCAAGCACACACACATACTGGTTGAATTTGGCACGAGGGTGAGTGATGATTCAGTACATACAATTGTATTCGCAAGTAATTTCACAAAAAATGAAATACACTGCGTATAATTGAAAGTATGATTAACTGAACCACTGACTCACAGCTCGTGAGCTGTAAAGCCACGTCAAGGCACCAACCTCTTTACAGGCCATTCATACACCTTTCGTACGTGTGACACATTCAAAACATTCACACCGCCAGCCGCGGACCCATCACATTTCAACACTCACACCAGCAAACAGCGCCATTCAAGGGCCCATCACTTTCACACACCCACATTTCTGACACTGCAACTACACAAAATGATGGACTGCGTGGAGTGTCACTCAACTAGCAGTGTGTGTAGTGACCAACAGAAAGAAACTACTCACACACCGTCAGCCGAGCGCCAGTCCACCTACACCACCATCCAAGCACCAGACCATGCACACCGCCAGCCAAACACCACTCAGCGCACACCGACAGCCAAGCACAACTCCGTGCACAGACAGCCAAGTACCACTCCACACACACCACCAGCCAAGCACAACTCCGTGCACAGACAGCCAAGTACCACTCCACACACACCACCAGCCAAGCGCCACTCCACACACACCGCCAGCCAAGCACCACTCCGTGCACAGACAGCCAAGCACCGCTCCACGCACACCATCCAGCCAAGTACCACTCCACACACAACGCCAGCCAAACACCACTCCACACACACCACCAGCCAAACACCACTCCATGCACAGACAGCCAAGTACCACTCCACGAACACCACCAGCCAAGCGCCACTCCACACACACCGCCAGCCAAGCACCACTCCGTGCACAGACAGCCAAGTACCACTCCACAAACACCACCAGCCAAACGCCACTCCACACACACCGCCAGCCAAGCACCACTCCGTGCACAGACAGCCAAGTACCACTCCACACACACCACCAGCCAAGCGCCACTCCACACACACCGCCAGCCAAGCACCACTCCGTGCACAGACAGCCAAGTACCCCTCCGCGCACACCACCAGCCAAGCGCAACTCCACACACACCGCCAGCCAAGCACCAGCCGGCACACACCACAAACACATTTAGAATTCTTTTTTTCAAAATAACACTAAACAAATGGAAATACCTACAAATCAGCTAACACAAATTCTTAAACTAAACACTTTGCACTAATGCCAATCCTTGAAACTAACTAAGGGGCATATTATCAAGGGGTTTTATCTCCGCTTTTTTGGCTTTAAAAGCCAAGAAGGCGGATATACAATTATCTCCCTATTACCAAGCTGTCCCTAACACCAGTTAGCGACAGCTAATAGGAGATAGCGACCATCATGGGCCCCACTTTGCATGTCAGTGATATTTATCACTAATGACATGCAAAGTGGGCGTGCCAAGATGTTAGCGACTGGAAACAGTCGCTAACATCGCTATCTCCTATTACCAACTTTTGGAGATATTCGCGCTAAGCGCGAATATCTCCAAAAGCTAACACCTGCCCTGAGCAGTTCTTAGCCATGTTATCCAATGGGAGGTGGATAACATGGCTAAGAGCATTTGCTCGATAATGCATGAATATCGCGGACTTTTCAGCAATATTCATGCATTGCGGCCGTTTTTTATCGCATTTGCGATAAACCTTGCTAATAGCAAGGTTTATCTGCGATAAAAATCGCCGATTTGCGGCGATAATTTTTGTCTCAAAACAAGTTAGAGACAAAAATTATCGCTAGTTGTTGGTAATATGCCCCTAAAACTTTTTACAGAATGCAGACCAGGCAATTCACTTTACAGCTCATTAAAACTCCCAAAACTTCTTTTGCGTGTGGTACGATTTAAAACAAGCTGACAGACACAATCCAGGCTTAGAAGGACAGTCAGGACAGTATATACGAGACTCGTTCTGCCGCCTCTTCGCCAACAGACTCTGCATCTTCTAGTCGGAAAGTCTCTTGCGGTAGTGGAAGGAATAGATTCAGGAAAGTGGCAATCTTTCAATCAAGCCACTTCCTCCACCACTCCAAATCTAGGAACACTTGCCTGCTCCACAAGTACAAGGCTGCCTATCATTGACTCCTGAAACTTAACAAAAGGCATCTTCGTCTCAGGACAAGACTTCTGGTTCAGAACAAAAGCATTAAAGGATGCCAAGTGGAACAGATGGATAGCCAACTTCTTGAACCAAACGTAAGCCTTTCGAAGAGCAGCATAAGGTTCCAACCTCTGATCTACTCTGTCAACACCACCCATGAACTTATTGTAAGCTAAAATGCACACAGGTTTGCGCACTTCAGCACCCTGACCCCAAACAGGCACATGTTCTGTACTTTCATTGTGGATAGTAGTCAGCATGTACACATCTCTCTTGTCTGAAAACTTCACAGCTAGAAGCTCCCCACATCGCAATGCCGTAGACTGTCCCCGCACAAGCCTTTTGGAAACAAGTTCCTTTGGGAAACCTTTACGGTTACTGCGCATTGTGCCACAAGCAACAGTGCCCACTTTGGCCAACTCCTTGAACAACCGCACACCAGTGTAGAAGTTATCTACATATAAATGAGGGCCTTTGTTAAATAATCCTCTACCTAGTTCCCACACAATTTTCTCAGTCACTCCAAAAGTAGAAGGACAACCAGGAGGGTTAATGCTGGACTCCTTACCAGTGTACACCCTGAAATTGTAGACATATCCAGTCTCACTGTCACACAGCATATACAGTTTGATTCCATAGCGTGCCCTCTTACTAGGAATGTATTGCCTAAAAACCAAGCGGCCCTTGAACAATAGCAAAGACTCATCCACTGCAATTTCTTTACCAGGGGCAAAGATCTCAGAAAAACGATCAACAAAGTGATCAAGGACAGGCCGAATTTTAAACAAACGGTCACAATCAGGGTGATTGCGTGGCAATGCTAAACCATTATCAACAAAATGCATCATCCGAAGAAGAAGCATATACCGATCACGACTTATGACTACTGGAAATATAGCTGTTGCCATCAAGGGACTAGTGGACCAATATGAGGACATTGATGGCTTCCTTAGCAAGCCCATCAAAAAAGTTAATCCCAAAAACTTCTTCATCTTTTCAACATTTGTGGGAGTCCACCGGATTGCTCTAGCATGGGGCTTAAGGCTGGCACTGTTGGCCCTCAAAAATTGTTCTGCATACAAATTACTTTGATCAACAATCTCTTGCAAAAACACATCGTCAAAAAACAACAGAAAAAAATGTATTGGCAGAAAATTCTCAGTATTCACTCTACACCCAGGAACACCAGTGAACTCTGGCAATGCCGGCTGCACCATGCCAGGGGGAACCCAGAGGCCATCCCTATCAACGGGGGGAGCAGCCACCCCAGCCTGCAGCCCAGAAGCCTCTTGCTGCTGTTCAACAACGGGAAGCCTAACAGCCACAGATACTTCTGGCTGCACAACACCAACAGAAGACATAGCATCCCCAGAGGGCTCTTCCTGCCCTACACCAACGGGAAGCCTAGCAGCCTGAGATGCTTCTTGCTGCACTACACCACCGGAAAACCAAGCAGGCCCAGATGCCTCTTGCCGCTCTACACCAATGGGAAGCCTAACAGCCCCAGATGCCTCTTGCTGCACTACACCAGCAGGAAGATGAAAAGCACCAGATGCCTCTTGGCGCACCACAGCAATGTGAAGCCTTTTGGGCGCAGGCTCCAGCCCACATGCCTCTTGCCGACGTAAAAAGAAAGAAAACCTTGTGGCCCTAGGCAGCAGCACAGATGCCTCTTGGCCCACTACTGGCACATCAATGTCCTCCTCTACCATAGGCCCTTCATCAGCACTAGAAGAAGATTCATCATCCTATGATGATGATTCCATGCGAAGAGAAAACTCACTGCCTGAATCTTCTGCCCCTACCTCTGAGTCTGAATCGGACTCAGTCTCTGAACCCTGGTCAGAGGAAGACTCAAAAAGCAAACCAAGACTAGCCATTATCCTTTCAAAGTAAGAAGACTGCACACACAAGTGAACAACAACCTACACTGTGCAAAGTAAGAAGTAAACAAGGTAAGGCTTTCACAAAAAAAACAATACAATCCAAAACAATTTCACTCTTAACAAATATAGCTACACTCACCAGCACCTACTCTGCTGAGACACAGCAAAAAGAAATGATATCCCACTGGAAAGAAAAAAAGAAATGACAGATTAGAAAACAAAGTGCACATCAAACACTAATGCTGAAAAAGAAAAAAAAAAGAAAAAACACAGAGCCACACAAACTGCTATAAGTACAACCTTTTTAAAAAAGACAAACATCAAGGGAAAGTAGTACAAAATACATTCACTTACCAAGCACAAGCAACTACACAAGCTGCAAACAGACACGCAACGTACAACAATCCAAACAGCATAAGCCTGGAACAAGACAAAAATAGAGAAGAAAAAAAAATCAAAACCAAAGGAAAAAAAAATTACTACCACATTTCACAAACAATATAACAATTAAAAAAACAACACACAAATTTGCCCCCCAAATTTACATTCGCCCAGATGGGCCATCAAATAGGGCTTAGACCAATTGGGATTAGATGAGGTTTAACATCAAGACACTGGTTAATTTTTTTAATTTTTTTTACTGCCTGACCCCTTTGGTGCCAGTCGGTCTTTTGCTCCTACCAGTACCCCCATCACACAGGGGCAGTAAGGACATACATACACCTTTCGTACGTGTGACACATACGAAACATTCACACCGCCAGCCGCCAGCTCCATTCAAGGGCCCATCACTTTCACACGCTCACATAGCCGACACAGCAACTACAGAAAATGATGGACTGCGTAGAGTGTCACTCAACTAGCAGTGTGTGTAGTGACCAACAGAAAGTAACTACTCACACACCGCCAGCCGAGCGCCAGTACACCCACACCACCATCCAAGCACCAGACCATGCACACCGCCAGCCAAACACCACTCAGCGCACACCGACAGCCAAGTACCACTCCACACACACCGCCAGCCAAGCACCACTCCACGCACACCGCAAGCCAAGCACCACTCAACGCCAGCCAAGCACCGCTCCACGCACACCATCCAGCCAATTACCACTCCACACACACCACCAGCCAAACACCACTCCACACACACCACCAGCCAAACACCACTCTGTGCACAGACAACCAAGTACCACTCCACGCACACCATCCAGCCAAGCGCCACTCCACACACACCGCCAGCCAAGCAGCACTCCGTGTACAGACAGCCAAGTACCACTGCACGCACACCATCCAGCCAAGCGCAACTCCACACACACCGCCAGCCAAGCACCACTCCACGCACACCGCAAGCCAAACGCCACTCCACACACACCGCCAGCCAAGCACCACTCCGTGCACAGACAGCCAAATACCACTCCACGCACACCACTAGCCAAGCGCCACTCCACACACACCGCCAGCCAAGCACCACTCCACACACACCGCCAGCTAAGCACCACTCCACGCACACCGCAAGCCAATCACCACTCACCGCCAGCCAAGCACTGCTCCACGCACACCATCCAGCCAATTACCACTCCACACACACCACCAGCCAAACACCACTCCACACACACCACCAGCCAAACACCACTCCGTGCACAGACAACCAAGTACCACTCCACGCACACCATCCAGCCAAGCGCCACTCCACTCACACCGCCAGCCAAGCAGCACTCCGTGTACAGACAGCCAAGTACCACTGCACGCACACCATCCAGCCAAGCGCAACTCCACACACACCGCCAGCCAAGCACCACTCCACGCACACCGCAAGCCAAGCGCCACTCCACACACACCACCAGCCAAGCACCACTCCGTGCACAGACAGCCAAGTACCACTCCACGCACACCACCAGCCAAGGGCCACTCCACACACACCGCCAGCCAAGCACCACTCCACACACACCGCCAGCCAAGGCAGTAAGGACAAAAAAAGACCAACTGGCACCAAGGGAGGCAGACAGTAAAAAATAACCGAAATTTTAACCACCATTGGAACAAAACTCAAATCCTAGGGCCTAGTGGGCCAAAAAACAGGAGGCAAAACGTCAAAAAAAGGGCCGATTTGCCCCAAGGGGGGGTAGAAATTCAAAAACATAATTACTTGCCACCAGGAAGCGACCCTTGCCCAAGGGGTCGCTTCCTAAAAACTAAATTTAAATTCCCTGGTGCTAGTGGGCATTTTCTGCCCCCCCTGGAGGCAAAACAGCAAAAAAAAGGGCCGATTTGCCCCCAGGGTGGACAGAAAAACAAAAACACAATCATGGCCACCTGGAAGCGACCCTTACCCAAGGGGTCGCTTCCCAAAACAAACACATTGCCCCAACAAAAATCCCTGGTGCTAGTGGGAAATTTCTGCCCCCCCTGGGGGCAAAACGGCCGAAAAATGGGCCAATTTGCCCCCAGGGGGGGCAGAAAAACAAAAAATTCATGTAAGGCCACCTGGAAGCGACCCTTGCCCAAGGGGTCGCTTCCTAAAAGCTAAAAACAAAATCCCTGGTACTAGTGGGCATTTTATGCCCCCCCCTGGGGGCAAAACGGCAAAACAAACGGGCCGATTTGCCCCCAGGGGGGACAGAAAACCGTAAACATTGAACATGGCCGCCATATTGCGACCAAAAAACAACCCTGGTGCTAGTGGTGAATTTCTACCCCAAAAAACGGCCCAAAAAACAGGCCGATTTGCCCCCAGGGGGGGCAGAAAAACGAAAAGATAATTACAGGCCGCCTGGAAGCGACCCTTGCCCAAGGGGTCGCTTCCTGTAAACTAAATTTAAATCCCTGGTGCTAGTGGGGGCATTTCCGCCGCACGATCGCGACGCTGTGCGCGATCGTGAGGCAGAAATGCCCTGCAAAGAGACATCAGGGGAGAGGAAAATCTCTTTCCTCTCTCCTGATGCCTCTTTGCGGCCCCAATCCTCCCCCAAACACGAGAAACCAACCTTCTCTCCAAGTGCGCAGGAAGCAAATGGCTTCCCGAGCGCTGGGAATCGCTGATGATGCCAGCGCGCGCTGTGCGCGCTGACGTCATCAGGGATTCCCATGGGGAGGGGCGGGGACGGCAGCGGAAACTCTTCCGCTGCCGCCCCCAGCAAAACGAGCGCAATCAGAGACCCTCGGGGGGAGCGCCAGTGCTTCCCCCGAGGGTGGGGCTGATGACGAGCTGGCCTTGTCATCCGCGCACGACCGTTGTGCGCCATGACGAGCCCAGCTCGTCATCAGCCCCGAAGGGGTTAAAAAAACATTATTAGGGGTTATAGGTGAATATTCGTTGGACCGAATTCAGAATTTCGGGCAACAATGTCATGTTCAAGCAAAGCAGTTGTCGGACTAGAAATCAACGAACTGTTTAAACACTGCTCAGTTGAGGCTGTTTCATGACGCTGTTTTTATGTGCTGGGAGGTCTCCAAAAAGGTCCGTACTCTTCTTTTTGATGTCTTGATTGTATACATTAACTCAAACTATCTTCGAGCTGATGCATGTTTTCCTGAAAGCTCGGAAACTTGGGGCAGTAATTGCCTTGATTCCTACGTTTTGAGTTTTATTACAGAGAATTGCCCGTCAGCTAGTACCTTACAGGTACTGTTATGTTAAAATGAGTATACTCTCTCCATCCTTTGCTTGTTGAAGTCAGTGGGAGACACTAAAATGGCGTGCTGCGTTTATATTAACAAGGAGTGAGATCTTTTTTAAGATGGAGACGCCTGTAGACTCTAAACAGCTTGTTTCAGCACTAGGGAAGTCAGTTATTCATTTAGACAATTTTTCAGAATTGGGGCTCAATTATGTCAACGCCTCGAGTGAATTGATTGCTCTTAGCTTAAAGGTGATTGTTAGTGTTGCTTCCAACAGAATATTTACTGCAAATGAGCTAAAAATCTGCTATGTATTTAATACACTCTATTGACCTCTATTACATTGATAGTAATGTGTTGCTCCGCCATTCAGATAATGCATTTTCCACCACTAGCTGAGCCAGCAGGCTTATTAGTATTAAGGTCAATGGGTTTCTTAACATTATTTGTGTGAAAGTTATTCAACAACCTCTAAATGGGTTCTAAGTGATGACATCGGAACAAAATAGTATGAAAGCAATTTTATAAGTAAAATGTTAAATCCCAAAAATGAAAATACATATTTGAAAATTAAAATGTCTAAAGCCCAAGAGCATCTTAAATTGAAATTCAGACTTTACCTGGCGTAAATAAACCATTGTATCTGATGCTAGAATAGTGAAGAAAGCCATAAAGCACCTCTCTTCCACCGTGTCTAATGTTTATAGTATGTAAGGAAAAGAAAAGGTGAAATGTCCTTTCCTCAGCAATATCCTGTCTCCCATTGGGTTATGACATATTTTGTTTAAAAATCATATGGGACTGATGCAGACTATGAGATTGAAGTAGGGCACACAGGAACTGCTGTAAAAGGTGGTAAATAACCCCTGGAAACATTTACCTCAATTGTAGGCAGCAGCCAGTAGTCAGCCATACCCACAGGCTGGTGCCAAGCATTAATTTGGCACCCCTAATACCATGCTCCGAACACTATTAGACTTGTTGATGACCAGAAGAGGGCTACACCTGCTCTCCCTCTTGCGCCCAGCACAAATAAGTGAACTCCAAAGATCATACGTCCTGTTCAAGCTACAAGAGGCCTTTCCTACAAATGCCCAGCTAACTGTTTCCAACTGGGCAAGAGCTAGATTCCGTTGGAGGTTTCTGCTGGAGTGAGTCTTGACCTTCAAATGCTGTTCCTGATGTACTGGAACCCCGGGCTTTGTCAAAGTGTACTCTTCTTAACATCCTAGAAACCTGAGACTTTGAAACATTTTGGCTCCAAACAGTTCCTGACAACCTGGACACACCTGGCAAGCCAATCCGACAACGTTACTGCTGCTGGGCTGAAGATTCTGATTTCCTCCACTGTGAGTTTTTCCACAGTAACAATTCCAATGCAGCAGGAACTTGCAGAGAAGGTATCCACTCTAATGGAGTCCTTGCCCTTCTGGAAGTATCTGACTTACAAAATAGTGACTAAGTATGAATGCAGAAATCTTTACATAGTGTCTACATTGTGCCTGTTTGCTCTGTGCCGTAGTTGCCAGGGGATTGACCTCAGGTTTATTTAGTGACTTAGTGGTTCACATTGACTAATATTGTGGTTATTGTTTGAGGTGGGAACTCACCACTCTCAGCTAATACTCCAATTTCTTACAGTTATTGCTACCAAAGAGGATACATTCTTGACAATATAATAGCCAAAGTTACGCTACAACAACCATAGTTTAAAGTGTTGTCACAAAAGTAGTTCCTCTTGGTTAGGCTGTATCTAAGTCAAGGAATCCAACTATATCATCCCTGCTCAGAAAGAGCACCAGCACCATAACCGTATTGGCTTAGGCCTCAGTTATCTACACAAACTGGTGATTTAGTGCTTTGTGGAATTGTATGCCAAGCTCTTCTTTTAGGTTAGATTCAGGATGATCAAGCATAGAGATTATATTATCATCATGCAGCCCCCCAACCTCTGCCATTCTGAAGTACCCACTTTTAATATGCTATAGACCCCCTGCTATGGGCCCTCTGCATCTAGAAGGCATTGACAGTTTTCCTCTTGAGTAAGTGATTGGCCACCCTTCTTTTTTTTTTGTACACAATTTTATTGATTTTATTACAATTCTTATGCTTTACAAAAGTCACAGTTGTTCAATAGCATATTCATAATTGTTCTGTTGTTACAATGTAGTATATAATCTGTAGTTGTACATATAAACAATTACTTTTAATATCCACCATTGTCGAAGACATATCAAATGCCATGGGTAATGACCGCTATTGCATATAATCAAACATTCAGTATATGAATCATTTCTACACATTAAGCTACAAACTTACATTTCATAACTTAAGGATACCCCCTCCCACCCATTGTCCAGGCTTCCCATATATGTGTACGTATGTTGGAAGGTTATATAATCTCGTTTATAACTGTATAGTTTTGGCAACAGTATATATTTACTGATTCCTAAGCATTGAGGCATTGTGCAATATATGGTATTATACAGGCTCAGTCATTTTAGTAAGCGTGGACAGGGGAAATGGTATTTCGATTTGGGAAGTTGGGGTTTTGAGTGGGTCCATAGCTTTCAATGTTTCTAACAGCTGATTCCCATTCCAAAGATATGGGTATTTTACGTAAGCCACTGAGTTCCTCTTCTCTTATAATAGCACTCTCTGCACTTCCCCAGCGAGTCATCTCTGTGTGCCAGGTAAGTGGTGTGGTTGGTAAGGCTTACTTCCATCTCATGGTGATGGTGCACTTTGATATAAGAATGGCCATGTCTCTGAACCTATACCGTACTTTCTGTCCTTTGGTACAATGGTGTAAACCCAGTAGGCAGCTCTCAGGTTTTGTCCAGACAGTAGTGCCCATAACTTCTTGTATTAGCTATCCTATTGTGTGCCAAAATCCCCGTAAACGTGGGCAGTCCCACAACAAATGGAGTATATCAACATTGGCCTCCTGACATTGGGGGCAAGGGAGTTGTGCTTCTGATACATACTGTTTATATGGTGTGGTGTAAGATAAGCCCTATGCAAAATCATTTACTGTATATATTTAAATGTAGCATTTCTGGGCACCTTTTTAGGGAATTCCAGTCTGGATGCCCATTCTTTATCTGTAAGATCCCTGCCCAGATCCCCTGTCCACTTTGTACACAGGAGAGTGAGTGATATTCCTGAGTATGCCCTAATGCCTATATATAACCAGCGGGTAAGATTTCGTCCCTCTCCCAATATATGTATTGCATGAACTAGTTTGTGAGTAGAGGGCTCCGCCCCATCGGGGGACCAGTGACGTTTATTATAATAGGAAATGGCAGCAGGTAGGATAAACAATGTCTGAGGGACACCGTGAGCGTGGGTGAAGTTTTTGTGATCCACCGGTGTGCCATCTAAAAACAGTGCCCCAATTGTAAACACTCCTTCTTGTGTCCATTGTGATACTTTACGTTTAGTGATCAGCCCGGTCGCAGTGGGTATCCAAAGCAAAGGGATAATAGGAGAGTATGGGGAAACTCCTTTAGTGTATTGTAGCATCCGCCTCCAGTACAGTAAAGCTGTTTTAAGCAAAGGGGGGCAGTGGGTGGTAGCGTAGTATTTGACAAGATAAATGTATGGAGTGTACTCTGGTTAAGAATTTGTGATGTGTAGCCAATCTTGTGCATGTTAGGCCCAGCTAACCAGTATGAAAGCCATTATAATTGACTGGCCATACAATATGTACGGAAGTCAGGGGCACCCAGTCCCCCTTCTTCGGGCCTAAATTGCAATTTTGCTAGACTCACCCTCTTATACCCCTTGCCACAAATAAGTTCAGATAGGAGAGCATCAAGTATATGAAAAGTTTTGGCTAGACTCAATATCAGCAGGTTAGTGAAAAAATAGAACAGCCTCTGGAGCATCACCATTTTAGAGATGGCCAATCTACCAAATACCGACAATGGCAGTGATGTCCAGAAAGTGACCTGCGACAGCAAGGATCTAATCGTCTTCACTAGGTTGCCATCCAACAGGTCTTGTGGGGATCTGTATATTTGTATGCCTAGATATTTAAAGGTGTGTGGTGCTGTCGATAACATAAAATCACCAAAGTTGATAGGTTCTGGATTTTCCTTATATTGCATGAAAAAAGCATGTGATTAGGAAGCATTAATTGCCAAACATAAAAACCGTTTAAACTGTTTAAATATATGTGGGATAGGTTTGAAATCTGTAGTTAGGTCTTTCATAAAAAGTATAAGTTCATCAGCATATGCCAACACTACCTGTGTTGATTGTCCTGGTTGGATTCCTATGATTGCAGCCTGCTTATGGGTTTTAATGAGTAAAGGTTCTAACGATAACTAGGGGTGGACGGAAGACGGAGATTGAACCAATCTTCGTGCCTCTCCGCATATTTCTGTTACGCGACACCCCCCTGCTGCCCGCCGCCCGCCCGCCTCCAGCCCGCCTCCCGCCTAAAATAAGATTTAAAAAACGTACCTTATCGCGGGGTCATCTTCCTTGTCCATTTAGCCTTCTTCTTGGAACTGCACATGCGCGGGAGCTTGGCAGGCACATTCCTCGCCAGGAATGCCCATGCGCTGGCTCCTGCGCATGCACAGTTTCAAGAAGAAGGCTAGATATACAAGGAAGATGACCCTGCGATAAGGTAAGTCTTACTTAAATCTTATTTTAGGCTTTAATGTTGTTTAATATTGCGGGCGGGAGGTGGGCAGCCAACTTCCGTTCCGCCCCCGAGTGTGCGGAGATTTGCCCTGTTTCTCCGCCTTCATTGCGAAAGGCGGAAGGGGCAAATCTCCGCACATTCCGTGGGCAGAACGAAGATGTCTGCCCACCCCTAACGATAACACAAACAACAGCAGTGACAGGTGGCAGCCTTGTTGTGTTACCCTCACTACTGAGTAAGGGGGAGAGCCGTCCGAGCTCCAAACGTCCGGACAGTGTATAACAATTCAATCCATCTCAGGTATTCTCTTGGGATGCCATATCTTTTCACAGTTGCCAACATATATGTTCAATTAAGCGTATCAAACGCTTGCTGGAGGTCGAGGGAAATACATCCAGTTTTACAGGAGAGTTCGGATGCAGCCTCCATTACGTACTTGTGACGTGGGTGCAGTAAGGGACCGGAAACTTTTTCGAGTTAGGTAAGGCTTTATTTTAGGGAAAGTCTTTCTGGTGCGGGATGTCAGTCTTTCCCTAGCAAACTCTGCCGGATCCGTTATGGCACTGTTCTCTTCACAGGATTGACCGGAATGTCTGTCTTCCGTAGGTCCCCCACGTTGAGCTTTCACGTTGGCTCCCCACCCGTGGTTTGTAAAGGAAAACAGAAAAAAGAGGCCGTCAGGACTCGAGATTTCCTTCTAGAGGCCCAGGGGAACCTGGTACGTGAAAGGACACCACTGATGTACGCGTGCTATACAGTCGAGTTCCTGCCGAGGGTTGCGTAGTGAGGATAAGGTGCAGGGTAGGGCGGGGAAGGATGAGGTAAGAGGGGTAAAGGAGTATTTACAGGATATTTACAAATATGACAGGAGCTGTCTGCAGCGCTAAGGAGGAGAGTCTCCCCGCCTCCCAACCCAGATTGCAAACTACTGCCGTACCTGTCTCAGCCACACTCCTTCCTCGGGAGTGTGGCACGGCGCTCCGCAGGAACGTTGGCCTCCTGGCTCGCTTTCCTTCTCAATTCCTGGACTCCGTACTCCGCTCTGGTCACCGCTTACTCTCCGCCACACTCCTACTTCTCACTCCGGGGTGTCGTCACACGCTGGTTGATTCACTTCCTGGGTTTTCTCCTCTCTGGTGATTCCGACGTCAAATACGGTCGTGTCCTCATTTTCTGTACACACCGAGTTAAAGGCGCCGTCTTCATTCTCCTCCATTTCGGCTAGTAAGGGCCAAGATGAATAGTCGCCCTGAAGGGAAGGAGGGGAGGGATGATCAGTAACCCACCATTCTTCATAGTGTGAGTTCTTCCACCCTCCGGCCCTCTCCGTTACAGTAATGTAGTCTCCTGATGTTTAGGGAGGTATTACACCCAGGCACTAATCTACATTGATAAATGTGAACTAATTTTGGGAGATAAGGAAGGAGGCGTCAGGCTAGTATTTTGATGAGTGTTTTATACTCGGTGGGCAATAGTGAGAGCAGGCAGTAGCCCGACACATCCCGAGGATCCCTGTTTGGCTTGGGGAGAGAAGTGACCAATGCTTGCATAATAGTCAATGGTAGGGTGCGCACTTCATAAGCTGTACATTTTTTAGACATGGAACTAATTTATCAGCATATGTAGAGGAGAATTCCGCTGGTAAGCCGTCCAGTCCCGGGGTCTTATTATTTTGGCCACCCTTCTATCATCACTATTAACACCTTCTTTTTCTCCCCTTTGAGAGGGATCCAAAGAGTAGTATCGACGTGTTGCACTGTGGCAAAGTTTTTTTCTTGATTCACTATTCACTTTGGCTATTCATAGAATGATTAATAGTGATTTTTTGATTTTTTAAAGATCAATTTTCACTTAATTTGAGAAAATCGGATGTAAATCTTTGATCTTTTTAGAACATCTTCCTTACCTGTTTGAAAGGTTTTTTTTGGTACATGTTATTTGGTGTATAATATTTAAATTAATATATTCCTATATTTATTTTTTAATAATGGGAACAGACATGCAGTTGCCCTCCTTTAACATAATAATTAGTTTCCCTTTAATTCTTTAATTATAACCGTTCACTTATGTCCTTCTCTCTCCCTAATATCACCTTTCCCAATTGGGATTTACAGACACTTTTTGCTTCTCCGATGTTTTGATTTTCCTGTATACCCAGGTTGTAATACATCCCTTGGTACTCAGAAGTGACCAAGGTATTAAATGTCCTGTGGGAGGTGTACTGTCCAATTCGCGGCAAGGATGCTACCTACATTTCAAATGTAGAGCTAACTAAATTAGCATGAAAAGGCCCAAGAAGGGATTTTAGCATGCTAAAGAGGATACTCATAATTATTATACATTTTGACAGAATAACTGCTGCAGGTCCATTGGCCTTGCTAATAACAATCTGTTGGTCCTCCAGTATGGCTTTAAAAAAAGCAATAGATAACAAAGAATGCATTGTTAATTTAGTTAAAATCATTGCAATATTAGATACAATGTGTCGGTCAAAATCAATGTAACATTATCAGTCATGCAGACATAGAGACAATGGGTAAAAATGATAATAAAAAGACCAAAAAGGACATGGAGTGGATTCTATGCATATTTGCATCAGTAAACAATCACTGACCAGCAGGGCCAAATCTTGCATACAAGATTACATTTTGAATTATCTTGGGCTTTAAAATTTTACATCAGGTATTTCAATTACCTGCTCAATAGGATACCAGTACCATAACCCGGTTTGTTCCACAAGTTGTTTTTGTTCTCAACAGTAACATGCATTTTTAGAGAGGATGTGGCTTTACAGCCATACCTGCTGACATTTGGAACTAGGGAACAAGATTTAACTCTCTGCTTTCTGTCAATATCCTGTGCTTTTGGCAAATCACTTATTTCACTTGATCCTTACAAATGAACATGACCTTCTGTAATGTAACTGATGCTAATGCAAAGCACTTCAGTACCCTCAGGTCAAGTTGTAACTCACTGTGAGGTTTTTCACAAGTTCCTTAACATCCTTGTTCAAGAAAGTAGAATCTCTTCTCCACAGGACAAGTTCATTCAAGAATACCTGCTCTTGATATCTTTGTATGCAAGGCACTTTTTTTAGGAATGCTTTTTTTCAGTGCAATCTGTTATTTTAAGGGTACATAAAAAGTTTATATAAACCTATTGCTTTAGGCAGTGTTGTATTTGATTTTTTTTTAACGTGCATGTGCCTAAAGTTTTTCTCAGGAACCCACTTTCCGCGTTGGAGTTGTTGAATAACAAGACTGCATAGTTTTGATTCCATTCATGCCTTGTTTTTCTGCAATCCTACACATCCTGTTTCCTTGCAACCATTGCTTTTTATTTCACCCCGCTGCCAGTTGTTTTCTATCTTTCTCTTCCTCCTCCTTCATTCATTTTCTGACTTTGATTCTTTTGCTCTGCATCAAGGTCTAAATATGCCCTGGCCCCCAAATGTAGCGCTGGTGCCCACCACCTACAAACACCAGCACAAATCGAGCCATGGCTTAGGAAAGCTGTTAAATGATGCAGAACCCTGTTATCTAAACGTTTTGATTGAGATCCATATTTTTAATTCAGGGGCCAGCTCCTCACTGTTTTTTTTCAGTTTCAAGGATTAATTCAGAGCAGCACTTTTAGCCCAGAAGTCTTTGGCATGGTATTTCCCCCCGATAAAATTGCCTTCACTCCACTGTCATAGGTCACTTTTTTCTGCTATCCTTAGGATTCTGTGTACTTCTTCTCTGCAAACCAGACCTAAAGTACCTGTGCTATCTCTCCTTACCCCTACTTGATACATATAATTTGCGCAATTTGATTGGCACTACACATACTCAGGGCAAGTAAAATAAATGATACTAGTAGGCTGCAGCACTCATTTTGTGACCCATTAAAGTAGCACTGTCCCTGCAGCATGTAGTGCAGTTTTACACTGCCATTTTGACTTTGTAAAAAAAACCTTTTGCAAGCCTAAACATTCCTTTGACATAGATATAAGTCACCGCTAAGGTAGGACCTAGCCTACTGTGTATTTAAGTAATACGTGCCTGGCATTGAAAACTCCTAAAGTAGTTTTCCACTGTTGCAAGGCTCTCTATTCCATATCCTAACACTGGTTTACCTTAACCGCTTGCTTGCAGCAGGAATTCCAGCCCTGTGCTAGGCATTCCAATTGCGGGCGTGGTCGTGACGGAACCGTTCCGTCATCAGCACAGCCCAACCGTGACTCATGATGGAATGGTTCCGTCATGAGCATGGAAGGGGTTAATACACTAAAGTCCCAACTTCAGGTTGAGACCATATAGAAAAATGCTTCTTCCACTCATTTGAATTGTAATTTCAAATCCACTTTAATGGTGCAGTCAGATTTTAAATTACAATTCTGAAAATGCAACTTGTAGAAAGATTTTTAAGCAAATTGCAATATAGATAGAAATATTAAAAATGAAACAGTGCACCCACAACGCTTCAAAAGTGATTACATTATTATTAGATAATACATTTCACAATAATCACGATACAACATAACATATTACACTAAACAAAACAATTCAGACATTACACAGTATTAACAGAAAGAAGAAAATTGCAAAAGAATCTCACATTTCAGTTGCAGCGCCTACACAAGACGGAACCTATCTTTCACAAATATGTTCCTTTCCAACTTTCCATGAATGCGTTGACGATGTTCCAACCCAAACAATTTACAGGGTCATGTTCAGGACAAAATTATTTTTGAGCAGAAAGAACAGAAATCGGAAAGGCGGAAAGTACAAGTGATAGCAATAATGAGGGGAACAGTAAAAAATTAAAAAGGTATATAATGAATAAGATAATATGCAAAAGAATAAAAAGTCATCGAAAAGTTCTCACATTATCGGACCCTTAACAAAACAAATGCCAACAGTTTGGTGTCACAGGGGAATCCTCCCTGCAAATCCAGAACAAATCATCTAAATCAAGCAGCAAATGCCAATCTGGATATACAGCTTAATAAAATCTATATATATCTCCAGTACATACCAAATACCCATAAAAAGGTCTGCACTATACCCAATGCGCTACCATCACCCGAACTCCATCCCCATTCAGAATGGTCAGTGCGTGATACAGGTGAGAAAACTAGAATTTGCTAAACTACCCCAAGCCACGAAAACCTCCAGTTAGTGCATCACAAAGATGTAACAAACACCATTACAAAGGAGAACCAATCCCCATGTGGTAAAAGAGTTTTAGGAAATTTTATACAGGGATGTGACTTGCATATTAGCATGTGGCTCTCCTAATGACTAAAGAGCCACTAGGTGCAATGACCCTCATATTAATCAAAAAGGATTTGTTACCACAAAGTAATGTGGTCTCAAAGGGAAGAGAAAACCAATTCAATGTTTCCCTTTAAATAACCTAAACAATTCACTACAGTATAAATGGAAAAACACACCAGGCATCAAAAGACTAATTCATCCGAATCAAGAGATAAGATAACAGGGTAAACAATTTCCTAAAATAGTAGGAGAAGGATCCAACAAATATTGCAATAAGATAACTCTATAAAGATTCGGGCTTCATGATATGGGAGACTCACAAGGGACACAAATACGCTCTCTTCGACACCCCATATTACACCAGAATCACTTGTGTATTTGCTTGGTTAAAGCCTTTTTGTTTTTTGAGTAATTTTTTAGGTTAATATGTGTATTGTGACAAAGACCCATAACATATTTGTATAACAGATAACATACAAAATAGTAAAAACAATGTCAAATCATTCATGTCAAAAGCTACCAGAATTACTGTTTGCGGATAGAAGATAAATGATTACTATTCATTAAAATTTGTGTGTGTGATAAAAAGCAGAAAACGTGCTTTCCCGCCACCAGTTAAAAAAACACAAGATTGACAAAAACGCAATTTCATCAGATCTGGACCACATTTGATATTGTAAAATATAGGTTGATGAGCCATTATATAAAATGGGCAGTCAAATCAATGACCACATGGCATATCGAACAGTTCATTTTTACTTATTTACTCATTTAATGTTTATTTCGGTACATTAGTACCATAAAAGATACATAAAAACATCAGTTAATATTGTTACAAAGGCCAAGTAGAAGTACATGCAAGCAATTTATATAAACGAAGCACGGATGGGGGTGTCTAATCTTTACATGTTAAAACATTAATTTAAATAGATTAAAAAGGCATCAAGAATATAAAAGTACATGTGGTATTCGAGGTTAGAATTCGTAGCTAATCAAAAAAGAAACACAATAAATGAGCACTTCACTATTAGAATGAGCCATGCTTGTTGCTCATAAACATGTTTTGTGTTTGAGATGGCGTCAGCTGGTGGGGGGAAGGAAGAAAAGTCAACGTTTCGACCCCAAGGCTGTTGCTAGGTAACGATATGACCTTAGAGCGGGGTCTTCATCAGGACGGTGATGGAAGGGGAAGGAGCTTCAGTTATCCTAAAACAATGAAAAATCATGAGTTTGACGAAAGGGCAACTAAAGGGATTAGTATCAAAAACCAAATGAATGGTTAATGGTCAATTACCGTGTGAAAGGGACATTACTAAAATGGGCCATCCAGCTCCAAATTGGCGGAGAGTGATGATCTGTAACATATACAAGAGGAGCGCATGTATTTATCATGTGCCCGAGAAGATTGAATCATATATAAGATTGCATATCAATAAAGATACAGGAAAACTCACAATTAGTGGTATCAATGTGCGAAACACGATATATTATTTCAAAATACTGGTGCTTTCATCTGTCGTTGCTGCATGTGAAAACATTAAAAACACGGAGGGAGCAACATTAGGAGCAAACAAATAACAATTAACCAAGGTAGCAAATGCTGAAGTGAAATGAGAAAAAGGGGCCAACAGCCACTCACTTGGGGTAGCCTAGACGGTCTAGAGTCAGGTAATGGAAAGACCTCAATGTTCGCCGCAGCCGCGGTCGATAAAAACTCTAAAAAAGAGTAAACAATGTGGGGCGATAAGTTTATAAGTTTATAAGTTTCAAATTATATCATCATTCCACAAATGTAAGTTTATGCATGAAAGCTCCAATGCATTTCGGGCCAAGTGCCTTCTTCCGGGAGCTCATCTAAAAACAAAGGATACAGCATTTTAGCACGTGTGGAATGATGATATAATTTTAAACTGAATGAAATCTAATTCAAATACCAAATTAAACTGGTTGAACAAGCAGAATATCTGAATGGTGTAAATAATTTTGGATATATCTTTTGGAGTCCTTTATTTTGAACCAAAGGTGTGCCTATATCAAGGGATTCTTCCAACTACTGGAAGAACATTTCTGATTCATTATTTTCGACGTGAAAGACGGACACGCCACCTTGTGAGCACCCAAACCAAAAAACTGTTGCATAAACATTTGTTTTTACTTCATTTCTAGCCTTAGGCAGTGCACCTTCTTACTTCATACTTCATGAAGACTATGTGCAACATATTGGCGTGTTATTTTGACAGTGTCACCAGTTGTGCATGGCTACTTTCTAGTTCGTTAAGACCATTATTGACGGAGTCAAAAAGGGTCATCCATTTGGATTCTCGGATGTTAAGGATCATGGTGATATTGCCCCCTCTGGGGACAAGCGTAACTTCTTCTAGGACAATCCATTTCAGCGTATCTGGAGCGTGGCCCAATCTTTTAAAATGTTCCACCAAAGGTGCACCTTGTACTTCACACCGTATCCTGCTGCAGTGTTGTAGTATTCTGGATTTAACTTTTTGTTGAGTTTGTCCCACATAAAGTTGATCGCAAGGACATCGAATTGCATATATCACATTAACTGAATTGCAGTTTATGTGTGATTTTAGAGTGATATTGTGTTGGTTGTGCATGAATTCTTTGGATTGTATTGTCATCGGGCATGCTTTACATGATCTGCATCTATGATGGCCTCGAATAGGAGGAGAATTCCACATAGATAGTACAGTTGGTGGCTCTGGAGTTTCAAGGAATGAATGAACGACTTGATCTTTGATGTTCTTTGCTCATTTGTATGCATGGAGGGGAAGCGCATGTTGTTGGATGTCATTGGAAATGAGTGCCCAATGCTTATTCACAACCTTTTTGATGGCATTGCCTTTGGTCGAGAAAAAGTTGTTACACAAATCATCCGCTCAGTGTTGGAATCACTTCTATCTCTTGGTTGTAGCAGGTCCTCTCTGGGGCTGTACCATGCACGCTTCCCTGCCCGTTTGATGAGTCTGGCAGGATAGCGCCAATCTTGTAGACGATAAGTGAGTTCCTCTGATTCTGACATGTAATCTGTCTTACGTGAGCAGTTTCTGCGGAGATGAAGGAACTGCCCGAAAGGTAAATTGTCCCTCAACCCTCGCGGATGGTGGCTGCTGTATTGTAACAGGGAATTCCTTTACGCCGGCTTACTGAAAAGAGTAGTTTGAAGTCGATCTTCATCCTCAAAGATTTTAATGTCAAGGAAATCAATATGTTTCTCATGCGATTGTATTGTAAACTTGACATTGGGGCTATTATCATTCAGCCAGGTGTGAAAGCTCTGTAGGTCTGACGTTGTTCCAGTCCAAATCAAAAGAACGTCGTCTATGTAACGAACCCATAGATCTATGTTTTTGCTAAATGGGTTTGAGTCGTTGAATATATAGTGCTCCTCATAGTCGGCCATGAAGATGATTGCAAGATCTGGAGCGAATGCAGTGCCCATGGCAACTCCCTTGGTTTGAGGAAGAACTCATTTTGAAAAATGAAGAAGTTTTCCGTCATGGCTATTATCAATAAATCAATAATAAATTCTGTGGGGACTGGCACAGGTGCAGTTCTTCGATCAAGGGCTCTTTGTACAGTATCTATCTATGTATAGAGACACGATGTCACAGGTTACCAAAAGTTGTTTAGTTGGATCAAAGGGACGGTCGTTCACTATATTGATTGTTTGCGGTACACAGACATAATATCGACTCCAAAATATCGTTTGGACAGAATATCGAGTTTTAAATATCGTTTGGAGAAAATATCGACAGGACAGAATATCGACAGCCAAAATATCGTTTTTAAGGTAAGTGAAGTAATATCGACTGTAAATAATATCGAAAGTAAAAAATATCGTTTTTTATATAATATGTAATTATTTATAGTGTTTTTATGTTATAATATGTGTGAAAAGTGTCATTTTATGTTATAATTATTTTTAATTAATGATTTTTTTTAAATTATTGTGTAATTTTATTCTGTAGCGGGTTGTGGGTTTATAGGGGAATAGGGTGGGAAGTAATTTAATTATAATTAATTAAATATGTAAATTTATTAATTGGTAGTAATAATTAATTAATTGGTAATTAAATAATATATGTTAATTATTTAAAATTTAATTGGTAATTAATTTAATTTAATTTATTAGTGGCTAATTATGTAAATTAAAATAATGTATTTCCTGTAGCGGGTTGTGGGTTTATAGGGGAATAGGGTGGGAAGTAATTTAATTATTATTTATTAAATATGTAAATGTATTAATTGGTAGTAATATTTAATTAATTGGTAAGTAAATAATATTTGTATTTAATTAAAATGTAATTGGTAATTATTTTAATTTAATTGATTAATTGCTAAATATGATAAATTAAAGGGGTATTTTTAGGGTTCAGGGTCAGTTTTTAGTTTTTGGGTAAAGGGGTATTTTTAGGGTTCAGGGTCAGTTTTTAGTTTTTGGGTAAAGGGGTATTTTTAGGGTTCAGGGTCAGTTTTTAGTTTTTGGGTAAAGGGGTATTTTTAGGGTTCAGGGTCAGTTTTTAGTTTTTGGGTAAAGGGGTATTTTTAGGGTTCAGGTTCAGTTTTTAGTTTTTGGGTAAAGGGCTATTTTTAGGGTTCAGGGTCAGTTTTTAGTTTTTGGGTAAAGGGGTATTTTTAGGGTTCAGGGTCAGTTTGGGGTTTTTGGGTAAAGGGGTATTTTTAGGGTTCAGGGTCAGTTTTTAATTTTTGGGTAAAGGGGTATTTTTAGGGTTCAGGGTCAGTTTTTAGTTTTTGGGTAAAGGGGTATTTTTAGGGTTCAGGGTCAGTTTTGGGTTTTTGGGTAAAGGTTTTTTTTAGGGTTCAGGGTCAGTTTTGGGGTACAGGGGTACAGTGGTACAGTGTAAAAATAAAGTAAAATTAAAGTAAAATTAAATTTACATTAGAGGAAAGGGGGAGTCTGACTCGTCGTGTTCTGCCAGAGAGGAAGGAGTGGATCCAGTCGAGGACCTTGTCCCGGATTCCTGCATCATAGATTCTGCGTATCAGGTTGCGGTGAGAGACTGTTGAACGCCGCTGAGAGTTCAAGGAGGATGAGGGCTACTGTTTCTCCTCTGTCCAGTAGGGAGCGGATCTCATTTGTTGCGGTGAGGAGGGCAGTTTCTGTGTTGTGGTTTTTTCTGAAGCCGGATTGGGAGGAGTCGAGGATGTTGTGCTCTTCAATGAAGGTGGCGAGTTGGCTGTTGATGGCTTTCTCAATGACTTTTGCTGGGAACAGGAGCAGGGAGATGGGTCTGTAGTTCTTGAGGTTGGTGGGGTCCGCTGGGGGTTTCTTCCGGAGGGGGTTGATCTCGGCATGTTTCCAGTTGCTCCAGGAACTCTTCAACATCGTGAAAGAGCTTTCCAACCCCAGCGCAGGAAACAACGACATCACCCCATCGCAAGACCTCTGCAACTCCCTCGCTTCATACTTCCACAACAAGATCGCCGACATACACAACAGCTTCAACAACCAACCAACGCACACTATGACCGAACAACCACCCCCCACCACCACCCTCCACGCCTGGACCCCGATCAACACCGAAGACACCATCCGCACGATGAACTCCATCCACTCCGGATCACCGACCGACCCCTGCCCTCATCACGTCTTCAACAAGGCCGACGCTGTCATCGCACCCCACCTGCGAGACATCATCAACACATCCTTCGACACCGCCACCTTCCCCGAGAGCTGGAAGCACGCCGAACTCAGCGCTCTTCTCAAGAAACCCACAGCGGACCCCACCGAACTCAAGAATTACCGCCCCATCTCGCTCCTCCCGTTTCCAGCCAAAGTCATCGAGAAGACCGTCAACAAGCAGATGGCCGCCTTCCTCGAGACGAACGGATCCCTCGACCCCTCACAGTCCGGCTTCAGAGCCAACCACAGCACCGAGACCGCCCTCATCGCCGCCACCGATGACATCCGAGCCCTGATGGACAATGGAGAAACAGCGGCCCTCATCCTCCTAGACCTCTCCGCGGCATTCGACACGGTCTGCCACCGCACCCTAGTACGGCGCCTCAGCAACATCGGCATCCAGGACAAGGCGCTGGAATGGATCATCTCCTTCCTCGACGGAAGAACACAGAGAGTCCGCCTACCACCGTACAAGTCAGAGGCCTCCGAAGTCATCTGCGGCGTCCCCCAAGGATCATCTCTGAGCCCCACCCTCTTCAACGTCTACATGAGCCCCCTTGCGGCCATCGTACGCAAACACAACCTCAGCATAATCTCCTACGCCGACGACACCCAGCTGATCCTCTCCCTGACCAACGACCCCGCCGCCGCCAGAGCCAACCTGCACGAAGGGATGAAAGAGGTAGCCGAGTGGATGACGACCAGCCGCCTGAAACTGAACTCGGACAAGACAGAGGTCCTCATCCTGGGCTCCTCACCCTCCGCCTGGGACGACTCCTGGTGGCCCCCCGCCCTGGGCACCGCACCCAAACCGACTGACCATGCACGAAACCTGGGCGTCATCCTGGACTCCTCCCTCTCCATGACCAGGCAAGTCAACAACGTCTCCTCGGCGTGCTTCAACATCCTACGCATGCTACGGAAGATCTTCTGGTGGATCCCCACCGAGACCAGGAAGACCGTCACCCAGGCCCTCGTCACCAGCCGCCTGGACTACGGCAACGCCCTCTACGCCGGTACCACCGCCAAGCTCCAGAAGAGACTCCAGCGGATCCAGAACGCCTCAGCCAGACTCATCCTCGACATCCCACGAACCAGTCACATCTCCGGACATCTGAAAGACCTTCACTGGCTCCCCGTCAACAAAAGAATCACCTTCCGCCTCCTCACCCACGCACACAAAGCCCTACACGACCAAGGCCCGAGCTACCTCAACAGCCGAGTCAACTTCTACGCTCCCAAACGCCACCTCCGATCAGCCAACCACGCCCTCGCCGCCGTCCCCCGCATCCGAAGAGCAACTACAGGAGGAAGGTCCTTCTCCTACCTGGCCGCCAAGACCTGGAACTCCCTCCCGACCGACCTGCGCCTGACCCAAGACCACCTCTCCTTCAGGAAGAAGCTGAAGACCTGGCTGTTCGAGCAGTAGCGGCACTCCCCCCCCCCCCCCCCCCCAGCGCCTTGAGACCCTACGGGTATGTAGCGCGCTTTATAAGTGTCATTGATTGATTGATTGATTGAGTTGTCGGGGAATCAGGTGTTTGTCAGGGAGCAGTTGATGGTGTGACGGTGTTATGTGTTGGATTGAGGTCCTAACATAGGTGCGCCGTTTCAGAGACACAAATCCTTTGTGCCACAAAGAAAGGCAGGCCCTTTCACCCGCTTTAGGCCCTTTCACCTACATTAGCCCTTCACAATAACGAGCAACAGAGGCTGTCCCTTATCTGAAGTGTGCTCTGGGCGCAGAAGACGGTCTATCCTAAATACGGCATCTCCATGTCCAACAGTGACTAACCTACGTCACAACACATTCTTAGAAATAGACCCTTAAGCTCTTGGGCTTTTCCTAGCACAGGCTTATTGATTTCTCCAATAACTCATTAAACATGCATGAACCACTATTCCCTAAGGGTTCATTCCTAACGTCTTCCTCTGACCGCCTTTACGTCAATACTAACATTCCAAGGCTCCTATCTGGTATAAATATACCTCCCTTTGCCCAAGTAAAGCAGATCCAGCTGGCAGAAGTCCATCCACCCATCCTCGAGGGTCCAGCTCGAGACCAGGATGAAGTCCCACTAAGGTAATGGGGTTAGACTAAATCCTAGAGGGATTCTTGGCTCTCTAAGACCTACACACATGCTACTTACACTTAGGTACATCTAGTTAGGCATCTTAGGGGTATAGGCTTTATCTTAATGCATTCTGTATTTCATGTATGTGTTCATTACTATTGCAAAATGGTAGAACTATACAATGCCTTTTTATTTAACTGCACTGCTAGCCACATTTCTCTACTACTGTCCAACAGTTGTCGCAGCACATATAACCAGTACTAGAATAACAACTGGTCAATACATTTTATTGTAAACACACCCGACTGTTTCTTCTATGTACTTCCCTGAGATGAGTGACTGAATGAAAAGTAGTATATTGTTTCCACGATCCTGAGGGATCAGGGTTTTATGGTATGTGGTTGCCAGAAGCTATTCCCTTCTTGTCTTCAAGAAGTTTCTAGTGGCCTCTGAGCTAGCTGGTACACAGTAATTACGTTTAACCCCTTCCATGCTGATGACGAGCTCAGTTCCTCATCAGCGTAACCTGCCGTACGCGGATGACGAGCTGAGCTCGTCATGTAACGCGGTAATTCGTAAATTGCCGCACACAGCGGGAAAAGCCGCCGTCGCGATGCGGTTAATATACATGATAGGGGAATACTGACCTCAGTCCTATGCCAAGCCTATTGTGCATGTTATTCCAATGCGCAGAACCTATCAGGGAAATAGGAACTACACTACAGCGGAGCATGGGTGTGATGGTTGAAGATGTGGTGGGGGCAGGGGTCCATGGGGGCCCCGGAGTGGATTGACTTAATTGTATTCAGTGTGTCTTCGGTAGTGAGGGCTGTCCAGTTGTCAATCGTTGGCTGCAGGGTGTCGTGGGTTGCTGGTGAGGTTTCAAAGTGTTGGTTGTCTTTGTCAAAGTTGTCGTAGATGTTCTTGATTTTGTGGTGGAAGAAGGTGCTGAGTTTGTTGCAGAGGTCTTGTGAGGGAGGGATGTCAGTAGACACGCTGGTGGGTTCGGTGGACTCCTTGATGATGCTGAAGAGTTCTTTGCTATTGTGCGTGTGTGTGGAGATTCTGTCTTCAATCGCTTTTTTTCTCATTTTTCTAATGAGTTGGTGGTGGGCGTCGGAACTGCTCTGAAGTTGTTGTGGACTTCTGTGGATTTGAAGTTCATCCCGGCCTTTTCGAGTCGGTGGCACTTGCTTCTGGACTCTCGAGGTTCGGTGGTAAACCATCTGGCTTTCTTGGCGTGAGTGGTGTTGTTTTTCTTGAGGGGGGCTCTGGTGTTGGCGCTGTCGGAGATCCATCTGTGCAGGGTTCTGGCTGTGGTGTTGGGGCTGTCGTCTTCCACAACGGTTGGGGTGGAGATGCTGAGTGAGAACTCAGGTGAGCTGGTCGGTGGTGATTCTGGTCCAGTTTCTTCATGGGAGCTGGTGCTGGTGCCTGTGGACGGTGGGTGTTCTGAAGGTGAAGTGGACACATCAGTGGTCTGTCCATGGGAGTTCCTTGGTATGGCTGAAAGTGATGGAGTTTCCTTTTGTGAAGAGGGGGTCGAGGGTGTGTCCGGCTGCATGCGTGGGTTTGGTCACGATCTGGCGGAGTCAAAAATGTTGTGGAGGATGTCCAGGTGGGATGTGGTGTTGGGGTCCAGTTGGTTATTGAGGTGGAAGTTGAGGTCTCCCAGCAGGGTGTAGTTGGTGGATGTGATGGTATGAGGGGAGATGATGTCTTTGATGGAGTTGGCAAATGGTCTGCGGGGTCCAGGGTTTCGGTAGATGAGGGTTCCCTGGAGGGTGGTGGTAGGGCTGCCCAGTATCTTGAAGTGAAGGTGTTCCATCAGGTATGTGGGCTCAGGGGAAGGGTGGATTTGTAGATAATGGCGATACCCTTCCCAGGCAGGTGGGGTGGTCCTTCATGGAGATCTTGTATCCTTGGGGAATGGCGATGTCCGGTACTGAGGTGGTGTTTGTCCAGGTTTCGGTGAAGAAAGCTACATCCGGGGTGGTGCTGTCGAAGAGTTCGCAGCTTTCTTTGGCATGTTTGTGGAGTGATCGGACATTGAGGAGGATGCATTGCTGTGTCTTGGGTTCAGGTGTGTTCTTGCGGGTAGGTTGTGCTGAGTCAGAGCACCTGGCGGTGCTGTAGGTGTGCTTGTAGCAGTGACAGCTGTAGGGTCTGTGAGTGTCGGCTGGTGATGCTAGCTTGTAGTTGTTGTTGCGGCCTGGGTTGAGTGTATGGAGTGACGCTGGGTCATAGCATTGGCGGGGCAGAGATCCAGGGTTCCTGTCACTGGTCGCCGTTGGGTCGCAAATGGACACAGAAGGGCTTGCCTTTGGTGCACCTCAGGCGCGCCAGTGACGCGGCCAGGCAGCACAGCCAGGCATCGCGGCCAGGCAGCGGCTGCCATTAAGTAGGGTTCGTGGAGGACTGGACAGCATGGAGGCAGGAGCGGGGAGGGGAACTGGAATGGGCTGGTTGCGCTCAGGGGAGGGGCCACGGGGCAGCAGCGGCAGGAAAAACAGGTAAAAGGAGGTCAAAAGAGCGAGGAAAAGGTGAAATAAAGAGAAAGAGTGCAAAAGAATTAAGGGTGAAATGGAGCAGAAAGCAGAGAAATGTGAAGAAAAGCAAAAAGAATTAAGGGTGAAACGGAGCGGAAAGCAGAGAAAACTGAAGAAAAGCAAAAAGAATAAAGCGTGAAACAGACCAGAAAACAGAGAAAACGTGAAGAAAAGCCTGAAGGGTGAAAAACCTAGAGGGTGACTCGGAGCAGAAGGAGAGGATGAAGGGGGCAGAAAGTAGACAAAGGAGGGCCTCGAACACCAGCACTACAAGAGTGCAGGGGCTCACTGAGGGCCTCACTTATTAGTGGAGCTGCAAGGGAGAGCAGTTTCACTAACAGTGAGTCAGTGGTCTTGATACTTCTTAGTGACATCAATTGTCCAACAGCCCATTATGGTCACCCCCATCTATAGTATTCGCACAGCATATCTCGAGCTTGCAAGGTGACGGGAGTAGGAATCTGCATATGCCTGTTGTCAAAAGCCCCTGGCTATCAAATTATGAAAGTGACTAACCGGGGCTTGGACTCTATAACTCTGGTTCTGTGGAGTTAAACTATTATCTCTTTTGGTGTGAGGAGCAAGTCTGGAAGTGTACCATGATGGAAGGTAGAAGGACAACTGTGCCACTGCCATTTCACAAGTCACCCATATCATGTTTTTCCAATGTTCCTTAAGTCGAAACTGCTTACTTTGATTGGAAACCCTTATATACCTAACCGCTCATGGTGAATCAGAAGGGAGTGTTTTTTTTTTGCAGAAGCGAAGAAGAAGTTTAAAAATACCAGATTAGTGGGTCCAAAAACAATCTTATTTTCTACCCCCAAAATGGCATACTAAAATCTGGGGACGTGTGGGAAAAATTCTAGGTGTAAATACCTATTGTTTCCCTTGGTAGTCAACTAGTTTCATGTCTATCCCCAAGGCATTTCATCAGGACCTAGAAAAGAGAAATGATGTTCCCACTCCAGGTGTTAAAATAAACACAATAATAATAAAAAATCTAAATAAACATACAGCACCTAATTGGTCTGTGTTAAATCAAAAAAGACCTGAAAGGATATAAAGAGAAAGGAGAGATTGAAAATAACACGACCCTAAGGTCCAATTGGTATTTCATAAGTCGTGATTTAAATATATTTTTCAAACCATGCCAAAAGACGTGCGTACATCTGTGGAAATGAGGCGCACAAGACAATACAAATATATACCATATAATATAGTGTCACCAGCATAGGTGTGCTTTAAGATAATTTCTTACCTAAAATGCGACCATCATTGGGCCCCATGAGTCCATCGAGGAGTTAAAGGAGGGACGCCTGTAGTCAAACCCTACAAGTGTGGTTAAAAATTGAGAAATCTGTAAAAACAGATCGAGTAGGTAGGATATTTATGCAGCAAAACTTAGCGTGTGTCCTGAGGAAGGCAGGATGCCCCTACTTAGTCTGTCAAGGCTACTTCCTCAGCGTAGACCTGTCCGCACTCACCCGAGGCTCCGTGGTTACCGGAGCCCTGGGGAGAGTAGATTATAAACATGTGAACGTTCAGCGTGCCTCTCATTTGTCAAAAAGAGTAGACCGCGCACCGTGGTTCATGATCTCTTGGTCGGGCTATTTTTGGGTTTCCAAAAATTACTACTTGGGCGCTAGTGGTTACAAATAACGAAAGATGTTGCCTGTTGGTAAATCAGTGATCTATGGTTGGAAAGATTTTTAAGGGATGATAATTTTCAGTAAAGAGAGATGTCTCCGTGAGAAATGAATTACGTGCTAAAAAATGTTATTAAAATGCATGATGAACACGAGACAGATGTGCAAGTTCTGTGCTACTGCTTAACATAGGTGAAAATAATCAAAGCTATTTGATCCCACCATAAAAAGTTAGAATGATATTACTGAGTTTAAGAAACTGTTTTCACCTCCAAAACTTTATTGACAATCACAGGCGATACAAGGTAACTCTCTTGTGTCCTCACCGGATTATTCATAGAAGTGTTTACTTTAAGTCAAAAAAACAAAAAAAGGTTCTCCATTGGCGTTGGTCTTACCGCCGTGGATAATGGGAAAGATTAAAGAACTTTATAGGCGTGATGGACAAAGAAAACGCACATGCCATAATGTCATCATTGTCAGACTGCATGAGTGCAAAGAACAATACTGACAACTTAGAGGTAATGGATTGTGAGTACAGGGTTTATGTATGACTGGCAGGAATGAACCTCTTTAGTTACGATCCAATGTACCCAGTGGAAAAAGAGCAGTTATACATGGTGCTATCAGAAGGAGATCATAAAAAAGTATGGGTTTTGTGTTTTGGAGCAGTCGTACAGGGTGCTACCAGCTGGAGATCATACCAAAGGACGGGTTTCGTACTGAGGTAAACTGAGCCCACGGTATATTCTCATTCAATCCGTTGTCATGTGATTTTAGTCTATAGACCCATCTCTGCTCTTTTTCTTGTTATTATTCAGTTCAATCACAGTCCTTCTCAAATCCCTCAGAGTGTGTTTCTGTTCCAGAAAATGAGAGGTCATTCTAGTTGTTGCTCGTTGGCATCTTAAGTTACTACGATGTTCGCACATATGTGTTCTTACTTTCCTTGGTGTCCTTCCAACATAACGGAGATTGCAAGGGCATGTGATCAAGTACATATCGTTCTTTGACTCACAGTTAGTGAACTCCTGGTGTTCCAAAATTGTGCCATCATTAAAAGGTGATCGTTTTACTGGTGCTTCTCATGTGGCACACGCAGCAGTTGCCGCAGGGATGGTGGCCACTGATGGCTGCCAGAAAACCTTGGTTGGGTGTATTGTCTTGAGGTTTTCGTGGCCGGGTGTGTACCAACATGTCCTTCAAGTTACGGTTCCTTTTGGTCCTCAACCTTAGAAAAAAACAATACCCAGAGAGTTAACAACTTATTTCCCAAAAATCATAATCTTAGTTTTCTCAAATTATTTTCTTCAGGAAATGTTCTTTACAGTCTAAATGTAGGGCCTCCAATTTTCTCTGTAGACTGATCGGTGTATAGTGTGATAGAATCAAAAAATCTGTGTAAATCAGAGATGGGTTATGCTTGGAGCTCTCCTTTAGGGAGAATGACTTGCTAGATTTTAAAACTGCAGGCAGATCTGCCACATTTAAACTGAAAAGGCATGATTCTGGGGAAATCCATGCAGTATTTTGACTTTACTTGATAGGCGCCCTGACTTATCCAGTTCTGCCTTTTCCCAGTTCTCCATATAAGTCCTGAATCATATGTAGAAGCTCACTAAGGATAATTCAGGCTCGCAATTTATCCTAGAGCCAGCCTCTTTCTACCATAACAAAGAATGAGCCGAAGTAAAAAAATTAAAACCAGCAGCACAACTTCTGATTCACTTCCAGTGTATTCCTATTGACAGCACACAGGGCAAAGCGATGATCATCAGTGGAGTGGCCCTCATTTAATCCCCCTTGTTGGAAATTGACCTCTGCAGGGTTTTCTCCAAACTTTTTGCCTTCCTCCTCCACTTTTTGTTGGATTTGTTGTGGTGTTCTTAGGACACTATGCTTTTTACCTCTGCTAGCAAGTGCTGAAGTGTTTGTGCTCTCTCCTCTAAACATGGTAAAGTTGGTGTATACCTAATTAACATATTTAATTTACTTAAGTCCCTAGTAAAGTGTAGTACATGTGACCCCGGCATCTAACTTAAATGCTACAGTGTGTGCAGGTGAGGTGTCCCATATGCATTGCTTGGCAGTTTTCATGTAACTTCCATGATTATTGATGCATGTCATGGATACCAACTAGGTCAACATGGGAATGCATTAAATAAATAGGCCTCCCCAGTTGAAGTGTAACATGGATTAAAAACTGAAGTCATTCAAGCCACAGCTGTTTCCTATGTGTCCGTGGCAGTAAACAGATATAATATCGACTACAAAATATCGAATGGACATAATATCGAGTACAAAATATAGGCTAGACAAAATATCGAATGGACAGAATATAGACATCAAAAATATCGTTTTGAAGGTAAGTAATGTAATATCGAATTTTAAAATATAGATAGTCAAAATATAGAAGTACATAATATAGGTTAATTAAAATATCGAACATTTAATAATATCGAAATTTTTATAGTGTATTTTATGTGTTAAAAGTGTTTATTTATGTTATAATGTAGTTTAATGAATGAATTAAAAGTTATTTAAATTTTGCGTAATTTAATTCTGTAGCGGGTTGTGGGTTTATAGGGGAATAGGGTGGGAAGTAATTTAATTATAAATAATTAAATATGTAAATTTATTTATTAGTATTTGTTTATAATTAATTGTTAATTAATTTGTATTTTGTAATTATTTAAATTTTAATTGCCAATTAATTTTATTTAATTGATTAATTGATAATTATGTTAATTTATTTATGGTATTTGTTTATAATTCATTGTTAATTAATTTTTTATGGGTAATTAATTAAATTTTAATTGCGAATTAAATTTATTTAATTGATTAATTGTTAATTATGTTAATTTTACTAAATTATTTTCAGTAGCGGGTTGTGGGTTTATTGGGGAATAGGGTGGGAAGTAATGTATTTATAATTAATTAAATAAATCAATTTATTTAATTGTATTTAATTAGAATGAATTGTTAATTCATTTTTAATTGTTAATTAATTAATTGTTAATTTGTAATTAATTTGTATTAATAGGTAACTAATTGTAATAATTAATTTTAATTTGTAATTTTAATTGATTAATTATTATATTATATTAAATTGGTAATTACTTTTAATTAATTTGTTATAGATATTAGTTTATATTTTTTTAAATAATATATGAAGTATTTACTTTCCCTACTGTTGCACTCTCTGGAGTGGGAATAGTAATTTTTACCCCTACGCTATCCAACGCTTTCCCTACTGTTGCACTCTTTGAATTGGGAATAGTAATTTTAACCCCTACGCTATCCAACGCTTTCCCTACTGTTGCACTCTTTGGAGTGGGAATAGTAATTTTAACCCCTACGCTATCCAACGCTTTCCCTACTGTTGCACTCTTTGGAGTGGGAATAGTAATTTTTACCCCTACGCTATCCAACGCTTTCCCTACTGTTGCACTTACTGGAGTGGGAATAGTAATTTTTACCCCTACGATATCCAACGCTTTCCCTACTGTTGCACCCACTGGAGTGGGAATAGTAATTTTTACCCCTACGCTATCCAACGCTTTCCCTACTGTTGCACTCTTTGGAGTGGGAATAGTACTTTTAACCCCTACGCTATCCAACGCTTTCCCTACTGTTGCACTCTTTGGAGCGGGAATAGTAATTTGTACCCCTACGCTATCCAACGCTTTCCCTACTGTTGCACTCTTTTGAGTGGGAATAGTAATTTTAACCCCTACGCTATCCAACGCTTTCCCTACTGTTGCACTCTTTGCAGTGGGAATAGTAATTTTTACCCCTATGCTATCCAACGCTTTCCCTACTGTTGCACTCACTGGAGTGGGAATAGTAATTTTTAGCCCTACGCTATCCAAGGCTTTCTCTACTGTTGCACCCACTGAAGTGGGAATAGTAATTTTTACCTCTGCGCTATCCAACGCTTTCCCTACTGTTGCACTCACTGGAGTGGGAATAGTAATTTTTACCCCTACGCTATCCAACGCTTTCCCTACTGTTGCACTCTTTGGAGTGGGAATAGTAATTTGTACCCCTACGCTATCCAACGCTTTCCCTACTCTTGCACTCTTTGGAGTTGAAATAGTAATTTTTACCCCTACGCTATCCAACGCTTTCCCTACTGTTGCACCCACTGGAGTGGGAATAGTAATTTTGACCCCTACGCTATCCATCGCTTTCCCTACTGTTGCACTCACTAGAGTGTGAATAGTAATTTTAACCCCTACGCTATCCAACGCTTTCCCTACTGTTTCACTCTTTTGAGTGGGAATAGTAATTTTTACCCCTACGCTATCCAACGCTTTCCATACTGTTGCACTCACTGGAGTGGGAATAGTAATTTTTACCCCTACGCTATCCAAGGCTTTCCCTAGTGTTGCACCCACTGGAGTGGGAATAGTAATGTTTACCCCTACGCTATCCAACGCTTTCCCTACTGTTGCACCCACTGGAGTGGGAATAGTAATTTTTACCCCTACGCTATCCAACGCTTTCCCTACTGTTGCACTCTTTGGAGTGGGAATAGTAATTTTAACCCCTACGCTATCCAAGGCTTTCCCTACTGTTGCACTCTTTAGAGTGGGAATTGTAATTTGTACCCCTACGCTATCCAACGCTTTCCCTACTATTGCACTCTTTGGAGTTGGAATAGTAATTTTTACCCCTACGCTATTCAACGCTTTCCCTACTATTGCACCCACTGGAGTGGGAATAGTAATTTTACCCCTACGCTATCCATCGCTTTCCCTACTGTTGCACTCACTAGAGTGTGAATAGTAATTTTTACCCCTACGCTATCCAACACTTTCCCTACTGTTGCACTCTCTGGAGTGGGAATAGTAATTTTTACACTTCCGCTATCGTACGGTAATGATATTGGATATTATTTAATTATATTATGTTACTATATATGTATGTTTTAACAAATATGATTGTAAAAAAAAAAAAGTAGAACTTTCATTAATTATTTAATTACCCACCCACCTCGCCGGACACACACTCGACGCCGTCTTCTCATCCAGCAAAGACGTCACCTTCAGCCACACCACAGAGCTTCAATGGACGGACCACAGCTGCGTCCACTTCACCTTCAAGAGAACAACGACCCACCAACACCAGCAACAGGCCGCCCGCAGAAGCTGGAACAAGATCACGGCAGACCAGCTCGCCACCTCCCTGGGCCAGCACCCTCCTGCCAGCTCAGCGAACCCCAGCCAGGCCGCCGACAACCTCACGAAGTGGATCAGCAACTGCGCCGACGAACTCGCCCCACTGAGGACCCCGCCTAGCAGACCCGGCAGCAAGAAGGCCCCATGGTTCACCGACGAACTCAAGAGCTCCAAGAAGAACTGCCGAGCCCTCGAGAAAGTCTGGAGAAGGGAACCGACACCGGACAACAGGACCTCCTTCAAACTTGCCACCCGGAAACACCACCAGCTGATCCGCGCCGCCAAGAAAACAGCATTCAAGGACCGGTTGGACAACAACGCACACAACTGCAAGGAACTCTTCAACATCGTGAAAGAGCTTTCCAACCCCAGCGCAGGTAACAACGACATCACCCCATCGCAAGACCTCTGCAACTCCCTCGCTTCATACTTCCACAACAAGATCGCGGATATACACAACAGCTTCAACAACCAACCTGCGCACACCAGGACCGAACAACCACCCCCCACCACCACCCTCCACGCCTGGACCCCGATCAGCACCGAAGACACCATCCGCACGATGAACTCCATCCACTCCGGATCACCGACCGACCCCTGCCCTCACCACGTCTTCAACAAGGCCGACGCTGTCATCGCACCCCACCTGCGAGACATCATCAACACATCCTTCGACACCACCATCTTCCCGGAGAGCTGGAAACACGCCGAACTCAGCGCTCTACTCAAGAAACCAACAGCGGACCCCACCGACCTCAAGAATTACCGACCCATCTCGCTCCTCCCGTTTCCAGCCAAGGTCATCGAGAAGACCGTCAACAAGCAGATGGCCGCCTTCCTCGAGACGAACGGATCCCTCGACCCCTCACAGTCTGGCTTCCGTGCCAATCACAGCACCGAGACCGCCCTCATCGCCGCCACCGATGACATCCGAGCCCTGATGGACAAGGGAGAAACAGCCGCCCTCATCCTCCTAGACCTCTCCGCGGCTTTCGACACGGTCTGCCACCGCACCCTAGTACAGCGTCTCAACAACGCCGGAATCCAGGGGAAGGCACTGGAATGGATCATCTCCTTCCTCGACGGAAGAACACAGAGAGTTCGCCTACCACCGTACAAGTCAGAGGCCTCCGAAGTCATCTGCGGCGTCCCCCAAGGATCATCTCTGAGCCCCACCCTCTTCAACGTCTACATGAGCCCCCTCGCGGCCATCGTACGCAAACACAACCTCAGCATAATCTCCTACGCCGACGATACCCAGCTGATCCTCTCCCTGACCAACGACCCCGCCGCCGCCAGAACCAACCTGCACGAAGGGATGAAAGAGGTAGCCGAGTGGATGACGACCAGCCGCCTGAAACTGAACTCGGACAAGACGGAGGTCCTCATCCTGGGCTCCTCGCCCTCCGCCTGGGACAACTCCTGGTGGCCCCCCGCCCTGGGCACCGCACCCAAACCTACAGACCATGCACGCAACCTGGGCTTCATCCTGGACGCCTCCCTCTCCATGACCAGGCAAGTCAACAGCGTCTCCTCGGCGTGCTTCAACATCCTACGCATGCTACGGAAGATCTTCTGGTGGATCCCCACCGAGACCAGGAAGACCGTCACCCAGGCCCTCGTCACCAGCCGACTGGACTACGGCAACGCCCTCTACGCCGGTACCACCGCCAAGCTCCAGAAGAGACTCCAGCGGATCCAGAACGCCTCAGCCAGACTCATCCTCGACATCCCACGTACCAGCCACATCTCCGGACACCTGAGAGACCTTCACTGGCTCCCCGTCAACAAAAGAATCACCTTCCGCCTCCTCACCCACGCACACAAAGCCCTACACGACCAAGGCCCGAGCTACCTCAACAGCCGAGTCAACTTCTACGCTCCCAAGCGCCACCTCCGATCAGCCAACCACGCCCTCGCCGCCGTCCCCCGCATCCGAAGAACGACTACAGGAGGAAGGTCCTTCTCCTACCTGGCCGCCAAGACCTGGAACTCCCTCCCGACCGACCTGCGCCTGACCCAAGACCACCTCTCCTTCAGGAAGAAGCTGAAGACCTGGCTGTTCGAGCAGTAGCGGCACCCCCCCCCCCCCCCCCCAGCGCCTTGAGACCCTACGGGTAGGTAGCGCGCTTTATAAGTGTCAATGATTTATTGATTGATTGATTATAAGGTAATTTAAGTATTTTTAAGTATATTTCAGTAATTAATTATTCATATTAATTTAATTTAACATTGTTTTTAATAAAGTCGATAATTTTATAAACTATATTTTTGTTAATGATATTTTTTACTCAGTATTTTTGTACTTAGCTGTTTGTAGATACAAAGTCGATATTCTGTCTGTCGATATTTTGTCGCCAATATTTTTGCTAGTCGATATTATGTCCCTCGATATTATGTCAGTGATCCGTCCGTGGCACACATGCATAGAAGAATAGGCCTCTAATGGTACTTTATGTGCAGGAAGGTGTCCCATCCTGCACAAAGACAATCTTGCATGCAATGCAGGCATACTCACACCATGGTGCATGGGTGCCTGTGTTTGTGCTTGGCAGTCCATTGTGTGCATTATGCAGGGTGAAAGGGAAGGGATGTGCCAAATGGCCTAAATACTGTGCACCACAGCCCTTTCCCCTCGATGCAGCACAGCTAGGTTAATTGCAGTGCCTAACTACGCCACTTTGCCAAATATCTGGCCTCTAGGATCATGTCCACATAGTGGGAACAATGGACTGCAATGTGTAGACATTTATTTCCCATTCTGTCTTTCCCTCACTAATCTGGTAATAGCAGTAGATACTGAACATCTATGAGTAGTAATGTGTCATTCCACACTGTGTTAATGGAGGGAACCACATCACCTGCATTGGTCAACAAATCAAACAAAACAATGTGTTGCGCCAGAAAAGTAAATATGAGTACAAAAGATACACAATAGATAAGTGTGAGATGATTGCCTTCTCAATGGTGTGTCTAGTTTTGGTATCAGTGTAAGGTACACAAATTAAATTGTTTGAGAACAAATTCTATGTAAATGAGTAAGTGTGTCACACCTGGCAATTTACTTGTATGTTGACTGAATTTTCAGGAGCAACACGGGAAGAAGAAGTTGCAAAGTCCATGTGTTGCATGCACCGTAAGTGTAGACCCCAAATATGAGGAAATGTTGATATTGGGTATATAGCTGGGTCTGAACTGAGGTGGTGAAGTGGGCTAAAGACTAATGATGGATTCATCCCAGATCTGTGACTGGGGGTGAGTGTTTGAAAGGTTTCAGCGCTCCGTTCATCCTCTCCTTGTGTTTGCTTTGTTCGCCCTAAGTTGGCAGGGTATGCTCAAACGTGGGTCCCTTGCTCACTTTGCCACTGGATTCAAGTTAGCCTGGTTGATAACGGCTGATTAGCCAGAAACCTGTCCCAGCATGTGTGTTTCCAGTCCATGGAAGACATGGCTTGGCAGTTCGGGCTGGACTGTTCCCATTAGGCACAGGGTCAGACTGATTTGCATATGTCTATGTCTGAACTGGGGTGGCGGAGTGAGCTAAAGAATGTTGATGGATTAAACCCAGATCAGTTGACTGGGGGTGAGTGCTTGCAATGTTCAACACTCCACCCATTATCCCCTTTTGGTTTTGCGTTGGTCTGCAGCACTAATTTTGCCACCCACTTAAGTAGTCATTTAAGCATGACTCAGGCCTGTCATTGTAGAGCCTGTGTGTGCAGTTTTAAACTGCCATTTCGACCTGGCAAAATAAACCTCTTGCCAGACCCGAACCTTCCTTTTTAATACATATTAGTCACCCTTAGATAGGCCCGGGATAGCCCTGAGAGTCATGTGCAATGTATTTAAAAAGCAGGACATATACCTTTAGGTTTTACAAGTCCGAGTAGTCAAAAACTCTTAAGTTCGGTTTTTACTACTGCATGGCCTATATCTCCCATAGGATAACAGTGGGATTACCTTATTACATTTTGTAAGTGTAATTACCAAACGGGAGGATGTCACTAGTTCAAGTTTGATGTCTCTGGAATCCTAATTTAAAATCCTAATTTATAGTGAAGTAGGTTTTTAAATTACAGTTCTGAAAACGCCACTTTTTGGTCTCACAGAATGCCACCTTTTGGTGCTTATAGCATGTCTCTGGTCACATGACAGGGTGCAGTAGGCAGTTGGGCTTAGTGTATTCTCCTTTGACAACCACACACAATGGAAGCTTAGGTGTGACTTAATGGGCCATCCTGGGCAGGATGGGAGGGAGGAGTTGGGGTCAGCCTCGCTTACACCTGAATAGGCTATGTCGTGTCCCAACACAATAGGGCTTATCTATTCCTAAATTGTCACTTTAACCAGCTTGGCACCAAGGCTGGGGAGGCAGGACATTTGTGCACTTCAAAGGCATGCCTCCAGAAGCTCCTCCCTACTTCAAAGCCACAACTATGAATAAAATAAGGATGTCAGATATCACCACTTTAGTACACTTTTGGAACTGTGGATACTCTGCCAGTAAGAAGCACTGCTGTGCTCCTGAAAGGACTGCCACTCTGCTGGACTGCTATTCTGAAGGAGATGTTGCCTTGCTGTGCTACACTGCTGCCCTCTTGACTGGGAAAGAAGAACTGGAACCCATCTTGAACCCAGGACTGCAGAGTGACCCAAAAGGCTAGTCTGCTAGCCTCCTGATCCGGGTTTCACAGACATAACATGCCCCCCACAGCTCCTGCATCCATCTTTAACGAGCTACTGAACCCTAAAAACTATTTTTTGCCTCCTTCCACCTGTGCCACCCCTTCTTTGGAAGTGGTGCCTATTGAGCACATGGCTGCTGGTACATTGCATTGTTTGAACACATCCTGCAGTACTTCATCCATCTACCTGGATTAATTAAGTATTAAAATTGCCTGCTATAACCAGGATTGTGTCCGGATACTTTTATTGAGTCTTATTCAATACACAAGTAAAGTCACCCACCCATTTATTTACTGCCTGAAACCCTTCTTTATTGACATACACATTAATCAATTACACAACTAAAACTTTACTTGAGTCTCACATATCTATGGACATTCCAATTTAGGATTTTCAGGTTGCGAGAGAGCTCTGTACTTTAGGGTTCCTCATCCCAGTTGTTCCACACTTGGACACCCTAATATCCCACTAGAGGGCTGTAATGAATATTATAATCACATCTGGAGGTTGACCCCATCTAATCTATGGCCCTTTCATTTGCTATAACAGTCCTTAGCTTTCTATTATGGGAAGCGTCGGTGATATCCTGAGACTCCCACCCCACGGGTGCTCGAATATTATTTGGAGGGTAAAAAAGGATAAGTTCCTTTTTTTGTACTCAAACGCTAATGATTTAAATTGAATTGCACTTCTCTCATGTAGCCTACCTCAGCTTGGATCATTATATCCAGGCCTCCTACCAAAAGCTCTTGTCTTACGTTATACAGCATATTGGCAAACAATGACAATATAAAGTACTCTTATTCAACAGTTCCCACCCCATCCCGTATCAAAAACCCATATTAGGGGAATCCCACAAAGATATTTATGAGAGTGATGAGATTTGATTGTTAGTCGAGTACCTTGAATCTATTCAGTGGATGCAATTTTTTTTAACCCTCATCCCCATACAGGTTATATAAAACAGGAAAGATTGGATATGGGATTTGGGCACTGAAGCATGCTTTACAAATCCATTAGATGTTTGCCGTCCCCAATGGTATAATTCATTATATTTGCAGTGAGTCCACATGGACAGTTTTTTTTATCTTGTTCTAATTGTGATTCTGTTGGATTTCTCCTTTATACCAGCTGTAGTTCTTAATGTGGTGGACTTCTCATTCTAGGTGACACAGATGAAGCATTTAGATGAACTATGTATTTGAGCTCTGTTAGGTGGGTCCACTGTCTTCTAGACTCTGAACTGGGTACACCACTCTAGGATTCACTTGTGTCGTCTTTCTGAACTTCCAATGTATATGTGTCTTAACCCTCTGGCCTAATGAAAGGTATTAGTATGTGGAGAATTCTGCATCTCCATGAGTGTAATCTTTTCTTCTACCTAACATTGGTAACCTCGAAATACATTCTGAGCAGGTTTTGCTAGTAAGAACTTGAGAATCTTTCCCCTGAACATCATTCACTTCTATTTGTGGGCATCCTGCAGGGGAATGTTCCTCTTCGGGTCTCATTAAGGTTTGGTAGACCTATATCAGCTTTACCCAATTCAGTGTGAATTTCCTTCAAATACAATTATGCAATAGTTGATTAGAATAAAACACCACCAGGGTTTCAAGTATTCCTTGTGAAGTCTTTTACATTACCAAGATAACCTCTAAGAGAAGATGCAGAGGGACGAATATTCAGATGATGCTGATGACGCCTGATTTAAATTGGCCGCATTCAGTGAAGCTTCATTCATGGACTGCCCAATAGATTTCTTACTTATATGATCCCCCATGATGGTCAGATAAAGAACTTTGGAAATATAGGCCGAGAAATAAAGATGTGAATAGGAAGAGACTCTGGGACCCTTCTCCAAATTTGCAAACAAATGGTTATCTAAAGTATCTTCTCATATTTCAGTATCCACTACCAACTTGGATTTTCCTGATCTTTCTGTTAGATTTCCATCCCCTTTCAAGGAGGATTATCAGTATTTGAATTAGAGCTTGATAACAAATGTAATTATGGAGTGAGATAACGGGTATACATTCTTCATCTTCCCATGTCCATTGAACTTTTATCATGTCATTTTATCACCTTATTTTTTTGCAGGATCTCTTTACCCTTGTTTTAATGTGTTTATTATTGGCTAAATTACACGGATTAGATTTTATCCACGGGGCAAAAAAAAAGGGTGGAGACTCCATGTTACTGCTTTAGTTACAGGTGTATTCAACTTGTAATTGAAACAAAATAATCACAAATCATACTGCACCCGTTTTATCTTGTGGGCTTACAGTTCAATTAGGTTGAATCAACATAGCTAATTTTCTTGGCTGATGCTGGTAGGATATTGCACAGTGGTTCACCATCATATTCAAATATCCCTGAAAATTCTTTAGCGGTTATTTAAACCTCAATGGTTGCAAAACAATAATGCAGTCACACAGGATACTGCTACTAAGCAACTTGCTCCACTTACCTCCTGCCTCAGGGGCCACTTTTTCATATGCTCCTGCCAACACAGCCATGTACCATTCAGAACTACTGGAATGATGATGACATTAAATCTATAATAATTGGGTAAATGGTTTGGGCAGAAAGCCTGGTAATGGGGCTGGCCAAAGCCCTGGTATCACCTATGAAATCACAGCACATCCCGGAGGTACTTGGCTCAACCTGCCCTGCTGTGTGTACATCCTCCTCAGCTCCAATGGGGACTGGGGCAGGACACTGTGTTGGTGAGTTGCCACCCACCCCAACAGGCCAGCGGTATTGGTGGCCCTCTCTCCTGAGCTTGGGCACAGGCACCTAACTGTGCAGGACTATACAGAGCCAAACACAAACTTCTTGTCTTGTTGGTTCTCTGAATATGCTCTGAACCAAAACTGGGTGTCCAGGGGTCATGGAGCCTCAATCGGCAGGTCACAATTTGGTGTGAAGCATTGAAATTCTGCTGCACACTCTGGCTCCACACCCCACATAGGGTGGGCACAAGCATTGCCGTAGACAGGCAGTGTCATGCATAGTGTCAACGTGAGGGAGGAGTGAGTATTGTTTTGAGATAAAGTCACCAAAATTGCTTAAGATGGGTTCCCTGGTTTCCAGTAGTGACTCACTAGGGGTCTCCAGATTCCAATAATGATAAAGTGGGGGGAGCCCACAAAAGTCAAATCGTTAATAACCATTGCCATACAGAGATTGGAGCTAAACCCAAAAAGGGGGAAGGTTAGAAAAAGGGGTATCCCCTACCTATAGGTTGTCACTGGGGATAAAAGTGGCACATTCAGAACCTCTCTTCCAAGCACTCCTGGATCTGTGGAAGCATCAAAAGAAGGGCCGCCCTGCTGTCTGTAGTAGGTAAACTGGACCTACCTACCTTGAACCCAGGCTTCCCAGAAGTGATTCCAAGGGTTAGTTGGCTGACATCATGTTTGAGCTACGGACACAGAACAAGCTTCCAGTGGCCTCCTTGGAACTGCACCAGCCGACCAACACTAACGGAACCTACCTGAGCCCTTTTCCTGTTCTTTGCTGGACTAGGTCCCAATCCCCAAGGGCGAGCACCCCAGGTTCTGGACCATTGACTGGCATCCGAGGGTACTCTTCCTGAACCCAAGGTGAAAATCCAGACGTTTTGGGCTCGTCATGACTCCGAAGTGGATTCTTCAAGCCCAATGACTACTGTCCATGACAATGGACAGCTGGATCTCTGGTGTTTTACTTCACATTTGAGTGATGAATAAATACTTTACACATTGCCTTTAAGAGAAGCCTGACTGTTGTTGTGCCAAGTTACGAGAGGCCTAAGCACAGCTTCATTTTGAGATTTTTGGTGGTTCACCCTGACAAGGATTGTTGTTGCTGCCTGAGTGGGGCTTTCACCCCTCACCACTAAAAACCAACTTTCTCACAATCACTAACTAGCAGACTGCTTCCTCATGACCCTGAAAGGTCTGCTCAACTCTCTGCAGTTCCTTTTTTTTTTTTTTTACAAATTACATAAATGATTTAATCAGTCAGTCAGCTGGTTATTACTGAGGAATCTGATCAGCAGCCACTGAGTGGTATACAGACCGGGGTCATAGTCAAGAATGTCCATCCTCCTTTAGAGATCCCACAGGGTTTGGATTCCCATTTTAGCTTCCCATGGGCTATGAGGGTCCCACAATAATATAATGCAGCAGGTCCACATCCTGTGCCTTGGACTGCAGAACATAATATTCTGATAGGAGGGATCTCATCCAAATGGTCATTAGGGACTCAGCCTACAAGCTTGCATTACCCAGTTTAACTTGCCAATAGTGAGGGCAATCAAGTAAAATAAGACGGATGTCTCATAACCTTTTTTATGAGGTAGGATGCCGCTTTCGGAAAAATATGTACTTAACCATTCACCACAGGAATGATGGGAAATGCCAGAGTTGTTTATATTTCACAGAGAAAGGGCAGCACTTGATGTGCAAAAATTATCATGCGGGAGAGAAGAAACCTCTTTGCCCCTGTATTCTCCACTTGACTCGGACATTTTTCCGACACATACCTTGTTATTTCTAACACTTTCTTCTACTCTTACATACCCCTTTGATTTGCATTGTAGATTGATGTCGATCCCGATTTAAGAAATTATTAAAACTATGCAAGCAGACAATACTTTGTATCTCCCTCCCGTGCAATGACATCTGTCACTGGCTGCTTAGCGTCACTGCTTACAGACTAAGCATGAAAACCCGGAAGTTTGACTCCAGTTTTTTGACGCGTTTTTTAATATAAGCTATTTTACCAAACTCTTTAGCAGAATGTCATGCCCGGGAGGGTTTATAACAACCCAGGTTAAGTAGTAGTTGCCTACTTACTTGAAAAATAACTTCTAGAGCTAAAGTGTTCATTATACAGTCTAATTATTGAGCTTGAAGGGGAGTTAATTTCTGCCTCATAATACCCTTGGTGTTACATATCTATTAAGAGGCGTTTGAGATTCGCTTCTATATTTTCCTTCTCATTTCTTGATATCTTCTGAAAATATATGAGAACAGAGTTTCTCATAAACAAAGTTCAGCGATAATAATTGTATCCTATACGTTACTGGCTTGGATGTATGACGTTACAACGCATACTTTTACAACACCTACCTTTACATCGCAAGTTTTACAGCGCATACCTTTACAACGCATAGTGCTTTTAGGCACTGGATAGTGAATAGTTTAATTTACTATTCCAACTCCAGTCCCCGTGGATAGTAGGGAAGGTGTTGGATAGTACATTAAACCTATTCCCTATCCTGGAGCGCCCCCCAGCGCTATGCGTTGTAATAGTTTGCGTTATGAAAGTTGCATCGTAAAGGCACTGCATGGTAAAAGTTGCGTTGTAAAGGATGTTTACCTACTGGCTTCACTCACAATGACTCCATATTAAGTTACAAGAAATGGGCACAATTTACATAATATACATAATGTGTGCCCTTGCACAGTTTGACAGATTAATATAAGAATTCCTTTTAGACCATCGAGTTCGTTTAAGGGATAATGTACTCCTAGGTAATGTTATAAATTCATTATAAGAAATTCAGCGACTGAAGAGAGGACCTAGACCAAATCTTTAATATTTTTTCAAGGGTTTGAAAGCTAAGGTACTTACAATATAAGGAATACCCAAGGCAAGGGGTATTATAATCCTTATAATACATGATAACACTATCACCCTCCCTGTAGCTCTAGTCAATTATTGGGTACGTTACTAGATATAGTAAGAGGTCGTCATTTTTAAACAATATGTAATAAATGTACAATCTTTACCCCTAAAATAAAGATAATAATAAGTAGCTTACAAATTCTTACAAACACTGTTTGTAAAATAATGTTGTGCTTTGGAATGTGTTGGATCCATTACAATATAAGCCAGCAACCATGTATTGAATTAAAAAAAGGTGCACAACATTATCCATACACAGCAAATGCATCAGGCTTTTCAACATAATGTAGAAGAAAGTGCACTGAAACTGTTAATCCTTTCAATTGCTCACGGCGTGGTTAAGTGATATGATAAGGAAGCTGCTTTTTACAGAACCTTTTGAAATTGAATTATGTAGTAAGTGATTATCTTTGACACGAGGTTAATTATCAGAAAACATGAATTCACAAGAACGTGCTAATTTATTATCACTTAAAATACTGAACATTTTATTATATTCCTTAAAACAAGTTGTGCTTCAGGCCCAAATAATGTGTAAAACTCCTATATTGGTGGGCTACTTTGTATGATTAAGCCTGTAGGTCAACAGGTAGTGGGAACATCATATTTCCGACCTTCTTGGTTGTCTTTGAGATGGCATGTACATTTATTTAAAAAAATAATTTGTTTAGAAGGCAGAATATTTTACTGTTACCGTTTCCAATTCCAAGGCTGTTACATCTTCGGCTAGATTTAGAAAAGGAGAGGACCAGCTTACCTCCAAGACTGCAATTCACTGATTTAAAATTGTGTGTAGCACCCTCTGCTGTTATAACATTTATCTTTCAAATCTCTCAACAACATTGTAGTCTTCAAACAACGTCCTCCAAAAACTTGAAGATATCCATTTTTAATTTCTCAGGTATCCAGAATATTTGGTCCCCACAGAGTGCGGTCTCTACAGAGAACTGATTTTAGTTAAGTAATATTGGTATATTAATATATTAGTGTAATGATCAGGTCCACAAGTGAGCATGTAGTTTAAAGGTGGTTTATTTGTGGATAGTTACAAGATGATAAGTTGATAGGAACAAGACCACATGGAGACCCCACCAGGTGCAGCCAGCATGCTGCTCAGCATTCATGGAATTAAAATGAAATATTAGTTATTGGTCACAAACCCTGAGGCTTTAGTGGCTGATGGCGGTAATGTTATACATGTTTCCCAGTATTCCTGCGTGGGATTAACTCTTTCAAGGTCTTGGGGCCAGATCACAAAACGTTTTTGGCTGGTGTTATTTTATGTCCTTGGTGGCAAGTTAAGGCAATGCTTGGTTAAACACCTGTTACCATGGTGTTAAGAAAGTAGTATCCTGGAGGTAGTAATATGTGAGTCTCAGGGGCACACATGAGGACGGACTATTATGGATGGCACGGCCAACCAGGGAATCCCTAATTTAATCATTACATTTATTTCCTTTGTATGTGACTACAGGGATCACCCTCCCCATTGCCTTATAGAGCTAAAATAAGCAACGCAGAGTGTAGGTCACATGACAGGATGTTGTGGAGCACTTGTGTGTGCATGAAACCACTGTTTGTTTTAGTTATTATCTTACTTTCTGTGCCATTTTAAATGTTGCCAAAAGCCAGTGTGATGAGCTATAAGTGCGAAAGTGGGGTGCATGCCTTGTCCCACACAAAAAGCATGATGTGGCAGGAAAGAGGCATGACTATGTACCCTACGTGAAATTATAAATGACATTTTCTCAAATTCCAGATAATACAGGGTAAAAAGTCTGCAATGGTCTGTATTTGTTTGCATGTTTCATATGTATATATGTGATAGCGTTACACCACCAATGAATTGAGATAAATGGCAATACCAAGTGATATATTGTAGGGGTTAGATTCACATAGGTCCTGAAGAAAGCCTGTTGACCCTTAGAGGCATATAGAGAGGCTGAAACATGTAGAACCACAGATGTTTTGGGCCATTATACCCAGTTACATAATTCTGTTTTTAACCTTGACAAAGGACCTCAAATTAAAAAACAAGAGGATCCAGAAGGTAATTTTATTTTAATTTTACCATTGGCACAATCCCTCCCTCTTAGTAAAGTGCCCCGCAATCAAATTGTGTTGAGCTCGCCCACTCACACAAGGTGCAGTGTGTGATGATCCAATGGCGAATCATGTCACAGGTGGTATGTGCGGGTGAGGATTCTACAAATATATCTAAGATATATGTTTAACGATCTTTTGTAGAAGAAGGATCATAGAAGAAAAGGATAACTCTCTTTATTGTGGAGATTGGATACACTTGTTGACTAGAAAAGTTTACGCAGGACCTTGGATCTCAATCTGTTCTTTAAGTTGGTAAAGGGAACAGTGACATTCTATTATAATTTTAATCATGCTTATTTGTGCATGAAATGGACTTCCAGAGCTATACAATTGAATGTGTTAGCACGTTATTATTTCTTGGGCTTTGCTCCTGGAATTGAGGAAAATATTCCTTAATCTTGAGTTGCTTCTGCTTGGGTTCAGAACAAAGTCAGCCTCAAATGAGATTGCTTGAAATTAAATCAAAATATGTTGGCACATTTAAAAAAGGTGTTAGGTCTGGGGTGTAATAAACAACCACACATCACCTGCACTGTGGGGAAGAGGTCTGTAGTCCCATATCCAAAGTTGATCTCCTTTACGTTTCTGTGCTCCATAGGTGCATGTGAATGTGTAACGTGCTTAACGGCTCTGTGCTCCATGCTGGTGCCGTAATGATCCAGGCCTGAAGAGGAACCTTATTTTATCTTTTGGGCAGAGCCTCAGTGCATGCATGGTGAAGGCCTTCTGCAGACGGATTATAGATATAATCGTCCATGCATGAAGCAAGAGGGGGAAGAAACACATAAGAGATCACATCATTATTCGGGGGTACAGGCAGGTAAAGTCTGAGGATACAATAAAACCAAAGAAAATTTCTGTTGAGCCCCAGTGACTAAAAACAGTCAACCACTTGATGAAAATGTTGGTAGTGAACTCTATGCAAATGGTAAAGCTAAATGTTGAATGGGTGGTGATTGATTGGGTGTTGGTTTACATGGTGCAAAAAATGCCTAAGTTAGGCGAGGGTAAGAGAGATAGGGGCTCCCCTGTGCAGGTCAACTGTAGTCAATGGCTGGAAAGTTGTCTTGTTTGACGTGTATTGGTAACGGTCAAGCGTAACGAACAGGATCACATTTATTGGAAATAGTTAAGCTGGTTATGTTGTTTTCACTGTAGGCATGAATTCATCAACATATGCGATAACTTATTTGTATAGCAATTCATACTACACATGCTATTTCTAAGCACTATCATTAATATGTGTCTTACAGTCGGAGTTGACTTTGCTGGGTTTAAATTATTAACCTGCAGATAACTGCTTATTTAGCACTGAATGTGCATCTGACTGAGCTATCTTACTGATATGAGGCACTATATGAACAGATAGCTGTGATTTTACTGTACGCAATGCACTGAAAGGGTAACGATATTTTACACTGAATTGATACACCTTAATTGGTATATTCACTTTATAATCTGAAAACAATGAGGACCCTGCCTCATCGTAACATCACATTTACCTGCATCCCTTACCCTTAGCATTTTTAGGTCTGTTGTTAGTGAAACCTTAAATTAGGGACTTTCATCCAGCATTCGATTCATTGATCTGTAGGTGTCATCCATATTTTGCTTAGCATGGGACAGTGGGTCAGCCTACTTAAACCACTGGTTAACTTCACTATGAATAACTGTGTTTTTCTCTCTCAAGGAGCACATCCACACAAAAGCTAGTTCCCATCAGTGCCAGTATTTTTGTTTTGCTTTATAATTAATTTAGTGTTGCCTCTGTGTTTAGAGCCTGATGTGATAGTAGGTCGCCTCTGATGCACATTCCATCTTTATTAGAACCCACCTCTTGCCGGTGCTCCTGCAAATTCCCTTTGGAGTGTTGCTTTTCTGACTGCAGCTGTTACACAGCATACCAGATTATGTCCATTAGAAACTGCTTTTTTATTGTTACTCTATTTACTTCTTTATTTCTTGATCTTTTCATTTTTGCATATCTTCCCATCTTCCTTTATTTTGTTTTATTTTCTCTTTGCATCTTTCTTTCTCAAGGTCAGAGGCTTGCAGCCAAGGCCAGGCCGACATTTTTTTAGGTCTGTTAGCTAAGACCTTTTGATGTTCTGAAAATGATGTGCATAATAGTGGCATATAGGGGTTCAGCCAGACTTCATTAATCAGCATGTGGTTAGTGCCATTCACATTTTCCTTCAACTCTCTCCAGCATGTTTAAGGGGCTATATAATAAGCCCACCTCAGCTGCTGGCTGAGTTCACTATGAACTATGGCATGCCGTCTTTTTATAAGGACCACATTCACACATAAAGGAGTTACTAGAGAGTACTATGTTCATTTTTTTTTCGAGTTTTATATAGCGCAAACTCAACACGAATCAGGTATCTGAGCGCTTTACATAGCAACAGCAGGCCCGGACTGGCCGTTGTGGGCACCGGGCAATCCCCCGGTCGGCCGCATGGGTGGGGGCCGGTTTTGTGCCCCAGGGGGCCGTTTTTGTTACAGGGTTGATTTTTGCAGCATAGCTGCAAAAACGGCCCTGTAACAAAATCGGCCAAAAACCGGCCCCGGCAAAGAGTGCGGTCGCACCCCCAGGGGAGGGGGGGCCGGCTGAGCACTTTGCCAGGGCCGATTTCGGTTCCCAGTCCGGCCCTGAGCACCAGTTGCATTACATGAGGATACTTTAATTTTTGCTAGGCACTGGGAGATTAAGTGATTTGCCCAGAATCACAGTATGTTCAGAGTCATTGCTGAGACTCGTACCCAGTTCCCCAGATTCGAGGTAGACCACCCTAGCCGTTAGGCCAACTCCTCTTCCCAAAAGAGTGTGTGTGTGTGTGCTTTTTTTAAGACTAAAAAAAATACTAAGCTGTAGAAAATGTTTGCTTTTACCTTGGTGGCCTGACATATTTGCAAAAAATGAAAGTTTGCAAAAACCATGACAAACGAGAATTTCCAAAAGTCTGGCAGTCAATGCCAGACCTACTGTCTTTGCTTGTGCTTTTTTAAAATGTTCCTAGCAAGGCTCTCTGGAGAAATTGGAGCCAGCATTTGGATTTGGGGAGAGTATCAAGGGTAAAGAATGGCAGAGGGAGCATGAACTAGAGAAGCAAGGCTCCATGCCATTTTATTGCGTATCATTCCAACCTTCCATTCAGCACTTAGATCTGGCTAGCATGAAGTGGAGGGAGAGCATACTACTAGAAGAGCCAGTTCTGATAGTTTTACCCTTTTAGTAAGACATTTATTTTCATTGAAAACAATGAAGTCCTGATCACAGCTAAGCAGTAAATACATAGTGCAATTTCACACAAAACGCCACCAGAGGCCATGGGATTAACAACCTGGACTGCATCAAAATCTGTTCTGGTCTGTTATGTTATGTTATGTTATGTTAGAGAGTATTTATAAAGCGCAGCTTTCACTCCAAGGAGTATCATGGCGCTGTACTTGATTGAGTTGCGGGCAGGACATAACAAAAATGAGAACAGTGCTGAGAGGGGTTAGATGAGTGTTTTGCATAGTACATCTGGGGCAGTAAAACTCCAGGTTATCAGGGGCATCCTGTAGGGTTTAAACCTAATGTTCGGTCTTGGACAAGCTAGTAGCCCTGCTGTTTGACTGCAGCTTTCCAGCTCTCTAATACTTGACATAACTACTGAAGCCAAGTGTATCCTTCTGGTCCCTGGTTATATACCCTAGCTCAGTGACCTGACAGGGACTCAAAACACATCCATCATTTGGTCTTGTAGAGAGGAAGATGAAAGAAATCTGACAACATTTAATATTCCCCAAGTAACAATGTCAAATGCACGCATGCTGATTACCAGATCGTTATGGGATTCCAGAGATTTTCTTTACAACGGACTGCCTCCTTTGAAAGGCCAGTAGGATTGGGGTTTAATCATTTTAGTCTAGCAGAGCCTCCACACATGTGACTTATCCACCATAACCCAAATGTCCTCTTGCAGGCACAACCTATCAGTTACATCAGAAATAAGTGGAAAGTCATAGAACGGCTGTCAGGTCTTTAACTCCATACAGCAGAATAATGTATGCTCTTCAGATGCCAATAGTTTAGCATACTTCCACATTTTGATGTAGTCCAATTTGCTCCATCACCAGACTTGGCCGACTACCCTTTCTTTCTTAAAGTCTTAGGCTCAACCAGAAGACTTGCTAACAAAGCGTTATACCACAGACCAGTCCAACACCTTGGAGGTTGTGTGTTATCTTTCATTCCCTCTTTCTCCTCATTTGGACAGAGAATACATTTCCTTGGATGGTACAGCTGTTTTGGTGGCGCCATCATGCTTCAGCGGATTCCATCTTGCTGACCACGTTTTTACCCAGCGAGCTCGGAAATCTCATAAACTTTTTAGAAATAGCTCACATTTAAATTTGAACTAAAGGAAATCTCCAATTTTCACTCCTCTTCGGGTCGATGAGTCTTTGCCCCCATATTTGAATGGAGTCCAACCCAAACACATCTCTAAAATAGTCATCATCCCATAGCATTTAATGTTCAGTAAATGATAAGATTTGATGAAGTTTTCTTTTCTGTTTAAGAGATTAGTCTGTATTTTTGTCTTTTTGTTCAGATTAGTCAAATAAATCCATTTGCAGAAATTTCGAGAAACTTTTGGTTAGATCAAGCAAACAAAATAACAGCGTGTTCCATAAAGAAATGAGTCCCTATCCTAATCAAAAGGACCTAACCTGTCCTAGTGAGAACCCAAAAATAGATGTTTTGGAATGAGCAAGTAACATTTGGAGCAAAAGACTAATCACTATCAAAAGGTCAAACTCTCATAAAAAATAGTTCTGGAAACTCAGCGGAGTTCTTTAACTACTGCCGTAGCAAATTTTAGAACAAGCAAAAGAATTAATCACAGCAGTAGCTATGATCAGCATAAAGATAGAAAGTCTCCAAACAAAAGGTAAGGAAAAATAAGAAATCACTTTTAGCAGTAGCCTATGGAATTTTAGGCTAATACATCAAAGTGCTAGGGGACGTGGCATGGTAGGGGTGCATAGAAGGATAGAATGCCATAACCTCTTGCTAGGAACACATACTATATAGAACGCACCAAACATGTTGCAAACTATGAATGTTGAATCATTTCTAACCAATAGGAAAGGATCTTCTGATGGTCTGACGTCTTCTTTCTCGATTCCCATGGTAAACGTCCTTGTCAACATGTATGTGGCTACAGTATGTTATAAAAAGATACATCTAGAAAGGTTCTCATGAGAACCTTTGCAAGCCTACTCTGATTTAGTGTCCCATTATGTAACAATTGACTGCTCCTGTGAAATGAAGCATTAATATCTAGCACATTCTGGTTAGATCATGGAATTTAAACTTATAGCAAGCATTTTCCTTTGTTAATATACTTGTTCACTATAATCATGTGGTGTCAAACAAAGGGATCCATCCGTTTGTTTAATACCTATTGACTAGAGGAGGAGATATCCACCTCTTATGCTCTTTGAGCATTACCTCTTCACACCCCCTTTAGTTATTTAATTAATTATAATTCATGTGACTGAGTACAAAATCTAAAATATGATGAAGACACATGGTGTGAGAAAGGAAAGAAATACATTTTGCAGCAAAGCACATTTCACGAAGATGTCAAGTTCTACAGTTCATTTATAACATTAAATCAGCATTTACAAAAAGGCATTTATTTTATTAAAAGGATAGGCAAGAATCAAGAGAACATTGAGGCCTAGCAGAGAAAGAACAATAGAAATGGGAGTTTTCTGTGGTAATAAGCAGCATTTTCACTTGTTGTACGTTTAAGAAAAGCGCATTTTCCCTAATTACTATATTGACACACATTTTCTTTCTTAACATTAAGGCACATTTCCATATTATTATGAGGTTAAATGTACGTAAAATGTTCATCTTCCACAATACCAAGCCTGATGACTTTATTAATCATCAGATATGTAGGTTTCTCATGTGAGTCCAATTCAAAGTGCATTTTCATCGTCAGTTGAGTCTCATCTTTTTCTTTTCAAGCCCCTATATGTTAAAGAGTTCATGTAATCATCTTTCATAATGCCCCTCAATCTCAGTTCCTTCTCATACCATTTCTTTTCCAACTTTTACTTTCTCTTGCGAAGTAAGTATCTGCAGCACAAAAATAGTAAATAAAGAAATATTAGACAAATACACACTATTACTGTTGCCATTAGAATAGCCTTCAATATACCTTTTCCTGCTGTTGGAAAACAATTTCCAATTGAGGCAACTCCCTTTCCAAAACTTTCAAAGAAATTGGTATTTTCAATTCACATAATTCAGGTTCTAAACCTGATGTATCCTTTGCAATGTATAATCAGTGGAGACTGAATCACTTGTCCTGTGTATTACCAGGGTCAGGGTGCTTGTCCATCTAAAAAAACCCTCATTCACCAATTAATCTTGGTTGCAGCATATCTTGGTTTCCTGCAAGAATATGGTTATGTGAAAAGCATCATCATAGGGTTTTATGCTTGGCTCCACCTGGAGGAGGACCAACTAGTATTGACAGTAGTGATTAGGGAAAGTGAGTTGTGAGGTGCAGTGAGATAAAAATTACCTTCATCTGACGACCCAGTGTTTATTTGTCGTAGATGGGGCAAGGTTAATATTATGCGGTGGTGTGAAGTTAGAAAAGTTACTGTTCTAATGCACCTGTGTTTCTAGCGGTCGTGGTTCGAGAGGTCGACATGTTTCAGCTCTACTTTGCTCCGTAGGGTCTATAGGCTTTCTTCAGGACCAGGTAAAACACGCAAGTGTTAGATTGCTTGCTGGAGGCAGGTGATTCATGAGGAGGTCACTGATATTTCTGGTTCGTTGGTTGGCAAATCGTGGATTGGGCCACTTTAATTCTCCTGATGTCAGGATTTTCCAGTTTTTGTTGACCATTTTATTGACTTTGTTTCTAAGTCGTATTGTATGTTGTCACAGAGGTGATATAGTACATCCTTGATATTAGAATGTCTAAATAGCAGATTCTCTCAGAGTTAGCTGGCAATCAGAAGGTAGCATTCTGTCCAAAAATGTAATAAATCCCTGGAATAAAATGTTCACTGTCTGTAACATTTGCAATGATGGGATTAGAAGACTCAGATAACCATGTTTCTATGAGAAACAGGCAATCCGGACGGTCCTCCAACAGAAGGTCATGGATTTGTGCCTCAAACTTTTGCAGCTAGTGTGTGCTTCCCGTTTTTGTCTAAACCATTAAGGAGAAAGGCTTGAAAGGCTTAGAAGGTTCATCTATGATCCGGGAAAGGGTCCAGTTACATGCATGGCATTGAAGTTTAGCCCACATCTCTACATTAGTAACTAAAGACTGACATGATTGGGATACATTAAAGTGGGATATAAAATTCTAAGGAAAGATCGGTCGAGTGGGAAAGGGGGTGGCATAATTTATAAGCAAAAGTTAGACTGATTTCACCTGCGAAAAAGGAACCAACTTTGATGGCGAAAATATTAGATCTTGTCTCACAAAGGTGTTTAACTGGTCCAAAGTGAATAAATGAAATGAAATCTTGATAAATCAAACATTATTTTTTTTTGGCTAACCTGTAGTGAGTATTTGGACCTTTCAGCCCAAGAGACGGCCAGAAATCTTGGAATTTTCATAGATAGTGCCCTCTCCATGAGGTTCCAGGTTCAAGCTCTGGTAGGCACCTCTTTTGGCATACTTTGTACGATGAAAGAATTCCTTCCACTGCGGACATCTGATACCAGGAAGATAGTGGCCCAAGCCTTGGTGACATCAAGACTGGACTACGCTAATATCCTGCACCTGGGCCTGCCCTGCTACCTTATCCAGCACCTGGAAGTGGTGAAAAACTCAGCTGCCCGGGTGATTCTTAGAAGTAAACCCAGGTCTCATATGGCCCCCTCCTTAAGACCCTACATTTTTCTGCGAATAAAGAAAAGGATTAAATTCAAAGCCCTGGTGGTATTCTTCAATGCCCTCATAGCAAAGGAGCCAGCTAGCTCAATGGGCGCATAAACCACTAAATTCCAGCGCAGACCTTAAGATCCTCCTTCTCTGAACTCATCCGTACCCCTAAAGTACTCTTGGCCCATATAGGTGGCAGCTCCTAGACGCACAGGAATGGAATAAACTACCTCCCACATTGAGAGCCATTACAGATCTCTCTACTTTCAAGAAACATCTTAAAACCTGGCTTTTCAAGAACTAGTCACACCTCAGAGTCCTGCCACATGCTCTTTCAGCACCGGGACACTCTTGTTGAGTAGCTTTGCCCTATATAAAATTCCTTTCATTCATTCATTGAATATTTTTGAACAGATCTCTGGCTTCGGACCGAAAACAAACTGGGATATGAAAATCCCTATATAATTCTCCTCAGAATAATCACGTCCACTGTGCTGCTGGAATACCTGCAACAATCTCTCATAATACTCATGTACAGTCTCCTTTGTCTCATGTGTATTTCTTTTAATTTTGAGTCTATCCATATCTTTAGGAGGTACTCTGCCTTTCAAAATGGTAATAACTGGCTCATACTTTTCTGCCACCTTAGGAGATGGTGCATTTGTCCTAGCCACTCTTGTTGGTTCCACCTAGGGCCACTGTACTGTAGCCTTACATTCAGCCCATAACTCAGCAGGCACCACAATGTCAAAAACATTATAAAAATCAGCCCAGAGCATTTTTGAAATCTTTATGAACATTTCCACTTGTGTATATCACTGCACAAGCTTGTCTCTCAATTTGAGAAAATTGTTCATGGATGCTGGCAAATCACCATGACTCCAAGGAACATGTACATAGATTTTTCCTGTGATTTCTGTGGGAGGGTAAACTGTCACTTCTCCTCATTTCCTTCATATTTCTTTTCTGTATTAGCTGCTTCCCTCTTTCTTCCCATGTTTCTAGCCAACTCTACATTATGCAAATGCAGTTGTGTAATCCTCATATTCTCGAATGCTGGGTCATCCAATTGAAATCTACAGCTTCTGTGTCAATGCACATGTTTTGTAAAATCTTTTTCATATTTTTGAGCTAGTGCTGTTAATTTGTCATGAACTAAGGCTGCCCTGCGCGTAACCTCCTTGCTCAAGTACAGCAAATATTTCCTTTGATATTGCTCTATGTGCTCAAACTCTAAACATCCCTGTGTTATTTCCTCCAGTTCAACTTTCAGTTGAGAAACGTTTAAGGGGTTTTTCTTTTCAACCTGTGATTTTTCAGGTGTTCTGAAATCTCTGCCTTACTAGGTCCTGCTGTTTAATCAAACTAGGTTGGTTTATATCCCTCCTCAGTTGCAACTAATTCTTCTGGTGATATTGGCGCTGTGAGTATTAACATCCCTCCATTTATTAGTGGTTGCCCAGTTAGTGGTGGCTTCCATTAAACTATCTGTAAGTTCAGGGAAGTCTGGTCAAATTCCGAGGTGGGTAAACCTCCAGCATCTAGTTGAGTCTCAGGTCTTGTCTCCACAAGTGGAGGAGCACTACTACCCTGGTTACAGATTGAACATTAACAACAGGTACGGGTTTTTGCAAGCAAGTTTTCAATTCTAAAGTAATCCAGGGATCTTTTGACTACAACAGGTCAAAAAAAATTGAACACCTTTTCAACCACTTATCAACTATTTTCTCCTTAACCACTCATTTTAAGTAAACATTCAAACCAGAAGGAGATCACAATCACAACCACAACACTTTTCCCCTTTTAATACTCACATTTTCAAAACCACAACTGCCTTTAAATACCACTCTGCAGGATCTTCAAGTACCGCACATTGCATTCAGGAATCAAGCATATCAAAATGTTTCTGGGTAGTATTTCATAACTCTATTCACTGTGTTAAACCTATCCTCTGCTACCAGATTGTGCAAGCGTAGAAATCTCATAAACATTTTTGAAATAGCTCCACTTTAAACTTGATAAGTGAACCTCTCATATCCACATCTCTTCAGGTCTATGAATCTTTGCCACAATATTGGAATCAAAAAGAACACTTGATGGACAGATTGTTGAAGAATGCAAACATTGATCCCCCGTCACCAGAATCTGGTTATATTCATAATTTTATTGCTCAACACACCACCCTGGTTTGGACCCAGCCATATAAAAATCAGTCCAGACCAGCTCCTCATGGGACCAGTCTATCCCAAACTGCCAAGCCAGGTCATCCCTGGACCGGAAACAAGCATCTTGGGACCGGTATTGGAGTATCACCCCTCATCTGCCAGACTAGATTTGGTGACTGGGGTGAATGTTTTCATTGTTAAGCATTCGTTCCATCTTCTGTTCTTTTTGTGACTATGTTAAAATGGAAAACAGAACAAATGATGGACCAAATGCTAGGTTCAAGACTAATTAATAGCTGGCTGGGTATAAACTGGATTTGCATGGAAATAAAAAAACAATTGAGTTTAGGCCCAGATCTCTGTACTAAGATAGATGAATGTTTGACATTGTTCAGCATTATTTCTATCAATTTTTCTTTTTACATATGTCACCTGAGTTGGACATTATGCCTAAATGTGGGTCCTGTGCTCACCATGCCACAGGGAAGAACTGGCTCGGCATGTTCCCATGAGCAGCAGGGTCAAAACTGATTTGCATGTGGCTGGGTCCATACTGGTGTGGTATGGTGAGCAAAAAAAAGATGGATTAAACCCAGATCCTTGTGACTGGGGGTGAATGATTGCATTGTTCAGCATTCTGTCCATTATTAGCTCTTTTTTCTTTTGTTACCCTAAGTGGGACGGGTATGCGCAGACATGGGTCCCATGCTCACTGCGCCAGTGAATTTAAGCTAACCTGCCTGATTAGGGGTGATGCCCAAGACCAGTCCCAGGATGCTTGTTTCCGGTCCAGGGACATCCTGGCCTGGCAGTTTGGGCTGGACTGTTTCCATGGGGAGCAGGTTCAAGGCTGATTTGTTATGGCTGGGTACAAACTGGAATGGCATAGTGAGAAAAACATATATTGATTTAGGCCCAGATCTCTGTACTGGAGGTGAATGTTTGCCATTGTTCAGCATTCTATCCATCAATTTCGCACCATATTAGAATGAAGCATAACCCAAACACATCTCTAAAATGATCTTTATCTTACAGCATGTAATGTTCACTCAATGATGGGAGGTTTGATGAAGTTGTAAGAGATTAGTCTGTAGTTTTGTCTTTTTATTCAAATTAGTCAAATAAATCAGTTTACAGAAATATCGAGACAATTTTGGTTAGAACAAGCATACAAAAGAACAGTGTGTTCCATGAAGTAATTAGTCCCTATCTTAATCTAAAGGATCTAACCTATCCTAGCGAGAGCCCATTAAGAGTTGTTTTAGAAAAGAGCAGGTAAAATTTGGAGCAAAAGACCAGTTTCTATGTAAGGTTGAACTCCCATAAAGAGTAGTTCTGGAAACTCAGCCGAGTTCCCTAACAGCTGCAGTAGCAACCGCTATAACAAGTAAAAGGTATTAATCACAGCAGTAGCTATGATCAGGATAAAGATAGAAAGTCTCCTCACAAAGGGTAAGGAAAGCAAATAAATCACCGTTAGCTATAGCTTGTGGCAATTGGGGCTAGCACAACAAAGTGCTAAGGGAAATGGCAGGGTGGGGATGCATGGAATGCCTTAACTCTTCAGCTAGTAACACATACTATAGAGAAAGCACAAGCCATGTTGCAAACTATGACTGATGAGTCATTTCTAACCAACAGGAAAGGATCACCCGATGGTCTGTCATCTTCTTTCTCAATTCCCACGGTAAACGTCCATGTCGACATGTAGTTATTTGAATGTGGCTACAGCATATTACAAAAAGATACATCTAGGGAGGTTCTCATGAGAACTTTTTCAAGCCTACTCTGATAGCTTTTCAGTGTCCCAATGCATAACAATGAACTGTTTATGAAATGAAACATTAATATCTAGCATGTTCTGGTTAGATCATGGAATTTAACCCTACAGCAAGCATTTCCTTCTGTTAATATACTTGCTCATTATAAGAATGTAGTCGAGAAAACTATCTAACATATGATGAAGTCATATGGTGTGAGAGAGTAAAGAAATACATTATGAAGCAAACAGCACAATTCACAAAGATGTCAAGTTCTACAGTTCATTTATAAAGTTAAATAAGCATTTACAAAAAGGCTTTCATTTTATTAAAGGGATAGGGAAGAATCAAGAGAACATTGAGGTCTAGCATTGAAAGAACAATAAAAATGGGAGATTTATGCAGAAATAAGCAACGTTTTCATTTTTTATACGTTTAATAGAACCACATTTTCCCTCACCACTAAATTGACACACACATTTTATATGTTAAGTCACATTTCTATATTATTGTGAGGTTACATGTATGTAATATTTGTCAACTTAAACAACCCTGTCCTCGATATAGAAAATACATTTCAGCACAACAGGCAATGTCTACATCCTGTCATTTCAAAATCACATGCATTTTCCTTACTTGCTAATAGCAATGTGTAAACTATCCACAGCATAAAAAGTGCATCTATGAACACATAATACACAAGGACATCTCTTTTAAATTGCCACTTCATTTGCACATTTAAAAAATATGGAGCAAAATACAGTTAGAAGTTAAAGTGTTACAGTTGTAGCCCGCTTATAAAATCCTCGCTTAGTCTAATGGCGGTCATGTTGCAAGTGACCCTAAAACAGATTTATTTCTGAGCACAATGACTCCTACTTTGCACTCCCCATCATACAAATTCGATTTGGATTATAATTAGAACATTTTGCCCAATTGTCTCATTACCATTGTAGCAGTTGGCAGTACAGATTTGTCACGCCTCCTGCTTACAGTTGTTCCTTGCCTACCGATGAACAGTGAGACATTCTGTTAAATGCCATCAGTGAACGAATAATGGTTCTGCAAGGAGGTAACTCAGTTATTATAATAATAAAAAACAATAAAGCTAGGCAAAGTTTTGTAATTAACAAAACAGACATAAGTTTTTTAGCCTGCCATTTGGAAACAATGATAAATTGAACAAACACATGATTTGCTAACTATTCTGTAACTAATAAAAGAAGAGTGAGAAGATGAAAATAAAGGCACGTTGATGTCCTCTCTTCAAAATATCATTGGGCAAATGTAACAGGCACTCATAGTTAATCAAGAACTTCCGGCCATCTCCCTGCTCCCTTTCCCGGCGAAGGTTATCGAGAAAATCGCCAACATACAGCTGACCCGCCACCTCGAGGACAACAACATCTTAGACCCATCCCAGTCCGGATTCAGACGAAACCACAGCACCGAGACAGCCCTCATCGCCGCCACAGACGACATCAGGAGACAACTTGATAATGTCTAAACTTCAGCCCTCATCCTCCTGGACCTGTCAGCCGCCTTCGACACGGTCTGCCATTGCACACTATAAAGACACGCCTCCAAGAAGCCGGAATCCAGAAGAAGGCCCTGGATTGGACCACATCCTTCCTCTCCGGCTAAAACCCAGAGAGCCCACCTCCCACCCTTCCGATCCGAAGCCACTGACATCATCTGCGGCGTACCCCAGGGCTCATCCCTCAGTCCGACCCTGTTCAACGTCTACATAGCCCCCCTCCCACAACTGGCCCGCCAGCATGACCTAAACATCATCTCCTATGCCGACGACACCCAGCTCATCCTCTCCCTCACCAAGGACCCCCAAACCGCCAAAACCAACCTCCACGAGGGAATGAAGGCCGTCGCCGGGTGGATGAGTAGCAGCCGCCGTAAACTGAACTCGAACAAGATGGAAGTCCTCATCCTCGGCCCCACCCCCTCTGCCTGGGACGACTCCTGGTGGCCGACCACACTGGGAACAGCAACAACACCCACCAACCATGCACGCAACCGAGGATTCATCCTCGACTCCTCCCTCTCCATGTCGAAGCTGGTCAACGCCTTGTCCTCCTCCTGCTACAACACCCTGCGCATGCTTCGCAGGATCTACAAGTGGATCCCGACCGAAACCAGAAGAATGGTGACCCAAGCCCTCGTCAGCAACAGGCTGGACTACGACAATGCACTCTACGCAGGAATCACGAACAAACATCTACAACGACTGCAACGCATCCAGAACGCCTCCGCCCGTCTGATCTATTAAAAAAAGAATGAGATATATAAGATATGTCAAGGGAGAGACCAACAGGGATCAAAGTATTTTATCACACTCTACCACAAATGCAAAGTAAAGGTACCTTGTCACTTTCTAAAAGATAGATTCAGAATGTAGTGAATTTGAGTGCATGCTTATATGTATTATAGTTTCAGCAGTTACAGCCATACACACATGCCACCAACATAATTCACATATAGGCAAACACAATTCACATACTTCTATTCATTCACACATTGAAAGCTAATGCTTAAGCATCCTGACTTTCACGTTTTTCACTTTACAATGAAGCATAAATGTACAGATAAAGCATAAGAGCACAAATGTGGCCATCACAACCACTACGTTGCCTATGAGTCACATGACAAATACACTCTCTTCCCTCCACAGCACACCCATGTAGTATCATGTTACCCCGGCGTGCAACACCCATTAGGCTCACCAGGCTTCAGCCCCCCCCCGTCATGTCAGACAGCTTCGCACTCTGGCGACCGTCTAATTGCAGCCGCACCCAAGTACTTCACAGGTCTTTAAAAGACCATTTACTTGTTAATGAGGCTTTTGATGTGTTTTCACCCATTCTTAGAACCACTCTGCCTAAGGCTGGAAGAATTAGCCCACCCCCCGAAATATTTTTCAGCCTCACCCCCCTCGAAATTTGACACTAGTTGCCCGCCTGATGCTACCTACTCAGTTTCTCTTTGGGGACCTTATCAGGAATATGAAGATGCAATCGAAATACAATATAATACAGTATACTGAACTCCAAAGGTGCTTCCAGGCCATAAAAATTGAAGTACAAAGCAAGTTATTTTTAAGTTATCCATGGCTTCGCTAACCTTACAAACTTTAATTAGGCCCGAAATACAAATTGTTTTAAAATTGATTCATACACAAATGGAAGTTTATGGGTGGATCAGAATTCATAGATGTACTTCACTTACCAGACTTCTCAATTTTACTCCGACAGCTTTCATCACAAAAAAAACCTGGTGAAATGTATTATGGAAAAATGTTCAGGAATAAAACGAAACTTTCAGTACTTGGGTGCTGTAGACTTTGGAATCGACATGTTAAGCCCCTTTCAGAATTGACAAACTTGGAAGAGGAAGCATTTATGTCATCAGTAAAATTGCCCACCCTGGAGTATACAGAATTACCAGGTACAGCAATTTTCACCCGAATGCTGTACAGCTCGGAATCTGGTACTTTTGGGATGATAATGTCTACTGCCTGGTGTAGAGGCATTCTGCCCTTCCTGGAATGACCCACATGCACATGAGACTATCCTGACATTTTACTGGCCTAGTTAACACACTTATGTAGCATAAGTGCTGTGGCCCAAGCACACTATTGCCTGGAAATAGTTTATTCTGATAAGGATTCACCACAACCCAGTTTCAGGACCATAGAAAATTGAACATCAACCCGCCTGGACTGGAAAATGCCTATAAAAGTGGGACCCAAAACACTCAACTCTGTTTAAGTTCCAAGCTCTTCCTGACCATGGAATGGAGTATTCCACAGTGAACTCTAAGAGCTGATTTGCGACGAGGGGCAGTGTCCCATAAGTTATGAGACATCACCTGAAGTCTGTGCAATTTACTTAAGAAGCTGAGTGTTTCAGAATGCCTCCAAAGTCTGCCTGCCTGCTGAGAGAGGGAAGGAGAGTGTCCTATACTATGTAAAAAGAAACTGCTAGGAAAAAAAATCAGTTTTCCAATCATTTGATAGATCCACAAATAGCTGACTACCAGTAGAAGTGAGGCCAGTGCTAACTTGTCATGAGGGCTTCCCTTATCACCCAGTGTGGTTCCTGTAGTGAACTGCATAAAGAAGCTATCACCCAGAATAACACATTGCTCCCTGGCACCCCTGCAGCATGCCCACAGCACTGGTGCTGCTGATGCCCAATGTGTTGACTCCCGCAAGAAGTTGTCCTTGCTGAATAAGAGGAATACCTGTCATTGGTCACGAGGACACAACTGTCGGACAAGAGCACCTGTCTTCACTCAGCCCAGAGGCCTCAGTTCTTGAAGATGAATACCTGTCTGCACCCAACCTTTAGACCCCAACTGTTGAAGAAGAGCCTCCATGTGCACCAGATAGGGAGGCCGAAACTGGCCGAGGAGAGCACGGTGGGCAAATGAAGAACAAAACTGCCAACAGTGGTCCCACATTACTGGAGCCAGAACTGGCTCCTAAACTCAAGAAGACTGAAAAACGGTGTTCTGGTCATGCAAAGGTTCACCTATCATTAGAACTCTAACCTTTGCCAGTGTGAAGTATTTTGTATTAAACTATTGAACTCACTTATGGACTATCCAGTGTGATACCCACTACTGAAGTGCATTTATGCTTAATTCCTATCCCAGTACAGTTCCATAAATTACCATAGACACTGGGGTACTTCCCAGAGCGAGGTGAGGACAACTTAGGAAGGTACAGTCCTGTACTATTATAGTGAAATCCATTATTCGAGGAGGTGTCACCCTTCACTGGAATCCAGAGGTGAGATCACAACCCAGTACTGTACCCTATTGATGTCTTTTCTGTGAAATTAAAGTACTTTCTTATTAGCTAAACAATAAGTTCTAGCTGGACAAAGTTGTGTCAGTTGGATGACTGCACAGTTCTGAGCTGCTTTCCTTAACTCTAACTCCCTGAGAACATCTGATTGCATTTCATAGGATATATTTCAAAAGAAGCCCAGAGGGAAAACAACGGCAGGGTTGCCCTCCACTCAACCAACATCAGTACACAAAAACCCTGTCTAGTTTGGTGGCCTAAGTCTTTCTGTTTCAGTGTGGAGAATATCTTACATCCAATTCTTCTGCAACACTACCCTTTTTATTAATAAATTTGAGGGTATGAACAGGTGTCACCCTTAATTTAAAACCTCTTTCAATTCTCAACTGACAGTCAAAAAAAGAAAAGAAAAACAAGGACAACCACAAGTCCTAATGTCTGTGTACCAAATTACCAGTACATTGACAAATGTGTGGAAGACGAAATGACACCTCACGGGCGCACCACCATCGGGGTAACTGGTAGGTACTCACCAGGTTAGGCCCCTTTTCTCATCATAGCAATCATTTCGGCCCAGAAAGTAAAAGAATGTGTCCAAAAACAAACAAAATTTGAAGGTGAATAAGTGCAAAGTAGTGAGCAACAGCCTAACTCACTAGTGACAGAAATTGATTAAAATCGACCCACACACCTCTCTCAAAACTTTATTCTTAAATCCTAGATGCGCTCTCTCGAATTAAAAAAAGCAGAAAGGTAGCTAATATTGCATACCCACATGGGTATGCAATATTAGCTACCTTTCCCCTTTTTTTTAATTCGACAGAGCATAGGAAACAGCCTTTCATGACAGTGTGGCAATCAATCACATAATCGGTTTTTTATACTGCTATTCTATCACAGAACCATAAAAATAATTAAAACGTGATTAACATATTGATACGCAAGTCATGGAACAATTCATTAATGCAATACATTTACAAATATTATCCGTGTCCATTATTTAGAAATGATCTGTTACAAAGTTATAAAAACAATGCAAGCAGTGCTTTAAATGGAAAGAAATAAGTGCAGGTACTCGCCAAATCGAGATGTGGACTAGAGAGCGTGGCTTGGGGTGGGGCTAGGAAGCGGAGCTCTGGGCATCGCAAAGGGATCAGGTCAGGGACACCCATTTAAGCATAGATGCACATGTATTTTAAAAATGCTTACATTTGCTGCTGCCCATATTAATAAACGTTGATTACCACCTGCTGTGCTACAGCATTACTATCACCCCAATCCTCCTCTGTCTGGTTGCAAACAAGTGCTGATGTACTCTGCTATGCCAGCAGGAAGCCTTCTCTTAGATTTCCTGAGAGTACCAAAATATGTCTGTTAGCAGGCCCTGCTCACACACGTACAGTTCTATGCACTCCACAGAGCCTAAGTGGACACTGTGCACGTGTGCAACACCCATTGGGCTCAAGGGGTTCAGCCCCCTCCACCCCCTCGTGTGTTGCAGCCCGGGCTAAAACAACTTCCCGGGCACACCCTCAGGAAGAATGAATTAAAAATGTAGATCTGTCATTCACCGGCTAGACAGAGCGTTCCAAGTATCCCTGATGAATCAGAGCCTGGCGGGGCCTCCCGCACACCTGTATCTCCCTCTCTCTCCACCTGCTAATCCCGGCCCTCTCCCTCAGTCCCCTCACCACTTCCGTCTTCCACCTGAGGACTGGCTCACTGTGATAGCAGCTCAACGGGTTAAGCTCCTGCTGCTCGTGTGCACATACTTCAGTCCCTGGCGACCTGTCCCGTTGTTTACAGTGCAATGAAACAAGTCAGTGGAAGTAGGCCCTAAGGTATTTTCTTGCGATCCTTCTCCAGGCTTCATCTCATTACTTCATTCTCCAAAGAGAGGCAGGCACAAAACATTGGAGTTTCCGATTCCATGCGCGAGTAGATCGCTCGGTCCAGGGATTTTCTTTCTAATTTTTGAGTTGGTGGGGACCTGGTTTTATAATTGTTTAAAACAGAAATAAAAAAACATCGTACAATGGAAAACTGGTGTGTATGAGCCACTTTAGTCCCCCAAACAAACACACACAGCCCACCGGAGTACTTCACAGGTCTTTAAAAGACCATTTGCATGTTAATGAGGCTTTGTCGTTTTTTCACCCCATCCTAGAGCCTCTGCATCTCCACACTTCCTACTGTTGGAAGAATTAGCCGCCTAACACCCCCTCCCCCCCAAATTTGGCTCTACTTACGCCTCTGACGCTATCAGTAATCACATTGTGAGTCGGCCCCCTCGCAAACTTCCTGCCAGCTCTGAATGAATGCCTTCTGCAGGCCGCGAGATTAGCACGCTGTAAGGCGAGATAAGCACTTGATCAGAGTGTTTCAGGTAAACGGATCCACTGGTTGTCAGCTGTGTTGCACTTTTTTTTTTTAAATGCCAATTTCACTGAGCTTGGCTCACATTCCCATGCATACCGATGCTCTCTTAGGATGAAGAGAAGTTCTGGTACTTAAGCGCCAAAAATTTAGAAGTGCCGGTACTCAGTACCGGTGAGTACCTGCCCATTTAAAGCACTTAAGGCAAGTAATCATAAAAATACAATATAATTCACTCTAAAATTTAAAAAAAACAATTATCTGATTCATTAGATACATAAGGATAATGTAATTATCTCGTTGTTAATCTTCCTGGCCATCACACATCACGAGTGACTGTAATAGGTGTCATTCATATAATTATACCAGTGTTTATTTAGGAAATTCTTTACAGTTCGGACGAAAGTTATCCAACATCAAAGTGACGGATTGCCCACACATCACAGTAATAAAGGGAAAACACAACACAAGAAAAACAAATTTAGAAAAGTAGATTACATTTAAATAAATAAAGTCCCATCGAAATGACGTAAATCTAATCAATACAAACGGTTTTGATTTTTTTTAAATAGTTTTGGGTGAAAATGGTACTAAAAAGCTTAACATGTGAATTGTGTCTATCTGGTTGCGCTGTATGGGGTAAACGTCACAAGTTCAGGCTGACAATGATGAAGTGTGGGTTGGATACAAGGACCAGGTTCATCCCACCGAAGAGTATTACCTTCTAGAGCCCAAATCAGAGCTAGGAGCGGAAGGTGGAGTTTTGAATTGGTGGAAGCTGCGAGATGTCCATTGCCAGTGAGAGGAGCAGGTCCAGTATTGCTGATGGCCTCTTTCTGATGCTGAATCTAAGTGTTAGCAGTTGCTGTGGACTGTTGCCACTGGATCTTGAAGCTGACAACAAGAGCAGGTTGTCACTGGAGATTCACATTCACAGAATCACAGACGGTAGGTGCTTAAACACCACGTTGTGGTCGCAAGGAGCTCAGAATTTAGGGATATTCAGCTTCATTTCAGGTGTGCACTCTGCCAGCCAAGGGACCAAGACTTAGGGGGGCACCTCTTGGGGGATCAGGACTCAAGTAGAAGTCAGCAGCAGGGCTCAGACATGACCAGGCAAATCCTGTTGATGCTGGGCAGTTGCAGAGAGCCTCCAAAAGCAGCTTGTATCCGTGTATCTCAAATGAGACATCAGACAACTGTCCCCTGGAGACACTTCTGGGGAATCTGGGATCAGGAAAGTGACACGTAATAGAAATCCATGAAGTAAGCACCGAGTTACCAATTAGTTTGTAATTTAAAAGAGATCAGTGGGCAAACTTCAATTGTCAGTTCTGTTCCGTGATTTGGGAGAGACAGCTCTACATCGAAATAAGTAATGGGACACTTTTTGCACATGGATGAGTGTTGTGACATGTAATAGAATGACTCATCTTTATAGACAATGAGACTAATAAACGCAACCAGATATTTCAGGCCAATTAGAACAAAAACGTTATTTCTGTACTGGCCCTGATAGATGCTGACGTGAAGAAATCCCCCACCACGGACTCATGAAGCCTTGCAGTTAGGATTAACCGAGTCAGTGAATTCTGACCTGACCTTTCTAATGAGTCAGTGGCTAGTTAAAAATACAAGAAACTAGCAAAGTTCAGGCTGAGATAACATTATCCACACTGTAAGAAATACCAGTAAAATCTCTGTTTTTTGGTCTTCCTTCCAAATAGACCCTGGGACAAAAGATTGTCCTTTACTCAGATTGTGGAAATATTCGGAATCTATACTGAGTAAGTCTATTTATATCATTGAATGTATGCACCTGAGTCCTCCTTAATTGATAAGCGTGATGGGACATTTTGTTATATTTTGTCCCTAAACATTGTTCTCGAAGGAAAACTGTTGTTTTTAGATAGATTTTGGTTAAGGAAACAAAACCTCAATCTCTATGTACGGGGTATGTAGAAGCTCCCCGTTTTTTATGCAAGACTACATGTAATGCAAAAATGAGAAAACTAATACATGAATAGTAGTTATTAGCATACTTTCGAGTTTACCTATATAGTAACGGATAGGGTATGGTTTTGTATATTAATAAATAAATATGCACTTGCCTGTGTCACTGGGTGTGTGAGGGGTAGTTTATAAGTATAGTTGCAATTGAAGACACAATAATTTGGTGATAAATTATTGATTTATTTCGCATTTGGGTGTTGTTTTTGGTTTCATTACAGATTCCTTATCCCTCACAAAACGGAGGTTGAGTACCTGAGCTTTTATCCAAACAGCGGTTACAAGTTGGTAAAAACATATATGTAAAGTTCATTATCATCCTTCCATTGTAAGTAGGCCACGTAGGGTTGGCCGTGCCCATTTGGGAGAGAGTTCACTACTGGTCCTGAGGAATGCTGGGTCGAAGAGGACCCTCAAGCTGAAACATGTCGACCTATTTTTAGGACAGTGGGTTCAAATTTACTTAACCCCATGCTGTCCTTATATTCACACTGTTTTTAATTGGGTTCGAATCACCCCTTTATTAAAAGTGTTGGTTGAGGGAGTGGTCTATACCCATTTTAACCTGCACTTTTTTGGTCAATCTTACTTCCACACTACTAACCACAGGAACCCGATGAAGAAACAGGGCTACCTACTGTACGTGGGTGCCTGAGGGTTCCTTTTTTCCAACACTGGGAAACCACTATCCCTTTGACACAGTCCATTTTCTGACACAAGGCACTTAAAGGTGTTGGTGGACGGGTTATGTTACCGTTTTTTCCTTATAGAGCTTTGTATATATTATGATTTTCGATACTCTTTTGTTGTTTTGAACGAATCTGGGATCAGGACAATCAGGTCCAGTCTTACTTCTTCACACAGCACTACAGTCCTTTTTCTGAATGTTCCACAGGAGTGTTCTGATGAGATGTTCCCAGAAGGCCACTTTTGTTTGCAGTGCCAGCCTGTGGGGGAGTGTTCTCTCTTTTTCTAACCTTTCCATTTTTCTGGGTTTGTCTTAAAACTGGGTGACAAAGGGCAGGCAGACATAGATGATGTGAGATGCATTTGTCATTGGCAGGCAAGGCAGCCCTTACAAGTCAGCAAGGGGTGGGTGGAAGTCTTTAGACTAGCCGTTAAAGCCCAGGAAGGCTTAGTAAACCTCCCCAGGACCACCTGCTCAAAAGAAGAACACCCTTCAACACACAATGCCCTTTAGCTCCCGTGTCTGGAAAAATACACAAAACTCCACAATAGAGTCATTCACAGTCCAATTTTTCCAGACATTGGCAGTCAGGCACATTTGTGTTAGACAGAAAAATGTTACCTTTCTAGAAGCTGCATTTTCAAAACAGTAACTTCAACTCTGACTTTACCAGTAAGGATGATTTTATATTACAATAAATTTGTATGGAAACATCATTTTTCTATCTGGTGGTACCAACAGAAGCTATTGCTTAAGTGTATAAGATAACCCAGTGTTAGTCGAAGTATGAGATAAAATTTCAGCAGTGAAAAATAACTTTAGCAGTTTATCACTGTCAGGACATGAACATCTTAAACCAACATTTCCAGCCTTTTTAAGTACCATGCACCCTGCTCTGAGGGGTTAGGGTCTACCTTACAAGTGACTTATTATTACTAAAATGGAAGTTAAGGGCCTGGCAAAAGGTTATTTTGCCAGGTTGAATTAGCAGTTTAAAACTGCACTGCAGGCTGTAGTGGCAAGCCTGAGACATGTTTTGCAGTGCTAACTTTGTGAGTGGCACAAAGAGTGTTGCAAGCCAACTAGTAGCATATGATTTACAGGTCCTTGGCACAGGTAATACCATTTTCTAGAGTTGTGTATGTAATTTATATGTGAAAAAGTGTAGGCCGAGTGAATCATGTTTGAAAGAGAGAGCCCACATACTTTACCACTGGTTATCAGCAGTAAAGTGCACAACAGAGTCCTCATGGAAATAAAAAAGAGTCCAGCAAAACAGGAGTGTGAAGGAAAATAGTTTGGGGGAATACCACACCAAGGAAGCAGGTCTAACACTGGCTATCCTGACTGTGCAGATAAATCACAGATTTACTTCTCCAACAATGGTGACCATTATCCATAAGTTAACATTCCATGTTTTCCCAAAGTTAGCACTTTAGGAGGTGTTAGACCTTTTAGCCTTAGGGTGGTCTTCTCCGATTATTTTTGCCTTCATCCTCTTATTTTTACTAACCTTTTTTTATGGCCTTAGGACTCTGTGCCTTTTACCACTGCTAACCAGTGCTAACGTGCTTGTACTTGCTTCTCTAAACATGGTAAAATTGGCTTACACCCAATTGGTATATTTAATTTGCTTGTAAGTCCTTAGTAAAGTGGTACTCCGGGCCTGAAAATTAAATGCTACTAGCAGGTCTGCAGCACAGATTGTCTCACCCACTCAAGTAGCCATTTAAATACCTGACCTTGGCCTTGACCTTGACCCTGCGTTCAGGCAGGTTGCTCTCCACGCCGCACAGCACCACCTGTGTGTTCGTGCCCCGAGCCCGCTGCTGCCACTTGCTAGAAGTTCAAGGCCCGCCTCCACCCGCAGGCTACCACCTGTGTCTCATCCCTCGTGGCCAGTGGTAGGCCGTAAGCTCTCTGCGCTCGATCTGCCCCCTGTGTGCCTTGCTGTAATTGTGCCTCTGCTCCTGTATTAATATTATTTGTATTTCACCTTATTAGTTGTATTTCATATTTTTTCCCCTTTTTTGCACTGTTGTATTGTCTTGTACCCTTTTGCATTCTGTATCCTCCACCCGCTCTACACTCCCATTTTCCCGCTGTTGTGCCCCTCCCAGCCCAACCCCCAGCTTGCCCATTCGCCACCCTTCTCCTGCCTCCCAGCGGCTCCGCCCGCTCACCTCCCCTTATATGGCAGCCGCTGCGCGGTGAGGAGAGCGACCCTTGACCCTGCTTTCAGGCAAGTCGCTCCCAGCACCGCACAGCACATTCAACAGATCCCCTCCCGCAGCTGGAGCTCAATGACCAAAGACCAGCTAAACACCACCCTCACCCAAAGCCCACCCGCCGACCTCACCAATGCCGACTCCGCCGCCAGCACCCTCAGGGGTTGGATCCTCGACAGAGCCAACACTCTCGCCCCATCAAGAAACCCTCCAACAGGTGCACTAACAAGAAAGCCAGCTGGTTTACCGTGGACCTCCTGGTCTCCAAGCAAAACTGCCGTACACTAGAGAAGAAATGTCCCTACGAACAGACACCAAAGAGCTATGCAGCCCACAAGAACGCCACCCAGAGACACCATCACCTCATCAGATCCGCCAAAAGGGTCTCCTTCAAGTACCGACTCGACAACAACGTCCACAACAGCAAAGAGCTCTTCAACATCATTAAGGAACTCTCCAACACCAAGACCTGTGTGACTCCCTTGCCACGTCTTCCTCGCAAGATCGCAGACATCCATGACAGCTTCAACAACCTGATCGCCCCGCAACCACCGACATCTCAGACCCTGCGGCCACCGCCCACATCGATCCCCTGCTTACCTGGGCCAACATAAATGACACCATCAAAATCATGAACACCATTCACTCCAACTCTCCGTCAGACCCATGCCCACACAACATCTTCAACAAAGATAGCACCACCATCGCACCCCATCTCCACAAGGCCATCAACATCTCCTTCGAGACCCTGACCTTCCCGGAGAGCTGCCTTACTCAAGAAACCCAAGGCCGACCTAAGGGTCCTCACGAACTTCCAGCCCATCTCCCTACTCCCGTTCCTGGCGAAGGTCATCGAGAAGACCGTCAACAGACAGATGACCCGCTACCTCGCGGAGAACAACATCCTGTACCCATCCCAGTCCAGGTTCCGCAGCAACTACAGTACAGAAACTGCCCTGATCGCCGCCAGCGATGACATCAGGGCCCTGCTGGACAATAGCGAAACCACGGCCCTCATCTTCCTGGACCTATCAGCCGCCTTCGACACTGTCTGCCACTGCACCCTACGCACACGCCTCCACAACACAGGGATCCAAGACAAGGCTTTCGAATGGACCACCTCTTTCCTCTCCGGCAGAACCCAGAGCGCCCGCCTCCCCCCTTTCCATTCCTAAGCCTCTGAGATCATCTGCGGCGTACCCCATGGATCATCCCGACATTGTTCAATGTCTACATGGCACCATTCGCCCACGTCGCCCGACTGCATGACCTCAACATCATCTCCTATGCCGACGACACCCTGCTGATCCTCTCCCTCACCAAGGCCCCCCTCACCGCCAAAACCAACCTCAACAAAGGAATGAAAGCCATCGCAGAGTGGATGAAAAACAGGCGCCTGAATCTGAACTCGGACAAGATGGAGGTCCCCATCCTCGGCTCCACCCCTTCAGCCTGGGACAACTCCTGGTGGCCGCCCGCACGGGGAGCAGCTCTGACACCCACCAACCATGCACTCAACCTGGGGTTTATCCTCGTTTCAACACTCTCCAAGACCAAGCAAGTCAACGGCGTCTCATCCTCCTGCTTCAACTCCCTCCGCATGCTCTGCAAGATCTACAGGTGGATCCCCACTGAAACAAGAAGAACGGTCACCCAGGCCCTCGTCAGCAGCCGGATGGACTATGGAAACGCCATCTACACAGGAGCCTCAGCCAAACTCCTGAAACAACTACAAGGCATACAGAACCCCTCTGCACACCTGCTCCTCGATATCCCTTGCAGTAGCCACATCACACCCCACCTGAGAGACCTGCACTGGCTTCCCGTCAACAAGAGGATCACCTTCAAGATCCTCATCCATGCACACAAGGCTCTCCACAACAACAGACAGGCATACCTCAACAGAAAACTCACCTTCTACACTCCGAACCGACAACTCCGCTCTGCCAACCTCGCCTTCGCCGCCGGCCACCGCATACGAAGAGCAACCGCCGGCGGCAGAACGTTCTCCCACCTCGCTGCTAAGACCTGGAACACCCTCCCCATCCTCCTACGGCAGTCCCAGGACCTACTAACCTTCAGGAGGTTACTCAAGACCTGGCTATTTGAGCAGTAGCAGCACCCCCACGCCCCAGCGCCTTGAGACCCTCATCATGGGTAAGTTGTGCGTTCTACAAATGCTCTTCTTGATTGATTGATTGAAATATGTCTCCTTATTCCTGCCATTGCAGTGTGTGTGTGTGTGTGTGTGTGTGTTCAACCTGGCAAAACAAACATTATGCCAGGCATAAACCCTTCTTTTTAATACATATAATTCACTGCTAGGGAGGCCCTGGGAAGCCCAGGGTGTAATGTATTTAAAAAGTAGGACTTGGACATTTAAGTTTTGAATGTCCTAGCAGTGACAATCTCTTACATTTGTTTTTAAATGCTGCAGGGCTTATCTCTTACCCATGATAACATAGGAGTTGCCTTATTACATTTTATAAGTGTGTTTTTCAAACTGGAGACTTTAACCAGTTCATGGTTGGTGTCTATGACATAAAAATGTAAAATCCTAACTAACGATGAAATAGGATTTTATGTAGTGATTTTGAAAATGCCACGTTTGGAATGTTGGCACTTTCCTGCCTTAGCCATTAGTACCTGTAACCTGTACCTGGGTTACATGACTGGGTGTAGCTGATAGTTGAACTTTTTGTATGTCTCCTAGACAACCACACACAAGAGGGAGCTTAGGTGTGCCTGGATGGGCCTTCACTGGCAGGAATAGGCTGTGCCCTGCCTCCACACAAAGGGCTGCACACTCCCTGGAATTAGTCTGGAGACAGAACAGGGAAGGCAGGATGCCTGGGGACTTCAAAGGGAAACAACTTGAAGCTCCTCCCCCACTTCAAGGGCACGACTGAGTATAAATACTGGACCTCAGACACCTACTCTTCCATACACTTCTGGACCTGTGGATACTCTGCCAGGAAGGACTGCTGTGCTGCTACAAGGACTACCACTCTGCTGGACGGCTACTCTAAAGGAACGGTTACCCTGCTGTCTGACCTGCTGCCCTCTTGCATGGGGAGGCAGAACTGGATCTGCATCTTAAAGCCAGGATCCCGAGTAATTTCAAGGGTTAGTCAGGTGACCTCCTGATCTGACCCTCAAGGACATAAAAGACTCGCAGTCATCTCCTGGACCCAGCTGCAGCAGGTTCCTCACCCCAAAGTGGTGCCTCTCAGGTCCAGTACCCTTACTCTTGAATGTGGCTCATGGACTGTTAAATCAGGCTTTTGGGCTCTTTAGGACCGTGAAAGGACCTCTTCATACCGAGACCACTCTGCTAGCTTCAAAAACCAGCACGAGCTGCCACCAGCCTGTCTCTTCAAACAGCAGCATCGACAGCCCGCGAGAGAATGCCAACACAAAGCTCCAGTCTTCCCGTCCATAACAAACGTCTGCTCTGTGCTGACATCAATCTCATTGCGACCCTCTCCAGCGTGAAGGACACTCTTGGCACAAAACTTGAGAAGATAAAGGTTCAGTGGGACTAATCTGGGATTATATCCGACCCACGCTCCTTCACGGCAGGCATGAATGTGTGAATTTGACCCAGGCCTGAGCACCCATATAGCAGCGGTTACCGCTTTTTGCATTTATTTGCTATTTTACACTTTATTGTTAAAGATTCATAGCCCTGGTTGTACTGATTGGACTTTAGGTGTTTTGGTACAGTTGTATTTATTAAATTTTGCTCTCTTTTCTTACCTGATGTGGGATCTGTTTGTGTGGTGTTTACTGTTTTAAGTGTTGCACAAATACTTACACATCGCCTCTGAAAAATGCCTGACTGCTCTGTGCCAAGCAACCAGGGGGCTGATTAATTTGGGGTTGGCTTAAACCTTACACTGACAAGGACTGTGGTTGCTGCTTGATCAGGGCTCACACCCCAGTCAACGAACAACCCAATTTCTTCCAGGTGGCCTTAATACCATGTTGCTTAATGGATTTCTATTGCGAAGGAGTTTATAATTGACAGTACTCATCTAATTTAGTGGGTTAAAATGTACAGTGCTAATCACTCCATACCTAATCACTTCTAGGCACAAGCAACAGTGGGGTCAAATTTTAAATGGCAGTCATATAAATGATTTATGGAAACAGCCATAAAGGAGCAAAGATATATGTGAATAGGAGGAGTTCTCCATCTTCTAGGCACGAAAAATGAATTCCACATGCTCCCTTGATCCCCATATCAGAGAAGGTTTTGCTATGAATAGGATTCCATCTACCAGGTTACAAATGCTGTGCCAACGCAGTACATGCACACATTTAAAAGTAAGATGCAATGAGGTTTCTCTATAACTGCACTGCACTAGTTGGCAGTGAAAAAGTTAAAGTTTTTTTTTCCGGACAGGCGCAAACATTAATTGACATATCTTGGTTCGAGCAATCAGCAACTGTTTAACCAGGTGCGACAGTGATCAACCCTGCATTGCACCCAGTTCTAGAGGAACATGGCAAACGCACATATTTTGCTCTTGACTGCTGATGGAGCGGGGTTATTTGAATCTCAACCATGTGGTAAACTCAAAGAAAGTCCTCTACTGGTCGTATGGACCTTTTGATGTTGAGACGGAGCTATGTCGGAAATACATTCAAATACAGTGAAACCAAGGTGGCTTCACAATAATAGAGGATGGTCTTCAACCACAAAGGTTTTTTTTCCGAATATTTTTCAAATCAGCAAATATGACTGTGGTTTACAAAGTAGATTATTAATACAGCCATAATATTTCCAAAGGTAAGTATTCTGAAATAGGAAATAGTACCAGTCATTATGCAATTAATGTAACATATCCAAATCGTGTGTTCCGTAAAGAAACTAACTGTGTCTAAATGGAGAAATGATAGAAAGTTGGGGATTTCTGAAGAGGAAGGGAGGAATGTGTCAACTTTCTGTGTACCTCAGTAGAACGTTAAAGGAACAGAGAGGTCTGCTCTCTTCTAAGTCGGGCTAGGGTCTGATCTCTTCTAACTATGGAACTCTAATTGCAAGGCCAGTCGAAGGTTGCAGAACATCAATGCAGAGACATTATATGGCATGGGCAAAGTGGGTGCCGCTCCAGGGCCCCAACCTTTTTGGCGCCCCTCTGGTAGAGCCAGCTCTGTTCTGCAGAGGGTCTTGCCCGGATGACCTTGATTAATTCTTAAACATACTGTTTTAAATATTATTTCCTTTATTTTAATGTGGGTGATGTGTGGGACACCATTACAGACATTTTGCAAAGAAATGGGTTTGTTTCATGCAAAACCCATTAAACAAAAGTTTGCTTTAGATCAAAACAGGACTTCACACATAAGAAATGGGAAAGGGTCACAAGGATTATTTGCAATAATGTTAGTGTTCTGCTGCTGTGTCACAATATTGAAAACACATGCCCCTATCCCTGAATGTTAGATGTAAACTCATTTGGAATTTGGACCAGTGGGCCTGTGCACGGTCAGCTACTTGGCCAAAGAGGGCATGAAAGTTCTTAAATTAGATCATAAATTTAAAGTTGTTTCAACAGGGGCCCCCAAAATGCATTTAACCCAAGGCCCCCGACATCTTCACGATTTCCCTGCATCCTAATCTCACTCCCACAGCCCAAAAAACAATCCCATGGCGGTAGTTGCCGGGAACCGATAAATGCCTTAAATTCCCATCCTGCCATAATAAGGTACATATCAGCTTGTCCTTGAGAGTTTCATCTTCCTAGTACGCCAGGTACTGAAGGCTCCTTTCAGTCATCCCTCCATGACTACTGCCACATTTTTTTTCTCAGGCCTCACTGTCAGTCTATACATAACAACAAACCTCTCTCTGAATAAATAGGAACCCGATGACACTCAAGCATATGAAAAGAAAACTACATGCAGGCAAATAAAATGTGCAATGCTCGACCAAGGCCTAACATTAAATTAACTTGTGAATCAAGATCGAAAGCACGTTACAATATTATTCATCTTTAGTAATCAAATAATTGTTATTGAAGTGTAAATGCATATTTGATACATGAGTTACATTTATTGACATTTTACTCAAAACAGCTACATATGATTTCTTAACATGTTCAAAAGTGATAGCCTCCTACAATTCTTATTGTGGAAGAACACGCAGATTAATGAAGTTAACCACACATTGAATATTTGAGTTGCATGTAAATGCATATCAATGATGTTTAGAAGGTGGAGCCTACATTTGAGCGGCTCCACTGTTTATGTTCCTGTTTAGTCTGATCCTTCTGATTGACTCCCCTCCGCAGTACACGTTGACTTTTGGATTGCAAGTCATTTGCCAGTGTGCACAACTACCTGCTCTGCCATGTGCAAGAGCTCTTTTCGACCAGCACACCCCTGATTAAATCTGCTTTGCTGAGCTGGGGATCAGTCTGCTCATCTCTCTTCACACAGCCTTCCCTAAACTCTGCCATGTTGGGGCTGCCAGCCTGGGCAAAGATACCACGTATACACCTCATACCATAGTGGTCCTATAATATCCCCATGGTCCTCAATTGCGTTGATCATTGGCTCTGAACTGGAAACCGCATGAACTCCTGGATAATGAACCAAGTATTTTTGGGTCAAGTGGTTTGTTGGTGTATAATTCCTGGTTACTTACCGGTACATTTTATTACTCTGAGTGTGCGGCCTCCCAGTAACAGTCCTTACATCTATGAGCATTAGCTCCTCAATGCAACCTTTAATCTGGTAAAATCAAAACACACATATAACTCTCATCCGTTCCCTCTAGCTAACACCCACATCCTGAGGGGTATAAAACCACTGACCTCATATCCTAAAATCCTGTCATCCAAAGCCAATGAAGCTGACACAGGGAGGGAGGGATGGGAACATGGACTGTGACATCACAGTCCTTATATCTATGACTGATACCAAATCAACAAAATGTGCTTCATACAACGAAGGTGCAGAAACATCAGAAATTGTGTACAGCATTCAAACTGCATCACCAAAATTTGCTGAAACATTACCTTCCATCATATTATTTATTTGTGGGAGTATTCTCGCAGGGAGCGAGGAGCACTCTCCAGATGCATTCAACATGATGGTGAAGAACAGAGCACACTACTCACGGAAGTATTAGGTTTTCAGTTACTTTCTCGATCATTCGGTGTACCTAATACTTGCCATGCTTGCTATCCACCAGGAGGATACAATGTCAGACCCCTGCTTTGCACTGAGTGAACAAGCACTCTATGACTCACAAAACGACTAGAGCTATAGTGCATGAAGACGCAAAACAGGTTCAGAAATTGCGCAGCTTGTGATAGTTAAAACAAAACGCAGCGAAACTGCTTCCCGTAAGTGAAGAGCCAGGCACAGGGCTGGTGTGGTAAACCCAAAGCAGTAATGGCAAAAGTGGAGGGATAGGATGTGACCTTACAGGTTTGAGTCTCTGTGTCGGCTCAGCATGCTGTGATTCTTGGCAAATCACTTAATCTCCCCGTGCTTCTTACCTAAAAAATTAATGTGTCCTTGTGTAAAGTATCTGGTGCCCATATAAAGCACTCCAATACCTTCGGGTCGAGTTTGCGCTCTATAAATGTGCACAAAATAAAAAAAGTGCTCAACCCAGTTCAGTTTAAAGTCTCCTCGTGCAATCACTTTCTTTCCATCGATTTTCTCTTGCCTTCTCCCCTCTCTTGTCCCTCAATGTTTTCTCTCTCTAGTCCCCTCTTCCCCTCTCTCTCTCTCTTGAAGCCTCCTCATGACTGTTGCTTAGCCCCTGGAAGGAGGGATAGGTGACAGAGGTGTCAGGAGCAGCCCTGGCCTTTCAAGACCGGCCTCAAAAGTGTTCCAGCTCGCTGGGAAAATGCCCCGATAGAATAAAAGGGCTGTTATGCACTGGCCACAGAGAGTAGTAGCCAAACAGCAATTGAATTGTGGCAGTCTCCATCACTGGGCAAGCAGTCCATGACTCTTGTCTTTAAATCTCCTACACCCAGTCTGCAATCGACTTTCATGAATCAACCACATTAAAAGTAAATTAAAGGAAAACGCTATTTGGAACAATCTGTTTAAGAATTATACATTGTCATCCGGTCAAGAGTCTCTGCAGAACAGAGCTGACTCTATCAGGGGGCCCCATGAAAGCCTGGGGGCCTGGGCCAGAGCCCACTTTGCCCATGCCTTAAGACATCTTTGGGCTAGCTGCCTCTGCTGTCCTGTGGCACGTCTCTAGAGATGTGCCTGCTGCCGCTCTGCACCTAAGCTGTTTCTAAACATCCACAGTGCAGTTCTCCACACTGTTCCTTCCCTTCTTCCACACCATAACTATGGTTATGTAAAGCAGACAAAGTTTTCAACCTTAGTGTCTATGAAAAACTTTGTAAGTTTGCAAAAGTCTCAAGGTGATTCACTTTGGCATATGTGCATGGAGAAACTCTACAAATGGTCAACTTGAAAACAATATTTCAGTGTGAAATTTCCAGATGGTCTATTTGTTCGTTTAAAATAGACACTGTCTTAATATGAACCAAATATTTGCTGATGGAATGCTCCATATTCTTTCATAAACAGACATTTATTCCAGCCATTTCCTTGGAATTTGGCACCACCTCCTTGCGGCAGCCTAAGATTACTGCCTTACTGAACTTTAAAGATTTTCTGACTCTAGGTGAATGACATCTAAGAAGGTCAATGCCGGAACCCCTTTCAGAAAGACGTGGGGCACTTAGGTTTTTTTTGGGTCCAACCGTGGGAGTTGAAGTCTTTTACTCCTAATGTCCTTGGATCCGACACACTATGAATTGTGAACAACTGGTCCAAGTACCCTTTCTGCACTTGACTCTCAGTGGCAGATGCAAGTGAGCAGTCCAAGCCTCACTTGAGGGGAGGGAGAGCGGTGGAAGGTGTGGATACATTTTATTTGACACAGGCTCACAACTTAAGACCCAATTACCATGTCATTCGGAAAGCCTCCAACCAACAATTGGATTTTCCTAAACCGTTTCAGAACCTATGATTTGGACCATTTTGGAAAAGTTTCTGACCAACCGATTACGATGGAGGGAAACCGTTCAGGCTGTACGACTTGGTTCCAATCCACACTTGAAGTCCCTGAGTCGTTCGGAGCTGAATCGTACAGCTCTATGGACACCTTTTTCGACCGAGCATTTATGATGTCAATTTCTGACAGCCATTCCAAATCGGCCGGCCTTACACAAAATGACTGTCGGAATGTGACTTTGGGAACCTGTAGCAAACCCTCATTCACCCAGAGGCCTCCCTTTAGGGTCCGGGGGGGGTCCAATGGAACCCTCCTGAAAAATCATGCACAGTGTTGAAGGCACCATGCGGTGCCTGCGACAGGGTGCAAAGTTTTCTGCAACAGCCCCTTTTTTCAATGGGAGCCTGTGCTGTCAGTCGAAACACAGGCTCCCAATGGGAATCCGACCGAACGATGTTCGGAAGCACCGTAATCAGTGGGTTGGACTCGCCAAACATGATTCGGTCAGAAACCTTTCCAAAACCAAGTCGGTCGGAATGCTTTCTGACTGACATCATAATCGACTGCTTACAGCTTAAATGCAGCATTGCATCACTGTCTAGCCAAATACTCACTTTTATAAAAAAGAGAACTATTTTATTGCTAACTCTACTCATTCAAAGGGAGAATACAACATTTACAAACAACACATGTTCCCTTGTGGTTGGGGCTCCAGTGTTTCATTGGCAATTTCCTTTCCCACTTTTTCCTCGAAGTGCGTTAGAGGTTACTTCTCATTCATTACTGGCCACATCCAAGAAATGCTCAACTAGCAGCCCATTCCTTAATAGTCCTATCAGACTCTTAAATCAAGTTAAAAGTGTATTCGCTTCACAGTGAGATTCCCTGGGGCTGGTTGGCCCAAAGCAAGTCTTAGCCAGTTTGGTTGGAGTGAAGCATGCAAATTCTTGGAGTGTGCCCCATCTGTGGGGGCTCACAGCAGCTACAGTTCCGATCAAGAGTTTGCTCCATGCCCTCTCAGTGGGTGCACTCAGCAGACACAAGCTCTCTCTCTCTCGTGGTCATGCTCGAGCAGAGATCTGAGGTTCTCCCTGTTAGAACCGGGGTCTCTAGTTGGCCAGGGTATGTACCTTAGTCCAAGTAGGGACCACCGCTTCCGACCTGGTAGCTTGGCGCAGAGCAGCAAAGGCGTAACTTCAGAGGCAATGTGTAAAGTATTTGTGCAACAAACAACGGCGATGACACAGTAAAACACTCACAAAAGGAACACCACACCACTTTTGTATAAGAATAAGAATTTCTTTATCTAAAAATTATGCGAGAACCAAAAGCAGGTAAATCCAGCTCCAGGCAAGATCAATAATAAAAAGGATTCCAGTTTCCAAGCAAGATCAATAATCAATAAGAATGAATCCAGTTCCCAGGCCTGATCAATAATAAAAAGGATTCTAGTTTCCAAGCAAGATCAATAACCAATAAGAATTAATCCAGTTCCCAGACCTGATCAATAATAAAAAGGATTCCAGTTTCCAAGCAAGATCAATAACCAATAAGAATAAATCCAGTTCCCAGACCTGATCAAATCACCAAAAGCTCTTGTGTGCCAAGGGCTCCTGCTGGTAATGTCTTTCTCACAATGTCCTTGGATGGCAAAAGTTCACTTGAGGTAGGTTCTTATGGTCAAAATTCACTGGGGGAAGGTTCTTAGGCCAAAGTTCCCTTGTAGCGTAATAAGTGTGCCTCTCATAGAAATGATGCTCCCAGCATAGGAAGTGCGGCTGCCCAGGCGCTGCTGGTAATGCTAAAGAAATGTCCCAGTGTCAATTACCAAGTAATTATGCCCCCGTAGGCCGGTCAGTGAAGGACGGTTCCCAGCCAAGCACAAAGATCACACTCCAGGTACCCGGCCAACCCGCACCCCGCCCCTCGCAGCAGCCTGGTTGCACTGAGGCGTTACCTGGGGTGGTGGTTGCGGGCGCGGGTGCGAGGCTCCTCTCCCCCTAGGGCCTCGGGCTCAGCAGGCGCTGCACGGGTGGGGGTCACGGCCACACAGCGCTCCTTTAGCACAGCGCTTAAAAGTGCCTCCAAGTCCAGGGCAACGACGGAGCCTCCTGCCACACAGCGCTTCGCTTCTCAGCGCTACACAGCGCGCTCCGGTCCCAGTGGCGGTGACCTCAGGGCCAGTTTCAGTCGGCTTGCGCCAGAAGGAGAGGCAATCACAAAGCCCTCGGGAGGATCACGGGGCAAGCAGTGCTAAGGGCAGGCACAGCGTTGCAGGGCAAATCTTGAGAGTGTTGTTGCTGTTCCAAAGGGCAGTCTTTAAAACGCTGTGGTCCAAGGACAGGTAGTTTCCTTTAGCTTAAAAAGGGTGCAGTCCCAAAAAGGCAATCTTTAAAAGGTAGAAGACTCTTTAAAATGTGGTACAAAGAAAAGTAGTTCCTTTGGAATGTTGTGGAGACACTCTGGTGGTGATGTTGCAGTCACCCATGCAGGGCAGGATCAGCAGACAGTAGGGCAGCTCAGCAGGTTGTGGGGCAGCAGTTCCTTGGAGCAGTCAGCCTCCTTCCCAGTGGCAATCCTCTTGCGCAGCAGTCCTCACTCCAGCAGGGATTCTTCCAGGTCCAGCAGTGTAACAAGAATGTGAGGCCAGGACCCTCCCTTATATATCTTTTTAGTCTAGGGGCCAGAAAGTGGTGGAAATCTCTGGAAGGGTCTGGGGGCAGGGGCTTCTGGAAGAGTCCAAGGAGTTCTGGTATGTTCCCTGCCTTCCCTGACCTAGCTGTCACAGTGACAAGAGACAGGCCGTTAAGGCTACAGTGGGCAGCCCATCACAGCTCATCCCAGGGAAGAAGGTGTGAATCACCACTCCCACCTCCCAAACCAGGCAGGCTATCAGTATGCAGAGGGGAGGGGGGAGTCTGCAGCCTAATCTAAGTGTAGGCAGGAAAAGGTCCCCTTTATAAAAGTGGGATCCCCAGCGTAGTAATGCCCAAACCCTATATATCATTGGAAAGGGTTCCCCGCCCCGAGTCCAACAAGACCAAACATGATAGACTTATTAGGTCCCTGTCAGAAGTTATTCCATAAGGGGAGGTTCCCAATGTTAGCCTATGGAGGATTAAACCTTACTGCGGTAGCAGTGGCTTGTGGCAGATATGTCAGCCTCACAAGGTTTTAGGGAAGAGCACCTGCACCTCAGCACTGTTTAGCAGTGGTGAGGCACCCAGAGTCCTAAGTCCAACAAAATATAGGATAAAAATGGGAGGCAAAAAGGGCAAAAATGTAGGGGAGACCACCCTAAGGCTGACAGGTCTAACATGTGTCCCCCCCAGCTGAAAGTGGGGAGAACTACCCAACCTCCAGGGAGTTCTCATCACTAAGGCGGAAAAACCGAGAGAGACCGTCAGCATTGGCGTGGTCTACTCCGGGTCTGTGTTCCACCCTGAAGTCCATCCCCTGTAGAGAAATGGACCACCTCAACAATTTGGGATTCTCGCCCCTCATTTACATGAGCCACCTAAGGGGCCGGTGGTCAGTCTGGATCAGGAAGTGGGAGCCAAACAGATATGGCCTCAGCTTCTTTACAGCCCAGACCACCGCGAAGGCTTCTCTCTCTATCGCACTCCACCGCTGTTCTCGGGGGAGCAGCCTCCTGGAGATGAAGGCTACTGGTTGGTCCCGTCCCTCCTCATTGAGTTGCGAAAGTACTGCCCTATGCCATGCTCTGAGGCGTCCGTTTGGACAATGAACTCTTTGGAGAAGTCAGGGGCCCTGAGCACAGGAGCGGTGCACATGGCCTGCTTTAGCGAGTCAAAGGCTTTTTGGCAAGCCTCTGTCCAGATCACTTTTCTAGGTTGTTTCTTAGAGGTTAGCTAAGTCAAGGGGGCCACAATGGTGCCATAGCCCTTGACAAATCTGCGGTAGTAACCTCTGAGGCCCAGGAATGCCCTGACCTCAGTTTGTGTTTTGGGAGGCTCCCAGGCCAGGATGGTTTCTATCTTGGCCTGTAGGGGTTGCACCTTGCCCCCGCCCACCAAGTGTCCTAGGTAGACTACCGACCCCTGCCCTATCTGGCATTTGCTAGCTTTGATAGTCAGGCCTGCCTGCTGCAGAGCCTGAAGCACTTCCTGGAGGTGACCCAGATGGTCCTCCCAGCTGCTACTGAAGACAGCTATGTCGTCCAGGTAGGCAGCAGAGAATGCCTCTAAACCGGAGAGGACCCGGTTCACCAGCCGCTGGAAGGTGGCAGGAGCATTTTTCAGTCCAAAGGGCATCACCCTAAACTGGTAGTGGCCCTCTGGGGTGGAAAAGGTGGACCTCTCTTTAGCTCCATCTGTTAGGGCGATCTGCCAGTACCCTGACGTGAGGTCAAAGGTACTCAGGTATCAGGCAGCCCCCAGCCTGTCAATGAGCTCATCCGCCCTCGGGATAGGATGAGCGTCAGTCTTGGTCACAGAGTTCAGTCCCCTGTAATCCACACAGAACCTAAGTTCTGGTGTGGTGCCCGGTGGGGCAGCTTTTGGTACCAGAACCACCGGACTGGACCAAGGGCTGTTGGAGGGCTCTATCACCCCCAACTCCAGCATCTTAGTGACCTCACTCTGGATGCTGGCCTTCACCTTATCTGACAACATGTAAGACTTGGACTTGACAGGGGGGCTGTCTCCTGTGTCCACATCATGGGTACACAGGTGGGTAATCCCAGGGATAAGGGAGAACACTGAGGAGAACTGCCCCAGGACCTGGCGGCAGTCCCTCTGTTGCTCAGGAGTCAAGAATGGGGAGAGGACCACTCCTCCACCGATCCATCCTTCTCTTTGGAAGCAAAGAGGTCCGGGAGAGGTTCACTTTCCTCTTCCTCGGCCCCATCAGTTACCATCAGTAAGGTAAGATCAGACCTCTCATGGTGGGGTTTGAGGCGGTTGGTGTGTAGCACCCTGTGGGGCTGCCTGGGGGTTTTAAGGTCCACTAGGTAAGTGGCCTTGCCCTTCTTCTCCAATATCTCATAAGGGCCTGTCCAGCGATCCTGGAGGGCACTAAGCTCCCCAGGCTCCATGACCCACACCTTCTGTCCAGGTTTTAGCTCCACAGGGTGAGAATTCTGGTCGTACCATTCCTTCATTACCGCCTGGCTGGCCTCTAAGTTGTCAGAAGCTTGTTTCCACGACTTAGCCATTTGGCTACGGAAGGCCAGCATGTAGCTCACTACATCCTGGGGAAGCCTCCTTGGAGTCTTCTCCCACCCATCCTTCACTAAACTGAGAGGCCCCCTAACAGGGTGACCGTACAAAAGCTCGAAGGGACTGAAACCCACCCCCTTCTGCGGTACCTCCCTGTAGGAAAACAGCAAACAGGGCAAGAGGATGTCCCACTTTTTCCTCAGGCCCTCAGGCAGACTCCTGATCATGCCTTTTAGGGTCTTGTTAAATCTCTCCACGAGACCATTGGTTTGTGGGTGGTAAGGGGTGGAGAACTTATAAGTAACCCCACACTCCTTCCACATGGCTTGCATGTAGGCAGACATAAAGTTGGTACCCCTGTCGGACACCACCTCTTTGGGAAAACCCACTCTGGTAAAAATCCCCATCAGGGCCCGTGCCACTGCAGGTGCAGTGATGGTTCTCAGAGGAATAGCCTCTGGGTACCGGGTGGCGTGGTCCACCAGAACCAGGATAAACATGTGACCAGAAGAAGTCGGTGGATCCATGGGCCCAACAATGTCGATGCCCACCCTCTCAAAGGGGGTGCTAACGACAGGCAGCGGTTCCAGGGGAGCCTTCAGCTTAGTCCCTGTTTTCCCACTAGCTTGGCAGGTCAGACAGATCCTGCAGAATGTATCTGAGGAGATCCTCATCTGCGGCCAATAAAAATGTGGGACAAGCCTAGCAAAGGTCTTGTCTTGGGCCAAGTGTCCTGCCAATGGGATCTCATGAGCCAGTCCCAAAAGAAAGGCCCTGTAGCACTGGGGGACCACTAAGGCCCTTGATGACCCATGCACAGGAGCCTTGGGCTCACTGTAAAGGAGCCCATCCTCCCAGTAAATATGATACTTCGCGGAGGCATTGCCTGCTGCTTGGGCTTCGGCCTGTCGCCTCATGCCCTCAAGGGTAGGACACTCCTTCTGTGCCCGGCAAAACTCCTCCCTGGTGGGCCCTCCTTCCACCTGCCACCCTGCAGGGGTAGGTAGGTCCCCCAAGGGAGCAACGTCCCCCTCCGTGGACTCCGGTGCAACCTCCTCAGGTGCCCCCTCCATCTCACGGGGTGACTGCCCCGGGGCGGGCTTCCCACGCCCTCGGGCTCCTCCCTTCTTACCAGCTGGCTGGGCCATTTTTCCAGGCTCTAGCCCTGGCTTTCCGGGCAGCCATAGACCGTGTGGTAGCACAAATCCACTCCGGTAACCCCAGCATCTCCACATGCGCTTTGAGCTCTACCTCCTTCCAGGCAGTATGCTCTAGGTCATTCCCTAACAGACAGTCCACTGGCATGGCAGGGCTCACAGCAACTCTTAAAAGGCCTGAAACCCCTCCCCACTCAAATGGAACCTGTGCTATGGGATAGTGACCCCCCCCTGTTGTCAGCCATCACAACTGGATGGACTGCATCGGGAATTATTTGCTCTGGGGACACCAGCTGACTCCTTACCATAGTCATGCTGGCACCTGTGTCCCTCAGGGCCTCCACCTCCCAACCATTGAGGGTGACCCACTGCCTATACTTGGTAGTATTTGAGGGCACAAGGACCTTGGGAACCATCTCACTGTCTCCCAGAGACACTAGGACAAGCCCTGCCCCCTCACTCCCATCATCTAGGGACAGCTCCTCCCCAAGCGCTACACTAGCCACCCCGGGGTTTTTACCTCCAGTGGGCTGTGGTGCTCTCTTGCAACACTTGGGATCCCCCTTGTAGTGTCCAAGTTCACCACACTCATAGCACCGGACAATTCTGGGCTGCTGACCTTTGTCAGGATAAGTGGGCTTCTGGTGGCCAGATTGGGGCTGGGACCCAGACCCTTTCCCTTGTGAATTATTTTGGGGGCCTTTGGGAAACTCTTTCTTTTTATCTCCCCCCTCTTTCTTCTGGTAGGAACCCTGACCACCCCTTTGGGAGTCCCCCCCAGAACCCTTGTTGGACACCCTGGTACTGACCCAGGTGTCCGCCTCCTCCGCAAGCTTCCTAGGATTGGTCAACTTGCGGTCAACCAGGTGTTGGCGCAGCTCTGGAAAACATTTCTCTAGAAGGTGCTCTCTTAAAAACAAGTCATACAACCCTTCATAGTCATGCACATTGCTGCCCCGCACCCAACCATCTAAAGCTTTACTAGCGTAGTCCAGGAAGTCTACCCAGTTCTGTGTGGGAAGTTTGTGGCTATTCCTAAACCTCTGCCTATACCTCTCAGGGGTAAGACCGAACCTCTTAAGCAATGCGGCTTTCATGACAGAATAGTTAGTCTGGTCTTCCTTCTCTAGGTAAAGGAGGGTGTCCCTAACATCTGGGGTAGGTACCTATACAAACCACCCCCCCAATAACTCTCTGGGACCCCATGGGCTCTTAAAGATACCTCATAGGCGGCTAACCACTTATCAATATTATCCCCCACCTTAAAACTGGCCATCACATCTTTAGGCATAAAGACCCTGGACTCACGTGAAGCTTCCATAGGTACGCTGCCACCATTCTTGTTGCTGTTGGCCCCTACTTCTAGGGCCCGGATTTCCAGTTCCTTCAGGCTGAGCTCATGGGCAAGTTCTTTTTCTCGCATAGCCAGTCGCTTGTTCTCGCGATCCTGCTCCATGGCCCACCTTTCTCTTTCCCGCTCTTTCTCCAGCTTGGCAAGCTCCAACTTGAGCTGTCTCTCCTCCCTCCTGTCATCACAGGTCCTCTACGGACAGGCTCTTCACTGACACACTACTGCCTGCCCTGGAAGGTACCCTTGTACCTGGTAACAAATTACCATTTCCCGCCAAGTGCAGTAGGTCAAGGTTTCCTGTGGCGTCATGCTCTGGTCCTTGCTCGTCCCCATCTCCTTCTGAGTGGGCTGTTACCCATGCTCTCAAAGCTTTCTCAAGCTCTGCCTTCTTGGCGCTTCGCTTGAAGGGCACCCCTTTCTCCTCGCAGAACTCTTTGAGTTGCGCCACTGTGTAAACTTCCAGATTGTCCAGCTCGAATTCCATGTTGCTAGGTGGGGCCTCAGACGTTTGTAGAGAAAACCAAATGAGACTTAGGCAAAAGGACTTTTAAAAAGAGCAGCCAGTAAGGGAGAATTTAAAAAAAATCAAAAATGCTAATTGGAGAGGGTAGACAAAAATTCAGTAGAGTCAGGTGTAGGGTTGCGGTGTACACTGCGTCGCTGCGTGGTGTTACACAAGCACAAGTCCTATCCCACCGCTCGATCACCAATGTTAGAACCGGGGTCTCTAGTTGGCCAGGGTATGTACCCTAGTCCAAGTAGGGACCACCGCTTCCGACCTGGTAGCTTGGCGCCGAGCAGCAAAGGCGTAACTTCAGAGGCAATGTGTAAAGTATTTGTGCAACACACAACGGCGATGACACAGTAAAACACTCACAAAAGGAACCACCACTTTTGTATAAGAATAAGAATTTCTTTATCTAAAAATTATGCGAGAACCAAAAGCAGGTAAATCCAGCTCCAGGCAAGATCAATAATAAAAAGGATTCCAGTTTCCAAGCAAGATCAATAATCAATAAGAATGAATCCAGTTCCCAGGCCTGATCAATAATTAAAAGGATTCTAGTTTCCAAGCAAGATCAATAACCAATAAGAATTAATCCAGTTCCCAGACCTGATCAATAATAAAAAGGATTCCAGTTTCAAAGCAAGATCAATAACCAATAAGAATTAATCCAGTTCCCAGACCTGATCAAATCACCAAAAGCTCTTGTGTGCCAAGGGCTCCTGCTGGTAATACCTTTCTCACAGTGTCCTTGGATGGCAAAAGTTTACTTGAGGTAGGTTCTTATGGTCAAAATTCACTGGGGGAAGGTTCTTAGGCCAAAGTTCCCTTGTAGCGTAATAAGTGTGCCTCTCATAGAAATGATGCTCCCAGCATAGGAAGTGCGGCTGCCCAGGCGCTGCTGGTAATGCTAAAGAAATGTCCCAGTGTCAATTACCAAGTAATTATGCCCCCGTAGGCCGGTCAGTGAAGGACGGTTCCCAGCCAAGCACAAAGTTCACACTCCAGGTACCCGGCCAACCCGCACCCCGCCCCCTCGCAGCAGCCTGGTTGCACTGAGGCGTTACCTGGGGTGGTGGTTGCGGGCGCGGGTGCGGGGCTCCTCTTCCCCTAGGGCCTCGGGCTCAGCAGGCGCTGCACGGGTGGGGGTCACGGCCACACAGCGCTCCTTTAGCACAGCGCTTAACAGTGCCTCCAAGTCCAGGGCAACGACGGAGCCTCCTGCCACACAGCGCTTCGCTTCTCAGCGCTACACAGCGCGCTCCGGTCCCAGTGGCGGTGACCTCAGGGCCAGTTTCAGTCGGCTTGCGCCAGAAGCAGAGGCAATCAAAAAGCCCTCGGGAGGATCACGGGGCAAGCAGTGCTAAGGGCAGGCACAGCGTTGCAGGGCAAATCTTGAGAGTGTTGTTGCTGTTCCAAAGGGCAGTCTTTAAAACGCTGTGGTCCAAGGACAGGTAGTTTCCCTTAGCTTAAAAAGGGTGCAGTCCCAAAAAGGCAATCTTTAAAAGGTAGAATACTCTTTAAAATGTGGTACAAAGAAAAGTAGTTCCTTTGGAATGTTGTGGAGACACTCTGGTGGTGATGTTGCAGTCTCCCATGCAGGGCAGGATCAGCAGACAGTAGGGCTGCTCAGAAGGTTGTGGGGCAGCAGTTCCTTGGAGCAGTCAGCCTCCTTCCCAGTGGCAATCCTCTTGCGCAGCAGTCCTCACTCCAGCAGGGATTCTTCCAGGTCCAGCAGTGTAACAAGAATGTGAGGCCTGGATCCTCCCTTATATATCTTTTTAGTCTAGGGGCCAGAAAGTGGTGGAAATCTCTGGAAGGGTCTAGGGCAGGGGCTTCTGGAAGAGTCCAGGGAGTTCTGGTATGTTCCCTGCCTTCCCTGACCTAGCTGTCACAGTGACGAGAGACTACAGTTAAGGCTACAGTGGGCAGCCCATCACAGCTCATCCCAGGGAAGAAGGTGTGAATCACCACTCCCACCTCCCAACCCAGGCAGGCTATCAGTATGCAGAGGGGAGGGGGGAGTCTGCATCCTAATCTAAGTGTAGGCAGGAAAAGGCCCCCTTTATAAAAGTGGGATCCCTAGCGTAGTAATGCCCAAACCCTATATATCATTGGAAAGGGTTCCCAGCCCCGAGTCCAACAAGACCAAACATGATAGACTTATCAGGTCCCTGTCAGGAGTTATTCCATAAGGGGAGGTTCCCAATGTTAGCCTATGGAGGATTAAACCTTACTGCGGTAGCAGTGGCTTGTGGCAGATATGTCAGCCTCACAAGGTTTTAGGGAAGAGCACCTGTACCTCAGCACTGTTTAGCAGTGGTGAGGCGCCCAGAGTCCTAAGTCCAACAAAATATAGGATAAAAATGGGAGGCAAAAAGGGCAAAAATGTAGGGGAGACCACCCTAAGGCTGACAGGTCTAACACTCCCGCACTCTTTCTGCAGGATAAATTACATTTTTCCAAAAGGCTGGGGTATTCCAATGCTCCTGTCTTCAATCCTAAGCCAAGGTGGTGATCCTCCCACAGTGTTCGCACTCATTCTTTGGGGTCGAGCCAGTCAAAGTCCTAGTTACTCCCAGTGACCTATGGGTCACCACTGCTCAGTTTACAAGCTGATGCAGTGTTGATAATCTAGAAGAACTACTGGCAGACCCTCTTGGCATATAAGGTTGCAGCACAGTGTTGGACTTGGCCCTTCTGGCTGTTTCACCCCTGAACTTTTTGCCTTTTAATGTTACATCAGTATAATGATTTCTGGTCTTTGTGCACTTTTGCACTGTGGTGCAGTGTAAAGTGCGTGCGCTCTCTGAGTGCGTGTGTGAGATTGGCCTGCCCTCGCATAGGAATGCATGGGGGAAATGTGTGTCCATGGTAATTCCTGATACGTGGGGGGTGCAAGGTTGAGTTTGGTATGTGCGAACTCGGGAGATTGAATGCTGCGCGATGATGTGTGCGGCGTTCATGTGTCTAGTGAGGAAATGCCACTTCTAGAAGTTGGCCTGTCTGTGCAGTGACTGTCAGGCTTGTGATTGGCTGGAGCTGGCTGGTGTGCCTGGCTCCAGAAGTCAGGATGGGTCTGCCCCGGTGGTGAATGGGAGATCTGCATGTTGATGGCCGGGGAAGAGTGCACCTGGGACCTGAATAGAGCTGGGCTTTCCCCTCACAATGCTGGCTCCAGCCCCTAAGGTGTGTCTGATGTACCTGACCCATCCTGTGCATAGGCAGAGGGGCTGAGCAAAACAAAGTGCTCAGGAACCAGTTGTATCTGGTTCGCCCCTTGCCTGCACCTTTGCAGACAAAGGATTTCGCTGTATAAAAGAGATGCTGTGACCCCATGAAAATGTTCTTGTTTCCTGACTTGAATCTATCAGGGGCGTGCTGCTGCTGGGGCCCAGGGGAAGGCTTGCCTCCCTGGGCCCTGCCCAGCCCCTGGATGCCTGGATACCTGGAGTTCTCTTCCTGGTCCTAACTTGGAGGGGGCCTGCTGCTGCTGGGCGCCAGGAGGACCACTACTGGGTGCTGCCTCACTGCCTGGAGGGCCCTGTGAGGTGGCACCTGGGCCCAGCCTTTGCCCCCCTACCTTCTAAGAGACTTTCCCTGGACTTTGGGCCTCCAGCACCTGGGGGCTCTTTAGCTCTCCTCCTTGAGAGGGCTTCCTATTTCCCCTGGCTGGAGAAGCACTATATTGTGCAAAGGAGTGCTGTGCCTTGCCCCAGGAGGGCTGTTGGGGGCCTGCAGCATGAAGCTGCACTGTGTGGTCACCCCCCCCTGCCTCTGTGACTTGTCCAGCGGGAGCCTACCCCGTGCATTTGTCCTATTTTTGACCCCTGACGGGTGCCCACCCCGCCGGGGACTTTTGCCATCTTGCGAGTGCCTACCCCGCTTATGGTGGGATTCTTGATTGCGCAGGTGCCCACCCTGCGACTTGACCTTGTGCCAGCTTGTATGTCCCTAGCGGGTGTCCACCCCGCCAGGGACCTCATACTTTGAACCGGGTGCCCACCCCGTATCATCTCTGCTGACCCGGGGATCCCGGAGGTGCTGACGTCACGAGGTCGCTGTGCTGGGATTGGTCCCAGCCACGGGCGTTGCCTCGCAACAAAGGAACAGCGCGGGAGGAGGCAGGAATTTCTGCCCCCGCAGCCGCCGGGCCGGAAGAGAAGGAATCCCGGCAGAGAGAAGAGCCGACCCAGGAAGCAGCGACGGACAAGGAGCACCGGCCGCCGCAGGAGGGAGCAGAAGGCCAGCGGAGACGCCACCTCCCAGCATCCGGTGAGTGTGGGCCTCTCTGCGGGGGCTCCAATTTAGGTGAGGGGGGCCCGGATGGCAGCGGGTTGCTCCCCTGCTTAGTGGGGCATTTCCTAGCAGTTGCTGATTTCGAGCCCACAAGGGCTCCGGGGGCCATTGTCTTTCCGAGTCCCCAGAGGGGGGACTCCAACGATGGGGGCATAATTTTGATTTAGAGCCCAAGAGGCTCCTACACCCACGCGCATTGGGGGCATTTCCGAGGGTAGAGTGGCCCCGGTTGGCAGCGGGCCACTCCCCCAGTGTAGACCCATACTTAGTCTCGAGCCCACGATGCTCCAATGGACATAGTTGATCCTAGAGCCAGAGGGCTCCAATGCACATGTTTATTTCAGAGCCAGATGGCTCCAGCATTTGGGCGCTGTCTTTGTCCCTGAGGGCTCAGAGTCAAGAGCGGCCCTGGGTGTACAGTGGGCCACTCCCGCAGTGGGGCATACTCCCTTTACGAGCCCAGTGTGGCTCCCAACAGGCCCTATTTTGTTTCTTCAGGAGCCTAGGGGGCTCCCCCGGCCCCCAATATTGTTTAGAGCCTGGAGGCCTCCAAGGCGCACCGTTATCCTCAGAGCCTAGATGGCTCCCAGGGCACATCATTGACTTAAAGGGCCAGAGGAGCCCGTGCTGAGCCCCGTGGCTCCGACGATAGGGGCATTTATTTATTTAAGGAGCCAGAGTACTCCAAGGCCCCATGCTTCTCCTAGAGCCTAGAGGGCTCCAAAGTGTGCAGTTATTTACAGAGCCAGATGGCTCCAACGGGGGCTACATTGCTTTCGATGGGCCCAGAGCGGCCCATGTTCTTCCCCGTATTTTCGCCCCCAGTGCTCCCAGAGAGTAGAAGGCTCCAACGAGAGGCATGTTCATTTTCAGTGCCTAGAGGGCTCCAATGTGCGCAGCAATTGTTCCAGAGCCTAGAGGGCTCCAACGTTCTGGCGCTAATTGTCCTAAAGGGCCAGTGATAGCCCTGTTGCAGTTTTGAGTCTACAGCTGCCCAGCAAGTAGTGGGCAGCTGCTACGTTTAGGTTCTTCTTTCTAGGGACTTGTTCTTTGGTCTCAGGAGTGAGTCACACTCCTTTGCCCCTACTTGGCCTTCTCCAGCTGCGCAGCACTTAGTGCCAGCTGCAGCGTTTAGGCCCTGTTCTTGTCCTTCAGCTGCCAAGCAAGTAGTGGGCAGCTGTTACGTTTAGGTTTTGGCGCAGTGGCACAACCTGGAGCCCAATGTGATTTATGTGCTGTTATGATTCATGTGCTATTGCTTTTTGGGTGTTAGGAAATGTGCTGTGTGTAGCATGTTTGGCGCACCCTGTGTTCTGATACCTCTAGACATATGTTTATGCTTAGGAGGTTGTTTTATCTAGTATGGGTTATACTAGTGTGTTCATGGTTCCCTGCGTGATATATGCCTAAGGTGGTTAGGATTGAGTAGGAGGTACTTACCTGTTACCAGTGGTTACTGGTTGTGTGCGACATTTTCTATTTTATGCTATAATTATTCTATGTTCTAAGTGCTAGTTCTACCAAGTGCTTATTCCTGACAGTGGTCCATGTGGCCCTGTCTTATGTACATAATCACCTGTAAATTCCACCCGTGCCAGTGGCACAGTGTAAATTGTGTGTTTATTATCTAATGTGTTTGGTATAATACAAAGGCTATTTTTATATATAACCTTGTGTGGAGTTCCTTTTGTGGGGGCTTTGGATGTTGTTGCTGGTGGGTGCGTGCGCAAATACTTAACATACATTGCCTCCGGTGTAAGCCTTACTGCTCGTGTCACGCTACCAAGGGGGTGAGCAGGGGTTATCTTGGCGTGTAACTCCCTTGCCCTGACTAGAGTGGTGGTTTCTGCCTGGTTTTTGCGCCAGTCTTAGCCAACCGGAAATCCAATTTCTAACACACAGCTACCAGGCAAATCTTCTGCATTACCACACAGCAGTCTTTAACATGGTGGCACCTTCTGGCATACAGGGTTGCTGCAACAGTGTCAAGCAGGCTTCGGCCCTTATCCAGATGGCAAACTTTTCCATGGCAGCCCCTCCTGGAACATGGCGTTGCTTCGAAAGTGCCATGCAGCCTTCTGCCTTTACCGCACAGCAATGTTTTCCACAGATATCTTCACAGCAACCCTCTCCTGGTATATGGGGGTTGCCAACTCAATTCTGCACATGGGCAATGACCCAATCAAATATGCTTTAATAGCTGTTTACAGCTGAATATAGAGAATTCTGAATCAGACCCATTCAGTGCAACAGCTGTTTCCTCACATTGGGAATCCACACACCAGGGCTCCCCACTGGACCTTGCTCCCTCCAATGCTCTCCTCTTCTGCACAGGGCACCTTGGTCTTGGCAAGCATGTAGGTGGGGGTGGGGGTGGAGGGGTGTGGTTCACTGCTTAGAGGCAGCAGACCCGGAAGCAGAGAACGGCCCGGGACCAGGGTTCAATTCCCGACACGGCAGGGTCATGGACCTAGGGTCAGCGGACTCGACAATTCTCGCCTTGGTGCCTACTCTAACCAGGGATCACACTCGGCAACTCTGGGCATTAATCTTGCCTCGTCTCTACAACGGCCCCCCACAGACGCCGGGGATGCCTGGTTTCACCTTGGAGATACCCAGAAGGGACCATCTCACAGGGAAAGCCAGAACGGGTTCCCCAGCGGTCTTCAGCGCCGGGACGCTCACGGGCAGTTGTGCGCTTTACAAGTCCAACACACAACCCAACACACACACACTCCACGGAAGGTGGTCTTTGTTACCTTGGCTGATGTCCCCTCACCCAGCAGGGTGACCAGCCGGCCTTTGCCCAAATCTTGTTCATAGACAGAATTTTTAAAGAGCTTCCCCTTCTCACACAGCCCTTTTGGCCTGCTTGGCAGATGACAGTTTTCGAGGATGCAACCTCTCCTTCTTATAGTCCATTTCCAAATACCAAATAAGATTTAGAGTCTGGTTCTTTGAGGTTTTATGTTGGGTTTCTGCTTCTTTTGAAGTACATACTCCTCTCTCCCTTAAAAAAGCCATCTGTCAAAGCAGGAGAGACTCCAGAACTGTAGTCCCACTACATAGGTCATGTTAGTGATTGGAACTCACACCTAGATGTCAGCCACAGTGATATGTTCATGAAAAGGTTAATCTTGGGCCCTTAGTCATACTCTTTGATTCCCATATCGGCCCCATCTGCTTCCTGAGATATGTCAAAGCTTCTTCCTTGTGATCTGTCATTGAATCAAAGCCAAACCTTTGAACCATTGAATGAAGCAATACACAAATCAGTCTGGGGGATTCCTCTACCTCCTAATGTCTTCATCAGTCCGAAAAGGATCTTAATTTGAGCCCATGGTCACTCACGCAAAGTACCATTACAGGCACACTTGTACTCAATGCATGTGCAAAGCATGTACACAGCACACACACTGTCCAACATTGATACTTCCATGATTTGAGCCACCACAGGCACACACACTCACTCACTCAGAACACACATTTCCTTTGAGTGCACCGCAGAGCAATTTAGCCTTTCTGTATTGTGACACTTACAGGCACAAATACACCCAGCACACATTCACCATGCACATGCTGCACAACCCTAGATCGTTCATGGACTGTACTCCTAGCAGGTACACATACACCCTGTACATGCATTCACCATGAATGCACTGCAATGGACTACCCTATTTCTGAATAAACCATTCCCAGGCACCCAGTCATCCAGTACAGATTCACAACTCCTATGCTGAGCAGTACTGCCCATCTTACCTGATGTAGGCCATGGGTGTGCACACAGCATCAGAACTTTTAAACGGGTGACTCCACTGACCCAGGGTAAAAAGGTCCTGTCCACTGCTACTGATCACTACATTGTAGGCTATCACCACTGCACTTGTGCTGCTTAATTCCTGGTGAAGGTGATAGCCTTCCACCACTGAATGTAGTGCTTTGGGCACCCCTCCTGGTCCAACAATACCGAGATCCATGATAGGTCTATGTCATAGTGCACACACAATTTGTTTTTGCATATGACAACTAAAATCTGCATTAGGGATCCAGACAACACTACAGTTGGGTTCTAAAGGCAGAGTACACATCCATAACCATGAAGAGGAATTTAACGTCCCACCAGCCAAGAAGTAAGATAAGCCAAAGGGCTGGACAGAATTTACAATTTCACCTGTGTAATTGCAGTAATTTAATAATTCTGTGTTACAGCACTGTAATGGTTTTAAACAGGGCTGGAAGAGGAAGCAGTCCCTTTATGTAAAAAAACACTGCAGATTAAAATGTAATCTGCATAGATTTTTAAACCTAGAGGGACGGCTCCCTATTCTAGTCATGTAAAGTACCACTGTAGGGCATACCCCTCTTTGTCCTTATATAAGTACATAAGGGCACGAGTGGTATGCACTGAACATTGCTGTGCTCATAATGGCCCTTACTGGAATTCCATGGAATTTTAATGTAATTCTGTGGAAGGAAACCTCCGCAAATCCGCACACCCAAATAAGCAACTATTAAAATAGACTAGCTTATCTGAAAGTACAGGTTTTATTTTGGCCTACCCTGTTTTGTAGGAATGATGCTGAAAGCTTATATGATTAATCTGTTTGCAATTGTTCTGTTCCCATAGTAAATAGTAACTGAGTTAAGGTAACAGACATTCATGCAAATCTATAATACTATTCCACAACATCCTGTATAGCATCTTTTTTAATGCAGTGATCATCTGTATAGACTTTAATTTTGGTCTGGAGCTAGACAAGATCATTTGTTTTTCTAAAATATTCTTCAAAAGAGCATACATATATAAATGCATGCATAAAGATGCATTCAAACAGACAACTTCCTCAAAGGGTCAGTTGCAGTATCATTCACATTTTGCTTCTGCCCACCTCATCACACAGCATAAGTACAATAACCACCCTATATCAGCCATTGGCTCCCTTCAATGTGAGTGTCAGTATTTGGTCTGTGTACATTTGCCACAATGTAGGTCCACTTTAGTGCAATGTACTGGTCTCTTTATATATAAATATATATTTCCCCCCTTTATAGTTAATGTTTTATTTTTATTTTGCATTGGGGCACCAACTCCCACTGATAATACTCCCAAGCTCCGGCTGCCATTTGCAGTACACCACATTCTGTGTATTTACTGTTATCGATGATCATGTTTTAAAGGTCTTTAAAAGAGGGGCTCCTAGGTGGCTCTTTGAATTGTTTTTGTAACAAAATGGATGCTCGTGCGTGAAGGTAAACTAGTGCAGACGCATGAGCTGCCATGGATCATTTCCTGTGTCTTGTTCTTGTATTTGTGAAGTGACATACAGGAATTTTGTGTAGCACTGAAATGTCATTATAACATTAATTATATCATATTTGACTCCTTTTTAAATTCTTCTTTTTTCTCTCAATTGGTCAATTACAAGTGTCATTCCTGTCTTGCATGTTTGCTCATGGAACTCCAATCCAATCCAAAAATTCTTTATTTCGGTCGTATCGACCATAAAAGAGACAATAAAAAAACAGCACATACAATAAAATACACATTATATTTAAGAGAAATACATATTAAAAAATACTCCATCCCGGCGTGGGAATAATTAAGAGACTAAAAGTTCAAGAGGGTTCAGCATGTATTTTTTTTCCTGATCAACCATATGGCCATAAGAAATTTCGAGACGGCAAACACAATGTGACCCAAGGTACTGGTTTTCAGAATCCTGTATGCCTGTGCATACTCTCTGAACCCTAGATTTTTACAAAGTGGTGCTATCCAGCGTTTCCTAGGCCTTTGGTAGGCAGGGCACACAAACAAGATGTGAAGGTCGTCTTCCAAGTGGGTTTTACAGCATGGACAAAATTTATCGGCCGTGTTAGACCACTTGGATGTAAAAGTTTTAGTAGGCAGTGTGCCAAGCCTCCATTGGACAAAAAGTTTTCTCGCCAGGATGGGAAAAATAAAATCCATAAAAGGTTCAAAAATATATGAATTTTTGGATTCTAAAAATCGCAAAGTAAGGGTGCCACTGTGTTGCGCATTTACCAAGAGTGCAAGAGACCTGTCCTTAAAAATTTTTGACAGGGATTTGCGCGAGATTGCTTGGCAGCCTCGCGCTGGGTCCTCCCAAAGGTCACGGAGATTCATTGTAGTCAGTTCATTTTTCACAAAGACAAGCCACGGAATTTTTCCACCACAATTAAGGCTCATGACGTGGGTAAGGTCCTCCCTATAATGGTGCAGTTCATTCGTGGACCAGAGCCTGTGCCAAAACTTCACTGGTTTGGACACAAGCTCCTCTGCAATAGGGGGGAGCCCCAGGTCCATTCTCAAGGGCAAGAGTGGCGTAGCACGCGGAAGAGTCAATAAGCGCCTTAAAAAACTATTTTCAACTGTAGACAAATCCTTCGCCGCTTTATGCCCCCAGAGTTCACAGCCATAAGTGGCCGCTGCCTTGGCCTGGGACCTATAGGTTTCAAGGGCCGGGCTCACAGGCTTAAAGGACGAAGAATTGGCCACCTTCAGAATTGCACCGGACAGTTGAGACAGTTTTACCCTTGAGCGTGCTATCTGGTGGTCCCAAGATAAGTGTTCCTGTAGTGTTACCCCCAGATATATGAAGGTGGACACCCTCTCGAGGCTGGACGTCCCCAGGGTGGGATTAGGTCTTGTTTTAGTGGGTGGATTAAAAATCATGTACTTTGTCTTTTCTGTGTTTATCTCCAACCCATGCTGAGCACAGAAAAGTCCAAATCCATCCAGGATCCTCTGAATCCCCATGGGGGATTTGGAAAGAAGGAGGGTATCGTCGGCAAACATAATTGCCGGTACCCTCCTTCCTGCCAGGCAAGGGGCGTCGTTGTTATTGACATTTTCCAGGTGGGAGATGACATGGTTGATGTACAAGTAAAACAGGGTTGGTGCCAGGACACAACCCTGCCTCACCCCTCGAGACACGGGGAACCTAGATGACAATTTGCCATCTTTCCCACACCTGACCTGCGCATAGTTGTTCTCATGCAGCCTGACTAAGATGTTAAGTAGCTGGGGGGGAACTCCCAGCTTTTCCAGCACCTCCCACAGCTTCCTGCGCGGGACTAGGTCAAAGGCTGACCTCAGGTCCACGAAGACCATGTACAGTCTTCCCCCCTCGATGATCACGGTCTTCCAGTAAAGGAGGACAAGGCGGAAGATCTGGTCCATGGTCGACGTGTTCTTCCTGAAGCCAGCCTGCAGAGGACTCAGGATGTCATTGTCCTCTACCCAGTCTAATAGATGGTTCAGAATAAGACGCGCAAAGAGCTTCTGGGGGACGTCTATAAGGCTGATTGGCCTGTAGTTAGTTGGGTTCAGAGGGGAGCCTTTCTTATGGATTGGCACAATTTCAGCCCCTAGCCAAGAGGAAGGAACCACCATACCTCCTAGTATAGCGTTGAATAAAATTAGAAGGTACGGGGCCCAAATATCGGGATGGTACCTAAACAGGTCACCGGGTAGCTTGTCCAACCCCGGTGCCTTCCCCAAGGCCAGACATTCCAGTGCTTTCTTCACCTCACCTAGAGAAAATTCCAAGGACATATCTGAGGGGCAGGGAAAATCCAGCGCCAACCCATCGGGCCATAGTGTGGTTGCATGGTATAATGCTCCGAAATGGGCCTCCCAAACAGAGGGGGCAATATTAGGCTCTATAGCAGGCGTGAGCACCCCAGTACCGTTATTAACCAGAGCCCAGAATTTCCTGGAGTCTCTGCACTTCAGGGCTTCAAACAGTTCCTGCCAGTGGTTCCAATCCCACTCAGCCCTAGCGCTGGCCACTGCTGACTTGTACTCCCTCCTCAGGGTTGCAACCCTCTCCCTATCACTACCTTCTTTGATGGCTGAAAGTAGTTCGGATTTGATTTTCCTACAGGTAGGAGTGTACCAAGTCGCAATACGGGTAACTTTCCTTCTTAGGGGCACCACCGGGTTAAAAACATCTGCAAGGTCCCTGACCAAAGTCTGATGGATACCAGATAATCTCTCATTATAGTCAGAGAGTCTAGGTTGACTAATGAGAGCATCCACCTCCTGAAACATGGGGAGTGCTATACCATATAACTTATTCATGGCATTTTCATTATTGACCAGCTTCCCCCATTTCACCCGTCGTCTACTTGTGGTGAGGAGTAAGTCCCCCTGATCACTTCCGGCGTCAGTGGTTACTAGCCCTACAGCGGAGGTTGGGTGCTGAATTTCCAAGAGGAGAGAATTGTGATCGCTATCTGTTCTTAATGCCACTTTGAAATCTTGCACTTTAGGCCATAGGGATATATCAATAAATATATAATCCAGCCTGGACTCGTGCCCCTTTCTATTAAATGTGCACACCGATGGAGTATCGGAGGGAGTGCGCCCATTGCACGCCCTCAGTGCAAAGTTCAAAGTAAGGGAAGTGAGTTGTATTGCCAGCGGGGACCATGCTTTAGGGTGAGGCGAGGAGGAGGGGGGAACTCCCCAATAATCATCCTCAGCTGTAAATGGTCCCTCCATTAGCCCCTCGAGTGGTTCAAAGTGGCAATTAAAGTCCCCTCCCATCACTAATTTCAGGTCAGGTGGAAGTTGACCTAGAAAGGATGAGAGTTCGACTAAGGTGGAAGATTCATTGCCCACAGCGACTGGTCGAGAGTAGACATTTACAATTGCCCATGACCCTTTACCAGGCCAGTTGAGGCGAACACACTGGATGTCCTGGGAGAGAGTGTCCATACTTTCCACTTGACACCCAATGTGGCTCGCCACCCAAATTGCCAACCCGCCCGAAGGTCTCCCCCTGCCATTCCATTTTGCCGGGATTTCATAAATGTCATACCCCCTCATATAGTGCGGTTCCCTTGCCCACGTCTCCTGTAGGAGAAGAATGTCACTCCCATCGACCAGGGTCTCCCACTCCGGAGTACCCACCTTGTTCATAATACCCGCCACATTCCATGACAGAATAACCAGCCCTGAGCCTCGGGATTGCGGGGAAACGTCACTTAATGCTAAGCCTTGGGGTTGGGGGGAGACTTCGCTTAGTGCGGGCGCAGTATCACATGTGTGCATTGCCAAAGCGCCCAACCCAAGTGTGGTAGGCTGCAAGGTGGATGATACAGCACGCTCCTCCTGTTGCGATATGGGGACAGAGCTTGAGTAGAATGGTTCCTGTACTTGCACTTGGGTACATCCCTCAGAGATCCCCCCCTCATTAGAAAGAGCCTGGGTCTTTACCTCAGCTACTGGGTGGAGAAGGTCCGCCCCTCTAACTGAGATCACATGGGGAGATTTTACAGAGTGTTTTGGTATAGCTCCCCATTGTGGTCAATCAACATGGTCCAGGCAAGAAAATCTGTTCTGGTGAACAAAGTTACCAAGAGCGGGGATTGGGTTATACTTGGGTCTGTACCGTGAACCATCAATTGCAAAGCCCACTCTAGTCCAGCTCTGCTCCCTCCCCGTGGGTAGGTTGGTCACATGTGGATAGAAATCTGAGAGGGGCACTAATTCTATATTAGACTTATCCGGCCTTACCAGCCAGTTGCAGATGTAGGGAGCAACTAGTGGGCTTTTAAAGCTAATTATGACACAATCCCCAGCCCTATTCTTGGTAGTGACTCCAATCCATGGAATCCTTCTAACCATTAGGACATCTCCTTTGATGTTGGGGGGGAGGGGTCTATTAATATTGAGCCAGCTAATTACCTTATTGCGAAGTGAGTCCTGTGGCTCTCTGGTACCACCAGTGAGCTCAGGAACTCCCACCATTATTGCCGTATAGGGCACTGCCTCCGGGGGCAGATTAACCACCCTACGCCTGGTATTAGGACTGGTAATGTGACCAGAAGGTGCATGAGTGTCGCACCCCACACTCCTTGGTTTAGGTACTACTGGTGGGTTGGATCTTCTTGGTGCGGGGATAGGGGGCCTGCGGATTTGTGAAGGAGGAAGTGGGGGGGCATGGTCAGTTGTAGTGCTATTTGGAACCCCAGTCTGGACCTGTGTAGATGTTTCAGCAGTAGAATGACCATTCCCCCCAGGTTCTCGAGAAACCAACTGTGCGCTTGCAACCAACCCTCCACCAGAAGTGTTTCTCATATGCGCATTTTCTATAACTGTGAGTCTAGCGTCTATAGAGTCTAATTTTATAGATAGCGGTTCCAACAAATTCTTGAAAATGACCGTTAGTGAACTAATTAGAGCATCTGCAGGGTTGAGTGGGGGCCCCCCAAAAATGAATGGCCCCAAGCACCCTGGTTCAGCTGCAACATAAGGTGAATCTGGGTGGTCAGACTCAAAGCCCAAACCAATACTATCAGAAGATGCCGACATATCCGTGCTGGCATCCAGTGTTAGAGTAGTCGTATCCACTTTAGCCCTTTTTGAGCCTGTTGTCTCTCTTGACCTTTTCCTTTTCGGTGGGTGGGACCTTCCACGCCCTACAGAGTCTGTTACCAGTAGGGCCTGGCCCTCCTCCATTGACTCGATTGATTCCACACAGTTCACATACGGAGTGGTTTCCACTACCCCAGAAGGACACAGGAACTGACTGTCCCTTGGTTGGGTTGTCGGGGTCCTAAGTTGTTGGAGCACTGACTCAATTGTCTCATCAATGCTATCCAGGAGTGATAGATGAGTGTTATGGAGAATTATTGGAGTACTGGCTTCATTTGACGGAGAAACCAGAATTTCCTGAGACAAATTTTCGGTATTCGCCTCAAGCAGTGTCTCTGTCACTATGGAATTTTTCCTGGCCGCAGCGCTAGCCTTGGGGAAGAAGTTTTCAAGAGTGTTAGCATGCTGTTGGGCAGACTTACTCCGGGATCCTCTAGAAGCCATGGAGGTGAATCAAACAGGAAGGGCAAACTTGGCAAAGCAGAGGGAGATATCAGAAGAGGCCAGGAGTCAGAGGGATGGCCCGGTCCGGTCTCTTCCGGCCTCTAACGGCCTCAAACGGTCCCGCCCTTGTCCCGGGCTTCTCCCGGGACGCTCCCGCGCGCTCCCGCGCAGCGGTGTTCGTGTGCTTACTTATAGCCTTGGATACAATTGGGTAATGGGTGAGGGCGTGGCGATGAGGGAGAGCGGCCCAGGTGTTGCGGGCGGAGCTGAGCTGTGACTCTTGGGAAACTGAGTCCAGCCCCTCCTGCTCGCAGCCCTCACAGCCGTTAGCCCTGGTCTGTCCCAACCACGGCAGCTCCCAAGTTCCAGGCGCCCCTTGGCGAAGCGGGACCCGCGCAGCGGGTTCCGCGAGACGTGAGGTCAGTGGCAAAGGCAAAGGCGATCCGTACGCCGTCCAGTAGGTCCACGTACTGCCCAGGTATGTACGAGTGTTGTCCCACGTAGAGGGAGGAATCCGGCAGCTTTCACTGGTCAGCTGAGGGCGGGGCGATGAGGGAGAGCGGCCCAGGTGTTGCGGGCGGAGCTGAGCTGTGACTCTTGGGAAACTGAGTCCAGCCCCTCCTGCTCGCAGCCCTCACAGCCGTTAGCCCTGGTCTGTCCCAACCACGGCAGCTCCCAAGTTCCAGGCGCCCCTTGGCGAAGCGGGACCCGCGCAGCGGGTTCCGCGAGACGTGAGGTCAGTGGCAAAGGCAAAGGCGATCCGTACGCCGTCCAGTAGGTCCACGTACTGCCCAGGTATGTACGAGAGTTGTCCCACGTAGAGGGAGGAATCCGGCAGCTTTCACTGGTCAGCTGAGGGCGGGGCGATGAGGGAGAGCGGCCCAGGTGTTGCGGGCGGAGCTGAGCTGTGACTCTTGGGAAACTGAGTCCAGCCCCTCCTGCTCGCAGCCCTCACAGCCGTTAGCCCTGGTCTGTCCCAACCACGGCAGCTCCCAAGTTCCAGGCGCCCCTTGGCGAAGCGGGACCCGCGCAGCGGGTTCCGCGAGACGTGAGGTCAGTGGCAAAGGCAAAGGCGATCCGTACGCCGTCCAGTAGGTCCACGTACTGCCCAGGTATGTACGAGTGTTGTCCCACGTAGAGGGAGGAATCCGGCAGCTTTCACTGGTAAGCTGAGGGCGGGGCGATGAGGGAGAGCGGCCCAGGTGTTGCGGGCGGAGCTGAGCTGTGACTCTTGGGAAACTGAGTCCAGCCCCTCCTGCTCGCAGCCCTCACAGCCGTTAGCCCTGGTCTGTCCCAACCACGGCAGCTCCCAAGTTCCAGGCGCCCCTTGGCGAAGCGGGACCCGCGCAGCGGGTTCCGCGAGACGTGAGGTCAGTGGCAAAGGCAAAGGCGATCCGTACGCCGTCCAGTAGGTCCACGTACTGCCCAGGTATGTACGAGTGTTGTCCCACGTAGAGGGAGGAATCCGGCAGCTTTCACTGGTCAGCTGAGGGCGGGGCGATGAGGGAGAGCGGCCCAGGTGTTGCGGGCGGAGCTGAGCTGTGACTCTTGGGAAACTGAGTCCAGCCCCTCCTGCTCGCAGCCCTCACAGCCGTTAGCCCTGGTCTGTCCCAACCACGGCAGCTCCCAAGTTCCAGGCGCCCCTTGGCGAAGCGGGACCCGCGCATGGAACTCTTTGTGACTGTACATGTGATACTGTGCAATGATGGAAATGGATTTGAATGCGTCCACCCATGTGAGAAATTGTGATGTTGATTGAGTGGGGTGTGAGCCTTGTTCAAGCAGGTGTACAATCCTTGTCTAGGTGAACAACAAAAGTCACTAAATTAACCTTTTTATACTGCTGCTAGATTGGTAATAATGGAGTCAGGCTCAACTTAGAGGCATTGTGTAAAGTATTTATGCAGCACAAAAATAGTGATAAAGTCAAAACACAACACAAGAAAAATCCATCATCAATATAGGAAAAATTGAGTTCAATTAGATACATTTGACACAAAACGACAAATCAAATCAGTTGTACTGGAGATATGCAATTTCAAACATTTATGGTAAGCATAGCACCCAAAAGCACAAAGAGCCACTCATGGTTATCTGGTCGAGTGAGACCAGTTTCAAGTAATAAATTCAGGTCAAACATGATGGAGCATGGGCTGGATACCAGGACCAGGTTATCCCTGCTGAAAAAGTTACCTACTCAGTCCTGCGTAAAGATTTCTATTCGCAATGGATGAGGCCTTGAGTAGCAGTGAGAGCATCACAGATGGTCATCGCTGTAGCGGGAAGAGCAGGTTAGGCGTTGCAGGCAGTTGTCATTGTAACGTGAAGATCCTCTCCATCGTTTTGGATGGTTGTTACTGGAAATTCGTGCATGGTGGTTGCTGTAGCTTGAAGACTCTGGCATTCGGCCCACCATCTTGCCGCAAACTAGCCCATTCCGTTTTGAAATTTCATGATTTCTCCTTTTCTTGTAGGAGGAGCTCAGCTGATGCTATCTCCATAATCCAGTACCTCTTCAGGATCAGGAACTCACTCGGCAGAGGCCAGCAGGGATCAGAAAGGCCCAGTGCAGCAGGGCAGTTGCAGGGAGGCCTATTGAGCTTGTTTTTTGTTGTAGCTCAGAAGAAGTGGCCAGCTACCTAGTCTTTGGAGTAACCTAAGTAGCATGGGATGGAGGGAGCAGGTCAATGCTTCCTTCTCAGACAGTGGGAAGTCCTTCTTCTGTAGACTCCACGGGTCCAGGTGAAGACTGAACATTGGATCTGACGGTCCCATTTTTATACCTGATGCCAACTTGAAACTGGGAGAAGATTTGGATAATTCCCCCCACAGAGGTGTCTGGAAGTTCCTGTTTCCCTGTCCTTATCACAAGCTGTCTACAGTCATAACAGGCTAGTGTGAAGTTCTTCGTGTGTGAGCCGAGGCAGTGTCTTTGAAGTGCAAGCATGGCAGTACCCTGTTCTGCAACTCATTAGGTCTTGGATGGCCCAGACTGCCAACACCTAGTCTTTATATTGTATGGCCATCTGAGAGGAATACACAAAGGCGTGTGACCCAGGAAAGAGGCTGCAGGCACCAAATGGTTAGGACAAGAGAATGGCAACTTTCTATAAGTGCCATTTTCTGAGTTGGAATTTAAAATTCAACTTTACCATCAGAGAGTTTTAAATTACAGTTCCTCAGACACCAAATATATTTCAACCTGTTCCTAGCCAAACTTATCACTAACCAAATATAATATGGTCACCTAATGTTAATCTATGGGAGAGGTAGGCTGCACAGTAGTGATAAAAGAATGTAGGATATTTTCACTACCAGGACATATAAAACAGAGCAGTACATGTCCACCTTTTTAAATACAATGTACCCTGCCTTATTTTCCATCTAGGGCCTACCTTAGGGGTTGCTTGTATGCAATAAAAAGGGAGCTTTAGGCTTGACAACAAGTTTATTTTGACAAGTCACATTGAGAGTTTAAAACATGTCTGCGTGCCTACAAGTAGCATTTAATTTATAATGCAACTTCCCCAGGGACTTATAAGCCAATTAAATGTGCCCATTGGGTGTAAGCCCATTTCCCCATGTTAAAAATTACAGAGCACAGTCATTCTGGTTAGCATTGACAAGTGCACAGAGTCCTAAAACGAACAAAAATGAGTTTTGAAAATAGGTGGAGTGACGGCAAAGTGTTTGGGTGTGACCCCGTAGAGAGGGCCAGATTCTTCTACTACGTTATATGTGCAAATATGAAGTAAATGACTGGCTTTAATTGATTTACCGTCCCAACCCACCAGCAGGTATAATAGGAAATACGATAAATACAGAAATAATACATAAATTAATACACTGCCTAACAAAAGCCTTTGAGACTGACTAGGAACAACTTAGCACAAGGGAGCGCAATTATACAAAAACTAAAAAAAATGCACAAAAATAATCAGAAGACACCACAGTTTAGTACCACCTAAGTAGAGCTTTAAGTATTGCGATTCAAAAAGGAAAATAACGGAGGTCATATTGACATAACATGCAATAAGGCTGGGAAAAGAGAAAAAAAGCATTGAACCAGAGTCCAATTTGTCTGGGAAGCATACATAAATGTCTGAGTAAAATGTGCTGCCATCAATCACGGTAACGAGGAGCCAGTACATTCTTGACTAGTTGGTGCAGAGATCAGTTTATGTGCTTGTGACACAGATTGATGGGACGTGGTGTTGTACTCGGATAATGCAAAGTTGTAATTAAACTGCGGCCATAATTACATTAATGTGTTTGACGCTTTAGACAGCACAGATTGAGCTTCTTTCAATTACCACAGAAAACATGCCTTTTTATTACAAAATACTTACAAATGACAAAGACGTTACTGTGAATAAATACGGGGGCATGGACCATTAGCGTGCTCCCTGGATAGCTGTTGCCAGCTTGGACGTGAATGATGGATTTTTGGGAGAATTTTCTATTCATATTTTATAATTAAACACTGATTCGTAGTTAAGGAAAAGATACGCTGCCTTTCATTATAGGGCGCTAATTGACCAGAGATTTCTGCTAATATTTCGATTGTGAACACAATAAAAGATAGGATTTGCTCTCCTTCCTTCTTGAAGAAGAAAGAAACGAATATTCCCTCACAGATCCGCTCAAACAAAATAACTGCCTGCTGGTATAGCCTTAGCACCTTATATCGGCCAATTAAAAGGTATAGCCCGCCATAGCAGGCTATAACGGCCATTAAAGGCCCTCTCCAGCGAAGCCCGGAGCACTCCATTGTCTTCAATTAAGCACCCAATATCCTAATATTCGAATTTTATTTCAAAGCAGTGTCAATAAGCAAAAAAAAGGAGGAGCTGTTTGCGCGTCAAGGTTGGGCTGCAGGTATTGTATATGTGATCAATAGTTGGGTTGTGAGGCATCAGTGCACAGTGGCCAATTTTGATTTTAGGTTCACCTGTCTATGTACCAAATAAACAGGTGCAATGCTCTGGTCTGCACTTGGGCGCGCTATCATATGGTGAAACGGGCGCAGAGCAAAGGGCCCTATTACAAAATAAATGAAATAAATGAAAAAAAAATTTATTGTGTGATTGATTGGAATCATTGCAATATTGTTCTAAATAAATACAGCATTACTATATAAGTGAATAGACTGCAGTTATGTAAGCAATGATTGACAGTATATTTTTACAAACTCTGTTCCCAATTGTTAGTACCAAACAATATATAGGCCAAAAAATTGCATATAATAAAATCCTCCATAACATATGGAGAAGCGAATAAAAAGGTCATTTACATCGCTATACAACTAACAATACTTAAAATTACAAATTCGACTGACGTATGATACCATTAAAACCTGTCCTCCTTAGCATCATGTTCACTGTTCTAAGGTGCTAGATTCAATTACTCTTTATTGTACAAAAAGTACAATAATAAAATACTAGGTCAATAGACGTCTAAGCTGGACAAGTGATCCCACCTGCCGGATGTCTCCCTATGCACTAAATCTATCTAAGCAGAGGGGAACTGTTTCTCAATAACACCTTAACATTTGCCCTAAAGTTCTGAATTCAGAAACGCTCACTTGTGCAGATAAGTGCATGAAATTAAAGTGCAAAGACAACATGAACTAGGCTAGAAAGGTGAAGGGAGGGCTTTAAGTGGGAGGAAAAAACTAGGGGCGTGGCCTATGTAATTAAGGGCACTGCTTAAAACACTTAAGCGAAAAATCTGCTCCTAGCATAGGGTGCCGCCCGACTTGTATTTTGGTTTTTCTGGCATTGCATCCAGATATATGATACAAGTAACATCATACTTACAACAAGTCTGGACTATTGGCTTAGTCAATGGTCGTTAGTTGCATAACATAAATAAGCAGCAACTATGGCTTGTATATAACATTGAAAAAGCTTCCACTTAAAGCCCTTGTGACACCCCGACAATGTTGCTGCTCCTGATTTTCAAAAAAAGGAGGGAAATCCAGAGAGAAAATGACTCTCTTTAAAGGATTTCCCTTCCCCTACAGGCTACAAGGCTCACCTGGCATGACCTCATGCCATAACTTCTCCACTAGTGAGAAGTGAGCAGCGTGAGCACGCGCACAGTAGTGAGAAGTAAGAAGTGACCAGTGTGAGCACCCGCACATGATTGGCCTGCTGTCACTGCAGTCCTGAAAAACACGGACCGCCTGTGCCAGGGCACAAAACAGAGCCCAGCCCGATAGAGACCCATTTTGAGGTCCCCTTTAAAAAAGTCCCGGTGCTCCGCAGCGGTGAGACCCCACCCACTTAAAGCCCTGGGTGAAGGGTAAACTGCGATACTAGTATCAGGTTTCATTGAACCTTTCGTTTTGTTCCATCGATGGCTACTTCTCTGGGAATCACTAAAGCTGTGTGTGACCGGTTTCAATGACATCAAGTGTGTTAAAGCTGCCATTTTATTCCCTTCGCTGTGGCCTCTCCGTGAATCAAACTGAACTGAGTTTGCAAAAAAACTGCATGTTTACTCACTTTATTCCAAGTTGGGCGACAGTGACATTGCCTGAGTTAGGGGGCAGAGTTTTTATTAACACAGTGAGACCTTGTTTCTTTTAGGGCCGTTCTTACTGCCTGCATGAATTTGCAGAATCTTGCTACCTCTGATGGAACCATGCATTGAGATAGCACCTTCACTGCTTTTATAGATGTTTGTGTCCCCTTTATTTGGAAAACAACTTTTAATCATTTCTGTCGAGGCCTAGTGGAGGGGCGCCCTTAGTAGCGCCACAGGACTGGGCTTCCCCCAGTGGGCCGAAAAATGGGCTGGATGAGCTGACGTCATTGGGATGTGCTAGAAGGATTTTGAAGTCCGCGCCCCGGGATATTCAGCCCCTTTGTCCCCTCGGACCTCCGACAAGCAGCAGGGGCACATCTTTGAGGATCGAGGCTACCCATCGGCGTGGTGCTGAGCATGCCGCCGGAGGTTTGAAGGGGCCCGGGCGTAGTCTATCACCAGCATTATGTGGTAATCGTTGCCCTCTTGGCCTTGGTAATGATTATGTGGTCTTTTGCATCCAATGCTGGTTGTTATGGGGAGGGCCACTGTTCAAGAACTTCAACGGCGGAGGTGGGCACACAGAATGCAAGAGTGATGGTAGCAACTAGCACCTTAAGTTTCTTCCCAGTTATGCAGTAATGTTTGCCCTTTGGCCTGTGTAACGATCATGGGTGTCTTCATGCATCCAAGGCTAGTTATTGCGGGGAGGGCCACTGTACAGGAATTCCAACTGTGCATGGGTGCACACAGAATACAAGAGTAATGGTAGCGGTTGGCATCCTGAGGCTGTCAGCCAAATTGGGGAGCATAGCTAATAGATGGCATTATAGGGGGGTGATTAAATGAAACATGAGGTGGCTGGTATTGACTGAACCACCGACATACCGTTGATTACTTCTTACCACATGGCTGGAATGAGAGCAAAGGGGGAACAAATTCTAGCATGGATGTAGAGTTTCTCATGTTCTCATGGTGCGGCTACATAAGTCAAAAGAGATGGTGCTAAATTATTCTCAAGGCATTTGTTGCAGGAGGGTCCTCCCCCACCCCCAAGTTTTTAACCAACAGTTTGTGTCCATAATGAACAGAACTTATTCCATTCACAAAGGAGGATTTACGGGAGACATAATAACCACCAGGGTATTAGTTGGTTTGGTCTCAGCAGTGAGTATAGTTGCACAGGTTACCGGGTCTGGCTAGTTACCGGGCAAAATAATAAATAACAAATCATCCGGTCTCTGCCTGCCTCGACCAAAGTCAACACCATCTGCACATAGTATCGGCCACTGCGGTGGCAGGAGAAATAATACGCTAAATAGACACATAGCAAAGGATATGGTAAATGGAGGCTTCCTGGTACAGATGGTGGGGAGGTACAATTTACAAGCTTCACCTCGCCTGTGACGTCCGATAACCACAGATCTTATGGGTAAGGGACAAAACATCACCTTCCACAGAGGGAGCAGCCTATGTCAGTGGAGGGAGCAATAGCTCACAGAGCTTTAGTATAGTGGCATGATATAGTTCTGCTTTTAATAAGGCATCATTTTAGTACGCTATTTTTACCCTTGGCTCCATGTTGTTGTTTTCCCTTGCACTATGGGTATTCTTTGCTTCTCTAGCCAATTATTTTTCCTTTCCTAATTTTTCTTGGTTTAGTCACGGGTGATATTATTCTTTAAGGCATAGGTCTGCAAACTCTGGGCCGCAGCATTCCCCCAGGGTGGGTCGCACTTCACCTTCTATTGTTGCTTTGAGGCGCCAGTCCGTGTCTCTCAGCCCGGGCTGCTGCAGCTCCAGCTGCTGGAGGCTCGCTGAGAGTGTCTGGAGTCACAGGTCTTTAAAGGCCAGAGACGCAACGATTTTGGGGGTGGTGAGGAGTGGGAGGGGGGCTAATCCTTCCAGCATTAGGAAGAGTGGAGATTCAGGGGCTCTAAGAAGGGGGGAAAAACAAAGCCTCATCAACGCGTAAATGGTCTTTTAAAGACCTGTGAAGTATTTGGGTGGGAAGCTGTCTCAGCCGGTGCTGTCACAGACGATGGGTGGGTTTGGGGGGCAGGGGGGTGAGGGCGCTGAAGCCCTTTGAGCACTATAGGCGTTGTGCACCTGATGTGAAGGCAATTGTATCCCCAGGTCTTAGTCAGAAGCTGCTTTATGGGCGGCACCCTTCTCTGGTCAAAATACACCACTGGGCCCAGCAGCTACGTCATCCCTCTGGTCTTCGCAACTGCAATTTGTCAACAAAGTATGCCTTTATTCCGGATTTCTCTTAACTCTGATCCACACTTTGGGGACCCGCCTGCATCCACAGGGTGTGTCCAAACTGCGACCCTTTGCAGGTCGAAACTGGTCAGTCAGGAGGTCCTGCATGTTTTTTTAAGGCCTTTGACATGGCTCCCGCCATTGATTCAGATACTGTCAATTCACACATTTTAAAACCTGTGTCCATGACATATCTTACTGTTGTGTTTTGTATCAGTACCCATGTTCTTCAGCCATGTCTGTTTGGAGGTGAGTGACAAAGGAGGACTATGGATTATCAGTGTTCAACAAAGCAATCAGACCCCATGGCCCTAGCCAGATATTTGCAGGGAGGGCAGAGATTGAAACAGGACAGATCACAGGGGAGACTGCCCACTGGAGCTCTCCTCGATCCATGTGACGTCTAAAAACCTGAAGCATGGCCTTCTGCTGCAACATGTGTTGAAGCGATCAGTCTTAGGGCCTGTGTTAGGGCCAGCCCTCGCTGGGAGTCTTAGCCCCCCCGAAGTTCAGGTCTAGCTCCGCCCCATGTTGCTTCCCACGTCGGAAGTACGTTTCAGTGTAAGGAGTTTGCAACTGTTGTATCCTTCCTGAAGATTCCATTCAGTGGCAGGTAAGAGTGAAGAGCTTTTCGTATTATTTTTTTATAGCCTTGCTCCTTTCCCCTTCTTCCCAATACTAGTGGGAACATTGCATATTTCAAGGAGGAGCGGATTTTGCATACATGCCATAGGTGCTGACTTTGGTTCTGGGGACCCGGGTTCGAGTCCTGGTGTCTGCTCAACATCTTGTGATCCTAGGCAAAATCACTTAATTTACTAGTAACTTATGAAAAAGGAATTTGACCTTGATTAAAGTCACTGGTGCTTGTTTAACATGTTACAATCCCTAGAGCTGAGTCCACAAACCTAATATAACAAATATTGTCAAGTTTGCCTACCATCTGTCCTCGATTCTTTCGTAGACCAAATTTAAATGTTTTCTTGTGCAGCTATTTCTGAAGTTTTGGAAGGCTATCTTCTTTATAAGCCAACTATGCTAACAAATTGACTCTTGATGCTGCTAGAGAATAAAGATGTAGATATCCTATTAAATCACTTATATCACATGTGTTTGATGTAAATGCCCCCTAGGCCTTCTTGGAAAACTGTGGCTGGCCTCCTACTGACATGGCAACACCTGGCCATACTCCACATAATCATGGATTTTTTAATTGCGTCAGAAAGCATGTTTTGTGGACCTTCTTTTTCTGATATCTTGTTTAGGGGCAAGGATGTGGCACAAGAGTCAGAGCTGATGACTGTAGAGCTTGGAAACCAGGTTCAATTCTTAACTTCTGCTCAACATCCTGTGATTCTGGGAAAATCACTAAATCTCCCTGTGCGTCCAAAAAAATATTGTGTGCTTGTGTAATGTAAAATATGCTCCTGTAAAGCTCTCCAATACCTTTGTGTCATGTTCGTGCTATATAAAACTGAAAAAATATAATACAACATTTTGTAAGCACTCCAGTTTCCAGGCACTGCTCAAGACTGGAAGTGGAGTACAACCTAAGGATGGCAGAAGCAAGAATTCATTCTCACATTGTCTCTGTGGAGAAAAACATGCACTCCCACACCTGTGTTTTGGGAGTGTTTTTTCTAATCTACCCTGAATTTTGTGTTTTATGTGAAAAATAAAGCACCAATGAAATTTTTTTGTGTTAATTGTTTTCTTTTCATTTGAACTTTAGAATAGGCACATGCTCTACAAACACTTAAGTCTGCTAAATACTCTTACTTTATTTTATATTATTTGCCCTATATAACCTGGGCTCTGCAGGAGGGAATGGCCATCAATGATGCAGATTACCAGCTTCCAAAAAATTTTATTCGGTGGTGGTGGCGGTGGGGGGGCTCGACGTGTAAAAAGGTTTAGATCGGGGAGCTTGGCCAACAAAAGTTTGAAGACCTCTGCTCTAAGTTTAATAGAGGTCTTTCTTGATGTTACTTTCGGGTGTTGAGTTATGTACTTTTTAAACCTTTTCACCTAGACTGCCACTACGAGAGAGAAAATGTATATATATGGCCGATTTGTCCATATGTTCCTGTGTATACATGTATATGTGTATATACATGTAAATAGATGTAAATATATGTGTATATATTTGTAGGTAAACAAGTATATTTATCTTTCAGGGGTCTTTGTTGAAAAATATCCTTATACACCCTAGTCCTGATGAGGCCAAAAACCAGTGGGGCTGAAACACGTCGACCGTAGGATTTGAGGTCACCCATGTGAATTTAAAGTGTTGTGTAAAAAATATGAAAGTACTAAATGTTTAGAGGTTGGAGTAGTGTACCTCATAGTACTTTTTTGTAGGGCAAACTTTGTTGAAAGGAATGCTTCTTTTCTTAAAAAGAGAGAGCATCCAATAGGGTAATAGGGAATAGAGGATAGACTTTTATCGTGTTTGATTTCTTTCGGATTCATGTTTAGGTTACAAATTAAAATGATGTATTGTATATAAGAATATATGAGTGTATATATGCATACATAGAGAAATACAAAAAATACATATATAAAAAGTTTTGTTTAAAAGACTTTTGTTTAAACTGCTTTTTGTCCATGATCTGAATTGGCATTTGAGTAATCTAGAGAGTGAATCTTGTTGGGAGGAATAATTAAAGTTTTCCTCCATTCTACTGTATAGTATATATTCATTCCAAGGCATTGTTTGTACTTACTTGTGTTTATTTACTCAGATGCTGTTGGATTATTTGGGTTACCCCTTTGATATAGTAGTAGCTCAAGCAATGCATGCAAACTCACTAGCGATCTTACAGAGCAAGGAGCTTACAATCCGCAGGCTTCATTGTCGCCATTATTTTCTGTCTCCCAGTTCGGCAGCGGGTGCTGGCTTCACTCCTTCTTTATTCAGGAGCATGGGCCAAGTACAGATGAAATGTAAATGAATGTAAATGTAGTGTATTTTGTAAAGCACACAGCTGCCCCAACGGGGCATCCGGCGCTCTATAACGCTGTGGAACCCTTCCTGGCTCTCACTGTGAGATGCCCCTAATGGGCAGCCACAAGGTGAAGCCAGGCATCCCAGTGTTGTAGGGGCCGTTGTGGAGATTAAGCAAGCTATTGCCCAGAGTTACAGTGTGGGACCCATGATTAGAGTAGGCGCCGAGGCGAGGCGAGAATTATCGAGTCCGCGGACATTGAGCTCAAGACCCTGCCGCGTCGGGACTTGAACCCTGGTCCCGGGCCTGATCTCTGCTTCAGAGTCTGCCGCTCTAACCAGTGACTGAAGGATGAGGCGAGTTTCCGCCTCAAACCAGATGCACAGCATTGTGACGCCGACATGGCTCCAAACTCAACTTTTTAACCATCAATTCATCCACCTTTTCAAATTTAATCCATGTTTTAACTCCTGTTTTTTGTTATGCTAATTCGCTGTTCCACTTGTAGGGTATATTCAGCTATTTCCCATGTTTCTCATGCAAAACTGTGCCCATCCGAGCCTCTAGTTAAAACACGACCGATGCCAAGGTTCGTTCCAGACAGTGTTTATTTAAACCCAATGCATTTCGGGCTGGGTACGCCCTTCGTCAGGGGACACTATAAAGTAACAAGAAACATCAAAATATTACATAATTGAATGCTAATATAACATCTATACGCTACAATGTATGACCGAAGTTAAAAATACATATAATATGCTCTCATAATTGTCCCGTTTGTTTAGTACCAACCAGTAACTAGATGATTTCAAGAGACAAATTACTACATTCCCTGCGTACATAATGATACTGCTAACCAGTTTTCCTACATGACAATAAACATAATCACTGCTGGACCTCCTTCTCCAATCCCATCTTTCAGGACACTATATGGCAAAACGTTTTTTTGGAAAACCCCAATGTTCCAGTTTCTAGCCCCACTGTATCTCTGATGATACAACTCTGCTCAGCCTTCCCAACTTCTCACCCTGAAATACCTTATCCCCTTCCATGATCTGCTTGCAACTACCCGTAGTACTCAAACATTTCTAATGATATGCATACTGCAGTTCCCCTCCCTTGTTGGTGTCAATATCATTCACGAGTAAATCGTGTTAGGGTTAAAAGTACTAATCCATCTAATCTGTTTTCATGCAAACACCTTCTTTAGTCTAACCCTCTCTCTCATACCTGCTGTAACAGTTAAAACTGCTTCACTCCTCCGTCTCGCGTAGTGCGTCTCATTTTGGTTATATATTTTTTTAAACTTTTAACCGTGCTGGTCTATCCTTCTCTTGTCTGATTGGTGCTGCGGTCAAGCTTTTCCCGCCATGCTACCGTTAAAAATTACTGGCTAAGCAAACAAACTAAAAGGCCCACAATGCATTTCTCAATACATATTTGAATTCTCAACAGTCAATCATATGTTTCTCGTTGTCTTTAAATCGACATTATTGTTCATGTGAAAAATTACTCTTAAAGAATTGTCAAAAGTGTTTGTTTCCCTTCCATTGAACACCGCTTGTCTTTCACGAACCAGTTCTTTTCTCCGTCCTTGTGGAACATTGTCTTTAGTACTTTACATTTGCTATATTTTTCTTCTCGCGGGTGCTTCCCCTCAGTAGGGCAATATTTGTGGTTAGCAGTCCATGGAACGTGGGGTGCACTCCTTTTTAGACTAAAAAGGAGTGCACCCCACGTTCCACGGGCTGAGCTCTAACCAGTGAGCCACACTTCTCCAGATTGTTTCATCTTGATTATGGTCCTTCCTCTGTAAATGTTGTAGACTCAGATGGAGTTTTTTTCACATTGTGTTGCATGGTGTGGTAGCCTTAGATGGAGTTTCTAGTATATCAGAAGGATTCGGACCTCTTTGCTGAGTGTTGTAGGTCCAAATAGATTCTTAAGTATGTCATGAACGTTTGGTGTAGGTGAGAGAGCTTTTGTGTATTCAACAAGAATGTGCATTAAGAATGTGCATAGTATTATTTTTCACTTGATTTCTCACATATATTTTAATGATACTAATGTTTAAAACAGGTTCAAATGTATATTCTTGGTTTATGCCAACTAGACTTCAATTTGGCCTCATCACCATCTTGTTTAAAATGGAAATCTCATCATGTTCGTACTTGGTTTATAATTCTGCTGTAAATAGTAAAGCAACACATGTTTTATTTCTGAATGACATAGTTCTTGAAGAAGGCTGTCTAGCTTGTGCTCACCAATGTAGCATTTTTCCAAGGATCTTGCACTTGCCCGCAGTATTGAATGTATTCATAATAGTTAAACTGTTTATATAACTAGTTTGTTTTGACAGCTCCAGATTACATTAGGTCAGAGGGACTGAATCAGTTATCACGTAGTGGGCTAATGCTTAGGTGATGGTCTGTCTGACTATCATAAAATCTTTATTCTGATTTGTTGGACATTTATTTCTTTGCTCAGATCACAATGATTATTCAGTTTTCAGATACTTCAATGGGGGAATTTTCTATATAATAAACCTTTGAATTTGGGAGTGAGCCATGAATTGTTTGAGTTCTGCTTAGGATGCTGTATGATATCTTACCGAATTTGCTGCACATTTGGGACTTAGCTTTTCTATGACCTTTCTGTATAGTTCTGACCTGATGGTAGTTATGCCAATTGATTACCATGTAACCCAGTAGTTTCATCATTCAATTATCCTGTATTGTATCATTCAAAGTTTTGTAACAAACCTTCATGGGTTTCAGCAATTTCTCCTCCGCTCTGGCGGAGGAGCATCGCCCCCCCTGCAAGTAGCCTCAAAAGTTGAAAAATAAAATGATAAAACAGGTTTATTTTTTTTTTATTTTTAAGTTCTAGGGGCCATGTCTTGGGGCGGGGCCATGGGGATGACAGTCACAGAGGCGGAGTGGTTGCACTGCTGTCAGTGCGCATGTGTTTGGCCAGCCATCGTAGGAAGGCAAAACCAACATGCTCACTGAGCTGTCTCCAGCAGGGACAGGCTACTAGTCTCTCCAGGAGCATACATCTAGGATGCTCAGGCCAATCTTGATACTGCTCTTATGCTGCTAGCAGCATGAGAGTAGCATCAGGATTGGCCGTACGGTAGACTGGGAGTCTGTGTCGAGCCAGAGAGCAGCGGAAGAGTTGTGATGCAACAGGCAGCAGGTAATATATTTTTTCTTTCTTCAAATGTATTTTAGTAGTTGTTGATTTCCCATTCACTCACCTCTGCTCCGCCGCCCTGCCACTCTGCTGTAACACCAGCCACTACTGCAGAGTTTCCTTGATTCCGCTCTACTCACTGATTTGATCAGTCTTTAATTATCTGACTGTATTTTTGATACTCTGATTTGCACCTTATCCTGGGACACAATGCTTGATGAAATGGAGATTAACACTGCCCCAAACTACCACTCTAGAGGGCACATTTTGAGGTGTAAAATGGAGGGTGCTGAGCATCCCCATAGGCTTCGAAATGTTATTTAATTTAACAATAGTATAAATGAAATGGCTTTTTTTGCATTTTCTCCCCCACCTTTTTTTGGACTGATGCTGATGGTTTATTGACTTTGAGTGCCCTGAGACCTGCTTACCAGACCTCAGTGCCAGTGTTCATACCCCTTATAAAGTGTATGTGGAATTGGCTACCCAAATTGGCAAGGACTGACTTACTTCTAAATCCCTAGTACATGGTACCCAGGGCATGTAAGGCAAGTGTCGACCCAGAGTTGCAGCATTAATTGTGCCACCCTGTGTGTGATAGGGTACAAAATTGCTCCCAGCCCACCACTGCAGACTGGAAGGGCAGTGGTTACATTGCTAGTTGGACTTTGCCATTCAAACTAATGGGAAAACCCCCACATCCCAAAACAATATATTTGAGCCTCCCCTATCGAAGGCCTATCAAGCCCTAAAACAGGGAGCTATATGTTAAGTTGGACTTGTATTTTTATGTGTGTCTTAACAGCAACTTCTAAATGGTAATTTTGTTGTGGAAGATTTAGTAACTCTATTGGCTACCATAGGGTTACTGCCTGACCCCAGATATGGGAGCAGGTTGAGTCTGCTGACCCCAGGTATGGGAACAGGTTGAGTCTGCTGGGAGTGTTTCCTATTGTCTTTGATGCAGAGGCTACTTGGTGTACTATACAATGCTCTGTGTCATGCCCGGTGAAGCCGCTAATCAGTGGCTATGCAATGCTGTAATGCAAGGTAATCTAGTAAGCGCCATCTCAAATAAAAACTTGACTTAAATAGACAGAAGTACACTCTGACTACAGCCGAGGGTAGAGGGCCTGGAGGATGGCATTTAGGGGTCAGACCCACTCCCACAAAGGCCAGTAGAGGGGACGCTGTACATTCTAGTCAGATCATATAAGTGGGAAAGGTGTCTGAAAGCTTGTTGTGTCCTTGTATCTCATACCGAAGGTCAGCTAACTGACCCTTGGAGTCACTCTGGTCGGACCTGCTCCCTTCAGCCCAGAATAGCCTTCCTTTTCTATACAGCAGGGCAGTTCTTCTGAATCTGCTTCAGTCCAGCGGTGGTCTGATTTCAAGTTCAACGGATGCTAATTGTATGCCCAGTGCCATTCTGTGGGTCAGGGACTCCCCTTTGTGTAACTGTACAACTGGCTCTGGTCAGTTCTTACCTTTCCCCTGGGTTAGTCTACGGCCAGGCTAGTAAAAAAAACCCTTGCAGGCCCAGGTATGAGATGTATCTGCCAGTAACAAGGTAGCCATCTTCTGAAGTCAGGAAGGGCTGGGTTCAGCTTACAGGCTACCAATTGAAGTGCAATCAGGGCAGGGGTGTTGCCCGGCCAGCCTGTCAGGAAGACTCTTCCCTACCAACAGCCAGGTCCGTTGTCCACTGTCTGGATCTAATACACATTTTCCAGTGGTGGAGCCATCAATCCAAGGTCAGCTAGACTTAGAAAGCCCCCAGAAACTCAAAGGCTGGAAAGCCCAACTTTCTAAAAGTTACATTTACAAAATAATTCATTAAAATTATACTTTAACATTTAAACACATCCCTATGTTTTCCCAAACTAAATGTAGCACTCATGAAATGTAATAAAGTAAAGTAGCTTGCTTGCCAGATTGAAAATTCTTTTTCACTTCCGGAACATGTAAAACATGAAGTACACATGTCCTGTACTCTTTAATACCATGCACCCTGCTATATGAGCTGCTAGGATCTACCTTAGGGTTGACTAATAAATATTAAAAAAAGAAGGTTAATTTTGCCTGGTCGAAATGGCAGTATAAATCTGAACACAGGCTGCAAAGGCAGGCCTTTAGGCATGACTTTTATGTACTGTTCTATTGGGTGGCGCAATGAGTACTGCATCCCACTTGTAGCATTTAATTTACAGGCCCTAGGTGTTGTTGCCCTAAATGCCAGTCAACATAACGAGCAGCAACGAAGAACCTCCACTTCTGTCTGTCTTGGGCACATTTCTGTGCAGTGCCCCAGTTGTACTTCTGAGCTGCCTGTTTCTGTTTCCACAGTTAACCACCAGATGTTCTTTTGCTTGCCTCACTTCCATTTGCCTTATGGGGTCAGATGGAGAGTTTTTCTTTGTAAAGGAGTATTTTTCTTTTCTGATGGTGTGCCTTACAATTGCTATCGTTTTCTCATAAAGATGTTGTCCTTGCTTTCTTGCTTGCATCTGGTGCTTGGTTGGTGATAGTTTGTGGTCAGAAAAAGCATAAGGTTCTTCTCAGGTTAGTGGTGTGGAAGGGTGACTGTTTGGGGATGTCAGTCATAGCCATCTGCAAGAATTCTGATCAATACATCACTGTGAACAGAACAAAGCTCTGTTAAAGCCTCAGCTTTGTGGTGTCCCTCTGCCTTTGTTTTGTTGCACTGCTATGACCTCCACATCAAAAGTCAAAATTATGTTTATTATGACCGTAGTCTTTAAACAAACAAGCAGTGAGCATAACACACTAAGAGGAGTGTATACAGTAAAACCTATACTTATTTCTTAAAAAATTATTCTTTAAAACAATTCTACATTTCAATTCCAAAAATACATAGTCCAGTTATAAAATCCTAGTCCCTCTAAAAGTTACAAATGCCTTAAAACATGTTATAAAAAATTTAAAATCCTAATCACTTTTCTCACCATCCTAACAGATTCGGTCAATAAAACTTCATACGGAACTACATTTTCCCTAGGTTCTCAGTACCTCTGGGTCACCTTTAGAAATTTCCCTAGGGCGATTGCAATGTCAATGGAGGGTACTTCTGTTAGGAGGCTGGCTGCCTGCGTCCTTGTTTTAATTCCGTATTTTTGGAAAACTGGGCGCAGCCATAGTTTTCTCTGTTCCAGGAGAAACAGGCAGTTCAACAGAATGTGCAGCCAGTCACACTTAGTTCTCAGGTTACACTTGCAGCGGCCTTCTTGATCTATGAATGTGACTTTGAGCTCTTTGTTTATTATCCACGGGTTAATCCCAATTCGACACCTCAGGATCTCTTGCCTAAGCCCACGGTTAGGTAGTCTATCAAGGTAGGGGAACCAGTTTCCGTTGGGCCAAGCCTTTAGCATATGTGCCACTGATTTTTTGTTTGTTAAATAGCTTAAATCAATTGCTTTAGAAAGTTCCCTCCCCCTTTGTTTCAGCTCCCCTTTGGTACGTATTACCTGCAACGTTTCCTGGTCCCAATCAATCTCTAGTGAGTTGCAGATTCCTTTCAATTTGTCCCTGCAGATTTTTGCCCATTTTAACTCACTTCTCAGTATTTCATTGCGGCACCAATATGCGACTTTTTGGCTCTCGGGGTCTTCCAATCTCTTCCAAAATCTAATCACGGCCATCTGGGATTGTATTTTCCAGGATTTTGAGGCTATTTCTAGCCTGATGGCTTGTGTCATCGAAGATCGAGGAAGGGATAGGAGTCTTTTTAAGCAATTTCCCTCTATCACGTCCCAGGACCCTTTACCGCTCAAATAAAGGATCTCTGCGCCATATAAAATTTGAGAGGGTATCATTGCTTCAAAGGCTCTCAGCATAGGTCGGTGTGACATCTCTCCATACACCCCATTAAACCTTTTTAACCCACATATGGAGGAAAGTGCCTTCGCTTTTTGGGTGTCCAGATGGGAGTTCCAATTTAAATCTCTATCGAACCACAAACCCAGATATCGATATTCATTAACCGCCTCCAGTTTGAGGTCGCCTATATACCAGGAAAATTTACTTATCTTTTTCCCGAAGCACAGGGTTTTAGTTTTATCTAAATTGATTGTTAGGAATTTTCTGTCACAATATGTTTTGAAGGCGTTAAGCTTCCTTTGTAGGCCCCTCTCAGTCTGGTCTACTATCACCAGATCGTCTGCGTACAATAGGCAGGGTATTTTATTGCCATCCATTTTGGGGCTGGCGCTGCCCTCCACCTCTAAATGTGCCGGGAGATCTGACAGGAAGATTGAGAAGAGCTGTGGGGCCAGCACACAGCCTTGTCTTAATCCATTCTCTATGGGTATTTTTGGTGTTAAGGATCCGACCTTATCCTTAATTACTTGCCCCCAGTTTTCCCTGTGGAGTTCTTTTATTATAGTGAGTAGATCATTGGGAATCTTCAGCCTCTCTAATAACTCCCATAGGCAGGCCCGATCCACTGAATCAAAGGCAGCTCTGAAGTCGACAAAACAGCAGCATAATTTGCCGTTCTGTTCCGTCGACTTCTTCGCCATCGCCCATAGTGCAAATCCGTGGTCTATTGTAGAATGGCCTGCTCTAAATCCCCCCTGTTCTGTGGGTATTATTTGAAACTCATCTACCCATACATTCAATTGTTTCAACAACATTTTAGAGAACACCTTCTCGCCTATATCTAGCAGATTGATTAGCCGATAATTTTGTGGCTCTTCCTTGCTCCCTTTCTTATGAATTGGCCTAATTATTGCCCCCTTCCAGGTTGGTGGCATTACCCCTTCTTTTAGGACTACCTGGAACATCTTGGCAAGAAATCTTGCCCACCATTTTACCTCGGATTTCAAAATTATAGCAGGAAGATTGTCCGGACCTGCTGCCCGAGTTAGCTTAAGTTCCCTTATTGTGCGCTCGACATAGTCTTCATTAAATTGTAGTAGTAGGTCATCTGAGATTTCATGCCATACTTTATGCTCCACCTCCTCTCTAGAAGCCCTTGCCCCATACAGTTCCCCTATGTACCCTTCCCATGCAGCCTCACTCACCACACAGTTCAAGTCTCCAACTGGTGTTCCCGCTACCGACTTTACTAATCTCCAAAATTGCCTTAAGTTTTTATCCTCTATGGCTTCTAGTAGTTCTAGCCAACACTTTTCTTTATGAACCCTTTTTGCGTTAGTTACCATTATCTTAAATTCTTTTTTCAGTTTGGCTAGCTGGGCCTGTCTCTCAGAAGTAAAGTTCTTTTTTTGTCTTCTTTGTGTTGCGCGTATCTCCTTTTTCTTATTTTGGCACTCCACTGAAAACCCTTTACATTGGTTTATTTGTTTAGCCATTATGCGATGGTTCCCTTTTAACTTTATCTTTAGGCATTGGACCACCTCTTCTAGTTTCCCTATGAACCATTCCAATTTCTTATTCTCACAGTTTTCCGGTGCTAATTTAATTTGCAGGGCCTTCAATTTTTCCATATATTTTTCAGTTAGGCGTGTCGTCACCCGTTTGGGGTATTCAACCTCCTGGGTGATTACCCTTTCTCTCTGTAGTTCACTTCCCCCTATCATTGATATATACAGGAGTTTATGATCACTCACAGCTTTTTGTTCTAACCTAAACTCCCTGATCTGGGTGAAATTCCAGGCCTGCAGGAATATATAATCTATTGGGCATTTCTGTTGCCCTGGGATGAATGTCTTTCCTCCTGGGGAGTCTGTCTCTGTTCTCCCATTTACGCAATGAAAGCCTCTCCCTCCCAGGGTGTGAACAAGGTCGAGATCTTGTTTCGAAATTTCCCCATCTGGGAACTTAGCCGGGTTTATTCCATACACCTCTAACTGTTCCCTATTCCAATGGTCTGCTTTTTTTGGATTTAGTTTATGGTTAAAATCCCCCATTATCATTATTGACTCTGCGGGATATTTTTCTAAAAAACTATCTACATCCTCTTTGAAGTACTTCATTTCCCTTTCATATTCCTCCCCGTTATCCCACTGCATGTATACATTAATTAAAATCAACATTTTATATTTCTGATCCACCTTCATGAGTTCAATTCTGCAAGCTTGTGCCCATTTGCATTTTGTATTCAACAATTTAAAGTCCCTCATCGCTTTTGTTGATATCAATGTCAGCAGCCCCCCCGAGGGCCGTCCATGGTTTTTCTTTATGGCTGACTGCTGTATCTGAGCGTATCCGTCAAATGTAGGGGTGTTGTCGCATAACCAGGTCTCTTGCAGGCAGGCAATGTCCACTTTATTTATGACTTCCTTTATATACTCACGTTTTTGCTCATTGCCTATCCCATTTATATTCCAGGTTAAGAGACCTAGATCTTGCGATCCCCCTCCATCCTATTCGACGTCACTCAAATCGCCTTCTTCCTCCATATCCAAAAGATTACTTGGGTTGCCTTCTTCCATTGGATTACTATGGATCGACCAATTGCCCCATGAGGAGTCGTTCCTTGTGTTATTTATTACGACATTCAGGCGGCTTAGATCCTTCTCCGTTTCTCTACTGAGGATTACTTGCCTCTTCTGGAGCCCGGCATGGTGATTTAGGAAGTTTTTATCATTGGAGGTTTTTATTTCCCTCTCTGGGGTAATCCTTATTCCCTGTTGAGTTATCTCACTTGAGGCTTTCAGGATTGCCCTTTTTACTAGGCCTGAGTGGAGGGTAATTTTTGTTATCTCCTTTCCATACCTGTTTTCTACAAAACCAACCTGCTGTAGATCTTTAGTACCAATCCCTCTCAAGCTGTCGCATTTTTGAAATGCGGACAGAATCCGTGCCCTATTTAGGTGACTTGGATTTCCTGTCGGCTTCTCTTTCCTCCCGGGAGGTATTGGGTCCAGAAATAACCAATTGTTCTTATCCCTCTCCGATAGATACGTGTTTGTTACCAGCGCCTGTTGAGAGTCGATTGGTCTCCCCGTTTGCCGTCCGTTCCTTCTCTCATTGGGATCTTCATGTACCTGGGGTCTTACTGTCCTTTGAACTATAACTTGTTCATCCCTATGGCTTACTTTCTGTTTCGTCGTACGGAAGGAAGGGATGGTCTCAATTGCCTCCTTGCATCTCAGCGATTTCCTTTGTACCCTCTGGGTCCTAGGGGACTTTGGGTCTTTTGACTCTACTTGCGTGGGTCTAATTGTTGTAAAAGTTGGTGCTGATGCATTCAGGCCTGACTGTATCACTCCCGACACTGTTTCCTTCCCTTTTTTCTTCCCTACTTGGTTCAATTTCCTGTTTTTTCCAGACCTGGTCGTGGTCCCACGTGTGACATACCCCCCGCGCCTTTTTATCAACATAGGTCTTCTTGATATATATACGTTGTCTGCAGACTCGTCTGCCTCCTTTGCTGATTGTTTTGCGGGTTGGGGGTCCCTTCCCAGGGATACACTACTTTCTTCTTCTATTATTACCATGTCACTTTTCTCCCTTGACGGGGTTAAATTCATAGACATTTCCTTAAATGGCATTTTGCTCTTTATTTCTCCTAGTTCGTCTTCTATTTTCTTTAGGTGTTGTTTTTGAGCTTTCATCAAACCATTATTTGAGAGACTCACTTCCAGGATTCCTTGTAATGCCTTCTGGAGTAACAAGATTACCTCTATCAGCGAAGATGTAGGCGTTTCCGAGATCGCTGAATCCTGTATTGTGTTTCTGGCTGGATTTACTGGGTTACCAGACCTTTTGCTCTCATGATGCATTGATGATTTTTGCAATTGGTAGAGCTGCTGGAATTGATCTGGCGCGCCTCCCCAGATAGCGCTCTGGTTCTGCTCTTCATTTCCCCTAGGGTCTTCATTTCTTAGTGACAGCTGAGAGAACAGTTTGGGAGATGATGATAGTCGAGGCGCCGAGATTTGGTCATTTAAGCTTTGAAGAGTTAGATTTATAGTAATGTGGTTCTCCCCCTCCTCTTTGCTGTCCGGGCTCGCCTCTTCGTGGTTTCCTCCCTTTTCTAGCTGTCTTCGACTTTCGTCCGGTTTGCCGGGGTTTCCATCAATTTCCCCGACAATTTCCACTATTTCTTCATCTATTTCTGATGTAATCGCTGGGTTCAATGATTTATAGTGTTTCCCCACGAACTCCTTTATGGACTTTGTCACTCCCGTGTTCTCTTTCTGTTTGTTATTCGTTTGATTGCCACCTCTTTTTGCCTTCTGTGCATTCTTCGCTACTTTTTTAACTTTTCTTTTCTTTCTTTTACCCTTACTATTGTCCGGGGATGATGCTTGACTTTCTTGGCTCTCTTCCAGAGATTTTGAGCCCTCCGTTATTTTACTCCTCCCTTGTTCGTCCCCTGTACGTAAGTTCGTCCCTCTTTTGGGGACCATTGCTGGGTACAAGAGCTGTTGTGTAAATGAAGGTGTTACACTTGATTATTAAATTTCTCTATTTCACGTTAATCACTTACCTCTGTTCTGCCTAGTTGCCTTCCGCCTGCTCTCCTTCCGCTATTCTTGCCACTCTTGCCCTTTCTGTCGTTTTTTTTTAATGGACCTCCTGCTTCACAGTAGCTCCCGGCTTCTTTGAACCTATATTTCTAGTTACTTTATTCTTCCCTGCTGCCTTACTGCCTTTAGGATTCCACCCTTACAGAATTGTGGACTCCTATTTCCCTGTTTCCCTGTTTCCCTGCTGGCTCCGCTGGCTCTGCTGGTCACTACTCCAGCCCCAGCTAAATGTCCGGGTCAGCTTTGGTCAGAGGGGTACTATGGAGTGCTAGCGCTGTCTAGGAGTTAGCGCTGAAGTGTGCACTAAATTAAGGCTGCCGCTTCACTAGAGTCCCTCTTCCGTGACTCTTGCCTTGACTCTTGGCTGCTCACCGGCTCGCGTCTCCTCCCCCCCGCGGGCTCCGTAGTGCACCCAGGCGGGGGACGGAGTTTCTAGCGGTGCGTTTTTTCCTGCTTTCCCGCAATCAAGGCGCTTGCCGCTTACCGCTGGTGAAATGTGAGCGGTCGTCCAGCGGCGGTTGTACTGCTGTGAGTGCGGGCACTGCCTCCGTACTCTCTCCTTGGCTCCGATGCTCCGACGCTCTCCGTGACTCTCCTGCTCCTGCTTGGCTTCCGCTCGACTGCTTTGGTCTGGCGAGGGCGTGGCGTGGCGTGGCTCAGGCAGGCTAGGCGAACAGAGGACCCTCCACATATTATTCAGCAACCTGAAGACATTCTCAGCCTTGTTAAGTCTGCTTTTGATGTCACAGACTGGCCTTCCACCATGTCATGGGTAGGTCATCTAGGTCATTTCCATCCACCTTGACCGGTGAGGCATTTGGGATGTTGAGTCGCATTGTGTGTGTATGTGTGAATGTGTCTGTCGGTAAGGCTAGGTTATCCACGTAGTAAAGGTCCTCCAGTATAGAGAATAAGGTGCATCTCATGCCTGTGTCTTGGTCTTATATTGTGCATTGCATCACGCAGTCAAAGACCTGGTTATAGATCAATGCTGACATCACACATCCCTTTCTCACACCAGCCTTGACTTTGTCTATCTTCCACCTTGCAGGTAAAATTATCATTGAAGATCTTGATGAGAAACTATCTGCTGAAGAATGCAATTGTCTATTGGTATAAGTGAGAGGCTGTCATGATTTGTACTTCCAAAGGTTTTCTCTAAATCGATGTTGTTATAGTTATCTCTCCCAATCCCTTCACTGCCATGATTTTGCATAGACTAAGGATCTGATCAACACACCCTCTGTTCTTGCAGAACCCAGCCTGGTTTCTTAACTGCCTGTCCACAGCATCAGATATTAAAGTATTATGATTTTTGCCAGCATTTTACTCTGGATTGACAGAAGGGTCTGTCTTGAAAATGTCTCATTCAGGGTATTTTTGCAAGGAGCTTTTCTATTCTTGAGAGATTGGATGAGTGACGTGTTTTCTTTCTGTAGTGAGATAGTTTTCACATCAAAGTCTGTCCAAGCTTCTTAGGTGTCCACTTCACTTGTTGGTAGAGGTCTTGTCAGGATCCAACAATATGTTCCACAGGAGCAGAAGAGATGTATTCTATTCCCGCCACTACTATTAGAGACAGACAATTTTTGTATATCTATCTCCAATTTCAGTGAGCGTGAAAGGGGAATGGGATTAAAGAGCGACTCCTCAATGGGTTTTCATTAACTTTTTGTGCGTTCTCTATTACTGCAAGCCTCTTGTACAGTGCCTACAAGACAGGTAGAGACAATTATTGGGGACATACAAGATTTATTCCTTCAGCGCCTATTACATTTAAAACTCTATGTCTTCTATTTAAATGCTAGCAATTCTATTTACCTGCAAGCTATTCAGGAATTGCTTCTCTCATTGAAGTTCAGTTATAAATAATTATTGGTATTTTTTGAGGCTACAAGACCTCTGTTGAAACTCAGTCTCTGCTTATGAATTGTGTTCTTGAGAGATTTAGATTGACATAATATTTTTATTTATTTGAATCTTGAACTTCAGATTTATGTCTGTCTTTTGGAGTTGTTGATAGGTAGTACTCTTTATAAATCTTTACGTTCAAATCTTTTCATAGTCCTTTAAATAATGCTTTGTAAATATGGTTACTTTTCTCCTTATATCAGGCAACTGTCCACTATATCTTTGTCTAAATACTTTTCTCTCTGTGTCTCTTTTTGATAAATATAAACGTACATGCAGTGCTTGAATTCTTCAATACACTTTTTGTTGATCGCTGACCCGCTTTTACTGAACCCTTTCCACAGTCAATTTTTTACTCAAAAGCGGTTTAGAAATACAATCCTGATATTGTAGTTTATTTCTGTGTCTGGAGACACTACTCTCGGCACCTTCTTGAGCAGGATGCTGATCCTGAACTTGCTACTGAGGTATTTTCTGCTCCACAGTGGATTGTGTTGAACTAGGAAGTATTTGGCTTTTCTCATCCTCCTATAAAACTGAATTACGTTGCAATGCTTTGGGTTCCTGACAGGTCTGTTCAAGACAACTTTGAAGTACTCCGCCAAGCGTGCTTACTGCTCTTTCTTTCTGAGTAGTCTGCCTTGCTTGTTCATGTTATGGGTGTTGTATGTTAAATGAGATTTGCCACTGACTATCTTTGTGATCTTGAAGACTATCCCTCATTTTCCTCTACTGGCAGCCTCCTTGGCTTAGTTGATAAGGTTGTCCATGCATGCCTGCTTGCCTGCTCTTGGTATTCTTTTGACTTCTCTTTTTAATTCTAAATACTGTTGCTTTTACATCTCATGCAGCCTCTCAGATTTGGCCTCCATGAGATCCTTCCACAGTATGCCGCGTGTCTGGTCTTATTTATTCTTTTCTCCTCCGTGTCTTGGACCCTAGGCATGTTTCAATGCTATTCACATATACTGAGGAGACCTGTTCCCATTTCTTGTTTGATTGACTCTGCAGCTGGCTCAGATGGATCTTCTGTGTTTGCCTGAAATCGGAACCTGATTTTAATTTGTAAGATGAATGCCTTCTTCGATTTGGGGTCCCATCATTTTGCCACATCAAAGTGCAGTTGTTCTGATGTTTTGTGTTCTATTATTTTGACCTTCAGCTGTACAAAAGCAGACACTCTGCATTGATCGCTGACTAAGTCTGCTCCCCTCCTCACTCTGACAATGAAGTGAGCGTCTCCAGGTGCCACTTAACAGGTGGTCAGTCTGGATTCTGGCTCTACCATTGTGTGAGCACTGAGCTTGTTTGTGAATATCCCGGTGGGGGAAGAGAGACCCTCCTATGGCCAGATCCTTTGTGGTGCAAAATTCTGGCAGCCATTTCCCATTATCATTCATTGGTCCTTAACCTTCATTTCCCATGGCTCTGTCATATTTTGCATTGTCATTTCCCGCTTTAGCATTCAAGTCTCACATCACAAGCTTCGATCTCAGCTTGTATATGTTGGTAACATATATACTTGTTCTTTTGTCATTTGTTTCACCACAGCACTTGGTAAGGGTGGTGGTGTAATCTGCCTTTTAATCTGGTTGCCATGAGTCTGTTGTTGACTGGATTCCACTTATATAGATATTTCTGCAACCATATGTATGAAGATGGCTACTCCATTGTGTTATTCCTCATTAAATGTAGTGTCTCTCCTCTTGGTTTTCATTCTGCCAGACCTGGACCACCTACTTTCACTGACACCCAGGATGAGTAGCTTGTAGACACCCAAGATGTGTAGCTTATAGCACCTCATCTCAGATGTTATTCGACCCAGATTCCATGTCATGATTTGTCCATATGTTCCAGAATTCAATTCAGGTCTGCACTTGGCACTTAAAGTCCTGTCATCCTGTCAGTAGTTTCCTTGAGCTTTGACTACTCTCCAATCATTCAAGTCTCATCCAGTGACTCTAGAAGACTCCTGTGCTCAGAACAATTAGTGTTATTGCTGCTGTGTCAGTTTCAAACGATTTTTATGAGAGAAGGTTATTAGCTTTGGGCCCACCCTGGAGAATCAGTGAATCATGCTATCTGGTCTCTACCCTTTGGGATGTCCAGCTTGAGTGACCCTGCCTGGAGGCTAATCTTCGGCCAGCAAAGCTTCTCAGGTCATGGAGACATGAAGCCCCTCCACCACTTTAAGGTGGGTAGCCTCCTATAAGCCCAAGGCACACATAGTACCATATACTAGGGACTATAAGTACATTGATGTGCTAATTAGGTGTACGGCAATTTTATCTTGTTTGAAAGTGAAAGCACAAGCACTTTACCACTGATTAGCAGGATTAAAGTGCACAAAGCCATAAAGCCAACAAAAATTGGTTTAGCAAAAATAGGATAGCAAAGGTAAACATCTGGGGTAAATACCACATAAAAGATTGTCATATCCAACAGGTTCAGCCACATCTGCATTCCTTAAAGATTTTCAGAACTATCACTCCTTAATTACATTACTATTTTGAAATTCCTCGACAGAGCAACCAGAAGATTAAAAATGCTCAGCACACAGGAGATCCATTTGTCAGTATTGGGCCTGTGCCTGGTAGGGACGGGGTGGGGCAGAACTGCAATGTGCTGATGATCCTTTCACATTGCACCAGGCCTGGGAGAGCCCACTCAAGTAGAACAAAGGAGTGCAGGTAGAACTCTGGAGCCAAGCACAGGAAAGACTGTCCTTTGACATTTTGGATGGAAGGGGCCAGACAGCAGTGGCAGTCAGAGGTGTTTCAGGCTCTCAGAGAGGTCTTTAAACAGACTGCTTCAAGTAGCCATATTGACATGCCCCAAGCACCCAAGGGATGAGGCTAAGGGTATAGGAATGTCATCCTATAATTGGACAGATGTACCTACTTTCTAAATCCCCCCTCCCACTTAACCATTTCTCCACAGACCTAAGAGCGGATTGTGTAGTTCCCTAAAGATGACTGGTCCCCTTTCTGTGGGCAGGAGCACCCTGAACTTAGACTGGATGATGTAACTTCTCAAGTTCAATTGGCGCTGATGCTACCCCTTCTAAGGGACATAGTGACCAAGCTGTTGAGGTACCCTGGAGAAAAAGGGATCTCTAGGACTTCTGAAGAGTAGGTTTGTGGGTGCCCCTCAGCATACAGTAGGCTTCTAACTTCTGCTGGCAAGTGTGTGCCTTTCAAGTGGCCAAGGCAGCCATGGAACCCGAGGAGAGCAGAAATGGAGAGTGTTCCACCTTAAGGATAGTGGGATGCTGCTGGAGATGAACCCAGATGGAGAAGACCATGTTCAGGACAGAGTGCTGGTAATGAGAGAGAAAGAACCTTACGAATAGCAACATCAGCTCCCCAAAGTATCTAAGCACCTCCAGGTGGCTAGAGCTGACTACCAGGAGCAGAAAATAAGAATTGTTCCAGTTGGCTTGATTGGGGTTAAGAAATCACAGAAAGAAACTCTGTCCTCCAGGAGACTTTGCCGCGATCAGGCGTGAGTAGCTCACCCCTTTTTGAAAGGTGAAATCTCCGGGGAAGGCTAAGGCTCTGAGGATAGAAGATTGTCCTTGGGACAACTTCATGGTGCTCCTTCTTGTTGAAGGAGTGCCCCTAGGTGCAGCCTGTTTCCAAGGACCAAAGTGAAGAGAACAAATGAATCAGCAACTTCATGCCTACCTGCTTCAATCTTCTCTAATGGCCCCCAGCTCCCTGGAGGCAGAAGTGTGGCCGGATTCCTTCTGCCTTCTAAGTATGAGTCTGCTTCCATGGGGACCAGTCCCAGGAAAATTGTAGTTCTGCAACTTCTTCTCTTTGTTGTTATGCTCTCCCCGCACTCCTCTCCCCACTTCCCCAGACACGAGCAGAGTCCTCACCCACTTCTGTGGAAGGGGACAACAGTGATTGCCAGAGTCTGTGGTGGCACAGAGTATTGGGGCAGGGAGCAAGCTTAGCCACGCAGGCCTGGGCTCCCTGCACAGTCCAAGAGTTCTGCATCCCTGTTAATGGATTGGTACCATGGGGCCTCACAGTTTAGGAGAACATACCCAAGGCAAAAGTATGTCCCAGAAGACACTAGCATTTCTAATCTGCTTATCTGGTGCACAGTGCCAGGCGAAGCAGAGGCGTTGCAGCTTTAATTGTTTGGGACAGCTGCCCGGAATCAACTGTGTGTCATAGAATTCTCCCAAAGCACACCTGGAGTGTTGGACTTTTGCCCATCGGCTCTGAAGACTGAGAATACTTGTTGGCCAGTCCTAATGCTGAGCTTGTAGCGGGCTTAAAAATAGAAGAAAGGCTCGTGCATTAGAGTAATTGAAATTGAAATGCTTTATTAACACAATATAACAAAGAATCACTATGCATGTAAGTGAAATCACACTAGATTTTACTGAATTGTCATTGAAATGCTTTATTGTCCATCACATTTATCATGATATATTACTGTTTCAATGAATCGGGGTGACACTCTGACAAACCCAGTAAGTCTGACTTTGATACCCACACTCTCCTAGAAGGTGTCTAGTAGAAGTAGAGGGTACTGCTTGCATAGGACTCAGTGCTTTCTAGGGGTGTGCGTTTTTAGGAGCATGTCACAATCTATATTTCCACCTCTCAACATATGTATATTTGTAAAGTATGGTGAGGCAGTGGGTAGTGAGTGCGTAAAAACATACTATCCCTTTTTGCAAGCAAAAGCACTGCCTGGATAATTACTTAGCAGGTAAATGTTGCTTGCCTCCAGACTGACTGACTTACCCACACCACCTCCACTGAGTAGGCCTTGTACTGTTCTGCCTTGATACCTTGCAAGTCAAGTGCTACAAGTGGGTACCCCTGGTTCCCAGCAGACAGAAGATTGCAGGCTTATTGCTATGTCTTGGCGAAATTGAAATTATGCAGCGTAATTAATTTATTTTGGGATATTTTGCATTGTGCTTCTTACCCATAAATCCCCAAATTATGCTGTTATCCACTTCATGTAATTATGCGATGTTCACTGTGCAGTTGTAACTCTAGCAGATGGCTGAGGCCGCCCTGTCCACTGCAACTACAAATATCGCGAGCTAAGGACGCAAATCCTTAATTTTTAAACATGAAGCTTGCACTTAGTTTTTAACAAGATTGTCACAATTTCTCTGTGTTTTTAACAATTAAATCTGTATTCACTGCCAGCGCAACACACCTCTGACTACTAGAGCGCCTCAGCCACTTCCGCCCTGCTCCCGGTTCCAGATCACGTGACAACGAGGAGGGGCCTAGGCACCTGGCTGATTTCAGAGCAGGCTTTAGTGCGGGAGCGGCCACTCGAGAACAGAGGCCGCCCCGTCCACTGCACCTACAAATATCGCACGCTAAGGATGCAAATCCTTCATTTTTAAAATTGAAGCTTGCGCTATGTCTTTAACAATATTGTCACACTTTCTGTGTTTTTAAAAATTCAATCTGTATTCACTGCCAGCGCGACTCACCTGAGACTCGCTCTGACAACTAGAGCGCCTCTGCCACATCCGCCCTGCTGCTGGGTACAGATCACGTGACCACGAAGAGGGGCCTGGGCGCCCAGCTGATTTAAGAGCCAGCTTTAGCATGGGAGCGGGCACTCGAGAACACAGGCCGCCCCGTCCACTGCACCTACAAATATCAAGTGCTAAGGACGCAAATCCTTAATTTTTAAAATTGTAACTTGCACTTTGTCTTTAACAAGATTGTCACAATTTCTCTGTGGTTTTAAAAATTCAATCTGTATTCACTGCCAGTGCGACTCACCTGAGGCTCGCTCTGACCACTAGAGCGCTTCAGCTACTTCCGCCCTGCTCCCGGGTCCTGATCATGTGACCACGGGGAGGGGCCTAGGCACCCGGCTTATTTATGAGCTGGCTTTAGTGCAGGAGCGGGCACTTGAGAACAGAGGCCGCCCCGTCCACTGCAACTACAAATATTGCGTGCTAAGGACGCAAATCCTTAATTTTTAAAATTGAATCTTGCACTTTGTTTTTAACAAGATTGTCACAATTTCTCTGTGTTTTAAAAAAATTCAATCTGTATTCACTGCCAGCGCAACTCACCTGAGGCTCGCTCTGACTACTAGAGCGCCTCAGCTGCTTCCGCCCTGCTCCCGGGTACAGATCACGTGACCACGAGGAGGGGCCTAGGCACCAGGTTGACTCAAATGCCGGCTCTAGCGCGGGAGCGCAGCGGACGCGCACGCCGATGGTGCGCCAAAGTCAAGCCCGTCTACGCCCGTCCGTGCCCGACCGGGACCTGGGCCAGGACCCTTGGCCCCAGCTTTCTGTACCATGCGGAGGACCTCCTGAGCCTGGGTCAAAATATTGTGCCACTCAGCGATACTACCACCGAGGTACTCAGTTCACAAAAGCTACTTAGGGCCCAAAGGCAAACTGTCTCACACAGGCTCACCTCACTCCCTCCAAAGCCACCTCAACCCCTCGCTCCCTGCGGACCCAGGTAGCCATCCTCAACACTCGCTCTTTAAAGAAACACAACCTGGAGGTTTTCACCCTCCTCCAAGAAAATACCCTAGACATCCTTGGTGTCACAGAAACCTGGCTTGAGGAGTCCTCAACACTGGACGTAGGAGCCACCCTGCCTCCAAACTACACTGCCATCTACCATAACAGACCGGGCAGTATTAGAGGGGGTGGTGTAGCAATCCTGCACAAACAGCAGCTAAAGGCTGAAATTATCTGTGCAGAAAGCATCGAGGGGGTGGATGTGTTAGGGGCTAAAATCTGCTCTCCAACTTCCTGTCTAGCCATCTTAATAGTGTACCGTCCCCCGTGAACACCTCCCAAATTCGTGGAGCTCTTCATAGAACTAGTCAATGACATCCGCACACTATACCAATGCTTTCTAATAATGGGAGATTTCAATTTACACTGGGACCAGACTCCCATGGAAAGCCAGGCCATCCAACTCAATGAAGCATTGACCTCCCTGGAACTCAAACAAGTGGTAAATGCTCCCACACATGAGAAGGGCCACACTCTAGATCTACTCTGGTCATCCCACCCGTTTACCTGCCCAATAGACATCAGTCCCTGCGCCTGGTCTGATCACTACTTAACGAGTGGCCAGCTCCCACCCACAAAGCGATCAGTTCGCCCTACTCCCGAGTGGAAAGTACTGCGGGGCTGGAAAAAAATCAGAGCAGATGACCTGGTCAGCACCCTACACAACTCAGTTCCCCCAAATCCAACTGGGGGCAATCCTGACACAGCTAGCATCACCCTGTCTACTAGGCTGAAGCAGGCCATAGACATAGTGGCTCCCTTGCTTAGAGTCAGCATCATGGACAAAGGTAAAGGGGCCCCTTGGTTCAATGACTCCCTAAGAGACCTGAAACAAACTCTCCGCCAGCAGGAGAGAGCGTGGAGCAAAGCCTGTAGCTCAGATTCCCTCTCAGAGTACCTCTTGGCGTTTGGAGCCTATAAAAAAGCCATCCTAGCAAGGGAAGCTGAATTCTACGAACTTAGGATCACCACAGCTAAGGACACACAAAAAGAAACCTTTCGTGTACTTTCTGAGCTAAGACAAACAGAGACTGTGAAGCCCGCCCATAGCCCGGAGAATTGAAACAAGTTTCAATCCTTCTTCCTAGAAAAGGTCAAGGATCTACTGAATGAGATAGCTGCTACTCTCATCGTCCCCTGTCCACGGTTACCGGTCACCCCTGCCCCCTTGTACACTGCACCGCTCACCGTCTTCCCCACACTGACCACGACTCTCTGCCCCCTTAATGGGACGGATCAAGTCGGCTCCCCAGCGGACCCTTGTCCACCTACAATTTTCAAGATGGCATTACTAGGGATTGAGGACGAGGTACTCTCACTTCTCAATCAATCTCTGGCACACAGCATCATCCCCGCTAACTTCAAAGAAGGATGTGTCATCCCACTCCCGAAGAAGCCAGGAGCGGATGTGAATAACTTAAAAAACTTTAGGCCCATCTCCCAACTCCCCTTCCTAGTGAAAGTGCTGGAGCAGCACGTGTTGAAATCCCTGTCTCGCCACCTTGAAACAAACAACCTCCTGCATCACAACCAGTCAGGGTTCAGGGCCCAGCATAGCACAGAAATGGTCATGCTAGCAGTGCTAGCCGATCTCAGGCTTCGGGCAGACAAGAAAAACCTGTGTGCCCTGGTCTTACTGGACCTGTCTGCGGCATTCGATATGGTCAACCACAACCTACTTTTGTCGCAGATACACAATCTTGGAGTCCAGGGCACAGCCCTCAGATGGCTCACATCCTTCCTCAGTGGTCGAACGCAGAGAGTACAGCTGATGGGCCACATGTCCGACTTGGGCAGTCTCTCCTGTGGAGTCCCGCAGGGATTGGTGCTGTCCCCCCTCCTCTTTAATGCCTACCTGCAGCCCTTGATAGCTGACCTAACACCATATCGCCAATTGGATGACGGCCAATTCCCTTAAAATCAACCCGGACAAGACCAAGGTCTTGGCCATCACCACCGACTCTAATCCCTGTAGCAACCTCTTCTGGCCTCAGGAACTGGGCGCCGACCCGGACCCGGCCATGGCTGTTAAGAGCCTAGGCATCAAAGTTGATGCTAATTTGTTCATGACTCAGCAGGTGTCTGCAGTAGCGGGAACAAGCGCCGGCCTGATGAGACAGCTACAGAAGCTTGCCCCCTCCTGACCTTTTCCACTCTCAGACTGATTGTGTCGGCCATGATAGTTTCACGTATCGACTACGGAAACGCCCTGTACATTGGCCTCCCGGAAAAACTACTTGCCAGACTTCAGGTCAACATGAACGATGCTGCCAGGCTTATATTCAGACTGCCTGGAGGGGCTCATGCCACGCCTCTCCTTCAACAGCTGCACTGGCTCCCAGTCAAGCAGAGAACTAAGTTCAAGGGCCTCTGCATCGCGCATAAGGCCTTCTTCGGCCAAGCTCCCACGTACATCAAAGATCGCCTAAAACTTTAACACCCCGAACAGAGTACGTAAATCCTCAGAGACCTGCCTACTGGCATGTCTTCGCTTCAGTCTTACCTCTAAAAGGGGAAGAGCCTTTTCCACCTCCATCCCCCCACTCTGGAATAAACTGTCAGAGAAACTGCACAAAGAGCGCGCCCTTCTCCCCTTCAGGTAGAAGCTAAAAAAGGTCCTCTTTTCAGAAGCCTGGGGCTCTCCCCAATGCTAACTCTTAACTTCCGCAGGCCAAGACGTGGCTCTCTCTCTTGACAGCGCTTAGAAACCTGACAGTGATAATGCGCTCTACAAATGCGAAATACATACAAATACATACATAAAACACCATGCACAGTAACAACGTAGTTTAAATGCACAGGAAGAATAGAACGAATTCCTGTTGTGCACTTAGGGGCCTATTATGATTGCGATTTTCCCGCATCCTCCGGGCCGGCGGAAGCCACCACCGGCCCGGAGGATGCGGGAAAACCGCCGCGGAGCCTCGAAAGACCCACCGCCATATTGGGATGGCTGGTGGGTCAGGCATTCCGCCCGCAGCTTTTCCGCCGCGGTCGCCTTCCGACCGCGGCGGAAAAGCTTTAACATGGCTGGCGGTGTCTATCAGACACCGCCAGCCATATTAGGATGGTTTGAAAGGCATGCTTTTCCGCGGCGGCTTTTCCGCCGTGGAAAAGCATACGGACTTTCACTTCGGGGGCCCGTTGCGGGCCCCCTGGGTGAAGGTGGGGTGGGGGGTGCACATGGGGGGTACCTATGGTACCCCGCTGCATTTGCGTGCACAAAGCAGCAGGCACTGCGCGGTGCCTGCCGCTTTGTGCATGCAAATGAGATGCATGCATTTTTAACCTTGAGGCGGGTGCAGCGCTGCACCCGCCGCAATGTTAAAGATAGAGGATGTGACCACCATCCTGGCGGTCACATCCTAATCTGCACGGAGGAAACGCCGCAGCCCTTGCGGACGTTCCCTCCTGCTCAGGGGTTGCGGACGGACTCAAGAGGAAGGGATATCTATCATGTTTGTTATGGAGTATCCCATCCACCAAGATCGTAATCAGGGCCCAAAGTCCTTATTCTCAGGTAGGATCGATACAATGTGAACCACATATGATCAATGCATTATGCAAATCTGCACTAATCACAACAGAGAGCATCTGGATGTGTGCAAACTAAGGTATGCAAGCCAGGGCTTTAAGTGGGATGAAAAAACTGGAGGCTCTCTAAGAGGCGTGGCCTATGTAATTAAGGGTGTGGCTTAAAATCACCTAAGCTAAAAAACAGTTCTTAGCACAGTGTGCCGTCCGACTGTTTTTTTGCGTTTTCTGTCAATGCGTCCTGATATATAATACAGCAAGTAACATTATACGTACAACAAGCCAGGACTATTGGCTTTGTTAATGGCTGCTAGTTGCATAAAATAAATGAGCAACAATGATGGCTTTATTGTATATAATATTGAAAATGCTTCAGTTCAGAAATGATGAGACTATGAAAGGCCTAGAACGAGTCTCTTCGAAGTTACATCAAAGTCAGTAAAGAGTGGTACTGCTACAGATGTAAGGTTTTTTTTTTCACCCTGAGGGTGAGGTCGAAAATAGAGAGCCCAATAGGGACCTATCTCAGCATCTGCTTTTTAGAGCTGCCAGTCCTGAGCACTGGGATGGGGCAGTGAGATAAATAACGGTGATGGATCAAGCCCTGATCTTTGGACTGGGTAAGAGTGGTCTGCTTAATTCAGACACTCTGTTCATCACCACCCCCTTTTCTGTATCGTTTTTGGCCACCATAGGTGTGGCAGGGTATACTCAGACATGAGTCCCTTTCTCACTGCTCCATCAGGATTCAAGCAAGCCGGGCCGAAGAGGCTGAAATGCCAGAAACCGGTCCCCGGTAGCTTGTCTCCTTTCTGGTGAAGAATTGGCTTGGTAGTTTGGTCTGCCCTGTTCCCATGATGCACTGGGCCAGGGACAGACTAATTTGCATATAGCCAGGTTCTGAGCTGGGATGGGGCAGTGAGATAAATAACGGTGATGGATCAAGCCCTGATCTTTGGACTGGGTAAGAGTGGTCTGCTTAATTCAGACACTCTGTTCATCACCACCCCCTTTTCTGTATCGTTTTTGGCCACCATAGGTGTGGCAGGGTATACTCAGACATGAGTCCCTTTCTCACTGCTCCATCAGGATTCAAGCAAGCCGGGCCGAAGAGGCTGAAATGCCAGAAACCGGTCCCCGGTAGCTTGTCTCCTTTCTGGTGAAGAATTGGCTTGGTAGTTTGGTCTGCCCTGTTCCCATGATGCACTGGGCCAGGGACAGACTAATTTGCATATAGCCAGGTTCTGAGCTGGGATGGGGCAGTGAGATAAATAACGGTGATGGATCAAGCCCTGATCTTTGGACTGGGTAAGAGTGGTCTGCTTAATTCAGACACTCTGTTCATCACCACCCCCTTTTCTGTATCGTTTTTGGCCACCATAGGTGTGGCAGGGTATACTCAGACATGAGTCCCTTTCTCACTGCTCCATCAGGATTCAAGCAAGCCGGGCCGAAGAGGCTGAAATGCCAGAAACCGGTCCCCGGTAGCTTGTCTCCTTTCTGGTGAAGAATTGGCTTGGTAGTTTGGTCTGCCCTGTTCCCATGATGCACTGGGCCAGGGACAGACTAATTTGCATATAGCCAGGTTCTGAGCTGGGATGGGGCAGTGAGATAAATAACGGTGATGGATCAAGCCCTGATCTTTGGACTGGGTAAGAGTGGTCTGCTTAATTCAGACACTCTGTTCATCACCACCCCCTTTTCTGTATCGTTTTTGGCCACCATAGGTGTGGCAGGGTTTACTCAGACATGAGTCCCTTTCTCACTGCTCCATCAGGATTCAAGCAAGCCGGGCCGAAGAGGCTGAAATGCCAGAAACCGGTCCCCGGTAGCTTGTCTCCTTTCTGGTGAAGAATTGGCTTGGTAGTTTGGTCTGCCCTGTTCCCATGATGCACTGGGCCAGGGACAGACTAATTTGCATATAGCCAGGTTCTGAGCTGGGATGGGGCAGTGAGATAAATAACGGTGATGGATCAAGCCCTGATCTTTGGACTGGGTAAGAGTGGTCTGCTTAATTCAGACACTCTGTTCATCACCACCCCCTTTTCTGTATCGTTTTTGGCCACCATAGGTGTGGCAGGGTATACTCAGACATGAGTCCCTTTCTCACTGCTCCATCAGGATTCAAGCAAGCCGGGCCGAAGAGGCTGAAATGCCAGAAACCGGTCCCCGGTAGCTTGTCTCCTTTCTGGTGAAGAATTGGCTTGGTAGTTTGGTCTGCCCTGTTCCCATGATGCACTGGGCCAGGGACAGACTAATTTGCATATAGCCAGGTTCTGAGCTGGGATGGGGCAGTGAGATAAATAACGGTGATGGATCAAGCCCTGATCTTTGGACTGGGTAAGAGTGGTCTGCTTAATTCAGACACTCTGTTCATCACCACCCCCTTTTCTGTATCGTTTTTGGCCACCATAGGTGTGGCAGGGTATACTCAGACATGAGTCCCTTTCTCACTGCTCCATCAGGATTCAAGCAAGCCGGGCCGAAGAGGCTGAAATGCCAGAAACCGGTCCCCGGTAGCTTGTCTCCTTTCTGGTGAAGAATTGGCTTGGTAGTTTGGTCTGCCCTGTTCCCATGATGCACTGGGCCAGGGACAGACTAATTTGCATATAGCCAGGTTCTGAGCTGGGATGGGGCAGTGAGATAAATAACGGTGATGGATCAAGCCCTGATCTTTGGACTGGGTAAGAGTGGTCTGCTTAATTCAGACACTCTGTTCATCACCACCCCCTTTTCTGTATCGTTTTTGGCCACCATAGGTGTGGCAGGGTATACTCAGACATGAGTCCCTTTCTCACTGCTCCATCAGGATTCAAGCAAGCCGGGCCGAAGAGGCTGAAATGCCAGAAACCGGTCCCCGGTAGCTTGTCTCCTTTCTGGTGAAGAATTGGCTTGGTAGTTTGGTCTGCCCTGTTCCCATGATGCACTGGGCCAGGGACAGACTAATTTGCATATAGCCAGGTTCTGAGCTGGGATGGGGCAGTGAGATAAATAACGGTGATGGATCAAGCCCTGATCTTTGGACTGGGTAAGAGTGGTCTGCTTAATTCAGACACTCTGTTCATCACCACCCCCTTTTCTGTATCGTTTTTGGCCACCATAGGTGTGGCAGGGTATACTCAGACATGAGTCCCTTTCTCACTGCTCCATCAGGATTCAAGCAAGCCGGGCCGAAGAGGCTGAAATGCCAGAAACCGGTCCCCGGTAGCTTGTCTCCTTTCTGGTGAAGAATTGGCTTGGTAGTTTGGTCTGCCCTGTTCCCATGATGCACTGGGCCAGGGACAGACTAATTTGCATATAGCCAGGTTCTGAGCTGGGATGGGGCAGTGAGATAAATAACGGTGATGGATCAAGCCCTGATCTTTGGACTGGGTAAGAGTGGTCTGCTTAATTCAGACACTCTGTTCATCACCACCCCCTTTTCTGTATCGTTTTTGGCCACCATAGGTGTGGCAGGGTATACTCAGACATGAGTCCCTTTCTCACTGCTCCATCAGGATTCAAGCAAGCCGGGCCGAAGAGGCTGAAATGCCAGAAACCGGTCCCCGGTAGCTTGTCTCCTTTCTGGTGAAGAATTGGCTTGGTAGTTTGGTCTGCCCTGTTCCCATGATGCACTGGGCCAGGGACAGACTAATTTGCATATAGCCAGGTTCTGAGCTGGGATGGGGCAGTGAGATAAATAACGGTGATGGATCAAGCCCTGATCTTTGGACTGGGTAAGAGTGGTCTGCTTAATTCAGACACTCTGTTCATCACCACCCCCCTTTTCTGTATAGTCCTGAGCACTGGCAGGACCCGACCCACTGAAATCCTTGATGCAACCAATTTTTGCACAGGTGCACAATGTTTATGATACGGAAAAGACCTTTGTTAAACAGTCACTTTATTCCCTGCTCTGTGGTACAGCAGTGGAAGCAGCACAGGAGCGCCGCTTGCAGGTAATAGTGATGGGGCGGGTGGGGGGAGGAGTCGACAGACGAGGATAAGGGAAAATTACATTTACAAAAAAGAAAACCCTTCACTTTGTGCTGAGTCGGCAAAGGGGCAAGGGCAAGGTGAGTGTTTTTCTTTTTTTAAAATTTACTTTTCCCTTTTAGTCTTCTCTCGATTTCCCCCCGCCCCATTGATCTTAATTGCACTGGCTGCTCCTGGAGCAGAAGATCACCAGTATGCAAACATTTAACATTTTGGGACTGGCTCCTGTGCCTAATGTGATAATATTCCTAACTGCCACCTGCACAGACTGCAAAACCAATATCTTAATCCCCCTGTCCAACTGAACCCGACAATGCACAACTGAGAAGGGATGACACCTAACACCCTCAGCTAAATATACACCTACGATCTTTCCAACTAATCTTGGGTGTACCAAAATACATTTATTGGATTGGAGTCCAACGTCTATTCAGAATAGTTAAAATTCTCTTTTACCTTACTGATATTTTTAGATCTTTACTTTCTTTCTGTTGAGATAATGAAAATCTTTGACTGAAATGTAAGTGTTCCAAACTTAATAGGAAAAAGGAACTTTAATTAAATACCAGCTTCGCTCTCAATTTATTTTTGAAAATGTGTTAAATGAAATTCTTTTTTGCTAAAGCTGATCAAGTCATTAGTGTTTTAATCTGTGGCTGGTTTAATGATTTGTTATTCATGGTTTCAGTTATTTAGTTGTTACTTTTAAATGTCACGTTTCTGTTTGTAAAGGCAAGTCATTTAATTGAAAACACAGTTAAGCCTTCCTTCATCCAAGGCATACATTGCCATTTGCTTTCCCCAGCAGAGATATTACCGATACTATTTTATTAACAGGTTCATAGCATATTTCCAACCTTTCATAATTTTATTTGCAAACCCGACTTATCTGACCACTTATTTTTATTTTTTTTGCATGCTAACTCTAGCCATACAGTAGTTTCTTGTGGAAAACAGCCTTTATTTACCACAAAGTCAATACAACGAGATACATTTACCACACATATGACAGCATATACTTTTACAATGCATGCATGTCTTTACCATGCATTTGGGTAAGTATTGGCTACCTTTAATATCTATGTAATAATAGTTATTTATTTATATATAAATAAATATAATTCACAAATCCCACTGTGACTGCCTAACTCTTCCATGACGGGTGCCCCCTTCCATTAAGTAGCCTACACACATTCAATATTTCAAATAGCTCCAACCAGAAACAAACAGGAGCACCTTGTGGGTTAAATATCCATTTTATTGTTACCAGCATTTGAAAAAGGCAATGAAGCTGAAATGTGTCATGCTTGGTGAAATAAAATGGGTATTTAACCAGGAGAGTGCTCTTGTTTGTTCCTGGTTGGAGTTATTTATTGGGAAAATTGAATATATATATATATCACCTACTGAGAGACGCCAGTACGTAGTTATAGTTAGGACCTATTTTTATAGGAAATCCGCAACATTCTATTTGGAATAACTTTGGCGCCAGTTGACGAATCTTCGCGAAATTCTCAAACTTGGTGGGGCACTCCGGTCCGGTCCTATCTTGAAAGTTATGGGGTGATTCGTGAAGCAGGGGCTGTGAAAAAAGAGGGGTCCCAAAACGTGTTTTCCCCCATTCAATTTTCCATAGGTACCGTTCATCGCGGCTACAGCCCGAACGGTTGAACGAAATGACACCAAATTTGGCAAAGTTGGAGTCCTCGGTTCAGACTCTTGCCTTTTGCTTATATGGTGTAAATTTGTTCAGTAGTTCCTGAGAAAATGACATATAAAAGTACATAAATATATATATGGCCTCGGTTGATCCGCGCATCTTGCGCGGACTATAAGCGCACCGTCCCGATCATGCGCTGAATGCTGATTGGCTGTCAAGAGGTTGTCAACATTCGAAACCAGTAAGTGTTGGCAGCCATTTCGTGCCTCGGCAGAAGCGAGGATCTAGAAATTAGTGGAACAAGTGTTCAAAATGTAAACCGTGGGCAGGAAAGAAATATTTTGTCCCTCTAGACATGCTGAGGAGTTCACACAAGAACCCCTAGGGCCCCCAATTTATTTTTATTTTTTTAAATCGGATAAATGTACGCTGAGTGCATTGATCCTCTGTAAAAAACATATAAAAAAGAAGCGCGAGCTCCTGTGCTGTCAAAAATTAGCCATCTGGGAATTTCATATCCTGTGGTCTAAAATATTGCATTTGAAGCAGGGGCAGAGAAAAAAGGGGGGTCCCAAAACGTGTTTTTCCCATGCAGTTTTCCATGGGAACCATTAATTGCGGCTACAGCCCGAATGGCTGAACGGAATTACACCAAATTTGGCAAAGAGGTAGTCCTCGGTTCAGAATCATGCCTTTTGCTTAAATGGTGTAAGTTCGTTCTGTAGTTTTTGATGAAATTACAAGTAAATGTACATATATGTCTATGGCCTCTGTGGATGCTTGTATCCTGCGTGCACACTAAGCGCACTGTCCCGATCATGCACTGAATGCTAATTGGCTGTCAAGTGGTTGTCAACATTCGAAACCAGGAAGTGTTGGCAGCCATTTTGTGCCTCGGTAGAAGCGAGGATCTAGAAATTTGTGGAACAAGTGTTCAAAATGTATAAAGGGGGCAGGTAAGAAATATTTTGACCCTCTAGACATGCTCAAGGGGTCCAACAAGGACCTCTGGGGCCCTAAAAAAATAATTTTTAATGAAAAAACTAAGAAATGTGCGTTGGATGCATGGATCCGCTGTAATAAAAATAAAAACGAAGCGCGGGCTCCTGTGCTAGTTTAAAATTAAATACCTGGGAGGGCCATATCCCGGGGTCTAAATTATTACATTTGATGGGGGTTCCGAGGGGTCCTGTAGCCCGGGGACCGCCATTCCTCGGTGCTAGAAAATAAATGGGTGAGGGAGCTCAAAGGTCCATCTAAACTCGGAGATTACCACCCTCAGTGGCTTTTTATATTTTGAGAGGGGGGCTGCGTGGTCTCCTTCTGGAGCAGTCGAAAGCCTTGGGGAACACCACCTCCCAGGAGCGGCTCCTGCTGTGTCTCGGGGTGCATACCTCCGGGACACTGCTGTTTCCTATGGGAAGGGCGGAGTCCAGGTTCCCGCTGTGTCATAGGAAGGTTGAGGGCATATTAACAAGTGCCATTTCACAGCAATTAAAAAAAAATAAAGCCAAAAATGCGGTAAAAATTATATTGCCCTTTTTACGAGGTGACGCTAAGATGCATTAATGCATGTTAGCAGCCAGTTTGCTAAGGGCTCGCCTTGTATCTCCAATGAGTTGCAATGTAGGTGTTCTCAGGGGCAAGGTAGGTGTTTTTATGAGAATATAAAAAGGAAGAGGGAGGTATGACAACAGCGTTGAATTTACAAGGCGGCCTTGGATTTGAAGACCAAAAGCAAAACTCTCGCTAATTGCGGTTTATGTCGGATCCTAATAACTGTTCTGAAGTAGACTTAAGCATGTTTAATATGAGAGGTGGATTGATATGTTGATTCCACAGTCTTATATTAATAAGCTTTTCACTTGCGTACATACATTTTTGGTGTACTGCTTGCGATATTGGGGGTATATTTACAAGGACAGCGTTAAAATTATCGTCGCTTTAGCGTTAGGAAAATGTTGTTAAAGCAGCCATAATAGCTTAATAATAGGCTTTTGAGAATTTGTGAGAATTCAAATAGAAGCCCAGTTTTACACTAGAACATGTTAACATTGTCCTTGATAATATGCCCCCAACTTTGCTATGTTAGGGCGAGAGCCTCGGCTCTCACTCTTGCATAGCAAACAGCAATGTTGAAAAAATCTTTCGGTAGGATAATAAAGGATTTTGAAGTCCATTATCACCGTTTTAGTTTTAGTTTGCAGCTGTTAAAGTGGCAACAACTTTAACGCCGTCCTTGAAAATACGCAACCAAGTTTTGTGATGTGGACAATCCTGTCTCTCATTTAAACAGGCACAACGTATTTAGTGAAGTGCATTGTGAATCGTGAAGCAACACTGTCAAATTGTGATCTATAAAGAATTCGAAGACTTGTGTGCTTCTTTTGCTCGTAATGTACATAGTGGCAGATTTACAAATCAACTGCGCCACTATTGCATCACTTTTAACATTGGGAAAGTGACGTGAAAGTGGCGCAAGGGCTTGTAAATCTGCTACAAAGTGTTCTCTTTTACTTTGCTTTCCTCTCTGTAATGTAGAGGATCCTGGGTAAATATAACGGTTTCTGTACAGCCAGTACCTTTCAACCCTACCCCCAAACTGCTTACTGCCTGTTACCATAGTAACAGTTCATGGAACACTTAAGTGAGTACACAGGTTACAAGTTCACCACATAATGGTGGTAATCGAAACAGTTACTGTGCTGGAGTTTTAAAATGTTTCATAGGAACAGTTAATGATAGGTACAGAGTCTGGTAAAGAGTTATAAAGAGTTAGCTTCAGTATTATACTTCTAGTTAAAAACATCATTTCTATTTTTAATTGTAAGTATGATAATCACACTAAATAATAGTGAAATGTTGTCAGAAAAAGAAGACGTTTATACTTTTTTGCATTAACTTTTATTAAAACAGCAATGAATAACTAGAAACATAACTTTAACATAACAATTTAATAAACAAAATATGAGATGGAGTCCAATGGAAGGAGAGTAGGTAACTTGCAAAACAAAAATGAAAATAAGTGTTTAAAATTGGATCGATGTGACTGAATGAGGTCAAAGATCACAAATTAAGGTAACACTTGGCCACGTTAGTTAATTTGCATGTCTGCAGTGTGCCTGATACATTCCACCTCTTTCATAGGCCCGCGTTGAAGAGGTGTCTCTAAGGAAGTGCCTACTGCTTCAGATTTACACAACGGATTAACAGGTCTTTAAAATGATTCAGAGATGAGACAGAATAAGGTGAGAGATCACGTCATTATGCAGGACAATATTTTTAATTTCAAATGCATTTAATCGCAGGCATTGTGTATCTAGGCCGCTCTGCTTACCTTGTGTGAACACTGTGACCAGCAGAGTTCACAACTTGAACTCAGCTTTGGTTCTACACTGGAGACTAATAAATTCAGCCTTGATTTTTTTATCGGCAGAGTGGACAGCAGCGTCCATAACTTTAAAAGAGAAAGAGAAACACTGTGAGAGAGAAAGAGAGAAAAAACAACATTAAAAGTGTTAGAGCGAAAGTAATAGATGGAGCAGTTAATAATGGAGAAAATCTTTGTAGCTCACCATTTTGCCTTCGTTGTGTGTTGAAGCATGTGCTGGTTCATTGTGCACCCTGCAGTTTAGTTATCGGAAAGATAGTGTAGAGTTAGTAATGGTATACTACATACCGCTGCACAAGTATATTTTTGTCTAATGTCTTTGTACACTCAGGAAACTGTATTTCATCAACTTCCACTGCAAGGAGGTGTTTGTGCGATATTTTTCTTCCAAAGTACTGTACCCCATGCACTCCCACTGCATAGCGGTGGGTACTCATTACTGCGTACCCAGACTGTTGCATCCCATTGACTCCCAGATTCCGGAGGTGAGAGCTTCTTCTTGTGTACTCAGGGGCAGATTTAAAAGTTCTTTGCGCCACTTTTGCGTCAGTTTACCATGTTAAAAGTAACGCAAAAGTGGGGCAAGGAGATTGTAAATCTGCCCTTCAGACTGTTGCAACCTATCCACTCCCAGTGCCCGGAGGTAATGGTACATTCGTACACAGTCAAACTGCTGCACACTACCCACTCTCTCCACCCATAGGTGACTTTTGGTTGCTTCGTAAAAAAGCTTCTTTGCTTACCTTGTGCCATTGGCGTGATTCGAAGAGGATGCACCCAATGTCGAAGCAGCCTTCCCAGACGTTGTTACAATTGCCATGCATCATCGCAGAATCCTCGAACGTTGAGCTTCGGAGGTGTTGGGGGAGTGGACGCCAATTTGTGAAACACAACCTGTAAGTTAAAAAGGAAGTTAATATTGTGCGTCATTTCTTTATCAAAGAGTGAGGAAGTGTAAGAGTGACTGAAAAGAATATTCGCCGATCACCTTTCTGTCACCGGTGTGTCTTTCACCACGTGCACCCATAATGCACCCTGAAGCTTTACATCTAAAAGATAGTAAAAGAAAGATGTCATGATTGGTAATTGTTACTATCTTAATGTGGAGTAGAATTACATCGCCCTTTCACACACCTTCCCTCCCGCATTTAAAAAACAACTATTTGTACAGTTCCAATTTGTTTAATAGGCTTTGATTTTTGAAAAATTACTATAATAGTAATGTTCTTATCCGGTTGTGAAAGCAAGTGGTGCCTAGTGATACACATGGTTTCGTTCATCACGAGCGTTGGACATTTGACCGATTATAAAAACTTTTCTGCTATTGGAAAAAAAATACAAATGCAATAAGATACAGTATATAGGACTGCGTAGTCCTAAATCGCTGCGTCCCCTTTCTGTACCCAGTGTTCTGAACCCCATCTACTCCCTCCGCTGTGCACCCAGGTCTCACTGCTCACCTTTTTTGCGGACAGGGTACGTTCTACATTATGCAGTCCCGCTCTGCCACTAAGAAGTCTTGCATATGGTGCTGAGTCTTGATATTGCTATGGGTAAGGACATACTCGTGCTCTTATCATCATCACAGGTTGCTCACCCGCTCAGTTCTTGTGATACCACTAACTCAGTGGCCAAAGAGGCCACGCACGTAGTGGTGGGCCCCCCTACTCAGTGGTTCATGCCTACATGAGGCGTCCGAACCACTAGGACGGGCCATCACAGCCAGGCCCGGACTGGCCATAGCGTGCACCGGGCAATCCCCCGGTGCGCCGCAAGGGTGGGGGCCGGTTTGAGCCTCTGGGGGCCGATTTTGATACAGGGTCGTTTTTGCAGCATAGCTGCAAAATTGGCCCTGCAACAAAATCGGCAGAAACCGGCCCTAGCAAAGCGCTCGGAGGCACCCCCAACCCCCCCAGTCCGGCCCTGATCACATCGCTTGGGATGGGTTAGAGCATGTGCGCCCGTGTTTTTTATTGGTAGGGCCACGTGTGTAGCGACATATATACTGGAGGGTGTGGTGTGGGTGTATACCAGCCATGAGGGCGTGTGTGTGTGCTGTTCTGACATGTAAGAAATCAGTACAATGGTAATCTGGGCCATGTACATAGCATTTTTGTGGTTTTCTGGAAGCGTAAGCGGAGTGGGCTGGGCTGACGCATGGCAGTGCTGTGCGAGGCTGTGAGCGATGACTCCGGAGCTATGGGAGTGGTTCCGTCGTGAGCTATATGAAAAATCTTTTGATTCGGGTGTCCGTGTTGTAGTGCTGCTGTCACCCTGGTCTTACATGCAAATGTGTCATTATGTCTGTAAAGTCCCACAACATGGCTAACATGGAAGGTACTGGGTATCACAGACCCTATATTCATTTATAGTTGCACATATAAATGATGGTGGACATGACGCATTTCTGTTGGACATTCAGTGGAGTGTTGTAGCTGTAGTGATACAGGGCTATGAAAGCTTTAGGATGCAGTTTTTGGCACATGAAGGGCAGCTAATATATACGGGAAGACGATGTGGTCCGTCGACTAGACTGCCGACTTTGGTGCTGGAGACCAGGGTTCGAGCCTCTGGGTCGCGTCTGCATCCTGTGTCTTGGGGCAAATCACTTAATCTCCCTGTGCCTGAATGTGTAATGTAAATACGGTGCTCATGTAAAGTGGTCCAATACCTTCAGGTCGAGTTCGCGCTATATACATATGCAAAAAAAATATATATATACATATTTATATATACGTATGTGGTCATTCGGGTATACTGTTGAACTTGGTGCTGGAAATCAGTGTTCGAGGCTCGGAGTCACGTTCACATTGTGTTATTGTAGAGAAATGACGTAATCTATGCCTGCCTGAAAATGTACCTGAAATAAGGTGCTTATGTAAATTGCTGATATAGTTTTGGGTCCACTTTGCGCTATATACATATGCACACACTCTCTTTTTTCTCCACAAACACTATTTTCTATTCAAAGGATTTTTATAGTGATGCCCTAAATTCTTATTAATATAAGAGGGCATGATTTACATTCAGATAAAGTAGAATAGAAGTGTTACTACAAACACTCCCTCACTACTTCATCTTTCTTTTTTGTTTTTTGTACATGTCTATTCAATTACTCTTTATGAAAACATTGTGACTGTTAAAAAGGGTAACTTTATTTAATTGATATTAATATTTTTTTCATGTTTACTGCTTGCAACGATAAACCTCCAGTTCTTCATGAGTGAAAATAGGTCAAAGTACTACACAATGTACATACTGATAAACCCATTTTCACTCTAGAAGCAAAAGAGAATTACTTGATCATTTGTTTTATTTATACATATTTCAAACCTTCTCTTTTTTGCGTCTTCGTAGTATTTTTAATTCCCGAAGTTAGAAATCCTAATAAAATACTTATATTAGAATAAGAATAATATATAAAGCATAAACTTATGCTATTAATTTACGTCTCTTTAAAATTCTTTCCTCTTTCCATCGACATTCATCCAACTCCTCTGGAGGGGACATCATGTTTTATATATTACAATATATACAACAACTTTATGTTCCCTCTGAGGTAATGGACGATATACTGAAGATGAATCCATCGATCGTAAACTTTATCTTGCTTGTAGTTTGGTCATCTGTAATTAAATCACAAAAATGAAACTAATCATCCTACGGGTGTGGTTTATATACATTTTGGTTATTCAAGTTCCTCTGGAACCAATTTACTGCTCCTCCCATTTTGTTGTCACTTTTTTCAGTTGAAACTGGTTACATTTCCACTGTTTAACTTGCGCACGTGTTTTTGTAAACGTGAAACTTGTTAAACAGTTTTAGTTTCGTTTTATATCCTCATACGTATTCGCTGTTTCTTTTTCTTTTAATTCTTTCTCTCTTTTATTATATGAGTATTAAAATAAATACCTTTGTATTTATTTTTTAAAACAAGTATATTTATTGATTACTGTGTTCAGTTTCTGTCCACAATTTTAATACACTTCCCCACTCAAAACCCCTAATATATATATATTTTTTTAAAGGTGCAATTTGATTATTTCTATTTCTCGGAGTGTTCAAATAAATACATTATTGTTGATGTACGAGTTCCTTCCCTTATACACAGTTGATTGCCACATCTGTAAACATCTGGAGGTATGTGGTGGGCTAGTTGGCCCCCAGGGACCAACAGAATTGAGGAGGAATTGTTTTTCTTTCAATATTGAGGGTCCATGAGGGTTAAATAGCCCAACAGGTATCTTCTGTATGTGCCAGGGAGCTGCGTTGCAGACAGGTGTTCAGATGCCACGCTCCTTTTTGCAACTCTCTGAAACACAGCTCTGTGGCATTTATTGGAGGTATCAAGTGAGCTAGTTTGGCCCTAGGGACCCTCTAAAACCAGCCAAACTACGAATTCCGATGTACTCACCTATTATCAGGAGAGACCTCAGTGCTGCATCTTTGAGCCCAGTACTGATCCTGTAAAGTAATTCTAACCGTACTTACCAGTAACTTGAATTTCCTTCCATAGGCTAACATTGACTGGTTTCACTTGGAAATTGTTCTAAGTGTGGAGTTTTCGAACTTTAAAATATTCACCTAATATCATCCGAACAACGAATTCCAATTTACTCACCTGTTACCAGGAGAGAACCAGGTGCTGCATCTTTTAGCCCAGCACTTACCAGTAACTTGTATCTCCTTCCATAGGAATCCATTGTCTGGTTTTCACCAGAAGAGTTTCTAAGTGTCTATTTTCACAAACTAAAAATATTCCTTAAAAATCGCCTGTATGACTTAATCGCATTCTTTCAACTGTTTACAGGAGATGCACCAGTGCTGGATCCAGGATCCAACACTGAGTAAGAAAAAGTGATGATAACACTACTTACCTGCTAAGTGAATTTCCTCCCATAGGATAACATTGGTGATTCTATGTGAAACAATTTGTCAACTTTTAAAATACAATAATATTCCTTAAAAACCACTACTGTAAGCAAAACGCTTGAACTTAACTGTGTACAGGAGATGTCCAAGGGCAGAATCTAGGATCCAGTCCTGTGGTTAAAAAAGTAATCCATAAAGTAACTAAATGCATTGAACTAGAAATTCACATTGAGCTCAATGCTGTATTGTGTTTGAAATTGTGTTTCCCATTGCAACAACTGTAACTACTGTACTTAAAAGTCTATTGCCTATTTGCAAAGTATTTAAACTAAAGTAATTCATTCTGAGAAAGTGTATTTTGTAATGTATAATGTAATTATAATGTGATTTAAAAAATAAAATATCTAAAAATAAATAGTTTAAAAAATGTAGTAAATAAGTATCAAAAAATAAATACAACAATTAATACATTTAAAAATTGTCATTGAAAAAAACCTTTGAAATTCGCTGAAAAAAACATAGGTTCCAGACATGTTATAGTTAGGAATTAGCATTTAAAAAACCTCAGAAATTCACAGAAAAAAAACATAGGTTTGTGGGGTATTATAGTTAACTGGACATTTCACTCGTACAAAACCATTGAAATTCCTCTGTTATAGTTAGTTGTACTAAGTATAACTTGAGCGCCCGCAATCCACTGCTGATGATGCCACATATTACATCATTCATGACATGGTCAGTGACATCACTGATGACATCACTGAAGACATCTCAAATGACATCACTCATGGCATCATCCAGTGAATGTGATTTTGTTTGATATTTAAATAAGTATTATATATAAAGCAATCTGCAATGAAGACTAAGTGGATGTATAAGTGTCTGAATGGAGGATTTAGTAGCAATGTGATTAACTGTTTAATAGTGCTAATAAATTGCTCAAATTCTTTGGAATATACCAAATAATGAAACATATGTGGGGAGGCGATAGAGAAAAATAGTTACGTATCCGATAATTGATCTGCAAAAATGAAACTAATCATCCTACGGGTGTGGTTTATATACATTTTGGTTATTCAAGTTCCTCTGGAACCAATTTACTGCTCCTCCCATTTTGTTGTCACTTTTTTCAGTTGAAACTGGTTACATTTCCACTGTTTAACTTGCGCACGTGTTTTTGTAAACGTGAAACTTGTTAAACAGTTTTAGTTTCGTTTTATATCCTCATACGTATTCGCTGTTTCTTTTTCTTTTAATTCTTTCTCTCTTTTATTATATGAGTATTAAAATAAATACCTTTGTATTTATTTTTTAAAACAAGTATATTTATTGATTACTGTGTTCAGTTTCTGTCCACAATTTTAATACACTTCCCCACTCAAAACCCCTAATATATATATATTTTTTTAAAGGTGCAATTTGATTATTTCTATTTCTCGGAGTGTTCAAATAAATACATTATTGTTGATGTACGAGTTCCTTCCCTTATACACAGTTGATTGCCACATCTGTAAACATCTGGAGGTATGTGGTGGGCTAGTTGGCCCCCAGGGACCAACAGAATTGAGGAGGAATTGTTTTTCTTTCAATATTGAGGGTCCATGAGGGTTAAATAGCCCAACAGGTATCTTCTGTATGTGCCAGGGAGCTGCGTTGCAGACAGGTGTTCAGATGCCACGCTCCTTTTTGCAACTCTCTGAAACACAGCTCTGTGGCATTTATTGGAGGTATCAAGTGAGCTAGTTTGGCCCTAGGGACCCTCTAAAACCAGCCAAACTACGAATTCCGATGTACTCACCTATTATCAGGAGAGACCTCAGTGCTGCATCTTTGAGCCCAGTACTGATCCTGTAAAGTAATTCTAACCGTACTTACCAGTAACTTGAATTTCCTTCCATAGGCTAACATTGACTGGTTTCACTTGGAAATTGTTCTAAGTGTGGAGTTTTCGAACTTTAAAATATTCACCTAATATCATCCGAACAACGAATTCCAATTTACTCACCTGTTACCAGGAGAGAACCAGGTGCTGCATCTTTTAGCCCAGCACTTACCAGTAACTTGTATCTCCTTCCATAGGAATCCATTGTCTGGTTTTCACCAGAAGAGTTTCTAAGTGTCTATTTTCACAAACTAAAAATATTCCTTAAAAATCGCCTGTATGACTTAATCGCATTCTTTCAACTGTTTACAGGAGATGCACCAGTGCTGGATCCAGGATCCAACACTGAGTAAGAAAAAGTGATGATAACACTACTTACCTGCTAAGTGAATTTCCTCCCATAGGATAACATTGGTGATTCTATGTGAAACAATTTGTCAACTTTTAAAATACAATAATATTCCTTAAAAACCACTACTGTAAGCAAAACGCTTGAACTTAACTGTGTACAGGAGATGTCCAAGGGCAGAATCTAGGATCCAGTCCTGTGGTTAAAAAAGTAATCCATAAAGTAACTAAATGCATTGAACTAGAAATTCACATTGAGCTCAATGCTGTATTGTGTTTGAAATTGTGTTTCCCATTGCAACAACTGTAACTACTGTACTTAAAAGTCTATTGCCTATTTGCAAAGTATTTAAACTAAAGTAATTCATTCTGAGAAAGTGTATTTTGTAATGTATAATGTAATTATAATGTGATTTAAAAAATAAAATATCTAAAAATAAATAGTTTAAAAAATGTAGTAAATAAGTATCAAAAAATAAATACAACAATTAATACATTTAAAAATTGTCATTGAAAAAAACCTTTGAAATTCGCTGAAAAAAACATAGGTTCCAGACATGTTATAGTTAGGAATTAGCATTTAAAAAACCTCAGAAATTCACAGAAAAAAAACATAGGTTTGTGGGGTATTATAGTTAACTGGACATTTCACTCGTACAAAACCATTGAAATTCCTCTGTTATAGTTAGTTGTACTAAGTATAACTTGAGCGCCCGCAATCCACTGCTGATGATGCCACATATTACATCATTCATGACATGGTCAGTGACATCACTGATGACATCACTGAAGACATCTCAAATGACATCACTCATGGCATCATCCAGTGAATGTGATTTTGTTTGATATTTAAATAAGTATTATATATAAAGCAATCTGCAATGAAGACTAAGTGGATGTATAAGTGTCTGAATGGAGGATTTAGTAGCAATGTGATTAACTGTTTAATAGTGCTAATAAATTGCTCAAATTCTTTGGAATATACCAAATAATGAAACATATGTGGGGAGGCGATAGAGAAAAATAGTTACGTATCCGATAATTGATCTGCATACCAAAATGCCATTTGGCACGAAAAGGGAGGAAAATTGGCAACCCATAAAGGAATATAGTTTGTTGAATTATCATAATTTTTGACATCTCATGTATTCCTAACATTATCTTTTCCAGGAGATACTTTAAGAGTATATTTTGTTTTATGAATTTTTCTTATCATGTATTTATTATTTATACTTTTGTTGACACCTACGACACACCATATCTTATTATGATCTGAATTCAAGAGTAAATAAGCACTTGCTATGTATTTGTATCATGAACGTGGCATTTGCCCAATATTTAAAAAACTGTTATGTATTAACATCAAAATTATAAATCAGTATCTTAATCGTTTGAAAGAACATTTGTTCAATTTAAGTGAATTATGATTGTATTGACATTGGCTTTATGAAAATCTAGTTGAACATAGAGTATTTTGACATATAAATCGTATACATTTGTGGTTTTAGATTTTGCCACTTAGACACTTTAATACAATATTTGTTATGTACAGATACAAATAAGAGTGGTTTAGACCAATTGTACAGTCTTTTCACCATATTTATTGTTGTTCAGTGTGATGAAATTGAACAAGAAAATGTGAGAAACTGTTTCACGTTTATTAACTATTATTTATCAGAAACTCATGATACATAAGGAGAATTGTAGAGATTTAAAAATGGACCTGTAAAAAAGCAATTACTTTACATTTACATAGAGATTTTTTTCTATGTCCTTGGTGATGTAATCTGTATTTATTGGCCAGGTTGAATGTGTCATGCAAACTTGACAAAGGCCGTTCGGGCCAAAACGCGTTGTTTGCACAAATAAACACTTGTGGACTGAATTGTTGTGCTGCTCTCCTTCCGTCTGCGGTAGTATTTGCTTCGATATTGCTTCTGTCGCCACCGCTGGTACATCACATAAAGGAAGGCGTACGGCGTCTTGGCAGTTTTTAATAACTATACATATTTATATTTGTATTAATACTGGAGCATTAATAATAATGTCGTTATTAGTAGCTGCTTTAAATTTAATGTGAAAATTACATTAATTTATAAATATTTGAATATACTATTGAATTCAGGTATGCACTTACTGGGACATGATGCATGGAATATAGGAGTTGTGGGAGAGGTAGTACATAATACACAAATGTACGTATTAAATGTTACTTTTTTATTGTTTTACAATTTAAGTAAAAATAATATTTTGAGAACATCAGTGTATGTGGGTGAAGAACAGTTTTATTATTAGGTTTAACAACTGCAACTGAGTGTTAGCTATTATTGTGAAAATATTTTTAATTTGAATTAGAATTATGTATTGAGGTTGTAGCACAACCCTCCTGTGATGAGATACATGGATTATAGGGGCAATTGATGGGGAAGTCTACTAATACTCGTGCATTAATTGTAATAGTGATGTATTGAAGGTTGAACGTTTTTTTATATAGATTGATTAAATATCATATGTTACAATTTTTAAAAAGCACTATATTGTTTATTAACAAAAATAAATAAATACAATTATTTACAAAAAATGTCTATGGGTGTGGATTTGATTTAAAAGTTAAGTATAATAGTTTACTTACATTAAAGATTGTAATTGCAATTAAAATTAAGTATTCCATTTGTAACACATCTCTAGGGACTGGATACATGGGATATGGGCGAATTGAGTGGAGATGGGTATTAATACTCTTGTATTAATTTTAGTACCTGGATATTAATTAGGTTGTGATTTAAATGTTATTATTAAAATTAATGATCAAATATTGAATATTAAAATATTTAAAAATACATTTGACTAAAGGAACAATTCAAAACAATTGTAAAAAATTAAGTTTAATTCATTCTAAATGAAAAACAGACAAATATATTTACAGAAATAGTTTTATTAAATATTAAATGATTTGGTAAAAAAAAATGTATTCTCCATTTTTTGAAAATTCATATTTGGAAATATTTAAACATATAATCATGTTGAAAAACATGTAGACACCACAATAAAAGAGTTTTCCATTGATTTCAATAGTATACATTGTCCCTTTATTGTTTCGATTAAACTCTCTAACTCACAGGAATGTGTGTCTGTTTTCACAGTCGGTGGAGTGTTGCGGTGGAGAACAGTCAAAAGAGAGAGGTGCGGAGAGGTGAATGTTTACGTTTAAAATATATATAAGGGTATTTACTGCAAAGAGAGGGGGATGTAGAGGAAAGGGTGTTACGTTTAAAGTTTATTTGTTATGCATTTATTGACAAAATATTCAATTTGAGGTTATAGTCATATCGGTTGTGGTTTATTTTTATAAAGTAAATAAAAGAAAACAAATCACTTGTTTGTGCAATTTGTAGACAAATAAATCCAATAATTTGTTTCATTTTAGTAATTATTAAAAGAAAGCCATTTTTGTTTTTGACATGTGGTTTTACAGAAAAGAATGGAGAATTGTTTTTTTAAAGTAAAGAAAAGAAAAAAGGAAGAAAGAAAGACAAAAGGATGAGGAGACTTTTTTTAAAGTTGGGGAATAAGTTTTGGGGTTGAATACTCTTTTCTTTAAAAAAAAAATAACGCTATGCAGTAAAAGAGGTCTTTTTTAATTTAAAAATACAGGGCCCGATTACGAGTTTGGTGGTCCAAAGAAGACCGCTGAGCAGCCAGTCTTCTGCCCGCCCTATTATGATGCATGCAGCCTGAAAGGTCAACCATGCCAACGAAGTGTGTCTGCATGGGCCGTGTCGGATTGCAATGTTTGTGATTCGTACTCTATCGCCGCTAGGGCTGCTTGTTCATGCTAAGCCTATTACGAAAACACACATGTACCGGCGGTCCCCTAGCAGTGGTTCCCCGGCAGTTGTAGGCTGCCGCGAGACACTCTCAGCAAAGCACCAAAACAGTGGCCATTGGATGGATACAAATATAACACACCTGATGTTAACTGGTGAAGGGGATACACCTCCAAATCACACTATAATACACACCTCTTTCATACCATCATACGTTGCCACTCCACCTCAGCACAGCAAGGCAGAGTCCACATTTTGGTCAGGATAAGCAGCCCTTTCTCTCCCCATCCATGTTACCACTCTTCACACACTTTTGTGGCACACTTTTCATACTTCCCTGGTGTTTTTTTTTTCATTGTCACTCACTTTAGTTTAGAGTTATGCTACGCCCAAAGAAATCACACTTTTCTCAGGCTGAGATGTCAGTCATGGTGGATGAAATCATAAGGGTAAAGCCCCATTTGTTTGGATCCCAAATGTAACATACGGCTTTCAGTAGGAAAAGGGAAATGTGAACCAGAATAGTCGCAGAGTGAATGCCGTAGGTACCACCCTGCGCACATAGGAAGAAAATTAATAAGAGGTGGAATGACCTGAGGGGGAAGGTGTGTTCCCTGGCCTCTATGCAACACCTGGAGGCCCAGACGACTGGCTGTGGTCTCCCCAGTACCCCATTACATCTGTTTCCCTGGGAGGAGAAGCATTGGTGTAACAAAGGCCCCCACAGTACTGGAGGGCCCTCGAGTATGAGGGCCCCTCTCAGTGCAGTACCCTAGCCTGAGAGCTCCTGAGTGAGTTCAGTAGGGGGCCCATCCATGTACTTTGCAGGGGGGCCCCATCAAGTTTTGTTACGCCACTGAGGAGAAAGTCTTGGCCATCCTACATTCTGAAGGCTTGACATGAATATCCGGGGGAATGGAGTCTGGTAAGTTACACCTCACTAACTGTTGCAATACTTCAATGTGCTGTTTGCTCTCAACTCAGATTTTGCAATTGTGTTGTGTACCTAGTTTCCTAACATGCAATCATCAAAGTATCAGAGATGTTGATTTGTCTGTGTCAATGTGTATTGTTTCATATATGATCACATGTATCAATCTCCATTACATTCCACATTTTGTAATGGTGTCTGTTCATTTATTACTTGACTATATCAGTCCAGGACCCTTGATAAATCTATATATGTAAATGCATGGTCCTTTCCAACTGCATTTTGACAACAGGTATGTTACACTAAACATTGTTTAAGAGTTGGCAAGTAGACATTGAAATTACCACAACTACCATGAGGCACTGTTTCTGTAACTCAAAACAAGATGCCATTGTGATTTTGTCCATTCCCACGTGTCTGACAGATAACAACTGGAGTTCACGTCTCACTAAGTCAGTAACCTGCATACAATGCTCTACACAGAGACATTTGTACCTACTTAGCTTTATGTTGTCCTGCTCTTCTCAACTGAAATTATTGATTGGATGAGTGAGACCATACCAATTGTGTAACAATTGGAAGGTATGAGGGTAACTCAGCTGATTAGAAGTGTTGACTCTACACTGCTCACATGATGATACATGCTAATTATACACTCAAGTTGTGTGATTGTCTGTTTTGTACACAACTAGGCCTTTGACTTGTCAAATACTCATATTATCTCTCTATTGTGTTGACTTAAATGTTTGTAAGATGTCATGCTCATTCCTTAATCCAAAATGCAGCATCTCAGGACATCTAATCAGCTGCTTAATTCAATTACATATATGCAATGTCTCCAAATGTCTTGTCAACAAGTTCAATACCACTGAAATATATCACAAGAATACTTTCTACCTATTTTGTTCTCCCTAGATCTCGACTTGCTGTGTCATACAACATTTGGATGGAGATCTCACACTTCCATCAATAACAATGCTCCTTCACAACAGGTCTATCTGGTAGAGCACCTGTCCAGAGCTTGGCCACCGAAGAAACTCCCACTCCATCCCAGGATCAAGCCCTCAGTGATGACAACACTCGTGGAGATGTGGCCATGAATGATGGTACTGCTTTATCTATTCAGCTTGGGCCAATGGCAACAGTGAGCCTCACTGTGTCCACACCAACACCTTCCACACCTGATGCTGCTCCTAAGTCAACCTCAGTCCCCCCAACCTGTGTACTTAACACAGTTTCAACCTTCTTGTGCCCCCCAGTCCTGGATTCTGTGGTGCTAATGACCAGCCCAGTTAGAGAGGCCCCAGGACCCAGTGGAAGAGGGCACCCTTTGCCAAAGGCACAGGCTCATGGGGGGTAGCATTCATGGGAGGGATACTGTGCGTCTGCTGAGTGAGGTGAAGCTAGTGAATTATTGATTGCATCTTCGTAAGATAAGGAGCACAGCAAGAGGCGCTCATGGTTACCCTTGTGTGAGGACCCCTTTGTCATTTCTTACAAGCAGGGAGACATTCACGTTACTGATTCAGGTTGTTTCCTTGCACCCTTGTCCTGATAAGGCCCAGATGATGGGCTAAAACGTGTCGACAGCATTGATTACAGGAGTCCAATAGATAATTAGTACTTGTTAAGAAATTTAGATACACACACTGTTGTTTTTTACCAAGGTTAAATTGTTCACCTAAAGTGTGGAAAGACTACCTTGTAGATGGATTGCTGAGAACAATGAAACAACCACTCGTTTCTAAGCCTGGAATAGGAAGGAATGTATAAACTTTATCTCATTGTTTGTTAAATGTTTGCTTAATCCCTATTTGTTTAAGTTTGTTTTGATATATCACATTTGTTGATAACAATAAGAGAACATTCAAAATAATTTATAAATTGTTTTCTTTGGTATCAGAGGTTGTATGTGTAATATTTTCAATAATGTCAATACGGAGGGACTATGTACCTAAAGGTAGGATCTATTTCACCTACGTCCTATTGAACTTTGTGCTGTATTGATTCCTCTGCATCTTTTCAGTATTTAGCCAATATATTTGGCCCAGATGTAGGAGGAGGATTAGGGCAAACCCTGTTGCTGTATATACTCGAGTGAGGCCACTGGGGCCACTCATACCCAGGCCACCATCAACATAGTCTTGGGAATCTATCATGAGTCCCAAGGTATCATAGGCAAGGTACTAACCGAAAAGAGGAAATGAAGCAGCTACAGAGGGACATACACCATCAGCTGGCAGCCCACAACTCCAACATGGGCTCCCTCATTGGGATGCTGCAGGACATCCACACACACTTGTTCAGGGCTTTTCCAGCAACAGCAACCTCTTCCTGTGGACAAACAACATCCGGGCCATCTACGTCTGCGGCGCCCATGGGAAGGGTGGCCCTGCTAGAGAAAGACATGCCTGCAGGCATCCCTGTCTCTGCAGCAGCGGATCCCTCCCGCACTAACATGAAGGGATGGACAAGCAAATTTTGAGGAGGTGCAGATGACAAGACCTCCACCACCACCACCAGCAATAGACCTCAACCCTAATTTCCTCCAGTGTGTGTAACACATTCACTCTGCGGACTATTTGTGGACATACCTTTCTGATAAGAGTAGAATTGTTGACATTTGACTAAAGTTACATTGACTTCTCCACTTTTTAATTCCTGGTTGGTTTTGCACAATGTTTATTTTCACCTTGTCCACTTCAATAAATACACAGGTCAGAATCGTATTGTCTGCTGTTGTATGTCTCACATCTATAAATGTGTATATGTACTACCATCTGAACTTTACAATGGCAACAAATCCTACTTGTGCAAGCATGGATATGTTGCATGTGCACAAAGTTGAGCTCAGTATTTTAACCATGTCACACAAACCCATACATACAAGTGTATTGTCTTATTCTGAGCCAGTGACCACATTTTAAGGTGCAAACCTTAGCAACATGGAAGGAGGTTATACATCCTAAAGTTTACTATTGAACAGGCAAAATAAAATTGGTCTTTGTCATCAGCTGGAGCCATAGCGCCTAGCTCACATATGGAATTCCACTTCACTAACACCAATAGACAGACATATGGCAGTACAACATTTTCTAAACATAGGGTCTTTCCAATCCAGTTTTGCTGCTTATAGTTTTATGCAAAAAGAACAATTGATGAACAGAAGGCAGACCAATGTCATATATTCACCCCAGTACAGAGATCTGGGCCTAAATCCATCATTTTGTTGCTCGCCATGCCATTCCAATTTGATCCCAGACATATTTAAATCAGTCTTGACCCTGTGTCCAATGGGAACAGTTTAACCCGAACTGCAAGGCAAGGTCCTACCTGGATGGGATACAAGCATCTTAGGAACGGTTTTGGGGTTTCACCCCTCATCAGCCAGGATAGCTTGTCTCCAGTGGCATGGAGAGCACAGGACCCACCTCTGGGCATACCCGTCCCACTCGGAGTGTCTAAAGAAAAAGAACAATTGATGGACAGAATGCAGAACAATGTCATACATTCACCCAAGTACAGAGATCTGGGCCTAAATCCATCATTTTTTTGCTCCCTAGTTTGAACCAAGCCATATGCAAATCAGTCTTGACCCTCGCCCAATGGGAACAGTCCAGCCCGAACTGTCAGCCAAGGTCCTCCCTGGACGATAAACATGCCTCATAGGACTGGTTTTGGGGTTTCACCACTCATGAGCCAGGATAGCTCGACTCCAGTGGCATGGAGAGCACAGACCCAGATCTGGGCATACCCGTCCCACTCGGAGAGACAACTGCAAAAAGAACAATTGATGAAAAGAATGCAGAACAATGTCATACATTCACCCCAGTACAGAGATCTGGGCCTAAATCCATAGTTTGTTGCTCCCCATGCCAGTCCAGGTTGAACCCAGCCATATACAAATCAGTCTTGACCCTGTGCCCAATGGGAACAATCCAGCCCGAACTGCCAGGCAAGAGTGTTATAATGATGACCTTAAAATTATTTTTCGACAGATTGGATTAATTTACATTCTACACAAACTACTTTATAATGTGGGTGATATGTAAGAGTCTATTATAGACATTTTGCAGAGAAGGTGTGTTTCTGTTTCATGAAACATCCATACTTAAGAGTATTTTACATAAATACAGGATATAGCATGTGAGAAATGGGAGGGTATTACAAAGCTTATTCGATGTAATGTTAGTGAAGAGTTCCTGTTGTGTTACAATATAAATAAAACACATCACTATCCATGAATAATAGATGTGGACACATTTGTAATTTGTAAGTGTGTGCCTGTGCAGTGTTAGTGACCTGGCCAAAGAGGACATCAAAGAGGTGAATTTAGATCATACATTCAAAGCTGTTCTGAACAGGGGCCTGCAAAATAGTTTTGGGTCAAGGCCCCCAAACACCTTAAGATGTCCCTGCCTGTGCAACTGTTAAATGGGAAGTCAATTGAAACTGGTTAGATTTTGACTTGCTGGTGGTTGCGTCCATGACGGTGTGGGTTTTGCACCCCATCAAGCAGCCGTAGCAAGATGTGTACAATCGGCTCCATGGCGGCACAGGGCGTGTGAATCTGAGTACAGGTGAGTTTCAGCCTTACATCCATCCCTTTCCATATTTTCAGCCTTATATCCATCCCTTACTGCCAGCTCAGCTGTGGAGGTTTGACCGCCACTGTCATGCCAGCGGAAAAGGACAATGTGATTGGATCAGCGGTTACACTGTTGGTTCGCCCTCTGACCGACACATTGGCCTATCCTGCCGCCACTGCGGTCGGGATTTCTTGGTGACGCGACCGCAGCAGTCTTTCATCTATTAAACTGCATGCATCGTAATAGGGCAGGCGAACCGCCAACTGGATGGCGATGAGTCCGTTGCCATTTTTACATCAGTACCAAGTCCGCCAAACTCCTAATCAGTCCCATAATTTTGATCAAGATGGTTCTTGCAGATTCTTTATTGGAAAAATATCAAGAGTTGAAAAAAGACAATTGTGGGTAGGTTAAGATTTTTATTTCTATGCTCATTTTTTTAAATGCCAATTAAAAAAAATACAAAAATGTTTAAAATAGGAAACTTCTTTAGGAGTTTATTGTTAGTATTTATTAGTGCAAAATAAATGCTGACTTGTCAAGGTAGTCTGCAGCCCCAAGTTCTGTGAATTCTTGCAATTTAAAAAGTAATCTTTATGATATATCTTTGCTTTCCTTAGAAACGTGAAGCTGCAGGCTACCTGTCAAAGATCACACCTGCCAAGATTCTTGAAAACGTACTCTTTTTTTCAAACTTTTGAAAAATAATGTTCTGGTGGCTTGCCAACTGCATTACTGAATGAATTATTCCAACCCTCTGGCATTGTTTGTTTTTGTCTCTCCTTGCAAGCAAGTGGGGTAGCAGTTTTACCTCTGTATAGGAAAGCATGGTTTATGCCTAAGACCAGACCTGCTCAGATACCCAATCCACGCTTCTTCAAAAACCTTTAATAAAGGACGCACTTTTTGTTCATTTGCATAATGTAATCAGATTCCACAATTGTAGTGTACTAGTCATCTGCACTTTCAAGGGCCCAAAGCATTTAGACTTAGTAGAGTATAGTGTAGAAATATTTTTATCATTTGAATTTCAGAGTGAATGATGCTTTTCCTGAGACTTTTGTAAAAGGTTTTAGTTTTGACAATTGTTAAAATGCAGTATAAGTAGTAATCTGTTTATCAGGCAGTAAAGCATAAATGAGTGGTGGTGTGGTATTAGAAATAATAGCATCCATTGTGTAAATGTGAGCAAATGAATGTGGAGTAGATATAATAGCGCCATCCATTGCTGAACTATCACATTTTTCAAGAGTAACTGTTAATTGAAGTTGAGAGTATTAGTATTTTTTTTCTTGAATCTGGTTATCATACTAAATAAATTGTTCATAAGAAAAGGATTATTCGTTCTTGGGAAAGGTCTAAGATGTGTAATACTTGCCTGTTTGTGTCCTAAATTTGGTATGGTATGCATGCTACTAGTAATAAATGATGGACTATGGTGTGCTGCCTCTCTCAAAACATAGGGTTCACTGGAGAAGGCATTTCAATCGATAATTTGTTGAATTATTTCTCTAACTTAAATTCCCATTTCAGAGGCAGAGTGGTTATGCTCTGCTGTCCTTACAAAAAGGTCACTTACAATAACCACTCTGCCTTTGCTATGGTTTGCAAAGTAAGCAACACACCTCCCTTGTCTCCTGGAATCAGTTGCTCTCTTTGCAGTAAATATAACCTCTATGTTTTAGTAGACTGTACAAATGTAGGTTGCCTCTCATGAATTTTCCATTTTTAGTGGTAAAAAATATTTCTTTTTTTAAGTCAAGCATCTATCCACTGTCCATTTCCTTTATAGAGTCTGCCTTGACTGAGGGTAGATTACTAAAATTGCCCTCTGCCTACTGTCCAGTACCTTTCCGGTGGACACCTTCATAGGATTTAGAAGAGTAAATGTGCCCTGTATCCACTCTTTAGTAATATTCCAAGGGTTATTTCTGATTGGAGTTAGAATAGTAAATATGCCCCACCCCGCTGTCCAGTCTCTTCCCTCAGGTTAGCCCTGACTGGAGTAAAATTAAGTTTTTTGCATCCTAATTTGTGTTCTATTCTACCTTCCTTGCTGATAGGCTTAATTACTATTACAAGATCAAATAAGTATTTTATTAAAAACCATTCTCAATGTCATTTGAATAATGTTATCACATTTTATTCTGCTTAAATAGTTTTGTTCACCTTAGATGCTTGCCTTTTGGTTACATTTGAATGGTAATATTAGCTTGTGTTTGTTTTTTTCAATGGCTGGATGTTTTGGCTTGGTTTTATGTGACACTTGATGGATTGTTTTGACTTCTTTTGGATTGAAATGTTCAGGATCTATCACAACTAGTTTCACAGATATTAACAGTTTTAATCTTTTACAGTCAGATTTCAGGTCACAGTGATTTATTATCATTCATGGTTACTTCTATTGTTTCAGTTCTTTTTTGTTTTTCTCAATGTACTGGTAACTTAATTGTTTTTCTATACCTCCTTCTGTGAGAGTCAACCCTTGATCAGGTAGGACATTTAAATAACTTAAGCAGCGCCTATGTAGATTGCGCTTCAGCGCTGGTGGCAATTACGATTTTTAAAGTACCTGTTTTTTGTATTTTAGTTTTCTTACGTTGATTATTCCCTGGTTTTAAAGCGTCGATAATCCCAACTACTTGCACTATAATAGTGAAAAACACCGCGTTTTAGCGGGTCCTTACATCCCTTCTTCACCGGCGGCAGACATATTGGGGGAAAAACGGGACGCCTGGCGGCGCCATCTTTGTTTGCGCGCTAGCTGCATAGCGGCAGCTATTTAGGGCGGGCAAACCTGTTAGCAACTCTTGATCAGGTAGGACATTTAAATAACTTAAGCAGCGCCTATGTAGATTGCGCTTCAGCACTGGTGGCAATTACGATTTTTAAAGTACCTGGTTTTTGTATTTTAGTTTTCTTACGTTAATTATTCCCTGGTTTTAAAGCGTCGATAATCGCAACTACTTGCACTATAATAGTGAAAAACACCGCGTTTTAGCGGGTCCTTACATCCCTTCTTCACCGGCGGCAGACATATTGGGGGAAAGACGGGACGCCTGGCGGCGCCATCTTTGTTTGCGCGCTAGCTGCATAGCGGCAGCTATTTAGGGCGGGCAAACCTGTTAGCAACTCTTGATCAGGTAGGACATTTAAATAACTTAAGCAGCGCCTATGTAGATTGCGCTTCAACGCTGGTGGCAATTACGATTTTTAAAGTACCTGGGTTTGTATTTTAGTTTTCTTACGTTGATTATTCCCTGGTTTTAAAGCGTCGATAATCCCAACTACTTGCACTATAATAGTGACAAAACACCGCGTTTTAGCGGGTCCTTACATCCCTTCTTCACCGGCGGCAGACATATTGGGGGAAAAACGGGACACCTGGCGGCGCCATCTTTGTTTGTGCGCTAGCTGCATAGCGGCAGCTATTTAAGACGGCCATGCTGACGCGCAGCGTTCGCGCGCAGCGTGAGCCCGCCGGAGTCACGCCAGAGTCCAGCCCGTCTGCGCCCGTCCGCGCTCGGACGGGCTCAGGGGCTAGGACTCTGGTCCAGTGGCGTGTATACTCCTCACTGGAGCTGCGGCAATTGGATAGGGAGGGCTATCCTTTAGACCCAGCCATACAGCCGATATTAGCGGAGGTGTCTATAGCTAAAACTCCCATCGCTCCTACTAAACCCTATTTAAGTTAATTGAAATTGACGTCTTTGAACACAAGGTCTCTGCAGAAACATCAGCTGGAGATATTCTCATTACTTCAGGACGAAGACATCGATGTCCTAACTCTTACTGAGACTTGGCTTGGTGACAATTCACTACCAGACATCATAGCGGCGCTCCCGAATGACTATGATATGGTATGGCATAATCGTGCACATAATGCCCGAGGAGGAGGTATTGCAATTCTGCATAAAAAATCTTTGACAGTAGTAAAGATACTAGCAGAAACAGTAGATCTAGCTGATATTCTTGGAGTAAAAATCATGTTGGACGATCAGTGTGCTGTGATTCTTTCAGTCTATCGTCCACCAAACTCCACTCCAGCTTTTAATGATCTATTTACGTCCATGATATCAGATATCTGCTCTAGATATAAAAAAGTAGTGGTAACCGGTGACTTTAATCTTCACTGGGAAAAGGCTCATAAGGAACCAGGAGCCCGGGGTCTAGACATAACTATGTCTTCTTTAGACTTCAAGCAATTGGTAAGGGCACCCACCCATATAAAGGGACATATTCTTGACCTTATCTGGACCTTAGACCCTAAGGTGTCTATTCTGAAAATTTTACCTTGCATATGGTCTGACCATTATCTGATCTACTGCAATATACCTATTGAAGGAAGACCGACAAAATCCCCCCCTATAATGAAGAAAGTCCGCCAATGGAGAAAAGTTGATTTACAAACTTTAACGGACAGTTTAGCTGAAGCGGTCAAACCAAAGGTTGCTAAGAATAATTTAGACCAAGACTATAGAAATTTAGTAGGCAGTATGAAGAAAGCGATTGACCAGATCGCACCAGAGAAGCTACAACCGATAAAAAAAAGTAGGAAAGGGGGCACCATGGTTTCTACCGCCTTTAAGAGAGCATAAAAAGAAACTCCGTCAAGCGGAAAGAAGCTGGCGGAAAACTAAAGATGAAGGGGACCGAACTCAATATAAAAATCTGCTCAATGCTTATAAAAATCTAATCCAGGCTTCCAAAGCTAAGTATTATGAAACCCGGATAAATCAAGCTGACAATGTTCAGAAAGAAACCTTTAAAATACTAAATGAGCTGAGCAAAAAACCTGAAAATACGGAAACAACAATTAGTTGTAACATGTTTCAAAATTATTTTTGGGAGAAGGTAGATACCATCCTCTCCGACATTAGACAGAACATGAAATCCAGCCCCAATACATTTCAGGACGCTCAGACTACTCTGGAAGTCATTATCTCACAATTTCCACCATTAGATTTGATGAGTCTTGAACAACTCATGAGTAAAACTAAATCTGGTTCCCCGGCAGACCCATGTCCTCCTAGTGTCTTCTGTTTGGCACGTCCTATACTAGAAGATCAGATCTCCTCCCTCCTGAATAAATCACTGGAAACAGGGATGGTACCAGCTAGTTTTAAGGAAGCCCGAGTGAAGCCATTGATAAAGAAGCCAGGAGCCGATCTTACCATCTTGAAAAATTATAGGCCTATCTCCCAACTACCGTTCCTGTCCAAAGTCCTAGAACAACATGTGCTGAAGTCACTGGCCTCGTTCCTGGAGTCTCACCATCTTTTCCAGGAGCGTCAGGCGGGATTTCGGGCATACCACAGCACCGAGTTGGTGATGCTCTCGGTGCTGGATGAGCTCAGAGGGATGGCTGACAGTAAAAAACCGAGCACCCTGATACTTTTAGATCTTTCAGCGGCGTTCGATACTGTCAGCCATACCCTACTTCTGGACAGATTGGCCAGTTTCGGTATTCGAGACAAAGCCTTTCAATGGCTTCAATCCTTTTTATCAGAGAGGACGCAGCGAATCCAGTTGGGGGACTGTCTATCGGAGGTGGGTAACTTGATGTGCGGAGTCCCGCAGGGTTCTGCACTATCCCCTGTATTATTCAATCTTTATATACAACCTCTGATAGACTCCCTGGTAAACATGGGCTGTCAAGTCTTTAACTACGCTGACGACACCTAATTGCTGCTTAGCATAGACAATACTGTCTCTGCACAGAAGTATGCTCAGGATGTTCTTAGATTTGTAGTCAGTTGGATGACGGCAAATCTATTGAAAATCAACCCTGAAAAGACCGAGGTGTTAGTAGTTTCAACCACAAGTTCGCCATGGAGTGACCTATATTGGCCTCAAGAATTGGGCCCCACTCCAATACCCTGTGATAAGGTGAAAAGCCTGAGAATTAAAATTGATAGCGAACTGTCAATGACCAGCCAGATCTCTTCGGTTGTTGGAACCTGTACTGGACTAATCAGACAATTACGTAAACTAGTCCCCCTACTCTCTACATCCATGCTTCGTACCGTAGTTTCGGCCATCATCATCTCGAGGCTCGACTACGGGAATGCTCTCTATTTGGGTCTACCTAAATGCCTGACCAATAGATTGCAAATTGTGCTGAATGATGCTGCACGACTCATCTTCAGACTTCCAAGGAGATCCCACGCCTCTCCCTTGCTTTGGAAGTTACATTGGCTCCCTATTAAACAAAGGGCCGAGTTTAAAAGCCTTTGGACGGCGCACAAGGCAATTTACGGGCAAGCACCGGCCTATATTAAGGAACGTCTGCAGATCTACAAACCAGAACGAACCTTGAGGTCATCTGAGGCTCAGCTGTTAGTCTGTCCAAGATTTAGACTGACAACGAAGGGTGGGAGATCCTTCTCAGCCCTGGTTCCTCAAATTTGGAACAGACTGCCCGAAGCCCTTCGGAAAGAAGGTAATCTGTTGCGTTTTAGGAAAGCATTAAAAACACTCCTATTTAGGGAAATTCTAGATTCATGTTAAAAAGCGTATGTCGCTGCCTTCCAGATCTATATAACTGTTGTTTTGTTCTTTGGTCATGAGCGCCTTGAGACCTGCCGGTGAGTTGGCGCTATAGAAACCGAAAATAACAATAACAATAACAATAACAACCCTGACTGGAGTTAGAATAGGGTGTCCCCTGCCCACTGTCCGGCACCTTCCCTGTGGTTAGCCGGTATCCGAGAATCCATCTGAACAAAATTCTGCCATCTGTAATTACCGGATGTATGACGTTACAACGCATAGTTTTACAACGCCTACCGTTACATCGTAAGTTTTACAACGCATACCATTACAACGCATAATGCTTTTGGGCGCTGGATAGTGAATAGTTTAATTTACTATTCCAACTCCAGTCCCCGTGGATAGTAGGGAAGGTGTTGGATAGTACATTAAACCAATTCCCTATCCTAGAGCGCCCCCCAGCGCTGTGCGTTGTAATGGTTTGCGTTGTAAAAGTTGCGTTGTAATGGTAGTTCGTTGTAAAAGTTTTGTTGTAAAGGCTGTATACCGTAATTACCATCAATGGCTGGAATCTTCTTTAAATAAGTTGGGCCCTGTGAAAAGCAATCACAATTGTAAATCAAAGCCATGGTTCAATGAAAACTTTAGGCATCAATAACAGAAATGCATATTAGAAAGAAAATGGAGGCTGTATTATAAGACGGACGACAAAGAAATTTATAAAGCCTACATTCAAATCTCCAAAAAGTAGAGCCAAGTTGAAAAAACAAATTATTAAAATGTAAACTACAAATAACTCCTTAAAGGAATTGCTTGAAACATCTAGACTTCCAGAGGCAAAACATTCTATGATCTTTTAACAATATGTCCATATAGTTATTGTGTATAGGTTTATGTGTGTATATATATATGCAAATAGATGTAAAAATATGTGTATATTTTTGTAGGTAAGACAGTACATTTATCTTTCAGGGGTCCTTATTGAAAGATATCTTTATACACCGTAGTCCTAATGAGGCCCAAAATCAGTTGAGCTGTAACAAGTCGACCTTAGGAATTGAAGAAGCCCTTGTTAAATTAAAGTTGTTTGTGTAAAAAAAGATAAAAAGTGCTAAATGTTTAGAGGTTTGAGTGTTGTTCCTCTACGTACTTTATTTTAGGGCTATCAACGGAATGCTCTTTTCCCAAAAAAGTGGAAGCATCCAGATCTACCAATAGGGTAATAGGGAATAGAGGATATATTCCTATTCTGTTAGATTATTTTTGATTTATATTTTGGTTAAAAAAATCATGTAAATGATGTATTGTATATAATGATATATGCGTGTATATATATATATATATATATAGAGAGAGAGAGAAATACAAAACGTTTTCAAACCCCCCCTTTCTTTGCATATAGACACATACAAAACTTTAGCTTAAACTGCTTTTTGTCCATGATATTAATTTGCATATGATTAATCTAGAGAGTGAACCTCGTTGGAAGGAATAATTTAAGTTTACCTTCGATTTACTGTGCAGTATATATTTGTTCCAACGCATTGTTTGTATTTACATGTGCTTTGTCTCTCATGATCAGCACCGGGAAACCCCCTTGTTGGGGCAGCTGCACACTCTAGAAATAAATTAACATAACATATATATTTGTCAAGTAGCAAATGTTTTTGGTAAAGACTTCCTTCTCATCACGGATGTGTGCACACAAATCTAAACAACAGTCCCTTTAATAGATCTAGTCCCATCCTGGTTTTAGGACATGATTCCTTTTTTTGGATTTCCAGTGGTGATCTTTAGACATTTGCCGGGGGTTAGAAGTAAGAGGTGAGGAGACCCACGAGGAAGCCACAGTAGGAGATTTCTCATGAGACAATGACATCATTCGTAATCGGGAAAAGGCGGTGCCAATGACGGGTCTCTAGTGATATATAGATGTAATGTGAAATCTGTAGGAATAATACTATCACTTGATATAGATGGATAGGTCAATTCAGTCTCTCTATGAAATGCCAAAGATGATCACGAGTAAAGTATATTATAAGTTAAATTAGCTATTTCAAAGTCCTTAGCTGACAGCCTCAAACCAAATCGAAAACACAAAGCTTACTATGGAAAGGTAATCGAAAACATCATAGATGGAAATAATTGCTAGATAGGTAACATCTATCAAATATGATTTCAATAATCCATCAGACATTAAAAATTTTGTTTGTAGAAAGAAAAGTTCTTTTTTTATGATTCTGGGTTTATGTCTATGAACGTAATCAAAATGTAAGCTCTTCAAAATAAAACTAACTAGTGCCTTAATGTGCGGCGTGTGTGCCAGGGGTGTGTTTAGTACAGGGCCGTGAAGCCATTCAGATAGGGAGAACGATAAACCAGGTCGACTGCTAGTGTTTTTAGCAGCTGTAATACATTTGTGCTGCAGATGCTGGTGTCTGTTATGCAATGTACGTGTTTTATTATCAAAAGCAGTAAACATTTGAGTTGCGGTTGGCAAGCAAAAACCAGTCCTGTGTAGATAATTGTACAGTATCTGCCAACACCTCACTTGGGGGTACTTAAAGCAGATGGTGAATTATAGACAGCGTGTGCTTTGTGTATTTCCAAAAATAACTACAGAGAACGTGTCTCTAATTGTAAAGATTCCTGCTTTGACAGTACACCACCAATTAATGATACAGTGAACTTCATACTAAGGCAAAGAAGTATTGTGACCCAAGCTGCACTTTGAAAATGGGATGCAATATGAACGGTGCTCTGTATGTTTATTCATTAAGAAGTTGGATATTTGCATAATAGTTTTTTTTTAACTTACCCTCAACAAAATATAAAAAAGACATTGACCACTTTTATAGAACTAAAAACCAATGTAAACGATACAGTAGCATTGCTAATAAGTACTGTTTAGAGCAATAGGTTTAGCAAAACCCAGTGCTTGTTCTGTAGCACTTATTATTACACTTCTGCCATATCTAAGCACTCGGACCTCATTTACAACAAAATTACGCAGCTTGGTGCCGCAAGCCATTTTGCTGCGCCGAGCTGCATCATTTTAAAAGCACAAGGATGTGCCATAATTACAACAATATGACGCAGCCTTGTGCTTTCCCCTGCGCTGGCGCACAATTGGCTGCCATGCGCCAATGCAGGCACCTTTGCACCATGGTTAATATTTTTTGGGTGTTCATTGCTTTTTTCATTTTAATCAATCAGTAGCTTCACGGTTTGGGGAGAAAGACTGTCCCTTCTGATGGGGGCAAATGCCACAACTGCACTGAACACATGTTCTACAGATATACTGGCTACCAGACATGGCTGTTTAGTTATGGACATTGGTATGTCTTCCCAAGGCAATAGGTCAAAAGGTCTTGATTCAGATAGACCTTCATTGGTTTTTTAAAATAGCCCTTTATTGTCTTCTCAAGTGTCAATGTTGTTCCTGCATTGCCTGTGCACTTGATTCAAGTCCTGCTATAGCAATACAACAGCCCACTGCAGATGTTGAATGTGAAGCTGTTAATGGTGTAGGTTTAGTAGAATGTGATGGTGTTATCACTGGTGGGTGCTGCTGCAGTTGCAACACGCTTCTCAATTCTAGGCAAACACCGATCTCTTTGGAGTATGAAGGCTGAATTGCAGTTATGCTTTGGCCTCACCTTTACAATTGTTCAGCTTCTAGGTCTTTCACATTTCTGACAATCCAGTTCTTGTAAATTGAGATGTTCACTTTTGAAAATAGAATGAAAGTGCCCAGCACTATTTGTACCATACATCCAGTATATTGGCACACCTTTACGCTTCAGGGGACAACATCTCTTTTGACAGACTTTGTTTTGTGTTAAGATGAAGGATTAATCTCTGACCAAGAAGCTGCTTCTTCATTAACATTATAAATCTGTGTTTTACCTTTGGAAATTTTCATGCAGCATGTGCAACAATGGGATTGTCTGGCTCATGATACTGTCCTCCCTCCTGACTTTCTGTGTCAAAGTCTCAAAGCGAACTAGCCTGTGATTTCAGTAATCCACTATCCTCTCTTTGTCCTCCTCCGTGGTCACTGCTCATACAGACATTAAAGCATTGCATTGGCCAGCAAGTAGAGCAAGGACAAAATTGCTACCCATGACACACATACACACGCCCACACGCAGTCCACAAAATTACTGTCACCTCATGAAGGTGTGGAAAATAAAGAGAACACAGCTGCCCTAACGTGGCTGGTGCCCACTACTCCCCCATACATCAAAAACTTGCAGGATTGCAGGTAAAGTATTCTAAGACAGTTTAATAGTATTACATTGTCAGTCATGTGTGGGCATACTGGTGCTGGCTCAGGCAGCTGTTTAAATACACACCTAACATGTGATTGGGCATATCTGTGGGCCTACTACATCAGCAGCAACGCAGCAGCAATGAGCTCAGCAGAAATGCAGCATGGGAACACTGAGAAAAGTATAAAATACATTAAAACTGCTGCCAACTTAAAAAGCACAAGACAGCACTTACTCAGGCAAAACACTTTTAAAAGAGCATGAAATATAATTAATCAACGATCTCACACAAAAGCACAAAACACAAAATGGTGGGCAAGAACATGGAGAAGAATAAAGGAAAATGTCTGGCTATGTAATATATATTTTCTATTCTAGATATCAACCTTTTAAATCATGTTTGATTAGTTAGGTGTATACTTCAGATATAAATGTGCAATATTGCTATCAATTGCAAAGTGATAGTTCAGCTAATTTGAAAATATTCATGTTTATTTCTGCACAGTTTGGTTTGCTTTTTCCAGTGATGTATTTCTATGAAGCCTTGTTTTTCATTAAACGATCTTGATTTCTCAGTTATTTGTAAACCATAACCAGGGATTTAGAGAATGTAAGTAAGTGAGAGGTTAGAGGAACTTTATCACTAAATGTTTATTTTGAAAATGTTCAACAGTTTTGTGACAAAATATATAAAGTAGAACACATTTTTATTAGATTGAGAGGAAATTCATTGAAGGGATTCAAGACTTCAGGTCATAAAAGAGCCTAAAAATCCTTTACTTGCTGATCACTAGGGAAGGCACATCAAGTCCTCTGATAAGGGTATCTGCCAACTCAGGAGCATAGCCATGGAGATACAGATAGGAGCAGTAACTAATACTTCTTTACCAAATATTGGCTCCATTGGTCAGAATGAACCATCTATGAAACTCAATAAATTCCGGCTTTGGGGCTACGTTTAGCTTAATTAGCCTAGGGAAAACATAGGTTGGATAAAGAAGCCAAACAATATCATAAATATTGTGATTTTTAAATAGTTTCTATTATTCTTATTTATTGCAAGTAGCATTACCGCTATCTTGTTTATTTTTAGAATGGTTATGTAAGAAAGAGGAATATTATGTGATATGGCTTGGTAGCCTAATATATAATATTATCACAATAGTCCAAAGATGATCCATGGATTCACACTAATAAATCCTTAGCTCAGTCCTGGTAGAGTGGCAAAGAGCAGTCAGACTTTACTAGAGAAACATGCATTAAGCATTTCAGACTACCAACATGGACGATAACTAATTGACACAACTTGAGAGAAATACAACACTAATTTATAAAAATAGTATGTATAATTTATCTTTATTTAGACAACACGATGAAAAGAATAGCATGCATATACCCAGAGTTATAGATTTTTGAAGTAATATTATATCAGTGCAGTAAAATACATAGAAAAAAATAACATTACGGTCAATTGGTAAATCCACCAGTGACAATCAGTCACTAGCAGGTCAAGATACTTGGAACCTTCATAGGGGTATGGTCATGTGGGCCACAGAACCAGGTAATATCAGTCAGATCAATTTTATCTTGCCTGTGGAGTCCGGGAGCAAAGTTGTGGAAGCTAGTAGCCAATGGGAAGCTAGTCTGCCCCAGAGGTGACCACATCAGGTGGTGTAGGCCACCTTTTCCACCCAGAACCTGCTATTTCTGCCCTCCTAAAAATGTCAGAGTTACATTTTAGCTGTACAGCCCAGGCTGCCAATTCTAGAGGTCTGGCCAGCCTTTGTGGGGGTGTACACCTTCTTCATGGATAATTTCCTGCCTTGCTGGATGCGAGCATGCCTGGGGCAAGGGATGGGCTGTTACCTACTCAGGCATATCAGTTGCATATCAGAGTTGGTGCAGCCTTTGAGCTCACCCCTCTAATGTGCCAGTTCACTAGCTTTCTGGGGCGGAGGGAGGTGTGGCCTTCTTCCTGCCCTGCCTTTGTTCCTGACTCCTGGGAGTTATCACACTACCTGGCAGGAGGTCCTAATCCTGTCTTGATGGCAGCAGACATGGGAAAGCATGGGCTGGTCAGCCAGAGCACAGAGAAGCTGGGGAAACCAGATAGGCAGCCTCTATGGTGCCACATTGGTGAATGCCACGTCACTCAGTGCACAAGAATCGTGTCAGGGGTCAGAAGGCACGTTGTTTGATACCAAACATGACATAATTTATTGGCACCATAATGGAGCTGACAATCTCGAGAGTGCCTGGTTGGCAGCCCATGTTATTCTAAGGACTCCTAACACTTATGTAAGTTTCCAATGGGGAATGCCACTATAGGGACATATAGGCTAATATTTATATGTCCATACCTTCAATATAATGCACCCTGCCTCCTGGGTTAAGGAAGGCTTCCTTAGAGGTGTCTGATATATATTAAAGATATGACACACATGGTGCGGACACAGTCAAGTTTGAGCAGTTTACCCTGCTCCTGCAGTCTGCAATGACAAGCCTGCTGTCAGTAGTTTGCTTGGTTCACCCAGGATGGCATAAAACCATGCTGCGGACCTGGGGACCCCTTTACAACCTATGCCCTGGGTACCCCTGGTACTATATACTATGGGTTGATAAAAGGGTAAAGTATTTGCCTATTTAGGATTACCAAGTTGAACATAACAGTTTTGAGAGAGAGCACAGGCACTGGAATCTAGTTAGCAGGCTTCAGAGCACTGTCAGAGTCGAAAACCAGCTTCTAGTAGTCCAGATTGGGCCAAAAAGTGGTAAGACATCACCAAAATCCCTGTTTTCCTTCAAGTTATCATTCATATTGTGTGCACTAGGTAAAACATATGATTTTAATAAAGCTTGAAAAAGTATTTCTGACTTCCTAGTGTTTTTGAGTGTTCCTATTTATGATGAAAGCGAGTTTGGGTTCCACTAATCATTAACCCTGGACAAAGCACTACGCTACGTTTTCATAGTTTGTGAAGTTTGCGCTACTTCGCACTACGTTGTTGTTGTATAGCTTTATTTCGAAATATTTATCATTTCTTAAAAGCATTACAGTGCAAAAACAATTTTAAAATATAAAGCAGTTGTGCAGATCGACCATCTAATACAAAAAGGCAGTCCAATAACAAACAGTTTAAGATGTACATCTAAAATACATTTATACAGCAAACAGCGATATACCATCATTAAAAAGAGTAAAAAAACACAGCATCAAGTGGCTAAAACCAAAAGAGTCGGAATGGATGACCTTTACTGGAGGAGCAATTTCCTCACAGATCTTATCCTCCAAGCCCATCCCAAAAATGTTGCCAGGCAACAAGCAAACAAGGGATGAGTGTCTGATCTTAGCATCTGTAAGGCCTCCACGTGTGACCGGGTGCCCAGCCTCAAGCAAAGGGGTTTCAGCCATCTGCGGCGAGGGGCAACATACGCTGAACACTCGAACATTAGATGGGCAATGGATTCATCCCTGTTAACACAGAAAGGACAGGTTGCAATGGTTTGCCAGGGTGGTTTCCAGTTCGCTGTCCATGTACCTAGGGGCAGAACTCCAACCCTAAATTTGAAATACAGTGCCCTATCTATTGGGTTGGAGATCAGGTCCAGGTAGGGTTCTCTAAGGGGAGATCTTTAATAACCAAAAACTCAGCCGCAGATCTACATAGGTTGGAGTGGCTCACTCTCTCATTTCCCACCCATGACCAAAATATTTTCTTTAGCAGCTGTTTAGGTGGTGAGGATCTATTGGCCCAAGCGTCTCCCAAGCCCACTTCGCACTACGTGAATTGCATGTAGCACAGTGCAAACACGCGTAGCGTAGCGGTAATTGTTTGCTTGCTCGCGGTCCTCAACGTCAAGTAGGCGACCACGAGCAAGCAAAATGACATCCCGGCGAGACTTTTTCCTCGTTCGCGATCAGCAACATCAAGTTGCCGATCGCGAGCGAGGATAATAAACCTCCCGGCGAGCTTCTCAATGCAGGAAGGTCAGGTTTCACATTGCGAGTGGTCGTGTATACTCGCAACCACTTGCGATGAGAAACTACCTGTCCGCGTTGAGACTAGCGCCTGCGCGTTCCCACCTTCCTTTATGGGTCCGCTGAGCGTGAAAAAAGACTAGCCCGCCACCCTACGTAACTCCAAAGATGGCCGCTCGTTTCCCCCGGCTGCCTCCGAGGTCATGCGGCACTCAGCGCCTAGATCGGCTGAGTGGTAGAGGGTGAGTGCGGTAAAATTGCATGACAGTTAAAAGATTATGTGTGATATGCGACAGCAATACAAAGATTAAAAGTACAACAGCTCCCGGCTTCCACCTCAGGAGTTTCTAAGCATTCAGCACTGTGCAATCATCGCGAACAGCATACTACAAGGTTCGCGTAGGGCGAAGTGCACTTTGCGTACCTTCGCTTAGCGCTACTTCGCGAACTACGCCCAGGGTTAATAATTATCCATGTGTAGTCTTACAGGGCTGATTGTTACCTAAATTACGCCTCATTCAAGTAATGCAGAGTGGGTTAGGGAGTGGATGCAGTCCACGCAGCTCTTTGTCTCATGTTGTTACATTGAATACGTCCTGAGCGCCACAGGGTATGTAGAACCTAATTCCAGACCAGGTTGTGGAAAAGAAAATCCAGAAAACAAATCACCACCTCAGCCGTATGCAGATAAAAAAAGATCCCTGAATTTAACATGAACATAAGCCCACTGACAAGCCCCTAAAATTATTTAAAAAGAATATCTCTACACACAATCAGTGAGATTTTGAAATAAAAAATGTAAAGGGCTTTCAAAACCCACAGCACATTTGGGCTTCAAATATAAACCTCACCACAGTATGGAGACATCTGGACAAAATTCACAAAAACACAAGGTAAATGAGGAGATATGATAATGTCAGGACACCACCATCCAAAAATGTTCATTGCCCTTATTACTATCTACCTGCCAACACACACATATGCAAATAGCTGTAACTGAACTAAAAGAAAAAGGTATAAATTCCAACTTCAAAGGGTGGATAATACAACAAACTTTGCAGAAAAAGGAAAAATCATGTTTTCCCTCCAAAATCCAGAATAACCAAGGGTTGGACATAGGACTAGTAGTTGTCTTCAGAAGCGGAAGTTGATACTCTGTGTCACAGCAGCCCTACGCTCCATGGCATTTCCTCTGAGTACTTTTAAATTCAACAAAAGAAAAATAATGCTGTTTGTGCTCATAATTTACTAGAATGGTCCCTCAAGCAGAAACGGTAACACAAAATTAGTTTTTACGTTAATTTATTGGTGCCCGAATTATAGAAATGTTACTTAAATTTGGATAATATGAGTAGTGGCCACATGTCGATCACCTTGTTCCATGGTCCTGCAAGAGGGTTTTTCATTCAATGGATTTCTCATTTACATGTGATGCTATTATGGCATTTTTGCCCTAAGTAAATTGTGCAAAATGCCGTAATACACTTCTCATATTGTTATGCTTAATCTTGCTGAATTTTTAGGTAATTCCCTGTGATTACATTATGCGAAACTACAAGTTACACTCATCTATAGATATGAAATATGCATGCATCTATTCTTAAGCGAATTTACATCTGTGTACAGATGTAAAAAATGTGTAAGACTTCATTGTATTCATATTTTTTATATTTCTTTTAAATTGCAATCATATGTGAAAACCTTAATATAGCCTTTAGAGTGGATGTTCACATCCATACTAACTTTATTTTACATGTTGACTGATATCAACTACATAAATATAGTAGAGGTATCACATAATTGATAAAATATGCAATGCATTTTAATTGAAAACAAAATAATAAAAATGTAATTAGATACAGATATTTCACATATGTACATATTTACAAAAATTTACTATTTAAAAAAAACATAGGTGTCATACACTACAGTATGTTCCACATATTTTCATAAGACAATTCATCAAATAAAGGCATTTACAAGCTGTTAATAACAAACTGCCAAATACATCTGAAGTGTTTTTTTCACACCAAGAGTCAAGTCTGGTCATAAAGTTTGCAATTAAGGCCTTTAATGTTTATTTTTTTTATAGTTTTGAAGAAAAATTAAACAAGACAATTTCATTTTTAGTTGAATTAATAATGTCAGTTACAATTGAATACATACACTAACTAGTATGTCAATATTTTAGCTCAGGATATTTTCGCAGTCAATATTTTTACAAAAAATATTGTTGTGCCTCAATGTTTTATTTGTTGGTATTCTGTCAAAAAAACCCTGTCAGTGCCTTCACCAGTAGTCAGATTGATTGTGGCATAAATCAGAGTAAACCAAAATTGATAGCCTCTGGCTTGTGAGTTCGGGCTAAACGAAAATAATGTTTTCAAAATATCTAGTTGAGAAGAAACTTTAACTGCATGACACACTTCCTTTTGGCTTCATTTCAAGGATAAAAATGTACTCAGTGAACTCTCTTGTACCTCAGCTACCATTCTTTCTACTCCAGAAAGACTTTCTTTCACATCTATTTCATGAAGACCAGAGGATCACCATTTTCAGCCCCTTCTGGAATCCCCAAAAATCTAAAAGTTAGAGTGTCTTTTCCAGTTCCCAAGCTCCTCAACTTTGTTCTGAACAGAAATCATTGGTTACTAATATGTATTGATGTATTGGCAGCCGCTATTACAACAATACAACATTGTTACGTGATAAAGTATGGTGCAAAGTAACTCCCTTCTTGAAAATGGTTCAGAGGGACATTCAAGTTGGTTACTTTTTCACACCTTTTTATCCCATGCATTCCCCTCCTCCTCAAATAAGATAAATCCAAACGATCAGAATAGCTTTATTTTGAACCTGTAGGAGGCTGGCCTGGTATATGGTGTACTCTTATTTTAGTGTAGCACCCGGCACGACTGCATGCTCAAAGTAAGTCAATGAGGAAGTCGCAGTTGTAGTTCTTAGGAAAAATGACCCTTCCCAGAGGACTTGGAAGACACCAATGGAAGATGAATGGTTCGAGAGTCACCCCACCCGTGGATACCCAGGAGACCAGGTTACCTGCCCCAGGGAAGCTGGGTGCATAGGTACAAAATGACAGGAACGGCTGTAATCCCCAATGGAGGATTTCAAGTAGATGCTGCTGGCGAAGGACCTGGAAGAGTCTATTGGACTCCAAGGGTGGATTCAAGAAGAGGAGTACTTGTAAGCAGAGGGGACAGAGTCTAGGACACTCACAAGTGACCAGGAGGAACAGGAGTCGAGTGCCCACCAATGTCGCTGTTACAGGAGAGTTGATGGTGCCCTTATCTCTGCAGCTATGTGGACCAGGTGACACTGAGAGCGACCAGAAATGGTGTATGAGGTGCCCCACATTGGATGTTGATGGCCAGGGGGTCAGTGTCTGGCGGGAGCACCACCAGGCCTTGGCAATGGCAACACGTGGAAAAAGATGAAAAGGTACAGTGATGGGACCAACAAGATCCAAGAGACGCACCACGTTCAGATAAGTCCGGGCAGCCCTGGGCAAGCAGAGGAGCCGACTGGAATGAAAAGAGACCCTTGCCAGGGCCTGAAGATCTCTGGTGACGAGAGTCGCCCAGCCTCAGCAACGGCTAGCCAACACAGGGTCTCTGTTCTGGCAGTGTCGATAAGGGGTTCATGGCCTCAGACTCGGTCTGAAGACAGTGTAGGCCTTGAAGAAGTTGCAGAGCTGTCTCCTGTGCTACTGAACCTGTTGGAGTCCGTAGCAGCCCAGGATCAGCAAATCGGTCAGCTGTGTTGCGGTGCCTACAGATGCAGGGGAGTGACTCCTTCACTCCAAAGGAGATTTCTTAGGGTGTCTTTGGATGTCCACAGGTCCTGGATGGAACCTGTATGGAACACAGACACTGACGGTGCAGCGGGCTTGCAGAATGAAGATATCAGGAGTAGACAGAGTCTTCCCGGTTGCAGTCTCGGTACCAAAGCGAAGTCTGATGCTGTCACTCCGATCGGTCAGAATGTCCAGATGGTTGAAAAGGACACTGAGTTAGATCTGAATCAAATCCCACGATGAATCTAGGGACCCGCCCTCAAGTAAGCCCTTATGTACCCTAAGGAAAGGGTTGGGATGATTCAGGGGTACGTCCCAGAGGAGGGGCTGAACAGTGGAGAGGAGTCTCCCATGTCCTTTGTCCAGTTTCGTGCCACAGCGGGAGCCAACGGCTCCATGAACTGGTTTGAGCTAGAGTATGCAATGAGGGCACCAAATGTGCCACTCAAGCAGTCTGAGTGGCACTGGCAAGCTCCCCCACCCTGTCCCAAAACACTAAACCCTGTCTGAGAGGTGGTAACAACTCCCTGTGACAGGATACCGATTGTTCTGCCTTCCCCCGCTCGGGCTTGGCTCAGCAGCAGGAGGACAGAATCAGGTCTCAGGTCGGCAGCAGCCCTAGCTTCCAGTCTGGTTCTGGAAGACTGGCACCGAGAGCACTGAGGGCCTCCCGGAGGAGATTTACAGTGCATGGAATCATACCTCCCACACCGGTTATGGTGTGAGGTATAACTCCAACATTTTGTATACCAAACATGATCGGGTTTGTTACAGGCAACTTAGAGATGATCATCGCGTAGTGACGCATGGCCACACTATGGATCGTAAGGGCTGATGCACTGACAACCCAGGAAAATGGACTCCAAGGGTTGCAGGGGTGTCCTGATCATGCAAGGGCGCCCTCACAATTAGAACCAAGCACCCTGCCTTTGGGACTGAAAGGCCTACTAGAGGGGGACTTAGAGGTTTTAAGCGCAGTGATGTTAGACAAAAGGAAACATATCTTTTGCGAAAGGTGCAAGCACCAACTAACTCAGACTGCAATGGCAGGCCTGTAGTCAGAGTTTGGAGGGTCCCCTATGGGTGGCATAATACATGCCACCCTCGGAGGACCCTTGGTGTTCCTAGGCCCTAGGTACCTGAGTACCATGTACTAGGGATTTACTAGGGTACACCAAGAGCCATTTAGAAATGTATCAAGGTACTCACCATAGCCAATTAAGGGAGGAAGCACAATGACTGGGGTACTCGTTAGCAGGATCCCAGTCAGACTAGTCAGAAAAACAGTATGACACCAGAATAAAGTGGGGGTAACCATTAAAGCAGATCCTAATTTCCTACAAAGCCTCAAAAAATAAAAAAGGGCCATCTGTGGATGATAGAGTAGATAATGTTTAGTCCTTAAGTATTGCACCATAGGACTTTATAGGTGGATTGGTATACCTTAGTTTCTACAGACTTGCTGCTCACACGAGACTCCCAGTTCTCAAACCCTCTGCTGCTGCTGCCTCTGCTGATCATATGCCATGGCATCGCATACATGCTTATGTTATTTTCAGTGTTTGCAGCTCCCTTAAGTCAAACGCCCTGAGCAGCTCTTTGGGTTAAATGGTTGTTGCCATGGTTGCCTTGATTTGTCAAGTAGGAGTTTGTATTCATCAAAGAATTCTCGCTTGGAGCAGACTCAAGTTTTCAAGATTATGATGTCACCCTTCGTGTAACTCGCTTTACTCTTCACTTGTGAAGCCTAATGTATGCAGTTGTTGAATGATAAAACAAACGTTGCTGCACTACAGTCATTCACATCCCCATTACCTCTCAGCAGTTACACTATGTCCAGTCCTTATTTGCTGGGGTGTGAAATTTAAACTAATAATCCTGCTCATCACCCCCTCACCGCAGTGAAATAGTTAAAAACTCAAAGAATTGGAACCTCTGCTCTAGTGATTGATATTCTTAGAGTAAGGGCTAATCTCAAGGCCAAGTTTGATTAAGCCTGCACACTTCCCTTACAGTCCTAAACAACTAATTTTCAACCTTGCCTTAAGCAAATGGTCCTCAGCTTTGATGGAGCCTGAACCTCAATCTCTTGGAGTAATCATCAAACAAAAACTCCCCCACTGGTCTTATGGTTCTGTGGCTGTTTACTTGAAGCATTGAGGAACAGCTACCATCCAGAAGTCAGTTTCATTTCAATAAATCAGTGCAAGTCTGTAATAATGACAGTAGATAGTATTTAACCATAACGGTTTCTTTTCAAATTATTTGTTCATTTTAATCACCAAACTTTTCTGACAGGGAAAAGATTACGGTGCTCATGCACTCTACATCGAGATAATATAAACTACAGAATGCAAATAATCAATATGTAAATAATGCAAATCATCCATATGGAATGTTCCATAAGTAGCTAATTCTAACTACCTTGAGAAATGAGAGTACAAAGTGGATTTCCAAAGGGTAAAGCATCATGCGAACCCCAGAAGTTCAGAAACAGAAAGAGTATTTAGCACCAAGCGTCACGCTCTGGGGAACCAGAAGGGTAGAGGTATCTCCTCTCTTCAAAGTCAGGGAAATAGTCTAAATTATAACTGATGTGGAACTCTAATTAAAAAAAAAATCAAAAGTTCCAGAACATCAATATGTCGCTTCCACAGTTCAGAACCAATACCGCGGTGGCATTTGCCAGGAGTTGATAAACTCCCTAAATTCCCAACCCAGCACAACTATGCACACATCTGCTCGTCTTCACTAAATCCTACTGGTATGTGGGGTCCAGGTGTCTCCTCTAATTATTTCATCTCCATCTTTACTGCCAACTTCTCCTCTTCAAGCCTTACTATCAAATAGAGTGCAGAATAATGGGCCATTCCTTAGCTAATTAAACGAACAAGTAGCATACGGACAGTCTCAAAATGTGCAGCATTTGGCTAAGGCTTAAGTCAAGCTAAGTTAGCTTGGGAATAAAAATGGAAGTACATTATAATGTTATTAACCATAAAAAGCAAGCTGTCATACTGGTGAATATTCAATAAGGGTAAATAAATGCCTTGTGTATCCACTCCACTTTATGACATTGTGACTTCTAGATATGCATAGTAACTTTGTATGATAATGCATAACTGTAAAATACATGAGTCAATGAGTTCAGGCACACAATTAATACATGGATTATATGCTATAACATATGTATAAAGTATATGCAAAGGGTGTAGTCTAAATTTTGCTGCTCCAGCTACATGCATTGCCTATTATGTCCAAATTCTAGGCTTCCACAGCAACTTTGTATGATAATGCATAACTGTAAAATACATGAGTCAATGAGTTCAGGCACACAATTAATATATGGATTATATGCTATAACATATGTATAAAGTATATGCAAAGGGTGAAGTCTAAATTTTGCTGCTCCAGCTACATGCATTGCCTATTATGTCCAAATTCTAGGCCTCCATATTGAAATTTAAACTCTGAGCACTTTTTTCAAGAGTACTGGTGCCACACTCTAAAGGAGGTACCTTTACCATTGACTCTTAGCTGCTCCATTCAGATTTCATTTTTCCCATTAACTTTTATCTTGAGCCTTATTGCAGTCTGTTCTGTATATGTCAGCTGACCATCCTATCCCATATTTTGAGCTCTGGTTGATTTACAGTTCCATTCATAAAATATTTGCAGAGGTGAAACACAACGTTGGTGACCATGAACGAAACAAAAACACCAGTCCACTAGCTTTGTCAGGGCCATCTCCCACCACACTTTCCTAACTTTAAGCCAGTGTAGTGTAGTTCCTATATTCCCAATAGTCTCTGCGCATTGGAATAACATATCCTATAGATTAGACGTAGGACTGAGGTCAAATAGGTCTCTATCGAATATATTAAACTTAATAGTGAATGCCAGCTAGCTCAGAGGTCACTAGAAACTTTCTCGAATTCACAAGAAGGGATTAGTTTCTGACAACCGCAAAAACATGACAACTTTGTTTCCTAAGAATAAGAAATATATCTCTAGAGTTGTGGAAATAATATATAAGTATTTCACTCAGTCAATCATGTATGCTTCGTTTCTACAGAGTTGCAGAGAAACAGAGAGACGGGCGTTTTCAATAAAAAGGGTTTATTGAACAGTCTTCTTTCTCATGCAAGAGAGGCGAACGGCTAAAATCCTTATGCAGACTTTAAAGTGTAATGCGTACAGCGAGAACAATACTATAAAATAATACTGTAAGAGTATTGTATGGTTTCTAAGCCATATAAAAATACATAAATAAATAATATTGACTAAAAATACTTAACTGGTGTTTTCCAAAATACGCCTACCCCAATGTACCTAACCTAAGTCTAGTACATGGGAAGAAGTAAGTATTGTGTAGCATAGGTTTAGTATTCTTTGCCAAGAATCTATCCAAGATTTCTCTAGGTTCTAATCAGCTCCATACCTTAGTTAGAATAAAGGCGGTCTGGTATCTCTGTCTCGGGACTCGATTTCCCAACACCCCACAAGGGGAGCTTGGAAACACTGGAGCTGGATTCTCGGCGAGAGAAAGACAGCCTCTCGATCAGTGCGTCAGCTGGAGGGTCGGCTTCCTTCGGCCTTTGCTGTAGCGAGCTGTGTCGGGCAGGTAGATAGCCGAACTGCTCCGAACCACCGTGTCTTGCTAGAGCATGTGAAGGTATATTTATACCTAGAAGGTGTCTAGGAATGCCATAGTTTGAAGTAAAGTCAGGCATAATAAAGTCAGGAAAGACCCCCTAGGGAATAGTCGTTCTTTGCAAAGTACATGAGTTCTTTGACAAATCAATATTCAAGGAAGGGGAAGTTCCCTAACTGCTTAAGCTGATTTTCTAAGAAATCGTTGTGACGTTTGGTACGGGTGGAAGTAGCCATGCCTGTATTTGGTCTGCATGGGCTATGTCTAAAAAAGGGCTTGATATCTATGCCTATATTAAGGCAATGTGAACTGTACCTATATAAGGGCATGAATCGGAAAATTCATTTGGAGCCTAAAACGCCACACAACACCAGAGCAATCTTATTGTATAGTTTCTCAGTAGTCAACTTGTATAGCTTTTTTCTGTATTCTCCAGAAGCCAGAAGGACTTGGCTTTCCACAGGCATGCAGTAAGGGCAAGAGAGGGAGTGAGAGATAACCATGGAAGGAGGTGGGGCAGTGGTTGAGTAGAAACAGAGGGAAAGCAATGACATAGAGCAAGGCAGGTGGACAAGGGCAGTAGGAAAGCATTGAGGAATGGGGCATAAGGCAAAAGAGGGGGACAACAAAGAAGGAAGGGGGAGGGCACTGGGGTTGGAAGAAAATCAGGAAAGAGGAAGATTTGATTTGCTGTAAAGAAAGTAGAAGGAAAGATGGCAAGGAAGGAACAAAGAAGGGAACTAGTGATGGGAAGCAAGGAACGTTTGTGGAAAAGGTGGAAAGCATTAGGGATCGGTGGGAGAGGCAAGCAGAAGGGAAAGGAGTGGGAATTTGATGATAGGAAGTAATGACTATGGTGGTAGGGTAGAAAGGTCAAAGGGGAAAGGGGTGCCAGGGAGCTTTAGAGGTGGGTTGAGGCAATGAGAAAGTAGTGAAGGATGGGTAGTGAGGGAGACGAGGTGAGTAGAGCTACAACTTGAAGCTCATCCCAAATCCTAATACAAACCATAATGGGACAACTTAACCTTCCATAAAATGACATGGGTTTTAAGCAAAACCCATCCAAACAATGGCAAACCATGCAAAATGGTTGATTGTGGGTGGTGCACCTCTGTCTGTACTTCTTGCTTTAAACATTCCATTAAATTAATGACCTGCCTTCCTGTCGCATAAGTTGTCTGTAGGGACCTTAAAAAGAAAAATATCACGGACTATTGCACTGAATGTAGTAAGAGAGTAACAGGGTATACAAACGGCTAACAAAAGACGGCTGGCTGAGTCATCCCAAAAGGTGTCACAATAAGTCACTTTTTAGTGCCACTTGGCAGGCATTCACTCCAGAGACAGCCTGTAGGAGATGCATGTCCGAAGGCAGAGGACCTCTGACTCACGAGAGGTACATAACATTTGTAGTAACCTGAGATCAGATGGGCATTCAAACGTGAAATAGTGAGGCTCGAGCTTTTGATTATCGGTTTGGGCGAGTGAAAATGAACCAGGTTCTAAAGAGACATTTTGTGGCTATAAATGATGGTTTGAGTGTATGTGTAGTGTAATGAAATGTAAACTAGTACAGTGTCATACGCCGCGTGGAACATTTTGTGCATGGAGAGTGCCACGCGACGTGTGACGATAGGGTTAGTCATACTCACAACATGTTATGATATAAATGTGTGTACACTCGCGCACGGACGTTGGTAGATCTGCGGTTAGCTTTATTCAGTTGGCTTACCGCTGGTCAGACGCTCCGCTGCCGGGTGGAGTTTGGTTTATAGAATAAATCCTATTTCCGGATAAAAAAAAAATAATAAAAATAGGACACTTTCAAGGTGTTTGTAGGTTTGCAAAGAAAAGTTCTAATATTAATTGCATTGAGGTGGATGATTGTGCTAATTCTTTTAAAAACATTATTGTAACTCTTGATGCTAATGGTGATGTGGAATCTATTAAGGGCCCTTTATGTTCAGCCATTATTGATAATGTTCAATTACAAGTGATGGCGGATTCAGGATCACCTTATACCATCCTCAGAGATTCCACTTTTTATGAGAAATGGGATAAAAGAGTTGTATTAATAGAGTCTGATGTTAATCCAAGAGCGTTCGGAGAAAAGGATATTAACATGTTGGGTTATTTTGAAGGTTTAGTTCAATGTTTAGGAAGAGAAACAGCCACAAAAATTTACGTAGCTGAAAAAGGTAAGAACATCGTAGGATGGAAAGATTTAGCCCTGATGGGTCTTTATTTAGTTCCTGGTGATGAAAATCCTATCAAAGTGGGAGATTTACCTAAGTTTAAAACAAGTTCTAATAATACAACTATAACACACATAGAGAGTTCTAATGTGGATATCCAGAACATTGTAACAGAATTTAAGCCTGTATTTGAAGAGAAAATTGGAAGTGTAAAAGGATTTGAACATAAAATCAGGTTAATACCAGGAGCTCAACCAGTCACACACAAAGTCAGAGCTGTTCCATTGAGTGTTAGAACAGAATTGAAAACAATGTTAGATGACTTATGTAAACAGGGTGTCATTTCCCCAGTGAATTCTTAACAATGGGTCGCACCCATCGTGGTAATTCGAAAAAAGACAAATAAAATTAGGATGTGTGCGGATTTACGCTCTTTGAATAAGAACATTATTATTGATTGCCATCCTTTACCGAGAATTCACGAATTACTAGCTAATATTGGTCGAGCAAAATGGTTCTCATTGATAGATTTGAGGTCAGCGTATCACCAGGTGGCGTTGTCAAAAGAGTCACAGGAGCTCACCTCTTTTATTACCCCTTTTGGAGCGTTCAAATTTATGCGCCTACCTTTTGGATTAGCGTCTGCAGGTAGTGTGTTTCAAAAGTTGATGGATGAATTATTCCAGGGAATTGAAGGAGTCCAGGCTTACTTGGATGACATTTTAATTTTTGCAGAAACCTTACACGAACATAACAAAATACTTAAAAAAGTCTTGTCAATCCTGATGTCTAGAAATATGACAGTTAATAAAGAAAAGTGTAAATTTGCAGTAAATGAGATTGAATACTTGGGACACACTGTCTCAGATAAAGGTATTACCCCAAAAGTTTCTGTAGTTAAGGCTATTGAAGATGCAAAACCTCCCCCAGATAAAGACGCTCTACGATCGTTTCTTGGGCTGGCAGAATATTACGCCAGGTTTGTACAATCTTATTCACAACTGGTAGAGCCACTGAGACAGCTTTTAAGAAAAGGGACGACTTTTATTTGGACTGAGGAACTGAGTAAAGTTTTTAGTGAAGTTAAGAAAATGATTGTTTCTGCAAAGGCAATTCATGCATTTAGAAATGATGCCATCTCAACTATTACAGTAGATGCTAGTATTTCTGGTTTAGGAGCAGTTCTTACCCAAAAAGTAAACGGCCAAGAACAAACCGTCGCTTTCGCTTCAAGAGCATTGAAAGAGTTTGAGCGTAGATACAGTACAATATAAAGGGAAGCGTTGGCTTGTTCTTGGGCTGTTCATAAATTTAGAATGTATATTTGGGGTAGGAAATTCGAGCTAGTAACCGATCACAAGCCTTTGGTTTATATTTTTACCAAGTCTAGCCCATCTTTATCAGCTCGTCTTATGAGGCTAGTATCAAAATTGCAGGAGTTCAACTTTACAATTAGACATATAGCAGGTGGAAAAAATGTCCGTGCTGATTGCTTATCCAGGATGGCTATGTCTGATGATGGTGAAGAGGATTCTGTTGAAGAAGATGTAGAATGTGTTACATTAATAGATGCTGTTAAGGAAATTAATACTGTTATTTCAGAAGAGGACTGGAAGAATAATACTAAAGAGGATAACGTTTTGTTGAAAGTTATAGAATTTTCAACTCAGTGTTGGCCTGAGCCAAGGAATTTGAGTGGAGAATTACGACATTTTGCTCAGGTTGCAGATCAACTTTTTGTGGAGAATGATATTGTCCGCAAAGGTGAGAAATTTGTTCCTCCTTTTAAATTAAGAGAGTCAATTATTAATCTAGCACACCAAGGACATTTAGGGATAACAAAAACAGCTATGCGGATTAAGCAGAACTATTGGTGGCCATCTCTAGATACTCAGGTCAAGAATTTGATTGATTCTTGTCCTGAGTGCTTGTTGTCAGATAAGCATTGGCGTACAATGAAAATGCCATTACATCCCACAGAATTTCCAGATTCTCCTTGGGAAAAAGTTGCTGTAGATTTTTCGGGACCATATTCTATTCTACATCAAGAAAATAAATATGTGATCCTTTTAGTTGACTATTTTTCAAAATGGTTATACTTTGATTTTGTCAAGTCTCCAGATTCAAATTCCACTATTGCCTTTCTAAAAAAAGTTTTCGATTTAGAAGGAACTCCAAAATACGTAGTTACAGATAACGGTACCCATTTTGTATCTGATAAAATACGAACATTTTTAGAGGGTTTAGATATCAAACAACTCAAAGTTGCTTTATATTCACCATCTTCAAATGGTCTTGTGGAGAGGGGAAATAGAGTAATTAAAGAGGGTGTCCAGACTGCAGTCTCTTGTGATTATAAAGTGGGGGAATTTGTTAATCAGAAAGTGTGGCATTATAACACCTCCCCTCACTGCGTAACAGGTGTATCTCCTTTTTCCCTGTTAAGAGGAAGAGAAAATCGTTCTGTTTTGTTCCCATCGTGGTTACATAAAGATTTAGTAAAGAAACCATTGGAGACTCAATCAATCAAAAATATGGTTCACACAAAACAAAATCAAATGAAATTGAATTTTAACAAAGGTTTGAATAGTAATTTTGCTGATGTTACTGTGGGTGATTGGGTTCTGATTAAAAGTCCTGGGAAAATAACGAAAGGTCTTTCAAAATTTGGAACGCCTGTTCAAGTTTTGAAAGTTAGTAAAGGATCTGCTTTTATAGATAAAAGAGGTTGGTGGAATAAGAGACAATTAGTGAAAATCTCGGAACGTCAAGCTGAAATTATCAAAGGTAAAGTGAAATCCGACATGTCTGAGAGCTTAGACTGGTCCTTTTGTATTAAAAATCCTCAATTATTGGGAGATCCTACTCGTCCTGTTGAAACACTCAGACATGAAGTGGCAGTCCCACGCCATTTTGATGAACCTCTTTCTAGAGAACAAAATACAGAGGTTCAAAACTCTGTGGATGGTCAGAAATGTTCTTCTTTTGGAAGATGTATTAAAATGCCAGAAAGGTATAATGAATTTGTGAAATTTTAGATATATTACTGTCTTGCTTTTGTTTATTGTTATAAGGGGGAAGGTGGTGTAGTGTAATGAAATGTAAACTAGTACAGTGTCATACGCCGCGTGGAACATCTCGTGCATGGAGAGTGCCACGCGACGTGTGACGATAGGGTTAGTCATACTCACAACATGTTATGATATAAATGTGTGTACACTCGCGCACGGACGTTGGTAGATCTGCGGTTAGCTTTATTCAGTTGGCTTACCGCTGGTCAGACGCTCCGCTGCTGGGTGGAGTTTGGTTTATAGAATAAATCCTATTTCCGGATACTTCTCTGCCTCCGCATATTATTTACTACAGTATGAACGGCTAATATGCCAGTGTAGGTCCTAGTACATGTATAATTCTTTAACTCGTGCTTCCACATTGAGGACTTTTAATGTACTATTTGCCCGTAATAAATCTTGAATGGAAATATTTATTAAAATACTTACAGTATTAGAAAATCCCTTTTAAGCATTCCACAGCAGGGCTTAATGAATACCGCTGAGAATGGGCCAGTGAGTGCGTTTGTGTGTACAGTCTGAAAGGTGTGTTTACAAGCTGACGGTAAAATCCTCTATAGAAAAAAAATTACTTGCAAACTAAGAATGCTAATCAGCATGTGTTTATAGCAATCATAAATATAATAACAATCAAACATGAAAGAAACTCGAAAACTGAAGCAAACATGCACCTGCGCTGAAATCTACAGGCCTTTGTTTCATTCCTCGCATGATAAACGGCAGATGAAGATTCCATTCACTCGAGACAAATCCCCCTCGCTCTTGATATGCAGAGCCACCCGTCTATAATAAATGCACACTGATAACACACAAGGTGCGCCATTTTTCCCTTTGTGCAAGGAGAGAGCCTCGGCTCCCAGGCACGCGGTCACCTGCATTACTCTTACACTGCTGCTCATAATAATTGATGGTAATGGCTTTAGAGGACACAGAACAAGTTGCTAACCTTTTCAGCTCTAGCAATTTACAAGTGATCTAATGCCCCTTTCATAATCCCTAATTGTTTCTTTGTAGTGTCCCCTGTGCTCCAAGCAGATGAATTCTGCTGCCTTTTTATTATACTGAAGAACAACGTTCTAAAAATGTGGCTTAAGCATCAGTGGGGAGAGGCTGTTCTTTGTGATGGAACCTTTTCTAAAGTCATTAATTTGGCTTTAGGCCAGACTCCGCGACCAGTAGGGAAGTGTGAAACCAATGAGCTGATGATAGAAAGGAATATTATTGCTTGCTTTTTTTTTTATTATTCTAGATCACCAGATGGCATGTTTGAACTTTGTATACAAATTAAAAACTTAGGTCAGGGTTTGCATATAGCACACTTAGTTTTTTTCAAAGAAATTCAGAAATGTTGTGCCACTGCACATCTAATTTTTCGATTGATAGGTTGTATTAAAAGTATTTCATTTCATCTATTTTTTCCTGTATGTAGGAAATTGGTTTACTGATTTACGGTTTACTTAAAGGGAGTGAAAATCTACTAAAGTAGCAACTACAGTTATTGTCAGGGTCAAACAAAAACACCCCCCAAATTAACCTGTGATTAATACTCTGGTAGCTTGCCACATAAGTCAACCTTATCTTAGAGGCAATGTTTCAAGTATTCATGCAGCACTTCACACAGTAATAGAGTGAAAGCACAACACATGAAAAATCCCACACCAATTTACAAAGAGTAAAATGTAATGAATTATTTGAGACCAAATCGACAAAAATCTAACCAGAGCTGAAGGTATGCAATTTTAAAGTTTTAGGTGAAAACAGTGCTTACAAGCACAAAGTGCCAACTGTGGTTATCTATTCGTGCTGGACCGGGGCAAAGCCACAAGTTCAGGCCATCCGCAATGGAGAGAAGTTGAGGCATAGGGACCAAGATAAACCTGCTGAACAGAATACCTTAAATTCTGGTTGCAGAGCATTGTGAGAATCCACGTCGGAGATGCATCGTGCCTGAGGATGCTGTCAACTGGGCTTGCCATGCATAGTACTGTGTTAATAATGCGTCACACAGTGGCAGTTTCAAGAAGCTGTCAGGTGAGGTGCCGCACTGGGGAAGTTCCGATGTGGAGATGTGGGGGGATCCATCGCGTTGTCTATTTTGCCCTAGAGACCACAACTTGACCAGCAGACCACATTCAGGCCCACATCCAAGGGTCCTTGTCTGGGGTGGCACCACTCAGGGGGCAAGACTCACAGCAGACTGGGTCCAGATGCTGGGTTCAAGGTGATTGGAGAATTTGCTGTCTCTGAAGCTCTGATCAGGAGGCCAGCCACCTAGCCCTTGGAGTCACTCTGATAAAAGGACTGGATCTGCATCTTGAACCCAGGACTACCAATCAGGCAGCAGAGTAGGAGTCCTTCTTGCAGCACAGTACTCCTAAGTCTTCCACATGTCCAGAAATGTTCTGAAGAGGTGGGTCTGAGCGTCCAATATTTTAAATTACAATTCTCGAGACACCAAACTCAATATTCCTACTTGCTCCCAATTGAAAGTTAACTCGTATTAAATGTAAGAAGTTTACCCAATGGTATCCTAAGGGAGAGGCATGCTGTGCAGTAGTGAAAAACTAATTTGTGTGTTTCACTACCAGGACAAGTAAAAATTAAAAGTAAATGTTCTGCTTTTTAAATGAATTGCAGCCTGCCATCTTGGCTGTCTGGGGCCTACCCTAAGGGTGTCTTTTATTCATAAAAAAGAAATTTTTAGACCTGTCAAAGGTTCTTTTTTTGCCAGGTCAAAATAGCAGGTTACACTGCACACACAGGCTGAAATGACAGGCCTGGGATTTGTTTAAAGTGCTACGTAAGTGTGTGGCACAATATGTACAGTAAGCTCACTAGTAGCATTTAATTTACAGCTCCTAGGGACATACAGGTAAATGTATTAGGTTAATTGCTTGAGCACCAAATTTACCATGTTTTACAGAGAGGGAACATGCACTTTCACACCAGTTAGAGGTGGTACAATGAACGGTGTCATAAGGCCAACAAAAATGAGATCAGAAAATATAATGGATTTGTAAGGTAAAACGTTTGAGGGATGACAACCCTTGAGCTGACAGGTCGACCAGTTCATAACTTGGATTTTAATTTTTTTATCATGTGATACTGTTATATAATTTATCTCTTGGTATCTTTTAATGCTGGTCAATACCAACAGACTGAACATTTTGAAACAGTAGAAAAAAAACCTTGTTTAGATTTTACATTTTGGGCTTTACAGCTTTCACAGTTTAATGAGATAAACTAAAACATAAACTCTCTGGAGTACTACAGACAATTGTTATGGCTCCTCCAAAAAGGTTGATATCCAGGAATGCAAGTTTTGATTGTGCAGAAGGTGTGTGCTTCCATGGAAAGGGATTCTCCTCCATGCAGCTGTGATTTTGTTCATTTATATAGTTGCTTCATCTAGCACCGGTATGGCACCTGAGCTTGAATGTTCAAGGGCACACACAACATTGTATGGCTGTTAAAGTGTCTCTGAAATTTAGATACTTTATTATTTTTGTTTTAGTATGGCAGTAGCACAGATGGGAGGATGGCTGTCATGAGAAATGTACATTTCATCACCAAATTTAGACTTCAGACTGCAGTTTTGTGTTGGAGAGCAGAATGAGATGCCCCAGTTACACTAATCTATATAGATTTATAGGCCTAGCTTTACAGTGTAGAGGTCACTTGACCTTAAGTGCAGAAGCAGCTGACATGTACTGAGGGTGGTGTGAAATAGTCTTACCTTCTGAACTTGCAACATGACGTCCTCCTCCCTCAGGTGTCATCTGCAAGCTCCAGATGCAGGAAACTCCACTACCCAATCTTGGTGCTGCTTTGTCTAACCCAGCTTTCTAAGACAGCTATGTTAGAGACCTTTAAATGTGCATGTCTGGCTGGCCATTCCTAGATGGCTGGCAAAAAGAGACATGTATATTTTAAAGTGCACAGCTCCCTGCTTCTGCCACTCAGCAGCACTGGCCCTGGCCCATCCTCACACTTAGTTTGGGACAGATTGCTGAAAAATAAAATGGTAATAAACAAACATTATTACTATTTTATTTTTCAAGCATGGGGCTTGTGGGCTGATGCTACTTTGATCGAATAGAGGAGATACCACTGCTTATGTGATTAACAAAAAGTTTTCAGAGTACTACTGAGTGAATGGCTTAGGCTCCATTCACATGTTGGTTCCCTTGAGTACAGGCTTTAATTGAGCCAAATGTATGTACTATGTGAGTGCTTGTATGGATGTATGAATGGGTATGTAAGTGGTTGTGTGGGTGTGTGAGTGAGTGTGTGAGCGTTTGTATGGGTGAGTGAGTGATTGTGTAGTTCAATAAGTGGGTGTGTGAGTAACTGTATTTGTGAGTGTGTGACTGTGTGACTTGCTCTGCGGGTGAGTGACTGCTTGCATGAGTGACTGTAATGGGTGAGTGAATGGTGGTGTGAGTGGCTGTACGAGTAAGTGAGTGAGTGGGGGTGTGAGTGGCTGTATGGAGGAGTTAGCAAGTGTGTGAGTACTGGTATGGGTCTGTGAATGGGTATGTGAGTGGTTGTGTGTGTGTGTGAGTAGGTGTTTGGGGGATTGAGGGGGTTTGTAAGTGGTTCTGTGTATGATGCCATCAGTGAGGTTATCAGTGATGTCACTGACCATTTCATGATAAGTGATGTATTATGTGAGGTTATAAGCAGTGCATTGCGGGGGCATAAGTTATAGTTAGCTCAGGTAACTATCTCTGCTGAATTTCACTGGTTTTGTACGAGTGAAATCTCAGCCTTGCTATAACATCCCTTAACTTTTGTTTTTTTCAGTGAATTTCTAAAGTTTATGTAATTCTCTTTCCTTACTATAATGCCCCATATAATCTTTGTTTTTTAAGTGACTTTCTAAGGTTTTTCAAATTCTATTTCCCAACTATGACGTCCTAGTAACATTTGTTTTTTTTAAAGTAAATTTCAATGTTTTTTTAACTAGTACTTATGTTTGCAGAGTAGTGGGGAAAGGGGGAGGGGCCTCCCACCAGCTCTCAGGAATCCCACTGTATGGGACTTGCTGCAGGTAACAGGAGGGCTTGTTGGCACCCATGATCCCTCAATATACAAGAAGACTTCATTCCCAACCAATAGTGCACCAGAAGACACATTTGCAGAGTGGTGGAGAAAGGTGGCTGGGCCTCCCACCAGCTATCAGCAGTCCCACAGTGTCAGACCTCCTGGAGGCAATAGGAGGGGTTCTTGGCCCAGAAGAGCCTTCAGAATCAAAGGGGTCTTAATCTTCCAACCAGTAGTGCACCAGGAGGTGCATTTGCAGAGTGGTGGCGAAAGACGGTGTGGCCTCTGAAGACCTCTCATCACTCCTGCAGTAAGGGACTTGCTGGTGGTAACATGAAGGGTTCCTGGCCCCCAAAGACCCTCCGCATCCAAGTGAACTTCATACCCCAGTCAGATGTGTGTCAGGAAGCACATATGCTGAGTGGGGGAGAACGGGGGCATGAGCTCTGACAACCTCTCAACAATCCTTCTGTGTGGGACTTACTAGAGGTAAAAGGAGAGGTTGTTGGCCCCTTAGATGCCAACGGGTCTTCGTGCCCCAACCAGTTGTGCATCAAGAGGCATGTATGCAGAGTGGTGAAGAAAGGGGCATGGCCTCCTGCAACCTCTAGGCAATCCTGCCTGTTGGCACTTACTGGGAGTAACTGGAAGGAAAGTGGGCCCCCACAGACCCTCAAGAGCCAAGCAGACTTCCCCCCCCCAAGCTGTTGTGCACCAGGAAGAGCATTTCAGAGTGGTGGAGAAAGGGGGCATGGCTTCAGCCAACCTCTCAGCCATTCCACTATGTGGGACTTACTGGAGGTAAAGGGTGGGTTGTTGGCCCCAAGGACCCTCAGCAGCCAAGGGGAATTCATTCCCTAACCACTCGTGTGCCTTGAGGTGTGTTTGCAGAGTGGTGGAGAAAGGGAATATGGCCTCCAACAGCCTCTCTGCAATCCCGCTGTATGGGACATAATGGAGGTAACAGGAGAAGTAATGGGCCCCCAAATATCCTCAAGAGCTAAGGGGACTTCATACACCAAGTAGTAGTGCACCATAAGGCACACTTGCAGAGTGATGTTGAAAGGGGGGGGGTGGCGGGCCTCCAGGCAACTTGCTGGACGCTTTTTAAAATATATATATATTTTATCAGGGGAGGAAGGCCCCCTTCCTTGAGCTGATTTGGGCCCTGAGAAACACATCTCCAGGGCCAGACCATTTTGAAATAGAGCAGGGGGCCACATGGCCCCCCTGCCAGGTTGATTTTGGCCCAGGACCCCATCCCCTGAGGCCTGGCCTTTTAAAATAAAGCTTGGAGGACGGGGCCAGGCAGCCCCATACCTGGGCTGATTTTGGCCCCAGGGACCCCATCCCACGGGGCCTGGGCTACATGTTATAGGGGAGGGGGTCTATGCGCCTACCTCCACGGGCCAATTTTAGCCCAGTAGACCCCATCTCAAGGGGCCCAGACTCTATTGTGGGTGCCCTGGTCCCACTCAATCCCTTCTATGATACCATTTGTGGTCTTCCTCGTAGGCTGCAGCCTGTCTCTGCAGTATCCCGGCTAACTTCATCCTGCGGTTATACGCTGTGTTCTACTCAAGCCAGGTCTGTGTCACTTGATAAATGGTATTGATTCTCTACTCACTTCAAGGACACGCTGGTTGTCCTCCCGGAAATCAGATATTGCTTTGTTCTAGCACCCGTTACCCTTTCATTACCATCCGCATGGAGAATCTGATGTACATTCTTCTTCTCCATCTGGCAAGCATTAATCTCAGGCATTATTAGTTGTGTCCTGATGATGATCCCATTACTACTGTAGGGATCAAAATGCAGTCAACTTAAGTACCTTGACTGAATTTCTCATACATTTATTGTAAATGCCTGAATGCTGATCCACTTTTTATGGTTTCTTTATTTTTTTATGTAAATAAATCATAATTTCTGATTGGGACGTCTAGAACATAGATATCATTGTATCTTTGTGTTTATTACTGCCTCTACCTTATGTTATTAGGGACAACTGTTCCTGAATAAAGACTTGTACCTGAGGTCCCTTCTAGATTACTTTGGTTCCCTTGTCTTTTGAAAATTTACTGATCCCAACCAGGGCACCCACTCACATCTGTTGGATACCATGGGGGAGCTTCAAGGCCCCCAAAGTCACTACCAGCTCCCTGCCTCCTGCGGGAGCCTGCATTGCTTTTAGACTTTGGGAGCTGCTGGAAATGCAGTTTCCTGTGTCTAAAAGCAATTCTGCTCTGCTTCCAGCAAGCAATTCAACAGCAGACAGCTATGTCTCTAGGGCAGCTACCCCAGGAGCTTGCATGAGCCGGGCCTGGGGTGGCAGTCCCCAGAGCCACCTATGGCCTCCGGAGAATTTGGTTGAGCCGCCCTCATCCATAATTGATGTTGGCCCTGCGCTGGGGAGGTGGCGTTCCATCTTTGCAAAAACAAGTTAGCCTTGTGGAGGTTTTTGTCCCTAGGGCCACGTCGGTACCTGAGGCCCCCCTGCTACAAATTGATCATGGCCCTGGGGAGGTGGTGGTCCCTGGGGCCAGAGGGGAGTCTGAGAGGCCTCCGAATAATAAAGATTTAGCCCTGGGGAGGTGGTGGTTGCCAGGGCACAGGAGGTCCAAGAGGTCCCCCATTTTGTTTTTCAATGTGGCCCCAGAAGATGGTTGTCACTGGGGCCGGGGGGGGGCCAGTTTCTAAATAAATATGTTCCAGGGATGTGGTGGTCTCTGGAGCAATAATAAGCCCAGGAGGGGGACCCATGTGCCCCCTCCTTTATTATGCAAATTCCTTAAGACCTGGCCAACATGGGGGCCAATTATTAATAATACACAGGAGGCTGTGCTTTGTTTCTTCTTTTTAAGTTTTGTCAGGATCTGCAGATCCAACATGCCTCCAACAGGATTATTTAAAAAAAAAAAAAGCTTTTTTGGTCCTGCAGGGTCCCTATGGGAATTAGAGATTCTGTGTGTGATGTCATCAGTGATGCCATTTGAGATGTCATCAGTGATGTCACTGACCATGTCATGAGTAGTGTAATATGTGAGGTCATAAGCAGTGCATTGCTTTTGCACGATTTATAGTTAGCTCAGCTAATTATAACTGCTAAATTTCTTTGGTTTTGTACGAGGGAAATGCCAGTCTGTAACCTATGTTTTTTTCAGTGAATTTCTAAGGTATTTTAAAAGCTAATTCCTGACTCTAACGTCCTTGTAACCTTTTGTTTTTTTCCAGTGAATTTCTATGTTTTTTTAACTATTAATCACAATTGAATCGTAGTGGAGAAAGGGGACTGGGCCTCTAACCAAATCTCAGTAATCCCGCAGTGTATGACTTACAGGAGGTAGCAGGAGGGCTTCTTGGCCCCTAAGGTTCCTCAGGAGTTCATTGGACTTCCTCCCCCAACCAGTAATGCACCAAAAGGGTAGCCACGTTTACAGAGCGGTGGAGAAAGGAGCATGGCCTTCAAAGACCTGTTAGCAATCCCGCAGTGTGGAACTGACTGAAGGTAACAGGAGGGGTAGTTGGCCATAAAGTATGTCCTTGGGAGCCAACTACCCCTCCTATTCCCTTCGGTTAGTCCCTGTTAGAAACGGGTAGCGTGGTGCAGAGCAGGCGGGCTAAACTCAGAAGGAAATGTGTAAAGCATCCGTGCAGCACACACAGGCGACACACAAGGCACACTACAAAAAGACACTCCACATCAGGTTAGGTGAAAAACAGTATGTGTATTGTAAAATAAACACATCAGAAGGGAATCACAGGTGCAGATAAGCTGTTCACAGGGGTCCTATATACAGGACAGTGCCAATCGGGCCGCTGCCAGAACCATCACCAAAGTACAAAGATGAATGCCAGTCCAGTAATAATAAAAGCCTCAGCACATCAGCATGCACTCTGTTAGCATAAATCTGGCATAACAGTAGGCATGAACATAAAGTATCATCATAGGCATCCGCCTGGGGCCATAAGAGCATTAGGCATAGAACGAAAACATGACCTTAGCATGAGACATTATCATGAGGCATCAAAGCAGGCCTAACAACACCTCATGCGCGACAATCAGCATAAACCCCCATACGCAGCATGAGGCATGACTTTAGGTAGAACTGCATGAGACATAGAAACAAACAGTATACAGGCAGGAACATATGCGTTAGGCATGAACCTGGGGCGCAAATCATATTATGCACAAAAAACCCATCAGTGTAAGGGCATTACATTCGCAGTGAATGCAACCTCATTCCTTTGAGGCATGTCACTAGGCATAAATCATAAGCAAGGGAAGCATAAATGGAAGCCTCAACATAATTACCTGGGGCATTTCATTAGGCATGAATATGGGCATTGGGCATCACCAGATCCATTGTACATCCCAAGCAACCCTCAAACATCCTGTAAGCATTAGGGGGGAAAGAAACCATTAGCGATATAACCACATGCATTAAGCATAAGCAACAACAACAGTACACTTTATGTAAATACACCTGGAATAGCAGCCCCAAAGTTGCAGATTCACTTCTGGCGCTACTGCGCCTGGGGAGTCCCTACTCGGGGGCTCTCAAATTACCAATGGCCCAAAATCAGCACTGCAAACCGGAGGGAAAAGCATTAGGTTTCATCCTAGGTACAAATGCATTATGCAACAATATTATGCAAGAAATCATATGGGGCAATAGGCCTCACCAGCATAAACACAGTTTGCCCCAATCGGGGGCGCAACACTCTGAAACACTAGCCTCTCTCCAGGGCTCAATTGCCCTATGTCCCGCAAAGTCAGGGCTGGCTGCAAAAATAGCAAAAGCAAGGTGCGCAAAGCACTGGGGCAGGGCAGGAGTGTCTCTCACTCCTCTCTCTCTTCTCCTGAGGAGTACAATGCCCCCAATACGTTGCAGTTGCCCACTGTCAACCAAGCAGGCAGGGGGGAATCCCACATGCCGGGATCCCCTCGTAGCGCTTTAGAATCCCGGCGCCTCTTCTCCTGGGCACAGTTGTAGCGCCTTGGCAGCAAGCAGAGCACCGTCAATGCAAATATGGCACTCTGGCAGCACCCCAATGCAGCACACATGCAGGGGAATTGAAATATAGCGCTGCAGGCGTCAGCTCCTCTTCCCCTGGCACCTTGAATATAGCGCTTGCGAGGCACTAGGTCCCACCAGAAGCTTCAGGAACAGAAGATAGGGTACCTCTTCTGGTAATCAGGAAAACAGTGCCCACCAGGTGCTAGAGTGCAGGCAGAGCAGCACAGTCACTTCAAATATGGCTCTCACCAGGCGCTAGGTGACTCACAGTTCCCGGGGTCCCACCCGTGGGAGTAGCGCCCACACTCCTCACCTCCTTGGAGTGCAGGCAATCAAAGTACAGCACTCACGAGGCGCTAGGGCAGCAGAGCAGGCAGGCCAGGCTGGGCAAGATCAGCAGGCAGTGGGCACTCGTCAGTACAGGACAGCAGCTCCTAGAAGCAGTCATCTCCCATAAAGTGGCACTCCTCCTGACACAGCAGTCTTCACTCTACCAAAGGCTCTCACTGGACAGCAGAGGGGTACAGATGGGCTCAGGGGGCAGCACACAGGCCCATGCAGCGGTACCTCCTGGCAGATTGTCCCCTCTCATTCCATTCCACCCTCAGTCTGAGCACATGGCATCTCTACTGCTCTACATATACACCCCTACTCCCACCTACCAGAAAGAGCTGGAAGCTTCTAGAAGGTCCCTGGCAGTTCCAGCCTCACTGTCACTGGGGGAAGTGTAGAGCAGCTTGTCACTTCAAACACTAAACCACCAACCCACCTCAGGCAGGCGGCACAAGCAGACAGAAATGGCGTCCATTTTAAAAGTGACATTTCTGCTATGGTGAAAATAAAGGTGCGTACACCATTACACAGCATTTATTAATTTCCTCTTACACCACACATGGCAAATACATTTCCTACCATGGGGGAGAGGTCCCCTAAAGGGGGGGGGTTCCTAATTTACCTATGTAAAGCAGAAAGCACACACACTTTACACTGCTAACCAGCGCCAAAGTGTCCAACATCCTGAACCCACCAATTCCATCACAGCAAAAGGGCTAGGGGAAAGGCAAAAAAATTCAGGATGACCCTGCAAGAAGGGCCAGGTCCAACAGTCCCACACAGCAGGATTGCTGAGAGGTTGTCAGACACCATGTCCCCTTTCTCCACCACTGTGCAAACTCAAATCCTGGCACAATACTAGTTGGGGGATGAAATCCCATTAGCTCTTGAGGGTCCTTGGGTGCCAACTACCCCACCTGGCACCTCCAGTAACACCCAGATAGCTGGATTGCTGAGGGTAGGTCTGAGGCCACGTCCCATTTCTCCACCATTCCGCAAACGTGCCTCATGACACACTACTGGTAGGGGAAGTAGTCCAATTTATTCCTGAGGCCCTCAGGAGTAAAGTTGAATTCATCCCCTAACCAGAAGCGCAACAGGAAGCATGTTTTCAGATTAGTGGAGAAAGTGGGTGTGGCCTTCAAGTCCTCTTAGCACTCCTGCTCTCTCCGCATTACTGGAGGTAACAAGGGGCCTTGTTGGCCCCAAAAGACCCTCAGCATTCAAGGGGATTTAATGCCCCACCCACCATTGCGTCAGGAGGCGCATTTTCAAAGTTGTGGTGAAGGGGGCGTGGCCTCTGGTGACTTGCCAGAGTTTTTTTTTAGATTAAATATTGTTTTTTTTAGGGAAGGGGGCTGCGTAGTAATGCCTGTGTTGTAAAGGTATTGCTGTGTGAAGACCGCAATATAATGATGTTTCCCAAGCCAGATACATTGACTTGCTCGAAATTGGAGATGTGACTGCAAGGCCTACTTCCCAATGTCTGTCGCTTTCCTTCAAAAAGAATTTAACATCAGCGGTATAAGAGTACTCCTAAAGTGCAGTTCTTGTTGTTCTGGTGTATGACTTGAGCTCTCTCAAGCAGGCTGTATAAACAAAAGTGCCTACAGCTCTGCATCTTACATTACAAGTGGGCTATGGCAGGGTGATTTTGAAGGGATTTTTTAGTATTTTTGTGCATTTTGCATTGCGTTAGTATTCCCGGTATACATGAGACAGTTTTGATTGGAGGCTCATATTTAATGTACTGTAGAAGTCTTGTCTGCAATCAATGTAGTTTCAACTAGCGTTTTTCAATGTTGTTAGGGTTGGTTGTATTCTTTAGAATGTACCCATCTGATTGGTTATGACAGGGGCCCTTTTTATTGGAAATCCTAGCTAGATGCTTTGGAGGAAAGTTATGTAATACAGAGGCATAAGGGCAGCGTGACTGGTAAATGACCTGAACCGATTTAATAGCTGGAAGATATATTGATAGGCGAGTGTAATTTTGGATACATGTATCCCATGTATAAAATGTAAATAAGTGTTTAAGCATAAGATTTACTATTGGAAGGTATTCTTCCAGTACAAAACGTATGCTAGACTTCAGAAGCACCTTTGCACTGTGCTGCTGGTGGCGTCATACTAGTAACCACCTATGTCGTCTATGTCCAAGGAAGACCCTGCCCTTCAGGCTGTTCAATGACTGCCAAAGCTATATTAGTTCCATTAAAACAACATACTTAAAATGATCTCTGCCTACTTTTTTTTTGCTTTGCATCCACCGTATGTGCCAGGCTTGGGTGCCTTTGTTCTGCTTTTCTAACTTGATGCTACATTCTGGCAGTCTATATAAAGTCCCCCCTCTGATAGATATTAATTTTGCTCAAAGAAAATGAACAGATTGATGCCAGCGTTGGCTCTCAGCATGTTATCTGCCAATTCTGAGTCTTCTTTGAATGTAAGCTCTATTTTTCCCGTGTCAAGCTGTGGAAGACATTGTAAACTGGAGCGTTCATAATCTCAGCTTTTTGCAAAGGCAGTTGTTCCTCTGACTCTGAGGTCACATCCTATTCTTGTCCCGTGGTTAGATTGCTGCTATATCTTGAGGTTCACCCCCTCCTTTTATTATTTCTTGGTTTAACCGGTGTTTGATGCTGAGAACAGACTTTCAGTGGCTTAGAACTTTATCAAACGGGATCTAATCCTGTTACACAAAAAGATGGGTACAGTGTGACCCGAGGAGCATACAAAGACCACTGCTGCCTACAGACCCAGCAGGAAAGCAGAGTGATTAGTGAAAGGAAGACTTTACACTACGGATACTTTGGCAAGGAAAACTTTAAACACTGTACTGTAGCAGCAAAATGTTTTTTTTTATTTCTAAAAACATTTAGAGGTAAGGGAATGACACAAAGAAAGCAAAAGTAAAATCAGGTGGTTTAAAGTAACTTTAAAAAAAATATATTTATCACAATTTGCGAGAACTGGCAAACTAAATAAAAATGGTACATCAAGAGAATATACAAAATAACATCGGAACAAAAATGTAACCTAAATGCTCACATGAGTTGACGGAATATGTTAGCACACAAACTAACTCGCGATCGGCCAGTTTTCATATCGATAAATTGTTAAACTTTCAATCATTTATTGTCTACTTGAATGGCTCAAATTTTCTTTAATTTCTTTGCCCTGGAGAATAACATATTCATCAATCCTTTCATACAATGTGACAGCTTCGTATGTTGATCGTTAAGTTAAATAAAGAGGGGCTTCAGACGTAGTTTTCACTCATAGAGCAGACCCGGCCAGAGCCATATACAGAGCAGAGAAACATGTTATGTTCCTCCATAATACGTAGGTCTACAGTGAAGACTCCACATGATTCCAGGAACCGCTAAAATCTCTATTGGAGATCAATATAAAAATAAACTATCTTGCGTAAATGGTAAGCAGACTTAGGGGCCGATAAGGATGGCGGTTTTTCCGCATCCTCCGGGCCGGTGGAAGTGTCCGCCGGCCTGGAGGATGCAGAAAAACCGCGGCGGAGACTCCAAAGACCCACCGCCAAATTAGGATGGCTGGTGGGTCTGGAATTCCGTCCGCCGCTTTTCCGCCGCGGTCGGAAGCCGACCGCGGCGGAAAAGCTATAACATGGCAGGCGGTGTCTATGAGACACCGTCCGCCATATTATGATGTGTGTGTAAATATGCTTTTCCACTGCGGCATTGCCGCCATGGAAAAGCATACGGACCTTCACTTCGGGGGCCCGTTGCGGGCCCCCTGGGTGAAGGGGTGGTGGTGGGTGCACATGGGGGGTACCTATGGTACCCCCCTGCATTTGCGTGCACAATGCAGCAGGCACCGCGCGGTGCCTGCCGCTTTGTGCACGCAAATGCTGTGCATGCATTTTTTACATTGGGGCGGGTGCAGCTTGAAGCTGCACCCGCCGCAATGTTAGAGATAGAGGATGTGACCGCCACCCTGGCGGTCACATCCTAATCAGATCGGAGGGAACGCCGCAGCCCATGCGGACGTTCCCTCCTCCTCAGGGGTCGCGGACGGGCTCAAGTCCGTCCGCGATCCTAATCGACCCCTTAGTATTTATCACAGTGGAATTAAAACAGTTTTTTTGATTTATCAGATTTATATAGGGCACTTGCACAGGAGGAGCATTAGCGGCCTTTAAAAAGAAAATATTTGAAAGGCAAAAAATGACAGTAAAATAGCAATAATGGTACTTACCATAGTAAATGGCAAGTGTCACACCTGTCAGCCTTAGGTTGGTCTTTCCTCAAACGTTTTGCCTTCCTCCTCTATTTTTTTGCTGATCTCGTTTTTGCAGGCCTTAGGACTCTATGCACTTTACCACAGCTAACCAGAACTAAGGTACATGTGCTCCCTCCTTAAACCATGGAAACATTGCCTAAACCCCAATCAGCCTATTTAATTTACTTGTAAATCCCTTGTAAAGTGGCATTACATGTGCCCAGGGCCTGTAAATAACCCCGGGCGGAGCAGGCGTACTGTCTCCACGCGGAGTACACGGAGATGGAAAAAAACTCCACTCCGCTCCCTCCCCCTCCCAAAGTAAATATAAAGTAAGAAAAAAGGCACTTACCTGCCATGGCTGCTTCCTCCTTGCCCTGGCCACTCTCCTTCCTCGTCCTCACCGTCCTTCTTTTTTGATAACCCCTACATTGTACATCTTACGCTAGCGCATTCGCAAGACGTACAATGTAGGGGTTATCAAAGAAGAAGTACATCGAGGACGAGGAAGGAGAGCGGCCATGGCGAGGAGGAGGCAGCCATGGCATGTAAGTGCCTTTTTTCATACTTTATAATTACTTTGGGAGGGTGGAGGGGCCGGCTATCTACGTTACGCCACAGAGTCGTAGTTTTGCCTAAACTCCGCATTCGCAATGGAATGTGGAGTATACAAAACTTTGTAAACTCCGCTGGCGGAGCGTAGTTACTCACCGGGGCCTAATTGTAAATTAAATGCTACTACTGGGCCTGCAGCTCTGATTGTGCAGTACACTTAAGTAAGCTGTTAAACATGTCTCAGGCCTGCCATTGTGGCCTGTGTGTGCAGTTTGAAACTTCTGTGAGAAAGTAGTCCATTGTGCCCTGATCACCCATATTTCTTGGCTGAAACCGGCAGTTAATGACTCTGACTGTGCCCTGGGCTCTGCTAACCAGACTCGGGGGGCAGTGCTCTGTTTAAAATGTATATGGTAATCAGGTGTAATTAACATTGGCATGACAACCTACATGTAAATCCCTAGTTTATGGTGGGCATGTAGGTTTAGAGGCCCAGTAGATTTAATGCACTTAAGTGTGAACTACTGTGGGTGCCTGCTGTCATTTTAAAAGCCGGCCATGTCTTGCAGACTGCTCTTAAAATTTAGGGCCTGATTTAGATTTCAACGGACAGGTTACTCTGTCACAACGATGACAGATACTCCGTCCTCCGAAATATAAATCCCATAGAATATTAAGGACTGTGTATTTTGGTGGACGGGATATCCATCACCATTGTGACGGAGTAACCCATACACTGAAATCTAAATCAGGACTAAAAGCATATGAAAATTTGACTTTGGTATTAGAGGTACTTCCAAAGTCTCAAACTTCCTTATTTTTACATTTACGTCACCCCTAAGGCCTTCCTTAGGTGCCCCATGGATAGGGTGCCTTGTAACTATAAGCAGGGACAGTATAAAATATGGTTTATAAGCCCTGTGAGAGAAACCAATGTTTTTTTTCTTCTTATTGTAGCACAATGGTTCCATAGGCTAATATGGGAATACTTAAATAAGTATAACTATTGAAAGAAAGGAGCTTCAGAGTATCAAAATGATAGATATATACAGTTCAACAACTTGCCATTGTTAGATGTATTATAACTATCACAGACAAAAAGTTATAGACCTTGCTTTTTGGATGAGCCAACATCAAATCTTCTCTGATTGGCCAGTCTCTGCCAGGTTGAGCCAAGCTGCCTTGATGAGGTGTGAAATAATGGCCTGACTAGATACAAAGGACATCCAGTGGATGGAGAACTGCAGCTGCCGAGCAAAAGGCAGGATGGGGGCGGAGTAGCAAACTGGTCTTCCAAGAGGGAATGACTGTTTAGGGCAGCAAAGGCTCATCCCCACATCCTGCACCACCCAGCCAGGCAGAAGCCCTCTGTGGTTAGATTAGCAGAGAGATGGGAAACTGATGTATGCCAGTAGGGTGGCTTCATCAGACCTTAACCTCCAGGAGAGAGTTTCTCCATTTTGGATTTTGCAAGAATAGTGCTTTCTGGGTCAATAATATGCCACATCTTGGGGGAAGTGGTCACACCTGAGAAATGACATACTGCAACCCATTGGTCAGAGGTGCCCCCTTTTGTCACCCAGGAACTGTGACTTAATATGTGAGTGTTGGCCAGCAACTCAGATCCCTACCTCATACTTCAAGGAGAAGGAGTGCCCTATATGAACCCTGGCCTGCACCCCAAAGGATTGCACACTGAAGGACTGCACCTGCTGCACATTTGGAACTACAGCCCTAAGGACTTTGCCTTGTTTCTAGAAGTGAAGGAGTGGACATCTTGAAAGCAACAGGTTTTTTTTTTTCTTAAAAATGTGTTTTCCTCATATGACCTCCGTAGCTACTATCGCCTCTCGACCTGTCCCACCACTGGTGCAGATAACTTTTGGTGGTACTTCGTCTCAGCTGATATATTCTAAACGGGGAATGACTGTTTATACTCAACTTGAGCTGACCTAGAGGTTTTTATCATTGGAAGTTATCCTATATCCAGATCTAACATAAGTTAACCCAAGATCTTCTCAAAAAGGGTCATCCAGCCAATTCCAAAATAACCCAATGTCAGACCTTTCCCTAAAGACATTAACCCTCTGGTCCACAGCTCGATAATACTTGACAGAATTCCACCAGCCATTCCAATTACGAGACGTTTCCTGTCGACATAGCAAGCAGATCTCTCTCCTTGTCAACAAGATCAAGTAGAACACCAATTTATATTGGGGACCAAACTGAAGTCCTATCCCACCCGGCATAGGCACAACACAAAATAAGATAGGAGTTGGGCTTACCTCCACATCCACACCCATGACCCTGGAGATAGTCTTACCAACATCCAACCAAAATTCGTATACCTTGGGACAAGACGTGAATATGTGGACATAATCCGCATTCTGAAATCCCCACCTCCAACAATTGGCTTCTCCCCCATCCTTCAAATTAGAGACTTAAAGAAGGGTCCAGTATATCCTATGGAGTGTGAAAAAATGGTTTCTTCTGAGTGCAGCAGATTTAATCACCGAATAAAGCAGGTCAATAGATACTTGCCATAACTCTTTCCATTCTTCGCCAGGCAAGTAGTTCTCCCAGACCCGATAAGGCTTATCCATCCTTCTTTCTGCTGCAGCCAGAAGATAATTATAACATAGGGCAACTTCTTTCTTCCTTGGGGCCTGATTTTGCAAATCATTTTCCATGTGATTATCCTCGCAACACGACCAACTTTGAGATTTACACCATGACAGAAGCAGATAGTATTCAAATCTGGACAAAGTTCCAACTGTAGTATGATTCCAGAATTCCCAAGGAAGACATTTGCTATCCACCACCAAGTCCCCCCATTGTAAAACTCCTGCCGCTTTTAGTGGCTGAGCTAGAGCGTCCAGAAGGCATTCCGGCGTACCAGGGGAATCCCACACTGACGTCCATTCGATGTAACAGGAAAGCCCCAAGCAGGCTCGACAGTCTGACCAAAGCTTGGCCGCCATGCCCAGTGTCTTCAGACAAACCTTTTTATAAAATTTAGGACAGCCAAATTTGTACATAAAACCATACTCCCCTACCCCCTCCAGCATGGCTTTAAACATGTTACCAACTAGTGAATTATCTGGGGTATGCAATAGCATCCGGGCATTTTTTAGTTGGTAGGCCCAGCAGTAGAGCTGAAAGTCTGGTAAACCCATGCCACCCTGTGTTAGTTTGCACCTAAGTTTTTTCCAGGACAGCCTAATCCCCTTTCCTGCCCAAATAAAAGAGGAAATTCTACCCTGAATTTTAAGAATCTTAGCTTTTGTGAATTCTAAAAGTATGTTGATAAGTGTATTTCGGGAGGACACACATTTTAATCAAATTGACTCATCCGTATTTAGATAGTGGAATGTTCTGCCATCTTTTTAAAAGAACCTCAACTTTCTTTGAAACTCTATCTAAATTGACCTTTGGAATTTTCCTGAGATCTTGAGTTATTGTAATTCCGAAGTATCTAAGTTCTGTCACATATGGCTCCACCTGATTAGCAATGTTCCAAGCCATGACCTCTGTCTTGTCTTTGTTTATCTCATAATCCAAAAATTTCCCGAAAGTTTCAGTTTCAAGTATAAATTTGTGTAGTGTAATGTCCACATTAGATGAAAACACAACTAGATCATCCGCATATAGCGCTATTTTTCTAACAAACCCATCCAGTTTAAAAGGAACAATCTTTTTATTTCATCTTAAACTCTGAGTCAGGGGCTCCAAGTAATTATCAAATAGAATATGGGACAGAGGACAACCTTGCCTTGTACCACGATCTATGTTAACAACAGGAGAAAGGCTTCCATTAACTAAAATCCGAGCCCTTGGTGCACTATAGATTTTTTTGATAACATTTCTGAATCAAGAGGTAAGCCCCATAACATTCAAAGTCCTGTCTGGGAAATGCCAGTTAACACAATCAAAGGCTTTAGCCGCGTCGACCGTGATGATTGACAGAGGAAAACCCCTTGATGATGCCATATTCACTGTGCCAACTAAAGTATAAACCAAGTCTGACATTTGTCTACCCGGAAGGAAACCCTTTTGATCTTCATGGATTATTTGGCCTATAATTTTACAAAGTCGTTGATTCAAAATCCCTGCAAAAACCTTATAATCAACATTTAATAAGGAGATTGGAAGGTATATTTACACTGAAAAGGATCCTTACAGGACTTTAAGATCAAGGTAATAACTGCATCAGACCATGAATCTGGCATTGGAGATATACCCTTTAGTATTTCGTTAAACAGTTTCAACCAGACCAGAATAATTTCATCCTTCAGCATAGAATAGACCTCAATCAGGATTGCATCTGGGCCTGCAGCTTTCCCCTTTTTAGCTGAATATAACTCTTCCAATATCTCACTCCCTGATATTTCTAAAGAGAGAAATTCTTGACTAGCCTCGGTTAACCTCGGAAATTGTTTCTCTTTCAGCCAGCTATCCATAAGCTCCTCCACCCCCTGGAGATCTTCATGATACAAATCTTGAAAGAACCCTGTAAAGGCCTGTTCTATTTTATCTTTCTCCTCTGTCAGTTGTGCATCCACTTTAATCTTGCTGATGTACATGTTAGCGATGTCGATCCTTGACTTCATGGCAAGAAGCTTACCACAGTTCTCCCCTTGGTCAAACTCCCTCATTTTACTTATCTCCCACTTTTGATATAAAATTTCTTCTGTCCTAAGTTTAAATTTGAGCTGAATCTCCTCCACTCTCTTTACCCACCGTTCATTCCCCGGGTCATCAGAAGGTATCGCCTTCAAATCAGCTTCTGCCCCCGCTATCTGTTGTTCTAGTTTAGCCAATTCTTCCCTCTCTGACCTAGCCCATCCTGCTACCGCCCCTTTTAATATCCCCCTCAGCCATGCTTTGAAGGCATCCCAGATGATATGTGGGTGGGCGGGCAGACCCTAAGTTTTTATGGAAGAAGGTATCAGTTTTGAACTTCAAAAGACCCGGAGTAGAAGATAGCAGAGGAACCTCCTATTTAATGTCCATCTTATTAAAGAAAAATCTGGGGGAATATCCAGTTTAAAAGCCATTGCTCCATGATCCGATAAATGGATGGGCAGATATTTAATTGAAGTCACCTTATGGGTTTCTACGTGGTCCATGAATACATAATCTAAACAAGAATAGTCAGAATTCTTTTTACTATAAAAGGAGTACTCCCTAACCTCACCATGTTTTTTTAATCCACACATCACATAAGTTATCAATCAATCAATCAATCAAAGCATTTGTATAGCGCGCTACTCACCCGGAGGGTCTCAAGGCGCTTGGGGAGGGGGGGTCCGCTACTGCTCGAACAGCCAGGTCTTGAGCTGCTTCCTGAAGGCGAGGTGGTCCTGGGTCAGGCGGAGGTGGGTCGGGAGGGAGTTCCAGGTCTTGGCGGCGAGGTAGGAGAAGGACCTTCCCCCTGTGGTGGCTCTTCGGATGCGGGGGACTGCGGCGAGGGCGTGGCCGGTCGGTCGAAGCTGGCATTTGGGAGCTTAGAAATTGAGGCGGCTGTTGAGGTATCCTGGGCCTTGGTTGTGCAGGGCTTTGTGTGCGTGGGTGAGGAGACGGAAGGTGATTCTCTTGTTGACCGGGAGCCAGTGCAGGTCTCTCAGGTGTCCGGAGATGTGGTTGCGACGGGGGATGTCCAGGATGAGTCTTGCTGAGGCGTTCTGGATCTGCTGGAGTCTCTTCTGGAGTTTGGCGGTGGTTCCGGCGTAGAGGGAGTTGCCGTAGTCCAGTCGGCTGGTGACGAGGGCCTGGGTGACCGTCTTCCTGGTCTCGGTGGGGATCCACCGGAAGATCTTGCGTAGCATGCGTAGGATGTTGAAGCACGACGAGGAGACGGCGTTGACTTGTCTGGTCATGGAGAGGGAGGAGTCCAGGATGAAGCCCAGGTTGCGTGCGTGTTCTGTTGGTTTGGGAGCGCTGCCAAGGGCGGGGGGCCACCAGGAGTCGTCCCAGGCGGAGGGTGAGGATCCCATGATGAGGACTTCCGTCTTGTCGGAGTTCAGTTTCAGGCGGCTGTTCTTCATCCATTCGGCTACCTCTTTCATCCCTTCGTGTAGGTTGGCTCTGGCGGTGGCGGGGTCGTTGGTGAGGGAGAGGATCAGCTGGGTGTCGTCGGCGTAGGAGATGATGTTGAGGTTGTGCTGGCGTGCGATGGCTGCGAGGGGACTCATGTAGACGTTGAAGAGGGTTGGGCTGAGCGAGGAGCCTTGAGGAACGCCGCAGATGACTTCGGTGGCTTCTGATCTGAACGGGGGGAGGCGGACTCTCTGTGTCCTTCCGGAGAGGAAGGAGATGGTCCACTCCAGTGCCTTCTCCTGGATTCCGACGTTGCTGAGGCGCTGTACTAGGGTGCGGTGGCAGACAGTGTCGAAGGCCGCGGAGAGGTCTAGGAGGATGAGGGCCGCTGTTTCTCCGTTGTCGAGCAGAGCTCGGATGTCATCGGTGGCTGCGATCAGGGCGGTCTCGGTGCTGTGGTTGGCCCGGAAGCCAGACTGCGAGTTAAACAAAATTAGAAAATTCAAAAGATGTGCTTTAACACGAGGGGCTGCTATCTGGGTACGAGGGGAAGATCTATCTATCTTGTTGTCTAAGAGTATGTTGAAATCCCCAGCGAAGATCAAAGGAGCCTCAAAATCTGCGAGGGCCAAACACAGAGTATTCAAAGGGAAAATATCATCTTTGTTAGGTCCATATTAGGTAACTAGGGTATATTTGATCCCTTTAAATTTAATTTCAATGACGACCCTGTGTCCTCTATTATCTACCTGAGACTTAGTGACCTCAACTCCCGAATTCATTTTTGATATTATTGCAACCCCTTTAGAGCAGCATTGCTGATCCGAAGCGATATTTTAATCCACCCATTTTTGTTTGCCAAATAGTGTCCTGCACTCTGCTTGCAAGAGGTGGGTCTCCTGGATCAAAAGCAGTCTAGCTGAACTGTTCCTTAAATATTTAAAAATCAGGCGTTGTCTTATTTTAACTCTCAAACCATTAACATTCCGACTAAGTCATTCTAGGTGTTGATTCCCATCCTGGGTAGGCCTATCCCCTATCATAAAGCAGGCTCCACCCTCCGCAGTAGCTACTGGAAGTTGTAATGTCACATGACTTTAATATATATATTTTTAATTTTTTCCCAATGCTCCCCACCCAACAACGTGAAAACCCCCATTACCCCCCAACACCACCCAGCTACCCCCCAACCCCGATGGAACCCTCCCAATCTACTTATCTGTAACAGGTTAAAAGAGCTCCACCTTCATCAGCTCCACCAAGAAGAACCCACTCGGAATGCGCCCAGGGGGCATTTATGGAATTGGCCAGGTTCATTCTGGGAAATGCAGTCCCAACATCCCAAAGACCATCTCAGAGCTTCTAGACCCTTGGATTTGTGTTATAGATATGTTAGAATCCTAACATGACCTTCTGGAGGAAGATCCAGAATGTTTTAGAAGATTGGAGAATTTTTGGTAAAAAGCTCCAAAAGGTGAACAACCTGTCGATAAGAGTCAAGCCGCCGATGTGGAACCGTGACCCAGCCTGGATTTCTGGTTTGTCCCACTGAAAGCTCAGGACTTCCAGGATTTCACTGAGTCCTCATGCTGAACCAAGCCTCCTTCGTCGACACATAACCCAGCCTGATGAGGAATCTTGCTCAAGTCGAGAGAATAAGCTCCAGCAAAATGAGAAGTGCAAAGGTAAAAACCTGACAGAAGCCGCCCGTTCCTTGTACTAGTTCATTGTAGTTGGCTTCCACTTTGATTTTGTCCGGGTCAAGCTCAAGTATATCTCCCAAGTTGGCGCGTTTAGCACCAGAAAGTGTTTATTCTTTATAAATTCATATCCCGGGTTCCCTACATTGGATTCTTGTTGTGTTGGTGTCATTTTAATGATACAAATATTTCCTATTGTTATAAATTAGTGTTAAATTTATATGGTGTGCTGTGTCTTACTTATTTATTGTATTGATGTTTTTAAATGCTTTATACACTTGTTCCTAAGTTAAGGCTGCCTGCACGTAGCCAGCTACCAAGAGTTGAGCAACTGAATAATTTATTGAGACTTTGACTGGACATTATATTGTAATTGTGGCCTAATTATTAGTGGTAGTGCCCTACCTACGCCTACTAATAAACCACCGTCCATCAACTTCCATTTCTACCTGGCAAAAAATCATTTTTCCCTTTCAAACCTTCCTTTTTAATACATACAAGGTAACCCTAGAGTAGGCCCTGCAACCCAGAGGGCAGGGTGTGGTGCACTTAAAAAGTAGGAAATGTACATTAAGGTTTTACATATCCTGGTAGTTTCACTACTGTAAGACCTACATCTCCTAATGGATAACATTGGGTTACCTTATTACCTTTGTTAAGCTTTAATTTCCAAATGAGAGAAAGTACCGTCCTGTTTGATGTCTTTGGAATTGTAATGAAAAATGCTAGCTAATGGTGAAGTCAGGTTTTCATTTACAATTCTGAAAATGCCACCTTTAAATGCTGGCATTTTCCTGCCATAGCCATTTAGTGCGTGTACCCGAGTCACATGACTCGGTGTACCTGACAGGTTAGCTTTGCGTATTTCTCCAAGACCGCCACACAAAATTGGGAGCATAGGTGTGTCTGGATGGGCAATCTCTGGCAGGATGGGAGCTAGGAGCTGGGCACAACCCATTTCTATAAAGAACAATTGATGGACAGAATGCAGAACAATGTCATACAATCACCCCAGGACAGAGATCTGGGCCTAAATCCATTGTTTTTTTGCTCACCATGCCTTTCCAGTGTGGACTCAGCCGAATGCAATTCAGTCTTGACCCTGCGCCCAATGGGAACAGTCCAGCTTGAACTGCCAGGCCAGATCCTCCCTGGACTGGAAAAAAGCATCCTAGGACCGGTTTTGGCTTTCAGCTCTTCTACCTGAATAGGCTGTTTCCTGGCCCCACACAACGTTCTGCATACCCTCTGTTGTTAGTCTGGAGTCAGGGTAGGGAAAGCAGGATATCTAGAGACTTGAAAGGGAAACTTCTAATACCTTCTCCCCCACTTGAAGGCACAAATGGGTATAAATACTGGACCTCAGACACCACCACTTAAGTAAACTTCTTCACTTGTGGATACTCTGCCAAGAAGGACTGCTGAGGTGCTGAAGGACTGCCAGTCTGCCAGACTATTGCCCTGCTGGACTGATGCCTTGCTGTGCTTCTCTGCTGTGCTTTTGACTGATTGAGAAGGACTGCACCTGCATTGCTTGAACCCAAAACTCCAAAGTGACTCCAAGGGCTTGATGGCTGGCCTTTTGACTTGAGCCTAAGAGAAAAAAGCTCCAAAAACCTTGACCCAGGACCTGGACTCTTGAAAGTGGGCTTAAAGTGCTCTGGCAGCCTCTGTGGATCCTGCGGAACCAACGCATTTCCTCTGATGTGCAGTGCCACCCTGGGCAGAAACAACGCATTTCCGCTACTGCATGAATCAGAACTACCGCAAAGACCCACGTCGTAGCCTGTCACCACATCAAAACCGCTACTGCACAATGCATCCTCTGCGCAGCCCCTCGCATCACTTGTTGACGGCATCCTAGGGGACAATGCCAGACTCCACTTTGCAACTCCTCTGAACTGAAGTAGCGCCCCCACTGCTCTGTGCATCATCTACTCTGGACTTCACATCGCAAGTTCTAGTTGATGAGATCCTCGACGTTGACACAGGGCCCCACACTGCAGCATCTTTGAACCAATGCACCGCTTCTGTTTTGAAATGCATCTTCACGGATCCTTGCAACACTCTGCAAAGCAGGATTTAACCCCTTCCATGCGGGGCTAATTCCCCCACGGTGCGGGGGGGAAGAGCCACGCGCGGCACCGCAGTACTCATGACGAGTCCAGCTCGTCATGTTGCACAGTGGAGCTGTGCTCATGACGAGCTGGACTCGTCATGACTCCGCCCACTCCTTTAGAACGCCTGCACAGGCGGGGAATTTGCCTCGCGTGGGAGGTCCGCGGCAGTTATGACGAGCTCAGCCCGTCATGAGCACAGCTCCACTGTGCCTCAGCTCGTCATAAGCATGGAAGGGAAGTTTGTTCAGTGGGCCTAACTGGGTTCCACTAGCCAAACAGATCTCAATTTCAATAGTAGTTTGAAAAAATATGCTTATGGATCTTCATGAATGTGAGAAGAGTAAATATATTTCTGATCTCTTATTTGTTTGTTTAGTGCTCAAAATGAATGAATATCCTAGCTATACTTTGTTAAATGTAATGGTAAGCAGTGATTTGATAACCGTATGCTGGATTTTTCCTGTTTTGTTATGTATCTACTAGCAGCCCGCCCCGACGTTGTCCGGGTATGAATTGCTGCCGGCCAGTAGTATATTGTTTTGTAGGATTTCGTTTAGATAGCATTTCTTATCTGTGACAGGCCTGTGAAACGCTCCGATTCACAGTGCACTGCTGATGCACTTAAGAGTGCACGTTCAGTAGTGTGTGACCTCGAGTTTCCCTACTTTATTTTTCCTTGCAATATTATATAGCGCAAACTCGACAACATGGCATGAGCACAATTTACATTACAGAAGAACACATTCATTTGTGGTAGACACGGGGAGACAAAGCGATTTGCCTGGGATCACAGGATGTTGAGCTGATGCCAAGATTCGAACGTAGCTCCCCAGCTCTAAAGTTCGCAATTCTAGAACTTGTGGCGGGAGGTGTGTCTAAGAGTGTATGTCGGTGCTGGCCATCAATGAGAGAGACCTGTGCATTTTTCAAATGGGTGGTGAAAAAATATGTGTATGTTGCTGGAGATGTGGGCTGCCGTGCCACCAATGTACTTACCGGGGGAGGGTAAACACCCATTATTCCGCAACTTTCTTTCCGCATACCATCACTCCGCATACTTTCATTACGAAAGTACCATGACTCCGCAATGCCATTATAACGCATGGCATTACATTTTATATGCTTTTACCACTCATACATTTACAACGAAATTCGTTGTAAATGCATGAATGGTAAAAGCATGTTTTTTTTTAATGTTTGGATAAGGTAAGTATGGGTATAGGGGTATATGTTTTGGGGTACTGAGGTATATGTTTTGGGGTGTTTGGGTATTTTAAGGGTTCAGATATAGTTTTGGGTTATGGGGTACAGGGGTAGTTTCAGGGTTTAGGGATAGGTATGGGTTTTGGGGTACAGGGGTATTTTTAGGGTTCAGGGCTAGGTTTGGGTTTTGTGGTATAGGGGTATTTTTAGGGTTCAGGGGTAGGTTTGGGTTTTTGGGTACAGGGGTATTTTAAGGATTTAGGGCTAGGTTTGGGTTTTGGGGTACAAGGGTATTTTTAGGGTTCAGGGCTAGGTTTGAGTTTTGGTGTACAAGGGTATTTTAGGGTTCAGGGGAAGGTTTGGGTTTTGGGGTACAGGGTTATTTTTAGGGTTCAGGGCTAGGTTTGAGTTTTGGTGTACAAGGGTATTTTAGGGTTCAGGGGAAGGTTTGGGTTTTGGGGTACAGGGTTATTTTTAGGGTTCAGGGCTAGGTTTGGGTTTTGGGGAACAGGGGTATTTTTAGGGTTATGGGGTAGGTTTGGGTTTTGGGGTACAGGGGTATTTTAAGGGTTCAGGGCTAGGTTTGGGTTTTGGGGTACAGGGGTATTTTAGGGTTCAGGGGTAGGTTTGGGTTTTGGGGTACAGTGGTATTTTAGGGTTCAGGGCTAGGTTTTGGGTTCTGGGGTACAGGGGTATTTTTAGGGTTCAGGGGTAGGTTTGGGTTTTGAGGTACAGGGGTATTTATAGGGTTCAGGGCTAGGTTTGGGTTTTGGGGTACAGGGGTATTTTTAGGGTATAGGGATAGGTTTGGGTTTTGGGGTACAGGGTATATTTATAGGGTTAAGATGGGTTAGTGTTTAAGGGTGTTGGGGTATTTTAAGGAGTAAGGTTGGGTTATGATTATGGGGTGCAGGGGTATTTAAAGGTATCAGGGTGGGATTAGCAGACGATATGAGACATGGCATGAAGGGCGGAGCGTACCACACGCCCCCAGCGTTTGTCACGCCCCCAGGACACGCCCACAGCAGACACTCCCACGAGGGACTACTTTGCTGGCACGGTTCTTTTCCTTTTTAAATGTATATGGTGGGCGTCTGCATAGCCTATGTCCTTCTGCTGCAACTGCCCTTTCCAATGCTGTATTGGGTGTTGTGATTGGTGCTGTGGTTCCTGAGATTACCCGCCTCAAAGGTTTGGGCTCTCGCTTTATTATATTAGTATGGATGTATTTTTTGCGTAGGTTTAAATCTGAGCACACATTTTTTACAATTTAAAGTATATCATTCCAATTATCAGAATAGTATTCTGGGCACTCCAAACGCGAACTCTGAATATAATTTGCCAGTTGATCTTTCCTGCTTAAATTAATCTCGCTAGGCATTGCAAGATATGGTGCAATATTGTCCTTTAATTGGTTCATTAGTTAGCACATTTCCATACAGTTTGATTGGATATAGGTTTTTTAGAGCCATTTGATAATATGTCGAATGTCGGGATCTGGAATAGATTTGCCTTTATGGCAAAAGGCACTGATCTAATTCGGACTTTGAGAAAATGTAACATTGATGTTACATTTCATAGTCGAGGTTCACGGTAAACCAGACTCATTTTTAGATTGTAAACTTGGAAGCTATAAAGCGCCCTTAGAAGGCCAATTACTTTTTTGAAGTATTGCTTCACCTGCATCTTTCAATTAGGTGATAAATAGTTCTTCCAGGTTTGCGGGACACATTCAGCTCTCATAGGTGTGCACTATATAACCTGAATAGCAACGCAGCTTAATATGCAGGCATTTCTGCAGATTAGGCAGCAGCTCGGTGTACTTACAGCCTGATTCATCAAGGGGCCGTTTTGCGTGGCCCTAATAGCGAATCATAGCGACTCGCTTTTGAGGACACGCAAAACGGTATTCATGTAGGAATTGCTAAATAAATAGCGATTCCTACATGTTCTCTATTTGCGAGTAGCAATTTGGTACTCGCAAAAGAAGGAATAACTCCCCATTCATTCCTATGGGCCAAAAGGCCCATAGGAATGAATGGGGAGTATCCCTTATTTGCGAGTAGCAATTTGCTACTCGCAAATCAGATAGCAATTTTAAGGGTGCCAGGGGTGTCCAAAGGACACCCTGTAGCACCCCTAAAATGCACATTTGAACAGGTGTTGCGCACACACATGTCCAAAGGACATGTGTGTGTGTAACATGCAAAAGAAAAAAATGCACTAAAGTGCTTTTTACACTATTCACGCAATTTACCACCAAGTCAGACCTGGTGGTAAATTGAGACCAAATATTGCGATTTCGCTATTTCTATTTGGTTGATGAATTGCATTTAAGGAATCTCTATTAGAGATTCCTTAAATCCAATTCCTCGCAAATATGCGAATTCTTAAATAGCGATTTTTGCATTTGGGATGATGAACACCAAATGCAAAAATCGCACTCGCAAAGGGCAAGATTCTCAGAATCTGGCCCTTTGCGAGCGCAAATCAGCTTGATGAATCAGGCTGTTAGTTTCATCTGAATTCTTGTATGTATGAAACTGAATTTGTAGGCTCGACAGACCCTTTCCAAGAGACTGACAAGAGCAGATTGAATTAATGGTTTGTTTTGCAGAGTTAAAAACAAGTAGCCTTAAATTCGTAATTCAGTTTAATTATATCCATATGGTACACAGATTGGGCAGTTTTTTGCGGGTACAAGTGTGGCGTTTCCTGTTGTGACAGCTGGTTGGAGAAGTTCTATAACATTAATTTCATTCACTTCCATACCTTTCACTCTATTAGGAATAACTATTTTCAATTTTACAGCTAATGCATATATTGCTAGAGAGATTTCTTTTTCAAGTTCTTTAATAGCTTTCATAGGACTTATTTTTGTCCTGTTATTTACCGCCTTAACCTTAGAATGTCATTCAGAACTCATCAGTATTTTGAACATAAACCTTAAATCTTTAACCAATGATTCACATCTTCTTGTTCTCTCAAAAGCTTCCTGCTCACTATACTTCCGGTAGGTTATATTAAACTGAAGTAAAATAAACACATGCCTAATCGATTAAAACTTGATGCTAGTACAACAATCTTAGAACAGAAATTTCCATTTTTAATCTTTTGATGTGTGGTTTGCATAGTAAAATTGGTATTTTATAGAATGTGGTGCAATGCCGTCATTGTGAGGATTTTCTCCAGAAAAGAGAGCCTGTGAATCATTATTGATCTCCATCACAATTGAAACGAAACAGCCTTAAGAAAAAAAGCTCAGCCACGCGTGCCATTTCCCCGCAAGCCGAGCCATGCTTTCCTTAATCATGCAAACGCCTTAATAATACATATTTGTAGTTAAGGCAATGCACAGTCTAGATGCAGAGTGGATGGGTGGGCATAGGAAGACAGGTAGAGTATGCAGTGAGGTAAGTGGAACTGGGTCTTTTTAGTTTTTCAGGGTGGGGTAGTTTTTAGGACTCAGGTCTGTTTGTTTATATGGCAGGGAGCAGTTTTAGGGCTCAGGGCAAGGGTCTGGGTCAGGGTACTTTAAAGGTTTAGGGACAGTTTTTAGGACTGAGGGCTGGGGTTGAGATAGTTTTTAGGGCATGGGGTTAGTTTGTAGGGATCGGGGCGGGATGGGGAAAGGATAGTTTTAGAGAATGGGGCAGTTTTAATCCTAAGGGCAGGGGGCTGAGTTCAGGGTACTTTACAGATGTAGTTGGCAGTTTTTAGGGCCCAGGGTGGGGGAGCTGTGGTCGGGGTAGCTTTTAGGGCATGGGGTAATTTTTTGGGCTTGGGGTGGGGGAAAAATAACCATTTTCAGGACTGAGGGCAGGAGTATGATCGTTTGCACACCTGTGCCATTACCAATCATGTCTTTACCATGAAATTGAATGTTAAAGGCATGGGTGGTAAAGGCATGCATGGTGAAGACGCAGACATGATTAAGACCACGTGATTCAGGCATGCGTTGCTCAGGCATGCATTGGTAAGGCATGCATTTTTCCATTATACAACCCAAAAGATGGATCCTGCCTCTCCCATAGTATAATGTTGGGTTCATTTATTACATTTAATAAGTGATAACTTTCAATTGAGAGCAGAAAGGAATTTTGAGTTTGGTGTCTAAAGAATTGTAATTTAAAATCCTCTTTAATGCTAATGTTGGTTTTTAAGTCGCAATTCCAAAAATGCCACTTTTTGAATGTTTGCTTTTTCTTGTGCTACCATTTGGTGTCGGTAGCCTGTTCCTAGGTCACATGACTAGATGTAGCTGGCAGTTGGTCTTTGTGAATTGCTCCCAGAGAGACAAAGGAGAATAGGTGTTGGCAGGATGGGATATATCTGACTTGATGAGTGGAGTAGGTGTCAGTTATCTCACTTGCACATCAGAAAGGCTTCCCAGCACACTCACAACAGGTTTTGGCACTGGCCTTGTGTGTCCCAAGTGAAGCTGGGGTCAGGGCAGTGAGGCAAGAAATTCCAAACACCTCTGAGGGTGCAAACCTCCAAAACCTTCTCCTACTTCAAAGTGGGCACCAAGTATAATTAATGAACCGTCAAACCCAACTTGTCAGTACACTCCTGATCCTGTGGATACTACAGATGGACTGATGTGCTGCTCTGCTGCCAGAAGGACCCCTGCCCTATTACTCTGCTGCCTGGTGCCCTGCTTGTGAAAAAGGAAGACTGTACTTGCACCCTGCATCTCAAGCTGAAGTAACTCCAAGGGTCAGCTGACTGGCCTCCTGTTCTGAGCTACAGAGACAAAACAAGCTCCAGAGGCTTCCTGCAACTGCCCAGCTGACCTGCTCGCCTAGCCTGTCTAAGCCTTGCTGGCCTCTGCTTAAGTGAATTCCTGAGTCCCAAGAGGCGCCCCCCTTGGCGAAGCCTCTTTGAGCTCTCTCCCTAAGAAAAGGAAAATTCTTGAAGTTTTGTGTTCTTTGCAACCACGAAGAGGCCTGTTCTTTCCAGAATCCTGCCGCCCAGTGCTAAGTTATGGTGAAGCTGGCTCTTTGCTCCACAGCGACTGCCAACGACATCCGGCAGAGCAGGATCTGCACTTTGAGCTACAGCATTGATAGTGACCACACGTGCAAAGCTCCAGCAATGACCGTCCCCAATGCTCGACACGATATTCGCGCTACCTCAATGACCATCTGCAAAGCTCCCCCTGCTCCTCATGGACCCCTCCACAGCACACAGAACTCTTCAAGCTGGACTTTTGAAGGTAACACTTTCAGCAGGACTAACTTGGTCTCTGTATCTGGACTGCACTCTATTACGGTCGGCCTGAACTTGTGACTTTCACCTGGTTTCGAACAATAAGATAACTGTGAGTGACGCTTTGTGCTTTTAGGCGATTTTAGGCGCTTTGTTTACCAGAAATCTTTAAAATTGCATAGCTCTAGTTCTCTTGATAGGATATTTGTTGTTTTGGTCACAATAAGTTATTACATTTACTCTTTTTTTATAAATTGTATGGAATTTTCCTTGTGTGATGTTTTCACTTTATTAATGATTGACTGCTGCTTAAATACTTTACACATTTCTTCTAGGTTAAGTCTGACTGCCTTGTGCCAAGCTACTAGAGGGATAGGCGTAGATTAATTTAGGGTATGCTCGTGTTGCACCCTGACAGATTGTGATTGCTACTTTAGTAGTATTTCACCCCCCTCAACCAGTAAATCAAGTTCCAAAATGTAATATCATGTTAAGGCCATCAATGTAAAACAATTGTAAAATATTACATTGTTGACTTGTGTATGTGTTATTTATCAGTTTGTTTTATTGATCTGGGCCATGTTGGGACATTTCTTAAGAATGCTTGGACCATCTGGAAAGGAATAATGTGATTATATGTTTCCATTATGCCTTGCATAACTTATTACATTCAGTTTGGAAATGGCAGGAGTAAAATATAGTTGTGCATATAAAATAGTGGTGTATGTTACTATGGCAAAAGCAATATTCCACAGGTAGTTATTGAAATCTCAACTCCAGTGCTCATGTTTGCAAGGTAGAAGTACTAACAACATCTCCATTTTCATAAAGCTCCTCATCCTCTGTTTCTGAGTGGTCTAAATGTTGTTCATTTCGATGGTGCACAGTTTATCAACCTTAGATATGGCAGGTTAAGGTATCATAGCTAGGTTGAAACATGTGACCCATAATCGTTGCCTATCTCAGGGTCTAACACTCCTCCCAATAAACCTGTCTGCTGGAGTGTATCATTGAAAATACCAATAACGGAAAGCTCATTTAAAGTGTGATACAAAAAGATATGTCCATGCACAAATCAAATGTATGCATTGAACAGTTTGACAATCCACATCAGAAATGAACAGGTGATTTACAAAGTCGGTTTTGCCTGCGGAGGTGGCACTGATGAATGCAGTAATTCACCTACACTTGTAGTTTTTCTGCATTCAAATGCGGACTATATTGGAGTAGATATGGACATTTCCAGTGGCGGGTTAGGGATTGGTCAGGGAATTGAAATTTAGACGGGTTTTAACAATTACAACACTTATGCACTTTAATATTTTCCCTCAATCATCCAGAAAGAAGTGGTGCGTTGAAATACAAATTCATTCCTCACTTTTAGAGTCGGAAATATAGCAAATCTGTTTTAAAAAACTATTTTCCACAGAAAGAAAAATGAAATAATGTTAAAAGCTCTAACTTACTAAACATACACCCGTATGTGTCATCAGTTATGCTGTCTTCGGTAGGACTTCTTGGCATTCTGTTAGGTGTAGTCCTTGTAGCCTTGACTTTCTTTTTCAATTTCATTTAGCAGTAAAAGACTGATCAATTTCCAATGAGGTATTCTGCTTTTATTTAACCAGTTGGCACGGTTTAATTTTCAATACCATGATCTCCTGATACCTTAAAGTTTTAGTTTCATTAAAGCTGTCCACATAAATATAACCTTTGTGGTGGCGACTTTTATTATTTGAATTGGATTGCAGAATTCAAATACCGAGTACCTGTTCGAGTAAGCGAGCAAACACTTGGCCATTGGGCTGGATCCAGAAACTTTACGTTTCAAAGTAATAAGCACAGTTTATTGTTCCGCTCAAACAGCTCAGCTTACAACTTTTCACAAGTGTGCGCCTTTGGTTTAAATGAAATATTCCTCTGTATGAAGACAGATATTTTCACTAACCGTTTAAAGTCATTCTTTTTAGGTCGAGCTTTAGCGGCAGCTGGAATGCACTTCTCGCTCTGCGAGGCATGCAGTAGTCCAGTATGGGGAGACAAGCTGCCCTCCCTCTCCGCCCATATTTTTCATTGGTGTCAGTCTTTGGCCTTCCTAAATTCTGACTTCTGATTGATAATGAGGCTTGTTAGTCCTGCCTTATTATGGCCATGTCGTCATTTGTACCCTCCCGTGGCTATTGGCCCCTTTACTTCGAGTGTTACACTGCACTATTTTTTCCCGCTCCCCCGCCCGCTCTGAATTATCCTTGCCTTCTTGCAACCCCTCCCCCTGCCCGCACTCCCACTGTCAGTGCTTTCTTGCCCGCCCGCACTCTCGTTTGCAATGCAATAGGTCTTGCGTAAATGCAAGTCCTGTTGCATTGCAAATGCTTGTTACTCTTGACAGCCCTTTGCTGCCAACACTGCATGTTGAGTGCTAAATTCATGTTACGTTTGTTATGCGTGCCCAGTAGGACGCACCTCTTTCAACCAGAGACATGGAAACCTCCAGTTCTAAAAGAGGTGTCCCGGTTCTGATAGGCAAGGCCCCATCCCAGCGCATCCCCCTCCCCCCAGCAATCAGCGAGTTAAAGTGGCTGCTAGCCTCATCCCGAGAGAATAATGTGGGTATCGTGATTAGACCCGAAGCCAGAACACGCTCGCCAGATTAGAATTTTGAACTTGTCTTACCTACGCAGAGGTTTGCTGCTCTCTTAGAAAGGCTGGAAGGGTTGGGGCATGGTCAGTAACATATGCTTACCTGACGTGTGACCGAAGAGGTTCAGGAGAATAAAACAGTTTTATTTACTAGAGCCAGCCCTTGCCCAAGGGAAGCACGTGCAGCTAACCCCCTAGGTCAGTGGGCGTGCACTTTCAATGGTTTTAGGTCTTTAGATAGTGCGTGCATGCACATGAAGTAAAATAAAAAGTTTGTTATCGCTCGTATGCTTCAGTGGGGCACAGGGGCAGCTCTTGTGTTGTTAGTAATGTCTGCATTAATCATCACATATCAACTTTTGTGGCAGATAGAGGAACTGAGGTGCCGGCATGAAGTTTATAATTCAGCAGGACAGTGATTAGATAGCGCAGTGAGATAAGCACTTTTTCTAGAGATCTTATTATAACTTATACATCACATGTCCAAATCAAAGCAGGGTCAACTCATACTTTTGTGTTTCAGAGGTTGATAATATGAATACAGTAGATTTTTATATGTTTGTAGAAACTCCTGTATTTTCTTTGTTTCACCAGTGCAAACTCAAGGCGTCTCGATCACCAAAACAAGCATTGGCGCTCTCAGACCTCTGTAAACCAGTTGTGCTTTATTCAGTTCTTCTTCTGCCAGGAACCTATTTCATCTTTAGTCATCATATTTGCATCATGGTTCTACAAAGACTATTAAAAAAAACATATTGGCAGCGTGTCTTATCAGTGCGGCCATCTTCCTCCCACACAACACATCCTGGCAAGTCTAGATCTAAAATGACTCAATATGATCACATACAACAGGATTTCATCAGTAAAACAACTAAAAGTATTGGCTTTGTCCATCCTTGTGTCAATATTTCTGTCAGAACCCCTTTCAGATGCCCACAGGGCAAAGAGGAGCTCCTGGACCCTACCAAAGGCCTTTCACTACTAATGTCGCGGACTGACCTACTGTGGTTCCCCAACAACTGGGCCAAGGACCCCTTCAGCGTTTGAGCCAGGAACAGCTGCGGACAAGCAGGCCAAGCTTCTTGGGAAAAGTTGGAGCTAGATACAACGGGGTGTACACAGACTCACAACTTGAAATACATTCAATAACAGCAATAAATGATTGTCCCGTCAATAACTGTTTTTAAAAAAAAAAAGAGTATTTATATATGAATACAAAGTTAAATACGGCATCCAAAAATATTACACACAGCGACCGGAGGTGGTTGTATGACAGAAGCACACATTGCTGAACCACATGTGCTTCTACAACGCGGTGTGGTGCAACCACCAATGCGCATTAGCCACGCATTCCTTTACCACGCATGCCTTTATCACGCATGACTTTACAACTAATTTAGTTGTAAAGGCATGTTTGCTAAAGAGACATGCGTGGTACATTCACATTACCCAACACCCTCTCCCCACCCTAACATCCTATCCCCCTACCTTGCCCCCTCACTGTGAGCCCAAAACTGACCCCACACTGTCTTTGAAACTACCCCTTCTCCTGTCCCGCTCTGCAGCCTAACACTTTGCCCCTACCAAAAACTACCCTGATCCCAGCCACCCCCTCCATGAGTCCTAAAAATTACCCCACCCATAAAAATGTCCCCTACCCTTTCCCCTAAACTTTAGCCCTAAAAGCCTGGCCCCCTTAAAAAAAAAATACTCTGACCCCCCAGCCCTGAGCCCTAAAACCGACCCCACTCCAAAAAAATACCCCCCATACCCAGCCTCACTTTCCTGTCCTTGTCCTGAGCTTCCTGTTCCGATGGCACCTGTTCCTCTCCCTGCCCATCCAGACACTACTGCTATCTGCCTTAACCACACATATGCGTGGTTAAGACAGATACGTTGGTCAGGCAAGCCGTGTTACACTTGTGGGGAAATGGCACACGTGGCTAAGCCTGAAGTGTAAAGGCCATTTCCCACTTGAGGTCAGTGCCCTAGTATACAATAGACAGATCCTTGAGTCCCACTTCCATCTCGCTAGTGGTAGTGGTTATTCCCAATTCACTATAGGCGACATTCATGTTAGGCCCCACTAGTAGACTGAGTCACAGGAGTCCCACTCTGTTAGATCTGGGGGTCTGTAGTTGGCAGTTGGCAGAGGTAGGTACCAATGTCCAAATAGGGACCCTTGCTTCTAGTCAGGGGAAGGGGGATACACTCTTTGGATAACCCCTGCTAACTCCCTTGGTAGCTTGGCACGAGAAGACAGGCTTATCAAAGGCAATGTGTAAAGTATTTGTACCAACACTCACAGTAACACAGTGAAAACACCACAAATGGACTCCACACCAGTTTAGAAAAATAAAGTATCTTTATCTAAACTACACAAGACCAAAATGACAAAAATCCAACATACACAGTTCAAGAATATGATTTTAAAAGAGTTCTAGGGTTTGCGTCAAAATAATCCACAGTTGCGTCACGTTTAGCCCAAAGTACCTGTAGATGCAACAAAAGTTCCAAATAGAAGCTGCAGCATTGAAAAACAAGCAATGCGTCACTCCTGAGACCCTGGGGAGGCGATGCTACAACCCCGCTGGACACAGCGGGCGTGTTGCGACAAATCCGGTCTGTATGGGGTAGTATGCGATACCTTGTATGGATTCCGGTGCGCAGGTTCGGTAGGAAGCATCTCCCACAGGCACGATGCGTCGATCTTCGGGACGGCGATGATCTCAGGTGATGTGGTGATGCGCGGCGCAGGGTTGATCTTCTCCTCTCGCGGTCCCTTGATGCGATGGCTCAGCGACGATGTTCGCAGCGACGTGATGCAGTCCGCAAGCAAGCGGTGCGGCGATCTCACCCAGCGACGAGAGGCTCTGCGATGATACTCGTAGTGACAGGAATCTTCCCGCACCGGGGCGATACGCTCTGCAAGCTAACAATGTGCCGGCTCTTGCAGCGGCAACAGGCGCTGCGACGATCTTCACGGCAAGGGGAATTTCCTCGCACTGTTGACGATGCACTCCGCAAGCGAGCGATGCGTGAAAATTGCAGATATTCTTCTTTTCTTCTTGTCCAGATCCTTCAACAGCAGGCACAACTTCCAGAGGCCCTACAAATGGATCAAGCACTCTAGGAAGGGAAGAACTCATACAGCAGAGTTCAGGGGGAAGCTAGGGGTGAAGTCCTTTTGTTCCTGGGACTTCTTAACAGGAGGCCAGCTCTCCTCAGGCCCTTGGAAACAGCTTCAAGCAAGGGGACACAGCAACAGCAAAATCCTTCCCCTCTCCTTGGCACCAAAGCAACTGCAGGTCAGCCCACAAACACACAGCAGGACAGTCCTTCCTCTTCAGTCTTCCAGCTTTCTCCTTGGCAGAGGTTCCTTCTTGATTACAGGATGATCTAATTTTCTGTAGTCAGGATAGCCCTTTTTATACCACTTTTCTCTTTGTTCTCCGAGGACAGAGAGGCCTTGGCTTAGTCAGAACCAGTTCTGGCCAGTCCTGGAGCACCTTGTTTACTTGACTTCTTCCTTCCTTTGATAGAGAGGGACAGGGTCGTCAGCCACCTAGCAGGAGGTGGAGCCAGCATTGTGGAAGGCAGGCACAGTCCTATTCAGGCCGAGGTGATATCCCATCCCACCACTCAAGATGCAGATGGAGCTATTCAGCCTAGGGATGACTCACTGAGCCCCTGGGAGCCACCCCAGCCCCTATCACTCCCAAACCAGACAGTCAATTCACAAACAGGCCAAGGCACACAGAAAGGTCAGGCAAGAAAACAGCCACTTTCTAAAAGTGCTGTTTTCAAACACATGATTTAAAAAACATCTTTCCTAAAAGATGTGTTATTAAATTCTGAGTTCAGGGATACCAGACGTTTATTTCCCACCTCGCTCCTATGGAAAGATATGCAGGTAAACATTATACACCATCATCATATAAGCTTTATTCGACAGTTAAGTCATAAAAGCACAAACATACAAATAAAAACAAGCATCATAATTAAATATACAACTCAATCTTAAAAACAGACATGTTTCGACATTTTATATAAATAGTTAAAAAAATGATTACATCCCTGTAATTACTGTCAAATACATTATTAAACATTGGAGATAAAATTATTAAAAATTCATTACTACCATATTTCCATGTTATTTTATATAGATCTGGTGGCATTACTTTAGCCCGGTATCCAATATAGACAAAAATAGCTCATAGCGCCTTAATGAATACAATAGACATAAGACTACTATCACAGGTCAACGTCATAGTACTAGAGGAAAATACGAGAGGCAAACTACTACCTAGCCAAAGGCAGCAACTTTGATCGAATAGACCATGCCCAGCTCAAATATTTGGCCATGGCTATGTATATTAGTGGGGTGGGATCAGTACATAAAATTCGCAAAGCCTCAACATGTCTTCTAATACCCATTAAGTTGCAGATGGGCTTTATCCACATGCGACGTGGTGCAGCGTATAATGGGCAGAAGAACAGTATGTGACTTACTGATTTCTGCTGATCCAAACACCTAAGGCATTTGTCATTGGTAGTTCCCGCCTATTTGCCAGTGAATAGCCTTGTTGGCAGGGTACCCACCTTGAGCCGAAAATACAATTTTCGATCATAGGGCTTCTCAATAAAATCCCAATACTTCTCTAGAACGGGCCAAGACTTATATAAAAGAATGCGACCAGTAAGGTGGGTGGAGAATACTTTACAACATGCTGTTGAGAGCACCATTTCCCAGTAACTTTCCTTCAAGATCTTTTTTGAGGGAAAGTCAGCATTATAAGGATTATCCCATAATTCAATCATGCCCAATCTCACTAGCAAAGATCTGATCTCCTTCAGCCATTTGATTTTATGGAAGGAGTCTGCTTCTATTACGTCCTTAAGGCCCTGAGCATAATGTGATAGTTCCTCTGTACACCATATTCTACGCCAGAATAACAAGGGGCGAAGCTTGGCCAAGTCCTCCACTGCTTTCCTACCTAGGTCCAGAAGAAGTGGTCTCAGGGGAGTACTTTGGGAAACACCAGTGATTTTGCGTAAGAATGCGCTCTCCGCTAAAGTTAGATACTTTAAATTTTCAAACCCCCACAATTCGGCACCAAAAGGACCGAACTCAATACCTTCATACTATAGATATCTAGTACAGGGCTGATTGGTTTGGTAAGTGAGGATTTGAATTTGGATACAAGAATGCCTGATTGCTGGTGATGTTTTAATACGGCCAGATCAAGTTGGCTTTTCCAGCGCATATCCTTCTGCAAGGTGACACCTAAATAGGTAAAAGCATTAACCTGTTCCAAGGGGAGTTCATTCAAGTGCACACTACCTCTAAAAGATTTATGTTCGTTAAAGGACATAAATTTGGTCTTGGCAGTATTAATTTCTAGACCACGAAAAAAACAAAATTCTTCGAACATGAGGATAGGAACGCGAATACCTGCCAGCACCGGCGCATCCGAGGGGGTCAAGGAAAGATGGTCTGCCACTCCGTTGATAAAGAGCAAGAACAGGGTGGGCGCCAAAACGCATCCCTGACGCACTCCTCTATTAACGGGAAAGATTTCTGGTACTTCACCGTGTGACCCCCATCGGACCCAGGCAAAGTTGTCCTCATGTAAACGAACGATCAATGATTGCAATTCCAGGGCCATCCCCATCTCCTCCAAGACTCGCCATAGTTTGCTACGCGGTACTAAGTCAAAAGCTGACTTTAAGTCAACAAACACGGCATACAATGCCCTTTTTCCTAAAACCACTGTCCTCCAATAAATGGTAATAAAGTGAAATACTTGATCAATCGTGTTTGTCAGAGGGCAAAAACCAGCCTGCAATGGGGTCAAAATATTATATTCCTCCATCCAGATCTGCACCTTGCTCAAAACTAGCCTACCCATGACCTTCTGCATTGAATCAATTAGGCTAATAGGCCTATAGTTGCCTGCAACAGATTTGTCTCCTTTCTTATACACCGGGATAATCTCTGTCCCTTTCCAAGGGGGGGGGGGGCAGCAGCTCCATGTGCAATTGCATTAGCCAAATAGACATTGTATTGACACCAGATTAATTTATCGTTTAAAAAGACATCGGCTGGGATACAATCTATGCCCGGGGCTCTTCCCTCTGTGACTGCTTCTAACGCCCTAATCACCTCCTCTGGTGTAAAAACCACACCTAGGGTGTGTGTGTGGAAACATTCCATTAATCCCTTTATCTGCGCAACAGGCATATTGTGGCTTAAAATGATCGATCCACAGGTGCTGGGCTACATTGTTCTGTGGAAGGTCTGGACGTCCCCCTATCCCATTTATAAGTGTCCCAGAATAATTTCTGGTTTTTGGCCTCACGTGCTTGTTTTAGTTCCTGCCATCTACTTTGGTCCCATAGCTTTTTAGCCTCCGTCTGGGTTTTCCTATAGCAGTCCCGAGCCACTCTTACATTGCCAGAGTCCCCAACTCTTAGTGCTGAGCCCAACTTGACATGGGTATCAATCAATAAGGTGTGAAAGTCCAGATTGTTGGCACTGCCACCCAGGTCTACTAATGCATTATTAACACCGTTGTTTATGGCGACCAAGGTATCGGGATGTTCAATGATTTTGCTCCATTTGAGATGGCGCATATCATTGGTTAAAATAAGATCTGATGTTGTTACACCATTAGTTGCTGGTGCCACATCTCCCACATATATATTAAATGATGAGGTTAGGGGATTATGGTCACTTTCTATACGTCCCGTTACAGCCATATCCTTGAGGCAGTGCCACAGTTTTATGTCAACTAGCAGATAATCTATGCGACTAGACCTGTGGCCATTATCATATGTACTGGCCCCCTGCCTGTAAGATGGTGTTCAGCCATTAGCGGCCCTCAATCGTTTCCCCATACACAACCCCTTCAATTGTATGGCCACCTCAGTCCATTTTTTTATAGGTGCTATCTCAAGGTTGGGGATACCCCATCTGGTGTCTTCCTTCTCCGTGAGGCACTGGTCTTCTTGCCCTAATGGTTCGAATGTTGTGTTAAAATCCCCCGCTACAAGCGGCAATGTGTTGCTAGGCATGGCGTCTATCAGATCGTCTAGGGCAGAAATAACCTCTGATTTTCACCCCCCCCGGAAGACCCCTTGCATATATGTTATAGATATCTATGCAACTACCTGAGGGTAGGGTTAGTCTCACTGCAAGAAAATCACTGTTCAGCACAGCAAGTTGTTGCACTTTACAGCTTAAAGCCTGCCGAACCCAGATCACCAATCCCCCTAGCGGGCAACCTTTATCTCTCTTTACCGCAGGGACCTGAAAATTAAGGTAGCCCATACGAAAGATCGGGTCCACCGACCATGTCTCCTGAAAGAGACAGATATCGTATTTTTTAATAAAGTCAGACCAGATGCCAATTTAGATCCCAATCTCACTATGGTCCAAGATAACATTGAAGTATGGCAATTATTAGGGGGCGAGCCATCAGCATTGACAATCCTATCGGATAAATGTTGTTGCCTATTTTCATTACTTGGCCCTGGAGCTAATATTAGTTTTATTTCTCCCATTGATTGAATTGGTGTTAGCTCACAACCTGGAGAATCCAGATCCACTTCCTCTGTTCTAAAGTGGAGGTCAGATGTCCCGTTCTGAGCGTTAGCCCACCGGTATTTGGATTCCCATTCCTAGCTAGCCTGCCTTGTTAAGCGCTACCACGTTTACCCTTTGCTTAGGATTGGATAGACGTCCAACACAGTCTTCTAAACCAGACAACACATCATATCTGTTGGTCAGCCTAATTCCCCTACGTCACTCCTGACCTGTCTCCCCCCTTCTAAAGACATGTTTCTGGGGTCAATGTGGGTGGCAGGGTAGAAATAGGTTAAGGGCAGGATTGAATTTGCGTTGCTGAACATGCCGGTACCCATTTACAAACATGTTCAGCAACCCTACTATTCCGAAAATTAATTATGACACAGTCTCCCTTGATAGACTTATTCCGTGGCCCTACCCAATCCACTCGCCTGGCAAACAGAGTTTCAGCAGATACCGTAGAGGGAAGTGGCCTGTTGTGGTTAAGCCAGTGGATGCATTTGTTCTTAAGCTCCGTATACACCTCCTTTTTGCCCTGGCTCAAGGCTGGAACCCACGCAAGCACCACCACATACGGTATAGACTCGGGCGGGAGGTCCAAACACAGTAAACCATTTGTTAGTGAGTCACAGGGTGTGTTACTGTTCACTCAGGGTTGTTGATTCTCAGACCTGCTACCATCCCCTGTCTCCACCCTTCTACTCGTTACAATGTGACTAATCGTTGCAGTGTCACTAGAGTGGGGTAAAGAATCATTACATACTACAACTGGGGAAATTGTATCAACTATATTGTTCGTTGTCGACGGGGCAAGGAGGTGGTCATCTTCATTGGTTTGCCCAGTCAATCTCTTTTGCATTTCGGTTGCCCCTTTGTCCCGTTTTCCAACCAGTGTCTGTGCCGAAGCAAACGATGATTCAAGGCACGCAACTCTGTTTTCAATCATATTAAGTCTATCATATATGGGGAGACATGTCTTATTAAAGATGTGTTCCAATTTAGTCCAGAAATCCAATCCCAGCTCAGTAGGGGACGCAGCTCTAAGGCTCGTAGTGGGTGAGATCACTTGAGTATTTGGCTGTCCTATAGCAGGACTATTTAGAGATGTTGACGTCATGCTCTCCCCTGCGTTGTTGGGTTTCTGAATTTTTGCTTTTCTTCCTTTCAAGGGGGCGCCCCGACGTTTCCTTTTAGGAATTGGATCTGCTGCGGGTTGTGTGGCCCCCAGTTTAGAGCCGTGTGCAGATTGCCTTTTTACGCTTGGCATCGGTGATCCAGAGTGCTCGTTATTATGATTAGAAACACTTCGAGTGACCGATGTGGCATCTCTGCTAGCAAAGGAAGTGGACGAACCTCCAGTGTCTTGTAGTGGTTGGATCCCCTCACACTCGCCATTGCCATCCGGCCTAATAAATTCGATATCTTGTTGGAGGTTTGGCGACGGTACCTGGGCCAGTCTCCCCATGGACGACCGTTTATCAAAGGCTGGGTCCATTGATAGTCTCCTTTCAGTCAACTCTATTTCGTGGGCCAAAACGGTTGATGCTCTCGTGAGAAACTGATCTAAAGTACCCACTATTGACCCACCGGTGATGGACTTCCTGCCCCTCCCTGCCTTGGAGGAAGCCATTGCAGGAGAAAGAATATACTCGCCTGCTCCTTTCAGCGCTTAAAATGGTTTAGATTTATACTAGGTGGCAGGATGCTGGTCATGCACTAACCTTTGATTGTGGTTGTTAGAGGGTGGCCCCGCGCCGCGGTGGCTCCCAGCTGGTTATGTAGCTGACGCTGGACCGCACTGCCTCCTGGGGGTTGTAGTGCCCCGGCAGTGGCGGTCCGCGGGAGCTGCGAGGAGTCGGTCAGGAAGTGTCCGGTATGCCCCTGGGCTCACGGGAGAGATAGCAACTAAAACGAATGGCGGTAGGTTCCCCAAAAGAACAGCAACAGCTCGTCACTCACAACCCACGAACCCCATCAGATGATACACGGGTGGTTTATGCTGCTTGTAAGTTGCGCCCTTTGAACATTATACACAGCATCTTCCATTATAGCCTATGGGCAAGATAGCCTTTCAATAGTGAAAAACGAAAATGGCTGTAATTCACTACCAGAGCATATCACACACACTAGTACATGCTATACCTTTCACATACACTGCACCCTACCCAAGGGGGTACCTAGGGCCTTCTATAGGGGTGTCCAATGTGTACAAAAAGGGAAGGGTTAGGCCTGGCCAGTGTGGACACTGGTCAGGTCAGCATGGCAGTACGCAACTGCAGACAGGCACGCGGTGGCAGGCCTGAGACACAATTTTGGGCTACTCATGTGGGTGGCACAATCAGTGCTGCAGGCCCACTAGTAGCATTTGAATCACCAGCCCGGGCACACTCAGTGCACTTTACTAGGGACTTCCTGGTAACACAAATATGCCAATCATGGCTAACCACTCACAATAACAATTAACACAGAGAGCATATGCACTTTAGCACTGATCAGCAGTGGTAAAGTGCCCAGAGTCCTATTGCCAACAACCACAGGTCAGGAGAAACAAGGGAGGAAGAAGCAAAACGTTTGGGGATAACCCTGCAAAAAGGGACATTTCCAACACACTCTGCTCTGTGGTATCCTGTATTGGAGTATGGAATTAAAGCCCCGACCACTCTCCGCCCATTTTTGTCATTGGCTTGTGTCATTGCCCTTCATAAATGCTGGCTTCTGATTAGTTAATAGGCTTGTTTGTCCCTCCTTAGTACCGCCTTGTCTTCATTTGTAACCTCCCATGAGGACTCCCCTCTTCTACTTTAGTTGTTACATGGTACGTCTTTTTTTAGTCTGTAAGCATTATTTTATTTAATATGTTTTTCCTACTACAGGCACGACATGCTTTCCTGCACCATTCAGCGGGCAATGCACGCTTTCACTTTCTGAGCAGCCCGGGACAATGGTGGCTGCTTTTTTTAATAGGTTGCGCATTTACAAGACTTTGAGCTATTGCCATTGTAAATGGTAATGCCTTTTATTTATGTGTTAATCAGCAAAACAGATAAATAAAAGACATTAACATTTACAATGCCAATACCTTACAGTCTCACACATGCGAGACTTTTGCATTGCAAATGCTTTTTTTTCTAATTCCTGATGTTTACCTAAAACAGTGAGACTGAGCAGGAAAGCATACTCAAAAGCCTAGCCATAGCATTAATAGCAACACCAGATCCCACACTTTGCACTCCTACTTTCCTATAGTTTGAGGTAGGTCACGTAGTAGGGAAGTAACTAGCTGCAATTAAATCCCCCATGTGTCATAATTAGAATACCACACAGTTTGTCTTCCAAATAGTCAAGCAGAGATTTCTTCACAGTCAAATGCTCCCATACCTCCTATAGAAGAAGTCTGGTGTAAAAGAGACTTTCTTAATTTCCATATGAAAATCAACAAGTTGGAACTTTCACATACTCATGGTGCCTGTGAACCTTGGAGTCTTAATTGATTGTACAATAAGCTTAATCTCACCAGGAGCCAACATATGAGGGTTCCAGTTTTCCTGAATAGGCTGGTAATAGGATTAACCAACCAAGTTATGATTACAGGCTCTTCAGTAAATCTGCTAAACTGCAGAATTACTGCGGGAATTGGAACCAGATTAAAACAATTTCTCTGGTAATTTCAAATTTCAACCTGACCCAGAAGGACCCATTAGTAACCCCTGCTAACTCTACTTGCCTAGTGGGATCAATATCCAGTATCAGAATCTCCAGAAGGGAGAGTTACTGATGTACTTAATAGGAACTTAATAATAGGGCCATGTTCTTTTGTTGATACTTCCATTATGACTCAGTGAGACAAAGAATTAAAGAAAGGTCTGACCTTCTGCAGTTCTCAAATGGCGGAATACTTCTCAATGATCTCTGAAATATTTTGGTAGAAATGCTAAGGCAATGTAACCGTGCAATATCAGAACATTATTGTGTTTAGTTTAGGTTTTTCATGGAATTATGAGTATACCATGTTGTCAATATTTTTCAAGCAAGGGAAAAAGGTATGTACCCTAAAATTGGGAACGAGAGGGGTCAATTTTTCTAGACCAATTGAAGCAGTAACTTTTGTTTGTATTGGATCAGGATCTTATTTCCGCTCCCCCTACTGCCTGTAATTTCTGTCTCATTTTGCGAGTTTTGGGACTGATTGCCCCTTGGAATTCCTTTTTTTGTTCCCACCACTGCCCGTCCGCTCGCTTCTTGCTGATTCTTTTTATGCCTTCCATCAGCCCAGCCTACCACCTCACAACAACCCACCCAGGACCTACTTAATGTAGGTCGCAGAACGACCCCATTTAGCAGGTCCTCATTTCCGCTCTACTGACTACCTGTGATTGCTGCTTCCTATTTTTTTGGGGGGGATTGTTTGCCCCTTGGAATATTCGTTTTTTGCTCCTCCAACACCCTCTGCCCACTCGTTTCACGACTATTCTTTTTCTCCCTCCCACCAGCCCAGCCCACCATCTCCCAGAGATGTTCCCACCTCCCAGGACCTACTTAATAGGGGTCGAAGCATGACCACAATGCACAGGAGCGCTGGCGCACCAAGAGGCATGCCCATCTGGACCCACCTGTGCCTGGACCATGCCCAGCATCAGGAACATTGTCCCTGCTCCAACCCTCAGTGATTCCTGCGCACAGCTTCAAGCTCAGAACCACAGAAGCTGCAACAACTGCTGCATGGCATCTCCACAATCATCCGTAGGACCTTTCTCATGTCACTGCTGCCTCTTCTCCTGCAACACCAGAGCAACCACCAAGTTGGACACACCACAAAAATTATGACTGCATCCACCTTGTTGGCCGAGACCTCCACAGCAGAACTCCAGTGCATCCTACTCAAAGCACCCTCGCTCGGCAAACATGCCGTGGAGATCTGGGACATTATCTCATCCCACCCTCACTCTGGATGCCATCAGAGACCTGGCCATGCTCTGCCTCCATGCCAGACATCACCACTGCCACCCTTGAAGGCTACAAGATAACACACTAAGACAGAACCAACAAATACGGAGGTGGAATTGCCATCATCTTCAAGGACACCATCCACTGCATGGCCTCCTAAGACAAATCCAACCTCAGAATGTAGCATATCAACTAGCATCTGTACACTGACGCAAAAAGCACCATCAGAGGCATCTTCACCACATCCCTGAATTCATTGCCCCTATCATCATCGACTTGGAGCACTACATCTTCCTAGCAGATCTTAGCTTACACCTCGATGACCCCAGTGATACCAACTCAACTGATCTCCTGGAAAGCATAAGCAACATATGCCTCAAGCAACTCATCACAGTTCCCACCCACATAGCAGGACACACACTCTACTCCATTTTAATATCCAGTGACAGAGTCAAGTACAGCCACATCTCCTTGCTCACCTAGACTGACTACTGCAGCATCCACTTCATATGTCAGGTCCTACCAACGCTGGGATATTGCCCCCCTGGTCCATGCCCAAAAACTGTAAAAAGATATCAGATAACCAATAGAACAAGGCTCCCAACTCACACCTCCCAGACACAACATCCAACACAGATCAAGTTGTGAAGAGCTTCTCCCTGTGGATCACTAAATGCAGCAACACAATCGCTCTGTTAAGCCAGTCAAATCCAAAGGACTGGTCCGAATAGCCAGCAGGCTCCCCATGGAGCTGAATCCCACCAAATACAACTGCCTGAAACTAGAGAGGAAGTGGCGCACCAGCATAGACTCAGAAGACCACACCACCTTCAAGACAGCGCTCAAACAGTATCACCACAGTCTGAAAGAAACAAAGAAGAGCATCCCAGCAGACGGCATAGAAGCCAGCACTAAGCACAGCAAGGAGCTCTTTGCCATCCTGAAGGAGCTCTTCAATCCCACAGGGATGTATGTCATTACTACGCATGCTTTTACAACTCATGCCTTTACCACACAACTTTTACAATGCAAGTCGTTACAACGACTTGCGTTGGGGGGCGCTGGATAGTGAATGGTTTAATTTACTATTCCAACTCCAGTCCCCGTGGATAGTAGGGAAGGTTTTGGGTAGTAAATTAAACTATTCCCTATCCTACAGCGCCCCCCAGCGCAAGTCGTTGTAAAAGTTGCGTGGTAAAGGTAGTGCGTGGTAAAAGTTGCGTTGTAAATGCTGTTCCCCTCCCACAGCCACCAAGAACAGCATCACCCCATCTCAAGAACTGTGTGGCACCCTAGCGGACTTCTTCCACAACAAGATCTCTGCCATATTTGAAAGCGTCAAACCCCAACCCATTGCCGCTGACAGAATCAGCCTGATCACACCCACAAGCACAAACCCAGAAGACCTGATCACTCACTATAACCCTTTCACAACTTAAGCCACAATCTCTTTCATGAACTATGTGCACTCAAGCAAACCCACGGATCCCTGTCCCCACCACATCTTCAACCTCGGGAGAAAGACAATTGGTAATGAGCTCAAGAAAGTCCTGAACACCTCCATCACCTGGGCCTCCTTCCCTAATGACTGCAAGCATGCTGAAGTGAGGCCCCTCCTGAAGAAACCATCCACTGACCCAACAAAACTAAACAACAACGGGGCCATCTCCCTTTCCTAGCAGAGGTTCTCAAGAAACCAATCAACCAGCAACTCACCGAACACCTGGAACGCAACAGCCTCCTGGATCCCTTTCAATCCGGTTTCTGAGCCAACCACATCATCATTGCCATCCTGGACTGCAGCAACAAGGCAGCCATCATTCTCCTGAACCTACCAGCTTCCTCGGACACCGTCCCCCATCACATTTTGATCAGCAGACTCCACCACATCAGAATTCAAGGAGACACCCTCAAATGGATTGGCTCAAGTGTCACTGGAAGAACACATTGAATATGTCTCCCACTGTTCACCTCGGAACCCAAAAAGATAATCTGTGGCATCCTCCAAGGATTATCCTTCACTCACCCCCCTCTTCAACGTGCGCTTGACCCCCTGGCCAGCACCATCAACATTCGGACCGGAGGGACACAAGTAGGTGCCTAAAAGAGAGAGGTATCCTCGAAGCAAATTGTACTGGGATACTGAACCCCTCCGAATCCATGGGGCAAATTTAGGTCCCATGACATGAACCACGTGTTTGGATTAAATACGTAGGTATTACTGCATGCACTTATTATAGCTTGCAGCAATTTAATTTAATTTAACTTATCTTATTGAAAATAACTCATCACTGAGCTAAGGAGTGGCGAACACAGGGCTGGTCCCTGTGTAGTCCCGAAGAAGTGCTTGGGGTATGCACGAAACATGTTGACAATAGGAGTTGATAGGTACACCTTGACACATTACGTTTAGGGCGCCCTATTTTTCCACCCCGTTTTTATATACTACCACCTAGAGGCAGGAATAAAGTTTATTGTAAACCTACTGGGCAGGTATTTTTAGATACATCACATAGTCCACTCCACAATTACACATGCATCACACATAGTCTTTGAAAGTGCTCCTACGTAACCCGCAAGTCGAAGCACGCCCCAGCCCGTAGAGGACTGGGATGGCCCCAATGATGAAGCATGTCACCGTGGGGCAACCCTGGTGGTAAGTGAGGGGACACCTAAAAAAGGAACAATTTCTCCTTTTTTTACTTAATATGAATTTCCCATGACCGACCCCATTGAGTGTTGTGTATGGTTCATAGTAACTAGCAAGGCTCTCAGGAATCTGGTAACAGAGACCATTTGTTGATTATAGTTTTTGGAGGGTGAGCCTTAGCTATTGTTTTTCCCTCTAACTCCCTCTCTTTAATGTCAGCACCATCAGATCCCACAGACTCAACATGGCCGATGACACCCAGCTCATCATCTTGCTTTCAGATCACCTTATAACCACCAGAGCTAACTCCCTTAGATGTATGATGAATGTCACCGACTGGATGAAGGACAAGCATCTTAAGCTCAACACGGACAAGACAGAAGTCCTCATATATAGGAACAACACCTCTCCATGGAACAACCTTAGTGGCCTGCTGAACTCTGCCTATCTTCGCCCTGATCGACCACTCCCGCGAGCTCAGCATCATCTTGCAGAACAAACTTTCCATGAAGAAACAGGCAAACACAGTCTCGTCCGCCTGCTTCCATACCCTATGCATGCTCTGCAAGGTCTTCAGGTGGCTCTCAGTCAACACCAGAAGGACCGTCACGCAGGCCTTCGTCACCAGCAAGCTGAACCACAGCAATGCACTGTAGGTAGGAATCTCTGCATGCCTTCTAAAGAGACTACAGATAATAAAAAACTCAGCAGACAGATTCATCCCCATTCTCCCCAGACCTACCCACATCACCCTCCACCTAAAGAAGCTACTCTTGCTCCGATCCAGAAGAGGTGCCAACTCAAGATATTGTCCCATGCATATAAAGCGCTGTACAATGAAGGACCAGCCTACATCAGAGAATGTTTGACCTTGCACCAACCAACCAGACAACTACAATTCGCCTCCCTCTATCTCATAAACACCCCCCAGATTCACTGAAGCACGTGGAGGAAGCTCCTGCACACAACTGGCAGTCAAAGCTTGGAATGACCCCCTTGCACCTCAGGACTGCCCCACTGCTCCAGCAATTCAGGAAAGGAATCAAGACCTGGCTGTTTGACTGAACAGATCACGATACAAGCAGTAACTCCAGCCCTTTGAGACCCTCACAGGTGATTTGCCGAGCTTAACAAACACTTGATTGATTGATGTGTTATCTTTTTCTCAATTGTATTTCCAGTTCCTCTTTATCCTATGTCACTTAATCATTTTTTTAATTAATATTGTTTCAGACATACCTATTTGGTTTATATTTTCAAATTCTCCTTGATCATGCAAAGACTGCTAAACAAATAACCACACAGCCACCAATAACAGTATTTATTTTTAGCAAGTGAATTAGGAACATTATTGGAGACTAAATAAACACTTGGTATGACTTTCTCCATCTTTAAAATAAACCTTGTGTAGTCATTGATATCACCCAAAATGTTCACTCTGTCTATCACAGCCCACAATAATTATTCATTAAGATTCACCAGTGAAGTGAAGGTAATATATGTGGTAAAACTGAAAGGGATTACTTTGTTTTCACTTATTGCTATCTGTGATGTCCTTTGAAATTTATGATGCAGCCAAATAAGCAAAAGGGCATAAGGTTCTGGATGCTAAAGTGCCCAATCATTTAAAGTCCCATATTTAATAACCCTCAGCATGGTTCAAACAAATGATGGCTCCCCCAGTAAGGCCTACATGAACTTTATCATCTGATACCTGAATCAAACCAACCTTTTCCTGAGCTTGTGGCTGATATGTCTTGCTTAGATTCCTTTGTGTTCTATAGGCACCCTTGTTGGTGCCCAACTGCCTTTGCTATTTGAGATGAACCTGTAGTTTCCCTCCCTGTTCACTTTGTACTATGTGCTACTACGTTTGGATTCTCACAATGGTGCAGCAAAATGTGGGTGTAAATGTGTGTGCTTGCTAATTTTCATTAGCAGAGGGTGCTTAAATCAACAGAGGGAATTTATATTCCATTTCAATTAAGAATGAGGAATAACCCTCAAATAGCATGTTACTCACCACTCCGATGTGCAAACAGACCACGTGTGCAATATTTGCCATCGATTTGTGGGCACATTCATGAATCCATTTGAATTACTTGCAAGGTAGGGGCCCTTAATGTTTTAGCATCCGACTATTTTTCCTTATTATTTTTTACACAGTTTTTTACACAGCTTGTTCTGCTGCCTTTATCTGTAATTTGATCTTTTGCATATAAATGTCTCATCATTCATTTTGCAACCATCACCAGCCCACCGGTATGCTGTTAATCTCTCTGTAAACAGCTAAGTATGATTGGTTGTGTCTAGGTACAACACTTACATTAAAAAGCTACCTCTTAGAAATAATTACAAAATACATATTCCCACTTCACTACATGTTGCAGAGGTTGCTGACATATTTTTTTTAATTTCCCACTGACTGGCACAATTTTGCAGCCTCTCTTCTGCCACATATATATTATCAGCCACTTTGACAATGGGATTCAAATCTTTATTAGTTTAAATTTAGTCATTGGGTCTGTATACACCTCTTGTTTGCTTACATTGACCACATCTTTCTGGTAAGTCTAATGTCCCTTGTCCTCTGTGTCTTAATGGTATTTTGTCATCTCTTACAGTGATTGGATTTTGGACAATTTGTGAGCAACTGGTCATTGGATTTGGTGCTGGTGGCGATTGTCCCTGTCTCCGACTACTGTAAGTATTTCCCTTCTGTTACCTTAATGGATGCTGGTACAATTGTACCATCCCCAGTATTGTAAGGATTTGAATTTGACCTGGGATTAGGATGACACAGTATTTGACCCATAGAACTCATTATTGCTCTTCTATCTATTGTAGGCAGTAGTAATGGCTCAAATTGACATGTTGGGTTGAGGAAAAGTGGTTGATAGGGAAATCTATGGAAAGAAATCTCTAACGTATAAATTCTAGCGTTCCATCTGGCTATAAATCAAAGTTTCACTCATGACTGTAAATATTTGGAGAGACCAATATTCCAGAAGGCTATAGGAAAAACATGAAATCCTATTGCTCCTCTCCTATTACCTCACATATTGGAATTCCAGCCATTGGATACCCATGTAAATTTCATCAGGTCAAAACTACTGAAATGTATTTGGGTAAAATTCCAGAACATTCTGGTACATGGGCAATTTGGCTTGAGCACCAAATACCGCATATGTGTCCCATTTTCTGAGTGAAAACTCAGAATCGGAGGTATTTCTTACACCACTGTGTCTATACATGATGCGACAAAAACCTCAACCCAACAGCCGCACACATGACCTGTGGCATTGAAAACGTGTGGAGAATCGTAACAAGGAATATTCAGACACAAATTAAAGTTCTACGACTATTGATACATGGAATTGTGATTCGATCTCACTCTAAATGATAATGTTCAAAGGCCAAGCTGTAGGCAAGGAATCTGAGTTAGGGTGGAAGCACTCCCAAGGCAGTATTCCAGTGTTCAGTGCTTTGCCTCGCCTGCAAACATGAGACTCAAGCAAGCACCGAAAGAGTTGCTCGAAATGCAGATGGTGACTATTCAGAGGCATGTTTTCTGGTACCTAAGACGAGATTATCAATGCCTGTTGACCATATTTGTCTCTGTCACGAATGAGTACCACTGACTTGGGTAACAATAAACATCTGTTATTCAGCGCCATGATGCCCAGGGTGAATGTGCGCCTTTACAAATACACGTTATATTATTTGTGTTGTGTGCAGTTATGCTTTGTACAGTGTGCTTACATTACCAAGTATCTAGTGGGATATGGCTGCCTCTGTTGCCAGGGCAGATGTCATCCGCGGTTGCCACCTTCTGAAGTGTCCCTGGTCCTGCATCTCTTCAGAGTTTGTGTTTTGGGGAAGGCCAAAAGCATAGGGCTGTAGAGCAGAGTGTTTTCCAGCTAACTAACCTCGTTATATTGGTTCGTATATGACACGTAGTTTATCTTGTATTAGTATATGTGGAGGACGTGTTCGTTTACCTCATGGAAGTTTTAATCACTTGTTATTTGTTCATATTTTATACGGTCATGATAATGTAGAAAGAACAGATAAGAATTATAATTTCCGTGTTCATTATGATAACATATTTGTGTCCTCTGGTTGTGAGTGGGGGCAGACAGTAGATATAACCAGTAATGGTGCACACTCCTTGTGTTTTATGTACGCTTGTATATCTGGATGTGGTATTCCTGCAGCTTGAACATAGCTGTAAGATAGTGCAACGCCTAACCGGATTGAAGGTAAGCATACATCCAGAGCTTGTATCTAGGTGGGTGTGCTGGGTTCTGAGTGGTGAGGTGGACTACTTAGCCTGCCAACTTTAGAGTTCAGTAGTTTTGCGACTCAAAATATATCCCAAAATATTATTTCTAGTCGTTTAATAACTTTATTCGGTTATTATACATAGATAACCATAAAAGTATGATAAAAATCACATCCAGTTAAAAAAAGGAAGATAAAAACCAACCATTTTCAATACAATAGGCTCATTACAAATTCATACAGGTGTTGATTTCCGCGATATAAAAACATTTTAAAAAAAGGCCGAGACAGATGCAACAGTAAATATATTATCTAGCTTCTGGATAGCTAAAAAGGCAGGACAACACTGTCTAAAATTCATGTACTTTAAAAGGTGGCAATATCCATCTTTTCCTAGGGATTGTGTACAGTTTGCAAAAAAACAAAATATGCATATCAGATTGATTGGACAAATCATCGCATGGGCATTTAATACGTTTCTTTGACCAATCATTCATAACGGGAAAACTTAGTAGCCTAAATGTTAATTTGGATAGTCTCCAGAGGGTAGAAAACAAGCTTATCAGACGAATTCTATCGGTCCCAAATTCTACACCCACCTACTCTATACACGAGGAAGTAGGCCTACCCTACATTATAGATGGACTGAAAATGGCTCCTTTACTTTTTTGGGCTAATACCTGGTTAAATACAGAGTTATCTTTAAATCACAGTATTCTTAAAGATGTGATTGCAAGGGAGGGGGCAATGAAAATACTATGGCTGAAATACATAAAGTCATCATTCACTGCCCTTGGGAGACCCGATCAATACACAACACCTTCAAATATCAGGAGGGCAGATATTGTATGGATCAAGCAGGAATTCCAGGGGAGGGCCCGTTTAGAGAGAGAGGAGCTTGAAGTTAACAAACCATCAGTAAGAGCACATTTGGTCCTATCCTCTTCACCCTTGCACAGATTTTTATTAACCAGACTTAGAATGAACCTGATCCACTATTCACTAGGTCGTTTTCCTGTGTGGGAAAAACCAGAGCATGCACCACCTTGTGAGTGTGACCAGTTCTCCAACCAGGACACCCTTCATTTTATGTTCTTTTGTGGGTTATATAATACGGAGAGGGGAAAATATCTAATACCTCTTTTAAAAACTATGGGCTTTATACAAGTGAGACCAGCTTTACTTTTCCTTCAACTGTTACCAAATGCACATGTCACTTTTTGTGTTGCAAGTTTCCTTACAGACGCTTATAAAGGAAGAAACAAAAGAATCCCTAGAACTGTATTGTTTTAAATTAAAATTGCACTAACATATTCATTTTAACCTAATTTTAAATACTTTATGGCATTTTAATATTTGACTTTTTTAAGATGTGTAAATGAATGTATTGTGGGTGCTTTCAAAATATTTTCAATGTATGTATTACCTTTGCCTTTTATGATTTTAACAAAAATCGAATAAAGTGTATTTTGACTGACTGACTGACTAGTAGCCTAAATAGGATATTAAGTCTAAAACGTATTAGTAAAAACCTTTCAAAGTCTCTAATCTGTAGGGTGGTATATGGTTGGATAAAAGTCTTGGTGCACTCACCAATCTTACCAAATCTTATAGAAGCCCTTGCCCCTTGATAAAGATTCCTAAGGAATAGAGTAATATTTTCCTCTACCACCAAACGTTCCAAAATCAACCATAGCTTGCTATGGGCAACACAATCGAAGGTGGATGATAAATCCACAAAAGTTAAAAACATACGACCGCCCTTTGCTTTAGTATATTTCTCTAAAAGGGTATACAGGTTAAGACCTTGGTCAACAGTGCCAAGGCCTTTCCTGAAGCCGTATTGGAGGTCGCTAATTATTGTATGCTCCTCAGCCCATATTTGTAACCTATTTAAAATCACTCTGCCAAGGATCTTAGTGGTTGAGTCTAATAATGATATGGGGCGATAGCAAGCGCAACTAGTTCTATCACCCTTTTTGAAAATAGGTATAATAATAGACTCAAACCATGTCAATACCAGTCCATCTGAATAAGAAGCGTTAAAGAGTTGTGTGAGGAGTGGGGCCCATAAAGCCATGTTATTCTTGAAGATCTCAACCGGAACCCCATCAGGGCCCGGCACCTTTCCTCCAAACTGGCTTTGATACCCAAAATCACTTCCTCAAGAGTGATACTCAAGTTCAGTTTATTATTATAAGGCACAGTCACTCCCTCCTCTACATACTCACTAGACGTTCGCTCTGACGAAGTTGGTACACTATACAAAATTTCAAAGAACCTGACCCATTCAGTCTCGGCGATGGCTATCTCTATCCTCGCCTTGGAGTTAACATTAAAAAACAGGGCGTTAAGTGCCTTCCAGAAGGCTGCCATATCTCGGCTTTGAGAGGCCTCACACAGTGAGTCCCATGCTTTCCTTTTCAAAGCATCCTTTCTCTTTTTTAAGGCTACCTTGTATACCTTTCGCAGGTCCCTAATTAAAATTCGATCCTTATCGGGTTTACTTAAGGCATGCTTAAGGTTGGAATAAGCCTTAGTACAGGCTGGTTAAACCAGCTTGATGATTTTCCTTTAGGGTTTTTTACTTCTACCCACAGGCTAGCCTTAATTTGTGAGGTAATTGTCTTAATTTTTTTTAATTATTTTGGAATTTTCAGCTGTCTCATCCAAACAAACATTAAAACTAAATTCACATTTCTTAATTAATATTGTTTCTAACGTTTCTAAGATCATACAATATGCAGTCCTTAGAAGAATTACAATTTTAATTTCACCACACAGAGTAACATAAATCTATTTTGCCCTCGCTCATCACTTATTGTGGGAATGGTAAAGCGAAACATGTGTCCTTAAAGAAAATGTTGTGACCGCTATTTTCATGATTGCTTCGTATGTCTCAGCCAGATTTTTCGATTTCAAATAATTTGTATAAGTTGTTTTCAATAGAGAAATAAAAACACCCGTTAAATTGTGTACAACAATATAAAATTATCTTGTTGCATCAATTAGAGAGATACATGAATGCTTCGAATCTATGATAAACAAAGAATATTGACCCCAATACTATATAGGTAGTGTGAAAAATATAGTGCTTGCTTCTACATCAAGCTATACACTAATAGCTAATCATCAAACAGTCTATGATATAAGAAATGTAGAGAGATAAGAGATGAAAAAATAAACCAGATTTTTATCCTTGTAATTTAGTGGGCAGGTATTTATGAACTTAATTGTTAAAGGCACATTATGTGGTTTTTAACTATATATACTTTTGTCTTATTTACTGTCGTAACTACTGTACATAGTTTTAAATGAAGCTTGACGATTTTAAGAGAAATTTGAGTAGAATGAAATGCATAGCGGAGCGCCAACTGAAGTTTTGGCCTTACTCAACTTCTCGCTGGTTTTTATTGTAAAATGTAAAACTATTAACCATTTTTATAATGTATTTATAACCACTTTATCTTTTTTGCATTGCACTGTAACTTCTTTTTTTCATTATTGTATTTGTATTTGTGTTTGTTTGTATAGCGCTAGAATCGACCCCCAGAGGGGTATCTCTGCGCTTTAGCGGAACTATGAGGGGTTGGCTGTATATTCAGGGAGAGATGGAAACAGATCAGTCACGGCAGAATAGGAATGTCTTGAGCATTTTTCTGAACTGCAGATGTTCGTCGCATTGTCTCAGGTGCAGCGGGAGTTCATTCCACAGAAGAGGGCCGCAGTAGGAGAGAGCTTTTCCACCCTGTCTAGCCTTTCTAATTCGTGGTACCACCAGAAGGTGTTTGGCACCTGAGCGTAGGGATCTGCGGGTATGTAGGGCACAAATTTCTCAGCGAGATATGAGGAACCCAGATTGACCAACGCCTTGTGGGTGATACAGCATGTTTTGAACTGAATACGTTGGCGGATAGGGAGCCAGTGCAGTTCTCTAAGAAGGGGAAGAGAGGAGGTTTGAGGTGGAGCCTTAAGAACCAGCCGGGCCGCCATGTTCTGCACCACCTGCAATCTGTTGAGGAGGGCATCATTAGCTGATAGCAGCAGGTCATTGCAATAGTCCAGGCGACTTAGAACCATCGCCTGAACTATGGTTTTCCTCGCGGAATCCGGGAGGAGTGGGACGACTCGGCGTAACATGCCAATAACATGAAAGCAGGAACCAGCAGTTAGGTTGACGTGATCTTTCATGTTGAGATCGCGATCGAGGCGAATCCCCAGATTTTTAACCAAGAGTTTGGGAAGAGGGGGAGGTACCAGATCTGTTGGCCACCGGTCCGGTGTCCATAGGAGGGGGGCTTCTCCTATAAGCATGACCTCAGTTTCTATCTACATAGCACTGGGGAAAGTTGCTTCGCATCCAGTGTGAGGTGACCCTCATTCCATTAGAGAAAGCCAGTTGAACATGGGATGAAAATGTATCAAAAGGAAAGAGAAGCGGAGTATCATCCACATAAGAAATGGGGATGAACCCATACAACCTCATGAGGTTGGCCAAGGGAGCAACATAGATGTTAAAAAGAGTAGGGCTCAAACATGAGCCCTGAGGTACTCCCTTGGTCATACCCACCGGCTCCGACTGATATGAGCCTAGTTTGACAGTTTGGAAACGATCCATTAGAAAACTCTTCATCCATGCCAGAGCTAAGCCTCTTAATCCAACTTCCTCCAGTCTTATGAGCAAAATACAATGGGAGATTGTGTTGAATGCCGGGGAGAGGTCCAACAGCACCAGAATCGCCGAATGACCCTTGTGTAGGGTCATTCTGATGTTATCAGTTACTGTAAGTAACGTTGATTCGGTGCTGTATTTGGGCCTAAACCCGGACTGGGAATGATCTAGACATCCAGATAGTTCGACGTAGTTAGACAGATGGGTGTTCACATTTTTCTCCATTATTTTGCTCCAGAAAGGGAGAAGTGAGATGGGACGGAGGTTGGAGAGATCAGTCTGAGGGATGTTAGATTTCTTGCGAATGGGTCTGACCTGGGCAAGTTTCCATTCCCGTGGGACGTGTCCCTCTGAGAGAGAGAGGTTGATGATGGACTCTACCACTGGAGACAACTGATTCTCCAAAGATGGAATCAGCTTATCTGGGATGAGATCCATAGGGGATCCAGATTTTATTTTGTGGATCAAGGTTTTAGTTTCTGCCAAAGTGATAGGCGGAAAACACTTTAGTTTGTTCTGATTAATCACATCCAAATGGTTCAGAGTCGTAGGAATCTGTGGTGGGTTGTCATCTGCAATTATTTTCTTGTATATGCATTTAATCTTCCGAGCAAAGAATGCGGAAATATTATCACACAATTCCTGGGATGAGGTCTCCAGGCTTTCACAAGCTTCTGGATTGGTGAACGAATGGAGAATTTGGTATAGTGTTTTTGAGGAATTGCCTGCCTGCGTCAGTTGGGACAGGAGGTACGTTTTACGTGCTATTCTTAAGTTTTTGTGGTAGCTAGTCATAGAGGTACAGTACTTTCCCCTATCCGTCTCATTATGTGAAGTGCGCCATGCTCTTTCAAGCTTCCTACATAGTTGTTTCTGATTCCTTAGGAGAGGGGTGAACCAGGCGGCTTGCGGACGAATGGGGCGGCTCAGAGAGGGTTTAAGCGGTGCGAGATGGTCAATAGTTGTGGTCACTGCTGTGTTAAATTTTGATTATGCGTCCTCAATGTGGTCTGATGTGAGAAATTGCGGCTTCTTAAGGCTGCTTTGAAAATTATCTGCAGATACCTTCTGCCATTGTCTCTGCAGATGCGGTGTGGTTTGGGTGTGAGTTTTTAGTTTATTAAGGTACTGAATGTCAAATCTGATGACAGAATGGTCTGACCAAGTGAGTTGTTGGGGGGTTTACACTTGATCTTTGAGGAGTTGGAGAAAAGAATATCCAAAGTGTGGCCTGCTATATGGGTCGGCCCCTCATTGAGCTGGCATAGACCTAAAAGAGATAGGTCCGTCAGAAAAGTCTGGATGTCAGGGTTAGAATGTCATTCGCTGTGGATATTAAAGTCTCCTAGTAGTAAAAAGTTACTACCCTCTTTCACGTACTTTTATGGTCTATCTCGATAGATCGAATAAAGTTTAGTGATTGATTGAAAAGTGGAGAATACACTTTGAGCAACATGATGAAACATGTCACCACCTCCTTATGCAGCCCTGGTTATCATTGAACTCAGCCTTTCTAAGCAAACATCAATACCTAATATCACATCCTCATTCTTTATTCTAACTAGTGGTTAATTTGAATTGGTGGTGGCCACCTGCACTCATATTTAGGAACCATCACTTATTTTAATTCATCAGACATTGACCGAGAGCAAGAGAGGGGAAAAAACCAACACAGGGGACAGCAGGAGAAAGATAAAGACCAAAAACTGTTACACTGGAAGAAAGCAAACACCTGCCAGAGTGAAAGTGGGCAGGTTCTGTCTGTTAGTGGATTCATGATGCATGGGATGATTTCAAGACCATGCAGCCTTGGTATTTGATGTACCAACATTTAATAGCACCAGCCTCAGGCTTCTGAACAGAGCTTTTGGCACGGACACTCATTCTTTCACAAAGTCAGCACTGACTCTAACATTGCCAGAATGTTGGCTACACCATTTGCATGTCCACAGTCATGCACCAAGCTTCCAGGAGCACCAAGCTGGTAGAGACAGATACATACCGCTGCCCTTCAAGCCGCCTCACTCTGTGAGTTCCAACTTGAACCCTTCAGTGATAATGGCACATATAAAAGAATGACCATGCAAACACCTAACAATTTGAGCATGGATTTTGATAAACTGCATAATGTAAAACCTGCAATTTAAAACATACGAGATGTGCATAGGAAAAGGGATCCTCATTTTTTGAGCCATCAAACATGTCAATATTTTAAATACCTATGTAGAATCAACCATTGGTAATTGAATATAGATTATTGAATATAGATTATCTTTGAATATGTATTTATAAACAATTTACAATTTTCAGATACTGTGTACTTTCTTCTTGTAGATATTTTAGAATTTGTGATGAAAGCCCTGTGATAAAACATTGCTGTAAAGAAAAGAATCTTCAGTTGGTTGAACGTGAAATGCCTAGGCACAGTAAATAGAGCAAAAATAGGCTTTGAGTAAGTGACAGAGGTCACAATAGGTTTATTACACCGGATGGTTCATTGACCAGTATTGCACTGGTGACTGTGGGTCTCTGTGTTGGATTTGCACATAGCATTAGTATTCTGGGAACTCCTTCATTATCATGTTTTTATCTTGATCATATGTTTTCATTGTGGCCTAATCAGATATTTCTTACAAAAGGACAAAGCACGAATCACTTTAATATACACTTTACGCTTTATTAGAACATTGGAATGTTGAGCGCTCCACTGAGCATAATAGAGTACTCTGGGCTTCTGCTGGCTGGTAGAAGCCCGGAACATCAACAGTCCAATGTTTGTTCACAGTTGTAGCTGTGAACAAAGGCCTCTCGGAGCCCGAGGGGATTTCAATCCTCTCAGGCTCTGTGAGGCCTTTGTTTTACAAATTAGAACATTCTGCCATCTAGGAGCAGAATGTTCTAATCGCCTTAGAGCCCTTCATAGCTGGCTCTAATGGCTGTTAAAGGCCTGCTACCTTGTTGAAGGCCCTCGCCTTTCGCTCGGGCCTTTAACGCTGGAGATAGCCTGTAATGGCAAGTAGAGCCCGCATTGGCAGGCTCTAAGCTATATTAATTAATGAATTCTAATGTAGCATTGTTAAATTATTGTGCTGGCATACCAAGGCAATTGTTAGTCCTTTTAATGTCAGTTTTTGATGATGTATATTAGTGTCCAGATGGGTAGTATGGAGCCTACTTAGTAGCTTTTAGTGCTTCTATTGTAGCACATAGTGATATGAAATTCTAATTGTTTCCAGTATCTGAAGCAACTATTTGAATTACTTAACTTGTCCATGGTGGCCTATTCTTTTATTTATTGTAAGCCTTTTGCCTATTTGTTAGGACAATTGATTTGTATTTTATATTGGTGTAACTAGGCGTCTATGTTTAAACTGTGGTTTTTAAAGGTACTTATATGGTTATATTTTCTGTTACCGAAATAAAGTTAAACTACTACTGCAAAATATATTTTCAGCAAACTGGTGCAAGTATGACATTTGAATGAAGCAAACAACTGGATTTCACATTGGTGTCTGTGCAAATGTTGGTGCACAGATTGAGCAGTTTTGCACCTGAGTCAGGTCAGTCAGCTGTGTGATTGTCAGGAAACATCCTAAACAACGAAGATAAAACAACCACTTATACTAACAACGAAGTCTTAACAACGAAGACTCGCATACAACGAAGTCCTGAACCACGAAGTCGTGAACAACGACTTATCAACATAGAATCAGACGGACTTACGTCTTGTTTGGATCCGGGCAGTATGTGAGGTACGTCACTTCTCTACGCCCTCCTACCCCTCATCTACACTTTGATTAGGCAGTGTTGGAGTGTTACGTCACTCATCTCCGCCCCCTCACATTTCTGAACTGCAATACAAACCCCGAGACAAGGACCTGTTACCTAATGTTCTTCAGAAGTTTGGACCGCATTTCCCCCAAATATCTGCAACATCTCACCTTGGCAGTACCGAAAGCATTATCAAAAGCTTTACTGATGCCCGAGTAGACCGCATCATAAATTTAAAAATAGAACATTCTTTTAAAAAAACAGAATACATGCAGACGCAGATGTCGTATGTGCCGTGTCACAGTCATATGGTGCAGGTGGTTGTGAAAAAAGCTTGTCAATGATTTAATTTGTACAGTTTTAAGGACAGAGGTTGTAATGTTAAAATCCACATGTTATTTTTTGTAAAAATAAGAGGACAAGCAGGCACCATCCAAGAATAAATTATCAAAAAAATGGGTAATGAAAAAAATTAAAACATTTTTTTGATGAGGTATAGTCATTACGATAGTGCCATCTATTGGCCAGTCACGAGGAGTTTCAATTTGTGGTTTAGGAAGTCGATGTAAAAAAAGTTAGTGGTTTAGAATAGCTCGTTGTTTAGATTTCGTGGTTCAGGAAGTCGTGGTTTAGGCAGTAGTTGTTTAGACATACATCGGTGATTGTCATCTCAGGAGCATAGCTATCCATGCTGCGAGTGCCTAATTTGTAAAAAAAAAAAAAAAAGAAAAAGAAAAAAATAGATGCCGGGGCCCAACATTTTGTTTAGAAGCCGGAGACTGGTGCTTTCCAAATGTAACGGTGCTGAATACGAAGGCTACATATTCTTTATCCCACCTCACCCCTCTAGTGCATTCTCAGACACTCCCTGCTTCTTTATCTCACTCTTTTAGATGTTTTATGATTCCTGTTTTCTCCCTTTGTGATTGTTTATTCCCATTTTCTCTTCCTCTTTCAATCCCTCTTTTGTGGTTTCAATCTCTTGTTCAGGTCAAAATTTGATGTGACATATTAAGTGTTGGTACCCAAAAATGAGTGCTGATGGGCCCTACTGGTAACTTCTAGCTCAAATAAAGAGCTGCCTGCTGAAACAAAGAACTGCATGCTGCATGGGCAAAAGGCTGCGAGAGGTCCTCTGCAGTCCAATAATGGGTGCTTTTTCTACTCGGGCAGGGTGTTAGGGGGCATTTTCCACCTTGCTTCAGGGTTAATGGCACCGCTGCGATGCGCTTTTTAGTCCAACACCTGTATTCTAAGAAAAGAAATAATTTTAGAGCTGATCTCTAATTTGAGTTTATTACTGATTTATAAAGATTCGTAAACACTATTTTTTGTACTCACTAGCAAGAATTAAACACCCATCCTGATGACGCTAGTTAAAGGAGGCTGGGAGCATATAACGAGAAATAGGGAAACATTGCCACTGAAGAAGGCGCAGAGAACTGAAAAGTTATAGATAGCTGGCTAATAGGATAAAACACTCTAAATCAGATACTACTTTTCTACTAAGGACCTCATTCTGAGAGCCCCGGCAATCCCCCAGAGGTTAGGGGTGGGGGGAGAGAGGCATTAACTCCCATTACGAGCCCCATTGGAATGAGGAGATTAGTGGTAACACCTGAGACATTTCACCCTGATATTGAGAGAAGTCTCCTGGTGAAGCAAGCAGGATTCTGTCCAGAAATTCCTGAATGCTTGGGGTGAAAATCCTGGAACAGGACTCCATGATGGGTGGGGGGGAAATACTGTGGAGAAAACTGTCCTCTTTGTAAAGGGCCCTACTGGAACACCCAAACAGAGACTGAAGCTCACGAGACCGAGATCCAAGTAAACTGGGATTCGATTGTGGTGCGTTACTGTGCAAAACTTCAGTGTAGCCTAGTGATTGCTTTGTTTACTTAATGTAATAGATATACTATTTGAATACCTTTCTGCACCATCCATGCACCATGATTTATTTAGCTGCTAGTCAGTCAGTCAATAAGAACTTTATTTGGTTTGTTACAACGATAAAAGTATACACTTCACATTTTATAAACCTTTTTAAAAACACATACCTTAATACAATCATAAAAATGCTGCACATAGTCATTGCACGAATGATCACGCAGCTCCTTTAGGTACTAATCACATATCTTCCTAAAATTAATAAAATCACAATAATTCATACATATATGCCAATCCTTCCAATAAAATACATACATTACTATTACCTTTAAAAATGTAATCTCAACTTATACTAAGGGAGATGCTTGCTCCTGTTACTCTATACACTGGAGGAACACCCTAACTCTGCTCATAAATGTCCCCAAAGCACAGGCTATATCTGCTAGCTGCTAGTCGAATCTGTATCAGCCATTGTTGGAGTAGACGTTAGTAGGGCTTCTGCTTGGCATGTGCACACTTCTCTTGAATAACAACCTGGGTCAATTCTATGGATCTTTGACTAATATATTTGCAAGGAATTATGCTGTGAAGTTAATAATGTACTCCCTGCTCTTAAGCCTCCAATCACTCCTGAAGAGGGTCATATTATGATGGTTCAATAAGGTGGTTGGTACAATAAGGGGGTGTATGCAATGCATTTCTAGAGCTGGCTTTGCTTCCTAGTCGAGGAAGGAGTGGCTCCAGCTAGAGAAACCATGAGCCTGTCTACATCTGCCAGCATGCCCTTTCGTTGCTGGACTGAAATTATATAATTTATTTCAGATCGATGATATAAAAATTTCACATGAATCAATAAAACCTATACATCACAATGACCGTATATACAAATACATGAGTTTAAAGACCATGGCACGTAAGTCTTTCAAAATAAAAGTGAGCATCCTGCTGCAGCTACATGCATTTCCATACTATTGGACATAAGAAACACTATAAAGGCATACATTGATGGTATTACATTAGCAAAAAAAGAGGTACATTGGAAAATGGACATGGGGTGGAGTACGCAGCGATCCATATGTGCACCCCCAATAAGCCAGAGCCGCCACTAGTGTAATGGAATCTGTCCCTTAGTTATAATCCACAATGCAAAAGATTACTGAGTGACAAGTGCAGTCACTCACCATTCCATGCTTTGCGACTTCTGGAACTGTGGTGAAACAAAAACAGGGGTTATGCCCACATTACCCTCCCATACCTGGACAAGGAGCATCCAAAGATGAAAAAGTAGAACAAACTAGTATTGAGGGATAAATTCAATTTATAATTTTAGAACATGAAAAGATTAATTATCCTGTTCTATATAACTAAATATATAACAAATCACTTTACAAAAATCAGAGGACGTATAAACATGTACAAAAGGGAGATGGCGCAAAACAACTGTATATAAAGAAAACAAATTCACTATATACACACAATACAATGCATTATATACAAATCACAAATATACTCTATACATTACATATATATACACAAAAGGTGTACCCATAGACAGATCTCAATGGATGACCTATCACACAATGTATACACTCTTAACTTCGAGTGATATAACTCTATAATGGAGATCCCCAATACGCCTGAGATGTAACTTCTCTCAAACTCTCTTTTACAAAAGGCGCCTGAATATATAAGCAAAGATAAACTAAGCAGGGACTCCTAATTACAAGGGTGTCGACGCTGTCGCGGTCGCGTTTCCGCCACTGGAATCTTTATGGCTTCATCAGGACAAGGGTACTGAAGACAAAAAACTCGCGCTCATCCAAGTGGTGGTCACCCATGGAGGTGAAGTTGATATTAATCCACTGGGCACCAGCGCCCATAGAGCACTTAACGGAACAAGTCGATGTCCCACAAGCAGTTATCCGGCTTCAGAAAGTTAATTAGTATATCCGAAACCAGAGTCGAGGCTACTGCACTCGTTCAGATAACGGGCGGCCAAGCGTTAATCTATGGTCCATCCACGTTAATCAACCGGAGAAACACTTCCGCGTCCAAAGGGGGTGTATGCAATGCATTTCTAGAGCTGGCTTTGCTTCCTAGTCGAGGAAGGAGTGGCTCCAGCTAGAGACACCATGAACCTGTCTACATCTGCCAGCATGCCCTTTCGTTGCTGGACTGAAATTATATAATTTATTTCAGATCGATGATATAAAAATGTCACATGAATCAATAAAACCTATACATCACGATGACCGTATATACAAATACATGAGTTTAAAGACCATGGCACGTAAGTCTTTCAAAATAAAAGTGAGCATCCTGCTGCAGCTACATGCATTGCCATACTATTGGACATAAGAAACACTATAAAGGCATACATTGATGGTATTACGTTAGCAAAAAAAGAGGTACATTGGAAAATGGACATGGGGTGGAGTACGCAGCGATCAATATGTGCACCCCCAATAAACTAGTGTAATGGAATCTGTCCCTCAGTTATAATCCACAATGCAAAAGATTACTGAGTGACAAGTGCAGTCACTCACCATTCCATGCTTTGCGACTTCTGGAACTGTGACACATTTTGGATACAGTCTTTGAGATTCGCAGGGAAGAGTAATGCCCCCTGCAACCCCATTTATTTGTGATTCACAAGCTGACGTGAGTTGCAAACGCAGGTTGACTATCAACGTCGTTTTGATAGACTATTCGTTTACCCTTTAATAATTCAGCTACTTTGTGCAGAAAAGGCATTGGGAGGCAAAACATAATCTTCATACGTCAGGGGCATTGTTCCTTTTAGGACAAAAAATATCCTTTGTGTTTCCGAATAACTTAATGGACAAGCAACTTCTGTTGAAAAATATTTGCCTCTGTTTCGTAGAGGCCAAGTGTTTTTGTGTTTTAAGAGAACAGGGTCTTCATTGTTAAGACTTGCAACACTTGAAGTATGCAGTATGTCATTTAGTTTCTAAAAAAGTGTGAACTTGCTCCATGTTTTAAGCAGTGCAAGCCTGACATGCTTCCAATGGGTGTGGCTCTGTTAAAGGTGAGGTATTTACCCCGTGAAGAAAATATCGCATATTCTGAGTGTGTACATGATAAAATGGGGACTTGCTTGTTGAACCAGTGCTTTCCACCTTGATTTTCGCATTTATCCAATTTTCAAGAAAATGTTTACCTAAAACAATCTGCCAGATTTCACCTGGCTAAATCCATCAGAGGAAAATTTCCAGGGTTTGGTCTCTACCTCAAAACTTGGTACTCTTATTTCTGCACAAGAGCTTGTTTGACTTAGTATTAGAATTAAGGAATTCCAATCAGGTTTGGGCTATACATAACGAGATCTTTCTTTGGCATGTGTAATTCCTGCTATGTTGCTCAATCAATGCTTAACAATTAATTAACGATGTATGTGCAATAACCCTTGAGAATTTGCCAGTAACAACAATCTAGATGAAGACAAGACAAATCCAAACTTTAAGAATCCGCATAGGATCTGAATCATCCATTGGAATTCTAGCTAGTTAAGGGTGCATATGACTATGAAATGGTGCAATATATCATGAGACATCTGCTCTTGAAACTTTCGCTTCCTGCCTGCTAAAACTGTAAAAGGTACTTGGCAAAAGCTGCACCAAAGCAGCTGTCCCATGGAGTCATCAGCATGCACTCGAATAGGGGTGGCTTCTCCATGTGGGCGGAGGAGCGTTGCCCCACTGATTTCACGCAGTGCGAGATGCTGAAACATAAAATGGTATTATAAATACCATTTTACGTTTCTGCTTCTTGCACTGCGAGAAAGCAGAAGGGTTTGGTTGGGGGCGGGCGGGTGGGCGGGCCTGCTGTAGGGCAGGGGAGAAGTAGCTTGCCCACTATTGTGGGCGCTGACTGTTTGGTCAGCCCCAGGGCCGACCAAGCCAATCAAACACACTCTCCCTTTTCTCCATATAGGCTGCATGCAGCCTACATGGAGAAAATAGCTTCCCCATAGACGCCTGTGTGGACAGCATCCCAGCCAATCACAACCCTGCCATTGCAGCATTGGGATTGGCTTGGAGAGGGTAGGGAGGCTACCTGCTTCCTGCACGGACTTGGAGCAGAGACGACGCAACGCCGGACCGGCTGTATGTCTTTACAACGCATGCTTTTTCCACGCATGCCTTTACAACACAGGTATTACAACGCAAGTCGTTACATAGACTTGCATTGGGAGGCGCTGGATAGTGAATAGTTTAATTTACTATTCCAACTCCAGCCCCGTGGATAGTAGGGAAGGTTTTGGATAGTAAATTAAACTATTCCCTATCCTACAGCGCCCTTCCGCGCAAGTCGTTGTAACGACTTGCGTTGTAATACCTGCGTTGTAAAGGTACTGCGTGGTAAAAGTTTTGTTGTAAAGGATGTTTACCCGCGGGACCAGATTGGGCTAAGAAAGATAAGTTTTTATTTTAAATTTAAAATTCCACCCCCTGCGACCCCCCACCCGCGAGTCATGCTGGCCACGACTGCGGACAACAGGTTTACTTTGCATTCTCAAAAGCCCGTTATTCTTACTCAAACCGGAAGTTTCTAGCACTTGATAAATAGCAAAACTATTCATGCAAAATGTATTATAAAGTAGAAATAAAACAAACATGTGCTGTCCGTAAACTATTGTAGCATCAAAGTATTTGTTTTGTAACACTCTTTTACTTGCACATCAGAGGTTTTATCCCTGATAAGAGCTAATGTAGCTTACATTCTGTTGGTTGGTTCCTTAATATAGGGCCCTGCACATCTGCCAAATGTTTGTTTACCTCTAGTTGAGCTTTAATGGGCCACATGTTACTCGGCCATCTTTTCATGCGATAAATGATTTCAGATTGACACTCACAGTTATAATAATCCTGCCCCCAAAGTACAGGGACAGTGCCTCTGCCTGTAACGACTCCAACCTCGTGTTTACTCGCTTGGACCTGTGCGAATATGAGTTTAAGTAAATCCACTTCCTGAGGATATTCAGACAGGTCTCTTCGTCATTTTTCCAGGGTGTTTCAGTAATCTTTAGCATGGTCCTACTGAGTTACCACACATCAAGTATTAAGTATTCAAGGTACTGAGGGTGGAGTCGCACAACTGTTTCGACCATGCTATGCCTCCTGGTGGTAGTGGAGTCACCGTGACAACCTGAGTTTGCTCGAGGTATTTCAGAAGCTACTTCTTGGCCAGGGCTGTCAAATTGAATCAGACCTTTTCACAGGAGGAGAACCTGTTTCAAAGTTAACAAATATGCCTTGTAGGGAAAGAGAAAACGCAGGAAAATTGCATCTCTCATGTAGATGGATTAGCAGTGTTAGCTGTTTGACAATAATAAAGATGGCAGCTTTGTTTTTTAATTCTAAAAACAAATGTTTGCCTCAAGAGTCCAGGCAACCTTAAACTCAGAACCTGGGGAAGAATGCCCCCTCTGCTCACCCCTTCTGGTGCTTCCAGTGTGCACCACTGGAGAGCTAAGACGTTCAAGCACTGTCTAAAATGACAGTAGGATGACAGGTCTGCATAGTTAACTTTTGCATTTGTTAAATTTGTCAGATTCCAACTTTACATTTTTTCTCATTTCCACTCCCAATGTGGCAGACTGAAGATCCTGAAGTCAGTGGTAGACAGCAGAATATTTTGGGGACCAAGGCCAGATTGTGGCATTAGCATAGCTGGTAAGCTTGGAGGCAGGAGCTAGATGGAGTCTGTGGTGCAGTGAAGATGAGGGAGATGTAGTCCCCCACTCTCAAAGCATGGCAGCCCGCACATGAATCGGTCAGGCAAATAACGCATAGTGTATTCTTCTCCTTTTCTTTAATTGCCATAACTGCACCAGATGATCACTCTTAACTTGTTTGACCTGGTTATCCATTGACTCAGCTCCTCTCATTTTGCCGCTCAGTTCACTTACCTATTTGAACATAGCCTGGCTCACCTAAAATCAGCTCACATGCTTTGATCTTGCACTTCTGAGGGCAGACTAGAGAGAGCTTAGAAGCGCAGAACAAAATGAAGCCATAGTGCCCCACCTCTTTGATGACCTAGGCAGTGCTGAGTGGCTATCAGTGAGGATGGGTGTTGGAAAGTGGATTATTAGTACTGATAAGTAATGACTTATCACTAGTAACAAGGCCACAAACACAATAGAAGGGTCCCTTTGTTGGATTATTGGCTGTTCTTACCCGGATTCCTCGCTGCACACTGTGTCTTAGTGTGCCTCTGCTGAGCTGAGCGGTTTCCCTACAGACTCGCCGGACACGCTTCGCGGGTCCCGCAGCGCATCTTTGTCCGAGGAGGCTGTTGGCTGCTTGCAACTGTTGGGAGGAGCGCGGGAGAGGCGTTGGGACCAGCGGGGCTGCGAGCTGTTAGGCAGGGACTCCAGCGTGCAGGAGCCCCTGCGCGCCCAACCTGCAACACCTGGGCTGCTCTCCCCGCTGGCCACGCCCCCCTGCCTATCAGCCAACGAACAATCAACACCAGCGTATTTAGGTCCCCAGTGCCTCCGCTACGCGGGAGCGTGCGGGAGCGCGCCGGGAGAAGCCCGGGACAAGGGCGGGACCATCTGTGGCCGTCCGGGGCCGAGGGAGGCCGGGCTGGGCCACTCCGCTGTCGTTTGTATACATCTACCAGTTAGTGGCTGATTGGGTTCCTAACCTCTAAGAATGCCGAATCACCCCACTAACACTGTCTTGAGGACTCCACCAGGCGTTGCCGGCCAATCAGTGGTAGGTCCCTTGGATAAGTTCTTCAATCGCCCTGTCCAGTCAATTGACAAAGAACTATCGCTTGCTGAGAGGCGCGCAGAGCGCAGATTATCAATTGAACTTTTAAAAAACTCTGGGGACAAGCGCTCTGGCCAAACTTATCCTGCCTTCGTTACACCATTGTCCTCACTTCATTTACCTGACTTTTCTAATTTGGGTCATGATGCAACTATCAATGGGGCCATTCAGGGTACTGCGGGCGAATCGATCCCTCCCCGTGCAAGTTCCACAGAAACCACAACCTCCTTAACTGAGGTGTGTGCTCCATTGACCAATTCCAAACCAGGTCTTAAAAGGAAAGGCAACAGTTCATCTAGGAAAAGCCTTCCACTTAAACCACCTCATAAACTTAGGAAAGTCAATAAAAGCATGTATTCTAGTAAGGCAGCCACCGTAGTGAGCCGAGGGGGTGAACTTATGCAAGTGGGGGCCACTACACCTTCTGGTAGTACAGATCCCAGTTCTTCCACTTCCATAGATACAGGGACAGTAACGGTAGATACACAGCCATGCCTGATCAGTTTGCTCCCAGAAGTGGAACGGATGTTACGGTCCCTATTGCTTCCATTAGAGGAACGCATTATTAAGCTTACAGACCGCCTAGACCACTTCGAGCAGGCTACACTAGATAATTTTTTTTCGACTAAGGCACTGATAAAAACACAGTCAAGGCTGGATGGCAACAGCAATTGTCAGATTACTGCTCAAGTCCCATCACATGCTAAGGGACAAAGGGAACACCCCAACTCTCCTCTGTCTGTAAAAACTAACAGTGCGGTGGTAAAGAGACCCCCGAAGTCGCTTAATCCGGCACCACAGGGGATTGTTGTAAATGCCCCCATTACCGTAGTACCTGGCCAGTCTGTCGTGCATCAGCCGATGCCTAGCACATATCCTTTGGTCACTGCAGTGGGAGGAGGAGTGGAGGGCACCAAAAAGGGTATTGCTATATCATCTGCCCCTCTCATCGGAAACCCGCCATCAACGAACAAATCGATACCCCGCCCTGCCTCTACTGTCCCTAGACCGTCCTTACCACCTTTGAAAAAGCCATCCTACAAGAAACCCCCCATGAACCTCACCCCAGATTCCTTCCCCTATGTAGCAGTCCTGATAAATGTCCCACCACTTCCACCGGGACAGAGAGAAACCTTCCAGATGCTTAAAAACAAAGCTATGCACTGGTTAAGGGTGAATCGGCCACTACCCGGGGAAGTTGATGGACTCATACTGGGAGTGAGGCGAATAGATTGGATAGGTTCCACCACTAAAAACCTGGGGGGGGACTGTATCGTGGTTAATTTTCAAGATCCAAGGGTGGTAGGATGGCTAACGAGACAGGGCTGGTGCACGGGCAAGGAAGGTATTGGCATTGTCGACCTCACCTTTTTTTATCCACGTCCCTCTAGTGTTTTAACCTCCCTGACCAATGGGATTAATGGCTCCGGAAATTGCCCGTGGCCAGGGTTAGCAGCCCCATCCTCACAGAATCCTAATCATACTACTACCCCGCTCACATCAGGTTTGGGCGGGTGGAATGTTTTAGGGAGGGGATGGTGACAATCCCTTGATTGCCAGGAAAAAAATAGGAGCTTCATTGCTAATAGAGTGGCTGGTATCCTTAACTGCGGAAACCTAAATTCCGCTGTAGAACTTAACTCACTGCTCGCCTCAAGGGAGCATACGGCTTCAGGTGGCACAAGGGAACCAGGGGTAGCGCCGATTCCAACCGAGCTTATGAACGCCTGTCCTTCAGTGGGAGTTATAGACCTGGTGGATATCATCGAGGCCGGTAGCATCCCGACTGTGACGGACCCACCTATCAGAGTTCTCAGTTGGAACGTGGCCGTTCTGGATAGGAAGTTGTCCCTGCCTGATTGGAACGCCTTGGTGGAAGAATACTCCATATGTTTGTTCCAGGAAACCTGGTGCAGGGAGCCCTCTCATAAGGCGGGATATTCATCCCACCATATACCAGCAGTACAAATTGAGTGTGGCCGAGGCCGTCCTTCGGGAGGCCTTCTTGTATGGGTAGCCACTGCACTTAATTGTAGGGTGGATGAGCATGATACCCAATGTCCTGACCTTCTTAACATCACATTGAAAAACCCAAAGGGCCAGGTTATCCTAAACATTTTTAACATTTATGCCCGAGGTGTAAAGGGTGGCAGAGAATCCCCCATTATAGCACGTTTGGAAGCTTTGCTCCGATCCTCGCCACATAAGCACTGCACCTTGGTTGGAGGTGACCTTAATTGCACCTTTGAGCCCCTTGGACTAGAAGTTTCAGAGGACCAAGAGGTTGTCGATAACAGGTGGGGTATACCGGCTTTAGAGCTTAGTCCAATCAAGAAATGGTCGGAAGTGGTGCTCCAGGTCAACTCTATAACATCTGAGTTTGACCTGAGGGCACTCAATGGCAGGACAAACTCTGATAAAAAGGGAGCCCATACCTACAATAGGCCAGCGCATTCCTCTAGAATAGATTATCTTCTTCTTGATATCCATTTATGGAGTATGGTTAAGGATATGGTCATTATACCCACTGTTGAAAGTGACCACAATCTTCTTTCACTCACCATGACCAATAGGTGTTTAGATGATTTAGGCAGCAGAAATCTGTGCTCCTCCGTCCCGGATATGTCAGTAGTTTCGAATTGCGGTCGACGGCTAAAGTGGGCCAAGCTGTCGCTCTCAACAGAGAAACTATTTTCCATATCGCAGATCTTAGCTGCAGCCGTAGGTAACCTTGACCCTTTGGGGGGTGGGTTGGGGGATGTATCTGCAAGGTTTTGTAACTTAACCCTGGCTCTTAGTGATCTTTTTATTGTTCCAGGTAGTATCAATGGAAAGAGACCAGGTTCCCGGGCTAGACAAGGCTGGTTTAACCGTACGTGCAGAGAGGCGAAGACTCTGCTCGTTGACGCAGTTAAATCTAAATCCCAAACAAGGATTAAGGAGGCCAGAAGGTCATACTCATTGTGCCAAAGAGCCGCCAAGGAGGAATGGGAAGACAACTTCTGGGAGGAACTCCTGACGGCTAGTCGAGGGAGAGATGCTAAAAGGTTTTGGGACTTGGTGGGTAGCAGGAACCGTCCCGATGACACCTTGAGGACCTGCACTATTACTGCCAAGGCATGGTTTGACCATTTTCTGGGTCTCTACTGTGCTATTGGAGGCCCACTCAACGACCAATTTATTCTTCCTTCCTATTCTTTGGACAGAGATATGGTTCTTTTTTCCGCTCGAGAAGTTACGAACCTAATTAAAACCCTAACTCCACTAAAAGCAGCAGGTCCGGATGGGCTACCAGGGGATCTTCTCCGTGCATATCCAGGTGACTGGGGGGTGTTGATCTCTGCTCTCCTAAATGCCATCATGGAGGGAGGGTCTGTCCCAGAGTCCTGGAAAGGGGCAGAGGTAGTCCCAATTTTCAAAAAGGGAAATCGTGATCTACCGGGAAATTATAGGCCTATAAGCCTGATAGACTCGACCCAGAAGGTGGCGGGAAAAGCAATTTTGGGTAGGATCCTTTCTTGGGTAGATGAAAACTATATATTATCCGAGATGCAGGCCGGGTTCCGTACAGGCACAGGAACAATCGAACAAGTTTTTAGACTCCTGTTACTGTACTGGAAGGTGGTGGTGCTGGGCAAGGGCAGTCTTTATTTGGCCTTTATAGACCTGAAGACTGCCTTTGACCTTGTTCCCAGGGAGGAACTTTGGAGGGTGCTGTACGGTCTTGGGATGCCCCCATACATTGTGGACCTCCTAATGAAATTGCATAATGCCAATTATGCCCAGGTCAGATGGGGTCTGAATGGGGAGAAGACTGACAAGATCCAGGTAGAGAGGGGTGTCCGGCAGGGCTGCGTCCTAGCACCCACCCTTTTCTCGCTATACGTGAATGGGGTGGTAGACTATTTGCTTGAAGAACCAGCAGACGCCCCCACACTCTGTGATGTTAAGATCCCAACTTTGTTGTTTGCCGACGACACCCTTCTCATCTCGAAAACTCCCCAGGGCCTTCAAAAGCTCCTGAACCGGTTTCAGGATTTTTGTGTAATGAGAGGTCTCGTTATAAATGTAGAAAAAACCAAATATCTAGTCATGCATCCCCCCAGAAAACTGGGTCGCCCCCCCCATCCTGAATTCTATCCCCCTTGAAAAAGTTGCAGACTTCGACTACTTGGGAATTCGGTTGAGCGATAGTATGAGTTGGGTACCCCACACCACTAAAATGACATTGGTCCATAAAAGGGTGGGGGGAGCCTTGCTAAAGGAGTATAACACTTCATCGAAACATTGTGTATCCCCGATCATTGATATATACAAGGCTAGAGCGGTACCCGCATCGCTCTACGGAGCGGAGCTATGGGGTTTGGGCAACATGGAGTCTCTGTCTAAAGCGGAGAACAAATTCATCAAAGATTTAATGGCAGTCCCGATGAGCACCCCCACTGTCCCGGTGCTTATGGATGCGGGCTGTAAACCAATCAAAGACTTGGCCCGCCTCCGGCCTCTCCTACTGTGGGCCCGACTGTGGAGGGTTCCGGAATTAAAATCCTATGCAGACGGACTGGTGGAGGTAATGCATTCGGACGGCTGGCAAAAGATTAAGTGGCTCAGGGACATCAAACACCTGTTTGGGGAACTTGGTCTGGGTTCCTGCTGGTTTACTCACACAGCTCCCCCAAAGGAGGCCCTGAAAAAAATATACTGGGGTTGGGTGTCCTCAAAACTTATGAGCAATCAGCATCACTGCAATTCCACCGCAGCATATTTGAGGATTAAAGATGTTACTGCCTTTGAACCCTTTTTGGACATTATCACCACTCCAATGGACCGGGCCTTGTATATCAAGTTCAGACTAGGAACTTTACCCCTAGCCGACCTCCTTTCCAGATGGAACTCGAATAAGCAGGTATCACGCTTTTGTGCCCTCTGTTCTGACTGTTGCGAAACAGTGGCGCATTTTCTCCTTGACTGCCCAGACTACGTGCGCCCAAGAACTTATTGGCTTAAACCGCTCTGTAAAGAGATGGGTATCCGCCAGCATTCGGTTGCTCTACGTATTTTACTGTCTAATACTGCCCCCCCTATTGTTTGTGCTGTTTCCAAATTTTTAAAATGGGCTTGGTTGATTCGGCTTAAAAGACTGTCTTTATCGATTTAATGCTTTTTTTATAAACAACCTATTTATTCTGCTTTTACTATTTGATGTTATCATGTACAGTCTATGATTTTTTGATGTGCTGTTTTTATATATTCCTGTGTAATGCTTTTATGATACATGCATATCGAAATAAAGCTATCAATCAATCAATCAATAGAAGGGCAGTCTAGATCTCAATACATTATTCCATTGCTCAACCTTTAGTAGCTAGCAACAAGCAGACAGGTGTATCTTAGTAAACAGGTGTGCAAAACATTTAAAAACACAAATACATTAAATAAGTAAGACACAACACACCATAAAAACACAACTCTACTTTATAAAAATAGATTCCATCACCATGAACAAATAGACACCAAAACAACAAATATCCAATGTAGGTAACCGGAGATATGAATTTTGAAAGAATAAACACTTTCTAGTGCTCAAAAACATATAGCCTTACTTTGGGACATCTGGTCACACTTGACCAGGAAAAGGTTAAAGTTTGAGGCTGACCGTGATGGAGTCCTGGTCGGATACACTATGCGGGAGTCAAAATTTCACCTTCGGACTTAGAAACATTTCTGGAGGATTTTCTATCAACCTTGAGCGGTCCCCTCCAGCAGGTCGATTTTGTTGTCAGATTGCTTCTACCGGAGGCCTCGGTCAAATCCTGGAAGCCTGGAGCTCAGGAGCTTTCATTGGGACTAACCTAAAATCCAGGCCGGGTAACGGTTGAAGGTAATCGCCTGACTCTCAACGTCAAGTCGGCCACTTTATGGAGCTTTTTCCAAAAGTTGCTCCAAACTTCTGGAACTTCTTCCTGAAGTTCCTCTTGAGGTTTGAAAGTGTCCACAACATGAATCCAAGGGTCTGGAATCTCCTAGAAGGTCCTGCGAATGTCTGGACTATAATTCACACAAAGCACCAGGCCAAATTCTTAAACGTCCACTGGGCACACTCTAGGATGAGGAGTCTTGGTGGAGATGATACAGCTGGGCTCTGATAACCTGTAGCTTGCGGGGAGTCCATTCCTTAATCCTTCTTGAAGCAAGGCACAGTCCTTAGAGCTGTAGTATCATATTGTGCAGCAGATGCAGTCCTTCATAGTGCAGTCCTTTGGGTGAGGATCCAGATTCCAGCAGGGCAGTCCTTCTTCTACTTGTAGTTTCAGGCAGCAGATCTGAGGAGCTATTCAGCTCTTACATATTTCAAGCAAGGGGCACTCCTGACCAATGGGCTGCAGGGTACCACCCAAATGTATAACCTCTTCCTTCAAAGTGTGACATATTCTTGTCCCAGAAAGCATTATTCTCTCAAAATCCAAAATGAAGGAAGTTTCTCCAGAGAAGCAGGATCAGGCTAACCCAACCTACTGGTGTGGCTAATTTCCCTAAACACTCCCCTTCCAACCCTCTCCCTAATCTAAATATAGGGGCTCCTTTGTGGCTGGGGTGCAGGATGTGGGGGTTAGCTGTGCTGTCCTAAAGTGTCATTCTCCCTTTTAAGACCAGTTTGGCTAGCCCTCACCCCCTTCCTGCCATCTGCTCTGAACTTGTACTTCTATGCCCACAAGAAACTAATTGTCGCTCTAGCAGGGCTTTTCACCCATCATTAAAGCAGCCTGGTCAGCCTGGGCAGAGGCTGGCCAATCAGGAGAGAGCAACTAAAAGGCTAGAATTTGGATCACAGAAAAGAAAGTCTAATAATAACGAAGGATTTCCAGGCAATGAGGTCCAGAGGGCTATGTGGTCTGCAAACCCAACTTCCCACCTCCATCCCTGTACCCAGGTGTTTCATCATATAAGCTGCGCCTGAGGCTTGATCACAAGAGCAATCAATAGCGGGCAGCCCTGGTGCATACCCCATCAGATGTGAATTGCGTCTTGTCCACCCTGATCTGGGCAGTTGGGTTACCGTAAAGAAGATGAATCAACAGATGAAATGTACTTCCCAAGCTGGCACACAGGAGAACTGCGACCAAAAAGTGACAGGATAACATTTCAAAGGCCTTAGAGAAATCTATAAGCAGGAAGGCCAGTGTGTCATCCAAGTCTAGTGTTCGAGAATGGGCCGCCTTCACTCTACGAATGCAGTGGCAAGAGCTCCAACCCGGCATAAACCCACATTGATCTGGATGAATAAGATAAGGAAGAACCCGGGTCAAGTGAGTCACCAAAGCCTTGGCATATATCTTAATATTTGTGTTTATGATTGAGATGGGATGACAGGCTGAACACTGATCCCAGGAAAGGCCTTCTTTAGGAAGAACTATAATGATGGTGCAGACCAGATCTTGTGGGAAAGAGCCCTGTTGTATCACAGTGGTATTGAAATAGAGCACATGGGGTCAGAGTGTCTTGAAACTACTTGTAATACTCAATGGTGTAACAATCTGGGGCCACCATTTTCCCAGATTGCAAAAATGTTACAGCATTATCTATCTCCTCTACCATGAGGGCCCAATCTAGATCCCAGGACATGGAGTCAGGAATGGATGGTACCGGAATATCAAAGAGACTGGGATGGTCTCTATGCGATCAGTACTGCGGGCGATGAGCATAACAAGCCAGGTAGAAATCTGCGAAGGCCCTTGCAAGCTTGAGTGGCTCCTCCCGGAGGGGACCAAATGAGTCCCAAACCACGGGCACCAATCTGTCTGAGATGCTATGGGTCCACAACCATTATAGCAACCTGTCAGACTTATCACCTGCTTCATACACTTTCTGGTTTGAGACCCTCCAACACTGTTTCGCCTCCTCATGGGAGACCTGCCGCAGGTCAGCTCGGGCAACAGCAAGGAGACAACGGATCTCCTCCTCATCATGGTAGCACCGGTCAGTTTCTAACTGAAGTATCTGGCCTTCCCGTCCCCCTATTCGCACCATCCGGCGGGCTCACAACAGTCCCTCATGGAGGGTTGCAGGATGCCCATGGTGTATCTGTAGAGGATACTGAGCGCACATTAAGTTGAAAGAAGAAATGTAGCTCCTCCTCCACAAATGTGACACGGTCAGGTGCCTGCAGATACCAGGCTCTGAATCTCCAGGCAGAGCGAAGGGTGGCGGCCGAGTAGCCCACTCAATTAAGAGGGACGCTTGGTCAGAGATGCAACATGGAGGAATGTGTACCGTTTAGAAGGTCGGCAGCTGGTAGCCACTGCAGGTCAATTTGTGATTCCATATCATGGGCCACTGATTGGTGAGTATAGGCTCACATCGCAGGGTGCCATGCGCGCCACGCATTGCATAGCTATATAGAGTTTGTGAAAGAAGTTAAACAGGCTGAAGGAATACACCGGGTCGGGTATGAAACAGTAGAGGCATCAAGGTTAGGGTCAGGGACCGCGTTGAAGTCCCCTCGAATCACTGTAGTGCCCACAGGTAGGGTCAAGATAAAAGATTGAAAAAAGTAGCCCTCTACGCGGATGATGTTATGATCTTTACATCTGATATGAGTACGGCGTTCCCTGCAGTCATTGACCTAAACTTGGAATTCGGCAGAGTTTCAGGGTACGAGGTCAATGCCTCCAAGACTGAGTCTATGTCATGGAACATTGCCCATAATACTCATGGTGAAATATCGAGAACCAATCTGCGGTATTTGGGTGTTTCAATAGTTAAAGATATAGGGCTGATTGCTCCTTCAAATTTTGATAAGGTGGCTGCACTGTGCCGAAAACAGATGAGAGAATGGGCACATCTCCCGATTACCATCTTAGGGAAGGTAAATCTGGTTAAAATGTCCATCTTGCCAAAGGTTACATTTTTATTTAATTCAATTCCGTTGTTTTTTGATCCCAAAACTATATCTAAGTTACAGGGTGAGATTTCCTCATTTATATAGAGTAACAAAATCCGAGAATGGCTTGGAAAAAGATAAGGCGTCGCAGGGAGAAGGGGGGACTGGCAGGTCCGGATCTCCAAGTTTATGCGTGGGCCTTTCAGTTATCCCACTCACGCATGTTGCTGAAAACACCTACCGAAACAGGTGTGGGTGGCATGTTTTCAGCTTTGCTGAGTTGTGAGGGAGTTTGGCAGAGCAGCTTTTTGTTTAAATTTGGGGATCCCAAGTTTAAAAAAAAAATAAAACTGAAGGTGTTGCAGGGGATGGCCAATACCTGGTACAGACTGAGATTTTTGATTAAATTGGGGTATTATTCTAACTGTGCCCCAATTTGGGACCTACCTGCACCCCCAGCCTGGACAGAAGATGCACTTGCTTTACCACTTAGAGAGGCTGGAGTTAAATCTTGGGGAGATCTATTCATGGATGGATCCTTACTACCATGGAATTACTTGGTCAATAAAATCGGGCCGAGATTTTCAAGATTTAAATATATGCAAATAGCAAGTTGGGCTCAGACCTTTCAAGGACAGTCCACACGGAGTAGAAATCTACCTCTAGGAGTTGTAAGTGAGTTAGAGGCAGGTCTGGTCAATAAACCCCCTGCAAAAAAGGAGATCTCACTCTGGTATAAAATAATCTTAGAGGAAACCGACGGAAAGTTCTGTCTCCCATCACAACTATGGGGCGAGTTGATGCCGGGGAAGGATTTGGAGGAACTGTGGGGAGCCTCGGGCGGGGTGCTCTGGGACTTGGTCAAACCAGCTTGGTTGCGAAGAAATCATTTATTCACCATGCATAGGGCCTACTATTCCCCGCAGAGGCTGTCGAAGTTTTCCTTGACGGGACCGGTCTCCTGCACAAGATGTGGCTTGGAGGCGGCATCTGATGTGCATATGTTTTTTGAATGCCCGCAAATCGCTGCTTTCTGGAACTCTATAGGCGAAAAACTGTCCTCATGTCTGGGTCATCCAATATCTATAGATTTGGGTCTTGTTATTTTTGGCCTGAGTGAAAAATCCCGCTCTGCTGCCTCGAACCTTTTGTTTTTCTCTGTGTTGGTGGCCCGCAGTGAAATCCGTAGGCATTGGAAGGATGCTTTGCCTCCCTCTTTTTATGAATGGCGTTCCGCAATGCTCCGACTATCTTAATTAGACCTGGCAAGGGGAGGAAATCAGGAAAGGAGAGCTTTCTGGTATCAGCTGGACTGGTGTCGTTGAGCCTGGGTTTTTTTTTTTTCCCCCCAGGTCCAATGATTACGCATTCATGGTTCACCCTTGGGTTGGTCCAGAACGAAGATATATTCAAGGGAGCCTAAATAGGCCAGACACTATCTTTTGGTAGTCTTAGCCCGGAGGTTGAAGGATTGTGGCCTGCCAGTAGGTGTTGTTGGGATATTGTGGCGTCAATTCCACCAAATTATTCCTGCCAGCGGATGCTGAGACATCACCAGGCACTGCCTACCTTCTTGCTTTGTGGAGAGATTGCTAGTAGATGGATTGGAGCCATGGCGCGAATGAGGATAAAAAAAAAAAAAAAAAGATAAAAGATTGAACTAACTAGAGAGTGGGTTGCAGCAGTTGTGGGGGGATATAGCAGGAAATTAAATTATAATGTTTTGCTGCCAGACGACCCACAACTTCCACATATCGCTCCTGGAGATCCTCTTGGACCTTAGTCACCGTCAAGGAGAGAGATTTATGTAACAATATAGCTCTCCCTCAGGAACCCCTTGTTAATTCAGGGTGACTGCGAGACCAAGAGGTGAGTTTCCTGTAGCCGGGTCTGGTGGCTCAGTGGACTAATACGTCCACTGCAGAGTCCTGTGTTCAATCTCATGGTCTTTCATCCATCTGAGGTCGATAAAATGAGTACCATTGAGTTAGGTAAGAATAATCATCTGTTATTCAGCACCAAGATGCCTCCAGTGAACGTGCGCTTTAAAACACACAGGTTATGTTATGTTACACATGTTATGTAATAGGACAACTGCTGGCCTATATCTCTTAACATAGCGCAGTACAGCAGAGTGCTTGATCCGGTCTAAGAGACTATCGGTACTCCAGGAGAGGACCGTTAAGTTAGAGACAGACATGATAAGTGAGGAAAGGCACTATAGGTCCCGCCAAGGGCCATGAATATCAGTCTAAGGTGTGATCGACAGTCTAAGAAAGACATGATAATTTTTGGGAATGTCTGCAGTGAGACACCCTGAAAAAAGAAAAGAAAGGGTTAGAACTAAAACCCAGCCCAAGGGGCCAACTGAACTGCACACCCTAACTCCCCCCACCCCACACTTCTTACCAGGAAGCATCTATCGCCCTAAAACAACTACATTATAAAAAACAGGGGGATCCATCTGTGGTGCCTAGATGCCCTTTAAGTAGGAGAATGTTCCTGACAGCATACAGGTGCACACAAATGTAGGTATCAAACATCTGTGCTAGGGTGGCAGTGTCTGGTCCCGGCATAGGGCCACATGAGCTAAGGTGACAAACAAGCATTGGGCAGACGTACATCCCAGTAAACAAATAGAGATATGAACAACCCATCCGGGTGCCCCTGCCATTTCTGCCAGGAGTGTAAAGCAAATGAGACGTAAAACAGAAAGATAAAATAATAATAATCAGGGAGGGGAGGGAGGACGAGAAATGGAGCTCAGGATCTCGTCAAAGGCCCACAAATCAGTGGAGTGTCTGAAGCATTGTTGTCCTTAGTTGAGGATCTCCACTGCCTACCCTCTGCCAGCACCAAATCTGATGAGGTGGTGACCTCCCACTGGTCTGCTCATGACTTAGTGGAATAAGAGCGACCTCCCCTGTTCCCTAAAAGCAGGGTTGTCCAGCTGTGTCCCTGGGAGTCACCAATATGCTGTGCATCAGGTAAAGGTCATCTCAGAGGACTCTGTTCCACGGCCCACTACCATGCCTGCTCCAGGATATCGAAGAAAAAGGTATTATATTGAAAAATGACCTTAAGGCTGACCGGGAAGAGAAGCATATTGCAAAGATTGAGTGTTTGGAGCTTCTGCTTCACCTCCTCGAAAGAGAGGCAGTGCTGCTGCACTACCTTGCTGTAATCCCGAAAGATGAAGAACTTGGATTTGGAATGCCGTAGCTCTGGTTGAGAGTGGACCTCATTCCACATATTGCCACGGTCTCTAAAGTTAAGCAACCGCAATATCAGAGGCCGAGGTAGTGCCCCAACCAGCAGTTTGGGAGCCAGTAAAATGTGTGCCCTTTCAATGATGAACAGCTGGAAAAGCTTACCTTCAGGGACCCAGGAACGGAACCATTCCTCTACCTTCTTAGCCATGCCCAAGGGCACCAATGATTCAGTAAGGCATACAAGTCGGAGGTTGATAAGCCTCAAGTGATTTTCTGCGTCTTCTGCCCCTTCGGTGAGGGCCACCACAGAGGTGAATAATTTTGATAATTGATGCTTGAGAGTAGCAACTTAGTCTTCAATCGTGGATATACGCGTCTCAGCTTCGGTCACTCTATCTGCTACCTTAAGTAGATCTTGGCGCAGCAGGAAGAAGTCCACTCTGAGACCATCAACCTTGGACTCACCAGCCTCTCTCGATCCCTGAATAGCCTTAAAGATCATGCCTAAGTCTGCTGCAGCAGGCTGTTCAGGTGTGACTTCAGGGCCCAAGCATTCTTTTTATCATTGGGTGGGGGGACCTTATACTGATCCATTTTGTTCTAGGCAGGCTTCGACGGGGGAACCTTCCCGCAACCCCTCATTGGAGTGCAATAGCCTAGCCGCAAACAGAAGAGCAGTTCAGGTGGAGCAGGTCCACTTACCTCACTGGTAGCACAAGTAGCCAGCCCTCAGCAGGTGCAGAGCACCTCCAAGAAAGGACCCTCCCTGAATGTAGCAGCTGCAGGTCTTGACACCCAGCCATTCATCAATACAGATGTGTTGTAAGGCCAGGCCCAGTAGTAGTTTGTGAAGCATGAGACCCGTCGGCAGGGGGCAGGACCAAACCCAACATTTAAAGTAGCCCAGGGGACCCCGGCATGGCACACCAGCATAGTTCGGAGGCGACCACCCCCCCCATTGGCATATCCATCCCAGTAGAGCGCTGGAGCAACAGTGGTCACCTCCCAGAGCGCAAGCCTCAGCCCACATGGCATGGGTAGCTGGCCATCAGTATTAGTTTCCCCAGGTGCAAGGAGGAAAAAGGGGGTGGGGGTGAAGAATAGCAAGAAAGGTGGGTGGCACATAGCCCCCAACCACAAATGTTGCATGTACAGAGTGGAAATAACTGGTCTGGTCGCCAAACACCAAGGGCAGAACAAAGTTGCAACAAATCAGCTGTGCTACTGCCACCACATTCCATGTTGTCCATAGAGGGACTTCATTCCAGCAGTTTACAGTGCCCTGGGTCTTATCCCAGGGCACCAAGTGCCTCCCGGGGTCAGTGGGGCTAGGGAGAAAGGTCCCAGCAATGCGCCAGTCAGGATTTTGCAGCACTCACCAGCAGGAAGGAAAGGGTAGGCTGCAACCGTCCGCAGCTATCTGCTCCGGGCTCCTGCAGCTCTAGGTCGTCTGAAAGGGGAGGGGCCACATCTCTTCAGGGCACCAGGTGGATGCCACAGGGCAGTCAGAGACCAACCGGGCGGTTCTCAGTGACGCTCGCCCAGAGCGCTGAAATGAGCACCTCGCTGTCACTGTGGCCCAGTCCTTGGGCATCCCAGGCCACCACATGCCCAAAGAAACTCCACATGAGGGGGTGGGATCCCACCGCCAGTACCACAACAGCCTCCAGCCAGGCAACACGACTCACCCCATGCCAGTGAACTCAAGGGCGAGCCGGCCCACATCCACGCAACTGCCCCTTTGTCAGCAGATGGGCCTCAGCAAGGCCGCCCGCTTGGGGACTGTCAGTCTCAGGCTACTTTGGATGGTTCTGATGGCCAGCAGGTAAGTCAGGCCCTCAATCGGAAGGCCCAGTAGATAATTTACAGACCGCTGTCAAGATCAATGAGTGGGCATTGGGCCCATATGAAGGGAGCGTCTTGTAAGCTCGACCGCCATCTTGGCCTCCTAGGCCATGCCCCCCATGCGGCATGCTCTTACACACACATACGCATACAGCACCCTAATACAGTGCCACTGATACCAAGAAGGTATGTGGTTCAACCTCTGCAGACGACGTGGCCCAAGCTTCCCTCCGCCCTCAAGTTCGCCCCTATTGTTCTATACCCCGAGATAGAAGATAACCAGCCCACCTTCTGGACCCTAGACTGCATGCGGCCGAAGTCGCACTTAGTCTGTGACCTCGGTAAACAGGAAGGAATTTGTAACAGTTTTATTTAGGAGGTAGACGTAAACAAGGGACAGGTTCGCAGCCACTCAGGAAGTTCGCCCACAGTCTCAAAACACATAGGAGTCATGCAGTCTCTCGACCCACTTCCGGTCCATCTCTGAAGCGTTTCTTCAACCTAGGCAATCTCCATCGTTGCTACCTGGCACCAAGATGTCTTTGGGAGGGGCCAGGTGTTGAGAGGGAGTTGGTCTGCCGCAATGAGGTTCAACGAGGGAACAACCAATGAATGGGGATTAACACATGGGAGACTCTCGATGGGATGAAGTGCCCAATCGGAACACGATGATCCGAGTACTCCCCAGGAAAACTGTGCACAGTACCTGGTGTGCTTAGGAATGAGTTACACCAAGGACTGCAGAATTCAAACACGATGAGTTGCAAAATTCCACTCCCCCCTCGTAGGGAGGCACAAGCAGCAATGCGTATCAAGTTGGGTGGCACCTGGCAATTCCAGTTACACACACAGTGAAGAGTTGCAATTCTGTACCTCTTTCAAAATGAGACACAATGCCCCGTGCACGATGATACAGGTTGCACCATACCAGTCCGGAGCCACACTAGGTAGAATGAGGCACTACTCTGGGTACACCCCCACCTCCATAGATAGCACCCTGTGAATCAGACATTGCACTCAATGAGCATGCAGTTGGCATGTTGAACAGGAGAAATGTGCCACAATTGACAAAACGGACTATGTGGGGTTCATATATACCACCGGTCAGCCATAAAAGTATAGACACTTTTGAGACTCTAGTTAAACAGGATCTGGGAAAAATAAACTTCAAGAAAAAAACCAAGAACAGAAATCTGACACAGAAAGACAATGACACATTGAAAAAAATCGCCAATAATAAATCGATCAAATGCATTAAGGCTGATAAAGGCGGAGCTCTCGTCGTTATGAATTCTAGCATGTACAATGCCAAAATGGATGAACACATCGGGAAATCCGATACCTACATTCCACTAGAATCTAACCCCACGAACCTGTATAAAGCCGCACTAGTATCGATCATCAACGAAGCTCATGACAAGGGAACCATTGATGAGCGTACCAAAAAATTCTTATTGGTAGATTTCCCAAGAAGTCCCACCATAACTCTATTACCCAAAATCCACAAAAACCTGATGGACCCACCCATGCGGCCAATAGTGTCCACCAAGGGATCACTCCACGAGCCTGTGGGAAAATTTCTTGATCGGTATCTCCAACCATTTGTGAAGGAACTAAAAAGTTATGTAAAAGACACAACGGAATTCATACTCAAATTGTCGGAAATCAAAATAAATCAAAATGACAATCTCATCTTCTGTACCGCGGACGTGAACAGTTTGTACACCTCGATTCCACACGGAGGTGGAATTGAAGCGATTGAAAAGAGCCTAGCACACAGTAACATCTCAGAAGCTTTGAAAGTATTCCTCATGGAGCTTATGATTTATACTCTCTATCATAGCTATTTTTGTCACAACAACAACTGGTTCCAACAATCATCTGGGATGTCTATGGGCAACTGCGCCGCACCGGCGTATGCTAATATTTACATGTCTGATTTCGAACAACAGTATATCTATGAAAACCCAGCTTGGACCAACAACTTACTGATGTACGTTCGTTACATCGATGATTTATTTTTTATGTCAATAAGATCTCTGGGAGAACAGGAGGCCTGCCGTTGGGCCCTTGGAGAGCACACTTCGGTGCACCACACTTTAGCCGGTCCTCAACCCAGGCCAATCTCTGTTTGAGTTGGGCAGTTATCTACCATGTGCACAACAGAGACCTCAGACAATGTGGACCACGGAGTCTGGGTTTTCTGGTTACGCATCCCCACTTGTAGTTATACTATTGTGTGTCTTTGAAGTCGAGTGGTTTAGGGGTTTTCCTTTGAGCCCCAGATGTCTCCCCTAAATTGTAGGCCTGTCTACCCTGGGGTCTTGGAATGCAGATCTTAATCTTAAATGGGACAATGATTCAGCCCCAGAGACTAAGTGTCATAACTTCTATCTTTAACTTTTCCCATTCTGCCCTAAAATAGCAGACATCTGCCATTCCTATGGGATGCCCATGTTTTATGGTTGTGAATTGTGGAATGCACAGATGTGCTCCCCTCGACCCCCGGTGTCCACTGGAGCCGGACACCACGGTACCCAAGACTCTTGGAGCATAGAAATGTCCCTAATATATCAGTGGAATTTCTAAGCGAGTTATGCCAAAACCCTCTTTACTAATGGAAAGGGTTTGCACTGCGAATCCATTGATATGAAACATCATTATGCTGCTTTGCAGTGCAAAGTGTTGTTAACTAGTCACCTATATTAACTTATGAGCAAAGTAAGCCTCATAGGTAGTGAAAACATGCATAGGTATTCCTCACTACCTGGGCGCATGTGCGCTATTGCGCAGCCCGACATGTGATGGCATGAGGAACACATAGTTCCCAGCACCTGTGGTGCCAATGCACCCCTGCCAAATCTGCACATCAGACTGGACATGGGTTTAACCAATATGTGTGTAGATGCGAACACACTAACCTGCATTGGCAGACGGTACACTCAAACGTGGGCACTAAAGGTGCAGATGCGCACTCACAGCAGCTTACACTAGCAAGATGTGCATGAGTTTAACTACAATAGGTACTAGCGTGCACCCACCAGTCTGCAATTACAGATTGGCCCATGTTTCAGAACATGGAATCAGCGAAATTTCCCAAAATTGATAGAAAGGGCAGGCGCATATTCGCACACTAGTTGCGGTGGGAAAGGGCCCAAAGTCCGGAGGCCACAGAAGAGAATCAGTAAAGCACAGGTAGAAAAATTAAAAAAGTTCCGGAAACTGCTACCTGATGAGTGTCAGGTCCAACAGGAACAGGCGAGGTTTAGACAGCTATGCTCATTAGGAGACTATCTAGGAGATTCCGTACTCCTGAGGCACAGCCGGGAGCTTTATTCGTGGAAACTGTATTGTTAAAGATTTGTGTTGTTAATTGATTTTAAAATTACGCACTAAACTCTCACCTGACAGCTTTGTTGGGGCACTTATCCTCACCCTGTTACACCCGCGCAGCCGAGTCAACGCTGCCGCGGGATTGAAAATCTACATTGCCGCCATTAGCGAGCGAGCCTGCCCTCAGGCCACGCCCACCTTCACTAGGCCACACCCCCCCACCTACTTAAGAGCTGACTACTAGCCCATTGCAGATTCTGTACTCCTGAGGCACAGCCGGGAGCTTTGTTCGTGGAAACTGTATTTTTAAAGATTTGTGTTGTTAATTGATTTTAAAATTACGCACTAAACTCTCACCTGACAGCTTTGTTGGGGCACTTATCCTCACCCTGTTACACCCGCGCAGCCGAGTCAACGCTGCCGCAAGATTGAAAATCTACCTTGCCGCCATTAGCGAGCGAGCCTGCCCTCAGGCCACGCCCACCTTCACTAGGCCACGCCCTTAATCTCATATAAAAATATGTGCATCCCTCATACGCGCAGCGGACGGGCGCAGCGGGCGTGCCGCCTGTGCGCCGAAGGCGCGCCTAAGGCAATCCCGTCTGGGCCCGTCCGGGCCCAGCCGGACCCAGGCCCAGTCACTCTGCCCGTACCTCCCGAGGACCGTCTGGTCTACACGAGAGACAGACTCCTAGCACTCAACCCGCCGAAAAACCTTGAGTGCAGTTACATCCACTCGGGAGGTAACCCCTTCATCAACTGTGGCCTATGTAATCCAACCCCCACCATCTTAGGGAACCATGGCCTACAGCTAGGCCTCCTTAACTGCCGGTCCCTCCCTAAACACGCTCATGAAATCAATCTCCTAGTCCGGGAGCATGACTTTTATGTTTTGTTCCTCACGGAAACTTGGCTCACTCCTTGGTCGGACTCTGATATTATCAACGCTCTACCCCAAGGCTATCAAATCCTATCTCAAAACAGACCCCTCGGTAGAGGAGGCGGCCTCGCGATAATCTTTAAAGAACAAATCTTATGTAGAGGTAACGATGGGAACATCGACGACTGTGAAAGGTGCCATTTTGCGTTACAAATTTCTCCTGCACACTCCCTTTCGGGGCTGTTGATATACCGTCCGCCAGGAACTCCAGGGAAATTTTCTAACGTTCTTGTTGACACTGTCACTCAGATAGCGTCCTCCTCTCCCAATTTTCTCATCGTGGGAGACCTCAACCTCCATTTATCAGATCCCAAGGACCTTATTGCGCATGAACTTCTCCTCGATCTTATGTCCCTCGACATCCGATTATTTAATTTAGAACCCACCCATAACAAAGGACACCCTTTGGACCCTGTTCTTACCAACATTACGGACCTTACCACTGGCACTCCCCTCCCTCTTCCTTGGACGGACCATTTTTTAATACCCATCTCATGGCACCTTTCCATTCCACCTATCCAACAGGCCAAAATTCGGGTCACTGACAGACGCTGGCACAAACTATCGCCAGATGAATGGGACTCCATTCTCAAGGCCTCGCCCCTGCCTCCATTCTGTGATCCAGCCAGTGCTGATGGTCAGTTTAACTCCTGGCTTTCTACCTCATTGGATAATCTCCTCCCTAAAACCATTACCCTCAGGCGAATTAAAAGAATGAGCCCTGCCCCCGGTACACTCCCGAGTTAAACCTTTTACGGAAGGAGTGTAAAAGAATGGAGCGTCACTGGCAGAAGGACAAATCGGTAGTCAAGAAAGAAGCCTACCGTACCTCTCTAACAAATTACAAGCTAGCCCTCCGCAAGACCAAGAGCTCATTCTTTCAGGAAAGGATAGAAAACTCCCCTGTTCCTCCAAGGAAACTTACATTATTCTAAAAGAATTACTTAAAACACCAGAACCCGCACCAAAGAACTCGCCAGATCCCAAGGCCGCTGAAGAGAAATGCCTTAAACTGGCTAAATTCTTTGAGGAGAAGATTCAAAAAATTCTGGCGTCACTTCCACCCACCGACATCAGTGAGGAAGGTTACATTAACTCAACCCCCTCCATTCCCCGTTTATTCTCTCTCGGACCAGTCACCGACGAAGAGGTGTTAACTACGCTCCACACTATCAAAAGTGGATCCCCTAGGGACCCGGTTCCACTACGCATCCTCAAGAAAGTGGCCCCCACTATTGTTCCCCCACTCACTCAGCTCATCAACGCCTCCTTGCCCCAGGGAAAAGTTTCCCCAAGCTGGAAAGCGGCTGTAGTCAAAGCACTACTAAAAAAACCCTCTCTGGACCCCGCGGACTTGGCCAACTATAGGCCAATTTCTCTCCTTCCCGGAACCAGCAAAATCGCCGAAAAGCTAGTTAACAAAAAGCTTTCGCAGTTTCTGGAGACTAACATGCTGATCAGAAGCTCGCAAACTGGATTCCGCCCAGGGCAGGGCACTGACATCGCCCTCCTGGCTGCAGTGGAGGAGGCCAGAACCCTGTTGGACGCAGGAGGATCAGTGGCAGTGATCATCCTGGACCTCAGTGCGGCCTTCGACACTGTCAACCATCGGGTTCTAATACAGAGACTTAAGAACATCGGTGTTGAGGGCACTGCACTGAGTTGGTTCAAATCATTTCTTGGCCACCGCTCCTTTCAGATTTGGGAGAATGACATCCGCTCCCCCGACACCCCCCTCCAGTGTGGCGTGCCCCAGGGCTCATCTCTAATCCCGACATTATTTAATGTCTACATGTCCCCACTGGAGGAGGTTGTCAACCCGTTCAGAGTGAAAATTATCAGCTACGCTGATGACACCCAAGTAGTGGTGTCTCTATCTCACCCTGACCAAGATCCTTCGGACCTCTACAACTGCCTGGCAGAAATTCAAGGATGGATGAATAACTCGTCATTAAAACTTAACGGATCTAAGACAGACATTCTCCTCCTTGGCCAGAAGGGGCTCTCCCTCCCTCAGAATATCTGGCCCCCCTGTCTGGGTGAACCCCCTGCTCCCAAATCTGAGATTAAGAGCCTGGGAATTTGGCTTGAAAAAGATCTGTCTTTCAAGACTCAAGCCAATAAAATAGCCGGGACTTGCTTTGGGCTCCTGAAATCTATCAGGAAGATTCTGCCCCTACTCCCTCCTGTCTCCCAGAAACTGCTAATCCAAGGCCTCATTTTATCAAGGCTAGATTACAGCAATACCATCTATTTGGGATCCCCTGAGGCAACCCTAAACAAACTGCAAAGAATCCAGAATGCCGCGGCTCGGATCCTTACAAACTTCCCGGCTAGATCTTCAGCCAAACCAGCTCTGAAACATCTCCACTGGCTCCCAGTGAGAGAGCGAGTGAAGTTCAAAGCTCTCTGTTTGTCACACAAACTCCTTCAGGACAAAGGCCCCTCTATCTTAAAAAAAATCATCAGGCCTTATAAAGCCTTAAGATCCCTCCGATCTGACCATGAATACCTCATCACGGTTCCCAGAGTGAAGAGGGTGCGCACGAGTGGACGGCGTTTCTCTGTCAACGCCGCTCGCCTCTGGAATTCCCTCCCCCGGGATCTTAGGACAGAACCAGATTACCTCCGATTCAGGAAGCGATTGAAAACTCACCTGTTCCCCTAATCTCCTGTTTCCTCTCTTCCCCCCTCTGCCTCCCTCAGGTTGCTCGGGTCTTAGCGCTGGGATACTTACGGGTGACTATGCGCTCTATAAAACCTAATAATAATAATAATAATCTCACTCGTTTCTTTAAATGTTCTTTGGACATCCTATTTTCTGAAGGAGAGCAGATTTAACTGCACTTGGATAATCGTGCTCTATTCTGCGTACCTTTTTTTTACATTACCTTTAATTTGTTATCCCATCTGTTGCATAGCTGAATGCTCAATTGTCCTTTTCTGGCAAGTGCTATGTGTGAAATGTAGTAAAACACAAACATATACAAATCAGCTAATTATTAAAAATATCAAACCATTTGCAAACTGAGTAACACGTAATACAATGCCTTCTGAAAGTTTAAAACAAGTACCAAAAAAAAAGGTATTGGACACCCCCACTAAGCCTGTGCTCAGTGGGGGTTAGCTGCTCCTCAAGGTAATTGGGTGGAGGGCTTGGCTGCTCCCCAGGAGGTTGGGAGCAGGGTCTTAGTATACATAATTAGCTTCCCTGTCATGCACTGCTTATGACTTCATGTCAGGAAAATCCGGAAAGCTCGGCGCCTCCTTACCCTGGAGGCTATTACCCAGGTGGTGATCGCCACTGTGCTGTCCCACCTGGACTATGCGAACTCCATTTACCTAGGCCTACCCCTCTATCTGCTGAAACGCCTTCAGATGGTACAGAATTATGCCGCCAGACTGATTCTGAGCCAACCCAGATGGCAACCGGCTACCCCATTGCTTATGAAACTTCACTGGCTTCCTGTGGCCCAGCGTTGCACATTTAAAACAGGGTGTACGATCTTTAAATCCTTACACTGCAAAAGCCCCAAACTCATTGATCAACTTATCATGAAGCATGTCCCGTCCCGCAATCTGCGCTCAGTCCATCTAGGCCTCTTACAGACTCCTTCTTTTAAATGTAAGCGTTCTGGCGGCTGCAGATTTGCAACATTGGCTCCTCGCCTGTGGAATGCGTTCCCCCTTGAGATCCCGACTTGCCCTGACCTCATCTCATTTAGGAAAGCCTTAAAGACCTGGCTATACAAACAAGCATACCATTGATCCTGCATGTATAAACCTCCAGCTACGTCTTCTGTCTTCAACAGCGCCAGGAAACCAATCGGTGTCAGTGCGCTTAATAAATCATTATTAACATAACATATTACATTAGTTACCAGACACCATGATGATATCACAGATGACATAGCAAATGACATCATGGCATCACTGAGCTCATCCATGCTACTTCTATTCACAGCACTCCATAAGTCCTCATATCATATATATGGTACAGTCTTCATCAATGTGAATTGCCTCAAAATCTTCAGGTAAGTTTTCTTAAAATATACGTTTTCATAGAAAACCCGATGAACAGTTTTCCTAGTTAGACAATGTATTATTTTTAAATGGATCAGAGTTTTACTTCCAACACTATTTCTGTATATAAAAACTGTTCAGGGTTAGATGTGGTAGTATCCATTATGTAACCTTCAAGAACACTACAAGTGTAAATGAGTACAGAAAGTATTGGTGCTCCTGTTGCCAGGAAACGTGAGGGTCACATGTTAATGTATTTTGTATTTATTTAGTTTCCTGAAGATTTGCAATCTGTTCATTAGTCAGATATTACCATACAGTGTTTTAAAACCATACTGTGGCTTCCTACCTTGAAACACAGTGAACAGATGGTACCATTTAGATCAGCCATGCAGTACCAAGGATTTTATCTAAAACAAAAAAAGCTTTTTTCCAGTACAAATGCGCTGAGGTGTCTTTATGAGAGGCATACTAGCTTTCTATGTCAACTTCATTTCATCAGTTCTCTGAAAAAGTGCAATGAGAAGTTCATGGAGTTAGTGGGCTATGGGTTACACCAAAGAATCAGTCCCACAGTGTTCAACACCTACATGACCCCACTCACCTGCATCATTAATGCCCATGGAATCAATGTGATATTGTATACCGAGGACACTCAGTCATCCTCTCCCTTTCCAACAAACATTGAACACCTTGACCACCTTCTCCGCCTGCATGTCTGATGTCACCAGATGGATGGCAACCAACTGCCTGAAGCTCAACATACACAAAATGGAGTTGCCTTCTCCAACAAAGACACCTCGCTATATGACTCCACCTAGTGGCCTTCCCATCTTGGATCCACACCCAACCCAATCACCCTTTCAAAGAACCACAGAATAGTAATTGACAACCAGCTCACTATGTTTGGCCTATTGAACACAGTCTCCTCGTTCCACACTCAGATCCCCGAGAAGATTATCAAGTGGCTACCTTTCAATACCCGCGGAACCATCACCAGCAAGTTGAGCTACGTCAACCCAGTCTATGTAAGAATCAATATGCAACTAACCAGGCCATACAGAAATTAGCTGCCAGACTCACACTACGACATTCCCCCTTCCACACACATCACACTGCAACTTGGAGACCTCCAGTGGTTCCCCTTCTGCGTATAGGCACTCTTCCAACTCCTCATGCACACAGACAATGCCTTACACAACAGCTGCCTGAGCTACCTCAACAGTGTTATTCACATACCTACCTGACACCTCCATCTGTCAGGATTCTGCCATCCTGCCACTAGATCTGACTCATGAAGGCCTGCTAAGAACCTGCCTTTACATGCGTATAGGTCAATATGCGCATTAATACTTACCATACTTAGTTTTGCTTCACATTTTAATCCAGGTTTCTATTTCATGTCCCTGATGGATTATGTTTCTTGTAGCTGCTTCTGTTCACAAACCCTGCCTAGTGCTAATGCAGATGAGTCAGGCCCCCCTTCTTGCCCCCCTGTGACTCACTTTTTTAGGGTGCTTGAGGGATTCACGATTACAGTGCAGCCCATTTGGTCGCACAACGATTCTCAGAGTTGGGAAGTAAGGTTAAGTATGGATTTATTACAAATTCAAAGCCAGACTAAAATAAATTAGTCTCAGAAACATAGTCTAGCAGTACAAAATTATCAAAGAAAAGCCAAATCAGCAAACAAAGTTTTTTTTCAATAGCAAGTGATAGATGAAGACTTCAGTAGCAATCGTCTAAAGTATAAGAAAGACAGAGTTGAGGCCTACAATAAAAAATGCTATAGGAAACTCAAATTAGATCCATTGGTCAGCATAAGGGGCCTTCTGTAGAAGTTCTCTAAAGCAAGAGTATCTCATAGCATGAAGCCACGCAGCCAGAACACTGCATAGAGGTCTGTACCTCTCCTAGTCTGAAAGGAATCTGAATAGAGCTAAAGAGTATATCCTAGTTATACTCACAAAAGACCCTTCTAGAACAGTATCAAAGGTCCAATTAGTGCCCAACCTCGAACATTACTTTTGGCTGACACATTTTTAATTCTTCTTCTTTGATCCACATATTCCAAGTGCCCTTGGATTCCATCTCCTCATTCCATACAAACAGTAGTCCTCCCTTCTGCTCATCAGTTCTTATCATCTTCAACTCCCCTTATGATTCCAACATCTTGTTCACACAATGTGCCTTTCTCCATTCATTAGATCATGCAACAGGCACCTGCAGAGGACAGAAACATTCTGCACCTAAATAAAAGATTCACGTTGAAGGTTAAACACTGCGAAATCCAAATGCTTAAGGCCTTTGATCAAGTTAGGGAAAGGTAAAATTTCAGTACACGTTGTAATCGCACGAATACAGATACATAGATAGCCATGTTATACTTTTGAAATGCAATTTCTGATTGTTATATTTTCCATTAAGGGGGGGTGCTTGTGATTCCTGCCACCACCGCAGGTAAGAGCAGAGGGAGGCTGCCGCCACCAAAACTAGCGCTGCCAAAGACGGACCGCCCAACCCCCACCCTTGCTACACAAATGACTCAACTATAGTTTTCCTATTCATTTTCGGGTGTCCCCTGGTTCCCCCGGTCTTCCCTTCACTAGGTCACAGTTCAGCCTTCCCTTCATTGGTGGTTGCCTAACTCCTAGAACCTGGCTTTCTCCCTACACCTGTGCTCCTCTCCTAAGCCTACAACTATTTCAGCCCTGTGAGTGCTGACTTCTGTGGAGGCTTCTTGTGCTCTGTTGTGTTCATGCTGCTATTACTGACTTGTCCTTTGATTCTCCCTTTCCTCTGTACCCATTTCCCTGTGTTTATCTATTTGTAGTATAGTTTTCTGTCCTTTGTTTTCTTGCAGCTCTGTTCCTTTGTTAGCCATTGATCATAATCCACTTTCTGCACTCTTCTTGATCTGCCACTTTATATACAGACTCCTTGCCTTGTGTTGGGTTTTCCTGTTTGCATACTTCTGTCTTGCCTTGTTTGAGTGCAGATCTTTCCTAGCATTGATTCTAGTATTTCAGTCCTGTTCCTGACCCTGATTCCAGTCCTGCTTTTACCTGAGCCCAGTTTCTGTTTTGTGTTTATTGTTCTGTTCCCTGTTCTGTTTTGTATTGTTATTCTGATTTTCATTCCTTTGAAGGTTGCCAGTTAAATATCAAGGCTTGTGCCTTAGGCACATATAACCATCCAGTGCACCTTCTCAATTGGAGCTGTTGGTGTCTCTCAGAACTCTGTGAGATTAATCTGCTCCTTGCCTGGTATAATAATGTTTCACTTCACAGAGGGATCATTTCTAAGGAGCAAACAATCATTTATGATAGTTTGAATTTTGTTTCCCTGCTTTATCTTCCCATTTGTACATGTTTTCCCTCCAGACATCCAGTACCCAGGTCCCACCAGCTTTAGTCCTCAGCCTCCATCCTCCTTCTCTTCCAGCCTTCATGTACTGTTGCTTTTATTCCCTTTAGAGACTACACACAAACCCAGTTATCCAGTCTTGTCTCAGTCTCACCCAGCTAGTTCCCCCAGATATCACCCTGCTAGTTCCCTGACACAGCCCAGCCAGACTCCTCACAAACATACCCTAAAAATGCAGTACCAGATTGGGCATCTGCTCCTTCTTCTACCTAGCTCCCAAATCCTGCAAGCACCTACCTCTGCACATAAGAGACTCCTCCTCAGTTCATGTATTTCACAAGAAACGGAAAACATTACTCTTGACCTAGACTACACCCATGCCTCTCCTGTATTTCAATGCCCAGGATACCATCTGGGGTGAGTTGTGCACTCTACAAATACCTATAAAAACATCCTTCTTCCTACATTGATTTTTCTGTTTCGTCTTGGTTTCGCTTTGCTTGGGTGGGCTGTCTAGTAATACCAGAACATTTCGAGGAATGGATACATTGCCCTATTTGTGCTCCCATTAGGTTTAATTGATTGGGCTCAAATAGTCCTCTGTTTCCTTTGAGCCAATATGAATTGTTTGAAGTAGTTGACTGATACAGCCTTTCAATTCCTGGGTTACAGCTTTTTGTTAGAGTAGTAAGAGCTTGTTGTTTGGATGAACTCTTATGTTCTAAAGTATATCTGCTATGTATTAAAAGCCCCTGCGCATTAATGCTTAATTTGCTGCCATGATAACTAATGCTTCAATGTAAATGTGTTTTGCTCTCTGAGTAAAGATGAGTGCACATTAATGTTTTTAAAGATACAGTAAAAGCACTGTCCCTGTGTCAAAACATTATCTACACAATAATTTTGCTGTGTATGCTCTTGAATTCACCACTCACAATACAAACTTAATTTTCTGACTCTGTCATAATACTCTTCTTTCAGGGTAAAGCTTAAATATGCTAATCCAGTTTGTCCAGAAAAGGAACCCTAAACTCAGATTCCTTATTGTTTTAGCCCAAGATTTTTCTTTTTTACGGGATTTTCTTTCTAGGAAATCTAAGGGTCAACAAACATAAAGGCAATCAACTATTACCCAACTCTTTCCTCAAAAAAGCTCGCAGATTAATTTGCTTTTGTCAAACATTCTTTGAGCTCGGATTGGGTTTGCAACAAATTGTCGCAGGTTAACACTGCAGTCCGAAAACTTCAAACCACATACATTTTGGAGGCTTTATGTACCTGCCAAAGTTGGAACCGGTTTGCCTAATATTTAAAATTGTAAGCCCTGATTGCAAAGGCAGGCTTTGAAGTGCCATATGGCCTATTTTGGTGATATTAAAGCTTTCTAGTGAAGGGCAGACTGTCGCTGAGCATCTTTTTTCTTACTGGAAGCTCCTGCAGGGTGAGCAATAGTGTTTTTTCATGTTAAATGTCTTTTGTATAGCGCAAAATCACCTTCAGGTCTCTAACAGCCAGATTCATCAAGCCAAAATCGGCTCGCAAAGGACCAGATTCTGAGAATCTGGCCCTTTGCGAGCGCTATTTTTGCATTTGGGATTCATCATCCCAAATGCAAAAATCGCAATTCTAGAAATCGCTAAATTGCGAATAATTGCATTTAAGGAATCTCAATTTGAGATTCCTTAAATGTAATTCATGAACCATTTTAAAATTGCGAATTCACAATCTGGGGCTGCTATTTACCGCGAAGTCTAACTACGCGGTAAATAGCAAAAACTTAGAAAAATGAACTTTAGTGCATTTTTGTAAGTTGTATGTTACACACACACATGTCCTTTGGACATGTGTGTGCGCAACACCAGTGTATATTACCATTTCAGGGGTGGTACAGGGTGTCCTTTGAACACCCTGGCACCCTTGAAATCGCTTCCTTATTTTCGATTCGCTAATTGCTAATCGCAAATAAGGAATGACTCCCCATTAATTCCTATGGGCCTTTAGGCCCATAGGAATGAATGGGAAAGCCATTCCTTATTTGCGATTAGCAATTAGCGAATCACAAATAAGGAAGCAGTAGAAATCGCAAAAAATATTGCGATTTTTACATGCATCCCGTTTTGCGAGTCTTTAATAGCGATTCCTTAAAAATCGCTATTAAGGACTCGCAAAACAGGACTTTGATGAATCTGGGGGTAAGCGCTTTTAGAGATAGTGACCAGGATCACTGACGGCAACTGTTAACACAAGGCAGCAGATTACACTGCTCTCATTGTCAGCTCTAAGCATTACCATGCCTCGTGGCGTGTCACTTTCTCTCCATGAAAGAAAGAACTTTGGGGCACATGTACGAATTGAAATTTCATTTTTTAATTGGCTGATTCGCAATATCATCCTGTTATGAAATGCAAAACAGCCTTTCCTAATGTACAAAGGAAGATAGGGAATCGAACAATGTGATTTCTACCAAGTAGAAATTACATTTTGCAATTCCTTAACGTTTCATAGGAATTCTGTGTACCAGGAATCCCGTGTATGACATCTTCTGGCACATCTGCAGAACATACTACATGGCGCGGGTGAGTTACATGCATGCTGCCGTCTGCCCCATGCTGAACTATTCGAGGCATGTCATAAAAAAAAGACTAGAATGTGAGCGGCATTCAGAACGATTCTAGCAGTAGCCTTGTTAACAAAGCAGGAAGTCGGACATTATAAATGCAGCCGTAAAAAGTGGGAATCAAAGTAGCACAATATGACATAGGTAAGAGTGACACATCTTGGGGAATTTAGAGACATTTTTGCTGATGCAGTGAATGAATTTAGACATGCGCAAGGGTGGTGCTTCCTGGGGCATTTGGATCGCTTTGCATTTTTAATTGTGTCCTGACTGATGGCAGCACATGGGTCATTCAACTCAGTATAAAGACAGTGCACCATGAGGAAATAGCAATGCAACCCTTCAGTTTTGAGAGTGCCCTGACTAAGTAAGGGGAATCGAAAAACAGGAGTAAACCCGTTCACCCAGTCGAGACCCGGGTAGAGTATATAATCAAACAACAATGTCTCAACCAGTGATCATTTAAGAGAGCAAATACATAGAAAGAATTAATCAGTCAGTCAGTAAGTACTTTATTCGGTTAAGATTATTAACCATAAAAGCGTACAAAATACAAAATTCATTTACATTAAAATAACAATAAAATTTAAGATAAAAATACATCAGATTTTCTTACAATCAAATAATACAAAGTTGGTAGGAGTGATATCCTAGTTCTATCAGAGTAACATATCTGGGCCAAGGGGTAGGTTCTAGTAGTTATAGGGGGTAACTGCTGATATCTAGTTGGTACAGGACCCCTCCTACCCTCCCGGTGGTATCCCTCTACGCTCCACCTAGTGCTTGGCAAATATGCAGTTCTTGGGTAAAAATCGCACAGTTCAAGTGTTGATATAGACCCATCTCCTATCTGTGGCTCCCAGCTTTGTAGATAGGGGACAACCAAGTTGTCCCGGAGGTTGACAATGACCAGGTCTCCCGCTATGTTCTTAGGACGGGAGCCTATCCACCCCACCCTTCTGACATTTAGGATTGTCCCGTTGATGTTGGATGGAAGCGGTCTATTTTTTGTCAGCCAAAACTGGACTTTGTTTTTGAGATCCTGGTGACCTTCAATCTTCCCGGTGGCGAGCACAGGCACTCCCGAGAGGACACATACGTAGGGTGCTGCCTCTGGTGGTAAAGTTATGGATCTATTACTCCCGACTAGCCCATCAGAACATTTACCTACTTTCGACCGCCCAGCTCTGGGAACAGAACTATGTGCCATTGTCAGTTCATTGGCTATCTCCTTATTTTTAATAACTGATAGTACAGGATCAAAAGGGTTATTCTGGGCAATTTTCCTGTGTGCAGTCGTGTCAGACATTTTTGAAGCAGCAATTCTCTGAGATTGCCTGTTTAACTTAGTTGGCTTGGTATTGTTATCTATTGTTGAGAGCTTTTCCCCAATTCTCTCTAACCTTCCGATAAGCGGGGAAAATAGGATTTTTACCAATTCTTCAAAGTGGGCCAACAAAATAGATGGTAAAAGGGATATAGGGGTTTCCAGTATTTGACCCGCTTTAGGTGTCTCGGGGGTGGTGGTGGCAGTAACCAAAGAGGGGTTTAAGGTTGTTTTTCGGTATTTCGATGGTTTCCCCTTATATTTCATACCTTTACGTTTTATGCTCTGGGTGGGACCATAGGATGTGCTAACCCCTGAGTGGTAATTTTATCTGTTGTTACAACTGGGATTTCCAGTGGACTTTTATTAAGTTGATGTGAATTCCTAATCTGAGGGCTTCCAATACCCATAGGGCATGTTGTGGGACTGGATTGTTCAATTCCCTGTTCAATGGGGATATACCTGGTTTTGCAAATAGCGTTTAATTCCCTCTGTAATAAAGAGTTTGGCGAGACAATTAGACTTGGAGGGGATCGTTTGCTACCTATGTTGTCTTTAGGGAGGCTATGTTCTATTGACTCAAAAGCCGATGTTACCCTAGTTAAATAAAGGTCCAGTGTCCCCTTAAATGAGCCTCCTTGCGAGGCAGATTGTTTTGCTGACCCTTTAGAGGTCATGATGCGACAGGCTAATGACCCAACTGCACACACCTTGTGTGAAACCAATGGATATCGAAGATGACTAAGGAAGACTAAGGGGCTACGGAAAAAATAAACAGGAACATTCGTTGATAGGCTCTGAATGGTTGGTCTCTAAATAAGCATACCTTAGTTCATGTCTTTAGTCCCAAGAGACCAGCCAGGAGGAGTGCCCCGACCCGACCTCCTCTGGCCTCTGAGGGCCACAGAGGGCCCGCCCTTTGCCCGCGCTTAGCCCCGCGCGCGTCCCGCGCTGCGTGAGGCGCCGTGCGCTGATGTAGCCTGGCGTCACCAGTAATTGACGCTATCAGCGTGCACCCGAGGTGGTTCTGGGGGCTGTAGTCCCTGTAAATGTCCGTGAAGCTTTCAAGCCGTTTCCCTCACGGCACGCTAGTGTAATGTTCCCCCTGCCACGGGGAGCACAGGTGCAGGGACAATGAGTTGGACCGTTCCCCTCACGGTCAGTGAGGAGCCTCTCCTGGTTGATTGCACGTCCCGCGCTGCGTGAGGCGCCGTGCGCTGATGTAGCCTGGTGTCGCCGGTAATTGACGCTATCAGTGTGCACCCGAGGTGGTTCTGGGGGCTCTAGTCCCTGTAAATGTCCGTGAAGCTTTCAAGCTTTTTCCCTCACGGCACGCTAGTGTAATGTTCCCCCTGCCACGGGGAGCACAGGTGCAGGGACAATGAGTTGGACCATTCCCCTCACGGTCAGTGAGGAGCCTCTCCTGGTTGATTGCGCGTCCCGCGCTGCGTGAGGCGCCGTTCGCTGATGTAGCCTGGCGTCGCCGGTAATTGACGCTATCAGCGTGCACCCGAGGTGGTTCTGGGGGCTGTAGTCCCTGTAAATGTCCGTGAAGCTTTCAAGCCATTTCCCTCACGGCACGCTAGTGTAATGTTCCCCCTGCCACGGGGAGCACAGGTGCAGGGACAATGAGTTGGACCGTTCCCCTCACGGTCAGTGAGGAGCCTCTCCTGGTTGATTGCGTGTCCCAATCAATCAATCGGAGAGGAGAAAAAAAGGGGGAGACCACACAAAGATTGTAAGAAGAAAGTAGATTCTTATTTGCAAGTAGTTCTATCAGCACTACAATACAGTGTATGCATAAGTAACCCAAAAGTGGGTGTGCACATATTGTGCTCGTGACAGTGGATGGCACAGTGACACAAGAAGGTAAAAAACAGAGTGAGTAGCTAAAAAAATTACAGAGACTTGGAGGACAACAACACAACAAAGAATATATACAAGGCAGGTATTTTGCTTAAATTGTTTAAGCTGACAACGGTAATGGCAGAGGTTACGCTGAGTAGTCAATAGAGTTTCGACCTGTATGATTCCAGGTCATCATCAGGACTGGGTTACTTTAGGTAATATAGTGATGGTAGTTGAGGGTCCAGCTGGACAAAAATCGAGATGTGATGTGAAAGGTCCTTGCTGGCTCTGCAAGGAAGGGCACAAGGACAACTTCGGTACACTTGTGCTCCTTGTTGACTAAGTAATGATGGATGTCTGACGCTGGGTTGCAGGGTCCAGAGGTCGGGTTTAAGTGAACAACAACTGTAAATTGGATTGAGAGGCTTCAAGTCAAGGATGCGGTCCTCGGTGGTCCGGGAATGTAAATCTGGCAGGGGAAAGTTGCAGCCCCATTTGGGCTCTGAGACGGGATGCATCAATCGCCCGTTTTTGCAACTTTCACCTGCTGGATTTACAATTGCATCAAAAGGGCAGCATCAATCTGTAGCTCTCCAGTGCGGCTTGGGGAATTAATTCCTTCATTCCCTGAGCCGCGCAGAGAGATACAGGATGATGCTGCCCTTTTGATACGATTCATCACCATCTAGGACCTTGCCACAGTCATTGTGAGTCGAACCCATGGTGGACCAATCCCAGAAGACCTCTTTTCATAAAATATGGCTGTACCTTGTATCACCTTGTCCTGAGGAAGACCCGCCATGCCTATTGGTAAGTCACGCACCCCATTGGGTCGAAACGTTGATGTGCTTGTGATAATCCTGACCCTACTTTCTCGGCCCCACGGGAAACGGAAATTTAAAATCCCAAGAGGCGCAGAGCTTTATGTACCAAGAGACCATTTTCGGCATTTTGTACAACACTATATATATTTTGTACCCATTCAGCACTTTTTTCGCACCTTTTTTCATCATATCACTTGCACCGTTAAAAAAATTGTATGTTCATGCACTTTGACAGCCTGTTAATGTCATTTTTACACCATAAAATGTAAAAAAACATATGGATTTACCCTTTAATACAGACCTTGATTGATTTAATATTGGTGAGTTTTTGTTTTTTGATTCATGGTGTTTGCCTTTTCTTCTCTTCGCTTTTCATTAATTATTCCTGAAAGGTTAGAGTATTGTTATTCAGTAAACCTAGAATCAATTCTGTACCCGACAGAACCAACATTTTCCACACTCTTGTACACCCAGGTTCTGAGGGGCACTGGGTCACCCAATTGTACAAGATGCATTAATGGTTGTGCGCAGAATGTTTCAGATCATATGTGGGTTAGCAATCAGGAAAGTGACACCAACTCCCGTCAAAGCGCCCTAGGAACCCAGGGGTGGACAATAAGGTAGGGGACGATTGCTATATAGGACCAATAACTTGAAGTAGAAAAACACAGAAAAAAGCAACTAAGCGGGCCAAACCATAAGTGTCATTGCAAACAGGCCCTAGTGTGAAATTACCAACACATACAGAGTTGTATAACTCAAAGGACGACATAAGAAAGCTATCCGCAAAGATAGATGGGCTAGAGAACCTTTTAAAAGAGGCCGTAGCAAAGTTGACAGACAATCTATTGAAGTGTCCTAAGAAAAACATCTAGGAAACGCCACCCTCATTGGAGATAACAACACAAGAGATTTCACTGATTCCCCGAGAAATAGGATTAAAATGGCACCCCATGTGTCTGCACCTGAAGTACTAGATACACTTGAAGGGAAGCAAGTAGGGACGAACCCGGTGATCCCTGAGAACAACCCAAAAATGCAGGGGTCTAAAACCTCCCTGGCCTAGCAATGCCACCCCACAACCAAGGCAGGAGGGACACAGATAGTATACCCCTATGGAGGTATTCAAATGCCAGAACCTCTCTACAGAGCCAACCTGACCCGACCCTACTCACACTACAATGATTCAACCCAAGCCCCACATCAGTCAGAGCAGTTCTCTCTAGACCTACCACTGGAGGCCACTCCCCCCACGGTAGTCCTGGCAAAGGTTCCTTTGCTTCCCGATAACCAGGATAAACCCTGGCTGTCCTTGAGGAATATATCGCTACACTGGCTGAGCATTAGAACAGGACTACCTGAAGCCCTGTTCTCAGAATTAAAAATGGCCAGAAGAGTAGATTGGGTAGGTAAAACTCGCAAAACCTTGGCAGGGGATTGTGTGGTTCAAACGTTTAGATCCCCCCATTGTTGCGGACCATTTTCGAAAGAGCAGAGAGCCTTTTTATTACGCCTCAGGCAGTCAATATCGTCCCATTAGGGTATTTCTATCAACCACCAAAAGTACAGAGAAGTAGGCCTATGAGTAGGAACTATTCAGATGGGATGCACTACAGGTATAGTGTCCCAGTCGGTAATCGCTTCAACAGACTTAACTAAAAAATGATATAGAAATATATCCTATAAACAAGGAGGACCTAGAAATAAATAGGCATAGCAGAATAAACAGACACAGGTTAAATAAAAATAGCTTTGTTCCCATTATACTCAGAATGTATCATCAAACGAGGCTCAGCCACTGAATCAGTCTAATCTGGGCGTCAAGCTGCCAGACAGAATACATCCATTAGAGGACACCACACTTATTCTAGGAACAACTCAGAAGCAGACACTACCCACTAACCCTATGACAACCACCAAAGTTGCCATGGTTATGATCACCGCAGATAGCTATTATAGCGACCTAAACAACTTGGTCTTTTGGAATATTTCAGGCATATGATCTAAGCTGGCAAACCCGTTTTGGGGTGATTTTACATCAAAGTTTAATATAATGTGTCTCCAGGACACCTCGGTAAAGGATACAGTACATATCAATGGTTATAGAACCTTCCACACTGCAGCAGTTACGTCCAAAAAATAGAGATGAAACTAGAAGAAATATACTATCAACTGATTGTACTGCACATTGATAATAAGCACTGCATTGCTTTGATAAACTTCTATAATAACGATACATCTGAACAGATCGGGATGGTTCTGAAGAATGGGGTCCTGGGAGGGGGGGCCGACCGTAGGGAGGCCTGCCCCGCCCGGGGGAATTTGGGGCCGGGGAGGGGGGGGGGGTAGAGATGGCGCCGTCACGGGGTCGGGGTCTTAGGTGTTTTGGTAGCTTTTGGGCTGGGGGGCGGGGCTGGGTTGGGTTTCCTTTTGGGCGGGGTTGTAGGTCCCGCCCGGCCACGCGGCAGAGGCACCATTTTAAGTGAGGTGTCTCGGCCGCCGGGCAGGGGGTGGCGGTTGGGTCAGTTTTTTCGTGCGTAGCTCACAGGAATGAGGTTTCACGAGGACATTTGGTCGTTGAACGGTGGCAATGGTTGTGAAATTGTGAATTCGGAGGTGCAATATGTCGTCGGAATGGACTTTAGGACTGTGGCAATTGTTTGGGAAAACATCCGTGTCACCAGGATTCACTGCAGGCTGGAGGCTTCGCGGACATCGGGGGAGACCGGAGGAGCTCGGGTGAGCAGCATGCGGCTCCACACGACCGAGCGGATGGGCCTGTTCTGCTTGGTGCGGGCGGTCAGGCTCCCACGTGGGACCAGGTGAGTCCCGCTGCCCCTACCCGAAGGGTCCATGCGGCCGCCGGGGTGTATGTTGGGGCGGGCACGGACCAACTACATAGCAGAGGACGGGCTGCGTTCTGGTTTGGGTAGGGCGGCCGAGACTGTGCAGCAGTGTAATGAAATTTAGCATTGAGCATGTGACACTATCCGTAAGTGGTGGGGTGGCAGCCTGAATCCTGAGCTACGTGGGGACATGTTGGTTGTGTGGGGGGTCATGGAGTACGGGATAGCTACCCGCAGGTTTGCATGTTTGTTCCCTTAGGATACGGTAGCCGCCCGACCGTCATGTTTACATTTTGAATCGTGCTTTAGTTTCATGTTGTTTATTTCAGTTACGAGGTAATCGGATGGTGGTGGTTTATCCCTTTTTCGCTGGCGTTCAGGTACCCCTGACACGTTCTTCACGCTCGCGTAATTGTTGTGTGGTTGATGATGACTGAGGGTATAGTGATGTGCTCTGATGGCCTCACTGTCATGCGCGACGTGTGTGGTTCCTGACGTGACTGTTGGTATTGGTACTGTGCTCTGATAGCCTCACCTTCATGTGCAAAGCTGTACAAACCTTTAATTATAGAAGCGTGATGTATTTTGCCTAGACTCGGAAACGGGGGTCCTATTAGGCTGCTATTAGTTGGTGAAGGGAGGCGTTTTCGTCAGGTTTATGGGAGACACTGCTATTTATGGACATTTCGCTGCTACTTGAGGTGATCAACTCCTCGGATTGAGGACAGAATAGCGCTAATAGGAGTAAGTCTGAGTGTGACCATTGCTCCAAGGACTAGGGGGACAGGGTCCTGCACAGAGCTTATTTATATTCCGACATACAGGGACGCTCCGGTCGTGGCATTTTAACATCATTCGGGATTTGAATCGCGCGAATGTTTAAGCGGCTCATCAAAATCTGTGGGCTGATTGGCAGGCGTAAGTTTTAAACTGCTTCTAGCTGGGCAATGTGTTTTGAAGTCAGATTTCTGGTAGCGTTGGCTGGGACCTTGCCTCATGTCTTGCATGAATATTCTTCTTATCCCGGTTACTGATCGGTGACAGCTTATGGGGTATGTGAGATGTTATGATGCAGGTCCTGTGTTGTATGTATATGTGCTTTCCAAAACCTGCAAACGTGAGATACAAACACGACGATGTGGGAGGGCGTGAGGGACGACATAGGGGTAGAAGTGCGTGATTCACCAGTGGTGGGGCACCTGCATCTGAGAAATAAATAATTTACCATCTAATTCCATTTATGAAGTGCCTAACGCCGTATATTTCCTATGGGTTTGGTGTTTCAACACTGCTAGGATAGACAACAAATAGGTCAGCCATAGTGTGTTTGGGGTTCATATCAGCAAAAGGCGATGAGGATGTATATGTGCTTCCATAGCCTGCAAACATGAGATAAAAACACGACGATGTGGGAAGGCGTGAGGGAAGACATATGGGTGGAAGTGCGTGCTCCACCAGTTGGGTGACACCTGCATCGGATAAATAACTATTTACCATCTCATTCCTTTTATGAAGTGCCTGATACCGTATATTTCCTATGGGTTTGGGGTTTCAACGATGCTTGAATAGACACCAAATAGGTCAGCCATAGGGTGTTTGGGGTTCATATCAGCAATAGGCGATGAAGACTCAAAAATTTTCATTTGGGTATATGTGGTTTTCGGCACATGGTGAACAAGAACGGAGCAGTCCTTGTAGGTGAATGCTTATGGAGTGGTGGGATTTGTTACATACTTCTGATGGTCTTCAACGATGGGGGCACAAGGAGATGAGGGACGGAGCGCTGAGCCTGTGCAGACACTGGCCCAGTCACAGTTCTGAGTTGAATCCATCGGTGGAACTTTATATGCAGCCTGACATGTCAGCGCTATGTAGATTCCAGTTCGCGCAAGAGTACTTCAGACCGTTAGATTACATGTTGGTTTGGGTTGGTGGGCATAAGTTAGTACCCGTTGAAAATGGATGGGTGCTCACTATCATGTAGTCACAGGTAGTAATTCAGCTGGAAAACATTTGGCGGGGAGGGGCTGCATGCGCGCAAGGATAGGCAGATATCTACACAAGTGGGGTATTTGTCCAGGACAAAGATAGGGAGGGGGCGCGATGGGAGGGGAACAATCTGCGGATTCACACCACCTCATCGGTGAATCACATTGTAAGCAAGTGGGGAACGGAGGAGCTACACCTATATGAAAATTAGGTAGTAAGGAAAGACGTTCCACATTTCGAAGGGATTTCCGGATGACTTGTTCGGACACTCAGTACACCTTATTCATCCTTAGCATCGCCTACATGAAGATTACAGAGTACTACCACTGTAAGGTATAATACCTGACCTTGTGGTCAGTTAGGTTTAAGGGACTCGAATTACTGCAATATATACAAGCCATGATTAATGTTTTTCAATTGGTAAGACATCTTTTACGGTCCGGATTTAGTTGACACGAGGTGTACACTTTTTGGGGTGTCGGCCTGGGTGCAGGTTGGGGGGCTCGAGCGGACGGTACGGGCGTTATCGGCATGGATGAGGACAGCGGCGCGGTTAGGCCGTGGGTGTTTCTAGTCGTGCGTAGGGGAGAGGTACGTTCTTTGCAGTGGGCTTCTCCCTGGCGGACAGGCTCTGGGGGGTGACGCACTGTGTGGAGGACTTTTTCCCGGGCGCCGGTGAGGAGGCACGGTCCCATGTCGGTGTGGTCATTCTCCGTTTGAGCTCGACTCCGTGGCCAGGGAGCACGCCCGCCGGAGGACAGGGGGGGGTCGCAACGAGGTCGCAGTCGCGCGTGCGGGAGGGGTACGTTGTGCAGTGGGTTTTTTCCTGGCGGACAGGCTCTGAGGGTGACGCACTGTGTGGAGGACTTCTTTCGGGGCGCCAGAGAGGAAGCACGGTCCCATGTCAGTGTGGTCGTCTACGTGGTGAGCTCGACTCCATGGCCAGGGAGCACGCCCGCCGGGGGACTGGGGGTCTGACGCAGAACGGCAGGGGTTTCTTCCTGGCGGACGGGCGCAGGTGTGGGGACACGCATCCGGAGGGCTTCTCTCTCTCGTGGGACGGAGCGGCTCTCAGGCCTGGTGTTCACAGGGGTGGGCCTCTGCGCCAGAGAGGGGGCACGGCCCCGTGTTAGTGCGGCATACCTGTTAGGGAGCTCGATTCCGCGGCCAGGAAGCACGCCCGGGGGGGTGACGTCGACTGAGGGCATGGCCCTATACGGTTAGTGGCGGAGGGCATGGCCCTATGCATGGGTGTCGGAGGGCATGGCCCTACGCATTGGAGACGAAGGGCATGGCCCTAAACATTGGTGACGGAGGGCATGGCCCGATACGTTGGTGACGGAGGGCATGGCCCTATACATTGGTGGCGGCAGGGCATGGCCCTATACATTGGTGACGGTGGGCATGGCCCTATACATTGGTGGCGGCAGGGCATGGCCCTATACGTTGGTGACGGAGGGCATGGCCCTATACATTGGTGGCGGCGGGGCATGGCCCTATACATTGGTGACGGTGGGCATGGCCCTATACATTGGGGACGGGGGGCATGGCCCTATACATTGGTGACGGAGGGCATGGCCCTATCCGTGGTGACGGAGGGCATGGCCCTGTACGTGGTGTCGGAGGGCATGGCCCTATACATTGGGATGGAGGGCATGGCCCTGTGGTTGGGGGGAGGACCTGCCGGCGGTGTGGACGCGTGGATGGGAGCACAGGGTTTGGGGTGGTCCGCGGCAGCCATATCGTTGGGGGGTGGGCCTGCCGAATGGGGCAGGTGGTGCGTTCCGGGTTTAGGGAGGGGGAGTCCTAGGGGGGGGTCGAGGACCGTTAGCCCGTCCCTCGAGTGGCGGTTCTTCCTAATATATGGGGGAAGAGAGGAGAACTGTTTGGAGTATCGGGGGTAGGTCTAGCACAATAAAGTATTTAGCCAGGTGGAGAGGCAAATTGACGTTATGCTAATTGTTAATGTTTGTGGATTGTGGGAATCAGTTAGGGGTGGGGGTGAGGCAGGACATTACATATTTATGAGGTTTAGATTGTGCGGCGCAGGCCGAGGATGTTATTGTGTAGGATGCACCTGCTTCCAATAAAGCGGCCTTTATCACACTTACATTGAGTCTCGGGTCGGTGCTTTCTCCCCCCCCCCCTTTCCCCAATGGGCCCCAATGGGGTCCTGGGAGGGGGGGCCGACCGTAGGGAGGCCTGCCCCGCCCGGGGGAATTTGGGGCCGGGGAGAGGGGGGGGGTAGAGATGGCGCCGTCACGGGGTCGGGGTCTTAGGTGTTTTGGTAGCTTTTGGGCTGGGGGGCGGGGCTGGGTTGGGTTTCCTTTTGGGCGGGGTTGTAGGTCCCGCCCGGCCACGCGGCAGAGGCACCATTTTAAGTGAGGTGTCTCGGCCGCCGGGCGGGGGGTGGCGGTTGGGTCAGTTTTTTCCCTCCCTCCCTCCCTGGGCCATGATTCGGGGGGGGTGCCCACGGGCAGGCACTACACTTTACGGGGGATTTTCCTTTGCGGGGTAGTTTGGGGGCACTGGGGGATTTTGGGTAGTTTTGTTGGAGGCTGGTGCAGGAAGGGGTGACCGGGGTAATAGGTTTGGTGGACGCCACATCTTGGTGTCCTTAGGGGCAATCCTTTTAGGAGTTTGCTTTGTGGATAATTGCTCTTTATTTGTATAGATGTCAACATGGATAGCCGACACGTGCTTCGACTCTGTGGCGAATTGCGCTAGGGCTGTTTAAGGCTATTTACAATTTTGTATTCTGTGCAAAAAGGGGGTTTTGTATTGGGTGGGGGATTTTCGCATGTCGCTGGAGCAGGTGTGGGGTGCAGTATGTATGTAGGGGCGGTTCTTCCTAATATATGGGGGAAGAGAGGAGAACTGTTTGGAGTATCGGGGGGTAGGTCTAGCACAATAAAGTATTTAGCCAGGTGGAGAGGCAAATTGACGTTATGCTAATTGTTAATGTTTGTGGATTGTGGGAATCAGTTAGGGGTGGGGGTGAGGCAGGACATTACATATTTATGAGGTTTAGATTGTGCGGCGCAGGCCGAGGATGTTATTGTGTAGGATGCACCTGCTTCCAATAAAGCGGCCTTTATCACACTTACATTGAGTCTCGGGTCGGTGCTTTCTCCCCCCCCCCCCTTTCCCCAATGGGCCCGAGACTAGGTAATGACCTGAAATCCATGCATGGCGACAGTGAGAAGGACACGCTCATAATTCGGGGGGCAGGGGGACTTTAATTCTGCCTTATGCCCAAACAATGGGAGGGAAGTATGCAGGTTCATGAATGAAGAAAGGAATAGCTACACGCACTTCCCACATACACAACTCGGAGAGGAGTTGGCCTAACGGCTAGGACGCTCGACCTCGGGCACTTCCCACGTACACAACTCGGAGAGGAGTTGGCCTAACGGCTAAGGCGCTCGACCTCGGACCTGGGGATATGGGTTCGAGTCTCGGTAACGACGCCAAAAACTCCTGTGATTCTGGTCTGATACCTGATTCGGTTCGGGTCTAGTTCGCGCTATATAAAAAACTCTGCAAAAAAAAAAAATTAACAATACGGGGAATCATTAAACAAAGTACTGTTCAGCCTTGACCTCGGTTTTGCCAACGAGCTGTGTGTGACATCTGTCCCCTTCAAACACACTTTTAATGTTAGGGATTGTTTTACGACTATAGATTATATACTGATATCAAATAGATATTCAAATCGAGTCAAATCATTCACTACTCATAACATCGTCTTGAGGAGCCACTTCTCATTGAGCATCTCCTTTACACTGCTAAAACAACAGCTAGACTCTGGGATTAAACTCTCGCATGCTTCTCAAAATCTGTTGATTAATAGAGTGAACAGCTATTCCCTGCGTTGGTCGATGCGATGGTGGAACTCTTAGTAATCACAAGGAATGTTGTAACTAAGTGCAAATTTGCTTTTATGGCTTGTTTGGATGAAAACACTACGCACGAAAATGTTTTGACCACATTCCAGCAGATTACAGGAGCTATAAAAGAGGCTCTATTCGTGCAAAATACAAATTCATGTAGGGAAAAAAGAGGGTGGTTTGACACAAAGTTTACACGGGCTTATGCCAAACTAAAATGTGAAACACACAAAAAAAACAGAAACCCACATGCTATTATACAGGCCAGGAAGGCCTACAAAAATGCACCTAAGGAGCATAAACTGACATTGAGAAATGATGAATGGACAGCCTTGCATGAGGCTTCACTATCTAAAGATAGCACAGCTTTCTGGAAAGCTGTGAAAACTCCTTTTCTGGACCCTGGGGATGCTCCAGTCATTGAAATAGCAATTAGAGAACAGCATTGGATAGAGCATTTAATCAAAATGTTTAATAGTGACAAGTGTGCTAATAATTCAGGAACACAACCATCAGGCGATGACGTACTTGAACCTTTGTAACACCCCATTGACCTCCAGGTTACCCTGGATGAAGTCAATCATGCAATTATGGTGAGACTGGGTGGAAATGCCCCTGGGCCCGATGTAAGTTGCTCTTCTCAATTCATAAAAACTTGGTCCGAATCAATTTTAGTCCCTATCTTCAAAAAAGGGGATCGTCAGGATCCCGGCTACTATCGGCCGATATCACTATTAGATTCTCTGGTAAGAATAGTCGGGCGAATAGTGCTCGAAAGATTACAGGACTGGGCCGATGAAACCAAGATTATTTCTGAGTTACAGTTTGGTTTTCGCCAGGGGTTTGGAACAGTCAAACAAAGTTTAAACCTGAACATCATTATAGGGAAGTACACCCTCACAAAGAAGGGCAGGTTGTTTCTAGCCTTGTTTGACCTCACAGCAGCTTTTGACTATGTTAGACATGGTAAGCTCTGGTGGACTTTCCAGGACTTAGGAGTGAAACCCACTATTATTCACTTCTTAAGACAAATATATAGCAACGCCACGGCTAGGGTGCAGTTTGATGCCAATGGTGAATGTACAGACTTGTTCCGAATAAAGAGAGGGGTAAGACAAGGTTGTGTGTTGGCCCCCCGTTCTATTTAATCTATATATAAATGGTCTAGGCCTAGCACTGGTGAACAAGTGCCAAGACTTCCCACAAATTGGCGGATGGCCCATACCGCCCTATTGTATGTGGACAACGCCATTTTAATGTTGCGCACTGAAGTGGGATTACAAAGAGTATTGAATAGTTTTTCATACTTTATACACAATTTGGGCCTTAGGGTAAAAAAACTTATAAACCTTTGTCATGAGGTGTGGCACAGGCTGCCACTAATGCAGAGATATGTACATCGATAAGCACAAGATAGAGTTTACAAACAGATTTTCTTATCTGGGTATCCTCTTCAACCAAAATGGCACCTGGACCCAGGCAGTACAAGCCAGAAAACTGATATTTATGAAAACCACCGCCACCCAAGTTAACTTCACGAAAACACTGGGAAGGAGACCACCATTCGAGCTCCTATGGATTTATACCGCCAAGTGCATTTCGGCGGCTACTTACGTGCTGGGGTTTGGGGATATACTGATTCACATTCTTTGCAGGTAGCTGAAAACATATTTTTAAGATATATATTAGCAGTCCCAGTCCTCTTCATATGTTTGTCACTCTGAATTGGGTGTGCCTTACATTACAGACCTTTTAAAAGTGGAACCACTCTTGCTATGGCATAGGATATGGTCCTCGTGAGAAGCCATGCTCATTAAGGACATTTTAAACGACAGTTTTAAACTGGAAGATGTATTAACAATCTTATGGCTAAAGTTTGTTTGGGACTTTATGCACGATCTAGGCCATCCAGAGCTTTATACCGAGCCCATCACAAAGACCACCATAACAAGAAAAGTTTTAAAACTGAAGGGTCTAACCCTACTTGAATCACTTAGATTATCAGTACAAATACTAAAGCCTACTGTACTGTATAATCAAATGATTCTAATAACACATAGTATCCAACCCTATCTCACACTCGTCCCTGGTGGCTATGACAGAATATTACTGACAAGATTCAGGTTAGGGATTCTGCATAGACTAACAAGCTTTCTAAGCATGAATGACTGGCCGAGAGCTATTCAACTGTGCCCCTGTGATGATCATTCAGAACAAACAACACTTCATGTGGTTTTATTCTGTAAAATTTATGATGTGCAAAGGAAAAAATGGATCGTACCACTTTTAAAAACGTTTGGTTTTAGACAATGCCACCCGCCTTTTTAGTATTACAGTTTTTAGAAAAAGAATATGCAGTATGTATTTTATCAATGTTTTTAAAAAGTGTACTCAAATGTAGGAAATCGATTTAAATGTGATTGTTTAATTTCCTCAAAAAAACACGTGAATATGGGACCTAAAAATGAGATCATCAATGTCGGGGTACAAAATGACTTTACATTGGATGCTATTTTTACTCTATGTTATGTCTATTTCTGAAACATTTATGTGATTTTATATGTTTTTATAATTCTCTTAAAATAAATCGAATAAAGCTTTGTTTGACTTTGACTCCAAGTTCTCAAACTTGCAGGATACAATGGTCTACCTTTATCTTTACTTTTAGAATTGCTTATATATTCTGTTTCTATGTATGCCGTGCTTTCCATATCCCTTAACGCCTTATGGCCTTTTCTAGGTGATCTAGTTGCATTATTTATATGACTTCTACTATCCCGGTGAGGTTGTAAAGCCTTTCAGCTTCCATAGGGTTGCTCAGCTCTTAGACTGTATGGTTGAAAGAGTATTTATGGCTCATCCTAAATAAAATATGGTGATTGTAGTGTGTATGGTAGGATGGTGGTGTGGAGACACAGAGCATAATGTTGCTGCACATAAGTATTGGTGTTGTCGCAAAGTGAGTAGTATCTACTTTTATCCCGGTACTGAGACTTCCACTGATCTCTTACATTGTCTCTCTGCAAGCAGCACAAGAACTCATAAATAGTCCTATTGACACACATCTGACACATCATGATCCTATACCTCAGCTATTAAACAAGCTCTTACAGTACACCTCCCTACTGACATGCAGTATACATCATTATCAAAGTAATGAGACATACACAAAGCTCTCAGTTTTACTCTTTACCTCCTTGTATAGTCAATTTGCGCGTCATTCCTGGCAGATCAGTATATTCCTGCAGTGCAATGGTTTCCTGAGAAACACCATACCCTGTTATCACTGGAGTGGGACATTGACAGAGCTCTCGATTGGATTATATTCTTCAAATGACTTAATCAATGACTATAATAAGGATTTCTACCTTTTCTTCAAACAGTATTTATTAAGCCTCCTATAAAGGTGATTTTGCAGAGGACAAGGATGCATTTTAGGTTATCTACTGGATGTAGAAACGTTTTTCTTAGTGGGAAGAAACACAGGCAGATCAAGCAAAGCTTTTCAATAATCTTAAATGGGTAACATGATAGCACAACTGTGTATTTTTTGTTTCTGGCTTGATAGTTCTGTTTCTTATGCCTTAGCGCTTGGACGCCCATTGGGCAGCAATCGCGCTCTACAAATCGCAATACAATACAATAGAGGAGCAGTAGCCTGGCCATATGTATTCAACAGTAAAAGCATAGAGTAGTACTGCTGAGAGTGGGGCTTTGACTTCTCCTATATGTTGATTCCCTTGAGTACATTATTTGATTGGGCATATGTTGTATTTTTCCACTGAAAGGGTGTCTTATATTGCATGGTTTGCCTTTTATGAAAGCTTAAGCTTACTACAGCAGGAAAGAGTTGGTATGTGTAGCAAATGACCATCCTTTGACCGATGGACGCCCAGATTTTTGTTTTAACTGTTTTGCTTGCTGGAAAACTGTGTAATTTGCCCCTGCTAACAAGGGGTAAAGGGCCTGTTCTTCCTTTCATCATGATTACATTGGAACATACCCCTATTTGCATACTTAACTTACCCCCAATTTGCTAATATATTGTGCAAAGTTTACCCAGGGCCTGTAATTTAAATGTCATTAGTGAACTGAAACACCCATTGTCCCATCAACAAAAGTGAAAGTGTAATACATAGCTTAGGTGCAACTGCTGAAACCTATAAATTGCAATTAAGCCTGTCAAAATAACCCCTTTTTATTGAGCTAAACCTTCCTTTAAACATTAATAAGTCATCTCTGAGAAGGCCTTCCTGCACATAAGAAAAGGCACATGGTATTTAAAAGTAGGATATGCTTAATATTAATGTTACATTACCTTACAGTGAAAAATACTCAAAACACTAGTTCCACTGCAGCAAAGCAGGCCTTTCCCTTGGAAAGCACTGAGGTGCAGTATTCAATTTAATAATGTCTCCCACTAAAAAAAAAAACTAGAAATTACATTCTTGGACTTTTTGTAATATAGAATAAAACCCAGGTTCACTGGTGAAGTTGGATGATTTTTAATATGAAATGGAAAAGGTCAGTGCTTAATTTGTGCCGGTGGTCTGCAGTGCTTAGCACCCGCTCTTATTTAACAGGGCCGGGGTAATTGAATTTTGCTCCCCTGTGCGATGCTCCTAGTAATAATTAAAAATGAATGTACCTACCTGTCCTGCTTCGGTTGCATGTCTGCCTGTAGGCCCAGAGAATGTACCACACAGAGCCAGGCACAACCTAGGGTGTGAGACTAGAGTTTGTCATGCGCTGTCTGCATGTGCATTGTGCAGTAGGATACTACCAATTTGCCAGCTCTGTCACACGAGGTGAGATCGGACACCCCGCCAGAGACTGTTTTTTGTCGGAGCGTTGCTATGTTTTGTAACTGCCAGGATCATCAAGTGGGCAAGATCCTGCATGTCTGCTGCAGAGTGAGGGAGGGATCGCTCGATGACGTCACGGGCCATAGAAAGATGATAGCACAGAATGTGGAGCTGTCTTAACTTTCGCTCTGTGAATCTTGGAGTTCAGCAGGTCTTTCTGAAGTCTTGCAGCACAGCGTCCTTCTGCACCAATGCTGCAATTTGTGCGGAAAATGGTCATGCTTTTCATCAAAATGTTCTTTCTTGTTCCGCTGAAGCCGTCATCAGTACAGCTGGAAGGGTAGGAGGATATATTTTTTTGCAGATTTATATAGCGCAAACTCGACCCAAAGGTTACATTTATATAAGGACGCATTCTTTTTTGGTAGGCAACCGGAGATTAAGTGATTTGACCTGAAACACAGGATATTGAGCAGACGCTAAGACTCGCACCTGGTTCCCCAGCAGAAATGTCATCAACGCTAGCCGTTAGGCCGCATCCTCTCCCCAGCTGCTATTACTATCAAGCCATGCATACTCAAAATGAAGCTTTTATTGCAAAAAATAAGGTATAATAAGAATGTCACTTCTTCCATCAACATACACCTATTGTGAATTTTTTTTACCATTCACATACTTTTTAACAAGGCTCTGAATGCCATAATTTTGTTTTGTATTTAATCTGTATGTGGCCACGACCTACCACTGATTTGTAAAAGGCAGTACATAATATTTCTTTTTAATGACTGATGCATTTTATTTCCCTCGGTGTGTTTAATCAGTTTAACAGGCATATGTATTTTAGAGCAGTTCCATGGTTGCAAGGAGCTGCTGTTTTATGACGTCTGGGTTACCTGAATGACAAAAATGAGTGACTGAACATTTCGGACAAAACACCGTGCCTCCCAGTCCCATTCAATGGACACATGTAATACTTATAGAAATGATAGGAGAAGGCTTGAGTTTTAGGAAGGACAGATCAGGAACATTATAAGGATTTTTAGGTCCCCGGGCCACTCTAATCTTGTGGGACCCTGTTCAGAATAGGTGTGAATTTATGATCCAGTTTCAGCTATTTCATGCCCTCCTCGGCCAAGTCACTGACAGTGCACAGGCATACTCTTCAAATTCTAAATGTGCTTTCATCTAATATTCAGGGATAGTTAGGTGTGTTTTCAATATTGTAATATAGAAGCTGACTAACATTGTAAATAATCTTGGTGATCCTTTCCTGTTTTGTGTATGTGAGGTCTGACTATTGTTACACTGATCAAAGTCTTGCAAGGCCAAGGGCCACATGAGTAATCCCTTTGGTAAAGCTCTTGTTTAAGACATACATGTGCCAGTGTGGTTAAGTTCCCAGTGGATGTATTAAGTTCTGTCTGTGTGGTAAAGAGCCTGATGTTTGGCAAATGTACATATTGTAAAGTAAGTCACTGAGTTAAGATGATCCTGTTTTGTGATTGTGTGTTAAACGGCCGAATACCATGTTGCAAAAATGTCTTGTGCGATGTATGGCTCTTTACATGTGATAAATGCTCATGTGGATAAACAGTCCCCCTTGTTCTGTAGAATTCCACTTGGTAAAAGTGTGCATCAAGTGTTGTGAAGTGTTACTTACTGTCCCTCAGACAGACCGGCATTGGAGTACTACATGCATCTATCTATTTGGTGATATTAAATCTGGATTTTAGTAGTGCCAGTTGAGTATGTGTGTGGAGCCAATAGAGTAAGTTGGTGGAGCCAATGGAGGAAGTAGGGGGATTTGGGGGAAGTAGATTTGGCCTCCTAAAACATTTGAGCACCTGGACTTAATATTTTACAAATTAAGCATGGGAAAAGGTATTTTTAGAAAGTTGCCTTTCCCCTGCTCAAAAGTCTCTGGAGGATAATGCATTAGCCTCCAGCTGCAGCCCTCTGGAATCTGTTGTCATTCTTAATTCAAAGGCTTGTATGTGGGGAGTTGTTTCTGTTACTCTGACAGGATTACCATTTGGACTACTCACGGGATCTTTATTTCCTTCAAAGAAAGCTGACCCTGTCAGAGTCAACTGTTAGCTGACAACTGGGCAGGGCCATTCTTTGTTCCCCCAGCCAGGAAGGATTCAATCACAGTGGGAGGGGAGCTGCCCCCAGAACTTGTGACCACAAAGGAAGGATTGCTGATTTCCCTTTCCACACATCTGGTGTGGGCACACAGGCTCTCCACAAAGGGAGAAGCGTATTACCAGCTTGGATTGAGGTAGAGAAGGGGTCATGTTGTATTCTTTGCTGTAGGGCACACATGCAATGATGCAAGAGTGAGTAGGCTTACCCCTGGGAACATTTACCCTATTGGCTAAGGAGAGGGCAGGAGTTACCCACAAGCTAGTGCCAGGCATAAATGTGGCCTACCGAGCATGCTCCTCAGAACACTACTGGACCTGTGGATAGGAATCAGTCTGCTTTCTGCTATCTGAGAAGAGCCCTGAAGGACTGGACCTGCTTTCACTCTTGCACCTAGGCCAATGACATGGACTCCAAAAGGGATAAAGCTAACTACCTGTTCAATTACAGGGACACAACACGCTACTCTAGGCCTTTCCTGCACCTAACAAATTTCAACTAAGCCTGCCATGGACTTTGCTGGGGCTTTGGCTGGAGTGAGTCTTGACGACCAAGTCCTGCTCCTCATGCCCTGGAATCTCAGGCTGTGTCAACATGTACTCCTCCTAACTTCCTGAGAATGTTTGGGGTCCAAAGACTTCTGGAGAACCAGGACAAACCTTCAAGTTGATCCGACGAAGCTGTTTTGCTACTAGACTGAAGATTCAGGTGTGCCGCTCTGTGAGATTTGCTGTAGCAGCAAATTTGAGTCATCAGGACCTCACAGGGAAGGTATCCAAAATTGTGGAGCCCTCTTTGGATACAGCCTGCTTCCTTGTTTCACTGAAGATTTTGGAGTTTCTCTTCAGAGAATAAGCCCAAAGGTAAAATATCTGACTGGATTGAGCCTGGTTTCGGTAGTTGACCCTCACACCATCATGATCAGCATCAAATAGTATGTAAGAGTTATTCTACAATGACCAGTTGGCCTTGGTTGTCACGTTTTGGTGCTATTTCATCCTTAAACTTAAAAAATTCATATCTCCGGTTTCCCTTATTGGATTTTTGTTTCAATTCCATTTTAGTTATTTACATTTACTCTAATTTGATAAATGGGATTTTTCTTGTGTTGTGTTTTGACTTTATAACTGTTTTGGCACCACATAGCTACTTTACACATTGCCTCTAAGTTAAGCCTGTCTGCTCTGAGCTATACGATCCCGAGTATTGCACTCAGGTTTATTTAGTGTCTATAGTGGTTCACCCTGATGAGGATTGTGATTATTTCTTGAGGTGGGTAGTTACTCCCACAACTAATACTGAAAGATTCTTCTAGTATGATATCAGCTCAATGATAACGGTTACAGGCCTAATGCGTTTATTATTTGAAGTAACAACAAAGGAAAGTGGTCCTGGCATATGTATGAGTGGATTGCTATTACACTGCACTAAGACCTTTAGAAAGATTTTGTTATATTGAATATCATCATATATAACATAGTAAGCAAGGGTTTTGGTAATGGAAACTCCCTCTGACAAACTCTACGGACAGAAAGTATTTTCTTGTTAGGCCCGCTTAGATAGGTTTGTTTTTGCAATTGCCACTGGCTGAGATTAATTCAAGCATTCCATCCATCCCCTTGGAGTGGTGTGGCTCACTGGTTAGAGGCGGCAGACCCGGAAGCAGAGGACAGCCTGGGACCAGGGTTCTATCCCCAACGTGGCAGGGTCGTGGACCAGGGTCAGCGGACTCGATAATTCTCGCCTCAGTGGCTACTCTAACCAGGGATCACACTCGGCAACTCTGGGCATTAGCTTGCCTCATCTCCACAACGGCCCCACACATACGCCGGGGATGCCTGGTTTCACTTTGGAGATACCCAGTAGGGACCATCTCACAGGGAAAGCCAGGACGGGTTCCCCAGCGGTCTACAGCACAGAGATACTCCTTCGGGAGTCGATTCTAGCGCTTTAGAAACCTTGTTGTTTTAGCATTTGTTGCCCTAAGTGTACTAGGTATGCCTAGAAGTGGGTCCCAGCCCCACTGTGCCTCTGAATTCAAGCTGGCCTGTCTGCTGAGGGGTGATACTCTGAAACCAGTCTCAGGATACGTGTTTCTGGTCCAGAGGAGACCTAGCCTGGCAGCTCTTGATGGACTGTTTCCATGGGGAACAGGGTCAAAATAGATTTGCATACGGCTCGGTCCAAAATGGGTTGGCATGCAGGGCAAAAAAAACAATGGATTGGGATGCGGATCAAGCGATTGCCAGTGGATGAGATTAATCCAAGCATTCCATCCATCACCTTGTTATTTTTGCATCTACTCAGTTCAATGCTACTATATTGTATCTCCTAAGCATCATATAAAGCAAGTATTACTGGTTTCCCAACGGCTTTAATTGTAATTGAACTTTGAATGATATAAGTGTGAGTGGATCTGTAAGGATTCATATCAGTGACTTGCAGTTTTCACACAGATATCTGAAGCAGGCATATTAACAGAGTAAACTGTTAGACTAGGTATATAATAATAGAGAGTACTGGAGAATAGGTGCAACATCAGTATGTGGCATTATATACATACGTAAAATTATTTAGATTTGTGTCACCTTGAATTTATTGCAAAAGCACTTTTTAATTGTCCATGCATCAAAAATGAGTTTGACATGATGCATTGCCCCCGCCTTCCAAATCGTCTCCTCGCTCTGTCAACTCTCTTTTCTGGTTAGTCCCTGCCTCGTATGTGATAGTCATCATAGTGACATTTCAAAAGTATAAAAGCCAAACAAATTGTACAGTGCGCTGTAACTCACAGGATGATGTGCACATCTTGGAGGAATATTTTATGGCAGGAGAGACAACACCATCCACTCAGCCAAAATGAAAAGTAAGAGCTCCTCTGGTTCTACAAAAAGCATGTTGGTAAGATCATGACAGTACTCTCTTAATTGTGTTTGAGTCTTTACCTTCTATTGTCAGTAGCCCTAGAGTCCCACCCCCTGGCCCCATGATACTCTTGGTATAACTACATGTATTGAAGGGGGGCAAATGCCATTTATAGACTTATTCTGTTATGATAATTTGACGTTACACCCACGGTGTGAGTGGGAAAAAACTATCCACCTCTCAGTGTAATGTAGTTTGTAACTTTGTACCCAGTCATTATACGGATACACCCATGCAGATCTTGGGTAATGATGCTTGGGATACAGACCATCTCTAGTTAGCTAGATCTCTGAAGCAGTACATGGTTACATGATCAGATTATGCAAAATATAAGAGACTGACTTAGAAGGAAAGGTTTTTCTAAAAATCCAGGATGTCATTACATTGATAAACTCTTTAAGGAATGTTTTTCAAAATAGTCTATATATTCTCCAGATTGGGCACTGAGGGGAAGGGTATATGAGGATGACACAGCAGCGCTTTCAGTGCAATAGAAGGGCAGTGAAGTGATCAGCAGAGGATCGCTGACACACTGCACTTTGAGCAGTGCAAAAAAGGAAAAATAAAATGATAACACCATGTTATTATCAGTTTATTTTTCCTTACTGAGGCAGTTTCTTGGGTCATACTGGACCCTCGTTACAGTCAGCAGTGGGAGGAGTGGTTGGTGCACTTAAGTGCGCATGACAGTTTGTCCGTCCGTCCCGGGACGGCCAAATAGTCATGCGCACTTAGCATGTTCTCCAACTGACTGTATTGCGCAGCCTGAGTGGAGAAAATGCACTGCCTCTCAGTCCCTCTCTGAGCGCCGAACCAGGCCGCTCAGACCAATCATATGTTGCAGTCCAGCAGCATTGTGATTGGTTTGGGGAGCCTGGGTGCTGCCGGGAGCCAAAACAGAGGGAGGATGGAGGAGAGTCAGCGGCCAGCGTTCGGCAGGTAAGTCAGCTTTCTTTTTGTTTTTCTTTCTTTTTTTAACACCTACCCCCCCCCCCCCCCCCCCCACCCCGCCACCGTTACCTAGCAGTCCCAAGGGAAGTGATAGGACTCCTCTCACCCTACTTTGCAGGGGTGCCCTTCCAGGTATCTGGCGTTTCCCCTGTGGACTGGAGGCCGGGGGCCATTTTCAACTATCAGGACGCTCTCACTAAAGGCTTGGACGGGTCACAGTAGTTCCAGCATGGAATTGCACTGAAAATATAAGCCTTCGTGCAGCCGAACGGAGCTGCCTGTGACTGACTATGAAGTGAGGGGGCTAGTGTGACAAAATTTGCCAAGGCTGCTTTTGGCTCGCAGTCCGGCCCTAGACATGACCGAATTTTCTGTAAAAAACAAAACAAAAAAAAAAAACTCTAAAAAGGTTTATTCACATTTACTGTAAGCAGTGTGAATATTTCCAAACCCTCCCCACGGTCTGCTAGCAGCTATGCACCGTGCATTGTTTTTTTCTTTTTTACTTTATTGCCACTTTGAAGAGGTGACCCCAGGTTCAATACAATCCTGTTTATGCAGAACTTGTGTTATTCCGAGAGGAAACCGATAGCACATACTCCAAAGCATTTCATTTGGGGTGGCTGATAACCGTTCTGCCCTGTGCAGGGAACACCGCTGATTGCAGAATGTAATTTACTACAAAAGGCAGTTAATATTACTTGCAAACCTGTCAGCGCTGCCTCTGCCAACAGAACTAATAGAACACATTTGAATCCAGTTAACCATCTTCCCTCTGATGGAATTACACATTTATAGATTTAACATTTAGGCAGAAGGCCAGTTGCAAAACAGGCGTCTCGCGGCATCCTGAGAATATAAATAACAAAGAGATTATCTCTTTACTTGCAACGGATGCAAGGACACGGACAATGACAAAGAAAAAGCTGTTCGGGGAGAAACCAAACTCTTCCCTGGACAAATGTGCCGTGGAATATTATATTCAAATTGATTGGAAAAGTGCCCTGATAAAGCTCCTCGCAGAGATAGCAAAGTCCCTTAAGTAATATCGTGTAATCCAATGGACTAGCAAAATGGAAACAAAAAGTCAATTATGCCGGTTTATTGGTAAATGTAGAGTGATAAAGGTGCAGGCATATCGGGAAGAGAAGCAGCAAAGCACATTTCAAACAGACAGACACAACCAGTGAGCAATGTCTGCGAACTCTGCATTTAAAAAAATAAAAAAAACGGAGGTTACAATGGTTAATTAAAAGGGCGCAGTAATGGATACACGAACCTGATTCACAAAATAACTTTGAATAACTAGAAGTTTGAGTCTTTAAAACTACTCTTAAGCGGTGCCTAATTTGTGTTAAAAAATAAATAAGTTGTGTTTCCCTCAAATTTTTCTTAATCACCCGCCTCTGGTGCAGCCGAATACAGGCGATGCCGGTTACTAAAGCTGCTTTATCTTGCTTAAACCTCTTGTCTAGTTTCATCCACCACACCACGCTTCCTGCCAGTCTGATAAAGAAGACACATATGTCCCACTACCCAAAAGATGATTTTCCGTGACCACCACCTGTACAAATTAAGCACTATTCCAAACTCTCTGCGCATCATTTGTATGATGTTTTGCATTAAAATAGAATTGCCATAGTGTTCTTGGAAATCTATGTCGATCTTCTGTGTGTTTAAGGTGGGTATGCAAAATGTCCTCCCATAAAAACATTCACATGATACAATTGTGTGTTAACACAATTTTCTAGTTTTTACAAGTGAAAAATATTTCCCCCTTGAATAAGCCACTAAAGAATATGCCACGTTACCCAGCTTGTTTTTTTACCCCATGCCATTACAACGCGATCATTACAACAACCGCGTTTTAATAACCCATGCCATTACTCCACAAGTCAGAACGACTTCTTACTGTAGCGGGGCGCTGGATGTTGGAAGAGTATAATTTACTATTCCAACTCCAGTCTGTGCAGCAGTAGGGAAGGTGTTGGATTTTAAATCGAACACATTCTAACCCCTAGAGCAAGTTGTTGTTCCAACTTGCGAGGGTAATGGCATTCGGTGTCCCGGTTTCGTGGTAAACAATGCTTACCGCCATTAACCCCTCCGCTGCGCTGAACGTTCCGCGCTGGTGCAGAACATTCTATTGCGCGGGCGGGGCCGCGATGTTCAGAAGATGCGTGCGCAGCACTACAGAGGTAGTGCACTCGACGTACGCTGACCGTGCGCCGCACTTAACAGGTTAAATTAAGCCACTAAGCTGAGCTTACCACACCAACCCCAATCATCCTGTCTTTTACAGGAGCAAAATGTAGTCTCCAGTGTGTTAAACGTGTAATTTAGCCAATCCTGATTGTATCAGTGTGCAGTAAAGGTATTGAATATATTTGTGCAAAATGCTTTTAGAATCAGCCCTTATTTCAGTAAGTATATGTGTTAAGTTATGAGATTGTGGTGATGAGTGATGCTATGTGATGTTACGTTATTCATGCTTTTCCACCTGAGTTAGTTTAATACACACTGTAAACTCAATTGCTTCCAGGCACAGCTCTCAGCCGTTCAACTCTCCAAGGGAATGAGATCACATGGTTTTGGATGGTCCATTGAAATCAACAGACACGTAACATTTGTTGGAGGGTGAGGAATGTGTTGGGGAAACATCCTTTACAACAAAACTTTTACTACGCAGTGCTTTTACAACGCAGGTTTTACAACGAAAACCATTACAACGCATTGTGCTGGGGGGCGCTCTAGGATAGGGAATAGATTTAATTTACTATCCAACACCTTCGCTAGTGTCCACGGGGACTGGAGTTGGAATAGTAAATTAAACTATTCACTATCCAGCACCCCAAAGCGCTATGCGTTTTAAAGGTTTGCGTTGTAATACTTGCGTTGTAACAGCATGCGTGGGAAAAGCATGCGTTGTAACGTCATACATCCATGTGTTGTGGACGACTGATCCCACTGACGTCTATAGGAGGCATTTCACATGTTTGTGGTAGGAGGTGCTTGAGGGAGGTGAACCAAATGTTTGCTGAAGGAGTGCAATGCCCTCTAAATGAGTGAGCTAAGAGGTATGGCTTCTGGAAGACATCATGGTCTGTGAATGAATGTAATTGCATAGAAAATAAGGGGCGTAATATTGTTCAAACAACCATGAAGAAATGCTGTTTCTTACATTTCTATGAGATTTTTTTTTCTAGCATTTTCTTAATGCAAAATGAAAGATTTATTTTTGAATTTATTACAACATTTTTATAAAAATGTACAAAATAGTGATTGGTGGAATGCTTGAATTATTCTCAGCTACTGGTAATCAAACGGACCACATCCCAACCCATTGTTATTTTGCACACCCTGCCACCTTAGTTTGGACCCTGCTATATGCAAATCACTCTTGACCCTGCTCCAATGGGACTAGTCAAGCCCAAACTGCCAGGCCGGGCCCGCCCTGAACCAAAAATACAAGCAGCCCTGGACCAGTTTAGCCTTAGTTAGGGCTCATCACAACTGTCCTTTGGTATCTTTTTTCTACAATTCACTCTTTAAAATCTCCCATCCTCCAGTTTCCACCCATTCTTTAATTCCTTGCCATGCATTTCTCTTCACCTCTTTCTTCTCCTCCAAGTCACTACCTTAGTGCAATTGACCCCTGAGAGCAGGCTGCACATGAATGGCTGCCAGTGTCGTGGACACAACAAGTGTAAACAATGCTTTGTAAAGAAAAACATATGTTATCATGAGCTCCCAGCCAGAGAATGTATGTGGTCATAAATAGTCAGGAAAAAATAAATCTTTTTAAAAGATTGCAAGAGTTGGATTACATTTCAAATGGATAAGCTTCATGCGCTGGTGGTCCTTCAGTGGCAATGAATGTGGTAGAGGTGGCTAATACTCTGCTACAACAGTTTAGCAAAATGTTGAGGGTTTTCAGCAATACTGTGAGTTTGAGCTCAAGTACTGATGGCTGAAGCTTTTAAATGGAAACAAATGTCATCACTTTGGTGTCTTCGCTGTTTGCCGTTAAAGCCTTCTCAAATTTAAAATATTGTTTTCTCCCCATTAGGTGCAAATAAAATGCCATCATAGCCAATAGACAAACTCATCATTTTGGGACAAGCCGTCTTGTCCGGACAAGACTCTACAATAGGCTATCTGTCCTCAAATATCAACATAACTGGGCAGGCAAATTTTCTCAGACCTAGCTCTATGCCAGAAAAAGTCTCCTAGCTCTGAGTCAATCGTATATAAACTACCTTCAATACTGTATATATTTCAAACATAAATGTTTTATCCTTGCGTTCAGCTCCTGTTCCTGCATCATCAAGATACATTTTTTGTAAATTATGTTTCCATTATGCTGTTCCAATGTAACACAGCCCCTAAAACACATCTAGCTTCACTGCACTAGAACATGACCAAGAGAAGCCTAAATGTGTGAAGCATAGTAAAACCCATCAATGTTATATTATAAAACATTATAATGCATAAATATCTACAGTTACTTCCTTGAAATATGTTGGTTTGATAACTATTAGTTCTTTGACTTGTGAATAGCAACAGCTGACGGGGAAGGGAATAAGCAACAATCACCCAGGGATGCAGAAGATCAACAAGGAGCACAGGAGAAGGCTAAAGATACCTGCCTGAACAGTCAACAAACTACTGGAGCAAAACCAAGCCCAAGAATATGGGCATTCAGGCACATGCAAGACTAGAAACATCCCCTGAAGACTAGCGAAAAGTCTAAAGCAAAGTATACCATGGACTACAAAGGACCAACCAGTCCATAGAGGAGCACTGGCATCAGATAAAATCAAGGAAACAGCTCAACCAAAACAGTCTTCAAAGAAAAGAAGGGCAAAAGGTCAGGCTAGAAGTAAACAACCCCACACATAGTATGCAGCTCACGGCAGCATATACCACTCATGGAGCACAGGGTTTCTTTGTCAGGTACTTATCACCATAAACCCCACGTACAAGTTCGATGGATCTTTGATGTGGACAGATAAGTAAGAAGCTGAAGTCAATCATAAACTTTGTCAACTACTACTACTACGGTTCAATTAATAGAGTTGTTGGGTATGAGTTAAAGTGTTTTATTTTCAAATCCTATAGTTGGTCATTCTTTATTATGTATTGGTTTCCAAAATTCATCAGGAAGATTTAACAATTAATCAGTCAATTAATAGTATTAAGATGATATCAATACAATGAAGGTGTGTTCTATATAGGAACTTCTCTAGAATAAGGGAAATCATCTCAGAGGGAAAGGAATCACAGTGTCAGTTCAGAAACTCATGGAAAGTTCTGATGATTGATTACAGCATGTGCATGAAGTACATTCTAATAGGAGCTCTTAGCTCGAGTAATTGCAAATCAAGAAATAAACTCTGCTGGAAAGACATCCAAGAAACTCAGTACCTAAGTCTTTTCTTAGAGAGTCAGGAAAGGGAACAAAATGAGTATAACTCAAGCAGTCTGCTCTGCATCCAAGGGCGAAAGCATCTGCCTAACTAACCTAGGATCAGTCACTAATATAAGTACAAGTTTTCTAAGTTTGCACCATTGATGTGTTCACCTTTGTGTTGTCCAGCGAGTGTTCAGCAAGCTCCTGGGAACAGATCTACTCCCCATCTTCTCACCAGAGTACAATTGTCTTCTAACCATGTGTCCTTGAATGTTATAAGCACATCCTTTCTTTTTTACCCCCACATCTTCCCATGAATCGCCTACTCTGTTATCTACATCTCTTGCGGTGAGAATATGACTATCAGTCATCTTGTACAACTAATTTCTATGTATTAACTAATAGACATTATCTTCCGAAATTGCAATGTCTGCAGTAAAGAGGAGAAAAACAACTTGCACAATTTGTCAATTTAAGTGAAAAACAAGTGTTTCAGGATTAGTGGATTTTCACATTACAGCATGGTGTGTCCACATATGTCAACTTAAAGTAAACCCCAAGCCTTATTACCTGATTATAGGCCCCTAGTATGGGTGCCTACTACAATTTAGCATGAAACCTTTCTTGTTGTTTATAAATGTAAATTCTTCACATTATTTTTCAATAAAGTATTTTGTAAATAATCAAATTCACTCAAGCACCACCTGAGAGCTTCGGTGACACCCCCCCAATGCAGGTCCAAGTCATTTCCCAAATATGTGTGTGCAGGCAGTGAACAACATCCTCAAAACGAAACAGGAAAAATTGGAAAGAGGTGCTGTATGATGAAGCAAGGAGACAAAAATCTAGCCCTATAAAAGTGAACCATCACATATTGCCAGTGGGTAAATCTATCCCCAGATACCAACAACAAAATAGGGGAACAAAAAAAAATAAAAATGACAACACTGAGCAGGACCATCTCAATCCCGGCATACAAGGAGTCCAAGTAACTGTCTCCCAGACACCACTAAAGCAAACAAAGGTGAGATTTACATGAGCGATATGCCAGGGCAGGGAGCCAAAATATTTGGTGCATAAGAATCAGGCCATGAGATCAAGCACAGACCACAGGCAAGGCCAAGCCTGAAAGGGTTTATCAGATAGTCAATAAGGGAATCATAAAATTAATTTACAGCCGGAGGAAGGGAAAAGACAGACATGGCAGATGAAAGGAAATAGGTAACACACCCAACAACTCTGAACCCCAACAGGGCACATATGGAGGGAACACCCATTTCATGGTAGGAAACCTAACCACAGTCCTAAGCCCAGCAATGAAGAAGGGAAGGGTTTTTCAAACAGAGGCAGCACCTAAGAGTTTTTAACAAACCCAGTAAGGAGGAAGAAATAAAGAAAGGAACAATAGTATGGGGGAGAATGGACACTGTACATAGATCCCAAGTCAAGCAGGGAGGACAGGAAAGAGTCCAAGACTCAGCTCAACACCCACAAAATAGGGAAGGGTACACCCATTTTCAAGTACACTGTCTCCTCTGCCATTCACAGAGTAGCCACTCCCCATTCCTAATGCCAGAAGAGCCAGTGAAGGGTTGGACAACAATGGAGCCAGCAGCAGAAATCTGACACGAGTACAGCGAGGCAGGGCACTGACCTCAGGACTAGTAAGACAGGACAGAAATGCCACAATCCTGCAATCGAAGAGGGTACACAAGCGAGGTATGCATCTTTGTCACCCCCCCCCGACATAAGGGTGTGGCAAATACGTGACCAACAATTAAGGTCCCTTTTTGTCTCCAATACCAGGTGGGAGCACAGAGCGAGGGTGCAGGCCCACAGAGAACTGAAACCCAACCACATCATCCACAAGGAGAGCAAACCCCTTACCAACCCAAACCCATATATTATAGGAGGATGCCCTCAGCTAGAGAACAGCACAAAGCTGGCCCTAATAAGAAAATTAAGTGGGTAGAGTTTTGGAATGACTAAGGGCAACCTTCCGGCATGGACCACAGAGGGATGGCTAAAACCTGCTCACGTCTCTAGAAGGAAGAGTGCCAGTTCAGCTCACTATTAATGAAGAGAGTCAGCAGCACAAAACTCTGCAGGAACACTCCAGTGCATAGCCTATAAAGGGAATATATGGCAGATTTATAACACCCATTTTCATGAGCAGTGAGAGATTTCACATAACCACAAGGAGGACAGTCGCGACCAAAGCTCCAGACCCACCTAGAGCACAAAGTAAGTGCAATATAACTGCAGGTTCATCCAAAACCCATACCCAGGATAGGAACCAATCATTCCAACAACAGCAAGCAAATGCAGGGAATGTCACAAGAAGGTAAAAGAAATGCACTCAACAAATGAACCTCTTAGAAGACTGAAGGGCTTGGGTCCATAAGGCCCTACTGAATCTCCAGCCAAAAGAGTCAAATAAGAAGAGACGAATACATGAAGGAAAGCCACAATCCAATTCAGAGGAGTCTTGGAACTGCACAGGTCCTTAGGGCCAGAATTATAGACCACTACAGGAGGGGTCCCGGTCAAGGAGATCTGAGGCCTCTACTCTAGCAGCATCCTTGTCCTCAGAGCAGAACATCATTCAGCCTAGGGGGTGCTGGCATATCACCAGGAAGAAAACTGTAGAGCTCCTGCCTGCTAGAGCCCTTGGTCGAGTGACGGCATCCTCTCAGATCGACCCACAAGAGTGGATTTGAGGACCCAGGGAGCAAATCTGTCTGTTGCATGAGTACACATGGTGTAGAGCCACACAACCCACTGTAGTATAAGAGAAAACAGCCAGGTGGCCTGGCCTGTAGAAGTCCAAGACCAAGGAACATCATAGCAGCTCGGCATTTTCTGGAAAGGATTATATGTTTACGTACCAGGAAAAACAGCAGCTCTGGCCCCGGTCTGCACGGTTCGCAGCAATGATCCTTCGCAGCCGCGCACACCTGTGGACCTGGCGGCCGTGGCTTGCGGGGAACCTCCAGCAGGATTCGAGGGTGAGCGGTGGCTCACAAAGCAACATGCCGCCTCGCAAAAATGGGAGTGGAATCTTACCTGTTTCGAGTACTAAAGCTGCGGGAGATGTGGCAGCCTTGGGGATTAGGAAGACACCGGCTGCCCAGGAGAAGGCTGGCAAATGCGAAAAATCCGCGAAAACGGACAGAGTGGCAGAAAAGCCCGGTGCTAAAACAGTTGCGGTGAGTCTAAAGAAGGCGAGTCTCACAAAAGGGAAAGCTGTTGAAAAGACCCAACCCCTACCTACCTTGAGCGATGGAGGTACTAACAAGAAGCAGGGGGTATCTGTGAATCCCCCTCAGGCAATGGAAGGCTCTGGGCGGGGGAATACTGTGACCGTCCCAGTTTCCCCTTCTGTGGTGCGGATGCTGCTAGTTCCCCTAATAACATCGAGGCTCTTTTAAAGGACAGTGGTGGGGGAGTAAATGGAATCATGTTAATGGAGAAGCCAGGGACAGTTGGTGCGGATAAAATTGTAAAGAAGCTATATATAACCTCTGAGGCCTCACAGGAGGTATGTATGGGCACTGGAGGGGCTGAAGGGGCAGAAGGGGGCTCTGCAAAATCTCTGCAAGGCTCAGAGATCGACCTGGCTGATACCTCTACCTTTCAAACTCCTGTTTGAGGTGGTTCGGATATGGGATCTGGCGCTGGTAGTATACCGGATGCCCAGGATGGAGATAGCTTTTTTTCTGTTGCAGAGGATTCGGATATAGATCCCACTTCAGACTCCGAAGATGAAGAGCTTATTTCGGGTGAGGAGAGTGGGAGTCCCCCAACTACAGCAGATACCCTGAAAAGGATTACACCTCGCCACAGTAAATTTAGGAAGATACTATCGTCCACTTCGAGAAAAGGTGAGAGCGATCTGCAATGGGATTATTCAGGAGTTACAACTACCATTGCAGGCTCAGGAGGGCCGAGAGCCCAAGAAGGAGACCTGTGGGGCCCGGAGGTGAATTCAATCTTCCTCCAACTAATACCCAGATTTTTGCCATGTTAAAGTCTATCTAAAATGTAGCTCGCCAAGAACATAAGAGAGCCCAACTCGCCACAATGAAAATACAAGGGGCAATCCGGAAAAATACAAAGGCTTGCTCAGAGGTCATTGCCAGAACTGTTGTCCTGGAGGAAAGAATAGTGGGGCTTGAGGCTGGATTGCAGAATACCGAAATAAAAACTCCGGCTAATGATGAAAAGCTTTCAGATATAATGTGAAAGTTGGAAGATTCCGAAAATCGGCTCCGTCGGAACAACTTACGACTTTTAGGGATTGAGGAAAAAGCCGAGGGTGATGATATTAGAGGGTTTGTTTTGAAACTGTTTAAAACTGCATTTCCAGAGCTCTCACACTGGTGTTGGGAAACCGAGATACAGAGAGTGCATCGATTTCCCCTTATGCTGAAAAAAAAGCTGTCCCGAAGCTAAACCTCGGGCAATATTGATCTTTTTTGGTAACTTTTTGTTGAGAGAAGCTATCTTTGGGAAAGCACGTCCGGATGCAAGAAGATCTGCAGAGGGTCACACTTTTTTTGTGAGACCCGATTTGTGTCCCACAACAGTGGAACGGAGGTGGTGGCTCCGCCAGCTGATTACCCCTTTTCAGAAAAAGTGTGAAGTCTTCTTGATGAACCCTGCAAGGCTGAAGGTTATTCTTCATGGCAATATACGGGTATTTATTTCAGAAGTACAAGCGGAAAATTATCTGAAGGAACTGACTGAGGGCTAATGTATTGTACTTTTGATTACGAACTTTTTTGTGATCAAACCTATGCTGGATGTTTTTTTTTTTCCATTCCCTCAAGACTGTTTTTTTTCTTCTCTTAAATGTCCTTCTCTCTGTTTATGTTGATATATGTTCAGGGAGTGACCGGGCGACACTCGGCAAGTGGGAGGCATCACAAGGGTCCGAGGACCTTTTTTGTCAATTTTGTGGGGTGTGTGGTGGGTGGGTGGGATGGTGGGGGTTTCAGGGTGGGGGAGGAACTACAGGGTCAGGGAAGGCTTGGGATGGGAGTTGCTTTTGGGAATAGGCTGGTTCTGGTAGGATGTTCACAATTTCTCAATTGGATATGTTTGGATTGTTTTTAAAATGCCATGGCTAATATTGGGATAGCATCCATAAATATATGCGGACTAAATGACCCAGCTAAAAGGGGTCGAATCAGAGAGGATGTGTGTTTCCTGCGGGCAGATATCATTTGCCTTCAGGAGACTCACATCGAAGCTAGCCGGCATAAGCTCCTTGAGCTTGAGGGTTTTCAGTTGATTTCATGGACTAAACTGGAGGCCAAGACCAAAGGGGTTGCCATCTTGGCGCGGCGAGGAATGGTGAATATAATCCGCTCTTCTGCTGATGCGTACGGCAGATGGGTCATCATTCATGGTAAATTTCAGAAAAAAGCTTTCACACTTTGTTCAGTTTACGGACCAGTACTTGATGATCCACAATTATACAATTGGTTAAACTTAGAGCTGGTTTTTAGTGGCCTGCCCCGTTTATATTATGCGGTGATTTTAATATAAATATTAACTGTGAACTTGCTAATCAACCGGGTCTAGCATACGCTGGTCGAAAACCAAAAGTTTATAGGGCTCTGCGGCAGATGATGGAAATGCATGGGTTGATCGATGCATGGGCCTCTTTTAGAAGGGATGATTCTGGGTTTTCCTTTTTTTCTGCACCGCATAAAACCCATTCTAGGCTAGATTACTTTTTTATTTCATCAATTCTGGCTCAAGGTTCTAGTATTTTTCGATATCCAAGAGTAATATCACATCATATTATAGATATCAGATTGTATTTGAGGTTAATATACAACCTACGGTTAGGAAACCAGATGTATGGACTTTCAATCGTGGTTTGCTACGAGATAGCAAGTATATTGAATGTATGGCACCTTGGATAACAAGATTCTTAAATGAAAATATAGGAAGCATTAATATACAAAATGTTTGGGACACTCTTAAAGCTGGTGTAAGGGGGAGACAACTCGATATGGATGGGAGAGCCAGAAAAAGGAAAGAGTCAAATTGTCGGAGTTATACAGAGATCTTGAAGAGGCCGAGTTAAATCTGGCCAGGGCTGTTTTGGTGGGTGGGGATGGTGATGCAGCTCAAACTCATATTACAATCGCAAAATCAGCCATAACAGAAATCTCACAGGCCAAAGCTGCAAGTAAATTTGTGGCTAGGCACTCAAGAATATTTGAGAATAGCGAAAGAGACGGACATATGTTAGCGGTCAGAATCCCCCGAAGCCGGACTAGTAACTGAGGAGGGCGCTATAGCTCTAGCATTCCAGACATTTTATCAAAAGCTATATAATGAAGATATCTGTGATAACGAGGTGGTTCAGGCTGAAATTCAAGTGTATCTTCAGGAAATTGAGTTAGGGGCTTTATCCTCGGAAGAACTGGATATGCTTGAGGCGGAAATAAAAACTGAAGTGTTATGGCTAGATTCTCTCCCTAGTGATAAGGCTGGCGACCCTGATTTTATACGGGGGGAATTCTATACGTTTTTTCGCTCTCAGCTTACCCCAGTAATGATAGGGTTGTTTCGAGGGATTCAAAATGGGGATAAGCCTCCTGAATCATGGCGGAGAGCCAGTATTGTCACACTTTTAAAGAAAGGCAAGATACCCTCAGATACCGGGTCTTACCGACCAATAACGCTAATTAACAGCGATATTAAAATATATTAAAAAATGTTGGCAAATCGGCTAGCAGGGGTGATTAAGAAGCTTGTGTCACCCCAACAACATGGTTTTGTGCCTGGGCGTGAAACAATCGAACATATACGCCCCACAATTGCGCTGTTCGACTACACTAAGGTTACAGGAGACCCTATGGCTTTAATCCTGCTCGACGCGGAGAAGGCTTTTGATAGGGTCTCCTAGCCTTTTTTATGGGCTGCATTGAGGCATTACGGTCTCGGGCAAGGATTATCCGGGCGATTCAGAGTATGTATATACACCCAACTGCTCAAATCTCGGTCATGGGTATCCAGTCTGATCCAATAAACATAATGAGGGGTACAAGGCAGGGTTGTCCCTGTTCCCCTTTATTATTTGTAATTTATATTGACACTTTGATTAAGAAAATCTTATCTGATGCAATAATTCGTCCGGTTCAGGCTAAGGGCGGGGACATGAACATCCATGGCTACGCGGATGATCTAGCTATCTTGACTGACTCCCCACGCGTTGCTTTGCAAGAAATTCAAACAATTACGTCGCAGTTTGGAGTGATATCTGGGTATCACCTAAATGACGCAAAAACTCAAATTATTTGCAATGATAAGATCACTTTGGCTGACCCGCGGGTAGTTAGTAAATCTAAATATCTGGGGATAGAGATCAGTTCCAAATCTGAGGAGACGGTCGAGATTAACTTGAACCCTCTGTTGTGTAAATTAGAGGCTGATGCTCGTCGAATAAATAATTTACAGTTAACGTTGATGGGCAGATGTAATGTGATAAAATGATTTTTTTGCCCAAGATTTTATATTATATAGAGCCATTCCTTTGCTAATTGATCAAACTTGGTTTAAAAAGCTAGATCGGATCATGTCTTGGTTTTTATGGGCCGGCAAACGCCCAAGACGGGCTATGAAATATATGACACTTCCTAGGGAAAGGGGAGGCTGGACGGTACCTAACTTTTCGGTTTATTACTGGTCGATAATGGTGAGACAAATCGTTGATTTACTAGATATAGGAGAGGCAGATAGTTTTGATACCTCAATTTATCATTTAATTTATGGTGAAGAAGCTCGGGGATTATTGTTTAGACATATTGATTTTGCCTATTTTAAACGGGTGAGGTTTAAAGTTATGCTTGGTGCTTTTAAGGTTTGGACGACGGTTCGGAAATTGTTTAACATTGGTAGAATTCATCTATACTCTCCCTTTGCAGGGAATACTCTGCTCCTGGAAATTTTTCGGGATGTATATTTTATGGAATGGTCTGCACAAGGGGTTAGTGTAATAAGGGACATGTTTTGGGAATCTGGGCTCCTGACTTTTGAATCTATCAAGCATAAATTTGGGATACAGAATAGACAGTTTTTCAGATTTCTTCAGATTCAAGATTTTTTCTCTAAAAAAACTGTAAGCTGGGTTCGTATCCCATTGGTAGAATCAATTAACGGGAATAATTCGACCATATCCTCTATATACAAACTGGTTAATGATAAAAGGAGTGATGATTTAGGTAAGCATTTTAGTCGGTGGCAGACTGGACTACATGTGGAACAAGGTCTTTGTGAGGATTCTTTAGTATATAGTCAAAATGCCACTATTTCTGCTAATCTCCAGGTCCAATGTTTTAAGACTTGGCTCAACTTGTATATAACTCCTCTCCGTATACATCAATGGGGTGGGACAGTGGGGGTAAACTGTCCCCGTTGTGGGGAGCTGGCGGTTGACAGCATTCATATGTTCGCTTCTTGCGCCTCTCTGGCCCCCTTGATATGTGAAATATAACAACATTTAGAACAAGTGTTTGGGTATTGGATATCAGTAACGCCCGAGGCTATTATGTTGGGTATTGCTAACCAAAATATGGCTGAATCGGATAGGAAGCTACTTTTAATTGCCATGGCTGTGCTGAGATTAAGTTTAGCTACTGTTTGGTTGGACCCTGCACCTCCGACTTCACACGAATGGTTTAGCACATTTTTAAATGTGTGTAAATGGGAACTCTCTGGGAACTCTCTGTGTTTAAGAGAAGAGGATATAGGGCCATGAGGGTGGCTGAACAGATCAAGGCTCCATTAACCAGGTGGCTGAATGCTGAACATTAAGGTTTAAGCTACCCCGATCCATGTGAAACGTGAATTATGTCTTTGCAATTTTTTTTCTCTCCGTCTTTATTTTTATTCTTCTTTACTTGCCCTGTAGTGATCCTCCGGGGGTGGGAGGAGGGTTGGGTGGGGGGGGGGGGTGTAAATTTAAAAAATGGATGTATGTCAAGATGTTCTTATTTTTTTGTCTTTATTCTGTATGATTTTTCGTACATGTCATACCTCCTAATAAAAACTTTTTTAAAAAAAAGAACATAACCAGAACAAGGACCATCTGGGCTGCTACCCACACTAAGCCCAGGCTTGGCAGACCATGGGTCACACACTGGAAGACTAAGGGACTGGAGCCATAAACCAACCACAAGCCTGTACCAACAAATTATTCAAGCAGGTCGCTACCCCATTGGAGACACTGACCCAGCCTCACCGAGTGCCATTATGGAGGAACTCCTTCCTGCAAAGCTTCTCCAGCAACACACTCAAGAAGTTGATCAGGAGAGTCCCTTCCAGGGACCCATCCACCAGCTGACATATCATTCACCTGAACTAGCAATCAGATCACCAAGCCATGCAATGAACCAACAAAAGCATCCAACAGGAATGAGCCACAGCACCAAGAAGGTTCTGCATCCCCAGCTATAAATACATAGAGAACCTAGCCCTACTCAAGACCCGTGATATGTATCAAAAGCAGGTAAACAGTCATTGTAAGGTGACCCTTCTCTTTGTGCGGTCTTCTGATGGAGAAGTTTCAGGTGTCCCAAAATGTATTTGTTTGTTTGTTTCCTAGAGATAGTGGGTGTCTGAGGAGGTGGAATACACTTCACAATCCAATTGGAAGGACAAGGATAGGGAATGATGAGGTAATGCTAATAAACAGCTTTATATGTGTTTTAATGTAAAAAAAAAAGTCACTAAGTTAAACAAGTGGTTATTACCTTGAGGGATGTGCGGGAAACATTTTGAGAAAATAAGGATTCAATAGTAAAACGTTTGTGTCATATCAGACATTTCACTACATCACATTCTTATACTGCCGTTTTCCCCTGTAACATAAATCTGAATCACTCACTCTACCAGGCTTGAATGCAAGCATGGGAAACACAAGGGCAATCATCTTCCAGCCATAGAGCTGCTTTGGCAGGTGTGTTTTCTCCACGGTGAGCTCAGGGTGTTTTTTCATTCCTCGATAAGCATGCTGCAGATGTGATGGGGGATTTGGGACCAGATAAGAGTTCTTGTTGCACGAATTTGCATTTCTCATGTATTGTATTATTTCCTGCACCTTGTTGTCACTGCTGCACCTGGCTAAACTGTCTTTTATTGGGAATGCAGATTATATTCTGTTCAGGTCTGTACTGCTGGAAAAAAACACATTTCGTTTAACAGCAGAAACACAGTGCTGGAATTACCTGTATTTCTTCCTGCCGACAGGTTTCTGTACCTTAGACCCATGAAAATAATTTATCTTTAGAATGAGAAATGTTAAGATAAACCAAACTGCTTTTATAAAACATTTTTCCAAACATTTATAGAGTGCACTGCAAGCAGGATCTGGGCATATGGCTGATTTGCCTACATCTAACATTTATGATAAGCAGCAATTAATCCCTTCATTAAGCACTCCATTTGTAGTGGTCATTTAAGGGAACAGTAGTATGATTACTCTACATGCACTGCTCCATAATGGAAGAAAATAAAATGTTCTCCAATAGGGACAGCATGACTATCTGGTAATCTCAACAGTTCTTTACTGCTCTGGTCACAGGGATAGATTACGAGGTGAAGATAGTTTGAAGGGCGAGGTTAATTATGTGAGGAAATGCTGGTGTAATTATGCGGCTCATGGACACAATGGGCAATGTGCTCAACTGGGTCAATTGATCTGAACCAAAGCAATATCTGCAAACATGCCTTAAACTGGTAACTCTAAGAAATAGCTGAAATCAGAAACATATGATTGTTCGAAAACACTAAATATGTGAAATAAATATTGCCCCAGACTATTAACTTGAATGTTCAGTCCAATGCAAACATATTATTTTATTTTACAACCTAAAGTGCTCTGTATGTGGTTTAATGTTGCCTAATATAATACAGTCACGTCATTCATTAATAAAAGGTTTTATTCAAAAGTCACATATTTGAGCACATTACTGTAGATAAAGTTTGGTTATGAGCTAAGTATTAAGTTGAGAATATTCACGATTTTTGGACCAAGATCTGTATATGTATATGTATTGCGACTTATATAGCGCACGTATCACCCGAAGGTATCAAGGCGCTTGCTTAGGGAACCCGTCCTGGTATTCCCCTGTGAGATACCCCGGCAGGGTATCCACAAGGTGAAAGCCAGGCATCCCACCGCGAGGGGCCGTAGTGGAGATTAAGCAAGCTATTGCCCAGAGTCGCAGAGTGTGAGCCCGTGAGTCGAGTAGGCACCGGAGCGAGAATTGTCGAGTCCGTGGAATTGTTTTGAGCCCGAGACCCGCCGAGGCGGGGAATCGAACCCTGGTCCACGGCCGATCTCAGCTTCTGGGTCTGCCGCCTCTAACCACTGAGCCACGCTTCTCCAGTTCTGTCAGTTTTGACCACATGTCTCCTACATTATTACTTCTGTAGGCCGAAAAGATGTAAATAAGAATATGGTAGAGTCTGTACCTGGATTGTAATATAATGTTGATTTCTACAGATTGTCAGATCCTTTTTCCTTTTAATTTCAGTGCAGCTTTTCAGTTGTGTTGACTATTTCTGATTGAGAGTCAATTTGATTGCGGATTAACCAGACATACTTAACTTTGACCATCATTTGCATGCATTTGGAACTCCAGTCGATATTGGTCAATTGCATGGGCTAGAGTTGTTGGTATCAGTTGAAAAGGACAAGGGTCATTCTTGTGGGCCTCTATGTATGTTCGAATAAATGAAAAATGAGAGGCAATACTTATCTTTTGGGTACACTTATTCAAAGCGTTCTCTGTAACATATGGCATCTTCCCTTAGCATGTTAATCAGAAAAGACAACTCTTATGCATCATACACTGCAGAGATGTGGAGCCAGATAAGGATTGTTTTATTCTGTTTGGCAAAAGCTGTGAGAAGGTCCTCACTAATCTTTGCACTTCTGATTGGGTACCTTATAGACCACAATCCTGATTGTCTAACATTAAGAAGGTTGAAAGTCTGTTTGGTTAAGGTTGAGAACGTTTTTCCTAAACATATGCTTACACCTATCCTGTTGTTACCATTTTTAACATCTCACTAAGATCGCTGGCTCAACTGAGGCATTTTATTTCATGGAAATAGACATTCAGAATTTCAGTTCTATCAGTGGCCATTGCTGGTCAAATGTATTTCTTTTTTTATAGATGATGAGCATGGTTTACTAAGCAGGTACAAACGATGTGTAGGGTTAATTACATTATCAGGGTTTCTGATGTTACAGGATTGAATAAGGGCAATGAGAAAAATAACTGTAGGTGGCAAATTAATTAGCATGGAGTGTGAGGTTGGTGACTATTTTGCCAAATATTTAATGTTGTTAAATTCAATCCTGATACAAATAATTGTAATTGTTCAAACTGTTTTGAATGGTTCTAGGTTAATTTATTTGTGGATACTGAAACTGTCTTGATTGTTATGGAACTTCTTTTACAAACATCATAGAATTCCCTTGTTCATCTTCTGATGAGTTTGTGGTGTCATCTATTGTGAATTTTCCAATGCATTTAGAGAGATTTGCGATGAGAGTAATATTATTCTTTGAGGTTATAATATTTGTCTATGGAGTCTAGCTCCAATTTAACTATTTATAGATTGACTTTCAATGATGAAAGTGCGAACATGTTGAGGATGTTAGTAATTTTTGGAAGGTTTGCAATTGTAATTCCAGATATAAAACTCAAAGTTCAGTTTCATTGGAAAAGGTGTAACATGTTCAGATGTTTGTTTTAAAAACGATTGTAGCTTTAGAGCTGCATTCTGAAATGCTCTCAGATTGAGTAGGTTGGTGTGAATTTATGAATTAGGAGATCAGACTCTGACTTGTCCAGACATGAGGTTTTACTGAGAAATTCGCTTTCGGTGTTATGAGTACTAGCTTATAACTGGGATGTATGACATTACAACGCATGCTTTTACCACGCATGCCTTTACATCGCAGTTTTTACAACACATGCTGTTACAACGCATAGCGTTTAGGGGTGCTGGATAGTGAATAGTTTAATTTAATATTCCAACTCCAGTCCCCGTGGATAGTAGGGAAGGTGTTGGATAGTAAATTAAAACTATTCCCTATCCTAGAGCGCCCCTCAGTGCAATGCGTTGTAATGGTTTTTGTTGTAAAACCTGCGTTGTAAAAGCACTGCGTGGTAAAAGTTGAGTGGTAAGGGATGTTTCCCTTATAACTGTAACCAGCAATGTGTGAAGGGTATCTCTTTCTTAGTAGGCAGATATACCTAATGGCTGACATGTCTATATATTAAGCAAACACAAGGATATGATTGACAGAGCGCTGAAACATTTCAGACACTCAGCCCAGTCACAAATCTGGGTTGAATCCATCATCGTTCTTTAGCTCACTTTGCCACCCCAGTTCAGGCCCAGCCATATGCAAAGCAGTCTTGACCCTTTTTCCTCATGGGACTAGTCCAGCCCAAACTGTCAAGCTGGTCTGTTTCCATGAGGAACAGGGTCAAGACTGATTTGCCTATGGCTGGATCCAAACGGAGGTGGGGAAGTGAGCAGAATAAAGATGATGGATTAAACCCAGATCTGTGACTGGGGGTGAGTGTCTGAAAAGCTTCAGCACTCCATCCATCATCTTATTGTGTTTGCGATGTTCGCCCTAAGTGCCCAGGGTATGCCAAGACGTGGGTCCCTTGCTCACTTTACCAATGGATTCAAGTTAGCCTGGTTGACAATGGGTGAATCCCTAAAACCGGTCCCAGGATGCTTGATTCCAGTCCAGGGAGGACATGGCCCATGGACTGCGGTGGCATGGTTAGCAAAAGAATGATGGATTTAACCCAGATCTCTTGACTGAGGGTGAATGTTTTGATTTGTTCTGCATTCCGTCCATCAATTATTTGTCTTGTGTTGGAAATTTTTATGGGCATACCCCAACTAAAAAACGTTACATTAGTAGTCCTTACACCACGGATACGACATTGTGAGTTACAGCTTCAAAGGCAATGTCCATCCATTTCATGAGTTACTATATCATAAGGGACATTTTATTGATAAGTAATAACTTTTTTTAAACATATAGATTGTTAAACTTATCCACATAGAATATCTTGAGGAAAAAGTAAAGAGCATATAAAATATACGACAACAAATTAAATCTTAAAATAAATACAATAAAAATAAATCAATTAGGAACTATGTTAAAAACGATATAAATAAATTGTCTGAAGATAAGCATGTATAGAAAAACATGTGTGGTAGACTGTTGCAGCTTTCAAACCTGCATGCAAGCCTGCATGCATACCTATAAAAATAGCTTTTTCTTTAAACAAGAAGGGGTCCTACTTTAACTATTAAATATGTCACCCCTAAGTAGGCCTACAGCCCACATGGTAGGGTGAATAATATTTAAAAGCGATACATGCAAGAATGTTGTGCTGCATGTACCTGCAGTGAATAGCCCCCAAAAACTATCTTTACTGTAAAAGCGCTGTTTCTGATCCTATGAGCAAAACTAAAATACAATTAAAATATTATTTTTGCTAGCTCAGGTTTGGATTAAGATAGAGAAATTATTAACTCACTGGTTTAATATTCATTAAAATTTCAATTCCATGGTGGAGTTTGGTATGTTATCAATATATTGAAAAAGTAACTTTTTTTATTCAGTAATTCTTTATTACAAAATAAAGAAGAAGAAATGACATAATGTAAGAAACATTATAAAATAATGAAAACATTAATATGCAATGTAATATGATAGTAAACTTTAAAATGGTGAAGAAAGAAATTGAAATTAAAAGAATATAAATATATAAGCATAAACCAAAATGCTTGAATTGAAGAGTATACACTTTGAAAAAGCAAGAGCATTTTAACAGTTTTTGTTTTGTATATTTTATAAATAGAAAGATTAGGAAAGGCAAAGAAGGAACAAAACGAGAAAAGGGGTGAATAGAACAATGAATTGTATTAGAAAAGATGATACTTAAGCAGTAATTGACATTAGTACGCTGAGAACTATAGAAACCTAATAAACAGTATAAACCTCATGGAGGATCCAACTTGGTAACATTAGGTGTTGGAAGGAACAGCCAAGCAAAGCAATTTTTGTGGTGTCTTTGCAATTTGATGCAATTATTTGTAAAGCAGTTGCGATTAGCAGATCAATGAACTTCCCAAGCATATCTTGGAAGTGCCATACTAGGGAGGATCTTCCTAAAAAGACATGCAAAATATTGAAAGGTATATTCATAGGCAAAATTTCATTTATGTTATCCCGTAAAATTAACCTAAATGTTTTAACCAACGGACATTCAAAAAACATGTGTAAAAGATCACTGTTATGATGTGGACATGACCGGCATTTGGGATTGTTAGAAATGGGATTTCTGATTGGCTAAGGTTTGCACCGAAGCCAGGCAGAAACCACCACTCTAGTCAGGATAAGGAAGTTACACTCCTAAAATAACCCCTGCTCACCCCCTTGGTAGCTTGGCACGAGCAGTCAGGCTTATCTTAGAGGTACAAAAGGGGGTGGTGATGGACGGAGCATCTGAACCAATCAAACACTCACACCCAGTCAACAGATCTGGGTTTAATCCATCACTGTTCTTTAGCCCACTCTGCCACCCCAGTTCAGACATGGCCATGTGCAAATCAGTCTGACCCTGTGCCTCATGGGAACAGTCCAGCCCGAACTGCCAAGCCATGCCTTCCCTGGACCAGAAACAAGCTTCCTAGGACCGGTTTCTGGCATTTCAGCCATCTTCAGCCAGGCTTGCTTGAATCCAGTGGCAAAGTGAGCAAGGGACTCACGTCTGAGCATACCCTGCCAACTTATGGCGAACAAAGCGGTACAAAAGGGGGTGGTGATTGACGGAGCATCTGAACCAATCAAACACTCTCCTATAGGATAACATTGGGTTACCTTCTTACATTTAATGGGTGATAACTTTTGTGTTGGTGCAGGCACGAATATCATGTTTAGTGTCTGAGGAATTGTAATTAAAAGCCGTGTGTAAATGTAAAGTTGAATTTTAAGAGACAATTCTGAAAATGTACTTTTAGAAAGTTTGCTTGTCCTAACCATTTGGTGCCTGCTACCTCTATCCTGGGTCACATGAATAGGGGAAGTTGTCCTTTTTGTATTCCTACCAGATAGCATTACAATAGAGGGTCTGGGCTATCCTGGCTTAATGGGGGGTGCTGGTGACTCTTACCACATTTGGGCTTCAAAGGCACAGGTCCAGCTCACACACAGACACACTAGCCTGTTATGCCCCCAGACAGACTGGGACCAGGGCAGGGAGGCAGGACATTCCAGACACTACTCTTGTGGGAACACTCCATAAGCTTCTCCCATTTCAAAGGGTGTAGAAGGTATAAAAATGGGACCCTCAAACCCACTCTTCAGTAACCTCCTCAAGTTGTGGTTACCACAGAAGGACTGATAGGCTGCCTGATACCTGCCCTGCTGTCTAAGAAGTAAGACTTGACCTTCACCCTTCATCCCAGGGTAATGTGACACCAAGGGTCAGTTGACTGACCTCCTATTATGAACTATATGGACACTATAGGCTGCCGGAGGCCTCCCTGCAAATACCTAGCTGACCTGCTGCAGCTAGACCTGCCTGGACATGCAACCGGACCTGCCTGGGCCCTGCTGTCCTCTGCTGGAGTGTGTTCTAGGTCGCCAAGAGGTGCCTCCCAGGCCCTTGAAACTGGTTTGGCATCAGTTGAACTTCTCCTTAAAGGAAATATGAAACCCAACGTTTTGGGATCTTCACAAACAAGCCCATGTGTGCCAACTTCTTTCTGACCGCAACGCAAAGCACCAATAACCCAGACTCTTTGTGCTACAACAACAGCTAGCGAGGACTTTCAAAGCAAGATCTGCCCTCTGCACTACAGCATCGACAGCCCGTGGTGGCCAACAACGCAAATCTTCAGCAACGACCATCTGCAACTCACAACAAGATTGTGGCACTACAGTGATCATAGTCCGTTATGCCGAGTTCGTTCTATGCGACACAACGATGACCATCCGTGAAGCTATCCCTGTTCCTTGCAGCCTCCTCCAACGCAAACAGAACTCTTCGCTGGACTCTAGAAGGCAATTTTTTTTGAAGGACTAACCCGAACCCTATATCCGTCCCGTACTCCATTGTGTTCAGCCTGAACTTGTGACTCTAACCTGGTCTCATGCTACCAGGTGAAAGTCACCACAAGTGAAGCTGTTGTGTAGTTCCTATAAACCCTATATAGGATCTGCACGTTTAGACAAACATACACTGTGGGCTTGGTGTCTTGAATAATTCCAGACACCCCCTCCTGATATGTTGGTCTGTAAACCAGTTAGCTCATAGTGCTACTAGAAACTTCTCTTACCAAGGAGTGAATAGTTCTTGGCAACTATCGAACATGACAACCCTGATCCCTCAGGACCATGGAAACAGAGAACTACTTTTCGCTCAATCACTTTTGCTCACTTAGTCTCAGCGAGTTAAGCAAAATAAACAATAGGGACATTTTCAGTAAGTATTTATTGAGCAGTCGTTATTCTAGTGAAAAATAGGTGGCTGAAACAATCATTAGACAGTAACAGATATAAATGATTAGAAGCACTAGGAAAGTAAAAGGATAGTAGATGCCTCCCATGTCTACCATTTTGCTAAAACCATGAATACAGGCAAGTATATCAAATACATGACAATAAAATACGTAATCCTACGATGATACCCTAACTAGTTGTACCTAAGTGTGCCTAGAATGTATGTAGGTGTTAAGCCAAGAATCCCTGTAGGATAAAGTCAACCCCTATTACCTGAATTGAGAAACTGTGGGACCCCGTCCTGGTCTCCGGTTGGTCACCCGGCAAGGGATGTCCGACCACTGTGTGCTTGAGTATATGCATGCAGGGGCTTCAGCGTCTTGCGTCAGTGTGTCGGCTTGGAAGTCCTGATATCCTCTGCTTGTCTCAGCACAATGTGATGTTTATATACCCAAAGGTCTCCCCGGGGTTCTACCTTGCTGTGCCACTTGTCGGACTTAGGATGACATCTGCAATGAACTTTATACATAGATATTATAAAGGAGATGGTAGTGCTGCTGAGTTTCCAAGAATCCTCATGCATGTTTGAGGCCTTTACCAGGGTAAATCCCGTGTTCTGTGTGCAGTGTTGTATCTAGGTAAAATGTCAGTCCCAAAGAACCGTTATGTATTTAATGTAGGGAAGAATATAGGTGAAGAGTTAGGGTGTTACCTGAGCCTATATTGGGGTACCTATATGGAATATAACAAAGCTTTGTAGTTTTAGACACTACACTCAACCGAAAACTTTCAAATGACAAATCTCTGTCCACTGATTGCATTTTTAACATGTTGGTGTCAATGTATTAAGTTAGCTCTTTTTCTAAATTAGTGTGAGGATATTCTTGTAGTGTTTTTACTTTATTGCTATTTGTGTGCTGCATAAATACTTTACACATTGCCTACAGGTTAAGCCTGACAGCTCTTGTGCAAACTTCCAGATGGTTAAGTACTGCTTAACTTAGTGACATATTACGGTTCACGCAGATAAGGATTTCACTTCCCCAACCAGCAACCCAATTACCTACAAACACCATGTTTATCTGGATGACATGCTAATTGTAGGGAGAAAAACAAACCACAAGAAGTAGCTTTTTAACTGCTCCTATCGGCCCCATCACAAAAAGAATTAGATTCAGAGGTAGATGAGCTGCTCTTTACTTAACGATCTCTCCCAACCCCAAATGAGGATTCAACACCTGCTGCTTTTCAGGAGAATAAAAAACGAAAATCCACCTTTTTAAAACTAATGACCCAAGACGTAGCTGCCAAGTTCCCTAGGTCCATGAGTGATGTGCTGGTCCAGTCCAGGCTTTTTTCTTTGAATTCTGGGGGCTTGTAGTCCTGTTTTATAATGGAATCAACAAGACTATAAGTCCCAGAATTCAAAGAAAACCCTTGAAAGGAGCAGCATACCACGCATGAACCTGGGAAACGTGGCAGGGCTGCCAAGATACCAGCACATTGGCTTATCTTGCCATACACTGGAATCCATAAACTCTACAAATTAGGAATTTCTCTTACAACCACTAAGATGCTAAACATTTCTCTTAATACTGGAACAAACGCAATGAAGAAGTTGCTTGCAATCTTTATGAAGAATGATGTTGCATGTTACAGTGCTGACATCTGTGCTTGGTGAAGATCAGTGCTTCATTAAAATAATAAATGAGTATACTGTTAAGGCACAGTTTTAGCAAAAACATGATCTCTTTTTTACTGTCCTAGATCTTCTTTCCTTCTGATTAATAATTTGCATACAGGAAATTGTCAAGCCTGATGAATCCTTTAAATCTGCTCACTGGTTCTGTCCCTTGATGTATGGGTATTATAGATGATGCATGATTCTCTTGCAGAGCAGTCATCAGGGTCCCCCTACTCCCAGGCCTCCTGTGGTGTTTCTGCGCCATGCGACAAGCGAGGCTGTCATTTATGTCAAAAGATTTGCTGTTGTGAAAATCATTTGTAACTGAAATCTTCTTGGAGAAGGACGGAAAGTAATAATGTTGATTGCCCGGGGAGATGTTTATAATGCATGCACTGAAAGATCCACGTAATAATGTATGCAGGAAAAAATGGTCTTTTTCGTAATGTGCTGCTGTCAGTATTTTTCTTCAGTTAATATAATGTGTTCATAAATAAAGTGAACACTGCCAGGTTTTTTTTATTCCTGGATTTACCACATCCCCCCTCTGCCAATGCCCACAGGTACGTTTAGGGCTACACTGACTTGTCATACATTTATTTAGGATTTATATAAATTTAACGATCTTCAGAAAGGTGAAGTCCCAGGAAATGTGAGAATTATAGTTGCAGTGCTTGGCAGGGTCTTCCCTTTTAGGGACAGATAACAGCATAACTTGTCAAACTAGGGAACATAACAAAATGTCAGCATGATAAATCACTACTTCCCCTATCGTATTCCCCAGTTTATCCTTTCCTTGCGAATTAATGCATCACCGGATTATGTGGATGTGCTGATTCTCAGTGAGAAATATGCACCTCTGCAGCATTTGAGCATAGGTCCTTGATTTAATGTCCTAAGTATGCAATGGTGTGCCCAGAAGCGGGTCCCTTGCTCCTTGCCACATGAGCCAAGGTATACTTCACTGACGAGGCCTAGTATGGAAGAAACTATTCTGGAGTTGCCTGTCTTCCCTTCTGAAATGAGCCTCACCTGCCAGTTCAAGATGGACTGTTCCTGTGAGGAGCAGTGTCAGTAGTGATTTGCATAAGGTACCTAGAGTGGCAAAGTGAGGGAAAAGCGATGGCATATAATGCTACCCTTAGCAAATGCCAGTGGTGAGACTGTCTGCAAGCATTTTTCCCATCACCTTTTGTGTGTCTGATGGAATGCCCTAAGTAGCGAAGGGTATATTCAGATATCAGCACCTTTATTGCTGAGCCACATTATCTAAGTTATAGCTCACTGACTAGGCCTAATGAGCGAAAACCAGTCTGGGGTGGCTTGTTCTCTCTTGGATGAAAGGATGAGCTGTTCCCATGAGGAACAGGCCAGTACTAAGCAATCACACAGGATTTAATTGTTCTCTGAAACATTATAGTGAATGTTTATTCTTATTTGTTTTGCTTACCTTAGCTTTAAAGTAGGCACAGGTGACATTTTCCTTATACGAGCATAATCTATGTAGTTTTACTAAATGTGGATTATCCTAGTTGTGAGAAATGATAAAAATTACGCTATGATGTCATTTTTTGTAATTATGCACAAGCACACCAGGATACCTAAAACAAGCAGAACAAGAGTAGCTGCTGTTTGGAGCACTTGTGATTTGTGAGCTGCAACAGAAAATTGTGCACATTTCGCACCCTCTACTTTAAACATACTTGGTAAGCTAAAATACAGGGATTCAGATGCTGAAGGAGCCTCTTGTGCATACCACTCTCCTAAAGCCTTGTTTTCTACCCTCCAGTATGTGATGTGTTGGTAATGTACTTTCTTTGAATGTCTCGGTGTTAACTTTCGAGCCTATAATATGTATCATTGTGGGTGGCATAACTTCCCAATACAAGATAAAGAAAAAACTCATCAGCAAGGAGGAATGATTTAAGTGTAATTACATGTGTTAACAAAGTAACATTTTATTTTTAAATTTATTTTTACCAGAAAATTCTTGATCATATATAAAGACTAAAAGTCAACAATGTTCTGATTAAGAGAGGTGTACGCCTTCCAAACTTATTAACTATATTGTCGAAAAGAAAACAAAAAAAAAAGTTTTGCAAAAACAGTCCTGGAGAATCGCACGCATTGAGAGGTATTAAGAAACAGCAGCACATTTCTCACATTCTTTCCAAGATAGCCATCGTTAACAAGCTTCACACGCAATGTTCTGAATTTAGCACACTTTAAAAATGATAGCTGAGTTCCCTTATTTTTATTAGGCAACCTAATCCCAACTGCTGCGGAAAAAATTATACTGAAGTTTGTTAGTGATTTCCAAACTGGTAAATGATGAAGTTGGATGAGTGTAAATGCACAGTGTTAAAATGACCGAAATTTGAAGTTGAGCCTAAGAGAAGGTGAAGCGGAAGTAATACCCATCGAGATGACTCGTATATGTTATGTTTTGTGGTGGTGGGTTCACCCCATCCTGGCAAGCCTGCAGAGAGGTGTTCCATAAGTGGTCCCTTTCTGTCAGACGGAATGGTTGCGGCTGTGATGTATGGACGTGTGGGAATAAATAGCCTCAGGTCGTTACCTGAAGGCGATGAAGCATGAGCACTAGCCTGCTGTGATTATCAAATATATATATCCTGATGACTGACACATCACAACAACTGGGGTGTGTGTTTTTTTTGCTTCCTGTCCTCGGCCAAGCTTAAGCAAGCCATTCATTGGTCAAAGTACAGCCTGGATGCCAGTTTTATATTCCTTTGCTGACTATCATGCTTCCTGCACCCGCCCTGCAGCCTTCTGGTTCTCCTGTGATTCCAGTACCTCCTGCAGCTCAAGGTGGGTGAAAGTTTTGCTTGTCTGCCGCCCAGTTTGTCCTGCTGCTCTTGCAAGGACGACGCTTACCACCAGTGTCCTGGGCACAGTTTACTGCACTGTAGCCTCCCTGTTGTAGGCTAAATCCAGACTGACTCTGTGGGTGCGAGGAGAAAAATAAGTGGGGTGTATCACATTCATAGCACCTTCTTCACTGCCTAGACTGGCCACCATGACAGGAATACCGCTTGTAGAGACATTTCTTATTGATGGTCCCCCTTCCACACATGTTGTAAAGTGGAAAGAATGGGTAGAGTGTCTGGAGACCTATTTTGTAACTTTAGACCGAGAGCCCGACAGACAACACCCCATGCTTCTACATCTGGGGGTTCCTGCCATACATAAAGTGGGAAAATCATTCACCAAAGTGGGACCACCCTACACATATGACACGCTCAAGCGAGCATTAACTGCCCATTTCGAACCTCTGACTAATTCTCATTACAAACGTTTTCTGCTACGTCCAGCCAGGCCGCTACTGGATGAATCTGTGGATGGCTTCTAGGCTTGCCTGAGAGAGGTAGCTAACACTTGCACACTACTAGATCCAGCTGACAAAATATGAGCTCAATTCATTCAGGGTTTTCCTCAACCAAACTCCGAGAAAATATCCTTCAAATCCCAGGAATGCCTGTGGTGGACATGCTAACTATGGGTAGATCAAAATGATTGTACAAGATGCGAGCAGCTCACATGGAGGCGGCACTAAAGCACCAGGTCAAGACCGAACATGTCAATGAAGGAGCCATCAGAAACCCTAACAAAGGAAGGCCCGTACTAAGATGACTGCGGCGCCCAAGACATGCTATGGATGCGGAGGTCCCGACCCACACCAAGGGGGCTCCCCAGCACAAGGAAAATGATGCTCAGTATGTAACAGACTGAACCCTTTTGCCAAGATCTGTCATTAATCAGCACCACCAAAAGGTCAGAAATAAGACCCGGTGAATGCACTGCACACATCAGATGTCCCAGAGGATGAAGGGGACATGGACGATGAAGAGATTGAGGGTGCTGTCCATGTAATACATGCCATGCAACCAGATGCACAACCCCAAAAACACATCCAGAGATGCAGCATCCTCCTAGGGGGGCATCAACTACGAGCGCTGATCGATACTGGGACTTCCATTAACATCATGGCCCACTCCATCATGCACACCCTTCCTGTACAACCTACTCTAAAACCCACCACTACAAAGGTGTTTGCATACGGATCCACCTCTCCCCGTCCTCTAGTGGTGGCATTCACAACCGAGATTGCTCATGAATCTCTCTTGATTCGAACCAAGGTGTATGTCAAAAAAGGGGGCACTGTGTTGTTACTAAACTGCCGGACAACAGAGCGGCACCAAATCATCGTTTTTGCTTTCAACATACACCAGGTGAAAGCGTGAGGAATCTGGTGACTCAGTTTATTTGTTTGAGGGTATAGGGTGCCTGAATCAATGGTTGATACGCCTACACATCAATGACTCGATCCAGCCAGTAGCTTTGAGCATCGACGGGTAGCCTTCTACCTCATGCCAAAAGTAGAAACATTATTGGTCAAGCTGGACCAGGCAGATATTATCGAGAAGGTTGAGGCCGACTCCATGTGGGGTCCCCAATTGTCATAGCTCGCAAACCAAAACAGCCAGAAGAAGTCAGAATATGCGTTGATACCTACCTAATCTGGCTATCAAGCGGGAGCGACATTTGACACCCACCCTGGACGATATTGTGTCTGAAGTGACTGGATCAAAATGGTTCTCCAAGATGGACTCAAGAGCTGGCTATTATCAGCTGTTAGATCCAGAGTCTCGCGCTATCACTACATTCTCCACCCATGTAGGATTGAGGAGATACAACAGTCTCAGTTTTGAAGTGTCTAACGCAGCTGAAGTTTTTCAGGACACCATCTGACGTGTACTAGCCAGCCTAGATGGAGTCCTCAACGTCAGTGATGACATTTTGGTCCATGCCCTGTCACTTGAAGAACACCTTGATCATTTGAGAGCCACTTTCCAACACCTCAAAGAGAGGTGCATGACCCTTCACAGAGATAAATGGGCTTTTCTCCAAAAAGAGATATCATTCTTTGGTTATCATTTCTCCCAGGAGGAGGTCCTAACTGATCCTGTCAAAGTCCAGGACATTCAGGCTGCTCCGGCTCCCACCAGAGCAACCGGGGTGAGAAGTGTCCTTGGTGTGGTCATATAGTGTGGCTGATGCATCTGCAATCTCATTGACCTCACTGCCCCCTTGCAAGAGCTGACAAAAGCCAACACAGCCTGGGATTGGGGGCCTGATCCGGAGGCAGTATTCCAGGCTACGAAGTGGGTGCTGTCGTCTGACCCGACCCTAGTCTACTTTGACCCGGCCAAAGAATCTGAGCTATCTGTTGATGCTAGTCCCACAGGTCTGGGAGCAGTGCTATCTCAGAAACAAGGAAACGGGGAGTGGGCCCCAGTGGCCTATGCCAGCCGGGCACTGACTTAGACAGAGCAATGCTATTCACACATAGAGAAAGAAGCCATTGCTGTGCATTGGGAATGTCATCATTTTCATCTGTATCTATATGGCCAGCATTTTTTGGTACACACTGACCACAAACCCCTCACCCCTCTGCTTATGGGGCCATCCTCCAAACTCCGCCCTTGGATTGAAAAATGGATTCTACAGTTGCAGAACTATCACTTTACAGTCTTTTTTTCACCAAGGTGCTCAAAACCCAGTGGATTACCTATTCTGGCATGCCAGACCTGCAATGGAAAGCAAAGAGTGTGATGTGGAAGATGTGGGAGAATATGTTTGACTTCTTGTTGAACGCTCCCACACACTCCCCATCTCGCTTGAAGAGATAATCAACACTACTTTGACTGATGAGTGTATCCAGCTGGGCATATCTGCAGTGGGGTCCGTCAAGTGGTGCACCTTACTGGATAAAACCATATATCACACGGATGGTGCAAGGGTGACATTAACATCACTGCACAATGTTTGCAAGGAACTGGGAGCGTCCCCGCAAGGCTTTCTCATGAGGGGTCCCCACCTGGTGGACCCTGGAACCCTCCAACAATGAGTGGTGGACCTCGCCTCTTTGGCCCATCAAGGGGTCATCAAGACCATGTCTCGGTTACGATGCAAGGTCTAGTTTCCCAATGTGAATGCCCGTGTGGAACAGACTGTGCGTCAGTGCTCCCTGTGCCAGGCTGCTGGCCTTGCTGACTCACCCATACCTATCATCACAGAAGACATCCCTTGGTTCCCCTGGCAAAGAGCCAGCATAGATTTTAGTAGCCTACCTGATGGTCAACACATGTTGGTAGTCATCGATGATTTTTCAAAATACCCAGAGCGTGAGGTCATCGAATCCACTACTGCCAGTCAAACCATTCCTCATCCGTAGAAGATTATGGCCACTAATTGTCTACTAAAGGAATTGCATAATGAAAATGGACCCCCATTCTCGAGTCAAAAGCTGGCTGAATATTTGCAATCTTGGGGTGTTCTCCACGGGAAAATTACACCCAAGTGGCAGCAAGCAAATGTAAAAGCTGAGCGTTTCATGCGCACTCTAAATAAGGTGCTCAAAATTGCGCTTGCCAACGGCAAGAATATGGACTGTGTCCTCTATGCTTTTCTACAAGAGTATCGTTTAACTCGTCATTTGAAGACTTCTGTCAGTCCAAGTTCTCTATGCATGAATCGCACCATGGGTGATATCATTCCTCAGGTGGAAAAACTGTCAGCTATGTACCAACAGGTTGCCGAAAATTTACAAAAGCACAAAATTAGCACATATCCCGAACTCATAGAGAAAAGCAGAGTTCCATCCAAGTGGGTCATCTGGTGCTAGTCAAGAATAGACATTCTCGGGGAAAGTTCAAGTTACCTTTTGAACCTCACCCCTGGAAGGTGCAAAGAGTAAAATGAACCATGATTACTTCTGCGGGGAAACATCCTTTACAACAAAACTTTTACCACGCTGTACCTTTACAACGCAGGTATTACAACGCAAGTCGTTTCAACAACTTGCGCTGGAGGGCGCTGTAGGATAGGGAATACTTTAATTTACTATCCAAAACCTTACCTACTATCCACGGGGACTGGAGTTGGAATAGTAAATTAAACTATTCCACTATCCAGCGCCCCCCAACGCAAGTCGTTGTAACGACTTGCGCTGTAATACCTGTGTTGTAAAGGCATGCGTGGAAAAAGCATGCGTTGTAACGACATACATCCCTTCTGAGAGATTTCGAGAGACTGTCACAAGGAATGTCTCATGGTTCAAGAGTTTTCAAGGCCCCCCCAAAGCATCAGGGGAAGATCTAGATACTCCTGGTGGAGTGGAAGTACCTGATGAGGAAAAGCTGTTCCCTGTTGAGCGTCCTGTTCCACTAGAGTCAACAGGGGTGGTGCCCTCATTGTCCGAAACTGATGGGTGTTGTCGGCCGGCTGTGTCATTTGCTCCAGGCTTTTCACCACCTGGTGTCATGCAAAATGAGCCAGGGAGGGACGGAAATCATCAAAGGAACAGAGAGATATCATCTTTGACCCCAACCGGCAAGATATCTCGTTTGAATGACATATTACTGCACTAAATGATGGGTTTTGACTCTGGGATGTATTTTTGTCTTGCATTTTCGTTCTCTCTCTCTCTCTCTCTCTCTCTCTCTCTCTCTCTCTCTCTCTCTTCTTCCCTATATCCATACTGGTCTCATTATCATTGCTTGCATTTCCTTCCACTGTTTTATTTTCTTGTTGTGTGCTATGGAGGAATGTTATGTTTTAAGGTGGTGGGTTCATCCCACCCTGGGAAGCCTGCGGAGGGGTGTTCCGTAGATGGTCCCTTCCCGTCAAGTCGGAATGGTTGTGACCGTGATGTAGGGACATAGCCTCGGGTCGTGACCTGCAGACAGTGAAGCCTGCTGTGATTATTATATAAATATATATCCTTGCAACCCACGTTCCAAATGCTGGCTTCACTGTGGTAGACACACCACAAGAGTAAACACCTTATCCTTGCAAAGAAAATAAACCCAACATCAAGTGATAGCAATCTAATGTAAAAAAGCAATAATTAAATCTTAAAAGCATAAACTAAACTAATGTTAGGCATTTATACATTATTGGTCAATGCCGTTTGATGCCTGAACAACTGAAGTCTGGCCTGGTATCGCTCAACCAGAGAGCTACATTTACTGGGCTAAAAGGAACGGTTGTGGGTCGAACCCGGAAAATATTTCAATGCCAGAAAATATTTGCTTAAAGTGGTTGTTTGCAAATCAGATGGGCATAGAGCCGCAATTAAGTTACCGTTACACTTTTTAAGGAACCTGCAACACGATTTTATTCCATCAGAAATGGTGTGATTTTATTTATTTTTGTTTTACAGTGATTTCATTAAATAAATGTAGGTATTAGCTCTGGAACTTTATTACGAGATATCAACAATATACTCCTAAAGGAGGCTACTACCATCTATAAACCTAAAATTCACTGTCTGCTCTGACCAATAATGTATTCCGTTTAAGGCCTGCATTATTTCACCTCCAGAGCTCCACTTGGTAAGCCATTAACTTTGTGGCTGTAGTTTTCCAGTTATTTTTTCCTGATGGAGCCTTCCTAATAATGATTCCCAAGAAGATGCCAGGATTTAAAGATTTCCCTTGCAGTCACTTTCTCCACTGCCCTCTTATTTAAACACCCATCGTTAGTTGATGAAAACGGTTCACGGAGTGCATTAATGTTAGCTTCAAACGTTAGTGAAAAAGGTCTCTGATAGTAGGGACCTTCTAGTTATCTATGTAACAGTATTTTCTGTTCTGTAGGAAGCACAAATGTTTTTTTTTTACCATTTAGGTAGCATAAACCACACCTAATTGTCATGCTTTAAAAAAGGAAACTGTAAAAAATGCCTAAAGCTTGATTATCGGAATGCTGGATCGAAGACCGCCTCAAATGAATGAAAATCAGTTTGAATGTTAAGTAAACTCATCCAAAATGACTAATATGCAATCCAGGAGCTCATAAGAGAGAAGACATCATTAAGCAAGATTCAAGTCACATCATGTTGCCCAAGATCACACAACAAGACTAAGGGCCTGATTACAAGTTTGGTGGTGTGGGAGCTGGCCGCCACGCCAGCGCCCCCCTCCAACACCACCAAACTCGCCCACCTGCCAGAATAGGAGGTGGTCCCACAACAATGACTATTAGAAAGGCACCAAAATGGGAACGTCAATGTCTGTTCCTCCACAGCATGGAACAGGGGGTGCATGCACACAAGGGGGCACACCATATGCCCCCTGCATGCATCCCCAGTCATTGAGGCAACAGGGAGCCCTTTGTTTTCTCACCGTCACAATTTTCATGGTGGACTCACTAGTGATATGCTTGACTGTGCTGCATATTCTGGCCTCACATCACTGCAACACCACATAGGTATAACCGATCCCCAGCAGATGCAGTGGTCCTTTGGCAGTCCGATCGCCAAACACGTAATAGTAATAATAATATCTTTATTTGCCTGATTACTTAAAACCATTGCAACAGTAAAAAAACAGTATACATTTCTCCATAGTGTAAGACCATTATTAAAATTAGGTTTAAACCTTTACATTAGTAAAACAGTAATAGCCAAATGTTCTGAGGTAAAAGCCTTGATTGTGTGCAGGTGTTTGAAATGCATTTTAGCTATAGCCACTTTCCGATGCTGTTAAAAGGATTAGTTGAAATTAAAGGGTCAAAAACTGCGGTATTACTGAGAAACAAGATTGTTGGCATTGTGTGGACCTCGCAATTTACACGTTTTTCCTCCTAGGTAGCACGTTCGAGGACCGCAGGGTGTTAAGTGGGGCTCCCAGCAGTTAAAGCGAGCAAGGTGCAAAATCAGCAGCAGATGTGGTGGCTCTCTTGGGTACTGATACAGTGGTGGCTGACTCGTTGACGCCTATTGTGATAGCCCAATTGGTCAGCTAAGTACTGGTGTTTAACTTTTTTCCTCTATTCCCATGACTTGGACCAGACGGCAGGCTAGCTGGACATCCCATTTTGATTCTTCGCACAATTGACAGTGGGTTGTCATCTGTGGTAGTTTCCATGGGAGCAAATGGAGCAATGATGGTAGGATACCCAGCCGCAAGTAAAGATATTTTTCCTTTGTCGCTTTCGTAAAGCCTGCATCTAAGTAAGATTAAGGGGAAGCTCTGGAGTAGCTCTGTAAAACAAACCAGCCATGTGCCCTTTCCTTTAACCCTTTCCATGTGTCTGACGCATGGGAGCAATCCGATGCATAAGTGCTCATGTGCGTCGGACGGCTCCCGCATGCCCAACTTCATGGCAGAGGAAATCCCTCTGGTGCGGGCACCAGAAGGATTCCCTTTTCCCCCAACAGCTTGTGGAGCTGGGGTAGAGTTTCCCCAGCTCCCCAGGCTGTTCATGTGATTTCCCTGAATTAACGATCAGCGCATATAATTGCGCAGATGTAATTTCAGTGAAACCGAAACCGAAATGAGCTGATATGCTCATTTCAGTTTCACTTTCACTTTCTACGTGCTCAGGGGGCTATCTTAGCCCCTGACAACGCAGAAAGTCAGGAGAGGTATCATTGAAAAGGAGAGACTCTACCTTTTCCAAAGGTACCCCTCCCTAGTGGATCCGTGCTTGAGGATCACCCCTCCTGGGGCAGGGATCCACCCACTAGGCACCAGGGAGGGAGGAGCAGCCCCTTGGACAAGAGTCTTTGCTCCTCCCAAAATTAATTGGGGATAATCTGTCTTTCTGCCCCCCAATCTGCCCCATGGATTTTTTTATGTATAATGGGGTCTGGGCTGTCTAAAATGGGCATGCCAATGCCCCCACCCCGCCCAAAAAACATAGTGTTTCTGCCCCCCAGGAGGCAAATGGGGAACGAGCCCCCGAGTGCCCTTGTGGGGAAGAAAGCCCACTACACAAGGGTTTTTTTTTTTCATATGTAGAGGTGGGTGCTGACCAAAATAGGCATGCCAGTGCCCCCCAAAATATTGCCACGGCCTTTCTGCCTCCCCGGGAGGCACAAGGCTGGCTACACACCCCAGGTGGCCTTACTCCGACACTGCACTGCACTTACGATGAACCTGCAAGCCTGCTGGTGGGAGCCAGGCCACAGGATGAGTTCAAGCTCCAACTTCAGGCCAACATGGATGTTGTTGATATGCCCATCAAAATCAGTGTTGTTATTAGAGGGATTGTGATGAACAGCAGGCTCTGGGCACTGCAGCTTCATGCTGGCATGGCCATCTTTGGTCCAGGCTCTCTGGCTCGCTCAGCATTAACATTCTATTTATTGGGCTTCTTCAAGGCTTTTGCATCAAATTTGTTTTCTGAAAATAATAGGCATAGATACACACTCTCAGAAAAGGACAATGTGCACTTGTGTTTTGTCAACCTTATAAGTGCTTTTGATTTAGTAAATCACAAAAAACTATGGCAGACTCTGGTTGCGATGGGCAACCCAAGTGACATTTTTGCTTACCTGTCGCAAATATATGAGCTTTTAACCACAAGAGTTCAATATGGACCTGGAGGAGAGTGTACTACCCGTTTTAAAGTAACACATGGGATTAGCAGGGTTGTGTCCTTGCCCCACTCCTATTTTTGATATATATAAATGGAGTGGATGAATGTTTGCGAAGATTAAACGCTGACGCTCCTAGTGTTGGCAACCTTGTCATGCCCACTCTGCTTTATGCAGACAATGTGGTTTTTCTTTCTAGAACTGCTAGCGGGCTTCAGTGCCTAATTTGCGGAACATAAACATGAAAAGGATTTAAAACTCAATCTAAAAAAATAATTTATGATGATCTGTGGAAAAGGGAAGCCAAAGACTAGGACACGTCATGTCAACAGGGTGCCCATAGCAGAAACACAATCATTTTCATATTTGGACCTGTTATTTACATAAAGGGTCATTGGGGAGCCCATATTGACTACTACAAATTAAAATGTATACGGACTCCAGAGGCTACCTCCAGATAAAAAAAAAGGGAGAATAAGCCAAATAGGGAAATTCTGACCCTTTACATGAGTAAGTGCCTTACTGGAACTTGTTACGGTGCTGCGTTATGGGGAACGCCCAATCATGTTATTCTTCAGACTAAAAAAAACATCTTCTTAAGAAGATTATCAGCTGTTCCGAATTCAACTCCCTCATATATCATCCATAAAGAGCTGGCTGCCCCTTATATTAACAATCATATTGGCGCAGCAGCTCTTACTGTTTGGTATGAAATTTGGAGAAAGTAGATGTTGGACTTGGCCCTTTTTGCAGGGTCATCCCTGAACTTTTTGCCTTCCTCCTGTATTTTGTCTGACCTATTTTTGTTGGCTTTATGACTCTCGCCACTTTACCACTGCTGATCAGTGCTAAATTGCATATGCTCTCCCTATGGTAAAATTGATGTATGGATTAGTGACTCCATGATTGGCTGGTTTGGTTTACCTGTCAGACCCTAGTACAGTGCACCAGGAGTGCCCAGGGCTGGTAATCCAGATGCTGCTGGAGGGCTTGCAGTACTGGCTGCGCCACTCACAGGAGCAGCTCGTAAAAGTGTGTCTAAAGCTTGCCAATGCAGAGCCTGTGTGCAGTCTAGTACTGCCATGCTGACTGGGCAAGTGCACCAACTTGCCTGTCCCTAAACCTTCTCTTTTCTTCAAATCAGACACCCCTATGGTAGGCCCAAGGGCAGGGTGCATTGTAAGTATATGGTAGGAAATGCCCTGGTGTGTGTGTGGCATGCCCTAATAGTGAATTACAGCCATTTTCGATTTTCACTATTGCAAGGCTACGTGTTATCTATAGGCCAGAATGGGCAGTTAGATTATTACATTTTATAATCCCAACTGACTCAGAGAACATAGAAGAAATTTGAGTTTAGTATGCCTGAACTCAGAATGATAAAATGCAAAAAAGAGAGAAATCATTCTTTCTCCCCTAAGAACAACTCGCTCCCCATTCTATCCTGAATCTCTGACCTTACTGCACTCAACTGCTCTCTCACCATATCCAACTCTGTTAAATCACTCAGTTTTAACATTGACCTGAACCTTACTCTTATCCCCCACATAAAAAATTCAGCCAAAAGTGCTCTCTTCACACTCCACTTAAAGAAAATAAAAACCTTCATTCCAGCAGACAACTTTAAATTAGTCGTCCAATCGCTGATCCTGTCAAAAATCGACTATGGGAACGCCATCCTTACTGGAACTCCTAAAGTCCACCTCGCCCCTATCAAATCAGTTCTGAACCTTGCCGCTAGGCTCATTAGCGACCTTAAACAGTTTGATCAAATCTCCCCCGCCCTTAAAGCCCTCAAGTGGCTGCCCATTGAAGGAAGAGCCTCCTACTAGACAGCGTGCATTACGCGCAAAGCCCTGCATCAACACTCCCCGCAGTACCTCACAGATAAACTTCACATAGCCGGCGGCTCTAGATCACTGAGGAGCTCCAACACCCTTGCTCATGTCCCTCCTCTATTAAACAAGAAAGCCACACAATCTTGCTCCTTTTCCGGGAACGCACCGAACATCTGGAACTCCCTCCCCAAGGACCTTCGTTGCAACCCCTCTTACGCCAGCTTTAAAAAAGACCTCAAAGTTTTCGTGCTGAACAAATACTGGGGCCCTTAAATCCGCCCCTGGGTGCTCATCCCACCCCTACTTCCTATTGTTCTCCTCCCCTCTCTCATCTTCCTTCTGTGCTAATCTGCAGTTTAAAATATATACATATATATCTTAAAGTATTAGATCTATTTGTGCCACTGTCCTGGAGAAAAATCAAGGAATCAGTATTCCGACATTGTCGTGAAACATAGCAGGGATAAGAATAAATTGGACAACCCAGATGGGGAGACATATGTTAAAAACAATGATGTGATTTGTGTAGAAGAGGCTTAGGGGCTGGACCCCATATTCTTGGATGGTTCTGTTCCAGTGGTGGCATCTAGGAAGGGAGCAAACAAAAAGGGGGGTTGTCAACTTTTGTCTCAGTTCTCTGTCCGTGCAAAGTTGTGCATTCTCAATGCCCATCTAAATAATTTCTGTTGATGTATATGCAGTTCGAAAGGAGACAGAGTGGGACTCCTTAGTGGCATTGGGCAGGACCAAAGAGTGGCTTTTGGCAGGACTGTCGATTTACCATTTGTTACCAAACTTAAAATAGAAACACTGATAGGGGCTTTTCTCTAGGGTGTATTCCTACTGTCGACCTGGTTACTGAAGGGGGTGGGAGGGTTATGTGGTTCCTAGGGCTTTCGAACTTAGTACCACTACCAACTAAGAGCATACAACTCCTATCCTGGTTTAGCGCAATCATTTTCTCATTTATTTGCATAGGGTAAAAGAAATTACCCTAGCTGCTATCACCCAATATCCCTTTTGGACATTTTGTGCAGAGTTCTGTTGGTTAGACTGGAAGTATAGGCAGGCCAGAGTCAATCTTTTCAAGCATATGCCGCATCTGAGATTTTTGCATCTCAAATGTCGCTCTCCTCTCCCATTGGTTGTAAGGGCCTTTGTTAGTCGACAAGGAGAGGGGATAAGGTGCTATAATTTATTAAATTGATCATGAACCATGAAGTCAAATTGCAGCTCCACAGAAATTGAAAAAGATTTAGAGTGAGATTAAAGGGATTTATTAACAAATCAATTCAAGTCTAATCATTAGTTCATTAAATATTCTAGTCATCATTCTTACAGATATGAATAATCTAAAAGTTGATATTTCAAATTAAAGTAAAATAGCATATAGATAACAATTAAAAATAGAATACAGAATATGCAGCAAATGTGTTCCATAAAGGAAAATCCCTAATCTAAATTAATGAGGATTAGGCATCAATGGCATTTCATTTTAAGCAATAAACGTAAGGTGTCAGTTTCAGAAAACCAAATGAAGGTTTCTGATAAGAGAAATATAAATGCAGCAGTGGTGTTCAGCAGAAGCTGGAAGGGTCTTCTCAGCTCAAAGTCAGCAAGTATCTCTAAGATCTGCTTCTTAAATTCTGCAGAAAGGTATCTTGTCTAGTCTAAGGAACACACATTAATATAATGCAACAAAACATTGGTTACAATATCCTTCCCATTCCCTCAAACCAATATTTCTTCGTCAAAGTCTGGGAACAGTTAAACTCCCAGGTTTCTCACATCTTTACAATGGATTTTACTCATACATGTCCTTGGTTTATTACTTTAAACAGACCTTGTGGTACAGACAGTTCTTCACACGAGTTGCACTTCCTACCTTCTCCTCTGCTCTCCTCTCGGTGAGAGCCTCACTATCAGTTGCCTAATGCATAACAAATGCCTATCCACTAACTAACAGTAAACTTCTGGAAAATGACAGCATCTGCAGCGGGAGGTAAGAGAAACATCTCGAGCAAAACCACAATTTAAATGCAAAAACAGGCCTCTTAATCCTAACGTGTAAAGTTAACATTCAAATTGACATCAGCATTTAAGCTCACTTAATTCATTACAATAGGTTAATTCAATTGTTTCCTTACAATGGCTAATTTCTGATTTCCTGCTACAAAATCTGCATTCACTGTGCACATAATATTTTGACATTGAAGTTAGCACTTTACAGTTGAATGTGGTAAATGTCAAGTCAAGTCAAATAATCTTTATTCGGATAAAAATATCCATAAAAGCACGATTCATCACCACCAATAGAAAATACAATGCAGATTGTTAAAACAAATAAATACACATGGTCATCTGGTACATAAACAAAATTACATTAATACAATCTAAAAGAAGCGTTGGATGGGCCTAATAAAACTAGCAGCATTGATAACATAGTGCAAATGATGGGATTTGGACCAATGTGCAAAATCAGCAATATAGTACAGATAATGTACGGGAACGTAAAGTGCAATACGACGGACAATAGTACCTAGTCTAGAAGCAATAGTAGCAAAGTACAAATTATGGTGTTTAGACCAATGTGCAAAGTCAACAATAAGTTATAAATAAAGTGCGATAGCGTACAATAGGTCAAGCAGTAATAGGCAACAAAGTATAGATGTGATCAGGCTAAGGCACCTTTTGCAGTTTTACCATATTCTAGCAAATTTCATCCATGGAATTGTAGTTTAAAATGGTGCAAGTAACCAACAAAAGACAGATTAAAAACACTTTACACTAGAAGTGTCACAAGATTATTTTAGCGCGTTAAAATTCATTCATGGTAGCGCGTGAGCGAATCGCAGCTTGTAGAAACGTGCTTACACGAAGAATCATATCATCGCTTCCTAGCTGTAAGATTTCATGATATGCTAGTTTAAAATCAAAAATGGCCTGTGTCTTGAGATGTGGAATTAAATACTGTTTGGTAAATCTAGCATAAAACTTACAAAAGAGTACAAAATGTAACATGGGCAACACAACTTCTCAAGGCTGCTATTAAATCCTATCGGGAAGCAGAGCAAGTATTTTATACTACCATCCCTGAGACGGAAAAGTAAACTCCTTTTGCATCTCTCTATATTTTTCCTGAGATATTTCTGTGGCATATGATCTTGATTGCTTGGTTCCTCCAGAAGGGGCATATATCTAACTATCGATGGTTTGTGGAGTTCAGTGTTTACTCTTTCTTTATGGTACAAGTCATACAGAGCCCACCTTAGTGATTTTATGCTTGTACCATCCAATGCTAGTGGGCGATAGAAAATGTGTTCTAGCTTCACACTGGCTAGGCTGTTTTTAACTGCGCCAAGCCATGGTATACTACCACCCCTATCGCACCTGAGGCAATCTGTGATTATCTCTTGTGTTAAAATCGCAGCAGAATTCTGCCATATTTTCAAACAGAATATGGCTGGACGGGACCTAATAAAGTCCTCCACATAATGTAGGTTCAATTATTTATGGAATATATAGTTTGGTGATGAAATTTGAGCCCCAAGAATTTTTCTACAAAATCTGTTCTCTTCGATTTGGATCCCGCTGCAATTCACATGCCCCCAAACTTCAGCACCATAGGTGGCCGTTGATATGCATTGTGATTTATATATCTGAAGTAGAGGTATCCCCACCTCTGCTTGTTTTGGCTGCCGAAGGCTGATGGTAGAATTAACAGCTTTGGCAAATTTACTTATGCCATTCGCCCATAGGCTTGCCAAGAGCCTGAGTCCGAGAAAACTAGGCCCAGATAGGGTAAAGTACTTGTGCATGTTAGGGATTCACTGCCCGATGTTACAAAATGAATACAGTGTTTTTTCGGCCCACATGACATTATATAAGATTTCTTAAAATTAGTGCAGAGGTCCAGATCAGCCATAAATGACACAAACCCAGTAATTAAAGTGCGAAGTGCATTCGGGGTGCGGCCCATAAGGACCGCATCATCTGCGTATAAAAGCGCAGGGAATAGTTTACCGTTAATTTTAGGTACATCGCTAGTCAATTTGGACAGGGATTGTGTAATTCATTTATATGAAGAATAAAAAGTAGAGGGGCTAAGACGCAGCCTTGTCTAACTCCTCTACCGATAACGATGTCCCAGAAACCTCCCCTTCGTTACTTATCCTCACCCGTGCCTTCGATCCCTGTGCAAATACGCCAAAAAATTAACCAAGGCCTTATCCAACCCATAATTTAAAAGAATCTCCCATACACGCTATCTAGTAACAAAATCAAAGGCTGAGGTTAAATCCATAAAACCCAAGTAAAATGGAACTTTTTGAGCAATGGTATATTTGTCCAAAATAAGGTTTAAATTCAAGCACTGTTCAACAATTCCAACATTACTTCTAAAACCCAGCTGACAGCAATTTAAAATGTGGTTGTCTTCAGCCCAGTTCCTGATCTTATTAAAAACAACCCTGCCCAAAATCTTCAAAGTGTTATCTATCTGAGAAATCGGGCGATAACAGCTGGGGTTGGATCTGTCACCCTTTTTAAAAATGGGCATGATAATGCTCGTCGACCAAGTGCTCGGGATGGCTGTGTTAGTTAGGTTATTAAAAACATTACATAAAAGAGGGGCCCAGAAATCTGGTTCGTGTTTTATAAGGTCGATTGAAAGTCCATCTGAACCTGGGGCTTTATTTCCTATACTTTGTTGCATGGCATCCTCAACTTCAATTATGGATATAGCAACCTTAAAAACTGGGGAGCAAGTGTAACCGTTAGAGGTCGATGTCGGGCTGTGTAAATTCTGGCAAGATGCTCCACCCATGAATCACTGGATATGTTACAACTTATGGGGGTGATGTTCGATCCCATAGATCTCATAGCTTTAACTTCCTTCTAAAATCCAGTTACATTTTTAAGGGAGGCAGCACTGGCAAGATTCTCCCAGCGTTCCTTCAGTATCTCATCTGAGCGGAGTTTGGTTGCTTTCTTATAGCATACTCTTAATGACCTGACTAGAGTTGTATCCCTAGGTTTAGCCGCTAATGCTTCGCGCAGTTCTCTATTAGCCCGGGACCATGTACCAACGAACCATCTGGGGTTCTTACTTGAGTTAGTGACGGTCTTGAAATTGCGTGTTTAATGCCAGCACATAACCCAGTAAAAGCCTCAACGATCTCTCCACCCAGGGGACTACTTGATAAACACGTCTCTACCAATAGGGGATGTGATTTTATCATATGTGCAAAAAGGGCTTTATTGTCTATGCCCTTCCATATCACTCTGAGCTTGTCAGTGGATGCCACCAAGTGTTTAGCCCCTATTTCCTTTCGGGTTATGAATTTAGAAGAAATACTAATAATTGATAAAATTGTGCTAGGGTCGCCTTGACTAGTACATAAAACTTCTGCCTTGACTAAATAGTTTACCAGTGAAAGTGATACAAAAACATAGTCTATAATGGATGAACAGCCGAGTCCTCTGTAGGTAGGCAATGGACCATTATCTGAGTCGGCACCAGCCTTTTCTATTACATTAATTAAATTGCGAGAGGATAAATGATTATGAAGTTCTTTCCCTCTTTTACATGGGTTGGCCCTGGCCGGGGGAATGGTGGTATTATCGATTCCACTGTACAAATGTGCATGAAAATCCACGCCTATGCAGATTCCGTCCAATTTGCCCTACCTCTGCTCACCCTCCAGTCTATCAATAAATTCAAACAAGGTAATAAAATTCCTATTTGGTAGTGATGTAAAATCATTATTATAAAAGTTAATTAGACATATCGTGGCTCCCTGTGAGTAAATTGTACCTTGAAAGTTCTCATTGTTTGTCACCAGGGGTTGTATACTACTCCCTGCTGAGATCTTTATCCATGTTGATAAACCCCTGCTTGGTCGACCTATTTTGGGGCTGGATACAATGTTATTATAACATACAAAACCCTCGAAAAACTATTTGTTTGTGCACCATGTCTCTTGGAACATCAGTATGTCATAATTGTTAACCAAATTAACCCACTCCACTGAGTTCAGTTTGGATCTTAATCCTGCGATGTTCCAACTGAGTACTTTTAAGCTAGGCTCAGGGGATCTAGATTTAGTAACAACTGGACAGACCATTAAGGATTCCGCCGACCCTGATGTAGTAGTCGATGGTTGATTCAATAGTCAGTCTTGACTCTCCAGGCAAGACAGAACGGTGAACCAATTCTGTGTGGTGTGTATTGGGATGGTGGAATTACGAGCTCCCCAAAGAGGTCTGTGGAAAAAACCCAGGGGTATTGAATGTATAAGGGTTGGGGAAATGTTGTGATTCATTTGTGCTCGAATAACCATTTCACCAAGGAGGAGCGTCTAAAGTTCACAACTATACAGTCACCTGTAATGTTCTTAACTGAGGGACCCACCCATCCTACACGTTGCACCATTAAAATGTCATTGCCGTTCGCCATCCCTAGTCCCTTATGCTTCGATAGCCAATCGATAATCTTATTCTTGAGTTGTTCCCAGGACTCAGTTTGGTCCTTCTTCAGCGGGGGTACGCCAGCTAAAATTACAACGTTGGGACAGGCCTCAGATGGTAGGTGAAGGACTTCTTCAGATGGGCTCTTATCCTGTTTTCCAAAAGTAGGGATGTTATTCAAGACAGTGGGTATATTCATGGGAGAAGGGGCTAGCGTCACAGGAGTAACTGATATAGGATTACAAGGCAAACTGTTGCTAGTGGTCCTATTATCAAAAACTGCGTTTGACAAGAGCAACAAACTAGGAGTATATTTAGGAAACAAACTGATCTTGGAATTACCACACTTATCACATGCATTAATAATACTAGGGGCGTACGGTCACAGCTCTCCTTTGACATGCCCTGAGCAGTTATCTCCATTGGTTTTGAATGCTGTTCCCCCTAATTTTATCAATGATAGTGGCTCCCTTGTTTTAACATCCTGTTTCTTAACCAGGTTTTCCAATCTGTCCAGGCGTTTAAAAAGGGCATTGAATTGTTTATCTACTAGGTCTTTTAAGCGATTATGAACAGAGTCCACTATAGTGTCAAATAGGGTATCACTCAACCTTCCATTTATGCCGTTTACTACTGCATGGTCAGTTTGAGTATGGATAGAATTAGGTATAACCTCTGATGTAGTCAAATCTATGGTGCTATCAATTGTTTGCACGGTAGGGCTAACAGTCACGCCAGTAGATCCTCGTCCCCACATGCTCAAAGGTGTAGGATGAGTTTTTAGGCGGGGCGACTGTTTCCTCTTGCAACTAGTTATTTTTGACGTTCCTCTCTTTCTTTTCTCCCCCGCAACTTTGGTGACTGAGGCTGAATCACAAATGCTAGCGTTGACTTGGGGCCCTGGGTGTCAGTCCAAAATTTCTAAATCGTTCTCATCATTCTCAGATCCCACCAGTGGCATTTCTTGATGGGTGGGATTATTAATTATTACATTGGCTGATAATGGAAAGGGTGTCGTTACGTTACCCAGTTCTGCCCCTTCGGACATGTGCAAATGAGATGTCGATAGACCCATAGAAAGTCTCACTCTCAGTTAGTTCAATTTCCGAGGAAACCATATTAACGGCTTTTTCTAGCATACTTTCAATGGTAGGGGTAGTAGAACTCTTTGGGCCCAATGTGGCTGTGCGTTTCCCCATTGCAATCGTTGTCACTCACCTTAATAAGGTGCTTCGGGGGGGGGGGGGAGCCCAGTCTCCTTCGGCCTCTAACGGCCACAGACAGCCCGCCCTTTGCCCGGTTCCGCGACGCGGAGGGACGGATGTGGCTAAATACCCCGGTGAGAAGGGGGGAGGGGCTGCCGCTCCTACTCGCGGCTCCACTGCCTGCTGGGACTCCGAGTCCCGATGCCGGCCCCCGCTGCCGGTGTCACAAGGTCTCCTGGCATGCGTGTGATAAATGTTTCTAAAAAAATGAGGAACTTCACGCTATCACATATAATATAGTTTTCAGAACTAGGGACATTAGATACGTGTTTGAACCAATATCTGCTGATTAGCAAATCCACAATAGGAGAGAAAGGAGTGCTCTATCTGGTTCTTCTAGACCTTAGGTGTGTCTTTGACACTGTAAATCATACTAGACTATAGTCTATCATGCTAGAATTGTAGCTAGATAAATCAGTAGTACCCCTTTTGTAACAGTCTTACAACGATGGCACAGCCAGGGTGCACTTTGGACAAAATGCTGTATGTTCTGACCCATTCAGAATAGATAGAAGGGTGCTTCAAAGTTGCATCTTGACTCATTTTTGTTTTACTTAAAACATCAACAACTTTGAGAATTTTGATTGCAAATGGGAAGGACATGCCATAGCTGGGCAATCACCCTAATCCTGTACTGTATGCAGACAATGCAGTTCTATTAGTGGAAGTGGGCTTCAGAAGTTCCTCGAGAACATTACCTTTTTTATGAAACAGCTGGACTTTGCTAACAAATCATACAAAGTCCTTCACAATGTTATGTGGACCAAAGCCAACCATAGGTGTTACTACAATATAGCAGGAGTCCCTGTACAGTGTGTTCAGACATTCACATAATATGGGATTCCTTTTCATGAAGATCGTAACTGGGGGACGATCTGCACTATAAGACAGAATCAATTTTCATGACCATCGAGGCTGTTTTTAGGTTTGCAACAAACTAGTACAGAAGATATTAAAGGGGTTGATATATATCATTTCAAATGTATATTAGAGGAATCATACTGTGAATGTGTGTGTGTTGGTATATAAGAGTAAAGGGGCTACAGAGCATAGAAAACAATTTCCTGAGAAGGCATTTATCAGTACGTAAGAGTTGTTCCACCCATGTTTGTCTGAATGGATTGGCAGAGGAAAAAAATTCAAAGACTAAAATAAAATATGCCCATTACTGCTGTGGGTCACACTGTGAGTAAATCCAGAGTCCAGGCTTACAAAGTTTATTATATGTAAGTGTTTATTCTTGGAGAGTGCTCTCTATCACATGGCTCTCTTTCAGTAAAAAGGGTCTTGGTGAGTTGAATGCCTTGGAGTTATTCATCAAAACTGATTTATCAACTCTAAAACTAAAGAGGAGATCAAACAGAGATTGTTCAGTTATCAGTAGAATGAGAGATCCTATGGGTCATTATGTAAACTCACAGTAAGCAGCAGTTCTGCCATGGTGACTTCCATGAGATACAGTGGCGGGTGCTCTAAACTGGAAGTTGGTGGGCCAATTTGAATGGGGGCGAGGGGGGGGGCAGAGGAAAAATAAATTAAGCAAATTACCTTCACCTGCGGCTGCTGCCTCGGTGCTCCTCTACCGACGCTGGTCACGCTGCACAGGCTCCCAGGGGGCAATCACAGCACTGCTCTCATGCTGGTAATAAAATTTGGCGGTATGAAAGAGGCGCTGGAATTGGCCTGAGCTGGCTGACTTGATGCTTGCTCAGCTACAGTGAGCCTATAGCTTTTTTTCAACCCGGCTGTGCAACAGAGCTGGGTTGGAAAAACCAAAGTGCGCATTTCTGTTTGGCTGGCCTAAGACAGCCAGCCAAACTGACATACTCACTTTTAAGTGCCCACCACTCCTCCCTACTGTGATGCTTCGTCACAATGGCCCTGCCCCAGACCTAACCTCTGCTGACAATGGTAGGATTAGGAAAGAAAAATAAGATAATAAGAACATGGTTTTATTATCATTTTATTTTTCTGTGTGGCAACTCTGCTCCACCATAAAGGAGGAGCCGCCCTTGATGAGAAAAGTGCCCTGCCTTTTCTCTATAATGAACTTGCAACATGGGTTCTGTTGAATCAATTTAGACTTAATGCTAGGCATTTTTAATTATTTTTCCCCCCTCTTGTGGTCCCTAGTCTAAGGGACTTCCTTGCTGCCCCATGACATCATATTAGCAAAGAGGACTTTGTACTTTGTTTCTTTTTGCAAGTTTCACTCAATCCCCAGCAAACATTGCTTAATACCAATTATGGGCAGTTTTAAAGCGAACTGGTGCTGTTTGGCAATGAGTCAATTACCATAACTTAGTTCTGATGTAGGGATTGTAGCAGTATTTAATTTTGTCCAATTTGTTATAAAAAATATGAAAAAATATAATAGCTAATATACAATTAAAATCGGATCCATGCACTATTTGATATGATATCAGTTTTAAATGTGGACTACCTTCATCTCAAATATTGTACTTTTCAGATAACGGAATAATGAGATGTTTTTCATTTGTCATGTAGAATTGATTATTTTATGGCTGTACCAACCAAAAGAAAGATTTTGATTGATACTGTATAGACTTACACCAACAATTGTAAAAGTGTTTTATTCTGCAAACGCACTTCCTTATTATAACAATGGTCATTTTTGCGGTGTTGAGCTAAAGAAAAAACCAAACACAAATATTTTGAAAATGAAGCTGCTAACTCACTCATTCATACTCACTCTTTCTCTGTGTGAGGCTGTAGATCAAAAGATGCCAACCTGTAAATGAAATACTACTAGAGGGCCTGAAGCACTGATTGTGCCACCCATTTAAGTTGTCTTTTTAAACGTGTCTCCGGTCTGCCATTGCAGTTTTGAGTGCAGTTTTAACTACTATTTTGATCTGGCAAAAGAAACTTTTTGCCAGGCCTAAAACTTCCTTTTTAATCTAGTCACCCCTAGGGTAGGCCCTAAACAGGCCTTAGGTGTGGTCCATTGTATATAAAAAACTGTACATGTACTTTTAACTTTTACATATCCTGGTAGAGAAAAGCTCTCAATATGTCTTTAATTATTGTACGGCCTACCTCTCCCAAAGGATGATATTAGGTTACCATATTACATTATAATAGGTGATAACTTGTGTGAGAGTAGGTAGGACAGTCATGTTTGGTGTGAGGAATTATATTTTGAAATGTTCTTTAATGGTAAAGTCTGATTTTAAATCAAACATTTGAAAATTCACTTATAGAATGTTACCATTTACTTGTCTTAACCATTAGGTGCCTGTAGCCAGTTCTCAGGTTCACATTAATAGTTGTGGTTGGCAGTTGGCCTTTATGTATTCCTCCTTAACAGTAGAGTAAAAGGCCTGATTGTGGGCATTATGGGCCATCCTGACTCGATGAGGGGGAAAGCTGTCACCTATCACACTTGAACTTCAAAGAGACTGCCTTAGTTCACACCCGAAGAACTTCACAGTAGCCTATTGAGACTGCAGACATACCGGGACAAGAGCAGGGAGATACAAAATTCCAAACATTGTGGGGTAGTGAAAATTCCAGACCCTCAGACCCACTCTTTAGTACGTCCTTTCGACCTGAGGATACTAAAAAAAGGACTGCCCTGCTGCCTGAGACCTACCCGCTGTCTGAGAAGGAACACTGGACCTGCTCCCTTCATCCTAGGCCACCAGAGTGACTATAAGGGCTAGTTAGCGGACCTCCTGTTCTGAGCTACAGAGATTCAACACGCTCCAGAGGTCTCTCTGCAACTTCCTAGCAGACCTGATGCACTGGACCTGTAACTGGACAAACCTGAGCCCTGCCGCCTCTGCTGGAGTGAGTTCCTGATCTTAAACAGGATTGTCTCAGGTCGTGGACCCTTCTTGTGGCATCAGTTGAGCTCCTCCTAGAAGAAAAGGAGAAATCTTAAAGTTTTGGGCTCTTCCCGACTGGGAAAGGGCCTGTTCACACCAAGATCCAGTGAACCTGACTCTTTACATGGAGTAATAGGGGAAACATGATGGCCAGTGTGAGCATTAACTGACTGCAAGATCCCGCCTTCAGGCGGAGGCGACTATAACCCGCCCTAATAGCCTTTCTTTTGGATATTGGGGGCCACTGGGCAGATGCCTCTTCTAGACATGGACCTAGGAGGGTTTCTTGCGACCTTGGGAGACAGGCCAGCTTCTCGCTCCAGGATGCGGTGGTTTCACACCACAGAGGGATTTTCCAGTGGACGATTTTAGTAGGTAGAGTGAGCACAGGTGTGGGGTCTCCTGATGAGGTAGTGAAGGAAGAATGCCACAGAGCAGAATGGACTTTCCCACAGGCTGCACTCCAAAAATGATTAGGGTACTGAAATATTCAGAGTAACAGAAGTGGCCTGGAAGACTGGGAGAAATTAATGGAACTGAAGGGAGGCACGCAGGGACTGACCAAGGTAGTGAGGTGAGTGGTGTTATCTCTTAAGGAAGTTGATCCTACAGCTGTCAGTAACACAGACGGTACAGGGTTAGTAAAAGGGAGGAAGGAGGTGACTGGAAAAAGATACATTCTCAGATCAGCATACCTCACAAGGAACATTTCACAAGTAAGATCAGCAGAGGGAGAGAATAAGGGACTGGTGCCTAGGCGTTTTAAGAACTGTACAATAAAAGCGCTGAAGGGACACAAGCTAGGAATATTAAAGTTACACCATCTCTTGGGTGCTTTTTTAGGGTGAAATCAAGCATAGACACCCTGCCCTTAAGTTTAAGTCAGGGAAAGAGGGGACACTTTGAGGTTTAGGAAGCAGGCAGTAAAGCCAGTGCCCGTTAGAGAGAGATGGATAAAGCTAATAACAACAATGTAGAGAGAGGGGAAATCCCCAATGGTCTGTGTCCCAGCGGCGAACCTATATATTCCTTTTAATGGAGTGAGATTTTGAAGAGTGTGGGGAACCCTAGGACTCCTATTTAAAAATTAGGTTGGGAATGCACATGGATGTTGTCAACCAGAGGAACACGAGGGCACAGAAGCAAGCCTAGGTGAAATCAGTAGTGGAAGAGGCTCAGAGAAATAAAACCATTCCAGGAGATGATAGCTAGTCTGTTGCTAGAAATTTAGGAGTGATTTCCATCTCTGAAACAAACCAAAAGGAAATTCATGTGGCCTGTACCAAGCTGGAAGGAAAAAACGATAGCTTTGCGCAGCATACAGATGCACTGGGGAGGACGGACATGAACTTAGTCTGGACTCTGTAAGCAAGTATTAACACCAAGTATTAACACCAAGGAAATTCAGTGGCTGAATTAGAAAGGGAAAGATCTTACTGATAAACTTGAGAGACTGGAGAATAATGCTAGCAGAAGCAACATTAGAATTCTGAATATTGCAGAAGGAACACAGAGGGGATATTTTCAAACCTTTGTGATAAATCTCTTAAAGGATCTGCTTCTGTAAGCTACTGATGCAGTTGACCTTATGCAGGAAATCCAAACAGTACACAGGAACCCTTTTAGACTAAAACCAGAAAGAAGGAAACCCTCAGACAGTGGGAGTTAGGTAAAAGGACGGAAGAGTTGAAAAATGTGAAGCAACTGATTCAGCAGAATTCAATACATTTTTGCAAAGTGTAAAAGCAGGTGAGGGTAAAGTTGTAAAGTAAGGATGGAAAATAATGACCGCCTTGAGGCGGGGAGGCTTAAATAGATGCATAACTTTTACCTTAAAGTCACTTCGGGAGGGTTTCCACGGGTGGAGGTGAAGGGATTGCAAAGGCTGTGGACCATAGGGGGATAGAAAATGAAGTCCTCATTTACAGCATGTATGGAGTATAAGCTGCCTATGACTGGTTTTAAGTCTAGTCTAGCAGTATGGGATCAGGTGAGGGAATAGGAAGGCAATTAAAGTTAGCTCTACAGATGCTATGTTGGAACATGAATGATCTTAGAGTGAAAAGGAAACAACACCAAATGTTGAGCTTCTTTGTGGATAAGGGTGAGCATATTATGAACTGCAGGAGACCCTCCTCTTAAGAGCAGTGAGTAAAGAGTTGATGTTGAGGCAGAGTTGGGTTGAGCAGGTGGCTGCAGCAGATCAAACGCACTGTATTAAAGGAATAGCTATTATTGTTAGGGCTAATATATGCATTACGGTATTGAGGAGTAGGGCTGATGGGGATGCTAGACAATAGCTAAGATTAAGATACAACAAGATCTTTTCAAGCTAGCAAGCCATTATGGTCTGAACATTGATGACAAGGCACCTGTTGTGCAACTTTTTCAGCACTGTTGGATTTTCAATACCCTTTCTTTATTAGGGGGGGGTTCAATATTGTACTAAATAGCGACTTGGATAGGTCATCTACACAATCACAGATTAATTCCCTGAGAACGTGAGCTTATCTATTATCCATAATGGAAGACTTAAATCTATGAAGTGCTTGGCAAAAAGAGGGACGGGAAACACAGGGATTATACATTTTTAATTAAGAAATACATCCACTGCTCAAGGCCCGATTACTTCCTTGTAAAAAATGAGGAGATGAGTAAAGCTCAGAAGTTAGAACATTTCCCAATTCACTTGTCTGTCACGCTGCTATAATTATACATATTGCCCTATCGGGTGAGAAGAAACCAACAGATGAACGCATAATAGGAAGCTTCTTCTTTATCCTGAAAAGGTTTCAGCGATTCAGAGAAGAACTGATGAGTACTTTAAATGGATTACAGGAACAGCTCAAATCGAATTAGTGCGGAATGTTTACAAAGCCTACTTAAGAGCTGTATTGCAAAGTTTAGTGGCTTCCTCAAACTGAAGTAAGAGAAAGGAGATGATCCAGCTGAAAAAAGAGATGATTAAACTGGGGGGCGTGTTAAAATGGATGGCCATTGAATATGGGGACAGGGAGTAGGAGGAAAATGTGCTTATCAAGTTCAAGCACAATTTACTGCAAGAATGGAAAAAAAGGAAAAGCAGCAATGGAAGTGAGTGAAATCAAGAACTTTGAATATGGAGAAAGTTGTGGGAAGTTATTAGCTTGGATGGCTAGAAGGGGCAGAAGTAGGAATTATATCTAGGGGATACCACACGAGAGAACAAAAACCTTCTTAGAGGTTAATCAAGGGATTGAGGAGGCATTTGTGATTTTTTTTCAAGAATTGTCCTCAAAAGCCTCAATCCTAGACTTAGCACAAGTAAGAGGTTAGCTTGAAGCTAAGGGGCTGTCTTCACTGTCTACAGAGAAGCTGGGCCTGATGGGATCTCGACTGAAATGTATATTATCCCATCCGACATTGTGATCAAATTTTTATTAGCCATGTGTAATTAAATATTGATTGAGGGCTCCCCATTAACACCATTTTGGAGTGAGCTAATTGTTTCCTTGATCTTAAAGCCAGGCAAAAACCCTTGTGAATGTGAGTAATACTGACCCATTTCATTGCTAAACTGGTATTGTAAGGTTTTACGAACAACCTAGCCAGTCAATTGAGTATTGGCAGATAGCGTGATACATCAATACTAGAATGGTTTTCTACTGAGAAACTACTTGAGGAAACTAACACATAGTTTGATTGGAACCATTGATGTAACAACTGTACACTCCCTTTCTCTGGCTATTCTCGCTGTTGATTCTACCAAACTCTTTGACTGGGTTAACTGGGAATATCTCATGCTGGGGTTTAGAGATATATTCTGTGACATACTGCAGAAGATCTACAGTTCCCTGAAAGAGAGGGTACTGGAGAATGGATCTCTGCCTCCAATGGCTAAAATCAGAAGAGTGGCTTGGCAGGGTTGTCCTCTAGCTCCATTATTGTTCGCCCAATATATTGAACTAGTGTCCCAAAGCCTAAGATTGAAGAAAAGTATTATCCTATTCTTATATGGGGAAATGAATAGAAACGGTGTGCTTTATGCGGATGACCTGATGATATATACTTCAAATATAGACCAAGCTCTTCCACATATAGGGCAGGAGCTGGCCTTTTACAGGAGTACCTCGGGATACAAGGTTAAAGATGAAGGTTATGTTTTGGAATTTTGTGTATGAAGGGGTGACATTAAGGAGGCCATTAGATATTTGGGGATAAGTATAGTTCATAACCTGGATAGACTAGCTGAATGATATTTGGAAAGGGTAAGCAAGGACATAGATTGACAAAGGTGGAGTCTGACAATTTTGGGTCAATTTATCTATGATCCAGTGATTCTTGTGAAGACGACCTTCTTGCCCAAGCTCACTTTTTTGATAATAACCCTCTCATTTCCCAGAGGAAAACTTTGACTAGGATCCAAGGGAGGATAAACTTGTTTATATGTGCCTCTAAAAGTACCTTGGAAGTAGCTTAAAAGACTAGACAAGGGTGGTTCAGGTCTCCCTCATTTTCAAGCTCTATTGCTGTGCATTTCAAATGAAGAACTGGAGTATGTTGCTTTCTCGCCAGATGAAACGTGTGGGGACAATATATGAAACCATGTTAGAAAGTCAAATGAAAGAGTTTCGCCCATTAATTTTTGGGCCCCTAATTTCTTTAAAAAAGTAAGACAGAAATGCTTACAGTCAACTTCCAGGTTATGGTTCAACTTCAGAGTCCTATTAGAGATACCATAATATAATAAGATGTCACTGATTTGGGATTCCCCAGAAATCCCTGAGTGTTTGAAGAACTTTTTAGTTGGCCCATTGGGAGACGTTGGAATCATGAAATGGGGGTAACTAATGGAGGGTACAGGTTACTGTCATGGGATGGCTGGAAAATGCTTGCAAATTCTGGTTTGTCAAGATTTAAATACTACCTGTATTTTCTAGCATGTCTTGTTTTTAAAAAGAACTTCATTGCTGCTAAAAAAAACTCCTACCTTGCGTTGCACGACTCTCGCTCCCACTCTGGTCCACCACAGCTGTTAGCTGCTTGAGTGGAGGGCGGACCGATAGAGCATGACCCCCCCCCCGACACATCATACGGGAAGCACAAAGAAAGGCCGATGTCAGGGATGCGCAGCGGACGCGCGCAGCGGGCGTGCCGCCAGCAAGCCCGTCTGCGCCCATCAGCAACTGGACCGGGCCTAGGGCCAGAAGTCCTGGTCCTTTTTCTGAAAAGCACGGACATACTTCCAAGAAGCAGTGTCAAATAAATGCTCAAACAAACAGTTGTGAGAAAGTGGCTCTATATATACTGGACCAGAATAAGGTACGCTGGGCCTGATTCACAGAACTAACTTAAGACAAAATCCTAAATTTACTACCATTTTCGTATTCACAGAAGACACTTACTCATTTTGCTATTCACAGAAGCCACTTACTCATTTCGGTATTCACAGAAGTTAGGAGTCCTAACTTTAGGACTCCTAAAGGCCTTCTGTGAATACCGAAAGTCCTAAAGTTAGGATTTTTCTCAGTTTAGGAGTAGTAAAGTTAGGACTCCTAACTTTAGGACTCCTAAATGCCTTCTGTGAATACCAAAAGTCTTAAAATTAGGATTTTTCTCAATTTAGTAGTAGTAAAGTTAGGACTCCTAACTTTAGGACTCCTAAATGCCTTCTGTGAATACCGAAAGTCTTAAAATTAGGATTTTTCTCAGTTTAGTAGTAGTAAAGTTGAGAAAAATCGAAATTTTAAGACTTTCGGTATTCACAGAAGACATTTAGGAGTCTGAAAGTTAGGAGTCCTAACTTTACTACTACTAAATTGAGAAAAATCCTAATTTTAAGACTTTCGGTACTCACAGAAGGCATTTAGGAGTTTTAAAGTTAGGAGTCCAAACTGTACTACTACTAAACTGAGAAAAATACTAATTTTAACACTTTTGGTATTCACAGAAGGCATGTAGGAGTCCGAAAGTTAGGAGTCCTAACTTTACTACTACTAAATTGAGACAAATCCTAATTTTAAGACTTTCGGTAGTCACAGAAGGCATTTAGGAGTCTTAAAGTTAGGAGTCCTAACTTTACTACTACTAAACTGGGAAAAATCCTAATTTTAAGACTTTTGGTATTCACAGAAGGCATTTAGGAGTCCGAAAGTTAGGAGTCCTAACTTTACTACTACTAAATTGAGAAAAACCCTAATTTTAAGACATTCGGTATTCACATAAGGCATTTAGGAGTTCTAAAGTTAGGAGTCCTAACTTTACTACTACTAAATTAGGAAAAATCCTAACTTTAAGACTTTCGGTATTCACAGAAGGCATTTAGGAGTCCTAAACTTAGGACTCCTAACTTCTGTGAATACCGAAATGAGTAAGTGCCTTCTGTGAATACCAAAATGAGTAAGTGCCTTCTGTGAATACCAAAATGGTAGTAAGTTTAGGATTTTGTCTTAAGTTAGTTCTGTGAATCGGGCCCAGTGTGCATAGAGTCCACTAACCCCAGAGGTATAACAGAGTTTAAAGCCAGGTGTGACCTTACTCTCTAAAGTGGTAGCCTGGTCGAGCAGTAAGGCAGTACCAGAGTACAGTGTAAAGCATTTGTTGTACACACTCAGTCAGCAAAAGGTTTCACACACTCACAGACTGAACTCCAGGCCAATTGTTTTTATATCAAAGATATAGTGGTTTATTTCTAGTAGCAACAGGTATCAAAATATACTGTTCTCAATAAGAGAGGTCTCAGATGAGTACTTTGCAGGAAGGCAATAAACTTTGTAAACACAATATGTATGGGGTTGCAGTAGGCAAGACAATTCTACACACAATTTCGCATTGATCTCAATGGATTTTCTTATATAAACACTGCTGATTACTTTGGTAGTTTCAGGATTGCTCCTAGATTCAGTCCTGGGGTCTAAGCTGAAAACAGTTTAATAAAAATGTTTTAGGTATTGCAGTGATTTTTCAGGAATATAAAGCTATTTTAAAAGTTCACACTTAGAAACTTTTCAACAGAAATCTGGCAATGTTATCCAATAGGAGAAAATTCAGGTTGCAGGTAAAGTACGATCTCGTTACTTTGGTAATCCAGTACTGGGCTCCTGGGTCCAGCACTGGGGTCTCAATTTAAACAGGTAAGTAATTTTATTTCAGTATTTCATATGATTTTTAAAAATATTTTAAGTTTTCAAAAGTAGACACTTAGAAGAAAATTCATAGAAAAGCAGACAATGGATTCCTATGGAGAAAATTCAGGTTACTAGTAAACTGGGTAAGGATTACTTTTGCGGTTCAGTACTGGGCTACAAGGTACAGTACCAGCTTCTCTCCTGATCACAGGTGAGTACTTGGAATTTGGTTGATTTTATATGAATATTTTAAGTTTCCAAAACTTCACATTTAGAAGATTTTTCGAGTCAAACCAGTCAATGTTATCTAATGGCAGGTAAGTGAGTTACCGGTTTCCAGGTGAGTACTCAACTGGTGAAGTTGTGGTTCTGGGCATAGACTCAGGGGTCCCCCAGGTTCAGGTAGGTACAGTTGGTTCACCCTCAGCGGCACAGGGGCGGCCGGGTGCAGAGGTAGTTAGGCTCAATGTTATCCAACGAGGGACAGAGGGCCTCCGGTTGGTGGCTGCTGGCTAGCAGGCCACGCGGTTGTGGGAGATGGGCTTCTGGTCACTTGCTCAGGGCAAAGGGGGAAGCAGGATAGGGCAAAGGTGGCACAACCAGCGTTACTCGGGCGGCTGGGTGCAGGGTGCTTTTGAGCCGTTGGGCGCTCAATGTTATCCAATGGGATAGGTAAAAAGGGAACAAAGGCTGCAGGCTCGGGGGCGGAGACTCTTCAAGGGCGACCAGCACTTCGAGAGGTAAGTTGGGATCTTGTAGCACAGGTAGGTACCCCAAAGGGAGGCACAGGGGGCTGTAGGACGCTGGGTGCAGGGGTGTCTTTGGGTGTCGGAAAAGCTTACCCGTCATCTTGTCGCAGTGGGGGTGGCCCCTGGTTCTGAGTCTGCAGGCATCGTCTGGTTCATCGAGGAGGGTCTTTGGGTACTGGACTTTGGGTCCCAGTCGCCGGGGGGACGTCCTCGTGGTCTTGGATCACTCGGGCACCGGCCGGGCTCAGCGGGTGCAGAGTGGGCTGGTCCGGAGCTTCCTGGATGGCACCAGGGGGGTTGTGGCAGCAGAGCCTCTGCTGATGGGAGTCCCTGTCTTTAAGAAGGTCAAGGCAGGCAGGTCCTCTGGTTGTCCCAAGTTTGCTGTTTGCAGGAATTGGCGGGATTTAGGCAGGAGCAGGTTCCAGGACCGACAGGCCAGTAGGGCTAGGGCCAAGTCAGTTGTTGTCGTCCTGTTGTTAGCAGCTGCGCCGCGGGTCTTCTTCCTCTTGGTCTTCTTTCTTCTTTTCTTCTCGGGATCTGAGGAAGGAAGGTTCTGGGAGCCCTCAAATACTGAATTTAGGGGTGTTACAGGTAGGGCAAGGGCAGGGGCCAATAGGTCCCTGTCCTGGGGTGGGTACACCCCCTAGCCTGCTCTTCTCCTGTGGGAGGGGGCAGGAGCCTAGCTGTGATTGGGCAGGGCTCCCCATCTTCAAGATGGCCGGAGCCCAGGGTCGTGCTTTACCTCATCTCCCCCACCTGAGGGGTGGGGTTGGCACAGGCTGACACCCCCCCTTCCTGACGTAGTTTTTCCCACCAGAGTGGGGGTCAGGACTGGTGGGGGCCAGTTTCCTGGTACAGCAAATGGTCTGGAGAAGCTCACAGAGGTGGCATGCCTTTAAAGCTTCCCCCTGACCATCCTGGGGGAGTAGACCTAGCACCTTGCCCAGGATGTGCATTGTTGCAGGCCCAGGAGAGCGGGGGCGCTCCACCCAAGGGTCCAGCAACATGTCTGCTGTGTGGCAGCCTCTACAGCCACTCAGCCCAGACGTGGATTGTCGGTTAGGTTTTCAGGGGGCATCTCTAAGATGCCCTCTGGTGCATTTTACATTAAATCCCACACTGGCATCAGTGCGGGTTTAATGTGCTGAGAAGTTTGGTATCAAACTTGTCAGTCTTCAGTGTAGCTATTATGGTGCTGTGGAGTTCATAATGACAACCTCACAGCACCATATACTCTTAATGGCATCACTGCACTTACAGTGCCCAGGAATGGCCCTGGGTACTGTAGGGGCACAGGGCTCAGGCAACTGTGCCTAGACCTCTGGCATAGGGCACCCAGCTAGAGGGGTGACTGAAGTATGCCAGGTCAGTGGGTTCTGTAGGCATGGCACACAGGGATGTGTGCCATGTCGACTCTTTGTTTAGTTCTGTACTTAGACACTCAGCCTGCAAAGGCAGTGTGTGGGTGTCAGGGTACAGGGCCCCTGAGGTTGGCACAATAAGTGCTGCAGTCCTCAGGAGTCTTCTCTGGTCACCATGCCCTGGGTACCTAGGGTACCATTTACCAGGGGCTGACAGGTGGCCAGAGATGCCAATTGGGTTTTAGTTTCAACACAATTTTAGGGAAGGGACACAGGCCCTGGGTACCTGGTTGGCAGGAACCCAGGGCACACTTAGTCAAAGCACATCAGCAGTTCAGAAAAAAGTGGGGGCATAGCAATGCAAGAAAGATGGCACTTTCTCACAGAAGTTCACTAAGCCCAGTGGAAAACCCCAGACTCAGGTATGCCCCGGAGCAATGACAGGCTTGTCGAGTACCTCTGTTCCCGGATTGCACTAGAGTACATCTTGCAGTTATAATAGAAACATGCTCTAACTGCGGTTTCTGTTTCACACCTAGACTGGAAACCGAGAAAGATAAACAACCTTCCAGAATAAACCAATTATCCTCTCAAAACAAACTCTTCTCCTTCATCAATATAAATAGTTGCTCACTCCCTAAACATAAACTTGATGTATTTGAGCTGCTAATTAACGACCAACCTAGTAGTAAATTCTTTATTTAGATATAAAAACATATCTTTAAAAGATTCTTCCAGCACATTAATACAATCTTACAGCTTAAAAGAGATTAAAAATGAGGAAAATAAAAGCAGAATAAAATGTGACTTTCTTATCAGTGCTTACTGCAACATATCAGTTAAGAAATAGCACTCCCGGACAATGCAGATGGGGTTAGGTGCACATTATGCTACACGGTAGTCCAATTTTTCTAGAAGCCTATAGGCATATAGAACGAATTTGGCCAATTTTATGTTTACGTCAGTGTTCTCTAAGGACAGAGCAGCAGTAATGGCGTGTCTGCAAGTCCGAACTCCCAGCCTGTTCCATTCCGGCCTGAGTAGGCGTCTGCGTTGGGAAGTGAAGAAGGGGCATATACAAAGCACATGCAAAAAAGTATCGCTTACTGACCCACACCCTCTACACATTTGATCAGCCCTTTTTTGCCGCCATACAGGGAGATTTTGTAGGAAGCGCCAGTCTCCCAGTCTTAGGGCAATCAGACATCGCTTTAAATGGTAGGAAAATGTTGTCGAAAGATAATTTGCCGGGTAGAGTCGTTTATAGGAGTTGGCTACTGCCCAAGCATGGCTGCGTTTCGCAAGGAGAGCTTTGTCCATGATCAGGGATTTCAGTTTTATAACTTTTTTAATTGTGTTTTTGAAGGCAGTCTGACTTGGGTTGAGGGCCCAGAGATCCGCAGCAGACGTTTGATGGATATAGTTATTTAGGAGGCGGCCGTATGTTCCTCCTGGATTGCTCATACTAATTTCATTCCAGACCAGGAGTTCCAAGGTGCCAGCTTCTGCCTTCCTTAGTTTGTGGATCAGATTTAGATATGAGCCAACATTGGAGGATTCATAGTTAGTTAAGCCCAGCTCTAGTCTGACCTGTGCTGGCGAGGAGGAACTCGGCAGGTGAAGCAATTTCTTATAGAGTTTAGTTGTCAGTTTGTTTAGGGATTTGTTCATTTTTCCCTTAAAGATCTCTATGCCATACGAAAGTGTGGGCCCGATCTTTGCTCTAAGCACTTCCAGTAAGGGCAGAACCGTCGGGCCTGAAAGTCTCCTCGATAGCTTAGCCAGGGATATCATTAGCGCTGTTGCCTTGGCTGCAATCCCAGTGCTCTGTTTGGTGAAAGTGCCCCTTGAGTCCAAATGGACCCCTAGGTATTTGTATGATTGGCCGATTGAAATGCTTTCTTTATTTATTGTCCAGCCTCCACCGTTGTAGCGTTTTTTGCCAAACGGGACAACCATTGTTTTTTTCATGTTGATTTCTAACTGGTTGTTGGCCGGGTATTGCATTAAAGCGTCCAGAAGTCTCTGTAGCCCCACTCTGGTGAGACTGAAGAGTGCCAAGTCGTCGGCATATAAAAGATTGCATAATGCCGTGCCTCCTACTTTTGGTGGATGACTGATTACTTCCTCTAGAGTACTTGATAGATCCGCAATGAATAGATTGAAGAGAAGGGGAGCCAGCACGCATCCCTGTTTGACACCACGAGAGGTCCAGATTTTCCGGGAGAGATGCGCGTCAGACCCTAACTTCTCTCGAACCCATGTATTGGAGTACAGCAGGATAATAGGATTCAAGATGTTGTCTGGGATTCCCCACTGCTTCAGTTTTTGCCACAGCGCTGCCCTGGGCACCCTGTCGAATGCTGCTTTGAAGTCGACAAAGCAGCAGAAGACCAACCTGGAGTTTGTGAGGGCTTTATCAATGATGGTGGAGGTTGCCAGTAAGTTTGTCATTGTTCCTGATTTGGCAACAAACCCTGTCTGATTAAAAGGAATCAGATTTTTATCCTTTGCCCATTGTCTGAGATCCTCCAAAATGAGGCCTGCAAAATGTTTTGCCTCTATGTCCAACAAGGCAATTAATCTGTAGTTGTTCGGGTTGCCTCGTGGTCCGGCTTTGTAGATGGGATGGATAATGGCCAACCTGACACAATCTCTCTCACAGAAACCTGGCTCCACGAGAGCTCAGGTCCTGACTTTGCGGCAGCGCTTCCCTCCAATTACGCAATAGGCAGGAAGGATCGCAGCGTGAAAACAGGTGTGGGAATAGCAATCGACTTCAGGAAAGACTAGCAATGTGATTTTGAACATCTCCCCCCCCCCCATTTATGAGGCAGCCCTTTTTAAGCTATCCCTAACCCCAAAGTTCACCCTTTCAGGTATACTTGTCTATCGTCCACCCAACCCCCTTCTTCCTGGACCTCAACGTTCCCTGAACTCATAGCTCCTTTGGCTATGAAAACAGCCAACTTTTCACATCTGGGAGACTTAAGCATGCAAAAATAGCTCTAATTTGATTTCTAACTTGGCCTCTATGAATGTCCATACTAAATTCTGGGCCCAAACACGAGGCAGGCCATTTCTTGGATCCCATTTTTTAAAACCTCGCTGAAATAAATTGCCTTCCGGCTCTTCCAACATGTTGGTCTGATCATTATTTAATTAGGTTTAATCTTACACTTCCTGTACACTCTGTATCCACTTCCTCTACTTTAGAATCACAAACCAGGAATTGGAAACAATTAGAAATTACTGCCCTCAATACTTTTCTGAATACTCATAGACCTTGTTCCAAACAACAGGCAAACCCCTTGTCATTCTCAGTACAGAATTGGCTTCTTGATGCCATCAACACCTGTTCACCTCTCTCCGACAAAAGAACAAACGACCATCGGCCACCTTCACCTTGGCTTATCGAGTCAATGAAATCAGAGAAAGCTAACTGTAAAGTCATGGAACGTAGGTGAAGAAAAAACTATATGCTCGAATCTAAAACTGATTATAAAAACACCCTAAAAAACTATCACAAACTCTGCAAATCCACCCGAGCAGACTATATCTCTATAACCATTTTGGATGTTTTAAATTGTTCCAAGACTCTTTTCAACACAGTCAAGGAACTCGCTGGTTCTAAAACCCAAGCGCTGCCCCCAGTACTCAATAAACAGAAATGCGAGGCTCTGGCCTCCTTCTTTGTGTAAAAAGTAGATAAGATATATCAGGATATTGTGTTGACAGAAGAGAAAAATCTGTCCCCCATCCCTTTACTTCTTTCACTTCGTGAAACAGATGACTCACTTCCCAGTCAAGTAGAGTCAGCTGATATTCATGATCATCACCTCGAAGTAAAGTCATCTGATATTCCTGATCATCACATTGAAACCTGGCCTTTGTTGAATACAGATGTTTTAGTCAACCTTCTCAATAATACAAAATATGGATCACCTAAAGATCCTCTGCCAATTTCTGTATCAATGTAAACTCAACAGTTGATGGACAGAATGCAGAACAATGTCATGCATTCACCCCAGTACAGAGATCTGGCCTAAATCTATCTTTTTTTGCTCACCATGCCCTTCCAGTTTGAACCTAGCCGTATGCAAATTAGTCTTGACCCTGTGCCCCATGAGAAAAGTCCAGCCCGACTGCCAAGCCAGGTCCTCCCTGGACTGGCAACAAGCATCCTAGGACCGGTTTTGGGCTTTCAGTCCTCATCAGCCAGGACAGCTTGATGGAGAGCACGGGACTCACGCCTGAGCATACCCGTCCCACTCTAGGGGACAAATGCAAAAACAACAGTTGATGGACAGAATGCAGAACAATGTCATACATTCACCCCAGTACAGCGATCTGGGCCTAAATCCATTGTTTTTTTGCTCACCATGCTATTCCAGTTTGAACCTAGCCATATGCAAATCAGTCTTGACCCTGTGCCACATGGGAACAGTCCAGCCCGAACTGCCAAGCCAGGTCCTCCCTGGACTGGAGCAACAATCCTAGGACCAATCGAGGTGACAAATGCAAAAACAACAGCTGATGGACAGAATGCAGAACAATGTCATACATTCACCCCAGTACAGACATCTGGGCCTAAATCCATCATTTTTTTGCTCACTATGCCATTCCAGTTTGAACCTAGCCATATGCAAATCAGTCTTGACCCTGTGCCCCATGGGAAAAGTCCAGCCCTAACTGCCAAGCCAGGTCCTCCCTGGACTGGAAACAAGCATCCTAGGACTGGTTTCAGGCTTTCAGTCCTCATCAGCCAGGATAGCTTGATTCCAGTTACATGGAGAGCACAGGACTCATGTCTGAGCATACCCGTCCCACTCTGGGGGACAAATGCAAAAACAATAGTTGATGGACAGAATGCAGAACAATGTCGTATATTCACCCCAGTACAGAGATCTGGGCCTAAATCCATCGTTTTTTTTTGCTCGCCATTACAGTTTCAACCTAGCCATATGCAAATCATTCTTGACCCTGTGCCCCATGGGAACAGTCCAGACGGAACTGCCAAGCCAGATTGTCCCTGGACTGGAAACAATCAGGATTGCTTGATTCCAGTGGTATGGAGAGTACGAGATTCACGTCTGACCATTTCTGTATTAAAGCTGCTGGATTTACCTTTGCTATCCGTGATAACTGATCTCCTAAATGCCTCCCTGCAGGAAGTCTTTATTCCATCGGAATGGAAACATGCCTTGATACATCCCCTTCTCAAAAAAAGCAAATGCTGACCACGACATACCCTGTAATTATCGGCCATATCACTATTACCTGCTTTCTCTAAAATTCTTGAAAAGCATATCCATATACATCTATCTCAGTTTGCGACAGCCCATGGTCTTCTTCATCCTACTCAGACAGGCTTCAGAGCAGGTTTCTCCACCAAAACCACCTTATTAGGGGTAACAGAAAACTTATGTCACCTCCTAGGCAAGGGAGACAGCGTGGCTCTTATCCTGTTAGATCTGAGCGCAGCATTTGACACGGTGTCTCACTCCGTGCTAATCAAAATTCTAATGTCATCAGGCATCTGTAGCTCTGCTCTAGATTGGCTCATTGCTTTCCTTACTAACCGTACCTTTCAAGTTTTCCCACATACAGCCTATTCAGAAGTCCATTCCTTTGTTCATGGTGTGCTGCAAGGCTCTATCCTTAGTCATCTACTTTTGAATTTATATGTTAGACCTGTAGTCGATGTGGCAGAGGAATCTGGGCTATCCCTATTCTGATATGCCGATGGTTCCCAAATCATATTTTCTCTTTCCTCACAAAACTCAAATGCTCCTTCCTTGCTTAAAACTGGTCTAAACAAAATAGCATCATGGATGCAAAAAATAATTCTCAAATTAAACGGAGAAAAAATGGACGTACTGGTATTGGGCAAAAATAAAATCTTTGGGACCCCCAACACTGGCCTTGTGAAATGGCCACTCTTCCCTCTCCTTCTCGCCAAATCCGCAATCTGGGCATCACGATTGATGATTCACTTAACATGCATTCCCAATCAGTAAAAGTAGCAGCAACATGTTTTGCTATTCTCAAATGGTTGAGAAAAATGTGTTGGATGTTACCAGAGTCCACTCGGAATACCGTGGTAAATGCCTTAATAGCATCAAGGCTAGACTATGGAAATGTGCTGTATTTTGGCACTAACAAAACCGTAGTCCATAGTTTACAGATAGTGCAAAATTCAGCGGTCAGACTCCTGTGCGGAGTCCCCAGGGCCACCGCCATATCCGCCCATCATCGTAACTTACATTGGCTCAGGGTAGAAAACCGAGTAAAATTTTAAAGCCCTGAGCTATATGCAAAAAATTAAAACTGGTCACGCTCCACAATATCTGCTATCCCTGGTTACTCCCTATTTTCCCTCCCGCAACCTTCGCGCAGTCACTCAAGGGAGGTTCGCTGTTCCTAAAATCAAACTAGCTCGGATGGGCGGAAGGTCTTTTTCTTATATTGGTCCCACATTTTGGAAAGCCTTGCCTAAAAAACTACGCAACGAAACTGACTATGGTCAATTCCGCAAGTCCTTAAAAACGTGGGTTTTTGATAAATAATCGGCCTCTCTTGTTTTCTATCTAAATTCTGTATTTGCTCGCTGCGCCGGGAAACCCTTTTTGGGTAGCTGTTGCGCATTATAAAATCAAATATTAAAATAAAAATAAAATAAATACCAGCTCTGAACATGGTTTAAGACTGGGCCAATTGCTAGTCTAATATCATGGAAATAGAGCTGCAGGAAGGCCAGATGAGGACGAAGGAAGTGGCTAAGTGGTACCAACATTTGGGAAGAGGGAAGTAGGAACCCAGCATTTCAATAATAGGAAGAATACTTGCCCAAGGAGGAGTTAGAGTGACTTTGGTATGTATCTTTTAAATCCGCCCAGTTAAGAAGAAATCACCTGTTTACCATCCACAAAGTCTATTGGGCCCCCAGGAAACTCATGAAGTTCAACAAGGGCAGGGTCTCCATGTGCAATAAATGTGAGAGGTAGAATGCAAACGATATTCCCATGTTTGTCAGTTGTTCAAAACTGACACATTTTTGGGAACAAGTTGGTAAGATGATCTCCAACATTCTGGTATGGGCAGTGGAGTTAAGCCCAAAATTGATACTTTTTTGGACACAAGAGGAAGTGACTGGGAGGGGCATTAAGCATTTGGTACATGATAAATTGCTTTTCTACATTATTCTCCTGGCAAGAAGGGGGATATGTAGGAGGAGGTCTCAGCGGGCGCCTCCTATGTGGATGGACTGGTGGAGATGAGTAATATATGTATATGATGTGGATAAAAAGTCAGAGTGCAATAGTGATATCCTTCTAGACTTTCCAACTGGGACCCACATGCAAGTACGTTTAAAACAAAGAAAGTCCAATGATTATACCTCTGTTGCTGATGACAGTACAATGGTTACCCCTCCTGCATAAAGAATGCAGGCTCTTGACTGAACTATATGCGAGCATGTGTTGTGGTAAAAGCTCGGCCATATGCTCACTTGAACTAATATGAGGACTTAAAAAAAACCTGACTGTTTGCACTGGACTTTAGAAGGTAACTTCTTCAATTGGGCTAACCTGGTCCCTGTGTCCAGCCAGCGCTCCATCGTAGTCAGTTTGAACTAGTAACTTTCACCAAGTCCCACAGGACTACATAACCGTAAGTGGTACTTTGTGCTTTCAGTGACATAATTACCATAAATATATGAAACGGCATATTAGCGATTCCTTAACATTCCTTAATAACGAATCAGTAATTGAGATTCATTATTAAGGAATACCTAGCCATTCATTCCTATGGGCTAGGAGGCCCATAAGAATGAATGGGAAGAGATTCACTATTAGCGATTCGGTATTCGGTAATTCTACTGATTGGATTTTTCTAGTTTTGGTGTCAAATAATGTATTTAATTTTACTCTATGTTTTCAAATTGGTGTGAGATTTTTCTTGTGTTTTCACATTGTGGTTTGTTTGCTGCATAAATACTTTAGTGTTACGCAAACAAATGATGGACGGAATGCTGAATGAATCATACATTCACTACCAGTCAAGAGATCTGGGTTAAATCCATCGTTCTTTTGCTCACCATGCCACCCCAGTTTAGACCCAGCCATATGCAAATCAGTCTTGACCCTGTGCCTCATGGGAACAGTCCAGACTGACCTGCCAAGTCAGTTCCTCCCTGGACCAGAAACAAGCTCCTGGGACCGGTTTCAGGATATGTCACCCTTCAACAGCCAGGCTAGCTTGAATCCAGTGGCACAGTGAGCAAGGGACCCATGTCTGGGCACACTCATCCCACTTAGGGCGAAAAGTGCTACGCAAACAAATGATGGACGGAATGCTGAATGAATCATACATTCAGCCCCAGTCAAGAGATCTGGGTTAACCATGCCACCCCAGTTTAGACCCAGCCAAATGCAAATCAGTCTTGACCCTGTGCCTCATAGGAACAGCCCAGACCGAACTGCCAAGCCAGGTCCTCCCTGGACCGGAAACAAGTATCCTGGGACCGGTTTCAGGGTATGTCACCCCTCATCAGCCAGGCTTGCTTGAACCCAATGGCACACTGAGCAAGGGACCCTCATCTGGGCATACCCGTTCCACTTAGGGTGAAAAGTGCTACGCAAACAAATGATGGACGGAATAAACACTTTATGCATTGCTTCTAAGTAACCTGACTGCTTTTGCACCAAGCTATCAGATGGTTAAGCACAGGTTAATTTAGTGCCTTTGTCGTTCACCCTGAAAGGGATTGTGGCTGTTGCTTGAGAAAGGCTCACAAACCCCTCAACCAGTAACTTAACTTCACACACTGAGTTTGTGCTATTTCTAGAGCGTATATAAAATGCAAATAAAGGTTGGCAATAAATTCCGCTCTGCTAGCAGAGTTGGTGGAGCTCTGGCCACTTGTAATTTGGAGTTCCAGCTAAATTCCACCAACCACTGCATGGCAGAGCTTTTTCACATGCATGGCTTGCCAACTTGTGTGTGAGCGGGAATTGGCATCACTTAGTTTGATTTTTGGTCACTAGGAGAGCACTTGGCTGGATTTCACCAAAGAGATAGGCATTAGCGGTTGCAACCATTCACAGTCAGAAAGCTGCAGCTCGGGTAGAAAATCAACTCGAACTGCAGCAAAATCAACTCAGAAACCAGAGCCCTCTGGCATGCTGCATGGTGCCTTCTCAACTGATCTTTCAGTACTAAACAAGCTTCCTGTATGAAAGACCAGCACGAGCAGCGCAATGTGCCGCATTCCGCTTTTTCTCATGTAACTCTCTGAAATTCCGCGGAGTGAAAGTCCACGAGTTCCACCCACCTCTATTAACAAACTGGTTTACCAGATAGGCCACCATGTTACCAAATCACCTCAGTCCAGTAAGAACACAAATAGACATCAAGGGCCAGATGTAGGTAACTTCCATTTAGCGAGTCCTTAATAGCGATTTTTGCCGAATCACTATTAAGGACTCTCTAAATGGAATGTAGGTAGGAATCGCTAAAATATTAGCGATTCCTTAACATTCCTTAATAACGAATCAGTAATTGAGATTCATTATTAAGGAATACCTAGCCATTCATTCCTATGGGCTAGGAGGCCCATAAGAATGAATGGGAAGAGATTCACTATTAGCGATTCGGTATTACCGAATTGCTTATAGCGGGAGCTATTTCAAGGGTGCCAGGGTGTGCAAAGGACACCCTGTTGCATCCCTGAAATGTGCATGTGTGTACATGTGGCGCACATCCATGCCATAAGTGCATGGATGTGTGCTACATGGCACTTTTCAAAAAGCAAAAAAGTGCTTTTTGAAAGGAAATCCCCACTTAACACCAACTTGAAGTTGGTGTTCAATAGCGATTCTTTAAGGCTGAAGTGCACTGTTTTTGGTGCTACGTACATTGCATTTAAGGAATTGGTATTTCCGATTCCTTAAATGCAAGAGCAAAATAAGGAATCGCTATTTTGCGATTCCTTATTTTGCATGTAGGTTTAAAGTCACCTACATTGCACTCAGCCAAATACCGGTCGGTAATGCCGAAATTCTGCGAATTCCTGCGTTACCGCTTGGTATTTGGCCACCTACATCTATCCCCAAATTCCTGCTCATACTGTGAGCAAATAATTTGAAGGGGGAATTATGCAGTGGACTGCCACAATGGTGTGTGCCAGCGTGAACACGAGAAGATTATGAAAACTGTGAAACTCTCACCCTGCTCATATAGCTCGTTACTCATTTGCACACAGCTACAAATGCAGGCGATGGAGACCTGGAAAAACAGACTTTCATCTCTGCAGACACATTATCAAAGTGCAGCTATTGCAACCCCTATCAATTAAAGCCTTGGAATTAAATAGAAAGACATTTGGCTCATCAAGAAAGGTGCCTCAGAGTTGCTGGGTACATTAGTCAATTGACCACTTTCTGCTATACTGTTAGCTGCAGCTTTGTGTTGCACAGTAAAAGCTTTCCCTCATGGACCGTTTCCACTTTTAAATATTACCTTTTCTAGGAACAAGATGTTATCTTTCCTAACCTGCTTCTAAAGAAGCACAGCTGATTATTGCTTTGACACTCAGAGACAACCTTTTTATGTTCATAGCTATTTTGCAAACTTCTGCATATCAGTTAGCATAGGCTCAGAACTCTTTGGGGGGGTGCAAGGATTAACCACTTAAGTGTGGGTGTAGGCCAATGGCCGACACCCAAACTTCCTACCCAATGAATCTGTCGGCCATTGGCCAACACTGGAGAAGGGTGTAAAGGCCCTCCTGGTACTGTGCTCTGTACTAGAAGGATCAGTTTATATTTTTTGTTTGGGCTGCTTAAGAAGAGCCTCCCCAGCAGCCTAAGTCTGTTTTTAATTCACTTTAATGATCAGCGCAAAGGGTGCACTGTTGTCATTACAGTAAAGTGAAAGTAAAACAAACCAAGAGGCTAATTTTACTTTCACTTGATCAGTGGTCAGGGGCATATCTTAGCCCCATGAGCTACCCCCCTTCCACTCCAAATTGGAAAAACCAAAGGGCAACACCCAAACCACTCTTTTCACCCCAAAGGCAAAATCCCTGGTGTCAAGTGGACTGTCTACCCCCAAGGAACATATTTAGGCCAAGCTGCATACCTGCCACAAGGAGGGCAGAAATACACTATTGCCCCTTCGGCTTGATGCCATTGAAGAGCGATCCCAAAGTAGTGTGCACTTGCTGGGCAGCGGAAAACAAACTTCCCAAAGAATTTAAATTATGTAGCTGCTGTTCATGATCCCCTGGGAGTGACTACCAATAAAGGATGGTGGCCTGCAAGGGACACACATCCATCCCGGTTTTTGTTTTCCGAAATAGGAAACATTTTCAAAGTAACAGGTGCTACAAATGTTGCCCAGCTTTTGATCGAGTGAACAGGTCCAAGTTATGGGGCCTGCTCCTAAAGATAGGAATAGATGCTAACATTGTGTACTTCTTGGCAGACCTCCATAGGGACCTCACAGCTACGGTGAGATACGACCGAAAAGGGAATTGCACAGGCAAGATTAGCATCACCAATGGTGTACGGCAAGGTTGTATCTTAGCCCCCTTGCTATTTACACTATATATTAACGATCTGGGCGGTGTTTTAGGAGCCGCATGCAAGGATATACCAAGGGCAGGGAAGTTTCTAATACCGGCATTATTATATGCGGATGATGCCGCCCTTTTAGCTCGGACCGCAGTGGGACTCCAATGTCTTTTAAATTCATTTTATGTGTTCATGTCTTCCTTTGATTTAAATGTCAACTATGGTAAATCTCATGTCATGGTGGTAGGCCCGAAAGGTAGGGTGTTGAAGAATGTAAAGACAATGCAATGTAACGGCCATAAATTGACAAGAGTCTCCAGGTTCCCTTACCTGGGGGTTGTATTCGATGATAGTTCCACCTGGCACCCCCAATTGTTGGAAAAAAAATGCCTTTGTCCGTTCCATTCTGGCAGTTTTGGGTTTTTCCCGCAAATTGGGGGTAAAACCCTTGCAGGCAGTATTGAAGGTATATGCTGCAAAATGTATTGCTATGTATGGTGCAGACTTGTGGGGCTTCAGACCAGTTAAGATGCTTCAGGTAGCGGAGGACAATTTTCTGAAATCGATTCTATCCTTGCCACGATCTACGGCCGGTTTCATAGCGCACCAAGAATGCGGCGTAGATTATTTGGAAGATCGAATCGCAGTGGCCCCCCTACTAAAATGGATTTCAGTTTGGCTGAACCAGGAACTGGAGGTGAACCACGAAGTTTTAAAGGATTGTCTTACACCAGATCACTGGGACTTTATCCCCTGGCTGAAATAGGTCCAACAACTATCCATAACATTAGGTCGGCCAGAATTGTTCACTGAGCCAGCCAAACTTGTGAAAGGTGACCTGAAATGGGTTAAAAGCACCTTTATGTTGAACAGAGGGGCGGATAGAGAAGGTTTGGAGCTGGTCAAACCAACCGTGAGAACTCACCAGTTGATTGTATCCTCAGGGCGTGAACTGGAATTATATCTAAAGGTTGTTAACATTCCCAATCACAGATATCTTTTAACAAAGTTCCGGTTAAATAAAATTCATTTCCTGATCTCGGGTCGGCCCTGTTGGACTAAGCCCTCAGATCTGGATCTATGTAAATGTGATGGTTCTTCCCTGTTCATTTTCTGTTTTTCTGTGGTCACTTCATAGATATAAGGAAAAAGTTTATTATACCCGTATTAAAGGGGAAAGGGTTTAGACAAGTTAAGCCTGCATTACCGTATCTTCAATTACTGTCTAATACATGGGAAATTTACAATGTGGCCACATTTTTTACCATAGCTATGAGACTAAGCAAAAAGATTCATTGGTCTTAGATGAAATATTGCATATGGCAAGTTTTTATATTATGTGTAAAATGATTTTATCCTCTTTCTTAAATATCCTGGCATATTGCACACACTTTTAAAATGACACTATGCGTCTGTATTTTATATATTTTGTATTGGGTACTCTTTTTTTTAATTGTATTGAATGTCATTGTGTCTTCTGGTGTTTTTGGACCTTTATGTTTACATTTGTATACTTTTGTGGTTCTTGATATGAACCGAATAAAGTATTTTTGACTGACTGACTGTTGCCCTTCATGAAGATATCTGAAGGAGTATTCAGAGGTCTAATGAACCACTACCTTCCCCTTCTCGACCCACCAAAAAGCCACCCAAAATAATTCCCAAAAGGGAAGTTATTCCAGGGGAGCATCTCAAATTGCAAATCCGTTTCCATTCCAACTTGGAAGTCAGTAACTTTCCAATTGCTTTTACCTGCATTTGCAGACACAATTTGAGATATTTGATATGAAATTTCAAAGAGAACAAGGACACCCCTTTCATGCTCCTTTCTAAAAACGTATTTTACATGTCGGAAAAAAAATTCCAACTTGTAAAGTAGCTCAAGCCACTAGGACTCACTTTCGCGCAGTTACAATTCCTGGAATTATCTTAGCCTCAGTTTTGCTGAGACAAAAGCACATGTGATAAACCAAACCCATAGTGATGATATTAGGGCAGAATACAAGAAGACAAAATAAGAGTAGAGAGAGGCAGAGTCGGTAAAGAATTAAGAAAAGAAATTAGGTACTAAAAAGGGGCTCAAAAAAGTGTAGGAAAAATGAGCTCATGGGAGAGGGGAAGATAATCTAATTTTTAGAACTGATAAAATGAGGGAGGGCTGGTGTTGTCCACCGAACAGAAAAAAAACGGAGCGAGAGGAAGGAAGAGGGGAAAATGGTGAATGAATTTATGCATTAAAAAGAGAAAGAAAAGTGGATTAGGGCAGCAATCAAAAACAATGACCCTCATTTGTTGACCGGACTTGGGAAGGAACTGGGTAAAAGGAATGAGTCTCCATTCAAACTATGGAGGGATAGCAAGAGAACTGACTTTCAGGGTGAACGGAATGTATACCTTTAAAAACAAGTAAAAGGCATTTAAAAAAAAATTTACTTTCTAAAAAATAAAATGCTAAGTGCCATTCACCTTGAAAATTTCCATTCAACTCTATAGGTAAAATGATTTTTCATAACATACACATTCTGAATTTGTTTTCATATGAACTCTCATCCAATCCTTTTATATACTTGGCGGGAGTAAGCCCGACTTAGGTGCATATGACATATGTGTAACTTGTATTTTTCATGCAGATTTACTTTGAAAAACACCTGGAACAGTACATGGTCAGCGACTGGCTGCCGCCCCCCCCCCCCCAATCCGGCACCCAACACCCAGAAACATGAACATGAGGCTTCTTTATCTTTGGAAGGCGGGGGCTAGTCCCCCGGCCGTATTTATTAAGATATGAAATTAAAAAAGGTTTTAATTGCATGGTCAACAATGTATACAAAAATCAGCAGGACATTAGATACAATATCATCAACAAGTTTGAGAGGCTAACCTTAACAAAAAATTCTAATACATGTTGTTTCCTAACCAAATCTAACATCCTCATCTTGATTTCTGTACATTTCTGGCCATATGGCAAGGTCGCTAACCGGTGTCAGGTCCTACAAGCTGCGCCTCACCTAGAGCTGTGCGCATGCGCAGTCGTGCTCCGGTAATCGCCCGGTCTACGCCGTGAACTCCATTTACCCACTAAAGGAGGGCCACTACTCTGCGCCATCCGGTGACGTCATGAGTATGCGCGCGCGGGGTGGCTACCAGCCTAAGGAAAGCGTGACTACTCCTGACCCGCGCTCCTTTGAAGCATCAAATACCTTGCCCCTGGAGTTCTAGGAGTGGCCAATGGCCCCTCCCCCTGGGCGGGAACCTCCATAGGATGATGCCCGCCCCCTCAGACCTTAAAATATGTGCTCACCGGTCATGACCTTACCGCATGCCCCATACCTAATAAATACGACGACCTATGGAAAAAATTCTAAAGGACAGCTACACTGGCTAATTAATAACACGCATCAACGTAAAGCTACAAAGGGAAAAAAGGCCTAGACACAATTGGCATCAAAGCACTTTACACACAGTTCGCTACAAAGGGAAAAAATTCCTAAACAAAATTACATCATCAAAATATACAGTCCAGATAAAGTTCGATTACGCATGTAAGACATGTTAACAGTACGCTAGCAAAATTACGCTCAAACCAGACTTAGTGAAGCAACAACATTTTTTGGTTCCAGGGATGGTGGGTGGGAAAACAAAGAAGCCCCGAGCGCGGGGCACACCGTGCTGTGGGGGAGCGTCCAGGGACAAGGGGGTCTCCCGGGCGCTCCCCGCCTCTTTATTCCCAAGGGGCCAGGCGGAGTAGCGACGCCCCTCCGCCCCGCCCCTCCAGTAGCCCGCCCCCCCTAACCCGGACATCCTCCACTGGTATCCGGGTCAGGGAGGCCGCCGGCCAATCGGTGGTGGGTCGCGCCCAAGGGCCCGCCCCCACCACCGAGAGGCACCCAGAGGGGAAGGGGGAAGCGGTCGCCGCGCCGCCATGCGTGCGGGGGGGCCGAGGGCCCCCCTTTTCACATGGTCAGCGACTGGCTGCCACCCCCCCCAATCCGGCACCCAACACCCAGAAACATGAACATGAGGCTTCTTTATCTTTGGAAGGCGGGGGCTAGTCCCCCGGCCGTATTTATTAAGATATGAAATTAAAAAAGGTTTTAATTGCATGGTCAACAATGTATACAAAAATCAGCAGGACATTAGATACAATATCATCAACAAGTTTGAGAAGCTAACCTTAACAAAAAATTCTAATACATGTTGTTTCCTAACCGAATCTAACATCCTCATCTTGATTTCTGTACATTTCTGGCCATATGGCAAGGTCGCTAACCGGTGTCAGGTCCTACAAGCTGCGCCTCACCTAGAGCTGTGCGCATGCGCAGTCGTGCTCCGGTAATCGCCCGGTCTACGCCGTGAACTCCATTTACCCACTAAAGGAGGGCCCTTACTCTGCGCTATCCGGTGACGTCATGAGTATGCGCGCGCGGGGTGGCTACCAGCCTAAGGAAAGCGTGACTACTCCTGACCCGCGCTCCTTTGAAGCATCAATTACCTTGCCCCTGGAGTTCTAGGAGTGGCCAATGGCCCCTCCCCCTGGGCGGGAACCTCCATAGGATGATGCCCGCCCCCTCAGACCTTAAAATATGTGCTCACCGGTCATGACCTTACCGCCACAGGCCAGCATTGTTAACCAACGATCTGGCCTCCCCCTGCCTTGACCTACCCTAGAAAGTTCTCACTTTAGCAAAACCCTCCAACCAGGCCCTGACATTATCAGACCACAGGACCTTTCCTTCCTCCGTCAAATGGACTCCCCTCCCCAGGTAGAATTATGCACCCCAAATACACCCATGTTGGATCGTCTGCAACCGGGGGGGCTTGAAATAATTTGTCCAACTGTGTGTTGATCCTCTTTACCGAGTGATTGAACGCCCTGACCGAGTCCGCCCCTCGCCCCTGCCACCGCGGGATAAGTTGAGACCCTACTACTGTGCCACCCGGGCAAGTCCTGGAGACCCACCCGCAGTGGAGATGAACTCATCAATGAGTATTCGCCTCCCAAGTTTGGCCAAGTCATTCCCCCCTAGGTGAAGTATCACCACTGACGGGGGGTCGGGCTGCTGAGCTAAGAGTCCCTGAAAGAAGTTCCTGAACTGACCAAGGCACAGACCCCCAAACCAGATCTTCCCTGTCCCGCGTCCAGCCTGTTGCTTGTGCTGGGACGTTGTAGCTCCTCCACTTCTGGTGATGAGTTCCTCCCCTGCGTCACAGGTTTGAGAAACTGCAAGAACCAGGAAAAGACCAAGAAAACCTGGGTGACAATTCCCACTTCCACCTTAGGGAATGGGTAGCACTTACACCTGCCAGCACTACTTGGGCCCTTGGGTGTCCTCTTTCTCGACGTATGCTTCCCTTTTGACGTCCACCCGCTGCTGATGTTGCGGTGTGGAGCACCCCTCAGATATCCGCCATGGACCCAGCCATGACTGACGTAAGCATCCCTTGGGCTGTCCACCTGTTGCAGCTGTTGTGATGTGGAGCACTCCAGGTATCCACCATGGACCCGGTCATACATAAATGGAAAAGATAAACACAAACCATTAGTGTTTCTGGCGATAACTGCTGTACACGTGCTAGTCTTACATTACCATCACTTGCTAAGTTTTAGATAAGATTAGCGCCAGATGACTACTCATTAACACTTCGACAGTAAATGTTAAGCATAGCCTCAGTTTGTGTCCCATGTATTGTGATTGAATTAGTGTTACGGAGAGTGCCCTGTAGAATGACCTTTATTAGGAATAATATCCCGTGTGCAGTACAGTGACCCAGTGGCAGTGCCACAATATCCCGTGTGCAGTACAGTGACCCAGTGGCAGTGCCACGGCACATTTATGGCTACTAAAAATTCTGCTGTAGACCAGGACATCACCTCCTATTCCTGGTTTTCCACCCACGTCTTTAGGCCATAGGGTCTAGGTTTGAAAAGGCCAGTCTGTTTGCCAGTGCAGCATCTAGGTCGTTAAGCATAGGATCAGCACCGCCCTAACCATGCTAGGCTGTAAAATTGGCTTCCTATTTTCACATTCATTGTTACTACAAGAAAGTTGTGCTGCAGGCGAGGACATCGCCTCTTAATCCTGGTTTTCTACCCACGTCTTTATGCATAGGATCTATGTGTGAAAACAAGACAGTCTACTTAACAGTGCAGCATCAAAGTCTTTAGCTAAAAGGATTAGCACAGCCCTAACTATGCCAGGCTGTAAGCTGGCCCAAGGGCCTTTTTAGCTCGCCACTTTGGCTTCTGGTAAATATCATCCTAGCCAACCGGACATGATCACACGCATCCCCAGAACTATGTGATGCCGCAACTAGGCTCTTGGGCACCTTTTAGGTGTGACATCAGGGTGTGTAGGATTATCAGGACCCCAAGTAGTCTTTCTACAGGCTCTAGGCCCTGTCTCTATGCCATTCGTGGTTCCCCTACCACTTTATTGATATATGGCTTTGGTACACCCCTAGAGCTCAACGTATATGGTGCTAAATTACTGTGTGCTATATAGGTTTACAGACTGTAATTATTCGCCTCTAATCTCATCATAGGCTCAACGTATATTGTGCCAATTTGCTTGTGTGTTACTGACTGTAATTTCTTGCCTTTAGCCTCGTAAAGGAACTAAAGGGATGTGTTTAGAACAAATACATATATTTGTTATACACCTGTTCTCTTTTCATTTACTCATTCATGAGATTATAGACTGGTAAAACAAGCTGCTCTACATTCCTTCAAGACTTAGCCTGAAGGCTGCACGCAATACAGCTACCACTAGGATAGCTTTCTAATAAGGTTGACTTTAACCTATCATCAATGAAGGGTTGTTTGGACTGGTGCAATGTCCCCCCTAGAATAGTGAACAGCACCTCAGATGTTGATTACCTTCACAATGAAATAAGTCCCTTGTTTGGCTTTCTGCTTTGGAATGTGGGCCCTGGGAAACTGGCTTTCACAGTCTCGTCAAGCCCTACCCTTAGATGTGCGTTAATCCCCAGGAGGACCCCAAGAGAAGGGGGTATACTCTATTCGTGAATGGTTCCACGATTGTTCTAACTATCACCTCAGCAGACACCAATGATAGTAATTCTAGAGTGTCAAAATTTGACTTATGTCAATGGCTGTTCCTTGCGTAAGATAAATAAGCAGCAACCATGGCTTGGATAAAATATTGCAAGTGCCTGGAGGACATCAATAAAGAAGCCCAGGAATGAACACAAAAAAGGCATATGTAGCCCGGGCATCACGGCGATTAAGGAATGTGTTTAGCGCCCGCACCCGGGTGATCTAAGGAAACTTGTAATCACAGTGCCAAAGTTACAAACATGGTACACAATGAAACAGCACCATGCCGTAATACAACACGTTTAACCACTGCAGAAAAGTGGTAACACGGAGCAAACTAAAGCACCGGCCTCGCTCACTGTTTTGCACTGAAACTCCTGGCCGGTGCGTGCAGCGGCTTGGCCCACAAAGGTAAAACTACCACCATTACCGTGCACTATTCCCAACTCTGGACTGTCACAGTCCGTGTGTGCCCCCTACGCATGTGCATCTATGCTCTGTTTACCCCAAACGTGTCACTGTATTTTGAGCGTGCGTACCATATTCACCCATGTGATAGTGCAGATCCCTACATTTCTGTTTGTACGTCCTTGTAAACAGCTCTGAATTCCATGGCACTCCTTCTGCACACTCATCCTCCGTAGGTGTACGCTACATACGCAGACAAGTCAGTAATCCAGCGCAATGTGTCTGGATACCTACAGATGTACGACTAATTCTATCCTATTGTATTCTATGCGCTTTTATAAAGTGCTGATTTTACCCGAAGGTGTCAGAGCACTGTAACATAGGACCCGTTACATGAGTAAACTGTTGTAGGAATAGAGCAAACAAAGTGTAGCATGAACCGACTGGCCAAGCAAAGTCAACTAGTCTGACCAATGTTGATGACTCACGAACTTCCTGGCGAACAATAGCAGGCCAGATAATCACACAACACATGCGAAAAGAACACCATTTCAAACCCAGCACGCACATGATGTACTCCCTGCCAAGCAGAATTAAACCCAATGCGACCAATTTACAAAGAACAAAACGGATTTCCAGGCAGGGTCTGAGAAGGGGGGGAATTATTTTGAAAATGTCCCTAGCACCAAACATTTGCAAGTGCGCTCTGCTATGCTATATTAATGCATCATACGCTCGCTGTGCAGGGGAATCCTTCAGCACGTTCAGAAACAGTCCACTGCTAAACCTGCATCCCATACATACGCATTGGCGAAATCCTTGAAATACCTGTACAGCCACTTATAAAGCTGTAACCCTAATATGCATTGATAACAGTGCCCTGCCTCCATATCTATGCAAAATGTCCTATGGAGCAGACGGGTAGTTCATGAATCTCGCAAAAGGCAGTGCAAACTGCGCTGGGTTTAAAAGTCATCCTTCCCCCCCATGAAGTCGCTTAATAAAAAATATGCGGCTGTGAAACATCCCCTCATCTCATTAATACAATACGACTGTGCTGTATCCTCTGTGCCATATAATTCAATTGAAGGACTTCCCAGTATTCCTACATCAGGTGTGCGGGGCATATTACCCCCTGATTCATTCATGCCAAAGCGCCCCCCCTAGATCACAGCTGACTCTCACGCGTTAAACTACCTCCACGTGCAGTCTCTCTGGATTATGCGGGCAGAACATATTGGTCGCTGCTCCCTTCGTATCAGCTTCAATCACTAGAGAGGTTCTGAGCCCCACTGACCAGATTAACTATGCAACTTAAGTAGCATCTCTGACAGGCTTGAAATTGTAATATATCGGAAGTTCTTACATGGCCACAACCTGCCTCACACATGAAATCAGTGTTTAAAACGTCACCCATAGCAATCTGAAAAACCTGATAGCTATGGTTTTATATGAATCATGAATAAGATCGCCGTACAAAGCGCCAGTTACCTTACATAAAACCTTCACTTTGGGACATTACATGATTTTTAATGACTCACAGGATGTACCGAGGTTCGAACCCACACCCCCAGTTCGTATAACGTGCACATGAATCAGAGCGCCGTCATAGCACCAGTTACATTACATAATACACCTTCGTTTTTCTGGGAGATGAAGTGAATTGCCCCCACATCCAAAAGTAAAACATTATAGTCATGCTGGGTACACCTCTTGTGTTCATCACTCGAAAGTCAGGGTAAAGGTGGGCACTGCCGCTGTGGCTCCTCATCATACGAGGAGTATGCAAGAAAACACAGAGGCCTCCCTGAAGACACCCCAGCATCAAGAATGCAGCCGGGGTTCAAATGCCTCAACCAATCTGTATCACCGGCGAGGCACAGGTAAAATTAGGCCTGCGCTCTCCGTTCCCCTACCGCTGAAGCTCCTCCACACATCCCCGCCATTAAAGATGAAATGAAAGGCTGCCTCTGACCCCCTGCCGCAGCAGGCTTAATGGTTCTGCAGACAAGGAGGAGATGGGCGCCCAGCTGCGAGGCTTCTTAAACACTGCTCCCAGGCCAGAGGAAGCAACAAAGCCACCCCGTGAACGCCACTAGCGCCGATGAATAATTTGTGCGGCACTTGGCGGGCTTTTAAACGAGAACCTGTGCCAGAGGAACATGCATAAAATCCTCTTACTGACCTCCGGAAAGCACCTATGGAGGGGGAGGAGGGAGAACGCAGGGATAAAAAGGAACCAACAGTGAGATAAGGGGCAGAGAGCGTCCAGTGTTAGAACAGAGGCATGAGGTGGAACAGTGGAAGAAAGACTAATCAGCCTCTGTATTGCCTCTAAGCAAAACTTTGGGCCCCGTCCCGGGCAAAAGCACTTGTACATTGAAAACTTGTCTCGAAAGTTAATGGCCCGTCTGTGAAAAATATCCCCACAATGCGACCTAAACTTATGCTGCCAACCAGGCGCACGCTCACCATTTGTAACAGGAAGCGGTAGGTGGAGGCATCCGCTCGCACCGCCGGTGACCGACACAGCTGTTCCCCCGAGGCGAGTTGCCTTCACCGCCGACAGGCCCAGCTGCTCTCTTCATCCCGCGGGTCGAGGGTCCGGCAGCCTCCATGTTCGTCCATCGATGCAGCGGCGAAGCACCGGACGTCCAAAAATCCTCTAACGCCGCCCTAATAACCGCCCACTTGCACCTGCAAAGAAGAAAAAGGGAAAGAAAATTACACCGCCCCACGGTGGGGCGAGGAGCGAGCCTGGGAGCGCGGGAACAAAGAAGCCCCGAGCGCGGGGCACACTGTGCTGTGGGGGAGCGTCCAGGGACAAGGGGGTCTCCCGGGCGCTCCCCGCCTCTTTATTCCCAAGGGGCCAGGCGGAGTAGCGACGCCCCTCCGCCCCGCCCCTCCAGTAGCCTGCCCCCCCTAACCCGGACATCCTCCACTGGTATCCGGGTCAGGGAGGCCGCCGGCCAATCGGTGGTGGGTCGCGCCCAAGGGCCCGCCCCCACCACCGAGAGGCACACAGAGGGGAAGGGGGGAAGCGGTCGCCGCGCCGCCATGCGTGCGGGGGGGCCGAGGGCCCCCCCTTTTCATTTGTGCGTGCAGTTGTGAGATACAAAAGAACCTCGTTACAGAGTTTCTATTAGGATATTTTGCAAAACCTACAACTTAGATGGTTATTTTATCTTCTAAAAACTTGCAAAAGAACTGTTGTACAGAGGGTCTGTTTCAACTGGGTATGGCAGAAAATTGTTTGAATTCAGTCTTGCATAATATAAAATAAACGCAATCTTTTCTGTGGTTGAACGCCGGTGTAAATCATTTTGCAAGAAGGTCATAAGACTCATATTTTTTGCATTTATATGCGTCTGGGAAGATGTGAAATAGGTGCATGATTTAGTCATCCATGATAAACAGCGTAAGATAATAGATTCAACCACAAACACGATTGTTGTTTGGAACAGAACTGTAATCTAACCTCCGAATTGCTGTCTGGAAATTCGCGCACTCGAAATTGCCATGCTGACCGGGTACTGGAAATTGTCTTTCTCAGTGACAGTCATTGGGTACGACTGCTGAGGCAAGAATTCTCGAGGGATGGTAGACACAACTATTTTCAATCAGCATTGTATCTGTTTCTGCTTTATTTAAATAAATACTTCCAGCGCGACATTTCAAGAAAAGCGAAAACGAGTTTGTGAAGTGTTCTGTTCCACTTCCAAAGAAAATGTACCCTTTTATCTGCTTGCAATATGCAAATGTTCTTCTCTAGGCAGATTAAACTGTTACATTTGGATTTTTATGCAATCAAATTCTGCCACTTACTCTTTGAAGTAGTTCAGAAAAAGAAGGCCGAAACTAGTAACTTTTTGTACAATTGCAAAAAGCAGAGAAAAGCAGATTATATGTATTGATGTTGGATGCTTAAAGAAGAAAGTAAACACATTTTGGCCAACACTTGGGAATTATTAAATATACTTACAAAGCATGATCCATACAATGCAATGTGGATTACAGTCCACTGGGCTATATTAACCATTCAGACTGAGGTTGGTGCAGTGGAATTGCTCAATTGAACAGAATGAACATGTCAGAAACTGAGAAGGCAGTTAAGAAGGTACATTTGGTTGTAACCGCTTGTTTCTGGCAAAGGGTGGATTACGATCTTGGTGGACAGGGTTACCACATCACAGACTTTATCTGTGGCGTAGCAAGGGGGGGCCGGCCCGCCCATGCGGAACAAGTGTTCGGCTCCTGCCCGCTCTTACCTGCTTCCGCGGTGCAGCAAATGCAGTGGCTGCCATGGGCAGCCATCGGTCAAGCTACACCACTGGACGTAATGTCTATCCTATCCACCATAATACAATTCCATTATTATACTATGGAACTTGTAATAAAACAGATGGGATATCCATCATGTTTGTGACAGAGTATCCCATCCGTCAAGATCATAATCAGGCCCAGACTCTGTTGCAATTATACTTGCCACAAATTTACAAAATGATTTGTCAGGCATACGCCCTTTTACAGCATGGATAACTTTGCCAGAAGTGTGATTTCTGCATCCATGAATTAGACTCAAATGTTGTGATTCAGTGCATTCATGGGCATTTCAAGGCATGGTTAGCCTTGGTTATTTGCAAATGCCCATAAACTATGTGTGTGAGGATTCAGAAACTTCTTACATTTCCCTATTCATCCTAAACATGATTTTATTTGTACTCCCGGACTGGTGTAAATTTCATTTCCAGTTTGGGAAAGGTATATGGATTTCCAGCAAATTTAGTGGAGTTTCTCGTGGGTGTGGGTTTGGAGAATTGCACATTTGATTCAATTTCCCCTATGCTGAGTTTCATTCAGAGGGAACAGTATGCTGATTGTAAAGTCATATGATTTTTCATGAAATCCACAAAGCAGTGAAACTACATTGACACATTATTTTAAATAGCTATGTGTAGTTTTACTATTTTGTTTCTGAACTGTACCCTTGGCATGTGCTTTAAATTTGTGTGACATTTTGCTCTGTGCGATTAACATTCACAATTTGTTTGCCATTTTAAAGATACAACACAATATTTTATGGTATCTTAGAGAGTCAGAGCACCACTGATGTATGCCAAATTTGCTGTTTCCCTAACTTTAGATTCGGTGAAAGGGCTAGGTTCCACTGAAAGAGCCTCAGTTGGCTCAGGCATCATAAGCTTACTGAACTTGTGGGCCACCTACTAATGGGCATAAAAATCAACAAGTTAAACTCACAGAGAGAAAACTTTTTAAATGCCAGGAACATTCAATTTTTTTGTTTTTACAATAAACTACCGCTTTGGGAGTTTTTCTAGAAAATATGAAGACTTCAACATGCAGGCACAAGAAATATGACAACCCTAAACAAAATTCAGTGCATTCACTGGAGCCACAACACAGGTGGCTCAACTGAAGGCACAGGTTCCCACACGTCTTGCAGAGATGTCCAAATTTATCAGAGAATCCTAGTCTAGTTGAGCGGTGGCCACTCTGCTGAAAGGCTGGTCCACCAACTGCCCATTCAAGTTCTAATTAAAGATGCCAGACAGTTATAGTGAAACGTTTATGAAAAAGTCAACCTAATTTAATTTAATTTTAATTTATCTTGAAAACCACACTGATGTGTGCTCTCAGGTGAACCATCCTACAATATGGGCCTGAAGCCCTTGTATAAGTATTTCAATCCCAATCATGTCAAATATTGTGGGCAGTTTGACCTCCACAATCTACGCAGTCTCAATTGGCCCACATTCACTATTAATATCCAAATGGAATGCTCCGAATTTGATAGCCCATAGGAATTCCTTTTTTATGGTTGATACCTATAAATATAAGTCTTCTCATGAAAGTTTCTGAATTTGTTTGTTCCATGGTCTATGTCTTATTTATTCTCTGTGGCAGCTCCTCCTCTGAGGCGGAGGAGCATTGCCCCTCTGCTCAAAAGGAAAAATAAAATGATAACGTAACGTTATCAGCATTATATTTTTCCTATTGCAGTCAGTTGCGGGCAGGGCTGGCCAGAGCAGCGGGAGGAGTGGTTTGCACTCCCTAAGTGCTCATATATATATATAATAAATTCTTTATTTAGATATATAAAACATATCTTTAAGTGCTCATGTTTGTTTGGCTGGATATCTTGGGCCGGCAAAACTGTCATGCACACTTTGCATGTTCCCCACCAGGCTGCCTTACACAGCCTGATTAGTAACATGCAAAGACTCCCCGTCCCCATCTGAGCGGCAAACCATGGCGCTCACACCAATCACAACATTGCATTGCAGTATTGTGATTGCCTTTGGGGAGCCTGTGTGCCCAGGTGCTTCCTGCTGCAAGCCGGGACAGGAAGAAGGAAGATGAAGAGGACGAGGACAGAGGAGAGAAGGTGTATGGCCATTTCAGGTGAGTCCTTCACTCAACCACGCAGTTGGGCAACCCGGTCAACTCAGTGACTGCAGAACCTGTTTGCACCAAAAGCCAACCAAGCAGAATTCAAAACTCAGTCACTCAGTTGAATAACCTGGTCACTTTACCTACAGCAGCCCCATCTTCCATTGAAGGCCAACGAAGTGCAACCCAAACTACAGCTACCAATTTGACCAGTTCGGCCACTTTAGTTACAGCTGTTGCCACAACTGAAGGGCTTCGGAGTACAATAACACCTGACTATGACAATCAAAGTGTACCACCACAGTCTCCCAATTTGTGGAGCAGACCAACATAAAAAAGATCCAGGAAAAGGATAATAAATGCTCATAATAAAACCAGAAAATGCCAACTAGTGTCACAGAACCTGACATCCCAAACTCAGACGCACCCCATAAATGAAATGTCGTCTAACCTGTACCCCATCTTCCAGGGAATTCCAACCCAAAGGAAGACAGACAGTTGGTGAAACATAAACACAACTCAGGAATTGCATGCTCTTTCTTCATCTGCAACAGAGTACTCTGCAAACCTGCCGGATCAAATGGATACTCAGGATACACTTATCGAGTTGCAAGTCTAGCCAGGGACCATACAAACGATAAATGACCAGGCAGAGCTAGTGCGAGATAAACTCCCACAAAGAACAATAACGCCACTCAAAAATCAACATAATGTAGTCATTTTCGAAACTTGCATTAAACAGCACCTGGACAGAAAACTATCTGATAAGCATGATGCCAGATCATCAAGTAGTAATACCACCAATAATGAGTTCAGGGACAAACACTGGCAAACTGACCCTAACATGTCTCTATCATGCAGAGGGTCAACATGATATACTAAACACATACTATTTGCTGAGACTGTTGTAAACCGATCTGCACTTAGCAAGGATATCCGCAGAAGATGTTTTGGGACTAATGGCCCGAATGTGCCTGGGTTAACAATCAAAATATTTAAACCCTCCACACAAGTAGCAGATATTCTGTCTAACATGTCTTTATTTGACGAGTAGGATCAGGGAACCTTTGGCCCCAAAATACTCTTACCTGCTGAAGGAACTAGGAGTGATGCCATGGCCACAGACCCAGCTACACTGCATCCTCTGGGACGCTGGAAACAAACAACTCAATCTTACGTATAATAAATTGAAGTTATTGCACTCATATGCCAGCCAAGTAGGCCCAATAAGGAGACTAGCCTTAGATCAAACTGAAAATATACAACAAGGAAATGACTGGAGTTGGCTAACGACAACACTTCCGAGTAATATAAGAAAACATTCCTAGTGCTTGGAGCTATTCTCCTCAGCCCGAATCCAAAAGGAACCCAAGTATAAATCACATATCATGGAATGTTGCAGGTCTAGCAAGGCTACTAGAGTCCTCAGCTGCAACGTCCTTTATTCAGACTGCAGACCTACATTGTTTTTCAGGAACCTTGGGCAACCAGTTCCATCACAATTCCTGGTTTCTGTGAATTATTTCAACCAGCTGCAAGAAACAATATATTTAGGAAACTCTCCGGTGGACTCCCAATCTATGTAAACCTTGACTTAGACCTGAAAGTCAACACTTCCAAACTACATGGCAAAATGTTTCAACTGGTGATCCTGGAGGGCCTTCAAATAAATAGCCAGCATTTGAAGATCCTGCTTGTTAAGGCATATTTTAACTGCTGTGGCACAGGATGCCTGGGAAAGCTGACTCTTTTGCATGAGTCACTTGAATCAATTCTATGCAAAAATACAGTGCAAAAAGTCATCATTTGTGGCAACTTCAGCCAGTGATCTCTGGGAACTGATCTGGCCAACCTGGCACTGGGACGTGATGCTAGTCCATTAGCCACTGTCTCCCAAGCACATGGCTTGAGTTCCATCCAACATACAATTGAAAGCAAATCACTGCAGCTTAACGCCTTTGCTACTATGTCTTTCCCCCCGTGCTAACCCTTTTTTGGCTATTTGGGGGTAGTTCACGCATAGGCCCGTACCATTTTGTCCACATAAGATACCCATGCCAAATTTGCATCTTTTTCTTCCAACAGCCTGAGGATTCTAAAGGTACCTATGGTTTGTGGATTCCCTCAGAAAGGGCAGATAAATTAGCCAAACACAGCTAAATGTTGTTTTCTTTTGGAAAAATGGGGAAAAAGCGCTCCAGAATAAACTGTCTGTTTTTTCATCTGCCAATGGTATCAAGAAAGTGTTTGCATTGCTAAAATCACCATCCTCCCAACTTTCATGAACAGGCGGACGTGTGACAGAAAAACAACATTTTCTACACAGTTGTGGCAGTTTACTGGGACATAGCCTTTTTTTCCCTAATTTTTTGTGCTTTCAACCAACTTCCAGTTAGTGATAGAAATGGGTGTGAATCCAATAATGGATCATAGAAAGCTATACATTACTGAACAGTAGACAAAATTCAAAATTCAGCAAGACGTCATTTGTCGGGCTCCAACAAGGTTTTCTTATAGAAAGTAACAGTTAAAATAAAAAAATTCAATTGAGTTGAAAAAAACAGTAATTTGTGCGGTTTTCACCTGTAACCTCCCCTAAAAACGGCAGTTTTTAAAAAGAAATATATACCGTTATGTCCGCTGAACACTTCTGGTTGTGGGGATTTATAGAAGTTGTAGGTTTACCAAGGACCTGAGGTACCCAGAACCAATAACTGAACTGTCCCTTGCAATGGTTATTCATTATGTACTGTGTAAACAGCAATTCATTTGGTAAAATATAAAGAGTGAAAAATAGGTATCCAGGAAACCAATGTATTTCTACAATGGGAGCAACATATGGAGTTTAGAAGCAATGATTATTTGCACATCTACAAATTTGTGGATATCAATACTTTCATGTGAATTGGAGGGCATTTTTCAAAATGACTTCTTTTGTACGCTGCACTGTCTTACATTTGGAGGCAGAAATACATCAAAAAGTCAATTGGTAATAACACTTATTGTACTATTCTGTTTTCCCTTAAATCTCCCGATAAAAATGGTACGTCACTTGTTTGGGTAGGCCTTGTGCCCACGACAGGCAACAGCCCAAAGTGCAATGTGGACACATCACATTTTTCCCAATGATAATTGACCCTTTTTTTTGCAATGTGCCTAGCTGTGGATTTTGGACCCTAGCTCAGCCAGCACCTAGGAAAACCTAGAAAACTTGTACATTAAAAAAAAAAAATAGATACTCACTGGAATCCAGGATGGGGTGACTTGAGTGCCTCTCACCACGTTCTGTTACCCAGAATCCCTTGCAAACCTCAAACTTTGTTAAAAACAAATCCTCACATTTCCCTGTTGGAAACTTCTGGAATCTGTGGGAAACCACAAACTTCCACCCACGCAGCATTTCTCTAAGTCTCCCCAAAACATTGTTCCTCACTTGTGTGGGTAGGCCTACTGCCTGAGACAGAAAACCACTCAAAACGCAACCTGAACACATCGCATTTTTCCACTGAAAACTGACCCTTTTTTTGGATGTGCCTATCTGTGGATTTTAGACCTAGCTCAACCGGCACCTAGGGTAACTGAGCAAACCTGTACATTTTTTTATACTAGACTGCCAGGGGAATCCAGGATGAGGTGACCTATGTGGCTCGCACCAGGTTCTGTTACCCAAAATGTCTTGGAAACCTCAAACTTTGTCAAAAAACACATTTTTCTCACATTTCTGTGATGGAAATTTTGGAAATCTGTGGGGAGCCACAAACTTCCACCCACCCAGCATTCCACCAAGTTTCCCCGATAAAAATGGTACCTCACTTTTGTGGATAAGCTTAGTGCCCATGACAGGAAACAGCCAAAAACACAACATGGACATCACGTTTTTAAAGTGAAAGCTGACCCTTTTTTATGCAATGTGCCTAGCTGTGGATTTTGTACCCTAGCTCAACCTGCACCTAGGATAACCTAGCAATCCCTGTACATTTTTTAATACTAGACACCCAGGAGAATCCCGGATGGGGTAACTTGTGTGATACCAGAGATACCCATCTAGTGATTTGTGTAATACTAGAGTTACCCATCAAGTGACTGAATTGCACAGTTTAAAACAAAAAAAACTGGGATCAAACCTGACCTTCCTGCTTGACCAAATTGTGTGACAGAGTATGTTTAATATTTAATTTCTCCCTATTTTCTTTTTTCTTTATTATTGTCCATGAGAGCAACTTGAAATGTGTGTGTTCACAATGAGTTATGTACAAAAACCTCTCTTTTGCTTGATTCAATAGAATGTAATGTTCCTCCAGGTATAACAGTATTCCAGCTGACTATAGGGTACACATGACAGTTGAAATGCCTTTTATTTCACTTGGCATCGTCTTCAGGGCAGGGGTCATGAATGCTTCTAAGTTCATGTTTAAAGACTATCACTTTTAATACATGTCTTCCACTGTAGTGATATAACCTGACATACTACGGTGAAATGCTTCCTTGTGTAGTACACTTTCTTTAATTATGAAGATACTTTGTAATATTTTTACATGTTTGTTGTTGTAGGCTTTACATGCCAAACATGTTCATAGCTCAGAACATGCCTGTCCTCTTATTGTCAACCTAGCCCATTCGCTAGGCGTCCCTCTTAATTTGTAGGCTCACCCACCTCTGAAAATAACTCTGGTTTTCCTCTTGAGTTATTAAACGCATTTTCCCATCTCACTGTCTCCTGGGAGCCCTTTTGCTCAACAATACAACTTTCCCAAAAAATTACTCATTTTACTCTCAAGGGTTCTTGGGGCATATTATCAAGGGGGTTTATCTCCGCTTTTTTGGCTTTAAAAGCCAAGAAAGCAGAGATCAAATTATCTCCCTATTACCTAGCTGTCGCTAACACCAGTTAGCGACAGCTAGTAGGAGATAGCGACCATCTTGGGCCCCACTTTGCATGTCAGTGATATTTATCACTAATGACATGCAAAGTGGGCGTGCCAAGATGTTAGCGACTGGAAACAGTCGCTAACATCGCTATCTCCTATTACCAACTTTTGGAGATATTCGCGCTAAGTGCGAATATCTCCAAAAGCTAACACCTGCCCTGAGCAGTTCTTAGCCATGTTATCCAATGGGAGGTGGATAACATGGCTAAGAGCATTAGCTCGGTAATGCATGAATATCGCTGACTTTTCAGCGATAGTCATGCATTGCGGCCGTTTTTTATCGCATTTGCGATAAACCTTGGTAATACCAAGGTTTATCTGCGATAAAAATCGCCGCAGCTCAGCGGTAAAATGTTGTCTCTAACCAAGCAATAGCGATAATTATCGCTATTGCTTGGTAATATGCCCCCTTGTTCTAAATAGCAGAACCCTGTCCTGTGCAAACTAAGGTAAAGCAAACATTCATACTGATGCATACAGTTTTTCAGACAAGAGCTATCCCTCTGAAAACTTAGCAACCTTGATTTCCCAGTCAATATAACTTAGCATCACACCAATGAGACGCAAAGACGCATATTTACAAGACCCTATCGCCACAGGAACTTCACTTTTCCCCGAAGTTCCTGTGGTGATAGGGGCTTCGCCTTCTTCACAAGGCGGTGTTAAGCCACTTAATGTGGCGCAGCAACGCCTTGTGAATAAGACCCTCTTTCATGCCGCACTTAGTGTGAAAGTGGTGAGGAATTGTGTCGCGGTGGGTGTGCTGTCGCAAAACCCCTTGTTTTTGATGCTGCTCCATATTTACAAGCGTGGCGTAAATATAGGGCAGTGCCAAAATTAAGACGAGGGAAAGCCTGGTCTTAACATGGCAAAAAAAGGAGAAATGCTTTATTTCTCCTAGTTTTTGCTGTTTCTGTGTGTGCCACATTCTGCAGCACACATAGAAAGAGCAAAACTCTATGAATGATTGTTTATGTGCAGGAAAGGGCACCTTCCTGCACATAAAGAACAATTTGATGCAAGACAGTCACCCTTGCCCAATGGTGCAAGAGTGCCTGTGTTGGCACTAGGCAGCAACATTTAGTGCCAGCACTAAGGGAAAGGCAGGCGTGCACCATATTCTTGTGAATATGGCACATCCCTGCATTTGGAAACTGTGAGAGCGCGTCGTTAGCCTTCTTGTTTTAACACCCTGCTCCAACAGTTTCCTCGTAAATGTGTCCCAAAACGGTTGAAACAGATCTATAAATGTTGATAATTTTTGAGGATTAGATGTTATTGGAGTACAACATCACATTGTTAAAGTGACCCTCTGCAACTGGTGATTATTAAAATAGAAGCAAATGTGTTCATTGAAAATGTGCTGTCACTGTAGCAGTTTCTGCTTGGGTTCTGGGAAAATTGATGTTAAATTTATTGCCATTTATAGAGAACACAATATAGTTCTGATATGGCCTTGAATGACTTTGATAGGTCTTGAGTGCTGGAAGCTTTTCTGAGACTCCAGCCACTTGTAAAATCTCCCAGATATGTCACTGACATCTCCATCCGTAAACTGGCCACCGCCATGGCTTGACGGTGACATGCTGGCGAGTTGTGAAATTGAGTACTGCACGGTTTTTATAAGGAGAAGCAAGCTGGAGAAGGCTCTTTTCTCGGCAAAATAACTGGGGATTCACACCACAGTGCTGAAGTGGTGGGGTAAAAGAATGACGACGCTATAGGGGCATGCAGTAGAATTGTAGGATTTCATGGATGTGGCTTGCAAGATCTAAACTAAAAGCTGTAAACAGTAGCACATTGTGTGGGACAGCCCATCAAATTTCCCAGGATGTAGTCTGTAATACTGGTTCAGATCCAAAGCTTGCACAAAAGATAACTGACTTTTTTGTGGGACACGAGAAGGGGTTATGGTGAGGGAGCTGGCCTATCCATGTTATGGTAGCGTTAATGGCCAGGTACTATCAATGCAAGTACACAGCGGCCATCTTTGAATTAAAAACGTTCTGCTCTGTGTTCACATGTGCACGCATGAGTCCATTTACATTGGAATGCATGCACACAACAGGTGGGTCTTGACACGGAGGCCGTAAGTTTTTTTGTTGTTTTAAAAAAAAAAATTTATTTGATCATTCCAAAGTGGCCTACAGCCATATCCAAATGAATAGGATTGGCAAAGTCAGCCCCCACGTTGCTATAAGGTGAGACAGTTGGCTTTGCCAATGCTTTCTTATACTTTTTTAAATGTAAGGAATGTCTGATATCCTTTTCCTTTATCATCTGTACATAGCCATCGAGCGAAAACTATCAATGCATTGTACTGCAAGCAGGCTGTTTTTCACTTGAAACTGCTACTTTTAAAAGGTGTAAAGCAGGAAAACTCTGAATATCATCTCTTTGAAAAAACCTTGTGGTTCCGCCCGACAGGCAGAGGGCTTTCAAATCTCTCCTTGGTTCACGCCACGGTGTCTGACATCTCATTATTTGAGTCAGCTGTTTCGACATCAGCTTCACCCAGTTAATTAGGTACCTCTTTGAATGCATTATTCAACACTTGATTCCCTTCTCTCTGCCAGGAGAAGAGGAATGTTTACCGCACCCTTGCCAAATATGTGAGAATCCTTCGATGTGACTGACGGTGAGAGGCTGGGTCTGCTCTGACGTGCGGCTGAGACTGTAAACCTGAAAGCACTGCTTTGTGTTGAAGACTGTCAATTGGATTTGTTTAAAGAGTGCACAGCTCCTTCCTGAATCCTGTTAGACGCTGGAAGACACCCTGTGCACCTGCAAACCCACCTATCTCCAAAACCGAATTTGTATAAAATCTGGATGTTTTATTAAAAATAAAAACAATTTTTATTTTATTTTTTATTCATAAAGTTTTATATAGCGTGAACTTGATCCCGAAGGATGTCAGAGCGCTTTATAATTTGAGACAAATGTAACGAATCAGAACAATAGTCTAACATGGGGAATCTAATGGGCATTGAGATGTTTACTATATATGTCCTAGAGAAGCATCTTCTCGCTGAAGAAATTGACATCACTTTCCTCACAGAATCCTGGCTCAATGTCCACTCTACCCCCATCCTTGACATTCTCATCCCCCCCAGGGTACAACATAATCAAACATGACAGGTCAACCAAAACGGGGGGCGGGGGAGACTAGCCATCATCCACAAAGCTGGAATACAGATTACCAATATCAAACCTGCAGAATACCTAAAGTCTGAATACCTGGGTGTCGAACTCACCATTAAGGGCACCTCATCCATCAAATTCCACACCATCTACCATCCGCCTGGAGAACGTACTCTCTTTCCCGAAGAACTAACAGACCTAATAACACGGTTCTCCTTGACGAAAAAAATTAACGTTTCTTAAATGTTCTTTTATTTTTCATGGGCCAAAATTTGAAACTGCTACCTGAATCACAGTTCAGAACAATTAATTTGGATTACTCATACTGGCAGCTATCTGCACAAGTAACAAAACACTTTTAAGTCAGTAATTTAACTGTTTCAAAGTTTTAATTATTAATGAAAGTTACAAACATATAATTAATATTTGTATTATGATCCTATCATTTTAATCAAAATTTGTATTGCAATGGTTTTCAGTAACTATGCAAATGTAATAAATTCAATTCAAATACAATTAATTTGGAAACCAGTGTAATTAGACACAATCAATAAAACAAACTGATGAATATTAAACAAATATTCAACTTATATGAGGATATATTTTATTAATTTAAGTACTGATTGAGTGGAAGAGTATTTATACATTCCATTTCGCCAACTTAAATTTCAAGGAGCTACCAGTCAACTCTGGACCACCAGAGCACTTCAATGGGATGAACCTGGAATTTGTGCCAAATCGCGGTTAAAGATGACCGGCTTGGGTCTCACGGTTGAGTCAGTCACCTCTTTGACCTTTTTTCCAAAGTTGCTTTAAACTTCTCCAAACTTCTGGAAATTATTCCTGAAGTTCCTCTTGAGGGTCCACAGGGTCCAACACAAAATCCAATAGTCTGGAAGCTCCAAGATGGTTCTTGGAAGGGTGGGACCACAATTGCCACAATGCACCAGGACCAAACCCTTAATGGTCCACTGGACACACTCCAGGCAGGGGACTCTTGGTGGTGATGGTGATGGTGCAGGTGAGCTGTGTTAACCTGTAGCTTGCAGTAAGTCCATTCATAAATTATTTTGAAGCAAGGTACATCCACAGGACTGCAGTTCCAGATAGCGCAGCAGGCGTAGTCAGTCAGAATGCAGGGTCTGGAGGTGCAAATAAAGTTTCCAGCATGGCAGTCCTTCTTCTCTTAGTATCAAGGAGCGGATCTGAGAGGCTCTGCATCTCTCACATATTTATTCAGTGTTCTCTGGGATCAAGCTGGAGAGCACTCCTGTCCCAAGAGGTGCAAAGCAATACCCCAGACATGAGAACTTCCTCCAAAGTGTGACATATTCTTGTCCCAGAAAGAACTATTCCTCCAAAAGCCATAATGGCTGAAATATCAGTAGAGGAGCAAGACTATCTAAACCAACCTCCAGTATGGCGTATGTCCATAGCTCTCCTTCCCGTAACATCTGCAGATTCCTTTCCAACTGCCACCTGGCTGGGTCAAAGGTGATGGAGGTAGGAAGACCTGGCATGCCCTGCCTGTCCAGTTCCCTCTTTGAAGCTTCATGCTTTATTACCCCTCCCCTCTGCTATGGCAGTCCTGTATGTCAAAACCCTCTCCAGCAGATAGCCTCTCCTCCGGTGAGCCACTCACCACTTTATCAAAGCAGCCTGGCTAATCCTGTTAACTCTGAATAATCAGGGAAGACTGCATGAAGGCTGAATTTGGGCTTACATACAAGAAAGTCTTAGAGCTTATTTTCTGTACATTCAGGATAAAATCAGCAATGGCATATTGCTGGATTTATCCATTCCATTTGTCTGAGCCTTTGAACTACATTTATTCAATTCCTAGCAATATTTATGCACTCATAAACTATTGCCATGTCATCCTATGTGGCTATGTATCTACAATGGGGAAAATAAATATGCAATTTCTCCTTCACCAGGGCATATAAAACATCCTTTATACATGTCCTGCTTATAGTTACATGATCCCCCACCCCTAGGACACCTAGAGGAGACATTGTGGGTCCTGCATATGTAAAATAGTGTGGATCAGCACTCAACAGTGCTCATAGTACCAACGTTGATTTTGGGAGGGACTTTACTACAATGAGGGAAGTGAAATATGCAATTTATTTATCCCTAGGGCATATAAAACATATTTTATAAGGACCCTGCTTATAATTACATGATTCCCCACCACTGGGAAACTTGGGGGAGACCCTGGGTGTACCCCATATTATATAATAATGTAGATTATCACCTTTTAAGTGCCCCTACCACCAAAGTTGAATATGGGCACAATTTACATTTAAGAACAGTGCGGCAGAGCTGGACTGCTTTTAAAATGACCTCAGACACTCATCAGTTCACACATGCAAGAACAACAAGGCTACTGGCCTCTAAACTACAATTCCCTATTATTTACTAGGAACTTAAAGGTCATTTTATTCCCCCTTGCCCTAGAATCTACTAGGGATTTATAGGGTAGATCATGACAATTATAGGTGTACCCTAACACTTAATGCATGTGTGTTTATGTGTTTTAACTTAACACTGGTCCTGGGCCTGACTAGCAGAGCCCAGGACACAGTCAGTCAGCTCCTACCAGTGCCAGTCAGCAAAAAAATGCTTTGCAAAGTGTTGCAAAAAACTTTGCAACACTGAAAAAAGATCTTCCTGGGGAAAAGAGTTAGTTTAGTGTGCTTACCCAGTTCTGTTTGAGCGATAAGTGATTTGGCGTATGAGAGCTTTTTCTATGGATGTCCTATTTGAAGATATATAGGACTGGATCATGTGATGTTTGAACGTGACCATCGAAGATGATCCCTGCTCTTTCGATGAGTTAGTGTTTGAGCTAGAGAGGTAACCAACACCTATTCTAACTGCAGCAGAGTCTGTTGTTACATTAACTGCGCATTAATTGTATGAAATAACTACTTCAGTATAGCCCTGTTAGAAAGCAGATTATTTGGGGTAGGTGACTGCCCACCTCAAGGAATAATAACACTTCTAGTCAGGATGAACCCTCGAGTCACTAAAGTAAACTAAGTTTGACCCTCTCGTATGGCACAGATCAAGCAGGCCTAATTCAGGTTGATGTGTAAAATATTTATGCTTTACCAAAATAGTAATAAAGTCAAAATACCAACAAATAAAAATTAGAAGCTGAATTAGTCTTTGTTAATGGTGTCCGACACACTAGGTAGGGACAGACCAATAAGGGGTCTAGAAATTTTGGTTAAAACCTCCCCTAATCTTGAAATTAATGTGAGGCCTATTCCATCCTTGAACACCTTCGGTCTAGAATGTTACACCACAGGGGGTACCAGCATGTCTATCGTTAACAAATACAATAGAAACTGTTGCAGGAACATTGAGTCTGTGACATATGCCCAGTTGGAGACAGTATTAGAGGGAAGCCTGGTCAGAGGATCCCTGATAATTACAGGGGACCTCAATAGTTCATATGAACCCCTTGATAGCTCTGCAAACACACTCACTGAGGTAGAAAAAGCGGTCATAATTAGCAACCCAAGTAATAGGTATGACTGTCAGCCTTGGTCTTAGAACATGTAACGGATGGTCCACATCAGACATTGCAGGAGCCTTCACTTTTTAGAGGAGCCAGAGGCTACAGTAGAATAAACTATAGAATGCTTGACCAATAATTGTGGGCATCTCTGAAAGACCTGGTTGTACTTTCAGAGGGTAGACCATGATCATACTGCACTCCACTTAAAGACACCTGTCTTTACAACTTAAAACGAAGGGAGACTGACTCCAGTTGACATTGGAGAGCCATGCCCATTGAATACTAAATGCGTATTGATGTGACCCCAAGTTAAGCTTACTCTGAAAATTTCTATCACAAATGTGCTGTAAGGTAGCCGAAGCACTAGACTATTTGATAAGAAAAAATGCAAATCCCTGCCCTAATTCAAATGGTATTCTGACTGTTCATCAGATACTCTTTGGAGATATAGGAGCTCTAATCATTAGAGAATATAGGGTGCTAAAAAATGGGTTAGGCCATGCAAATTTGTAAAACAACATGCAAAGTAAACCTGTTAAAGCTATACTTATTAAAACAACTAATAGCAAGGACCACAACATCATCAAAATAGCGAGGACAAATTATAAAGTTGCACATGCAACAGCAAAGGCTGAGTGGAACGTATGGCAAGATTAATTTGTAGCTCTCACAACTGGGGTTTATCGAATATTTTGAAAAATTTTTGCACATGGCGGTGCCTGATAACTTCAATGGTAGATTCCTTCATTCAGACACAAGCTTGGGTAGAACATTTTCAAGGATTGTATGCCAACGCCAAAAAAGAGACCCAAAACAAACTAGAACAAGCAATATATACTACTACAAAGCACTTGAGCTCAATAGAAATCCGCTCGACAAAATCTACAACACCATCCAAAATACTATGTGGCAGGGGTCCCAGATCTGACAAGATTCCTGATTATTTGTGTGTCTCAGAACACCATATATGGGGCCTTTATTTAAACAACCTCACTAATAGTATTTTAGAGGGGACTGCAATACCTAAATCTTGCTGTGGTGCTGAAATGTCGCCAAAATACAGAAAAGTGCCAGTGATGCTCCCAGGAGTAATAGGCCTATTAATCACATTCCACATTCTCCAATAAATATATTGTCACCAGCTACTGGGGAAAATATTATCATGGATAAAGGTTAATATAATACTATCCATCCTGAAAGCTGGCTTTAGTAAAAAGAGAAGCACAATAGATCAGGTCTTCAGGCTGTGTTCCATACATTGGACATTGTTATGAGATAAGGGTCAATTTGTTCTTGCCTTTATTGCCATAGGTCAGCTTTTGACTTAATCTCTCCCTCCAAACTATCGGATGGGCCAGCTCGCATGGGGCGTTCCAGAAAATATTCTTTCCATTTTGGTCAGACTCCATAACAATAATTATCCCCGGTGCAGTGGTGCAGCAAGAGCCAACTGATAGACCAAATAGCAGTTGCAAAAGGATAAAGGCAGGGCTGCTCCCTTGCCCCAATAATTGTTTGTCTATATATTAATGATGTGGTTGTCCACTTGGATATCCCGGGTAGTTATGCCTCAAAAATTGGATCATCAGAAGTCCTGGGCCTGTTCTTTGCTGACTATACGTTTCTGATATCCACAACTCCAGTGGGACTGCAGGACCTATTAAATCATTTTATGTACTTCTGCAAGCAGCGTCGGCTGGAACTGAATGCGGCCATTACAAGGTACATATTGCTTAACATTTATATTGAAGGAGACTAGATTTTACAGAGAAACTTCCCCATAAAGGTATGCGCTGGAAGACAATTCACACTAAAAAGCATCTCATCACCCCATGGTTAGCACTTGTAAAAAAGGCATTATATAGTTTGGGATTCGCAGTTCAGTGGGATTGACAAACTGAGGTGCAAGGGATAACAAAATCTGCTCTTAAATAAGGATTTTACCACATTTACTGGGAAAATGAGCTGCATTAACGTAAGAATTGGACCATCAAAGATAGAGTTTTGGATCAGAAGAGCACAACCTTCTTTGCGTCATTTTTAGATAACATCTCTTGCCATGGATATAAGCAGCTGTATTCAAACTTTATGTATGAAATCTTGCCAACTGGCACTAGATGCTCACGAGGGAGACCCCACTGTGGGCGGACACTTGGCTTTCTGAAATCGCGTAGTTCCAAGAGTTCAGGAAATGGGATATGTTAGGAATCTCTAAACTGGGGGACATCTAGCTCTATGATCACATGCTGTCATACAAACCACCAACGGCAGAATTTGGTCAGTGTAGATCACAATTATTCCTCTACCTACAGCTCTGGCATGCACTGGGAAAATATCGGCAGCAGGCTAAGGCACTGCCAGAGTACAGTGATCTAGAAGCAAAACTAACGGTGTTGGTTTTAGAGAGGATAGGCATTTTAAGTTTGCATATATCCCTGATCTGCAACACTCTGGACGCACTGCAGAGGTTCACAGAGGGATGGAATTTAACTTAGGGCCTCTGGAGGAGGAGGACTGGACAGAGACTAAATGACATTCCAGCAGCTTATAATTGTTGGGCACCTGCAGTTTACTCAATTCAAGTATTTCCTTAGGAGATACTGCACCCCAGCGAGGTTGTGGAAAATGCAAACTGTGAGTGGCCCGAATGCCCCAGATGTGGCAATACTAGGACTATGCATTGCTAATGCATATAGTGTGGGAATACTGAATAATACAGACCTACTGGGACAGGATATTTTGCACACTAGAAACTGCAACCGTATTCTCTAAAGAGCGGTACCGCAAATTAGAAATGTTAGGTGTGTTTCCCAGGTGGGATGGGCATGGGACAACAAACTTTGGGTGGAATCAGTTGCATGCTGGAAAAATGGGATATTTCGGGGCTATTGAGGTCCAAGGCGGCACCGCCTCAGTTGAAGTGGCTATGAGGAAGGGATCATAGCTCATTAGCCGAGGAGGCGGTATACAAATCTAAGGGCTGCCCTCAAAAGTATCCCAATCTCGAGATCATGGAGGTAACATGATATTTCAATTTACTACAGGGGGTGACTTAATTCTTGGGTGGGTAGGTAAAGCAACATATCTGATTCCGATACAATGGGGAGGGCCACAGACAACTTACATCAATCAATGTGCCGTTGGTGCCGTTGGTGAGGGAGGATGGGGAAGGAGAGAAAAGGAGTGAGAGCTGAGCTGTAATATTAGCATTTGTGTGACTGTTTTGTTTTTTTGTTTCCCAAAAGAAATATACATACAAAAATAATCTTTCCATCCAGGAGCTTCTGCCTAAAATGGGACAAGAGCCACTCTGCAAAATGATTGCTACCCAGTAAGAAAAAAGTGCCATAAACTGCGCGCACCTGCTTTTCTTTTGCAGTGGGTACATTAGTACCTGAAAGAAAGGCATCGTATCGATCTGTCGTTCGGTAGGAGTTAGGCAGCATCTTGAGGCATTGCAAAAGTTAAGATCAAGCACAAATGATGCTATGGTTTGTAATGTGGCCAGATATCTTAATATTATTTGGATTAAAAGGTAAAAATGTTGTGCCGAAGGCACGTAAACACTGAAAACATTGTTTATAAACAGGCTTGTACTCCTTTTTACCTGAGTGTATTGCTAACTTCTCAAACCCTTTTAAGATTTCTTGAGGTGAGAAAGATATTGAATTTCATCCCAAAGGGTAGAGCACCAGGACTGGACTCAGTTCCAGCCGATTTGTTTATGCACGACAAGGAGCTCTGAGCACCTTATATCCAATCTCTAGCAAATGGTATTGCCAATGGTTCACCCATACCGAACACTTGGAAGGGAGCCGAGATCGTACCGATCTACAAAAAGGGGGAGCGCTCAGATCCAGGAAACTACAGGCCTATAAGTTTGATAGACTGTATACAGAAGGTGGTTGCAAGGCTTGTTCTGCAGAGAATCCAAGGGTTGATAGAGGAGGAAGAAGTTTTGTCACCTCTCCAGGCAGGATTCCGCAGTCACGCAAGTACTGTAGACCAAGTTTTTAGATTTCTTTTAATTTACTGGCGGGTGGTATTGCTGGGGGGGAACGCACTTTGCGGCATTCGTCGACCTTAAATCAGCGTTCGACTTGGTGCCTCGAGCAAAAATGTGGGCAGCTTTTGAAGATCAGGGCATGCCATTTGACATTTTGTCTTTCCTAAAGAAACTACATGAGGATAATTTTGCTCAAATTAGATGAAACCAACTGGGGAATGTTACAGATAAGTTTCCTATAGCGAGGGGAGTACGCCAAGGGTGCGTACTAGCCCCGACCCTCTTTTCACTATACATCAACAGGGTGATCAACTACTATGAGCAACATCCGATCGATGCCCCCAAGCTGGATGGTAAGTTGATCCCCCTGTTGATGTTTGCAGATGACACCCTACTAATCTCAAAAACACAACAGGGCCTTCAAAAAGCGATTGATGTGTTTGAGGCTTTCTGCAAAGACCATGGACTTGTAGTAAACGTGAGCAAGACCAAGTTTATGGTGCTTCACAAGTCCAAACATGTTAGAGGGAATGTGGTAATGAATGGGGCCAAATTAGAGCAGACTCAGGTTTTTTCATACCTAGGCATAACCCTCGCATCTAAATTAGATTGGAAACCGCACATCACCCAGTTGGTTACAAAGCATGCACAGTTAGCAGGACAAAAGAGCTATTTCTCTCCCATACAAGGCCAATATCGCCAGTACTTAAAATTTACGATGCAAAGATAGGCGCAGCAGTTCTCTACGGGGCGGAATTGTGGGGTTTCAGCAATCTCGCCCCTCTGACTAGGGCCCAAAACAAGTTTTTATGTGGGAGCACGGGCCTTCCAGTATCGACCCCGCTGATTCCTCTTTTCTATGATCTAGGCTCCCAATGCTTGGAGGATATGTCCCGCTACAGACCAGTGTCATACTGGAGGAGATTGTGGGTTACCCCAGACCTCTCACAGTGTGCTCGGGCATTCCTAGATGTTAGAAATGCTGACAGGGCCCATAAAATTCCCTGGATGTGAGGTAAAGGCAACCTATTCCGCTATGGGCCTAGCCAGTCTATGGGAAGACCCAGCAGCCCACACCTTCCCACCCAGAAAAACTCTTAGAGAACTCTATTGGAGCATGGTTTCAATGAAAAGATTTGGCACATCTATTGGTCCTTCATTGACTGCGGATGTTTTGGAACTTAAAGACTCAACTGCTTTCGAGGGTTATTGGGATTGTATTACTGCTCCAGAGGACAGAAAGAGATATCACCAATTTAGGGTGGGCACTATACCAATTAATTCCTTTGTTTCTAAATGGCGAGAACGCTTAGACCCCAGTTGTCCTTTCTGTCCTACTCAACAGGAAAGCATTGGGCATATCCTATTTTTTTGTCCAGAATTCAAAGCCCCTAGGTGGTCTTGGTTGAAACCCATTTGTTAGCAGCTGGGCCTCCAAACAGGTTGTGAGGCTTTAAGGATTCTTAAAACAAATACCTCTCATCCTGTGGTTATTGCAGTCGCAAAGTTTCTACACTGAATGTGGATTATCCTCGCACGTAAATTACGTTTAACTTGAATATTTTAGACTTCTTTTGTATTCCCTTTTTATTCGTAGTTTTTTTTTTAAAATAACATTTTAGTCCTAATAGAATGTGTATATAACTGAAGCTAAAATGTACGATACACTTCAATTGATGAATTTAAATTATATTTTTACCCTGTGGGACGGTTGAGAATTTGCTATCATATCCTGATGTGATTTTATAAATTGTATTATGAAATCAACGACATTATATGTCACCTGATTTTTTTTTTTTAATTTGTTAATATTTTAATGGTGTCTTGTATGATCCAAAAATCGAAATAAAGACTTTTGAATTCAATTGCATGTCAGATACTTAAACCAAGTTGGTCCCACTGAGCTCTGGAACTTAAAGCATTTTCAGCAAGAGACCTCCAAAGTCCCAATTTAGAATGGTCATTTTTTCAGAGGTGCTGGTTGGATAATTCGTCCAGGTGAGGCTCTGGAGGAAAGGTTTTAAAAAGTTATCAAACTTTCTTCTGGTCACAAAATGATCACAAATGTACCCTTTTAATTCCCCTACAGCTCAGAAAGGCACTTAAAGATTCTTAGGGTAGCAGGCAGAGGTGAACAACAAAGTCACAAGCAGGTCAAGCTGCCTTTGGTCAGATGGGTACTTTTGAAAAAGCCTTCTCGCCACATATTATGTCCCTGTAGGTCAGCCAGCTGTTGGGATGGAAAAGTTCTTTACATGGCGATGGGTGTGTACCCCTTCCCTGAGTGCCCTAGCTGCAATGATGTCTGGTTACCTCTTGCTGATTTGTGTTGTACTGGGTGAACACAGATCATGCGTGTGCACCATGACATAGGTCTGTCTCATGCATTGCAATCATGTTGGAGGGGTGACCAAATCACTATGCTAATAGTAGTTAAAGGTTACTGCCTTTGCCAGTAGTTTTAGCACAAGCAGGGTGGTGGAAGTATGCCATTTTGTGATTAGTAGAAGTGAAGAGGTCCTTGTAAACCTGTGTCACTGGAGTGAGGCCTACAGGCTCACGTATGTAAAAGTCAGCTGCTGTGTCCTTAACTCATCCTTGGCCTACACCCATTACAGTATGATTGTGGGGTGTATGTGTGCCAGTTAATGGAACAATACATGAAAGACTCTGGATTCCATTTAAGGAGATCTTGGGCTGACTTGAGTGGCATGAGGAGGTAGCGGAGTCCCCCCAGACAGATTTGTGGATTGCTGCATTACTGTGAGATGCTTGGAACATACTGTAGGAAGAAGAGCCAGGCTCTTCAGTACTGTTCAAAGGGTGATCTTTGATTCAGAGAGACAGGCCACTGAAAAGGGGCCTGGCCACATCTCAGGAAGCAGATTGGGTTGATAAGAGAATCATAAAGAGTAGGGCCGGGTGTGAGCATCTGGTCACTCCCATCACCAGTGTTGTGCGGCTTGCAGATTTTTTGTCCCATCTGCTGTGTGTAGCATTCTTGAGAAAGGGCAGGGTAGACAAGGGGGCAATTCAGAAGGAAGCAACCCCCCCCAGTAAAAACTTCAAAGTCTCTGACTGTAAATCACATTCAGTGTCTGGAAATAGACTTGAAAAAGGGAAGTTTGAGGTCCCCAAAATTTTTACCTGTGAAGCATCCAGTCAGGCAGTGCCAGGAGGAAAAGCCCCGCAAGACTTATGCCTGAGACAAGAACTGGGTGTTAATGCACAGCCTGGCATACACATGCTTTTCTGCTTTCCAAGACCAGTGAGCCCTGTGAAGAAGAGAGTGTGGAACGGAGTGAGTTTCAGTGGGAATCCTGTTGAGGGGATTCCAGTACTAAGCTGTGAGGAGACAGCTACTACACCTATTGTGTCATTGTTTGCGTGCAGGTTCAAGTCACTAAGCCCATATGCCAGAGTGGTTAGCCGAGAAGTCAGCTTTGCTGATAGGGTTGTCACCCAAGTGCGGTGTGCAAGTCGGCAACACCATAAACCAGATGCAACCTCTGTGAAAAGGAACCTGCTACTGTACTGATCGGGCCATCTTCAGAGTGAAGAGGAGGTGCGATGACCCGTATGTCAGAGGGGACCCCTGGCAAGACTAGGATCGAAGCTTGATTGATGCCATTATCTTAAGTGGAGGCTGTTGTGCCACTCAAGCCCTGACTGAGTAGCAAAACAGCTGCTGAATCTCCCACACCTGTGGGTAAGACCAAAGGAAACTTACTGACGCTTCGGTGCTGGAACACTTTTGACTTTTCCAATAGCCAGATTGGGACTCCTAATCTGAGATTGCTAGATGGGCCTAAACTGAATGTCACCTATAGTGAAGAGGGAATAACAACTGCTCCTATTAGGAAGGGAGTGGCAACCAGGGGCCTGTCTATTGAATACTAGAGCCTTCGCCTCAGGATGTCGTGTGCATGATTTGTGTATGCTGTATTTCACTTTTTGTTCACATATAAATACTACTTTTGCCATAAAAGACAGTATTTGACTGTAAAATCATTGATTGCTGCAATTGAACATACTTGGTGTTGAGTGTCTGTGTTCACCCTTCTGTTTCTACATCCCTCGAGAAGCTTTAAACTGCTCAATGGTGCAACCACTGAGTCAAGTGCTGATGGGGTCTTTGTCCAGGTGCTCAAGCTCCCTAGTAGGTCGGGCCCTGGGACATCAGGAGTAAAAGGCCTCAACCCCCATGTTTGGGCTCAGGAGCTCCTGCTTGCACTGCAACTCTCTGAATGGAGTTCTGATCCCAACTAGCCCCATTGGGAAGAGTGAGCTCTACAAATATCTATTTCACTCGCTCATTTAATCTCCCCCTTGGATTCCACTTATTTTTTCTAAGTGCAAAGTGGAGCAGGTACAGTCCTTAAGGCTCCTCCCATGCAACAGACAGCAATCTGGCACCAGCTAGCGGGTGGGGATGACTCTTATGCATTCCCTAACTAATGGTTAACGGTTTTGAGGGCAACCTTACCTACCTTTTTAGCAGGTCCTATTTACCCTACTGCAAACAATCCTGCCATACCCCTCTCTCTCACAATCCAAGAGGGTGAAACCCTTCTTCCCTTGTGGATAGTGTATGCCCACCCAGAGGTGTGGTCGAAGTACTGAGCAGTTATTCCTCTGTGACCAGTAAGCACCTATCCTCCCACTGAATGTGGTGCCATCATGAATATGAGGACAAAGCCTGGGCATGTCATGTGGTAGGGCGGATCCCTTGGAATTTAATTTCTTGTACCAGCCCAATTGGTTTTCCCGTAAGGGGAAGAAAACACTTGGCCACACGCAGGCCATTGTCTCTTCTCTGGAAGCAATTTTCACACCTCTTTTACGCCAAGCTCTTACTCGGGAGTGGCTGGAGAGCTAATGCAAATTAGCCTCCTGCAGTTTCAGACAGTGCATAGGTAACTTTCTAATAGTTACATCTCCAATTTATTTACCAAAAATTTGATTTAGGATTATGAATGACCCTTCTCTATATACGTATCTCTACAATAGTTCTGATCCTAAAACTCTGCCCCCGTGATTAGGGTAGTGATCATGATCTGGCAAAGGTCTCTCATCGGATGGATTGATTGGACCGTATCACCAGAGAAACCCTGCTATCATGAAATTGCCTACTTCCTCAGGTGGTGGAGCTACGAAGATTCATACAATGGGATCACATAGGGATCTTTTCGGTTGTGGATGTAATGAAGATGTCCGCCCTTAAATCATTTCAAGAACTCCAAGTAGAATTTTCCATGCCGCAAACACAATTTTATAAATACCTCCAATTAAGACATGCCCTTTACCCATATCTAAAACACTTAACATCATTTTCAGAGATTAGCCCATTGGAAGGCAAAATACTGATGGGAGACCTGGGAGACCATAAAGTTTTGAAAATGTATCAATCCCTGATTACCAATAACCATAGCACTCTGGAGACCCTGCGGGTGACATGGGTAACAGACGTGCGCCCAATTGATGAGGATGATTGGACTGAGGCTCTTGAATCACCCCGTGGATCTGCAATCTCAATCCGTTTGAGGATCATACTATTGACATATCTTCACAGGGTGTAATATACTCGGCATAGATTGTGGAGGGCGGGATTGGTTGTCGCCTTGACAAAGGTACATTCTTGCATATGATATGGACCTGTGTGGGATTAGACTACTTCTGGCGTGGCGTACAAAACTGTCTGATGGAAATATTGGCTTGAGAAGTCCCTAGATCCCAAAACATACACTACTACACTGCACCAAGGGAATAGGGGTAAATAGATACAAGCGACACTTACTCTTCCTAGTCCTAACACTAGCCAAGCGAGACATAGCAAGACTTTGAAAAGCAGATGCATCACCCTGCATGGGTACATGGAAGAAAAGCATGGACTTCAATATGGGTCGAGAATTCCCCACTTTTAAAGCATGCGTCTGCCCACAAAAACACAGTAAAATATGGCAGAGGTGGGCGGATTAACGAGGTATAGCACTGGAACCCCATTCTTCATCAGAGCAATGTTTAGAGGACGAAATTAGGTCATTCGAACACAGTCAAGAATACACATTTTAGGTCAGGGTCCTTAATAAAAGGGTTGGTTTGGTGGGAACGGGGTCAAGAACAATTGTTTTAGATGCACAATGTTATGACAGTTGGATGGTTTTCTGTTTATATTTTTGCAAATGTTTAACAGCCATTCCCAGTGAGAAAACCAGAACAGTTAATGTCCTGCTTAACAACTATGTGTATCATTATGTCTCCGTATCAAGCCGGCTAATATGGTATCAAAGCTCAATAAAGTAGATTATGACAAAAAAATCTGATTTTGCAATTTAGATTGGGTTTATAATCAAATATAAAAAAAGTCAGAGTAGATTCTGTAGCTGGTACATAAGTTATAGAATAAAGTATAGACTGCTTGATTCACAAGCTGCTCTTTGTAGTATGTTTTGTAGTACCACAGTAGTACTATATAACTTACAACATTTGGTGCTGTTCTCCCCGCCCCCTGAACACCAGTGTGTCCTGCAGCAACGGAAGTGCCATGGCGTGTGCCCTGGCAAAGACTAGGCCCATTTTTGCCCGTCATCAGCCTGGCTGGGCCCCATCTCTTGGCTCACTGTCATTGAAGGTGCTGTCTTTTGCCATTCATTTCCTTAACAGGTAGCTGTGCTTATTTTTTTCCTTTGTAACTTTGTCATTCTGATTGTCATCACCGCTTACCTGAAAGAACTTTAACAATCTCCTAACTACGGGGAGGTAACAAGCAGCGGCCCTATCTTTACCCCACCCATCAAAGGCACTTCCATTGATCGCATGCTTGAATGCGCTGTGAGCGTTATTAGCACTGAAAATGCACTAACGGAGTGGAGGTTGTCCCTTGGTTCAAGTCACGGCCACAACGAAGGCATGGGGCCTAGCTTAACTAACACATCTCCTGCAACTTTTGCTTCAACGCCTACTGCAATTGTGCCCAATAATTCCTCCTGCACACACACTTTGCCTTCAAACTCCTTGAAGTCACCTAGTTTTCTCTCTTCATGGGGGGTGATTTGAACTCTTCTTAACACTCCGGCTAAATGCAAACGAAGTGCACGACCCAAGCAGCCTAACAAAAGTGTTGCCATCTTGAAAGCTGTTGTGCAGCAGGCCCTTAGTCAGATCCCTGAGTTACGAGTCCAGTATTTGTCTCTCAAAGCGACCCCCCCAGGGGTCAAGAGCACTGCTTACCTGTCTCAAAGCAGTTTAGAGTAGCTACTGGAGGACCACTTTGCCCATATAAGCACCTGGCTAAAATCTAAACTCTCTTCCATAATTACACATTTAATTGCCTTGAAAGCCAAACTTTTGTCATCTTTGTCTCACCTCTGCTTGTTTCATTCATCATTAAATCTTTATTTCGGCACAAGTGCCATAAAAGAGCAATGCATATATTACATTACATCATTATGTTAAAACATTACAATAGATAAAAACATTAGTTTAAAAGAAAAACAAAAATACAAGAAACTTATGCAATAATTGGAGCGGAAACATTACATTCATAGGACAAGTTAAGCAACATATTTCAATTCCAAGCAGATCAATTCCATTACAATCGATGCCCCAATTTTTTTCCTTAAATAGAATATAGAAAGTAAGAATCTACTAACACTAAATGTTATTTGTTGGGATGTGTTAGTTGTTAGGATTCTCAGAGCCTGTGAACTTGACCTCAAGCCTAAAAGAAGGCAAATGGGTTTAATCCATCTCTTTCTTGCCTGAATATAGCAAGGACAAAAAAGGAGGATATGTTGCTCGTTTTCAATCTGGTTATGGTTACACATAGAGCAATTTACATCCATTGACGAGGTTCCTGCATCACGGTTCCTAGCCCAGCGAGCCAAAGTAGTTTTTATTTGTAAGTTCCCATATCTGAACTTTAAAAATAAAGTTTTGGCAAGCGGGGGCTCTATTTCATCCATGAAGGTCTCATACAAAGGTTCGTCCTTGAAATTTAGGAACCTTGATACCAAGGTCCCACTACTTCTATTACTTATGGTCCTGTTTAATATGAAGCTCCAAAAGGCCCTTTTCAGTATTAGTTTGGGGTTGACGGGTAATTGTTCAGGGTTCTCCCAGAAGTGTTTCAGCCCTATATTACTCAACCAAATCTTGATATGCCTTAACCATGGGATGTCAACCTGACTATCAAGTATCATAACTTCTTTTAGCCCGTCTCTATAATCTTGAAGTTCAGGAACAAGCCATAGTCTGACCCACAGCATCAGAGGTCGAATCAAAACTTGGTGGTCAGTTCTTTTGAAGTTTAGGTCAAGCTCCAGGGGCACTAGTGGAGTACCTCTCGGAACCCTTGCCAAACTTCGCATGAAGTTGTTATCTAGGAGACTAAAAGTTTCCTTTGAGCCGGGACCCCATATTTCTGCCCCATAAAGGACCGCTGATTGGACCTTGGCCTTAAATAATTCCATCACAGGAGAAGCTGCTTTACTTGTACTTAAACTTTGTTCCCTGAGAATAGGTTTGATGTTCTGAGCAAAGATTAGTTTGCTTTTATCCATTTGGGCTTTCCAGGTAAAGTTTGAATCCAAAGTCACCCCCAGGTATGAAAAATGAGGGACGGATTCCAGCTTTTCACCATTTAATGTTAGACAGCCTCTGTCTGGTTTTATAGGATTTAGGGCCATGTATTTGGTCTTCTTCACGTTGATTTCCAACCCCTTCTGGCTACAGTATTCATTAAAAGTATCTATTATTGTCTGCAAGCCATTTTTCGTTTGGGAAATCAAAATGGTAATGCTTGTTTACTTCACAGCAATATGGTAACCTTCTTCAATCAGCGGGCCTGTGTTCATGGTTCTGACTCAGTCCCACACTGCGGCCTCATAATTTTCTTTAAGCTCAGCAGAACCAGAAGGTGCAAACCTACCCAAGGTCATTTCATCCAACGAGTAACCTTGTTCGAAGTATCCATCGGGCAAGCACAAGGTGACACCCATCAGTACATATCCCTTGGTGCCACAGTCATTGCAGGGGAGGGTTCTTGCAGGTGGGCCCTGTTGGATCAGCGTCATTTGTTGGTCCTTTAGCGCCTGTGCCCAATAGGGTTATGAATAATCTCTCGCCGAATGTCCTTATGTGGCAGTGCTCCTTAAGGTTCCTCCTGTGCTAAGGGAAGAATGCATCATCACAGGAATAGTTTCACAAAACTTAGAACTCATTTTGCAAGGCATTAAGGGTTTCCTATCACCCACGCAAGAAATATCCAGATGGTGTGAAGCTGTGCTTGGATTGGGCCAGATCCTATTGCCTCAGTGAAAGATTGTGTTATTGTCAATTTCAGGTTTCCATTTTAGCTGGTAAGCTGCTGCTTGGTGCTCGTTCGTAGTTTGCCCCAAGGAATTACATTATTCTTGTGTCTTTAGGTTTTTTCTAGAAATCATTGAATTGCCATATCCAGAGGTACGTGCACTTTCTTAGGGCACCTTAAACCCATTCTGAATCTCTTAGTGGCCACCAGTGTCAGCCTCCTTCCCACCCATTTGAAACCTATCCATGTGGAACGCAATCTGGAGCTCCTTTTCAAAGCCCAGTGGATCTTCTCAACAGGCCTACCGCCCTTTTTGCCATCCCACCGGCCAATAGATTTGACGTTCCCTCAACTATTGACTGACTTTTCGCTATGGCCAACTCGTTCATTGACTTTAGCACTATGTGACCTTCTGTTCCACAGGAGACTTTCACATTCCTAGTGCTGACCCTATATTTTCTTTGGTTAGCTGGAGTGTTGCGGGCCTTAAAGAGAAAATCAACGATTCTGATTGGTGGGCTTTCATTGAGAAGTCTGACATTGTAGTTTTACATGAGACGTGGGCAACTTTGTCTATTTTGTATGATGGTTATGCTTGTTATTCAAGCCAAGTAGTTCCCTCTCCCCAGGGTGGAGCTGTAGGAGATCTCGCGATTTGGATTAATTTAAACCTTTGTGCGGAAGTTGCATCTATTGAAACTGGGTCTTCATTTTTTCAAATCTTATAGCCCCAGGTCAGAATTTACGGGATTTGTTTTTTATCTAGCTTATTTATAATAATGATTTTGTTCATATCAAGTGTGTGCATTTTGTTCAGTTGTTACATTTTATTTTTAGGTTGCAGCCCCACAAGGGTAGTCAGTATTTGCAGTCTCCTTATTTTCTCTCTGGTGATTTTAATCCCAAACTGGTCGACCCATTGCAGAAGGATGGGACTCTGGGCGCGGACCCCCTCGAAGAATTTAGCAATGCGAGTGGAAGTAAGCTGGCCAGTTATCTGGCGGTGCACAATATGGTTAACTTAGTTGGGACCTTAGAGGGGATGAGCACTTCCTTCACACTTTCACACTTTCAGAGGATACGGCCATCCCTCCACTATTGACTGCATATTTGTAAACAGTAACCTCCTACACTTCATTATTAGAGGGAGAATCGAGCAGACCGAATGGTGTGACCTCAAAGCCCTTTCTATCTTGTGGCAATTTCCTTTAAACTTCATCCCACCCCTATTATCTAACCCATTCAATATTCCAGTGACGGCTTCAGTCTCTCTTGCCAGCTTAAAAATCCTTCCGACACCTTAGAGATTCTCATGTGCATGCGCCAGGGGTTATTTCTTAAATATCCGACAGAAGCTTATGGAGACACTATGCCAATTCATTACAGTAGCTTATGCCAGGACCTCAAACAGTTTCTTCTTAAACCTGCATGGGCTGATAAGGGGATCTCACAGTGGTTTGACAAGTTTTACTCATGGCTAATCGGAGATTGAGGTGGGTTTTTTCTGCCACCCGAGTGTGAAAGTTGATGTTCGGATGGATCACTTGGCATATAAAATCGCCCTTAAAACTAGGAAGGAGGTCCTTCACAAGAGGTACTGGAAGCTATTGGAATTAGCTGCTGTGGGGGGTAATAGTAGCACCTTCTTCGACACAGTGAAGAGAATTAGGTCAAGGAATGCCCCCATAAGCTCATTGCTGCGGTGCAACATATTAGGGACGCATTGGGTTTCACATTTCTCGGCCATCTACACCTGGAGGAGAATGTCAAGCTAAATTATTTTTTACACACAACGTTAACTTGCCCCTTATGTTATCTTTGCCTGAGGTGGAGTTAGCCATACCCCAGAGTACAGGAGGGAAAGTGCCCGGGCCAAACGGAACCCCAATCGATCTTTTAAATGCAACACAGAGCTATGGGGCCCTTTGATTACCAACATTTTAAATTGTTCATTAAACACCCATATCCCATGCTCCTGATCCCTTTCGACAATCGTGCCTATTTTTACAAGAGGGGACGGTATGGCTCCTAAGTGCTATAGTCCTATTTCACTCATTGATAGTACTGTCAAAATAATAGGTTGAGTGATTTATAATCGAATTGCTGAGTGGGTCGAAGAGCACAATATTCTTTCACCTTTTCAGTATGTGTTTCACCCAGATTTGGGTACAGTTTTTGAAAGGTGCTGACCTCTGTACCTAGCTTTTATGGACCTCTCTATGACATGCGGTTCCATAAACAGGTCCAAGCTATGATTAATGTTGCTGGATCTGGGCATAAAGGTATCTCTGGGTAATTTTCTGCATAGTTTGAATGCCGATCTAGCATTGGGGAAATGTCCCCTAAGTTTCACCTAAAGTGTGTTGTGTTCTGTATTCTGGTCCCTTTACTATTCATTTTATACATGAATGGCCGTTTTCCCTATACGATCTCAATCCCTGTTAATACCTCCAGAATTGCAGTAGCTTAGGTACCCATGTCTCTCTACGTGGATGACGCATTCCTACTGGCTCAAAACCCCAACGCCTTACGAGTGCTTGTGAATTGCTTCGTTCTTTTAATTTGCAATCTTGATTTACTAGCCAACTATGGTAAATCACAAGTCATGGCCTGTGGGCCTGGCAAAAAGTCCTTAAGCAGATTCGTAGTTAGGGGCCAGCCTTTGAATTTTGTAGGATAGTTTAGCTACTTGAGAGTTATCTTTAAGTCCCTTGTTTCCTGACATTCCCAGTTGACTTTCTCTTGTCTCAAGCTTAGTTTCTAACTCTACAATCAAAGGCACCAGTTCACCCTTTTTAACAGTGTATTACGGCCAGTGTGTCATGGCAGCTTGTATGGGGCAGGGATCTGGGGCTAATATAATGGTTCTTTGCTACAGACTGAGAAAAATTGCATTTGTTGGTGCTTTTTACACTGCCCACCAACCCCCCCTAGTTATATTGTCCACGTGCAGTTAAGTCAGCAGTGCATTGAGGATAGGGTCCATTTGGCTCCATTGCTGATTTGGATTAGTGTATGGGTCCATCCTCAAGCAAAGTTTTGCAGAGACGTCATTATGGACTGCCTTGTCATGGATAATGGTTGTGTTATATCATGGCTGAGTTAGATATCAAAATCTTTACAGGCTCTAGGGCTGTCTTCTATATTCTCCTCTCCCTTAGGTATTAAGAAAGAAGATAAATTGCGGGTCAAACAACTTTATTTGCAATTTTGCGAAGACAATAGACTGAGTCGAGCTCAGGAAATGCACTGTACAATCCTTTTATGGGTCATTCGCTTTTGCTGAGCCTAGTTTTTATTTCTCCCTAGAACTTATCAATTGGGCAAGGTCTCTTCTTTTTCATTTTAGATCTTGCACAGTGTGACAGCTTCTGTTCTTTGATGAATCATCTGTTGCTCCGTGGACATTAGCCCCTCCCTGTCCTTGTGATGGAATTTTTGAGCAGTCTCTGCTCCATTGCATGTTTTTCTGCAACTACTTCAATCATGTACCTATGTGCTTTCTCAAACCGTTGTTGAACTCTTGGCCATCGAAGGTACAGAGTAGCATTGTACAACTTGCAATTGTTATATACCCCTGACGTTTGGTTTAGGGTGAGCTCCTTCCTCAAGGCCGCTGTTTAAACCAGAAAAAACAATGGAGGGTTAACACCGTTATTGGGGTCCTGCTGGGTATCTGGGTGATCTTTTTGTTTTATTGTTCTATGAAGTGTTATCTTACCATTTTTCTATTTGGATTTTTAACTGCTGCTTGACTGTGGTTTTAATATTTCTATCTGTAAAGTTTTCACATGTTTATTGCTCGCACCAGCACTTTACATGATCAACCCTATCAGCTTAAGTTATGATTCATGCCCTGGCTGATCAGGTTGCCTCGACAGGTTTTATTGTTTACTAAATTGGCAATGTTTCGCTGCTGTGTGGTTTTCAATGTAAATTTTTATTTGTCTTTTATGGCCTGATTGGCTTTATAAATATTTTGATTGAATTGAATTGAAGTACTACAAAGTGCTGTTCACACACTATAGATTTTGTTTGGGAGGATGTTGCAATACCAATGGATGGTCATGTGTCCTGCAGGACTTAATACAAAAGTGTAAGCTTCTAGAAAAGTGTCAGTTACTTCAAAAGTGCAATTTGTGAATACCAAAAAATAATAAACTTACCCCAAGGTATAACCCTACTCAAAAGTGTATGTTGCCTTTGTTAATCAGGCCCACAATCTATGCGTTGATATTTCCTGTGTACCAGTTACGGATTGACTAGTGCCAATGTCGATTGTAGTGGAGGGACAGGTCGGGCGGCGCCATCTTTAGTGAGTCCCGGTCCCCGGCTGGTCGGGAGGTAGCGGTCCAGCTCGGGGAGGGGCTTGGGTGATAAATAGATCCTTTGTCCTCAGACCCTCGTGGTTGATCATGGTGGTGGCAGCACTTTGAGATTCCGCTGGGGAAAGACGGGCAGACTGCGAGATTTCCTCTTCTGCCCATTTACATTTTGCAGCACTGTCCTTTTTAGCGCTTTTTTTAAAATAGACCCGGTTTTTGCATTCAATTGATTAATAATTGTGCTTTATGTATTTTAATCAACTGTACCCTTTTTAACTGTTTAGTGCTGTTTCCTGGTTCCCCTGTGCCCCGTTCCACCGCGGCTGCTCTGTGCCGATTGTAGTGGAGGGACAGGTCGGGCGGCGCCATCTTTAGTGAGTCCCGGTCCCCGGCTGGTCGGGAGGTAGCGGTCCAGCTCGGGGAGGGGCTTGGGTGATAAATAATGATACCTCATAGGGCGCGCAGCGGGCGCGCCGTCTGCGCGCCGAAGGAGCGCCAAAGGAGGGCCAGTCTGTGCCCGTCCGTGTCCCGGACGGGCCCAGGGCCAGCTACTCTGCCCGACGTCCTCCGGGTTCGTCCAGCTCAGAGAAGCGCAAGTATTCACGTCATGATCTTATGAGACTTGCTCTCCCCGGCGGTAGATTGACTTGCTTGCGCGCGGGTCTGGATTGTGCTATGGTGAAGTGCCCCAGTTGTGGTTTTCTTCCCCAGCCATCCCTACCCCCATGCATAGTCAGTAACACCGGCGCAGCAACCATTAGGGCTGGGCTGATTAATGCCAGATCCGTGGTGAGACATGCCGCCGATGTTTTTGAACTACTGGTGGAGGGCCAGTTGGAGGTGCTGTTCGTCACGGAGACGTGGATGACCAGCACATCCGCCCCAAGTGTGGAACTTGCCGTCCCCAGAGGTTTTAAGATTGCTAGGGTTGACAGACCTCGGGGTAGAGGGGGCGGTTTAGCCGTTATTTTTAAGGATGGGTGGTGCTTCACCTCTGAGCCGCCTGCTGCGGATGTAGGGGGTGAGGTTCCCCACTTCTCCATTACAATTTCCCCTCATTTTACTTTAGGAGGGTCTTTGATTTACAGGTCCCCGGGCCAGGCCAATCATTTTATTGACTCTCTTGAGGAATATATAGTGCCGCGGGCCTTAAGTTTTCCAAAATTTCTTCTGGTCGGCGACCTAAATATTCATGCGGATGCTCCTGACTCACCTGAAGCCCGTAGGCTCAGTGAAGTTCTTGACCTCGCACAGCTCAAGCAATGGGTGACTTCTCCGACGCATGTGGGAGGTCACCTTCTTGATCTGGTTTGCTCAAATTTCCCCATTAAGACTGTGAGCGTAGAAAAAGTTACCTGGTCCGATCATGACCTGGTCAGGTTTGCGTGGGAGATGGTGGAATCTGGTCAAACACCCCCCATGTGCCATACCCAAAAGGTCAACGTGCCCGCGTTCAGAAAGGCCCTATCTTGAGCCCGCCCACAACCCACGGTGGTTTTGGATGAGGCGGTCGGCGGGTTTAATGAGTGGGTGCTGCAGGCGGCTACTGTATCCACCAAACACACTACCGTGTCTAGACTCCGACGCTCTCCCTATCAACCCTGGTTCTTTCCCGAGTTGAGAGAGCTAAAACTAGGCTGTAAAAAATTGGAACGTGCGTGGAGATGTGGGTATAGCTTTGAGGCCAAGTCTGTTCTACGCTCAGCTCAAAAAGATTATTATGCCGCCATTAAGGTTGCTAAAGGGAATTATTATGCAGGGCGTATCGCTAAAGCAGATAACAATAGTAGAGAGATTTTCTCTATTGTTAAAAGTTTTGTATCCCTTGTTGCTGATGTTGTTACTCTCCCTTCCTCTGCGCAATGGTGCGAGGATTTGTCCACCTTTTTCATCAGCAAAATAGCTAGGATACAGCAGGATCTACTCGCGGCGCGGCCCGCAGATTGTTTAGCGGCCGACTCTTGTTTTACATATTGCCCGTGTTCTGGGCAACAGCTGACTAACTTTGCGCAAGTCGCAGAGTGTGCTGTATTACCTCTTCTTCAGTCTATGAAATCTGTCTCTCCCGCTGACCCGTGCCCAGCCCGAGTGCTTTCGGAGGTGGCGGAAACTGTCTGTAGTGAGATCACGCAGATAGTGAATCTTTCCTTGGCTTCTGGCGAGGTTCCTCTTGGCTGGAAACGAGCCAAACTTCTGCCGCTCCTGCAAAAACCGGGACTGGACGCTACGGTCCCTGGGAACTATCGTCCCATATCCCTTTTGCCAGCACTCGCTAAAATCTGTGAGAAAGTGGTTTTTCAGCAATTGGAGAGTTTCGTGGAATCCTCCAATGCCCTCCATCCTGCCCAATCGGGCTTTAGGGCGTCCTATAGCACCGAGACTGCGCTGGTGGAGATGACGGAGTCTATTCAGGAATGTTTGGACGGAGGCGGCAGAGCGGTCCTGATTTTATTGGACCTCTCTGCCGCATTCGATACCGTCCCTTATGAGCTCCTCCTCGCCAGGCTGTCTGCTATTGGTATCGGTGGGGTTGTTCTGGCCTGGCTGTCCTCTTTTCTATCGGATAGGACACAGCAGGTCTGGATGCCGCCCCACGCCTCAGAGCCTAAACCACTCCTCATGGGGGTCCCTCAGGGATCCACTCTTAGTCCCCTACTGTTCAACATTTACATCACCCCCTTGGTTTATTTAGCGGAACAGTATGGGGCTAAGATTATAGGGTATGCAGATGATACTCAGTTGCTGTTCACCTGGCCAGATGATATTCTGGATGCTTCTGCAGTCCATTTATGTCTGTCCTCAGTATTTCGCTGGTTAACCTTGGCCCAGCTGAAATGCAATGAGGACAAATCCGAGGTGCTTTTTTATGGTTCCTTCCCCTACTCGTTCAGGAATACGCTGTGGCCCCCGAATATTCCCAGCCCCAAAGAGATGGGGGGCCCCGCGAAAAACCTTGGCATCTGGTTCGGGGAGGACCTAGATTCGAGGACCATATAAAAAAGCTCACGGGAACCTGCTTTGCCACGTTGAGAATGCTTCGCAAATTTTTCCCTTTGCTCCCTAGGGATGCCAAGGAGACTGCTGCTCGGGCTCTCATACTGGCAAGGTTGGATTATGCAAATGCACTGTTCAGTGGCATCCCGGCTTACCTGGTTAAACGCCTGCAAATTATCCAGAATTCGGCTGTCCGTCTCCTATTCAATGTCCCAAGATGGAAGAGTGTGCGTTCTGATCTGCGCACTCTTCACTGGCTCCCCGTATCACAGCGCATCTTGTTCAAATCTTTGGTGCTTGCGTTTAGAGCAATCCATGATCAAGGCCCCGCATATTTGAGAAACAGATTTGCTATCTATGCCCCCGCCCGTACCCTTAGATCATCTACTCTGTTTAAACTGTCTCTTCCTCGTTTTAACCGAGCTAGACTCGGCGGTCAGTCGATTGCCGTGGTAGCGGCCCGAGCTTGGAATGCTCTCCCTCTCCATTTGCGCTCCATGCAATCTGTGGCTCAATTTAAGAAGAACCTGAAAACTCATCTGTTCAGGAGTATAACCTAGGTTGTTTTCTGGTTGTTCTGCTCTCTGTCTTTCCCAATTCGCGCCAGGATACTCCTAAGTAACGGAGCGCGTTACAAAACGGTTTATACATACATACATATATATATACATTATACATACAATGTCGGGCCTAGTCACTGAGGGGACATGTATAGTCTAATCTCACACTGGTTCCACTCTCAAATATTATGCACCCACCCTGGTAAGTGTGATTTATTTAATATTTAAAATCAGGTTTTTCAACCTGTCAAAAGGGTACATTTAACAGGGCTGTGCAGCAAGTTTCAAGCTGTTGCTGTCAGGCTACACAGTGTAGGTTTGAAGACGTGTTTTCCTTGCCACTGTAGTAGATTGCACAATAGGTGCTGCAGTGCACACGTGTAATTTACCTTACCTGGCAGGGGTCTATTTCCATTCCAAATACTATGACCTTATAGGAAAGTTAATTGTGAAACTCAAGGCTAAGCCAAATTTGACATGTCTATAGGGGGATCATAGGAAGGGGGAGTAGAGGCACTTTATTTCTATTTGACAGGGGTAAAGTACACAGAGTTCTAAGTCCACCAAAAATAGATTCTTGAAAAAAGAGAAACATTCTGGGGTACCAACACAGGATATGCAGATTTTTACAATCCTGCTATATATAGCCACAAGGGAGGAAACTTGAATGTGTGAAACTGTATAGGTAATGTAATAAAGTATGGGGCAAATTAATATTTAGGTGGCTAAGAAAAATACTTATTTCAGTTAAAAAAAATCAAAGTCAAACACATTGATTCTTTTTTCCATATTCAAAGTGACATTTCTTTGTGCTAATTCTCTAATTGTTTTGCATATTATCTTGTTGAGATTTGTGCTCCGAGAGGGGGTAAAACTCAATGGGTGAACATGTTCATTTACACCCAAAATGCAAGAAATATGTAATTAAGTAACCTGTGAAAGTGGGAAAGGGCTCTCATCCAATTTAACTACCTTTATAGGATGTACTGTACAAGAAGGGGGCTGACAGATGTGGAAGGGTGTCTCAATTGTTTCTTAATTGCCACGTGGCTAAGGGGGATTTCTGTCACACAATATATGACCTGGAACTGTCCAGTAATTTAGACATTTTGGGTAGCTACTGCAGAGGCTCTGACGGAGGCATTGGGCTGGACTGTGACATTCTCCCCAAAGTTGCCTCTTTCTTCACATGTTTTTTAAGATGACGGAATTATTTTTCACTAGTTATCGAAATGTGGTTGCACGCTTCAGAATTTGCTGTTTTGGATATTTGATCTAAATTGCAATAGTAGGGCGGGGGTTAAACTGCCCCTTCTCTTATGATTTGTGATGTGCCATCTCACCGTATCATCCTTGAAATTAGGCTTTTTTTTATGTATGCCAAGACTATGTGATGATATGCAAAGTCTTATCCGTACAGATATTATTTTAAAATGCTAATTAAAACATTGTAGTAAATAATGTGAATTGTTAATCAGTTACACCTTGGGAATTCTGGTGCTTTGTCTATCATGGCCATCTATTTAGGCATTAGCATCATTGTTTGATTGTATACCTTTTCATTTTTGTGGTTTTTAGCTTGCTTAGCAGGCCAAACATTACTATTCTCCTATAAACTGTGTGGATATGTTTGTCAGTGTCTCCATGTTTGGTGCTTGTAATCTTCCGAGATTTATCTGGGAAGTTTAATCCTGAAATAGTTTTTTATTAACTTGATGATGTAGGTGGACAGAACTCATAGAGTTTCACTCAGTGGAATTCTGTGGAGTTTCATGAAACCTCTGAGAGATTCTGCAGAGTTCCGCAAATGGGTGGAAATAATGCCAGTCACACTGCTCGTGCTGCAATTCAATGCCGGTAGAGTGAGTAACATTGAAATAGCAGTACAAACAGAAATTTGCTGTGCACAAGAGCGCATCACAACTCAAATTGTTTTTGCTACTGCTCTCATAGAAAATCTACTCAAACAGCAACAAATCTACTCGAGAACCAACTTTCTTACCGTGATTGCCTGCATTAGAAAATGTAGCTAGGGGATGTCATATCTCGCTCACACTTGCATTTCTGGGGTCTCCAGGAAAAACATTCTGCCACTCAGAGATTTGTGGAAGTTGGCAGGAACTCTGCATTACAAGAGTCGACAAATTCCACCAATTCTGCAGGCGGAATAAAACATTCCACACACCTCTAGTACTAAGTCCTTGCCCACGGTCTACTTCTAGTAGGTCAAATCTCTTGGCTTCTTGTTCTGTTTTCTAGACCCTTGTCCTAATGTCATTCGGCATTACCTAACTTGATGTTGCACTGTGCGAAAGTAATTGCACCATCATTTACCTTGTCTTCCCATGCTCTGCCCTTGTTTCAGTGCTGGGTTGTTGCTTATGCTACATGTTGCATGAACTACAAGACAAACACACAAGATAATTGAACATGAGTTACATAACCAACATGTTGATGCGTGTATGTGGTATAGACCACACCAAATACCTGTGTGTATTTGTCATTGTATTTGTTTGTTTTTTATTTAGCGGACATTAAGCCATTTCCTTGACCTCTCAGTCCTTTTTTGGTAAGTGGGCCATTGGATCCTGGCTGTGATTACTTCTAAATGAGGATCTCCATAGCAGAAAGTGATTTGCAGGTGTATTGATGAATGTCCAGAGCTATCACTGCAGCTGTGCTCTGCATGTCACATTTTGCGCTTGTCCTGAGGTTTCCCTGTTTGTTTGATTTTGGCAGATATTTTGAAATAATTAATATTTAGGAATTCTTCAAAATGCAGATCTGGTGCTCCTGGGGTGTGTCCATTGGTCTGCATTGAGAATAGACTCTCCAGTCTAGAGTCTCATGGTTGTTTCTTTACTTATACCGTTTTTGCACAGGCAGGGCTGGTGGCAGTTAATACATTGGTGGTTATTTAGAGTTTAGTAATGGGACATCAATCAAAAATTGGTGGAGGCTCTGTTGGCCCTATTTAGAACGTATGCCCTGACTTTGTACTCTAAATAAGGAGAACCGCACATCTGCCAAACTCTAACTGTTTGCTGAAAGAAAGGCAAACGAGGGGCATGGTTGGAAATTATATTCCCAACATTATCTGCACTACATTTGGATAGTCTGTGAATAAGAAAACATTTGATTACATTGACTTGGCCAGTGCAATAGATACATATTAACAAATAGGAGATAGAGATGAGCTTTATGGGACATCACACAGCTTTGCCTTAACAGTGGACATCATACTGGTGTGATGTGATCAATATGCTGTTAAAGAACACTTACTAATGCCCTAATCCTTTACAAGGCAAATAATAACTCAAAACACATGCCTTTTAATCTGCAAAAATAAGTGGTGTGCTTGATGGGTATAAGCGTCACTGACAGATCCAGGGGGATGTTAAAGCCAACAAAATTTCAATTTTGTCGTCACTCTCAGGGTCTACATTAAACTTAGATGGATGGATTTTGTCTCTTTCCATCCAAAATGTAGCTTAAGAAAGCCCAAAAAGTGCATTATTTATAAGTTATGAATCTATTTAATTGCTACTCTGTCTCCCAATATACCTGGGAAGCACAACTTAGATTCAGAGCAATCATTTTCTGGATCAGAGGGATGCATGTATGTCTTCCACAGACATGCTGTTATTATTGCTTTTAATTTTGTTAGCTCTATGATTTGTTCAAAAGCATTATTAAAGACCTGTCTTTATGGGACTTTCATCGTGCACAGCCAGCTGTGTAACCTGGATGGTTGGTGGCGTATCTTGAATAAAGCCTTTAGGTGTACTTTAATTAATAATTTGCTGTAGTGTGTGGAGATTATTTCGTTTAGGCAAAAGTTAAAGAGCAGAACATTGAACTGACTTCATTTGAATAACTAGACACAGACTTAAAAAGCTATAATGGGATTCTGCAATTTGGATTAAAAACCAGTCTTAGTTCTTATAAAAGGCATATTGTGACACACCAGGTGCCTAAGATAAAGAAATGATGTCAGAAGTCAACTGTAATAGCTTATTGCAGTTAGGTTCTGATGTCACAATGCTGGCTACCAGAGCCAGCAGCTGAGGGAAGAGGCAGGACAGATCATGGAACATAATTAAAGTAACTTTTTTAAGAATGAAAACAAACCTTTGATTTTCTTTCTTCTGCTCTGTTTTTCTATATGCACAGGGACATTAAGAAAGGAGATATATATGGCAACATGTTTATTTTTTGCATACCTCAGTCACTTATGCAAGTTCTTTCTGCTTGTTTCTACATATTCCAAGGCACTGCACTGTATTTGAGATGCCCTAGGGCCTTTGTTCGCGCTATATAAATGTTTTAATAAATAAATAAATAAATAAATTTTGTTTTAAAAATTGGCTCACATTAAACAACATCTAATATCGTTTTGCAGCAAATCTAACAGGTTTTTTGATGTGTTTACAAGTGATGATGTGCAATAAAGTCCCGCAGCCTTATATAAGGATAATCCGCCCGCCCTACATGATAAGGATATTGCAAGTCACCTCGAAGTGTTATAACTTTATAATGGAACTTTGCCTTTGGCCTGGCTTCTCTATATTTTCATGGATCTTCTCGGTGACTTGCAATATCCTTATGGTGTATGGCAAGGGGTACCTTATACCACATGTAAGGTTACAGGGTACAAGGAGACTACAACTAAAAGCACGTTTGTATCCTTGTCAGAAAAAAAATCTAATCTCAAATTCTCAACCGTGTGCCTTAGAGCAATTAAATCACTGCCATTTTGAAGAATGGTAGGTAGCCCCCCACCCACCCCTCCCAGTAGCGAAAGAGGCTTATTTTCTTATATTTGAAGAACAGTCTACTTTTTGTAGGATGAATTCAATCGTTGTTACATTAACAAAGATGCTACTTTTAATGAACATCTGTGTTAAATAAATAAATAAAATAAATTCTTTAAACAATTATTTTTTCTCACGCATTCTAAATAGCACTTAGTGATTTTGTCTCCTTTATCATTGTTGTAAATGTAAGATATTTTATAACATAACAGCATATTCAGATAATTGAATATGTGAGTACTACCATGATCAATTACCGTCAGACATTAGGAATGTATACTGTATTGATTGGAACATCCAAATAGTGTGGAGAGAAAGTAAATGGCAAGTTGCTTACAATTTTTGAGGGAACTTTCTTTGAAAATCACTAATAAGCAAAGGGGTGGGTTCGAGACCACATATTAAAAAGTATGTCTATAACCACCCAAACAAATTATGTTTTCTCCTGCAAATATCTTGCTTAATGAATTGTATTTATTATCATTGGCTGATAGTAGCAGGCAATCTGACCTGACAAAATTGGGGAGAAGTATTAGTTGGCTGCCTCTGTTATTATATTTACAATCTTGTTAGATGCATGCTGGAACAGAAATGTTTGGGACTAACAAAAGAGGCTCACACGTGGGGCAAAACACTTTGTCATTTTATCCATGGAGGCAAAACACAAACATTGACTTTGCTGCCACAAAAAAGGACTGATCACCACAAAAGGAAAAAAATAGAGCAAACCAATTGGTGCCAAATCATCAGGCTTGAGGGCCCTGGCCCCACCAATAATTTGGTTGGACTATCCAATAGGGCAATCAGGCAGTGCTTGACCATCTGGCCCTACAAGCTAGGCTGTTGGCCATTTCTTTGGCTGTTTGTGGGCCGGTGTTATGCTCTGCTGGGCCGGTTTTTACTGTTCTTAAAACAAACATTGCCTGGAGCAAGCTAAAATCTATGCTGTTTACTATACAGTTAAACCTATCAGCTTTGAGGTGGTCTCCCCACTAACATTTTGCCTTCCGCCCCTTTTTTTGGCCTGATCTCTTTTTTGCTGGCCTTAGAACTCTGTGCACTGTACCACTGCTAACCAGTGCTAAAGTGCTTGTGCACTCTCCTCTAAATATGGTAACATTGGCTGATACCAAATTGGCATATTTAATTTACTTATAAATCCCTAGCAAATTGGCATTACATGTGCCGATTGCCTGTAAATTCAGTGCTACTAGTGGGCCTGCTGCACTCATTGTGCCATCCACTTACGTAGCCCCTTCAACATGTTTCAGGCCTGCCATTGCAGCCTGTGTGTGCAGTTTTAAACTGCCATTTCAACCTCGCAAAATAAACTTTTTTCCGAGCCCAAACATTCCTTTTAATACATTTAAGTCACTTTTAGGGTAGACACTGTGCAGCCCAAAGGGTAGGGTGCAATATTGTTTCAAAGTAGAACATGTAATGTGTTTGCAGTTCTAAACTGACATTTCGACCTTTTATGCATCAAAAGTGGTAGCTCGCACACCAATTTTTTTAAATCTTCTGTGTTTTAATTGTTAAAAAAACATGAATGGGCCTGCAACAATATATTTCTCTGCTTTGTCATTAGTTGGTTACTGTTGTTTCTTGTATGATATTTCTATTATTGCCACCCCTGAGGAAGGGCAGTTTGCCCGAAATGTATTAGGTCCAGATACTTTACGTTGAATTATGAGACATGATGAACCACCAAATATTACCCAGAAAAGCCTGAGTAGGCGTCTCTATGAACTAAAAGTTGAAAATGTGAAGATTAAACTATGGATATCTTATGGATTAAAATGGATTAAAAAGACAAAACAACTGGTTTGTTTCGTTCTAACTATCCTCGTAGGCCATGCATCCTGGGGTACCCCATGAGGCTTCAGCTTTCTTTATCAAATAAACCTTTTGACAGGCCCAAACTGTCCTTTTTAATATATACAAGTCACCATATGGTAGGCCATCGACAACCCAGAGGGCAGGGTGCAATGTATTTAAAAAGTAGGACATTTACTTTTAAGTTTTACGTGTCCCGGTAGTGAAAACTCTTAAATTAGTTTTTCACTACTGCAAGGCCAACCTCTTCCATGGGATAATATTGGAATTACATTATATAACTGTAATTTCCAGATGGGAAAAGATAATGATTTCATGTTTGGTGTCCCTGGAATCACAATTTTTAATCCTAATTAAAGGAGGAGTCGGAATTTAAATTGCAATTCTGAAAATGTTACTTTTAGAAAGTTTCAAAGAAAAAAGATACCTAGCTGAGCACTTAATTATGCTGTCAACTATTAAACTGACTGAGACCAAAATCACTAATAGGATTGTCTACATCATTTAAGTATTCATTTTTCCAAATTCTTATTCATTTAAGAACTACACGTGGTTGAGATGGACTCCACACTTCATAATTTACATATTGTGAAAATTAGGTTAAAAAAGAATTCAAAACAAACAATACATATATGGTACGCACAATAAGGTATTTCACCAGGGCACAATTCACAAAACACAAATAAAGTGCCAATATCAAAATTGAAGTACATACAAATCAATTTAAACTGCCACCAGTCGAGTACAAGAACAATAATGAGGTACCCTGTATAACCATCAACACTGTTTACATGGAACACACTTTGGATACCATCAAATGGGGGTAGTTACATCTCATGCAAAAGAGGATATTTAAATTAGAAAAAATGTATCCCTCAATTGCTATACTATTTAGAACACTACTTGGTCCCCTTTTGGTCAAACTTGTGCTTGGCAATGCAGCGAGCGCAAGGTAGATAGTTTTATTTATTTATTTACGTACATTACTCATGGCCATCGTATGTCCGACTCCACTACCCTCTCACCCTGCCCCTCCCCTGCCCACCACCACACAGCACTCCCACTGCGAGCCACCACTGGTTTTCTGTCTGGTCAAAAGAAGTATTGCATTTAAATAGACAAACCCAACAGGACTTGGGGTGAACTGGGCTTGGATGAGAGGCAGTGTGCTCCCTCCCCCCTAAACCCAACAGGACTGTCTGTCACTAGACAAAGCAGATTATATCCCAGGAATCTTGTGCATAAAGAACACTTTCACGGGATTGGGCTGCCCAGACCCCTTTTATGAACCTGTGGGTATTATAACCAGGAACCTAATCAGGGCTAAAAAGGTCTTTGTGTAGAATATGGATTCAGAACGGGAGAAATCTCCTTTAAAGAAACAGTCGTTTTGTGGTCATGACATCGTTAAAACTGTCCCATGCATGGAGCCATACCTCCTTTTGGATATGCCTAATTATCATCAGTGTCTCTTAACATTGCTGAGACTGAATATTTCCCACCAACTGTTTTCCCAAACGGGGTCTGATTTTCTCAATCTAACCTGTCTAAATGTATCTGTGATAATATTTCTATCTGTACCTCCATGCACATAGTACTCTTATGTCCAAAATTGTCCACCCTCCAACACAAATATCTAAGGCCTATATTGTTTGCATATGGTTTTAACCAGATCAGACCCACTTACATATACTGACAGGTTTAGGCTTCTCTAAAACTGTGTTTTTTGTGTCCATTTTTTTATCTGGGGATTTAAACTCTACTTGATAGTCATGTATTTATTTTTCTGAGGAATGCTTTGTTAATCTCTATTTTTTAAAGAATTGTTTTTAAAACTTTTGACTGTTTTTAATGTTTTATGGATTGATGTTTTTTTATATCTACTCAATCTTGCTTGTTTATGAGATATATCTTCTTCTTCTGTACTTATATAATTTTATCTGAAAATCGAATAAAGGTTTATTGATTGATTGATTGACTGTATCCAACCTGCACTCGATCACAGTTGACCTGAACTTATGGCTATGACCCAACTCAAAGGGACCAGATAGCCGCGATTGGCGCTTTGTGCTTTTAGGCAATATTTTACACTTTATTCTTTAAAAATTCATACCTCCGGTTCTACTGATTGGATTTTTGTAGTGGTTTGGGAACTTTTGTGTGTGTTGTTTTCATTGCGTTCCTCTTTGAAGTGTTGCACAAATACTTTGCACATTGCCTCTAAATTAAGCCAGACAGCTCTGTGCCAAGCTACCAGGGGGTTAAGCACAGGTTAATTTGGGGTTTGCTTGTGCCTTACCCTGACAAGGACAGTGGTTCTTGTTTGACCAAGGATCACACCCCAGTCAACCAGTAACCCTATTTCTTACACATACCTTGCAAAATGCTTATACAGCATGTCTTTACAAGTTCAAAACTGTCACAATTAGCAAAGAATGGCCCCTGTTTTTGGTATGTAATTCACTAATGAGGGCCACTTTTATTTTGGTTCCAGGGGTTGGTTACTGTTTCAGTCCAAGCTGGTTAAGAGCCATTGGGTCAAATGAGGGCGTATAATACTGTTAATCGAGGTGCCTGTTTTCGGAAAGTGAGTGATTGAGTGATTAGCAAATCAAAAGGCTGAAAACATAAATAATACCACAACTTTAAGTCATATCCAGGGCTGATAGAAATATGCTGCATGGAATGACCAAATTATGCAGCAGGGTTAACTAAAATATTTGGGAAGCAAAGGAAAGAATATGCAGCTGCTGGACCTGGCCCTTTCTGTTGGGCCCCTCCTGCCTTTTTGCTTTTACCTGCTACTTTTTTGCTCTATTCATTTTTGCTGGCCTTTTGACTCAGTGCACTTTACCACTGATAACCAGTACTAATGTCCTTGTACTCACTCCTCTAAACGTGGTAGAATTGGCTTGCACCCAATTGACATTTTTAATTTCTTTATAGGTCCCCGAGTAAAGTGCCACTACATGTTCCCAAGGCCTATAAATTAAATGCTCTTAATGGGTAGCACTGAATGCGCCACCAACATAGGTAGACATTTCAAACATGTCTCACCTCAACCTTTGCAGCCTGTGTGTGCAGTTTTAAACTGTCATTTAGACCTGGCAAAATAAGCCTTTTGCCAAGTCCAAACCTTCCATTTAAATACTTATAAGTCACCCCTAGGGTAAACCCTGTACAACACAAAGGGTAGGGTGCACTATATTTAAAAGGTAGGGCATACACTTCTAATTATTACATGCCCTGGTAGTGAAATTCCTACCTCACCCATAGGCCAACATTAGAGTTATCTAATTATATTTAATAAGTTGTAACATCCAAATGGGAGCAGGCAACCAGTTCATGTTTGTTGTCTTTGGAGTCGCAATGAAAAATCCTCCTAAACAGCCACACTCAATAGAGAGCTTAGGTGTGCCAGGATGGGCCATCACTGGCAAGATGGGAGGGCAAAGTTGGGCTCAACCTTTCTTACACTTCAATAGGCTGTGCCCTGCCTCAACACAAAGGGCTGCATAACCCCTGTAGTTAGTCTGGAACCAGGGCAGGGAAGGCAGGAAGCCTGCAGACTTCAAAGGGAAACCTCTACAAGCTTCTCCCCCTTCAATGGAAGAATCAGGTGTAAATATTGGACCTTAGACACCAACCCTACAGTACACTTCTGAACCTGTGGATACTCTCCCTTTAAGGATGACCATAGTGCTGCTGAAAGGACTGCCACTCTGCTGGACTGGTGCTCTGAAGGACTGCTTACCGCTAGCCTACTGCCTCTTGCCTGGATGAGGAAGACTGGGCCTGCAACGGGTACACAGGACCACCAAAGTGATTTAAAGGGCTAGTCTCTTGTCACCAGCACCTAGACTCTAACTGGGAGTCCTACCCTGCCAAGTGGTGCCACCCAGACCTGTACCCTTGGAATTGACACTAACGTCTCTGCTAGCCCATGTGTGGGTCCACCAGAACTAACACATCTCCTCAGCTGTATGGTGTAACCCCAGTCAGAACTGATGCATCACCTCTGCTTAGTGAACTTTCCTGAGGCAAGGACTTTGCATGGCCTGCACCGCCTCATCGGAACAGCTGCTGTGTGATGAATCCCGATGCAGACCTTTGCATCGCAAGCCCCTTATTGATGGCATCCTCAGCGACAATGCAGGACTCTACATAGCAAGCCCTGCAGATCCTGCAATGGATGCTGCGTGACACATCTCCAATAAGGACCTCAATTCGCCTCAGCTTTGTGACACATCCTTAACGCGTTACTCCACAACTCTTTGTGACCAGGATTTAAGGTACTATTGTTCAGCTGGTCTAACTGGGTTTCAGTTGCAGGCCATGCTCCACCGCAGTGGGCCTGAACTTTAGACTTTTTCACTATTAGACCCAGTGGTTTCGGCCTGGATGAGATGCATCAAAGCAAGTCAGAATCCACTGTTCCAAAGAGGATGAGTATGATGCACTAGTCCAATAACCTGTGCTCACCCTCTGGTAGCTTGGCATCAAGCAGTTATGCTTATACTCTGAGCTTGAGTGTGAATATTGGCACAACACCACCCTCAAAACACACTGACGATGCCACAAAAGACTCCACACTGTATGTATAAAACGCTTGTCTTTGTATTACACACACACAGATCTCAAAATGTGATACACATTGTATAAACACTATACAGTTATAAGCAAATGTCAAACTTCTCTATTGAAATCAAAACAAAACACACATTGAATTTACACTTGACAGTTACATGCAAATGTTGAACTTTACTATCAGCAGAAAGTTCAAACAGTCTTAGTTCTTTGACTACACCTCGTGACCGAGCCCCTCAGACCTTCAACTCCACCAGCCAATGATACACATTTCCCCGGCTGGCACCCCGTTGACTAGACAGTCAGAACTACCTAACACAGATAGAAACAGTTACTTAGTTTTGTCTTTCCAGATTAGACCTCCAGTTGTCCGATGGCACAAGTGCGGGATCGCGATCCTTTCGTAGGCAAAAGGTTGTGACCCAATAAGTTGGTGCACTTCCAAGTCTGGACAAATGTTTTCCACTCAGGCAGAGGTGTGACCTACCATAGCCCAACACTCAGCTGTAGGTGCCCTCAAGGCAAAAAAAAAAACCTTGAGCCTCGTCACTGTGTTCTCCACAACAAAGCACCTTGTGGCGTGGTCCAGGGAAAGGGAGTCAATAACCTTGGACATAGGCTTCGATGTCAGGCACTGTCGTTCTTCCGCTCTGAAGGCTGAACACAGTCTCAACTCCGAACTTGGGGTCCCCCAACACCCCTTGGAAACCACATGCTCTGGAGCACAAGCTAGCACAGGTCCCCTGGTTGAAAGCGCAGGTCCCTTGGACCCCACAAGCTTGACACGCACTTCTCAAACTCCTCACGTCCCGGCACCTCAGGTGGCTGCTGATCTTTACACGCAATCTCCTCTGCACAACATGATGATGGTGTACATAAGGGCGTTGCTTGTACCAACTATGATCACTTCCACCTGTCTCCTCTGTACCCCATGCGGCACTTACGATTTAGTGGAGACAGTGAGATCCTTTGTGTCCTTGAAATCTCGCAGTAAGGAGGCCAGCTTACCGGCCCCTGGAGAGTCCTTCAGGATCCAGGCCATGACAGTTGGCACTTAGCTGCAGGCCAACAACGTTCAGGCGTAATCCACCAAGTGATAGTCATCTTCCTGGAGCGCGAAAAGCTCCAGGCCACCACAAGTCTGCAGATAGTCCACTTGTAGTCCCGCCTGCCCTTATGACTTCCCGTGTCAATGTCCAAGAATCAAACCAGCGTAGTATGGATCCAAATCCTAAAGCGTCTCTACTGCCGGTGGCCAGAGCACCAGCAGTTTTTCCTGCACGTTGGATTGAAGGTGCCAATTCCACCCCCACTTAACTGTCCGAGAAAAGCCCCTCAGAGTCAGAGGTCCACCATTTCCCTTGAGCCCCCTGGTTTATGGCCTAGTATCAGGAAAGCACAGATGCGGCTGTCCCCCTAGCACTCAGTTGTATATCCCAGATAACAGGCAAACAGAGCTGTGAGCATTGAAATGCCCACTTTCGCAAAGTGACATTTCCATTACTGTAATGTCGAACCCTCTGGCACTACTGGAGAGGATTCACCATTACAAACTCATTGATACCAAACATGATTCTGCTAATATTCTGTCCTTAGGGAAGACTGCTTGATAGTCTTTAACTACGTCCTCTCAGTCAAATCAAATGCGAGAAGCACAGCCCAACATGCCAAACATACCACCTAGTGCCATTCACGACCCTTGCAGGAAACTCATGCATGCACATGCCCAACCTCTTCCTGTCACCAGGGAGAACTTCAATATAGCAAGAGACATGCAGAACCTTGGAATGCTGCTTTTTAAATGCCAAATCGAGTAACAGTAACCCATGCACACAGGCCCAACAAGGGAAAACCTGTGGCACAATCAATGAGCTTCCTCTGTGGATGCTCGACCAATGCTGCAGGCCCATGGAGGGGCATTTGAGATGCATGCCCTGGTATATTTCTTAACCCTTGACAAGGGACTTAGTTGACTTCGAATCAGCCAATCATGTATATACTGATGGATAGAATCAAGGAGGTCTTGTTGCATATCCCGCAGAGGATATATTTTGGCCACATACCCTGGGAACATGATATTTTCTGGGTCCATCCAGACCCTCTTCAGAACCTCAGTAAAATAGGGATGCAATGGAACATCAACAGGAACCGTAACTGTTGAAGGGGGGAACCAAAAGATGTCTCAGGAACTTCGTCCTCTGGAAACCCCAAAATGAATTTCACTTGAATAATTAAATCAGGCAACCTATCCCTCATCATATATTTGCCCTTATGCTTCTCCATACCAGGAGTCTTCTCCTCTGGATTCAGACGACTGAGAGGAACTCATTGGCAGCAAATCCCTATTTTTTACTTTATCAGTCGCCATCTCCAATAAAGTCCCCTTAATTAGCCTCTTTATCCTTGCATTATCTCTCTCCCTGCATTGTTTTGGCAGAGGGGGAGAAGAAGATGACTCTGGAGAGGAAAGGGACTCCACAATCATCCTCTTCTTAGAATGCCACCCCATTGCAGGTATTCAGAAATTAAGATCAGATCAAAATGCCATAGAAAACAATGATAATCCAAAAAACATACAACTGATATGTGGACCTTACCGGATAGTTGATCTTATCAACTACGGTTACTTCCATATTACCCATAATAAAAATAGGCTGTTTCATGCATGCACACTCTCCCAAATAGCCATGCATGCACCAATCCCAAACCGAAAGCACTGTGGCTCTCCAAACACTGATCAGAAGAATCCTCAATCATGCTCAGGCCATGCTTCCACCACCACATACGTCTCCTCACTGGCACAGCAGGCAGGAACACTCGAAATCACACTGGCCAACCGCCTCGGTGGAATGCAGGCCAGGATGAAAGAAATCATCAGGTCGCCCAAGCCCCGCAGGAGCAGCCCCCATTCTTGTCCTCTTCATGCCATCAGCCTGGACAGAAAAAAGAACAAGAGGAATGCTGGATAAGTACTGCTTTTGTATCCTCCAGCAGGAGGAGGTTAGGTAGTAGGTACAAGCATTTCTCTGTTCTTTTTCGGTTGAGCCTGGGCAGCACATTTGCTCCTCAGCGAGGCATGCTGTATTCAAGTATAGACTTGAAGCCCTGCCTACTCCCCATCCATATTTGTCACTGGTTTGTGTCATTGTCCTTCATAAATGCTGGCTTCTGATTCGTTAATAGACTTGTGAGTCCCTCCTTAGTATCGCCTTGGCTTAATTTGTAACCTCCCATGAGGACTGGCCCTTTTACTTCTACATGCTATATCTTATTTAGCCTTTAAGCACTATTTTCTTTAATTAGTTTCTCTTACTGCAGGCACGACATGCTTTCCTGCAACATTCAGGGCCCCATGAATGCTTTCACTTCCAAAGCAGCCGAGCACAATGGTGGCCACATATATCAAATGAAATAGGTCTTGCATTTACAAAAGTTTGAGCTATTGGCATTGAAAATGGCAATCCCTTTAATTTATGTGTTAATTATCAAAACAGATAAATAAAAGGCATACAGCCATGATTCATTGTGTGGCCCTAATAGCGAATCATAGCGACTCGCTATTGAGGACACGCAAAACGGTATTCATGTAGGAATTGCTAAATAAATAGCGATTCCTACATGTTCTCTATTTGCGAGTAGCAATTTGCTACTCGCAAAAAAAGGAATAACTCCCCATTCATTCCTATGGGCCAAAAGGCCCATAGGAATGAATGGGGAGTATCCCTTATTTGCGAGTAGCAATTTGCTACTCGCAAATCAGATAGCGATTTTAAGGGTGCCAGCGGTGTCCAAAGGACACCCTGTAGCACCCCTAAAATGCACATTTGAACAGGTGTTGCGCACACACATGTCCAAAGGACATGTGTGTGTGTAACATGCAAAAGAAAAAAATGCACTAAAGTGCTTTTTACACTATTTACGCAATTTACCACCAAGTCAGACCTGGTGGTAAATTGAGACCAAATATAGCGATTTCGCTATTTCTATTTGGTTGATGAATTGCATTTAAGGAATCTCTATTAGAGATTCCTTAAAACCAATTCCTCGCAAATATGCGAATTCTTAAATAGCGATTTTTGCATTTGGGATGATGAATACCAAATGCAAAAATCGCACTCGCAAAGGGCCAGATTCTCAGAATCTGGCCCTTTGCGAGCGCAAATCAGCTTGATGAATCAGGCTGATAGTCATTTACAATGCCAATAGCTTAAACTCTTGCAAATGCAAGGCCTAATGCATTGCAAATGCTTGTTTATGAATCTTGAGATAGTAATATCCCACTTGGGAAATGGGACGATGACAACAGGACCAGTAATAATGAAGATTACCTCTAAGTAATGAGACAATATGCAACAGAAAGGTGATCAGTCAACCTTTGCAATGGATCTTCCTCTGGACAACAACGTTTTTGTAACTTCTGATTCGTTTGAGCTAAAAACTATTTTATTTTGTTATAATCTGCAGGTTATGCAGCAGATGGTAGATTATGTGGCAAGTGAGGCAAATCCATAATTATGAAGAACATGTTTCAGCTGCAAAATTGCATATATCCAGTACCCCTAGTTTATCTCACTTATCTGAGAGCTAGCACTTAAGCATTACCACACATTCCAAACATGTTGTAGAAAATGTATTTTTAAAATGTCCTAACCACGTTTATCTCTGTTTGTTTACAATGTTGACATTTTCAGTCACTTGGAAGGTAAATACTTCGTAACCCCTTCGCTGCGGCGGCTATTCCGCCACAGCGCTAAGGGGGTGGGGGGCCGCGCGGCGCTCACACGCTGGTGACGGAACCACTCCATCACCAGCCTCGGGTGAGCTGTGCTGATGACGGAGCGGTTCCGTCATGGCCCCGCCCGCACAATAGAACGCGCCGCGCAGGCGCGAAATCAGAGCTGCGCAGGCGCGTGGGGCGGGCCATGACGGAACCGCTCCGTCATCAGCACAGCGCCACCGCGGCTGATGACGGAGCGGTTCCGTCATCAGCATCAATGCGGTTAATACGTGGAAATGACACATATGATTAACAGTAGGTCAAGCATCATTCAAGTGGTTCTTTCCCTACTCAATTTGTGATAATGTCCTCTTTTTTTACATGTTTGCATATTCTTTATACGAGACCTATTCGGGGCGCTTATAAAAACATACCATGAGCACAGCTTGAAATCCCTCATGTAATAAGAGATGTGCATCAGACAAGATCTGCCTTCACTGATAGGTTCATTAGTCCCAGATATAAACCAATAACTTTGCGTAGCTTCCTAAAGCAACACGTGCATTGCCTTCATAGTGCGTTATGGCAGAGCAGAATTGATTATATCTTTATACATATAATGCATATTATTATGAATGCAGGCTTATGTATTGTCTTAAATAGTCACTGGTTTGCAAATTACAGACCGAGGTAGACGAAAATGTATGCATGCTTTATAGATGAAGACATACATTGCAAATCATGTACATTGCAACTTTGACCACAAAGGAGTTTATAATGAAGTCTCCCTATGTTGAAGTGGCCTCATCACCTATTATAGGTAGTCCACACATCTATGCGCACAACTTACTACATGTTGTGAAAGTTTGAGTGCAGGGACATCTTAAGGATTTAGGGGACCCTAGGCCAAACGACTTTTGGGTGCCCTGTTCAGAACAGCTTTGAATGTATGATCCAGTTTCAGCTCTTTCATGTCCTCTTTGGCCGGATCACTGATACTGCACAGGCACACTGGTCCAAATTCTAAATGTGTTTACATCTAATATGTGTAACACAGCAGCAGCTCACTAATGCAAATAATATCGTGGACATATAAATATGTGAGGTCATTTTATGATGTAAAGGAACCTTTTTATGGATGTTGCATGAAACATAAACGCCACATTTCTCTGCAAAATGTCTGTACTAAACTGTAACAGGCCCCCCTCATTAAAAATAAATTAAATGAAAACGATATTTGAAAGTATCTGTTTAAGATTGATTCAAGGTTATCAGAGCAAGACTCTCTGGGGAGCAGATCTAGCTCTATTAGGAGACCCTCTGAAAGGCAGGGGCCCTGGGCCAGAGCCCACATTGCCCATGCCTTAAAACGTCTCTGTTTGAGTGGCCAGTGCTCGTTGTACAAACTCAATAAATGAGTGATTGATCAGTTGCTCAGGCGTCTCCCTTCATTCCCAGTTATTTCACCTAGATGGAGCTGCTGACTTGACCTAATGCACCACAACAATAATTTAACCCCTCCCATGCTGGTGACGGAACCACTCCGTCACCAGCCACGGACGCGCTGTGCTGATGACAGAGCGGTTCCGTCACGGCCCGCTCGGCACGCCTGCGCCGTGCGGATTCCGCGCCTGCACTGGACGTTCTGTTGAGCGGGCGGGGCCGTGACGGAACCGCTCCGTCATCAGCACAGCGCACTCGAGGCTCGTGACGGAGCAGTTCAGTCACGAATATGGGAGCGCCGCGCGGCCCCCCCACCCCCTAGAGCTGTGGTGGAATTGCTGCCGCAGCAAAGGGGTTAATGAACCTGGTTACCTTAGCAACATAGTACCCCATTATTCTTATGTGGAAGAGTGCTAACTTCACAACCAGTTTCTGCAATCCGGCTCCAGAATGGTATATGAAATCTATAGATGACCTCGTCATACTGAATGCAAATACAAATCGATGGCTGCTGCGATAAAAGTCAAAAACGAAACAACATAAAAAAGGCAACTACACCCAAACAAAAAACACATCAAATGATATAGCAACATTCAACGCAATATGGACACAGTTGTTTAATCAGCTTCCACGGATTTTGAAAGGCGGCGCCTTGGAAGAGCTTTCTATAAAACTTCCCTTTGACCTTGACTCGGTTCAACGGTGTCTGCCTGAGGTTTACACAGACGTTGCAGGTCCACACTGATGTGACAGGTGTGTGCCAGGCAGTAAAGCAATCTCGCCGGTTAAAAATAGGCCCCGGTTAATTGCTCCGAGACACAGGAACCATCAGGAGCATCTTTTGCGGTTTACTTTTTTGTTGATTAGTTAATTCTCCAGTGTGTCACCCTACAGCATTCCACACCACCGACGGCTGTCTTTAGGAAGAGTCTAATAAGATGTATCTGAAGACAGTTGGTTGATTTATAAACAGTGGCAGGGGACCTGACTTTGGGAGAGGTGTCACTGTGGTAATTATCCGGTAGTCAGAAAGCACACAGAGCCTGGCTGCATAGAAAGTGCTAACCGTTTATCCGGCCGTTTACAGAGCTATAGTGTGGAGCAAATATTCACAAAGGAAGGCGACTGGAAAGGTGCGTCACGCGGACACCGGAAGTATTGGATAAGGAATACAAAGGCATATACGAAGAATTCAGTGAACTAACCATGAGAGGAGATATAAGCAAACAATTAAGAATACTGCTCAGAAATACATGTCCTGTCACTTTTTGAAATAATTAACTGAATGCTTTTTATCAGGGTAGGGATGCTTTAATAAGGTGTTTATGTATAGCTTCGCTTCTTCTGAGAAATTGTGTTGTTGTTTTAGTGAGGTGTTAACCGTGCTCAAGCAACATCCACAATTCCTATTAGAGTGAAGCACAAAGTCGTTAAATTAACCTGTGCTTTACGCTCTGGTAGCTTGGCACAAAAGCAGTCAGGCTTAACTTGGAGGAATTGTGTAAAGCATTTATACAGCACACAAAGAGTAGCAAAGTGAAAGCACAGCACAAGAGCAATCCCCCACCAATTTAGAAAAATAGAGTCAATTAAAAAAAATTGTAATAAATTATTTGACACAAAAACAAGAATCCAACCAGTAGAACCAGAGTCACGAATATTTTAAGTTTTAGTAAAAACTGCGCCTACAAGATTAAAGCTCCAATGAAGAATATTTAGTTGCATGAGACTAGGGTCAAAGTTGAAAAATATGGCAGACCAAGATGGAACGCAAGTCAGATAAAAAAAAAGTGTCTGGGACCTGGGGACCTTTACCTCCAGGCTTGTAAGGGATTTGAAGGCAAAGTCTTTGAGAAGGTAGAAGTTCTGTGGGGCAAGGCTGCAGGAGGTGCCAAAGGAGGTGGCATTGTTGGCTGGGATCCACTGGGCAATGTTGCAGTGAACATTTCTATGTTCGGACTTAGTCTCTTTTTATGAAGTCAAAAATCTCTAGCCGAAGACAGTTCAACGAGGCCGGATACCACTTTGGCAAAGGACTGCTGACCTGGATTTGCTGCTGCAGAGAAGAACTTAGCAGGGGCTGCAACAAAGTCAGGTCGCCCGGCGATGCACTTAGTGTGGATAATTAGCAGGTTGGTCCCAGTCTGCTCTCAGTTCTCAGAGCATTTTTGAGCCAAAACATTTAAAAGTTTGGGATTTTGGCTATCTGGGCACCTTTAACACCAAAACCAAGGGTCCAGGACTACAGGGGTAACACTTGGTGGATTAGGCCTCACTCAATCTGAGTCTAGGTGTGTGTTCAAGATGGTTAGAGCCTTTTCTGTCCTTGAGGCTATATCAGGCAGCCAGATAACTGACCCCGGAATCACTCTGGTAGTCCTGGTTTCAAGACGTGGAACAGGACTGGAGCAGCAGGGCATGCCTCTGAGGGTTCCAGGCAGGAAGGAAGACCTTCCAAGTGCAGCAAAGCAGTCATGTGGATCACACAGCAGGTCAGAGCAGGCCATCCTTAGAGTATTTCAGCATGTCCAGAAAGTGAACTGAAGAGTGGGTTTGAGGGACCTCTTTTTATATGTGGTGTCTTGTTTGAAGTAGGAGAAGTTTTTAGAAAATTCCATTTGAAGGCTTGAAGTGTCCTGCCTTCCCTGCCCCGGCTCCAGGTTGGCTGCAAGTCCTTAGTGTTAAAGCGGGACACAGCTTATTCAGGTGCAAGTGGGGCTGTTACCATGTCCGGCTCCCATCTCATCCATCCTTGCAGCACGCCCCATCTAAGCACACATAATCCCTCTATTGTATGGCTCTCTGGGAGGAAGAAACAAAGTACAACTGTCAACTACACACAGTCATGTGACCCAAGAACAGGCTACCTGCAACAAATAGGGCAGAAAAATGACAACTTCTAAAAGTGGCATTTACAAAATGATAACTTAAAATCCAACTTTATCTTTAAAGAGGATTCTTAAATCAAATTTTGTCAGAGACCAAACATGAAATGTTCACGTTTTTCCAATCAAAAGTTAGCACTGATTAAATGTAATAACACAACTCAATGCTATCCTATTAGAGAGGAAGGCTGTACAGTAATGAAAAACTACTTTAGTAGATTTTCACTACCAGAACATGTAACACTTAAAAGTGCATGTTCAACCTTTTAATTACAATGCACCCTGCCCTATGGGCTGCCTAGGGCCTACTTTAGACGTGACATTGGTATAATAAAAGGGGAGCATAACTCTAGGCCAGGGGGTTATATTGCCAAGTCAGATTGTAAGTTTAAAACTTCATTCAGGCCGCAATGCCTAGGACAAATTTTAGGAGAATACTTAAGTGGGTGGCACAGTAAGTGCTACAGGCCCACTAGTAACATTTAAAATAGAGGGCCTGGGTATATGGTATACCACATTACTAGGGAATTAAAGGTAAATTAAATATGCCAATCAGGTGTTAGCCTATTTTACCAAGTTTCAGAAAGTGAGTGCAAGCACTTTAGCACTGACCAGTGCTAAAGTGCAAAGTCAACAACAAAAACTAATTCAGCAAAGAAGGAGGGTGAAGACAAAGAAATTTGTGGAAGATCACCCTAAGGCTGACAAGTCTAACACTTCTGAATTGTGTAACAAGCACATCCAAGTTGTTTTCTTGTATCCAACTAATTCAACCAAATTGTACAGTACTCAGCAATTTGTATCATCTCCATATGCTGCAGTTACTTTGATTTTAAAATTAGGGGGCACTGTAAAACCATAATGCTTGTTAGTGAATTGAACATATTTTGTATGCTAAGCTGTATGACCTTCTTTTTTTTTTTTAAGTGCTGTCTCTCACCGTTTTCTTCAGAGGCTGCCACCGACTTCTACCACTGGCTCTGCCAACGTCTTTCTCTAGAACCACCCCCCACTATTGATGCTCTTGATAGTTCAGTTGGGAAAGGCTACCCTTTGAAAAACTACAGGAAATGTACTTTCAAAAAAATCCAGCAGCACAACTAGTACATCAGGGAAATGAAGGCCTACATGAAATCAAAAAAAGCACCCTAGAGTGATGGTGCTGCAACCGTCACAGATGAACTGGCATAGGCCGCCAATAGTACTGCCACTTGAGTCTAACAAAATGCAACTGGCACACCTAGAACCTTCATGGCTATGGCCCATTTAGACTAGCCAGCATATCAGTAAATTGATATTTTCCAGAAGAGCTCTGGCAACTTTACAAGAATAACAGAGGCTACAAAAACCTAATAGTAATATTGCAAAATTTTTCAACCTCAAAACTCAATACCGTACATACCAGGGGATAAAACCTTGGAAAAGGACAATAATGACTCAGATGGGATGCCCAACTACCAAGCCACTCAAACAAATTCAACAATGCCCCAGGGGGTTTCCATCTGACAGTGCACAAGCAGCACTTTGCTCTGAAGCTGCAAAAGTGGACTCTGTACACAACTGTGACAACCTCTTCCAAATGGTTAAATCTTATAGCAATGATGCCTGTTTAAGTGGAGTCAAGGGAAAGGGCAACATTGACGGTCCTCAAGATCGTCAGCCCAGCAATCCACTACTTCCAAAGAAAAAATATGCAATAGATGCTGAAATACTGTGCAGCTTAACATTAACAAATTGAGTGGCTATGTACACCACACCCTTGTGTTCACACCATGTGTGGCTGCACATATGCGTCACATGTACCTGTATATTCCAGTATCCATGTGCATGTTTCCTGCAGGACGTTTTACCTTGTTGTGATATTGACTAGCTACTGTACAGATGTCCTTGGTATCTATTCTGAGATACGTATGTCCGCGCATGCTCATATTTACAGCCTTATACTTCAAGCATCACTGAGACTTGCTATCATGCTGCTTTCTCGTATGGCATAATTTGCTATTGGTCCTACATTATATGTACACTATGCTGATTTGGACACTATGTTATTCGCATGTTTGTTTATAACTGATATGTTTTTCCGCTCAGCACCGATTAGCAGGCCCTCCGCCTGGACTGCACACATGTCCCATGTACCTATATATCTAAGTAATTATGTGCATTGTTGTTACATGATGCAATGTCATGCTGTAATATTGACCAGCGACGGGTGCAGAAGTGTTTGGTTTGGGAAACATCCTTTACAACGCAACTTTTACCACGCAGTGCTTTTACATCGCAACTTTTACAACGCAAACCATTACAACGCATTGCGCTGGGGGGAGCTCTAGGATAGGGAATAGATTTAATTTACTATCCAACATCTTCCCCAGTGTCCACTGGGACTGGAGTTGAAATAGTAAATTAAACTATTCACTATTCAGCACCCCAAAGCGCTATGCGTTGTAATGGTATGCGTTGTAAAAACTGCGATGTAAAAGCATGCGATGTAAAAGCATGAGTTGTAATGTCATACATCCGTTTGGTTTTGATTTCTATCCACAGATGTGTATGCCCACACATGCTCATAACTACAACATTACACGTCAAACATCACTATGACTCGGTATCATGCAGCTTTTCCATGCAGCATGAGTTGCTAAATTGTCTGGAAGCAGATTTACACTGATGGTATACTATGCCGATTTGTACACATGCTTATGACTGCATGGATATAGTTCCAGCTCATCACTCAAGCCCGCTGTCCGCACCACAAAATGACTGTCTGTATTTGTACTCTGACACTGCATCCTTGCCTCATACTTTTTCAAAATACCCCAATCCCCCCTCTACTTTTTTACACTTAAATATTTGACACGTTTTATAATTTTCCATCCTATGCCATCCGTTCTCCTTCCCCGTCACCACCGTGGAGATCGATTCATCCGTGCCGCGGCAATCAACATGTTACCTACGCACGCGCCAGTGGCTGTACGTTAATCTTATATCCCTCGTGCGCGTCAGTCTGAGCTGAAACCATTGCCAGCAGACAAATTCACACGGACTGCTAGGACCACGATTGCACAAGGTAAGCTCAAACACTGGAACTGCCCCGTCGTCATTGCCTATGACCATGGGGACAGAGCAGTCACTTATGTCTCTATTTTATTCATATCAACTATTTTCCTTGGCTAAAAATTAGAGCAGTGCCAAAACCCTGGCGCGCACCTTCTGACTTAATTGAATTAAGTTTACTAACGCTGCAGACCTACGATTGACTTGTGTCCTATACACATCGCTGACTCACCCTCATTAGTGGTAAGTGTCCAGCATACTTAACAAACGTAACCTAAGCCACCTATTTATGGAATCCTAGCTAATTTCTCCTTTTCCTTTTTTCCTTCATCCCCCTGCACGTGACATGAACCCGGCTGGGTTTACTGTGAGTAACTTCCCCTTTCCTTTCACTCACGGTTGGCACACTACGCATATGAGCGAAGCGATTTATGAAGCTAGGTACTAGTTTTCTTTGTCCCTACAGATCCAATAATTATGGACTCCAACTTGGTCCCTCCCTCACACTGGTTTTTGCTTTTTTGTAGATGTCCCTACTATCATAGGTCCTGATGAGACCCAACATTCCATGTGGGTCGAAATGCTGTCGACACGATTGATGAAAGCAAACCACTCATGGAGAAGCTTATCATTGAATAGAGTTGCTGTAGTTACTGAATGACCAAGTTCCATAACGGTCGCTTTCCTTGAGATATAACCTGTGAAACCTTGTAAATATTGTCACCACATGTCAGGTTCATATGACACTTGGGACACCTTGCACTGCAAAAAACGACTTCATGTATATTGGTTTTGATATAATTTTGTGATTAATACAGACCTTTATGTCAAACAACCCTTGGTGTTTCTGGCTCTCTCTCTTTGACATCCCTACAACCCTCGTATTGCGATTACACTTCTGAGACTAATGCATTCCACAGTATGACTCCAGTGGAACCATTGTTTTCTTGTATTAATTCATTATATAAGCACACCTGAGTAGTCAGTTAATTCAATTGAAGAACGAACATGGGAGTTTTATTATTATTATTAATTAATATTTATGTTATGTTATGTTATGTTATGTTACGTTGTTTTTGTATAGCGTACGGCTACTCGAACAGGAGTGTCCCGACGCTTTTTTCCACCAATGGCTGATAAAAGGTAACACAACACAGTAAAAACAGAAACCTAAACAAAAATAAAAAGACCATTTAATCAAGAAACAAACTAAGAGTTAAAAAGCCACGTCTTCAGGCTCCTCCTAAACTGTAGCAGATTGGAAACACTGCGCAAAGCAAGCGGAAGCGAATTCCACACCTGGGGAGCTCGACAGCTAAAGGATCTCCCTCCAGCGCGAGCCTTCCTTACCCGTGGAACCACAGCTTTAAAAAGGGATTCCGAGCGGAGAGAACGAACTGGATGATAAAAGTTCAGCCTCCGCTGCAGATATCCCGCCCCTGATCCATGTAAAGCTTTATGCATCAGGGTCAGGGATTTAAACAGGATCCGCTTCCTAATAGGGAGCCAGTGAAGCTTCTGAAGCAACCCCGAAGCACGGGCTCGCCTACCAAGACCAAAGATTGCCCGGGCAGCAGAGTTCTGCACTACCTGGAGACGCTGGACCAGGTAATCGGGGAGGCCAAGAAAGAGGGCGTTGACATAATCCAGCCTTGAGCCGATAAGAGCCTGAACGGTAATCCTCCTGTGCTCCTCCGACAACAGAGGCAAAAATTTGCGGAGCATCTTCAGGATTCCGTAACAGGTGCCGGCCGGGCCAAGAATGTGGGTTCGCAATGCCAACTGGTTGTCTAACTTGACGCCCAGATTTTTAGCAACCTGGGAGGACTGAGCGGGAGGATTCATGTCTAAAGCTCCTGGCTACACGTAGGCATCCCAGCGCAATCTGAGATAAGTAGAGCACAAACACAAGAGGTTGCCTCATTAAGGCAGCCTCTGGAAGAGCCAGGTTTTCAGCTGTTTCCAAAAGGATAGGTGGTGGGGGGTTGCGCGCAGCTGGGCAAGAAGAGTGTTGAATCATTTAGCCGTGTTACAAGAAAACATACGACCCCCTGATCGTGCTCTCTTGATTTTTGGTATCGATACCAGAAACTGGTTGGCTGACCAAAGCCGTCTTGTTGGGTGGAAGAAAGTTATAAGAGAGTGATTTATCTTGGGATCTGTCCCCTAAAGGATTTTATGTGCTATGCACAAGGCTTTGAATTGAATCCGTTCCTCAATTGGCAGCCAGTGGAGTTTTTTCAAGATTGGCTTGATGGAGTGCCGGTAGGGGGTGTGATGCAGCAACTTAGCTGCACAATTCTGCACCACCTGCAGTTTCTCTATCGTGGCCATTGTGGTACCAAAGTATAGAGAGTTCCCATAGTCTAATCGTGAGAGAACCAGTGCCTGTACAATGACTCTACTTGCCGGTGCCGGGAGTAATGTGAGGATTTTCCATATCATTCTAATGATATCAAGCAGGATGCACCTAACTTGACTGCCTGGCTCTTGCAGTTGATGGATTTATCTAGCCAGACACCTAAACTTTTTATCTGACCTTTAGGGGTTGGTGCTGGTCCAGAACATTTAGGCCAGTTTAATCCCATTGGTTCCATTGGTGTGCCTGGATGGTTATCTAAAACCATTACTTCTGTCTTGTCTCCATTAAGTTTGAGACAAGACTGATCCATCATGTGGCCACCGCTTCCATACAGGCTTCAAGATTGATTGGTGATTTTTTGGGATGTTTTAGTCCTACAACCAATTGTGTATCATCCGCGTATGTGATGATTTGAATCCCGTGAGGTCGAAGATAATTCGGCCAGGGGTTTAAGATAAATATTGAAAAGCCTAGGGCTAAATGATGAGCCCTGGGGAACTCCGCACGTAAGTGGCAAACATTTAGAGGTGCAGTTCCCCTCGAACACCTGGAATAATCTATCTTTCAGGAAAGATTCAATCCATGTCAGGGCTTTGCCAGAGACTCCCACCATTCTAAGTCTATCAGACAAGATGTTATAATTGACAGTATTGAATGCGGATCTCAGGTTGAGTAGTATAACCACTACTGTCCCTCCCTGATCAAGGATTTTCCTGGATTCTTCCATGGCTGCTAACAAGGCTGTCTCTGTCCCATGCTTGGGTCTAAATCCTGTCTGAGTGGTATGCAAGTGAATGATTCTCGAGGTGCTCTGAGAGAAGTGTGTTTACACATTTCTCGAGGTGCTCTGAGAGAAGTTTGTTTACATAATTCTCGAGACTTTTGCTGTCCCAGGGAGCAGAGAGACAGGACGATAAATACTCCATATCTCTGGGTCAAGATTGGGCTTTTTCAGAAGGGCCTTTATCATGTCATGTTTCCAAGCCAGAGGTACCTGTCCGCTAGATAGCGAAGAGTTTGATACCTCTAGCAGAGCTGGAATAATGATTTCTTCTACTTTGTGAAGTTTTTGTAGTGGTGGCGGGTCTAAAGGAAAGCCCGATTTGACTTGCACAAAGAGTTGTGATAATGTGGCCATATCCAGGGTAGGAAAGTCATCTAGACATGGGGTCGTATTATTTGACAAACCTCTACTATGGTCAATCATAGAAAAATAACTGTAGGTGCATTACAAATAAAGATTTGAGCTTGTTCAACTGCTCCCGCACAAGATTCAAGCAGCAATGCATTCAAGAAGCTGCATTTCACAATACCAGTCATGTTCAAGCAAGACTTAGCTTGTTAGCTCATTTTGCTTTTAACTCTTTACTCACGTATATTATCCAATAACATCATACCCGATAACAGGCGGGCCTCAATTCTTCAACCTGTTCAAAAGAAAGGCAGAGGAAATGAATCGCAAAATTATAGGACCATAGCCATAATGGACGTTGAGGCTAAATCCTTTGCTAGCATACTATTAGAAGAACTAGAAGACTGGGCTCTCAATGAGAACATTCTCCCGCAATTCCAGACCGGGTTTAGGAGAGACTTCAAAACTCTCGACACAATTTTTGCAATCAGACTATGTGCAAACAAGTCCTTCCCAAAAAACTATTCTATCTACGCCAGCTTCCTAAACCACAGCATAGCATTTGAAAAAGTGAACCGTGGCATCCTATGGGCGAAATTGCTGGGGAATTCCTGACCAGCTACTCAATGCAATTCGATTGCTCCTTATGGATACATGGGTCCATATCAAACAAGGTACTGGCTTCACTTTTTCATGGAAAATTCCAAACTACTGGGACTTGAAGCAAGTGTGCTGGCTCAAGCTCTTTTCAACCTCTACACTTCTGACCTATAACTATCCTTTCCCAACCTGAGGACTTATGGCGGAGACTGAGTAGACAGCATGTGGCCTTATTACAGTATGCCAATCACACCGTCTGCTTAACAAAACACAATTAGGCCTTCAAAGGACCTTAATCGGTCTCAACCCTCATAATGACAAGAATGAGCTAAAACTTAGTCTGGCAAAAACAAAAATGAGAAATTCAGCTCTGGTAAGAGTAGATACTCATGGAGTATCAACAATGAAACCATATCAACAACAGATGCATAGTACTATTTATTGGTGTGGTTAGACGATAAATGAAAATTCAGTCATCAATGAAATGCCTTGTTTGCTTGCTGCTCCTTCTTGCAAAACCAATTGCAGCGCATCTGTGGACTACTTACATGCCCAAAAGGCTCTTATAATTTGTAAATATTCAAAGCTTTAATGGTCCCAGTATTCATAGAGTTCACCCATCTGGCCTCCGCAGCTTCAAAAGAGCCCAAAGAGATTTTACTCAGGATCAATTAGTACTCTGTTTGCACTGCCCATAAATATGCCCATTAGCCAGATGAGGATGGAGTTTGGCCTATTGAATACAACTTCATTAGCTGATCATAGCTTCATGAGCTACTGTCACAGGCTTAGAAGTGCACCTGATGAGATCCTAAAAAGCCTGATTTGGAAAGAATTAATAACCTTTTCCAAAATCCATCAAACTAACGGGATGTACCACCTCGAGAAGGTTTTGAATAATCTTCACCTAAAGGACCTTTGGGAGTCCAGACCGGACTACGTCCTTTTCAAAACAATGGCCAAACTAACCGCCTAGAGAATTTGCTTTAGAAGCAACTTGGATGCCTTTGCAACCCCACTATCACAGATACTATTGCAATTTTTCACATCACTGACTGATCAACCGTACCCATCTATCAATTTGATACATTTAACATGCCTCAACTATATCACATGCTGATTTTTACTATTTTCACGTAAGACCTCTGCAAATTTAAAGAAGCCTGTCCATGCTGTAGGGGGCATGGTAGCAGATTAAAATCATTAAAGCACATAGGGCCATATGTATCATTCCAAATTGCGATTGCACTTTTGCGATGGCAATTGGGCTTAATGGTATGTTTGAAAGAAAAACTGCCTCGCAAAATAAGGAATCGCAAAATTTGTGATTCCCTATTTTGCAATTGTATTTAAGGAATCGCAAATTGCGATTCCTTAAATGCAATGTGAGGGGCACAGAAAAAGTGCAATTTGGCCTTAAGGAATCGCAAATTACCACCAACTTCAAGTTGGTGGTAATGTGCGATTTCTTTGTCAAATTCACTTTTTTGCATTTTTTAAAGTGCCATGTGGCGCACATACATGCCCTTAGGACATGTATGTGCTCCATATGTGTAAACACATGCACATTTCAGGGGTGCAACAGGGTGTCCTTTTGAGACCCTGGCACCCTTGAAATTGCATTCTCAATTTGCGATTCTCTAATTGAGAATCGCAAATTGATAATGTCTTCCCATTAATTCCAATGGGCCTATTGAATGGGGAGGTATTCCTTAATTGCAAATCGCAATTTGTGATTCTCAATTAAGGAATATGTAGGATTCGCAAAATTATTTGCAAATCCTAAATACATAGCATTTTGCGATTCTCAAATAGCGATCCGCAAAAAATCACTATTTGAGAATCGCAAAAGAACATTGTGATACATATGGCCCATAATCTGCCTTTGTCCCCATCTTTTAGATCTCAGAAGGAAATACTTGCATCCCTGTTTTATTTGCCTAGGAATAAAATCCACCACATTTACTCTAGACTGTATGGAACAGGTGAACAGCTTTTAACTGGATATCTGAAGTTTCTGGACCTTACAACAATTTGATTGGAGAAAACTAATATTAATCACCGAAGCCAGACATGTTTTGAGTTCAATCAGCTATTTTTAAAGCATCCCACTCTATAGGAAGTATTTATTTTTTCATAACCGAACAGCCCATGTACAAGTTGCCCTGTGATACAGCCACAGAACTGTTTTGAGCTGTTATCACAAGCCCAGAGTTTTGATTGTCTGTCAACTATCTGCAGAATCTTAGTAAGAACTGGCACCTATCACCTATAGAATCTTAGTAGGGACTGCAGGAGAAAACTCTGGTCATGTCTATTGAACTTGGTCTATTTCGAAAGAAGATTGACTCTTAACTCTGCCTAGTCCTATTTTGTCATTCAAAAATGCTTGCTTTTATTGGGAGGGTAGAATATATGTTGGGTCCTCTCTTGTATTTATATTGTAATCGTTTTTATTAACATATCAATAACATTTTAAATAGCAATATTTTGTGCCTTTTCCAAAACTCGGAGCTATATGGGAAGCATTAAAACAGTTTTTCTAATCTTTGCCCTAAATAATCTATTAGTGCAAGCCACACCCCTCTTGGCCTCACTATCTGGTAAGTAGATCATTACGTCTGCCAGCTTTGTATCAATTTATTTTCCGATTCTTTGCAATTTCTTCCGGTTTCTATTAAATATCCCGGCCAAGGTTTGAACCCAAATGTTGTTCCTTGGGGTCTCTGAGCATGGGGGTACTAGACATGCATTGGTTTTTTAGGGATTCAGGATGTAGCAAAGCAAGTGCAAGCGAAATGCTGTTGAGGCTTTGAATTCTGCTGTAGGTGTCACCAATGGACTGGAAACGTATGAGAACCATACATTTTTAACAAAGATACATCCATAGGTTTCTTTCACTTGGTGTCAGAACTCCTTCACCCTGAGTGGCCGTGTGGAAGATCACATTGATCACAACCGTTTTCTGATATTTAGTATTAAAAAAAAAATCGAAATTCCCTCCAGTGCCGCTCACGTTGGAATGTATACCTGCCAAGGCTTGATCACAGTGTTTGTTTCAGTACTCCAAGCCTCCAGAGCACGGAGTACCATTTACACTTGGATTCTCTATGAGTTCAGGATGCCAATAGGTGACAAACTGGGTGCTATGCATTTTGAATATTTGGAAAGCAACTGCAAAGGTTATGCTGTTTTAGAATTGTATAAAAACGTTCTACAACCATATATATATATATATCTTTTTTTATATATATTTTTTAACCATATATTTTTAAAATCTAAATATCCCAAGGTTTCTTTAACTGGGTGGCAGATGTTACTCACCGTTAGGCTTGCTGCGAGACCATGTTGAATGTGACATTTTTTGTATATGTTCCCCAAAGCATGGTAATTACCTCCAGTCTCTCTCACTCAGGATCATATATTGCCAAGCCTTGACATACCCTTTTTCCTCTCTCTCCGAAGTGTTGTGGCACCTGTCATGTTTGGGGTTTCTATCGTTTCAGGGTCAGGGTACAGGACAAAAACAGGTGGACACCAACTACAAGAGAAAAACGGGTTTATACTACTTGTGATCTGATTGCTTGTTTCACCACTTTGCTGTGTGCAAACATACTGCAACTTTAGCACACAACAATCTTTTGGGCAGTGTGCCTCTGTTTGCTGGCTGTAGAATTGTGTGCACTTTACCTCAGTAACCAGTAGTAAAGTGCCTGTGTTCCCCCATTTAACATGGTTGAAATGGTATACAATTAATTGGCAAATTCAATTTACCTATAAGTCCCTAGTATATGCCCAGGCCATTAGTGGAGTACGGCATCTATTTTGCCATCCACTACAATGGCAGTGCAAGCATGGCTTCAGGCCTACCATTGAATCCTGCCTGGTGTTGTTTAAAAGATATAACTCGATCCGTCAAAATAAACCCATTTAATTGGTTTAAACCTTGATTTTAAATATTAATAAAGAACCTCTAAGTAGACCTGGTAGCACACAAGGCAAATTGCACCGCATCTAAACGTAGGACCTGTAGAAATGTAATGATAAACAAGTCTTTTTGTGACCAGAAAGCACAATGTTTCCTCACTGTAGCAAGGGTGACTGTTCATAGAGAAACACCCAGATTCACTTAAATTTAATAATGGTTTATATGGATTATAAACAACTAGAAACATCATTTAAGAACTCTTTGTAATAATTATTATAATCATTTGAAAGGGGAAAAAGATTTTAATAAATATTAAGGAACAGTTACTTTTAGAAAATTACCTTTTTTGTCTAAAGGCTCTAGAGGCTAATTTCCTTTGGCATCCAGCTGCAATTCTCTTAGCTCTCAAGCCGTGAATGAGGTGTTAAGACTGCTCCCAGGCCAGAGACCAAAAACCTGGATGTAGAAAGGTGTTTTCTGCTCCTCTGCCAGGATTATTTATAGTGCCTTCTGTGTTACAGGTAGATGTCAGATGACTTCTGGAAAGGCCTCTTTTGTCCCAGGAGTCAAGCAGGCATCAATTGCAGTGTGGAGGGAGTTGCTCGCTTAACTAGTTTGAAGTGCTTACAAAGGAGAGGTTGCTCATTTCATTGACCAAATCTACGGGGTAGGCATACATTCTGTACAAGAGGAGAAGGGTTTCACAGTCTTTGATTTAGGCAGAGAAGTGCACTGAGGATTTCTTTGCAGCAGGGCACCAAGGAAATGCTGCAGAACTGAGTAGAAATCAACCTGGGAACGTTTCCCCATTGGTTGCGGAGGAGAAAGGAGTCATCACCACCCACAAGCTGGTGCAAGGCATACATGTGGCATCCTTAGTACTCTTTTCAGAACATTACTGAACCTGAGAAAGATCAGAGGAGGACTGAACCTGCTTTTTAAGAGCTAAGAGGAATCAGAAGGACAAGACCTGCTCCCTCTTGTACCCAGGACATAGAAGTGGACTTCAAGGGTAATAAGGCTGACCTCCTGTTCAAGCTACAGTGACGAAACAAGCTAGAATTGGTCTGCACTGGAGATTATTTGCTGTTCCAACTGGATCTGACCTGGACCCTGTTGGTGGTCGACCTCTACTGGAGAGATAGCTGACCCTTTATTGACTGGAACCCTCTGCAGTGTCTGAGTGGACTTATTCTATCACCCCTGAAAACATGGGCCTGAACCATCTTTTGACTTTTTGGCTTCTAAGACTACTGAAGGACCGGGATAAACTCGCCAAACGGATCTTGCCAATGCGAATTGCCACTGGACCGAAGATTCAGGTTTACCCTACTTTGAACTTTTTTGTGGAGGAAATTCTCTGCAGCAGGACCTCACACCGATTGTATCCAGCCTTTGGGAGCCTTCTTCGGCTACAACCTACAGCCTTGCCCCATGGCAGGTATTTGAGCTCCAAAAAATGACTAAATGCAAACAGAGAACTTGTGACCAGCTGAAGCACCAAGACTATTCTGCTGATGAGGGACAGCTCCTGTGTGCAAACATTTCCCACCAAAAACAAACTACTTTACTGGGACCACCTCCAAAGTCAAGGAGCCATCCTCTGATACAAGCCTGTGCCTTTCCCTGCTGAAGACTTTGGACTTTCATTGTTTGGGACTAAGTTTGAAGGTAAATACCCCAACCAAATTGAACATGGACCCTATATCCAACCCTCGTTCCATCAAAGTCTGCCTCAAATCACTCCCAGTTTCTAGATTACTATGACCATTTGATCGTAGCTTGCACTTAACACTTTTTGGCGCTAATTATATTTAAAACTTTAAAAATTCATATCTCCGGTTACACTTTTTGCTGCTTTGGTGTTTTTACATTTGTTTTACTCTATTGACTAATTCAGTTTGGTGTGTTAAGGTTTTTAACTTAGGGCCATATGCATCATTCCAAATTGCGATCGCAAACGCCAAAATTCACAGAATTTTGGCGTTTGTGATCGCAATTGGGCTTAATGGTATGTATTAAAGAAAAACTGCCTCACAAAATGAGGAATCGCAAAATTTGTGACTCCCTCTTTTGCGATTGCACTTAAGGAATCGCAAATTGTGATTCCTTAAATGGAATGTAAGAGGCACAGAAAAAGTGAAATTTGGCTTTAAGGAATCGCAAATAACCACCAACTTCAAGTTGGGGGTAATTTGCGATTTTGTTGAGAAATACACTTTTTTGCTTTTTTCAAAGTGCCATGTGGTGCACATACATGCCCTTAGGGCATTTATGTGTGCCACATGTGCACATTTCAGAGGTGCAACAGGTTGTCCTTTTGACACCCTGGCACCCTTAAATTGCATTCTCAATTTGCGATTCTCTAATTGAGAATCGCAAATTGAAAATATCTTCCCATTCATTCCTATGGCCCTCTGCGCTCATAGGAATGAATGGGGAGGTATTCCTTAATTGCAAATCGCAATTTGCGACTCGCAATTAAGGAATATGTAGGATTTACAAAATTGTTTGCAAATCATACATACATAGGGCCATATGGATCACAATGTTGTTTTGCGATTCTCAAATAATCACTATATGAGAATCACAAAAGAACATTGTGATACACATGGCCCTGTATTACAGTTTGATCACTGCATAAATACTTTACATATTGCCTCTAAGTTAAGTCTGTCTGCTTTGTGCCATCGCCACGAGGAGGTGTAGCTTAGGTTACATTTGCGATTTTAGTGGTTCTGCCTGACAAGGACAGTATTTGTTCCTTGAGGTTGGGAATTCACTCCCTCTCAAGTAAAAAACATACATTTAACATCTACACATCTTAAGATTTAGTTTTGTGGTTGCAAGACCACCCTCACACAGATTCGATGGTCGAGTGTTCACATTGAACTTGACCTGCGTCAGACATTTAGCCTTTTTTTCCAAAATATGTTTATTACCTATAATATGAAATCACAATTTGTTCACTTTCAGTGAAAGAATACTACAGAACATTTGTAAAATAGCATAGCAAAAGTCCTAAAACTCAATTTCCCAAACATTTGACAAAAATGTTAGGACACATGTGTGGATGGATCAATTGATCCAGGGCAATAATAAGTCAAAGTTGTGATTATGTAAAAAAAAAAAAAAACATGTGTACACTATCTTTCACACGCTCAAGGATTTACCTTTTTTACTGTATGTTACAATGGATCCACCTACACATGAGCATGGGTGCTGAGGGTACTGCTGCACCCCAAAAATAATCTTGCTGATGTTAAGAAGGCGAATGAGCAAAAAAGATGACTTTACATTTTGTGTTAATCTTATCACACCTGCTGTGTGTTCAACAACAGAGGTCAAAAGTCAGGTCATGTCTTCTATCAAATTGCTGCTTGTTCTTTTAGGATGGAGATTGGAGTTTACTCTTTCCTTAACTGCAAAGTGTGAGGTTTTTGTAAAGTAAACTTACAATCTTACTGAGGTACAGAAAGTGCTGTAGGACATAAATATTTTTCTAACACACAACACAATTTAAATACCTGTAAATTAACTTAAATTATGTTATACATATCAGCAGTTAAGAAAGCACAAATGAAGCACTCTTTTGTAGTTCTGAAGTTTGAGGGAATCATAGAGTTTAATATGGGCCAAGCATATCAAAGAACTTTACTTAGTGTTGCTCAAATTATAAATATTCATGGATCCCAATTTCCACATATTGTTTGTGTGCTATATAGTATTATCTCTATAAATGCATGTCTGGTAAAGGTTTGCAGTAATTTTTCAAGGAAAATGTGCTGTCTGTAAATGACTGTGCATTACTGATCCAGCGAAAGGCCAGGGATGAACACTTCACTGTCAAGAAAACTTCAATGGGGCCCTTATACACATTCAAATTCCCTAGCAGTTTCGCTGGGGGTCAAGTTTTATAATTTCACTTCAGCTCTAACTCACTGTAACCTCAAAATCATTTAAGGTAATTATTTCAATACCTAACTAATCTTCACAGATCAACACTCTTTCCTCTGGTCGATGGACCATTAGTTGATTTAGTTGATGGTAATATTAACAATTAACTAACTAATTTACAGATCTCAGTGAAATAACCCCAGACTCTGGGGAAGATTAATGAATTTATCTAAATCTCAGTCATGAATGAACGCTCATTAGCACAAATTCACAGTGCAAACTCCATCAACTTTTATGGGAGAGAAAATTCATTTAGCAAATGTATTCAAAATCACAGACTCATTTAACAAATCAATGCATTAAGAGTGGATAGATGTAGAGACAAAAGGCATAATAAATCATACATTTGCAAAAGGATATGCAAATTTTAAACAGAATAATAGTTACCCAATGGTAATAACATAAAACCAACCCTCTGGCCAAAGGACTGGTGGAGGTCCCCTGATTAAGAATCAGGTGACAAAGACTAAAGGACAGGGCAATACTTATTAAACTCCTCTACAAACCTAATGCACCAGGGCGCATACCTCTCTTACACTCTCTCCCTCCTCGATATTTTCCGGTATCTTCAATCTACTCAGGTTGTCATTCAGGTGTGAATCTTCCCAGTCTGTTCTCTCCTTTCCTCATCATCAGCAGCTCTCGCCGCTCTCGAATCTCTATCTCTGCATCGATGTCAACCTGCTAGGAGCCAGATGCTAATGGAAATATTTCTTAAGCAAAGATGAAATCCAAACATATCCAGCTCCTGACTAGGGTGCAGATGTGTGTATCTGCTCTCCAACAAGAAGGCAAATGCTGTTAGCATTTTTTCTGTAGTTGAAGTCCAGCTACATGCTTTGACTGTAGCCCAAAGAATGCATCAGAACCATTTTAATTATTTAACAGTGAGGTCTGAATTATGCCATTGGGTGAGTATAGAAGGCAAGTCAGGCATTAATCTGATGTCCATTTATGCATGTATTATCTCACTTGTAAGAAACTGGAGTATTGATTGAGGTGACAGAAATCTCTCATCAAATAATGATCACAATCCCTGTCAGGGTGAACCACAAAAGTCAATAAGTAAACCTCTGCTTGAACGTCAGGTAGCTTGGCACAAAAACAGGTTTATTATATAGGAAATGTGCAAAGTATTTATTTGGCACACAAACAGTAATAAAGTGAAAACACAACAAATTAAAAATCCCAAACCAATTTAGAAACATAGAATTCATTTTAATACTTTTTACACCAAATTGACAAAAATCCAATCAGTAGAACCATAGTTATTAATTTTCAAAGTGTAAGGTTCAAAGTAGCGCCGATAAGTGTCAACCGCAGTCATCTGATTATGCTTGACTGGGACAAATTCTAAAGATGAAGCATAGGTCAGAAACCAGGACCATGTTTGTCATGGTGAAAAGTTTTATCTGTTGACTTGGTCTCTAGAATGGAAGTCAAGAATCCTCTGTGGGACAAAGCAGCAATCTGTGACTGAAGAGGGCTCTATGCCCTCGAAAAGCCACTGTACGAGGTGTTGGTGAAGTTGTAGTCTTTTGTCAGGAAAGCTCAGAATGAGAGAAATTTGAATTTTGCATCCAGAAAAGGAAAGGTCCCTTGCTAGACAGATACTTTCGGTGCCTTTGCCCGATGAAGATTCCGACCTTCATACTTAGGGCCCTATTACGAGGCTGGCTGGAATGACTCCGACCATCGGTTGGAGCCCTCCAGCCCGCATCTCATTAGGCTGGTCGGATTTCTTTCCAACCGAGCCATTTCAATGGGCTCAGTCGGAAGGGAATCCGAATAGTCAGTCAGTCAGTCAAATATCTTTATTCGGTTAATTAAAACCATAAAAGCAATACACAATTCATTTTTAAAAATAAAAACTATACAAATAGATTAAAATTGGCAATTAAACAAACTATACACATGTTGCAGTTCCTAAAATGATTCATTAAAAGAGGTTTTTTAAAAGAGGTTTTTTTGTTATTATTTTTTAAAAAGTTTGAATACAAAACAGGTTCACTATAAGAAAAGGTCCAGAAAAAGACATGCGCCTCCATGTCCCAATGATCCTTATGCGATGTCCCAGAATAAAGTTGACGAAATGTCAACCAGGATGTATATTTGTCTGGGTGAGTCTTGTTTTATTTAATCGGGCAGCCGCCACCAAAAAACTGGCTACACCATATGTGACCTGCACAGAGTTCAACATTTGCAGGTGTAAAAGTGCAGGCCTTACTTGGACAAAATTAAGTTCCTTCAAAATGGGATATAAAAACTTTTTCCGGGGCTCCAGATAGTGTTCGCAAAACATCACAAAGTGGACTGTATCCTGATTTGAGAAGCTATCACAAGTGCAAGGTGGGGTATTTTCAAGGGTCCCCCACTTTATGTTAGAACCCAGCACTAGATGGATAAGATTGAACCTAAATCTCAATAAAAGAAAACGGTGGTATGGTTTGGTCACAAATTTTAGATAAGGTTCCATGGCTGAGGAGGTAGAAAGTTGATATATTGTTCTCACCATGGGTTTGTTGAGTTCAACCTCTTCCCTATCTAACTCCAGCAAATTCCGGAGATGCAACTTAACCCACCCTACATCTTCTTTCTTGAGGCCCTGTGGAGAAGAGTACATATCCGGGCGCCCTAGCTTCACGCATGCCGCTCTAACATACGCTAGCCAGGGAATACTGCCCGCTTTGTCCAGGGCCAAACAGTCTTTGAGTATGAGATGGTTCAACGTGATCTCCTCGTTTGTCCAGGTTTTCACCCAGCATAGCAGGGGGGCCATTTTTAGAAGGTCAGTAATGTGGCCCAGGCCGACTTCACTATGAATGGAATATGTAGGCGATGACTTTGGGAGTGACAGCAAAGTTTGTATAAAATTATTTTCTACAATTTGAATGCCTTGAGAGGGAGCATAGCCCCAGATGTCAGCCCCATAGGATGCAATAGCCAGGCACTTGGATTTGTAGATACGGATCATGGCCTCCATGGGCCTAGAACCTAATTTTTTGGAAAAGCTCATGAGTCCTGTAGTAGATCTTGCAACTACGTTGGCCTTCAATTTTAGTTGAGGTCCCCAGGATCCTTTTTCGTCAAAAGTGACGCCTAGATAGCAAAAAAAAGGTACCCTAGAGATTTGTAATTCGTTGCAACTAAATGTTTTAATCTTCAGGCTTTTCCTACGTGTGCCCGTGACCATGACATGGGATTTTAGTGTATTGATCTTTAAATCTAAAGATTCCATGAATGATCCGAAATGGTCTAACAATTTTTGCAGGCCAATGCCTGTGCGGGCTATTAGGACGGCGTCATCCGCGTACAGGAGGACCGGGATAGGGGACCCTCCCATACGCGGGACGTCCATGGTGGCTAAATTGAGTGATTTACCCAGGGAGTTAATGTAGAGTGTGAATAGAAGAGGGGCCAGGATGCAACCCTGTCTGACCCCTCTCCCTGATCTAAATTTTTCAGTACATCTGCCTTCCCTTGTAACCCTAACGGAGGCAAACAAATTCTGGTGGAGGTCATGTAGAAAATTCACCAAAGTAGTGTCCAAACCCAAATCCCGCAAAATAAGCCAAAGTTTAGAGCGATTAACCAAATCAAAAGCGGAGGATAAGTCCATAAACCCTAGATATAAATGCCCCTCCTTCACCACGGTGTATTTACTAATTATGAGGTGGAGGTTTAAGCATTGGTTCATGGTCCCCCTGTGAGCTCTAAAACCATACTGAAGGTCAGAGAGGACCCCACTCCCATCAAGCCAATCCCCGAGTCTTTGTAGAATGACTCTGCCTAGGATTTTAACAGCAGAGTCAAGCAAGGAGATTGGCCTGTAGCAAGCCGGGTCCCCCCTGTTCCCCTTCTTAAAAATCGGAACAATTATAGAGGTGGACCAAGAAGGGGGAAAGCCTGCCGAAGGTATCGCATTAAAAACATTGGTCAATATTTTGGACCAGAATTGGGGATACTGCATGTAGAGATCAGCAGGTACCCCATCAGGTCCCGGTGCCTTATGTTTACTTGTGTCTTTAATGGCCTTTTCAACCTCACAAATGTTAAAATCCATGGTCATGATATTCCGCGAAGGGACACTAACTGACGGGAATGAAACCTCAGTTTCATAGATTTGTTTGAAATGATTAAGCCATCTTTCGTCTTCGATCACGCAATCCATGTCTGATTTCCCATCCTCAGTAAAGAAGGGCTGATTAATGATGGCCCAAAATTTCCTACTGTCTCTCAGTATATTTACGGACAGTAAACTCTCCCAGGCCTCCTCCTTAATCTGAGTCTTGCGTTTGGCAAGTGCAGATTTATAACCCTGCCGAAGACTTGCCACTAGAGTCCTATCTCTGGGTCTCTGTTGGAGTGCTTTCAATAGGGCGTTATGTTTTTTTGAACATTCCCTATCGAACCATCTATGTAAATGCGTATTACCTTGTGGGCCATTCCTGGACTCCAAATTCTTGGAGATGCTTGAACATATCTCAGTGTAAGCGGCCACTACCTCAGACCCCAAGGAAGTAGGATCAAGGCAAACTGCCATCTTTGCCTCTGTTTCCTGGGCTAGTATTTGGAAGAAATTTTCGGGGACAATCTTCTCCCACTTAATCCTCCTCCCCTGCTCTTTAGAGGTGAGATCCCTTGGGACTACCACCCCTGTTTCCCTCTTGGTCATGGAGCAATCCAGGTCCAAGGTCAGCAAAACAGGGTTGTGGTCGCTGAAGACAGCGGACACCACACAGTATTCGCAAGCCCTAGCTAACACCCCTGGTGAAACAAAAATGTAATCAATGATGGTATTAGCATCTCTCCCAATGAATGTGGGTGGTCTGATTTCATTTGTACCAAAACCCAATTCAAATAGATTTAAAGTGGCCAGAAAGCTCTCAAGCCCCTCCCCCTCCTTAGTGTGTTCAAAATGGGGGATCCCTTCAACCAATGATCCTCCGTACCTGTCATTGTAACAGTCCCCATCACAGGGGTGAATGTTAAAATCGCCCAGGATGACAATCTCTGGGACGGAAGTGCAATCGTGTCTATAGACAGACAAAAAATCTAACAGAGCAGACAAATACTCGTTTACAAAAGAACCATCCCTGGAATTATAAAAATTAATAATTAAAAAGGATTGATGGTCCGAAATAGCCCACTCAATTATCAACGTATTCCTGGGAGCAGGTTCTATTTTTTTAAAAGACCCAGCCAGATTCAGTGAGAATAATGTTAGAAGCCCACCCTTGGGTCTCCCTCTCGCACCTGATACGGCTGGGATTGAGAAACTGTGAAAACCATCCAATGAAAAACAGGTTGACTTGTCCCACGTTTCTTGAAGTGCCACTATATCATATTGTTTAACAAACCCTTGCCAACTAGGATCTAAGGCCTTAGCAGTAATACCCGCTATATTCCATGTGAGGAATTTACAAAGTGGCTTATTGGATTTATGCTGGTTATGCACTCCTCTAACCTCAGTAGCTTCCAAGCCATCATCAGGAGAGAGAGTTGAATTAATCTTCTGCAGATCCACAAAGCTATCTTCTTTCACCATAAGAGTCTGGGAGTTATGGCGCCGCTGACCACCTAGTGATCCCTGTGTATGTCAGTCAACCCAGTCCGTGGTTGACAAGCACTCATAACGGTTAACAATTGGGAAGTCAAAGTAGCTATCTTGCCCATTTGTCAAAGTAGCTATCTTGCCCATTTGTGTCAAAGTAGCTATCTTGCCCAATCCGAATAGGTTTTCCAAATGGCTTCCGATGGTCTCGGAGAGCCCGTCCGCCTTTAAGAGAACCTGCAGTAATCCCTTGGCCGGCTCTTTCCAGCCGAGGGATTACGATGGCAGCTTCCCACTGCCTTTCTGTACCGGCCTTTCTGACACAGAAAGTGATTGGGAATCTGTTTTTGGGTGCCCCCAGGAGGGCCTCCATGGGTGCAAGGGCGCCGAATGGCAGCCTAGGGGGCACATATGATGTCCCCCTGTTGATCGCAGGTGCCTGCCATGGGGTACAGGGATGAACTGCACCTCTGCTCTTTACAATGAGAGCATGCATTCTGTTTGGAATTCATGCTCCCATTTGTAAAGAATAGGATTGTGACCGAACAGGGTTCGGTTGCATTCCTAATTCCTGGACTGGAACCTACGACATGGAGGTCAATCGGTTCCAGTTCCAAAGCATTGTCGGATGGACCAGAGTCCGTCCAACATCGGAATCGGGCTTAGTCACAATTTTAGAGCTCAGACTATTCCAGAGGGGCAAGGTTGAAGTTTGTTGCCAAAAAGGACTCCTCAAGGCTGGACACCTTCTCTGTGACGTACTGGTGCTGCATATTTTCTTCTGTGGAGAAGTACGGAGCAGGAGCAACCTGAACCTTTGGCCAGCGACAATGCACAGTAGCCAGATTGGCTTTGTGGTTGGTTCCAGTCCTCCATGGATTCTCAAAGCAAATATTTGGCAAAATGTTTCTAAGTCCAGTCAAGGTCCCTATAGGAGGAGTACACATTGGCACAAGCCATGGGACTGAGCTCCTTTGGAGACAGCACTTGTGGGTCAAGAATCACTCCAGCAGAGGTGAGCAGCATGTTCCTGGGCAAGTCCAGCTGGAACTGGTCAGGTGGGAATAAAAAAAGGACTCTTGGAGCTTGTTGTTTCCCTGTAGCCCAAACATGAGCTCAGCCTTGTAATCATAGGAGTCCACTTCTTTGTCCTGGGTACAACAGGGGAGAGTAGGTCCAGTCTTCAATGCTTTTCTCAGGTCACAGACAGCATCTCCAGTCCTTTTCTGTTCTCCCTGAAGTCCAGACATGTTCGGAGAATTGGAGGAGGGCACTCCATGTGACACTGTAATGAACAGTACCAGCTCATGGGTGCAAGAAACATCCTTCATTCCTAACCACTGGGGTAAATTCACCCCTGGTCTCCCTCTCAACCTAAATCCAACATGGCAGGACGTTTCATACCCTGGTTCGTACCCAGCAAAAGGTGAGCCTATGATAATGGACAAACCGTCCCTTTTGGGTGACTCCAAACCACTTTTGGGGCAGCTCCCACCTTACACTGGTTTTGGAGTAAATTTGAATAGGAAGACAAAGAGATGCATGCCTAGCGGTGAGCTACATCTACCAGCAGCAGGGGAGCCCCCCTTTGAAGCTCATGAAAGACTGGTCACAACCCCCAGGCCATCCTGCTGAACAAGGAGCAGCTATCCAACCTTTTTGTCCACTATCTAGTAGCAATACATAGAACACCTGACTGGACACTTTCAGAAATTCACATTTTGCTTAGGTAGCGAAATTACAACTTTCATTTCTGTCATTTTTAAAATAGCAATATACAATAGTAAATGTTTATTGCCGGATTTTTAATTACTGTTGAAATGAGCCCACCAATCCTGTTTCTAGCTGTTCCCAAACTGGAGTAAAGCATTATAAATTGTTATAATGTAACCCCTTGTTTTCCTGTGGGAGAGTTAACCTCGTCACATTGAAACATTTCTTTGAAGGGTTTAGTAAAAAAAAGTGATCCAAACGCATTCCAAATTACAAATGTTTTTTAAGAGAGAAAAGTATACACATTTACCACAAACTAGAGGTGATAGTAATGCTTGTGTAGTAACATGGCTTATGAATAATTAAAGCAAGCCTTTTTCTGACAAAGGTGTCATTATTTCCACCTTGTATGAATTAAAATTTCTGGATTTTGATTCATGCTGCAGGCAAATGTCCTACCTTATGCTCATTAATTGAGGCTCGATATTACCATTTTAAAACTAGAGTACGGCAATCTATAACTAAAAAAGATATCTGTGTGACATTGCACAATGTGTGGCATATTTTGATCCATTTAAATTAGAAAATCACTTTTAAAAAAAATAAAATATGATAATTATGCAGTACTGTGTGAAATTCTTGCCAACTGCAGTAAATTAATACTTATGCAGAAAATTCTGCATTGCTGCAACCACTTTTCCAGTAATTTTGCAGCACCCACAAAAAAGGAGAACACTACCCTTGTTTCCCTTTTGTATCTCTGTTGAAACTTCCACAAGACTTTGGTGGTTTGATAAGGTGACCCTTCCTCACACCAGTGGAGTCAAACACAGCATTAAAGAAGGAGCAGATGATGCAGTTGAGTTGAACACTTCATTTTATCCTTGACAGACTACCTGGGCTGGCGTAGGAGGTGCCTTAGGTAGCCAGGGTACTAGGAAGAGGAGAATAGTAATACTGCTCTTTTATTTTTCTGAGGTGACGGGGACTTTCGGAGAGCTTGTGCCAGAATGTATATCCTTCTAAAAGTGTTTGAGTCACTTTGCTGCTATTCCTCAGAGGATTAGCCTTTTTGACTTCTTCACTCAGGAGGTCGTTGCCAATCACAGATTGTGTTTACTGTTTAAATAGCCATGCTTGGCCTAGTCCTGGCAGCGAGCTGAATGAAAATAAGGACAAAAGAAGACGTTCCCCACTAAAAGCTTAAGGACTTACTTAAGTTTAAGTCTACTTGCTGACAGAAGCCCATCGCTAGATTTTATCACCAGCCTGCCTGCTACTATGAAATTATCTGCCAGTGCTGACAAGTTCAGAAAATATTGGAGGCAGTGAACGTTTAACTACTGGAACAAAACCAGTACATAGGGGCCGATTAGGATGGCGGACGGACTTGCGTCCGTCCGCCACCCCTGAGTAGGAGGGACCGTCCGCATGGGCAGCGGCGGACCCTCCATGGCAATTAGGATGTGACCGCCAGGGTGGCGGTCACATTCTCTATTTTTAACATTGCGGCGGGTGCAGCTTCAAGCTGCACCCGCCGCAGTGTTAAAAATGCATGTGTTGCATTTACATGCACAAAGCGGCAGGCACCGCACGGTGCCTGCTGCTTTGTGTACGCAAATGCAGGGGGGTACCATAGGTACCCCCCATGTGCACCCCCCATTCACCCAGGGGGCCCGCAACGGGCCCCCAAAGTGAATGTCTGTATGCTTTTCCATGGCGGAAAAGCCGCCGTGGAAAAGCATATTTACACAAACATCATAATATGGCGGACGGTGTCTCATAGACACCGCCTGCCATGTTATAGCTTTTCCGCCGCGGTCGGAAGCCGACCGCGGCGGAAAAGCGGCGGACGGAATTCCAGACCCACCAGCCATCCTAATTTGGCGGTGGGTCTTTGGAGTCTCCGCCGCGGTTTTTCCGCATCCTCCAGGCCGGCGGACACTTCCGCCGGCCCGGAGGATGCGGAAAAACCGCCATCCTAATGAGGCCCTTAGTCTGCAACTGAGCATTTATAAGCCTTCCTCAGTAAAATGTCCCCCATATGTTTGGAAAGTGCAGATGTTCATGTGGACAATGGAGACTTGAACGAGCATTTTGATGATCATTTCAAATGGAATTGTTGTTCAGCTTCCAGGAACATATCAATTGCTATCAGAAGCTGACTTAGGGTGGGTGGATCCCTGCCGACTCAATAAACCCATTCTTGTTCAGTCATGTCAAATGCCTGGGAAAATCTCTACTGACAGAAATGCATGCTGAGTTTACGCGGTACCAACCATTTTAAAGTAAAGTAAACACAATACCATTTACAAATCAATTTTTTTCTTTAAATATAAGAAACATGTTATAGGTAACAATAAACCAATATCATCAAAATATGTTAAGGGGAACCAATATGAATTTCTGAACCTTCAGGGTACAATGTTACAAGAAAAAGTGTAGTGCCATTTGGAAGTCATTACTTGCAGATGGCAAGGATAGGTGCAATTTAAGGGCAACTCTGATGGAGAGGTGGTCAGTTATACCAAATGGGGTCATCCTGGTCAAAGATGTTGTCTTCTTCATTAGGCTCTGAAATCCAAGTTCAAATTTACCAGCAGAACTAGATCGAAGGCTGTGGACAGCTAATGTTGGATAAGTTGTAGCAGACAAAAGTTCTTAACAGGTCAAACCTGGATTTTGTAGCTTATGTAATTCTTCACCCATCAGATGCACACCAGGGGAGGCTCCTACGCTAAGGCAGAAGAGCGTTGCCCCACTGCCTTCAGCATTGCAAAAAAATGAATAATAAAATGATAATAATGCAATGTTATTATCATTTCATTTTTCAGTGCTGCAGCAGCTTTGTTGGTGGGTCGGGCTGCTCTGCTCACAGAACAGTGCAGAGGAGATGTGGTTTGCCCATTCCAAGTGAGCATGAATATGTGCCCAGCTCTCTTGGGCTTGCCAAACACTCATGCGCAATTTGCATGTTCTCCATCCAGGCTTCATTACAACTTGGGTGGAGAACATGCCCCAGGATGCCATTCTCAGGCTGACACCGAACCACGGCGCTCAATCCAATCACAATGTTGCATTGCAGCCTTGTGATTGGTCAGGGGAGCCTGGTTGGGTGCTTCCGGTTCCTGCTTCCTGTTAAGCAGAACAAAGGAAGAGGACGAAGAGGACCTAGGAGAGGCGGCGACAGGCCAGCGGGCCAGCCGGAAGGTAAGTAGTTTTCTTTTTAACCCCCCTCCCTGCCCCACTAAAGCAATTTGGGAGCAACCGCCACTGATGCACAACCTAGTCCAACCTTTTACCTTCTGACTTATGGGGTCAATTTACACCCTGCTGGCACCTCGCCATCCATCAGGGTAGCAGAGGTAATGTCCTTCACTACCCTGGCCAGACAGTCACCAACCAAATGTGATCACTGCCGCCTGATGTCTGACTGAAGAGAAGCCAGCACCATTGATGCTTCTGTGAAAGCACAATGGGTTTGGTGTACTTCCACCATGTTTGATAACCACACATGAAACTTTCTTGCTTTTCAGTAACATACTCCCCAAGTGGGAGCTTGTTTCCGAAACCATTAAAAAAAATGCACCCACACCTTGGTAATTTCCTTCCATGCACTGGGGAGGGACTGTTCTTTTTATTTACAGTGGTGAACACTTAAAAAGGACAGCAGTTCGAAATAGGGAACACAGTCTGATTACCTTATTCTGAAGGCCGCTTCGGCGTTGGTCCACTGGAGTAAGTTTTCTGATTGTGGGGCCACAATCTGACAGGCCTGTCTTCAGCTCCTAAGCAACATCTATATTCAGATAAGCACTCCTTTCATCTACTGTGACTGTAGCCTGGCTCTCTGGAAGGGTGCTCAAAATGAATAGGAGAAGCCCTACTTTCCAACTCAAGTTCAATAGAGATGGTGCTAGAGCTGCATTTTGTTCTGCCAACTGTTCCTGTCCACTTTCAGATAGCTAACCCCTACTAAGTGGTGAGCATTTACCACCCATCAGCCCTTCCGGGGCTTAGAGGCAGGACATTTTCCCTTGAGCCAAAGCAAATACAGTGAAATAGCACTTGTTTTTCATTTCAATTTGATGGTAAACTTACTTCAAAATATACTGTGCCCTATATTTATATAATAGCAGCTTGCCCTTTGGACTTATGCTGTACAGTTTAAGGGTGACTTAGAAGTTCATAAATATTAAAAAGTAGCTTTTTCCTACATGACAAAGGTATTTTTAACTTTGATATACCACTGCAGTGCATTTAAACTGGAGTCAAATGGATGATGTAAAAACAGACTGCAACTGCATATAACATTTAACTTTCCCAGTCATGAGTGCACTTTAGGCACCATCTGATAACCAGGCCCCAGTGCATGTGCTCCAACTTTTAAAATATGTACAACTAAATAATCCCTGATTGGCATACTTAACTCACCTGTGAATCCCTAGTATATAGTGTTAGCAAACTGGGCTGCTTGCAGATGCCCCCCACTTATTGCACCTATTTGAACAGGTAGATGCTGTGGAAATTGATCCGAGCGTGTGCTGGGTCCTGTTAACCAAGCCAAGCACCAGTGCTCTTTCCCTTAAATTAAAAATGTGGATTAGTATACCCAATTGGCAAGTAATTTTAAACCCCTCTAAGGCCCTCGTATATGGTATCAGTGGTACCCAGGGCAGGAGTGTAAAAGGGGTCCCAGGGTTGTACAACCCTGAGTCACTCGAGTAAAAACGAAGTCTGCAAGTCTGCCATCTCAGACCTGCATGAGTAGCTTGCCTGCTTGAGTTCGACCCTGCACACACCTCGTGTGACAGGGTCACTGAACTGCGTTTAATGAGCCAGACACCCCTAAGGTAGACCTTCTATAGCCCAAGAGGTAGGGTGCAGAATATCGAATGTGTGGACATATTTGTGCGAGCATATATGGCCCTGTGGTTGCTTTTAAAATCTAATTCTACTGCAAGTGACCGGTGGTCCATAAGATTACATAAGCAGACATAAGAACATCATCTATATGTCTAGCTCCATGATGGCCCAGCTGATTTCTTTCGAGTTTGGTGTCAAACACTGTGGTTTTTTACCCCTGACACAAAGGAGGTGTTGAAGTTAATGTAGCAAGTACCCAGCTGACACCAAGTTTAACCAGTGTTCTAGTGCCTTGGCAGTTTTTTCCGACAGTTTGCCACCAAGACAGAAGTCTGACCACATGCTGGGCAGTGTGTGCCACTCCCAGAGGTCAGGAACAAAGGCCTGTGTGAGCAGGTCACACCTTCACCCACATGGGATGGGCTAGTAATTAGACCAGTACAGCGGTGAACCTCAAAGGCTTCACTGCTGCCACTGGACAAAGGACTGTGTCCCCCACTTGAGTACAAAGCCTGCCCAAGTCACTGTTTTTCATGGGCAGATGGGAAATTAACTATGCAGGAAGGCGTGCACCTGCAACATGCTAACTACACCTGTCGGGTGCTGCAGCTGAGGTGTACAGTCATAGATAGATCTGGCCATCGTGAATTTAGTTTTCAAAGCAGGTTCTGACTAGGTTAAGTGACATACACCCACAGGATGTTGCCAATACTGGAGCAGATTAACCGCAGCACTCAATGCCCATTGGCTACTAGTCCTCTCGCCCACTAACACTACTTAAAACCAGGATTTAAGGGGTACCCCAGACACCAGAACCTAAAATGGGATGTGAAACAAGAAGAGACCTATGTCTGCACAAGAGCAGAACTGCCCAAAGGAAAGGTGCAAAGGTTTGCACCTGTGACATCCTCCCTGCACCCACTGGACTATGACTCACCCAGGGTCAGAGATCAGTTCCAAAAGGAAGGTGAACCTCTCTGCAACCTAAAGACTTCACACGAACTCCCTAGGACTAGAGGTACTAGTCCCATGCAGACACAAACCAAAAAAGTCCACAACCTCGAAGCCTTGCACCCTGAGATGCCCGGAATAGCTGCTCAAAGTCCTTGTGCAGGTGACATCTGGGAATCGTAGTCTTGACCCACAGTGAGCTCCGCTTTCTACAATGTTCCCCTGGTCCTTCGGATAAATATTTCCTCAACCAGAGTGCTTGCAAGTACCAAGGCTTGTTGGTGGTCAGTCTAACTACTACCTGCTTTGCTCAACGCTTCAATAGAAGAGATCCATCTGCTTGAACGACCAGCCACTCCTGCGGCTCCATCATAAAGATCTTGCCTTTGTTTTTGGCCTCTCTTGGCAAGCCTGCCAGCTCCATTGGCCGCGGATCTGATTCAGCACCACAGACAGCTAAGAGCACCTCTGCACCCGAGTCCCCCAACCCCAGTAGATCAGGTCTGCTTGGAACCTCCTGGTCCAGGGCCTGCTCCTTGCGTTTTCTCCAAAGGGGTTTGCTCAACTCACCCCAAATACCTATTTGCTAAGGTAACCATTTCAACACTGCTTGTCTGATTGACAGGTCAGTTTGAAAGCTTAAATTACACTTATTCCCCCTGCTCTCCTGAGCCACATAAGATTGTGTTAGCTGTTGTGAACTGGTCTAAGGACTCCCAAGACCATAACTCTATGTGAGTTCTGTTAAACTCACTCTCTAACTTATCGATTGCATATTTGTGTTTTTTTCCCATTGACTGCAACGTTCATGTTTTTCCCATTGCAAAGTATTGATTTATTTATTGCTTGAAAATTGATCACTCCAGTTATACTGTGTGTATTCATTTCCATTTGTTGTCTAAATCTTTATAAAAATCAGAGATATTTTTATAAATTGGTTTCATATTTTGCTTGAGTTGGGTCAATTACTTAGCGTCCATGTTGTTGATGTGAAATGCTTAGCACATGTTCCTCTAAGTTGCATGTGTGCTCTTTGCCACTCTAACAGGACTGAGAGAAGGCGTACTGAGAGATACCCCGGGTCAATATTTGTGTACTGTGCTAGTATTACATGGAAAGGCTCTCCTGCCATACCACATAAAACTTTCACCTTGCAACACTGGTGCTCTGTGTACCCTAGGAATGTAAGGTGAATGTCCCTTTAGCAGTAGCACAATAGGTGTTGCAGTCCACTGGTGACCACATAAAGCATGTCTTCTTTCCAGTTAAATACTGCAAATTCGAACTGGCAAAAAAAAAATATTTTATGATGCATAACCCTTTCTTTACAATACTGGTAATTCACCCTTAAAGGAGGCAATACATGTGCATAGGTATTTAAAAAGTAGACCAAAACTTAAGAAGGAGTTAGACGTCTTTACAAAAGATATATCCTCATCTTCCCAAACTAAATGCTTCAACAAACTAAACGAGGAAATATCTTGAATATCATAAAGTGCAAGTATGTGGTCTATCCGAGAACGGTAAGTATTGGCACCCAGGTAAATCAGTGTTCACCTTACATTTGTCTTGGAATTGTGTGAATTTAAAGAAGAATGTTTATGGATATATACCTTGTGTGTGTGTGTATATATATATATATATATATATATATATATATATATATATATATATATATATATATATATATATATACACATATTGATTAGGGTCATCAACCACAGGTACCGCCTGTGGCTTGCTTCATCATTGGACCCCCACTCACACACATAAGGTGTGTGCGTGGACTTGACGTGTTTGTAAGCGGAGTTCTGTGATAACTGTGAGTGAAGGCAGGGGATCTTGGTGAGTTTAAAATAACCTCTGAAACCTAAAAACTTATTTAATGGTATAGGTTTAGGGGCAAGACTAAAACTATGAAAAGTGACACTATATTAAGATATAATGGTACCAAGTGTTTAATTGGTCAACATGATTCAGCCACAAACTGCCCCGAAAGGTCAATTGACATTCTTCAGGACCTGCTAGTTATAATAAGCAGCCTATTGGCATGTACAAATCACATCATTTTTAGGTCTCGCCTAGGCAGCGCTTGTGCTGTCCCGTTGAGACATACTGTATACACTATAGTGTGTATAAGCTCCGCCCACTCTCCACCCATCAATTTCATTGGCTGGTGTCTTAAATGGTAACTTCCAAGTGGCTGTAGGCTTGTTAGTCCCTCCTTATGATGGACATATCATCATTTGTGTCCTTCCACGGCTATTGGCCCCTTTACTACACAGACTACTTTCTTCCAATGCCTGCTCACACCCCCATACTATTGCATTGCCAATGCTTGCATTATTTGTCTCTCCCCACAATGCTTGTTTTATTTGTCTCTCCACAATGCTTGTTTTATTTGTCTTTCTCCACTCTAATCTGCGATCTCTGTTTATTTATGATTAATACATTAATACAACCCAAGCCTCACCGCAACCTTCTTTTAATAATTATTTATACAGTCCAAGCCGAGGATCGAACTCTGCTCTCCAGCTCCAACGCCGGCAGCTTTAAATGTTACGCCACCTCTCCTTGCTTCAAAACAAGCCCCTTAAAGGGGCTTATCTTTGTTTCCATTGCGTGTATTTTACAGTGCCCCTGGGGCACAAGCAGGGACTACTTTGTCTCCCAATGACCCCCGCTCCCTCCTCCTCCGTTAGTGCCGTGTAAATGCTTGTTTATTCATTCGTCCTGCCAGGTGTACCATTAAGCCCTCACTCGCCATGAAAATGAGACTTGGGTATGCTTGCTTCTATGCCCTCGAGAAGAGCTGCGGTGCTGCTCGTCTTCCTCTAGGTCTGTGGGAAGCATTAATGGCAGTGACGCAGGTGGCGCGGGCCGGTTCTGAGGAGAGAGCTCGCTCCCCCCGCTTGCAATTTAAGTTTAATGTTTCGTCAACAGTTTCCATCACAGTGCGCCTCTAGAGCATGTTAATGTGACTAGAATGTGCTTTACATTATATGGCTTGCTGCAAAGTAGTTCAAATAATATAGCGTCCTGGCTCACTAAGCTGCCGAGCTATGTGTGTGTATGTACCTCACAGAATCTCCTCACCCCCTCCTCCTTATGAATGCCCAGTGCTCTCTGCTGCAGTGGCTTTTGTTTTGACTTTCCTCGTCTTCATTGCTTGATTTTGCCACCAATACCTCCAAGCGCCCTGTCTCTGTGTTCCTCCTGCAGCAGGACACGCTGCCCATCAGTGCCTCCGGCAACTGGGCACACTGTTCATCCGTGCCTTCTGTTGCAGGGCACATTGCCCATATGTGACTCCTGCAGTAAACATACTGTCCATATGTGCCTCCCACAGCAGGGCACACAGTGCATCTGTGTCTCCTGCAGAAGGCAACACTCTCCAACTGTGCCTTCTGTTGCAGGTAACACTGCCCATCTGTGCCTTCTGTTGTAGGACACACCACCCATCTGTGCCTCCTGCATCACGCCACACTGCCCATCTGTGCTTCTCAAAGCAGGACACACTGTCCATCTGTAACTCCTGCAGCAGGACACACTGTCCATCTGTGCCACAGGCAACAGAGCACGCTGTGCACCTGTGCCTCCTGCAGCAGAGAATACTGTCCATCTGTGCCTCCTGCAGAAAGACACACTGCCCATCTGTGCTCCTGCTGTAAGGTAGTACAAAAGGGGGTGGTGATGGACGGAGCAACTGAACCAATCAAACACTCACACCAAGTCAAAAGATCTGGGTTTGACCCATCACCATTCTTTAGCCCACTCCACCACCCCAGTTCAGGCATGGCTATATGCAAATTAGTCTGACCCTGTGCCTCATGGGAACAGTCCAGCCCGAACTGCCCAGCCATGCCTTCCCTGGACCGGAAACAAGCTTCCGAGGACCGGTTTCTGGCATTACAGCCGTCTTCAGCCTGGCTTCCTTGAATCCAGTGGCAAAGTGAACAAGGGACTCACGTCTGAGCATACCCTGCCACACTTATGGTGGCCAAAAGCGGTACAAAAGGGGGTGGTGATGGACGGAGCAACTGAACCAATCAAACACTCACACCAAGTCAAAAGATCTGGGTTTGACCCATAACCATTCTTTAGCCCACTCCACCACCCCAGTTCAGGCATGGCTATATGCAAATCAGTCTGACCCTGTGCCTCATGGGAACTGTCCAGCCCGAACTGCCAAGCCATGCCTTCCCTGGACCTGAAACAAGCTTCCGAGGACCGGTTTCTGGCATTACAGCCGTCTTCAGCCTGGCTTGCTTGAATCCAGTGACAAAGTGAACAAGGGACTCACATCTGAGCATACCCTGCCACACTTATGGCGGCCAAAAGCGGTACAAAAGGGGGTGGTGATGGACGGAGCAACTGAACCAATCAAACACTCATACCCAGTCAAAAGATCTGGGTTTGACCCATCACCGTTCTTTAGCCCACTCCACCACCCCAGTTCAGGCATGGCTATATGCAAATCAGTCTGACCCTGTGCCTCATGGGAACAGTCCAGTCCGAACTGCCAAGCCATGCCTTCCCTGGACCGGAAACAAGCTTCCGAGGACCGGTTTCTGGCATTACAGCCGTCTTCAGCCCGGCTTGCTTGAATCCAGTGGCAAAGTGAGCAAGGGACTCACGTCTGAGCATACCCTGCCACACTTATGGCGGCCAAAAGCGGTACAAAAGGGGGTGGTGATGGACGGAGCAACTGAACCAATCAAACACTCACACCCAGTCAAAAGATCTGGGTTTGACCCATCACCGTTCTTTAGCCCACTCCACCACCCCAGTTCAGGCATGGCTATATGCAAATCAGTCTGACCCTGTGCCTCATGGGAACAGTCCAGCCCGAACTGCCAAGCCATGCCTTCCCTGGACCGGAAACAAGCTTCCGAGGACCGGTTTCTAGCATTACAGCTGTCTTCAGCCCGGCTTGCTTGAATCCAGTGGCAAAGTGAGTAAGGGACTCATGTCTGAGCATACCCTGCCACACTTATGGCGGCCAAAAGCGGTACAAAAGGGGGTGGTGATGGACGGAGCATCTGAACCAATCAAACACTCACACCCAGTCAAAAGATCTGGGTGTGACCCATCACCGTTCTTTAGCCCACTCCGCCACCCCAGTTCAGACATGGCTATATGCAAATCAGTCTGACCCTGTGCCTCATGGAAACAGTCCAGCCCGAACTGCCAAGCCACGCCTTCCCTGGACCGGAAACAAGCTTCCGAGGACCGGTTTCTGGCATTACAGCCGTCTTCAGCCCGGCTTGCTTGAATCCAGTGGCAAAGTGAACAAGGGACTCACGTCTGAGCATACCCTGCCACACTTATGGTGTCCAAAAGCGGTACAAAAGGGGGTGGTGATGGACGGAGCATCTGAACCAATCAAACACTCATACCCAGTCAAAAGATCTGGGTTTGACCCATCACCGTTCTTTAGCCCACTCCGCCACCCCAGTTCACACATGGCTATATGCAAATCAGTCTGACCCTGTGCCTCATGGGCACTGTCCAGCCCGAACTGCCAAGCCATGCCTTCCCTGGACCGGAAACAAGCTTCCGAGGACCGGTTTCTGGCATTACAGCCGTCTTCAGCCCGGCTTGCTTGAATCCAGTGGCAAAGTGAACAAGGGACTCACGTCTGAGCATACCCTGCCACACTTATGGCGGCCAAAAGCGGTACAAACGGTGGTGGTGATGGACGGAGCATCTGAACCAATCAAACACTCACACCCAGTCAAAAGATCTGGGTGTGACCCATCACCGTTCTTTAGCCCACTCCGCCACCCCAGTTCAGACATGGCTATATGCAAATCAGTCTGACCCTGTGCCTCATGGGAACAGTCCAGCCCGAACTGCCAAGCCATGCCTTCCCTGGACCGGAAACAAGCTTCCGAGGACCGGTTTCTGGCATTACAGCCGTCTTCAGCCCGGCTTGCTTGAATCCTGTGGCAAAGTGAACAAGGGATTCACGTCTGAGCATACCCTGCCACACTTATGGTGGCCAAAAGCGGTACAAAAGGGGGTGGTGATGGACGGAGCATCTGAACCAATCAAACACTCACACCCAGTCAAAAGATCTGGGTTTGACCCATCACCGTTCTTTAGCCCACTCCGCCACCCCAGTTCAGACATGGCTATATGCAAATCAGTCTGACCCTGTGCCTCATGGGAACGGTCCAGCCCGAACTGCCAAGCCATGCCTTCCCTGGACCGGAAACAAGCTTCCGAGGACCGGTTTCTGGCATTACAGCCGTCTTCAGCCCGGCTTGCTTGAATCCAGTGGCAAAGTGAGCAAGGGACTCGCGTCTGAGCGTACCCTGCCACACTTATGGCGGCCAAAAGCGGTACAAAAGGGGGTGGTGATGGACGGAGCATCTGTTTTGACTTTCCTCGTCTTCATTGCTTGATTTTGCTCTAGAGAAAGTATCACTCATACTGGTTGAAATGTCACCATAATTACACTGCAATTATGAACATTTCACACGTAGCAATCTGAAACATTGACAACTATGTTTGCTACGTGAGACTGACGTAAGCACGGATATAAATCTCACTCCGTATATGCTGCAGTCCGTTTTACGTGATTATTTCCTGATAATCTACCTCCAGATAATAAATATGGTTGAAATGCGTGAAATTGTTTATTTCAAATTCTCATCCATTAACAAGATATAGCTTCCGAGGCGATTAACTATCCAATCAATTAATATATATCGCTAAATTATTTGTTTGCGAGTAGAGATATAATATGCAATATGTTATAAAACATTTTAAATATTTTCTTTATATATTTGTAAACATACTGTGCTACATATTTGTAAACATACCGATGCCAATATGTTCAACTGGCAGGGGCAGGATACTACAATCTAACTTGGAAATTGTTTTATTCTGACCGTCTGTATCCTCAAGTTTTGTACCTATAAATGTATTTCTTTTGCGTCTGTCGCATTCACTTTTCAGACTCTGGATTTCCTTTCGATCCTCAGAGATTATAAACAGACTTACATTTTAACACTTAGTTGACCTAGTACGCAGACATATGCCCTTCAAGACTAACACCCTTGTGCCTAAACACCTGCCCTTTAATTGCTCATGGCTCCCCCTCCAAAAAAGGCCTGCTTGAGCGTGGGATCATATTGGCTTCTAAGGAGATTTGATAATCGGCTTGTTCCGTGGCATAATTCATTTCCCCTTTTGGGTATTCATGGTTCTGCAGACGATGCTCATAATGTGCGTCAGTGATATCTAGTCTGTGACCCTAAACCAAGTTTTGTCTGTGTAGTGTGCTTTTTCTCGCTGCCAGTCCTTTGTAGCTACTGCTTTGTTTTACGTTTATAGACACTAGGGGGAAATTATGATTTAAAGGCCAAGTTCCTTGAGTTCGTGTACACAACATTCTTAAGTACCAGAGATCACCAAGAAAGAGCTGGATTCTGGTGAGCTACCATCTTCATATTTTGCCCATGTTACATTGTCGTGACTCCTCTGTCTCTGTGCTAGTACTCCTGGAACGAAAAAATTGTGAATTGGTTCGCCAACATCACTGGATTGAATGACTTGTTTTTTCCAGGCTATTCTTTAGGTGTCTGTTAATAACAAGAAGGACAAATAAACAGACGCTGTTCAGTTTTCCAACAGATTATGAGAAAGTGGCATATCGGCCTTTGCTTTCAGAACTGGTTCCTACGATGTTTCTTGTGCCTTCCCCACAATAATTATATACCTCAGTACACTGACTAATAAGTTAGGGAATATTAGCCTTGAATGTTTGAGTCATCTGCATTTCCCGAAAACTGCTTTGAAGAAAGAGGTGTTACCATGGTGCTATCATTTCAGATTTCTTAATCATCCCCATACAGTACAAGAACAGATAATCTTTACGTGGATTATTTCATGTTTGTGTTTTAAACACAGTTTTAGTTGTCTTGCAAGCCTCATGTTTTTTTAAATAAAAAATGCACATATTCCATCCATCCATACATGCATGGGTTTTTGGTCAGTGCTTTTCATCCATTGGTTTGCTCAAGTTCCATTCACATTTTGCGTCCTCCTACCACAGGAAACAACATGGGGTAGTGGGTAGCTCTCTTCAACCATTGGCTGACTGACATTTTTTAGTGATGGAATTTTAACTTATCATATGTGCACAGCTATCTGAAAATAAGTGCTTCAAACTCCTTGTGTTTCAGTGCTTCAGCCATGTGGTGCCATATGAAAGTGTGCGCCATACTGTGGCATGAAGCTGGAAAGGGCCGCTTTCCCAGAAGCACTTAATCCATTTATCTTGTCTGCCTCCTGGACCTATCATGATCTTGCTATTAATACAAAACCTTCCGGCAGCAGACAAATCTCGGCAACAGCCCCTGAACCCTTTGAGCTTTGCTCTTGTTTTTTTGGTGCTTCGGAAGGTAATTTTGTTGTGGAAGGGCTGCCTCGGGGTTACTTCCACAGCACGAGGGGGAGCAGCTGAAAGCCTTCAAACACAGTGCAATATCCCTAAAGCGGAGCCCAATGACAGAACCTTCCACACACTATAACACTGCTAGCAGCTCACCCTAGTGCCACCAATACCTCCAAGCAGCAGGATGCACTGTATCCTGTGCAGCGCACTGTCTCTGTGTTCCTCTTGCAGCAGGACACGCTGCCCATCAGTGCCTCAGGCAACTGGGCACACTGTTCATCCATGCCTTCTGTTGCAGGGCACATTGCCCATATGTGACTCCTGCAGCAAACATACTGTCCATAAGTGCCTCCTACAACAGGGCACACAGTGCATCTGTGTCTCCTGCAGAAGGCAACACTCTCCATCTGTGCCTTCTGTTGCAGGTAACACTGCCCATCTGTGCCTTCTGTTGTAATGTAAATTGATACTTGTATAGCACACTACTCACCCGCAAGGGTCTCAAGGCGCTTGCACGAATACCGCTGTGGAACCCATCCTGGCTTTCCCTGTGAGGTGTCCACTCCTGGGCACCCCCAAGGTGGAGGCCAGGCATCCTTAGTGTTGTGGGGGCCGTTGTGGAGATTAAGCAAGCTATTGCCCAGAGTTGCAGAGTGGGACTCCATGATTGGAATAGGCACCGAGGCGAGAATTATCAGGTCCGTGGAATTTTTGAGCTCAAGACCCGCCGAGGCGGGGAATTGAACCCTGGTCCCGGGCTAGACCTCTGCATCAGGGTCTGCCGCTCTAACCATTGAGCCACACTTCTCTACTAGGACACACCACCCATCTGTGCCTCCTGCATCACACCACACTGCCCATCTGTGCCTTCTGTTGTAGGACACACCACCCATCTATGCCTCCTGATTCATGCCACACTGCCCATCTGTGCCTCTTAAAGCAGGACACACTGTCCATCTGTAACTCCTGCAGCAGGACACACTGTCCATCTGTGCCACAGGCAACAGAGCACGCTGTGCACCTGTGCCTCCTGCAGCAGAGAATACTGTCCATCTGTGCCTCCTGCAGAAAGACACACTGCCCATCTGTACCTCCTGCTGTAAGGTACCCTGAATTCCTCTGCAGCGGGGAACACTGCTAGGATATGCCCACTTCCGTAGGGCACACTATCCCTCTGTACAACACTGCCTCCAAGAGCGGCCAAATCACAGGACCTTATCTGCTTCCTGCAGCAGAGCCCCTGCCCATCTATACCTGTTGCAGTGGGGCACACCGTGCCTCCTATCAGAGTGCACCAATACACCGTTTCCACAATTTCTTCCAGTAGCAGGCCCTGCCCTGTCATTCTCTCGCTGATGTTCTCCTGTGTCCAGCTTTGAACACACTGCCTGCCACCCATACTACCTACCTCCTCCATGTCCTTCTGCCTACACAAAGGGGCATATTATCAAGTCAGGTGATAACATTATCGCCGTTTTGGCAGCAGAAAATTGCCGCTAAAACGGCGATAATGGGCTTGATAATATGTTCTATATGAATTCCAATTGAAGCCCATGTTAAATGTGAAGGACATCTAACATGGGCTTCAATTGGAATTCGTATTATCATTGCTACGTGCCTGTGCAACATGATGTTTTTGTTTTAGCTACAGCTAATTACTAAAGCACTGTCAGTCGTTTATTTAAAACAATATATCACGATTATGTATTATTTTCATAAAACAATAATATGGCGAGACCAATTGTCATGGCCAATGCTTGTTTGAAAAGCATGCACATTTACATACAGACCATACACTGAGGTCCTTTTCCTTGTATGGTCAACTGCTGAAACTAAAAATTCATCATCAAATTTGGGTGTCCTCTAGTAGCCTTTATAGTTTTAATCCCCAACTGATGTCTTGCAGGATTCTGGGAGGAGTGAATGGCTCCCAGAAATTTGAAGAAACTGTCCTTGGCTGGGAAGAGCTGGGACCTCTACTAACAGGATGGCCTGGGGGATATGCCCACCAACTGCACAAGATTCAAAAGGGCATCCACTGTCACATACAAATATATTCTCACACCTAGGTGTGTCCCTACCATTGTCCAAGTAGCGAGAGTAACACTTATACCAGTGATGGGGTGGCGGGGAGACTCTGTTTCAGAATTAATCTGGAGGGGGGACTCATTTTCCTAGACACCCCTCAGTAATGTAGGTAGAGTTCTGTTTAAGGTAAGAAATAATCTGCCATGTTAGATTTTAGCAGAGTAGGGCACTGTGGGATTGTTTAGAGCCAAATCCTCAACAAATTATGCCAAAGTGGGTAGGGTTGCCCAGGTACCTTTTTCCTATTGGACAGTGAGCTTTTGCCACCCACAAGCAAGTGCCAATCATAAACGTGGCACCACTGTATACCTCCTTCAGAACTTTGCTGAACATGAGAAAGACAGAAGACAGACTACACTTACTGAACCCATTATGGACTTTTGAAAGAGGAATGTCCCTACTGTAACATATTGAGAGAACCCCCAAGGTCTGGACCTGCTCCCACATTAGGCCAAGAGAGAAGAGTGGACTCTAAGGGCTCGATAGCTAGTCTCCTGTTAAGTTGCTGTGACACAAAGCTGCAAGACAGCCACCTTTATGAAGAGCTGAGCTGACCAGTTAAATCTGGACTTGCCCTGGACTCTGCAGTGGCTTCTCCTAGAGTGATTACTGACACCCAAGTGACACCTCTAGCATCCTCCTCAGCCTGGGAACCCACCTGTGACTGCACCACACACAGAGCTTAATATTACATGTCTTTATTCATCTGCGTGTAACTGCAAACTCAACATTCTAAAACAAGCGTATGTAACAGCTTGAAGGAGTCTGACATAAACCAAAAGGGGTTTGGTCATTAAACCCGCAATACACCACATCTCCACCTCTGTTAAATAAAAAATTGCAATCATTTTACAAATTAAAATGGCCATGTCATGAGTGATGTAATATGTGAAGTCATAAGCAGTGCAATGCAGGGGCGTAAGTCATAGTAAGCTCAGGTAACTACAACTGCCAAATTTCTCTTGGTTTGTATGAGTGAAATCTACCCCTAACCATAGCATTCCTCACACCTTTGTTTTGTTCAGAGAATATATACTCATGAATCATGCCATGGTCAGTGATATCACTGATGACATCACTAATGATATCTCAAATGACATCACTGATGACACCTTTCAGTGAGTGTAATTATTTTGGAAGAGTTTATGAGTGTTCAACATATATACCAAGGTACTACAAAACTTAAAGTAGTATACTAGGTGTACTACTAATGAGTGATACTTCTTTTAATATATATCATGTGAGTGGCTGGGTGACTGTATGTATCCTTGCGAGTATCAGTGTGTGTGTGAGTGGCGGTATGGATGTACAAGTGGTTATGTAGGCAGCTGTGTGGGTGAGTAAGATGCTGTGGGAGTGGCTATATTGGTGAGTGAGTGGGTATGTCAGTGGATGTATTTGTGGGTGAGTGACAGTGTTATTGGCTCCATACATGGGTAAGTGGGTGAGCAGTGACTGTATGGGTGAGTGAGTGGGTGTCTGAATGGCTGTATGAGTAATTGACTGGGTATGTAAGTGGCTGTATGGGTGAGTGAGTGGTTGTTTGAGTAGGTGTTTTGTTACGTGACTGTGTGTATGAGTGACTGCATTGGACAGTGAGTGTGTGAATGCCTGTATGGGTGAGTACAGAAATGTGTGAGTGCTTGTATGGATGTGTGAATGGGTATGTAAGTGATTGTGTAAGTGAGTCTATGAGGGTTCCTATGGATGAGTGAGTGGCTGTGTTGAGAGGCTGATTGGGCGAGTGGGTGTGTGACTTTGTAGATAAATAGGTGGGTGTGTGAGGACCTGTATAGGTGAGTGTGTGGTTATGTGGCTGCTGTATGGGTTAGTAACTGGTTGTATGAGTGGCTGTATGGGTGAGTGAATGGTGGTGTGAGTGGGTGTGTCAGTGAGTGAGTGGCTGTATGAGTGACTCCTTGGTGGACTCAGTGGATGTGTGAGCATTGGTATAGGTCTGTGAATGGGTAGGTCAGTGGTTGTACGGGTGTGTGAGTGGGCATACAAGAGCTTGTATGGGACTGTGAGTAGGTGTGTGAGTGGTTATGTGGATGATGTCATCAGTGACGTCATTTGAGATGTCATCAATGATGTCACTGACCATGTCATGAGTGATGTAATATGTGAGGTCATACACAGTGCTTTGCAGGAGCATAAGTCATGGTTAGCTCAGGTAATTATAACTGCTGAATTTCTTTGGTTTTGTAGGAGTGAAATCTGCACCTAACTATAACGTCCCTGTAACCTTTGATTTTTTCAATGAATTTCCAATTTTTTTAAAAAGCTAATTCCTAGCTATAACGTCCCTGTAACCTTTGTTTTTTTAAGTGAATGTCTGTTATTTTTAACTAGTAATCGTTTTTTCAGGGTGATGTAGAAAGGGGGCTGGGCCTCCAACCAGCTCTCAAGAATCCTGCTGTGTATTACTTACAGGAGGTACTAGGAGGGCTTCTTACCAATCCTGCTGTGTGGGACTTACTGGAGGTAACAGGAGGGGTAGTTGGCCCTCAAGGACGTCCTTGAAGACCAACTACCCCTCCTGTTACTTTCAGTAAGTCCCACTCAGCAGGTTTCTGAGAGGTTGTCAGAGGCCACGCCCCCTTTCACCACCTCAGTGCAAACTCGTCGGCTCCTGGTGCACTACTAGTTGGGGGATGAAGTCCCCTTGGCTCTTGTGGGTCCTTGAGGGGTCAGCTAACCCTCCTACCACTTCTAGTAAGACCTGCACAGCTGGATTTCTGAGTGGTTTTTCAGATGCCACACCCCCTTTCTCTACCACTTCGCAAACGTGCCTCCTGACACACATCTGTTTGGGGGGAAATAGTTCACTTTGGTTCTGAGGCCCTCAGGAGTAAAGTGGAATTCATTCCCCAACCAGCAACACGCCAGGAGGTGCGTTTGGAGAGTGGTACAAAAAGGGAACCTGGCCTGGAAGTCTTCTCAACAATCCCACTTTCTGGGGCTTATTGGAGGTAACAAGAGCGCTTGCTTGCCCCAAAAGACCCTGAGCATTCAAGGGGATTTCATTCCTGAACCACCATTGTGCCAGGAGGGGTATTTTCCGAGAGGTAGTGAAGGGGCGCGTCCTCTGGCAACTTGCTTGAATTTATTTTTTATTAAACAATCTTTTTAGGGAAGGAGGGCTGCATAGCCCCCCTTCTCTAGCCTGATTTTGGCCCCAGGGACCACCATACCTTGGGGCAAGTCTTTTTTTTAGATGGGAAGGGGGGCTGTGCAGGCTCCCACCCCAGGCTGATTAAAACCCCAGGGCTCCATCCTCCAGGGCCAGGCCCTTTATTTCTCTTTTTTTAAACAAAATAGCAGAGGGGAGCCATGCAGCCCCTGCCCCAGGACTATTTTGGCCCTGGGGGACACCATCCCCTGAGGCCAAGCTTTCATTTTGTTTTAAAAATGGGGAGGGGGCCAGCACGGCCACCACTCCCGGTCTTATATTGCCCCAGGGTCTCCATCCCCGAGGCATGGCCACCATGTTTGGCACCGCAGGGGGAGCCTCAAAGCCCCCATGGTCCCTGCCGGCTCCCTGCCTTCTGCGGGTATTGCATTTGGACAGAGAGAGCTGCAAACATGCATCTCCCTTTGTTTAAAAGCAATTCTGCTCCGCTTCATGAAAGCAAGAGCATTTTCAATGCCTTTGCTTCCGTGAAGTGGACTAGAGTTTGCTATGGCTTGGTAGGAGCAGTACTAGTCCATAATTGCATCAGATGATGCCCATTATTGAGGAGTTTTTGACATGTTAAGATTATGCTGAGTAATACTTATAGAAAGGCAATTGCATGCCTTGAGTTCTTTTTCAACCCTCTCATCTAAATTTGGAAACACAACTCCATCTCAGAGAGCTCCTTTGGTGGCAACAACACCATGATGTCCTTCGTGAGCTGCTTTATTTATTTTCTGTTACAGACTCTCTAGAATTAGCATTCACAACCCTCGCATTATATCTGCTTCCTGAGTTATAAACAGTTCATCTTTAACGTTATTGTAATTTTGGTATTCACCATCACTGGTGAGAGGTCGAGTGGTTCCATGACTTAGGTGTAATTATATCCTTCAACTTCAGCATGTCACTATCAGGGCTCATGGCAGTGATGATCTGGACTAACAATATAGAATCCGGCGTATTCGATTTTACTATGAAATTAAAATTAATGTAGGCTTCAGCCATCTTGAATGGAGTACCCTGACATTGTATAGACACTCTGGAAAAGTAGTCAGCAGGGTTTTGATTCTTCCCGGGATGATGCACAATGGTTTAATTGTACCCTTGTAATAGTAGCCCCACCGTTCAATGCAAAGAGGCATCTTGGCTTTTGGATTGCCAAAGATAGCCAGTAAAGCTTAATTAAAGGTTACCCGCGTAAAAGGCTTTCCATGCTGTAATACATGGAAATGTTCAAAAGCCCATACCACAGCTAAACTTTCTTTCTCATGTTGTGAGTAAGCACATTCTATCTGGGACAAACTTCTACTGGCATATGCCCCAATATGTTTTTAAGCATTTAGGTGTCTGTTGTGCTGTGCAAAGATAGTGCCTAACCTGACTGGATTAGTGTAAACAACAACCTCTATATATAGCTTTGGATTGAAATAGGCCATCTCAGCAACTGTGTTATTGGCTTGTTTGATTTTCTTGAAACTTCTCTCACATTCTTGTGACTACTTCAATGAAGCATTTTTTTTCGTTAACTCTCATTTTAGAGCACTTATGCTAGCAAAGTCTTGTATGTATCTTGAAGAGTAACTGGCCATGCCAACAAATAAACATATCATAGAAACATCTTGTGGGGGATCAGCAATTGATAGGGCTTGCACATTTGCAGGATCAGGTGTCATCCCCCCATCTAACAAGTTATGGTCAAAGAACTTTAACTTTGTCTTGTGGAACTCACACTTGTCTGCATTCAAAGTCAAACCTGCACCACTAACTAAATGATAAAGTTGTGTGAGAGCTTTATCATGCTCCTTCTGTGTAGCTCCAAAAATCAATATGTCATTGCTACAACTAAAATACTTTACGACCAGCTGCATGACACATCGAATGACATCTTGGAAAAGTTCTGCAGCCGATGACCCACCAAAACGTCTCTTGTATCGAAACAGACCAACATGGGTAGAAAAGGTTATAATGTACTTGAAATCTTCGTCTAGTTCCAACTAATGATAACTTTGATTTAAATTATGGCAAGAGAAGAAGTTTGCGCCATTTAACTGCTTTATCATATCTGCAATCTGTGGATCTGGATGTTGTTCTCGTTCAATTTCCTTGTTCGCGTGACGCATGTCAACACATATGTGTGCAGCTCTTTCACTGCCCTTTATGGAAACGACCACTATCGGAGAAACCAAGGGAATCAGACCAGTTGAACGCTCCATAAGGTCATGGTTAAGCAATGATTCAAGTTCATTTTCAACAGCTTCCTCTAAATGAAAAGCAATTAGTCTATGTCTCTGAGCAACAGGACACACATCTTCAATTATATGCAACTATACGTTCATAGTCCTAAGCTTTCCTCAACCGTGAAACCATGAAGGGAATTGACCTACTATTGACCTACTATTTCATGGTCAGCATTCATGTTGTAAATCACAGAAATCAGTCCCATATCAGCAGCGGTACTGAAACTGAGCAGACAGGCACTTGACACTGTACCTTGAAGCACAAGATTAGGTATTGGCACCTTAATTTTTGTGTTTTATTGTCACTAGAAATGAACCTTCATTTTTGGGCAACGATGCAACCCATGTGTACACTTTAGTGTTTGATGATGTAAGTCGGTGCAAGGGAGATAGTTCATCATATTTCTTTTTTTAGTCATTTTGTTTATCAAAGCAAAATATCAGATTGAACTTGACCAGAAAATCTCAAGCTCTGCAGGGGCTCTCACCATTGCAGATTGCATCATCTCATCACGATTGCCTAGCACCACAGATGCAAAAGCGACCATCAGCTGTTACGCAAAACACAAGAGACTGTAGCTGAGCTCCACATGGAGGATATACAGCTTTTTAGACCTTAGTATTTATGCATTTTTAATGTGCTATCAAGTTAACAGTTTCCATCCATCACTTTCATGAAATTTATTTCTATCACATGATTTTAAACTGACATTTTTATTTGTCTTCTTATAAGCACTTATCATCTCAGCACTTTATTGTATTGCCCTTTTTTTATAACTCATCTTCTGATCTTATTCTTATGAGAAACTCCTTTCTAACCATTCACTCTTGGTGCAAAGGTTTTAATGAACTGTCCACTAAATAAAAAACATAGAAAGAATACTAGGTTTATCAATGCCCCCTGTCAATGATGAAAGGTATTGAGCAACACTTCTTTTCAATGTAATCTTTGGACAATGTTTGTAATACTTTGGTGATTTGACATGTCGACTTTTCTTTGGCTGACATTTTTCATCACATCCAGCTAGTACAACATGCACACGTTTCTCTGAGGTAAACATCAAAATAGCAGAGCCATTTTCATCACTTTCACATGATTTTGAGGCAGATGAAATGTTTGACATTGATTTAGATGATGACTAACTTCGTTCAGTGGTGATTTGACTCAATTGATGTCGCCACTTGGCTTTGTGGGTGTGTGTTGAACATTACATCTGGAATGTTCTGGAGGCCATTTTGTCTTTGCACCATGATGCACTTGCTTTTTCCTTTTCTTTATAAACTGTCACAAAATGGTTCTTTTTCACATGGCCTTTACATATCTGTCTGATGGCAGGACGTTCACCTTTGTGTGGAA